>NC_139028.1:51407851-52828244 GCF_964662115.1 Mustela nivalis
AGGGAAGGGAAACAATTCAACCTATAAAGGGAGACCCGTAGAGAATCAGAATCAGAATAGAACAGTCACTCGACACATTCCAAACCATGAAGGCTGATGTCCGCCAACTCCTCCAATGCTGGCGTAGCTAATCAGACCCTAGGAAAGGACAAGTGTCAGGGAGACTATGAGGACTCCAGCACAGATGCCTAAGCAGTGCTGAGAAATAGAAATGGGGACTGGCCTCAGTTTCCCTGGCTTGAAACATCTAAGCGCTGCATGTTTTCTACCTTCCCCAAATAGCTCAGTACACAAGGAGGCAACTTACTGTGCTTTCTCTCACTCTGAAATGGACCTTGAAGCTATCTATCCCTTTCTTCCTCTCTGTTTGCTCTGCCCTGGTACAGAGCATCTTCCTCCTTCACCTGGACAGTGGCAGGGGCCTGTCACTGCCCCCTAGCCTCCAGGCTCTGCCCCTCCCCGGTCCTCCAGTTGGCTGCCAGAGGGCTCTTTAATGTGGAGACTAGATCCTCACCTGTGTGCGTGATTGCCTTCCCCGTTGCCTACAGGACAGTTAGCATTCCTTAGCAGGGCACGTGAAGACCGTGCTTTAAAACCTTTTAGGAGGGCGCCTGGATGGCTCAGTGGGTTAAGCTGCTGCCTTCGGCTCAGGTCATGTTCTCAGGGTCCTGGGATCGAGTCCCGCATGGGGCTCTCTGCTCAGCAGGGAGCCTGCTTCCTTCTCTCTCTGCCTGCCTCTCCGACTACTTGTGATTTCTCTCTGTCAAATAAATAAATAAAATCTTAAAATAAAATAAAACCTTTTAGGAGCTCCCTGCTGCCTCCAGAACACTATAATTAGCTGAGCTTGCAGGCTCAGACCTGCATTTCAATTTGGTCAGACCTCCCCCCACCCCAAATCCTACTGCCTGACGTTAACACTGCCCTTCAGCCCTGCCTGCCCCCAGTAAGATCCCCCTCCCCGGATCTCTTGTCTTCCTCTGAAAGCCTGCCCTGCTTTCCCTCTCGTGCCTCTAGGCTTGAAGAAATGTCCAGAGTCAAGGTCTAATTCAAATGTAGCTTCTCTGTGAAGCCTTCCCACTGCTCACCCCAGCCCTCAAGAAGAATCATTCTCTCCCTACTCTCTACCCCCCAGAGCACTTGATACATTTCTCGTGAGTTTAATATCTTGAATTGTTTCCTTTTCTTAACTTTGTCTCCATCCCTGGAATGGGAGCTCCTTAAGGAAGGGACTTTCTCTACTTCATCTCTAGACCGCCCTGCCCCACACTGTCCCTTGCACAGAAGGCACTTAACAGCCTCTAGCTGAGTAAAGACATGAAGTCAAGGAGTCTCTCCATCGCGTTGTTGTTGGTCTGTGCTTGGGAGGCTGCCAGATTGACTGATGATGTTCTTTTCAAACTTGAATGACGAACTCGTCTTTGACAGCGTCCATGACCCTTCTGCTGCGGTAGCTCTGCAGCACTTGTGGGCCCAGCACCCTCCTGGTGTGGGGCCGTTCGCAGGAGTGCCGTAGCCCCTCACCCCCTCACCGCGCTCCGGTGCAGTGCACCTGTAAGAACTGCGCATGCGGGGGCCAGGCAGCAGTGGCTGCGCTGTCGGAGCTCGGGCCCGGGAACAGTCCACCTTGGCTACTCCGCGAGTGACTCCCTTTACTCACGTCATTGCCTCTGTGGCCTTCCAACAATAAGATGCAGAAAAATGTTCCATCAGTGCACTCGGAAGCTGAAGAGATGCAAGTACTTGGCCACCGTGGAAAAGAGCAAAGCTGGAGGGGACCTAAGGGAAAAAAACAATCTAACGCAAAATATTTTCAGACACTTCTTTTTACCATAGAACCTTCTTCTTTCCAAGGAAATCTTGAGTAAGGAAGCCCAAGAAGTATCCTAAAACCAGGGTTACACTGTAGTAGAGGAAGCAAGACAGATCACTCTTCCCACGACACTCTCTGCTTAACACCTCTGTAGAAACTCCGAGGACCCAGCACAGTCCCTCAAGTCCACCCTGGCCTATCCTAATCTCGTTGTCCAACCCTGAATACCGATATTTATTCATTCATTCATTTATAGTCATTCGTTTTCCCTCTCTCCCACCGCCCCCCCCAAAACATTTATTAAGCTCCTACTACCACACAAGCACTAAGGGAAAAAGAAGTAAGACATAGTGCTTGCCATAAGGAAACCTAAGAGTCTAAATGGGGAGTCAGACTTGTAAACAAACCCTTGCAGTAAATCTGAAAGCTATTTTTAGAGCTCCAAGTCTTGTGGATGACAGAGAGGTCAGCACCATGAAAGGAGAGAGCAATTGATTCTCCAGTCAGTGTCCAAAATAAAGTGGTCACTATTCCCTGGCCAGCGAGATTTATTTCCCGCCATCTGTGGCTAAAGGAATAAAAGAGGGACTTTTCGTGTTCAGACATCCCAGCTCAGACGGTCTCCCCAGCGGCGTGGGTGCTGAGGGCACAGAGCAGGTCCTGGGTGGTGGGACTCAGGACACACAGCCACCAGCCCACAGAGAGCGGGGCCGGCTCCTTGGCCCGATTCTTTGGTCCTAGGGCTCTAGGGAGTTAAGAAAGCCTTTGTGCCCAGAGATCTTAATTTTTTTTTTTAAAGATTTTATTTATTGGACAGACAGAGATCGCAAGTAGGCAGAGAGGCAGGCAGAGAGAGAGGAAGGGAAGCAGGCTCCCCGCTGAGCAGAGAGACCAATTAGGGGCTTGATCCCAGAACCCTGAGATCATGACCTAAGCCAAAGGCAGAGGCTTTAACCCACTGAGCCACCCAAGTGCCCCAGATCTTTAAATCCCATTGTCACTCATGAGGAAACTTCAGGGAACCCAGGCTTTCTTTCACCAGAAATGAATTGAGCTCATTAGTAAAGGGCCCTCCCCGACCCTTCATATTCCAGTGGATGGACAGGCCATGGAGAGGGCAGTCGCAGCATTCCCAGGCTCCATTGGAGGCTGCCATTTTTGCCCCTCATGGCCCAGGGCCTGGGATAGTGCCTTACCCCATTGGTTGATGTGTTCACTCTTTCTGCTCTCTAGAGAGCCAGAGGTTTTTAGAGGCTGAGATATGTGACTTGGTGTGGTCATTTTTTACTGAGTCTCCTTTGACTTACGAGCCTGGAGAGAACATGAATTTAGTCACCTTGCAATGGTCTTTTCAGGGCACCATCTGTGTTTGTGAGGGCCTGACATGGCACCTGTTTGCAGTGAGAACCCCTAAGCACTTACAAAATAAGGAACTTGCATGTACTTGCACACAGCACATGTTACAACTTAAGAAAGTGAGGGAACTTAGTGCGTATTGGGGATGCATTCTGAACTGGGCACCGGTGCCTAGCTCCCTAGATTATTAAATGGGCAATTATTGTGGTATTATTTCTGTAATGTCTCTCCCTCTGATCTGTGAGTTCCAGGAAGGCAAAGGCTGTGCCTGTCTTGTGCACTGCCATAGCCTGGCTCCTAGCATGCTGCCTGATGAGCAGGAAGGCACACAATAAATATGTTGAATGAGCATGCAAACTATTTTATATGACCTCCAGATGACCCTGTGGATTTGGTATTATTAGCCCACTTACAGATTAACATATTGAGGCTCTGAGAAGTTGAGTGACTTGCTTATGGCTCCACAGCCGGCCCTAACTACAACAGTATTAACCCACGGCTTTCCAGCTGAACCCTTACATACACCTGAACCCGGAAGTTAACAAGAAAAGAGAAGGAATCCGTCTTCCCAATGTTCTAGGAACAACTCTTGTTCTGCCTTCTTTTTAGATGAACCACAGGTTACTCTCTCATAATTATAATTTTATGTCCTACCAGGTTTCTGGTAGTGGAGGAGCATGTTTGCTAATAAAAATGCTGAAGGACAGCCTATTCCACAGTCTTTCTTTTGGGATGTGGTTCTGACTTTAAGAATGGAAAACATTTTGGGAAATGGAGGAAGGTGTGGACAAGAGCAGCTATGAAGGGATTTATCCCAGGGTTAAGGCTTGAGTTAAGCTTGGGATGAGTAATATTTACCAAAGAGTTGAGGCTGGAGTGTCCAGGGACAGTGGGAGCCAAAGCATAGAAGCGGCAATGAGGAATGCGAAGAGACGCACCTGCCTGGAACAGACACAATTGAAGATCATGTCTTGACCCCACTTAAAAGCCTACAGGAGCTCCCTAAGCCACAGGCCTCTCAGCTAGACTCCAAAGCCCCCTGCGACCTGGGCCTGCTTTCCCTGTACCTGTCCAGGCCCCTGGCCTCGTCATCCCCCGAGCAGGCCCCTGGGGCAGACTGCAGTGGCCTTGAGCTGTATGCCTCCTGGGCCTCAGAATCACTGTGCTTACGGATCCTTCAACCTGGAATGTTTCCTCTTCCTCTGCCCATCGGCCAGACTTCTGCTCGATCTTACCTTAGATTGTGTGTGTGTGTGTGTGTTTCCTATTTTGTTTTATTTAAATTCAATTAATTAATGTATAATGTATTATTAATTTCAGAGGTAGAGGTCAGCGATTCATCAGTCTTATATAATGTCCAATGCTCATTCCATCACATGCCCTCCTTAATGTCCATCACCCAGTTACCCATCCCTTCACCACCCACGCCCCGCCCGTCCCCTCTGGCAACTCTCAGTTTGTTTCCTATGATTGAGAGTCTCTTACGGCTTTTCTCCCATTCTGGTTTTGTCTTGTTTTGTTTTGTCCTCTCTTCCCCTAGGATCCTCTGCCTTATTTCTTAAATTCCACACATGAGTGAAATTATATGATAATTGTCTTTCTCTATTTGACTTATTTTGCTTAGCATAATACCCTCTAGTTCTATCCATGTCATTTCAAATAGCAAGATTTCATTTTTTGAATGGCTGAGTAATATTCTATTGTATATATACACCACATCTTCTTTATCCATTCATGTGCCGATGGATATCTGGGCGCTTTCCATTGTTTAGCTATTGTGGACCTTGCTGCTATGAACATTGGGGTGCAGGTGCCCCTTCAGATCACTACATCTGTATCTTTGGGTTAAATAACCTGTAGTGCAATTTCTGGGTCATAGAGAAGCTCTATTTTCAACTTTTCGAGGAACCTCCATACTGTCTTCCAGACTTGCTGCACCAGCTTGCAGTCCCACCAACAGTGTAAGCGGGTTCCCCTTTTTCCATATCCTCGCCAGCATCTGTCATTTCCTGACTTGTTAATTTTAGCCATCCTGACTGGTGTGAGGTGGTATCTCATTGTGGTTTTGATTTGTATTTCCCTGATGCCAAGTGATATGGAGCGCTTTTTCATGTGTCTGTTGGTCATCTGGATGTCCTCTTTGCAGAAATGTCTGTTCATGTTCTTTGCCCATTTCTTGATTGGATTATTTCTTCTTTGGGTGTTGAGTTTGATAAGTTCTTTATAGATTTTGGATACTAGCCTTTTATCTGATATGTCATTTGCAAATATCTTCTACCATTCTGTAAGTTGTCTTTTTTTTTTTTAAGATTTTATTTATTTATCTGACAAAGAGAGATTACAAGTAGGCAGAGAGAGAGAGGAGGAAGCAGGCTCCCCGCTGAGCAGAGAGCTCGATGCGGGACTCGATTCCAGGACCCCGAGATCATGACCTGAGCCCAAGGCAGCGGCTTAACCCACTGAGCCACCCAGGCGCCCTGTCTTTTGGTTTTGTTGACTGCTTGCTTTGTGTAAAACTTTTCATCTTGATGAAGTCCCCGTAGTTCATTTTTGCCTTTGTTTCCCTTTCCTTTGGAGATAGGTCTAGCAAGAAGTTGTTGTGGGCGAGGTCAAAGAGGTTGCTGTCTGTGTTCTTCTCTAGAATTTTGATGGATGCTTGTCTCACATCTCTGTCTTTCATCCACTTTGAGTCTATTTTTGTGTATGGTATAAGAAAATTGTCCAGTTTCATTCTTCTACATGTGGCTTCCAGTTTTCCTAACCCCTTTTGTTAATGAGGCTATCTTTTTTCCATAGGATATTCTTTCCTGCTTTGTCAAAGATTAGTTGACCATAAAGTTGAGTGTCCATCTTTGGGTTCTCTGTTGTGTTTCTTTGAGCTACATGTCTGTTTTTGTGCCAGTACCATCCTGCCTTGATGATTATAGTTTTGTAATACAGATTGAAGTACAGGATTTGGTTTTTTTTTTTCAACATTCCTCTGGCTATTTAGGGTCTTTTCTGTTTCAAAGGGATTATTCCAGCTTTGTGGAAAAAAAGTTGATAGTATTTTGATGGGGATTTCATTGAATATATAGAGTGCTCTAGGTAGCATAAATGTTTTAACAATATTTGTTCTTCCGATCCACAAGCATGGAACATTTTTCCTTTTCTATGTGTATTCCTCAATTTCTTTCATGAGTGTTCTGTAGGTTTCTCAGTATAGATCCTTTGCCTCTTTGGTTAGGTTTATTCCTAGGTATCTTGTGGTTTGGGGTGCTATTGTAAATGGGATCAGTTCCCTGATTTCTTTCTTCTGCTTCATTGTTAGTATATAGAAATACAACTAACTTCTGTGCCTTGATTTTATATCCTGTCATTTTGCTGAATTCCTGTATGAGTTAGTTCTAGCAATTTTGAGGTAGACCCTTTTGGGTTTGCCAAATAGAGTATCTGCAAAGAGTGGAAATTTGACTTCTTCTTTACCAATTTAGATGCCTTTTGTTTATTTTTTTTTGTCTGATTGCTGAGGCTAGGCTTCTAGTACTATGCTGAATAGCAGTGTTGATGGTGGACATCTCTGCCACGTTTCTGACCCTAGGGGAAAAGCTCTCAGTTGTTCCCCATTGAGAATGGTATTCACTGTGGGCTTTTCATAGATGCCATTTATGATATTGAGGTATATTCCTTCTACTCTACACTGTGAAGAGTTTTGATCAAGTAAGGATGCTTTACTTTGTCAAATGCTTTTTTCTGCATCTATGAGAGGATTATATGGTTCTTGTCCGTCTTTTATTAATTTATTGTATCATGTTGATTGATATGCAGTTGTTGAACCACCGTTGCAGACTAGGAGTAAATCCCACTTGGTCATAGTGAATAATCCTTTTAATGTACTATTGGATTCTATTGGCTAGTATTTTGGTGAGAATTTTTGTATCCATGTTCATCAAGGATATTGGTCTGTAATTCTCCTTTTTGTTGGGGTCTTTGTCTATTTTGGGGATCAAGGTAATGCTGGCCTCATAGAAAGAGTCTGGAAGTTTTCCTTACATTTCTTTTTTTTTTTTTTAAGATTTTATTTATTTGACAGAGAGATCACAAGCAGGCAGAGAGGCAGATGGGGGTGGGGGGGGAAGCAGGCTCCCTGCCGAGCAGAGAGCCTGATGTGGGGCTCGATCCCAGGACCCTGAGACCATGACCTGAGCTAAAGGCAGTGGCCCAACCCACTGAGCCACTCAGGCAGCCCTTTCCTTACATTTCTATGTTTTGAAACAGCTTCAGAAGAATAAGTATTTTTTTTTAATTTTTTTTATAAATTTATTTATTTATTTTCAGAAAAGCAGTATTCATTATTTTTTCACCACACCCAGTGCTCCATGCAATCCATGCCCTCTATAATACCCACCACCTGGTATCCCAACCTCCCACCCCCTCCCCCGCCACTTCAAACCCCTCAGGTTGTTTTTCAGAGTCCATAGTCTTTCATGATTCACCTCCCCTTCCAATTTACCCCACTCCCTTCTCCTCTCTAACATCTCTTGTCCTCCATGATATTTGTTATGCTCCACAAATAAGTGAAACTATTCACTTATTTGTGAAACCATATGATAATTGACTCTCTCTGCTTGACTTATTTCACTCAGCATAATCTCTTCCAGTCCCGTCCATGTTGCTACAAAAGTTGGGTATTCATCATTTCTGATGGAGGCATAATACTCCATAGTGTATATGGACCACATCTTCCTTATCCATTTGTCCGTTGAAGGGCATCTTGGTTCTTTCCATAGTTTGGCGACCATGGCCATTGCTGCTATAAACATTGGGGTACAGATGGCCCTTCTTTTCACGACATCTGTATCTTTGGGGTAAATACCCAGGAGTGCAAACCAGGAAAAGACCCTACCAAAAAGGAGAATTTTAGACCAATATCACTGATGAATATGGATGCTAAGATTCTCAACAAGATCCTAGCCAACAGGATCCAACAGCACATTAAAAAGATTATCCACCATGATCAGATGGGATTCATCCCTTGGCTACAAGGATGGTTCAACATTCGCAAATCAGTCAATGTGATACAACAAATTAATATGAGAAGAGAGAAGAACCACATGGTCCTCTCAATTGATGCAGAAAAAGCATTTGACAAAATCCAGCATCTGTTCCTGATTAAAACGCTTCAAAGTATAGGGATAGAGGGAATATTCCTGAACCTCAACAAATCTATCTATGAAAGACCCACAGCAAATATCATCCTCAATGGGAATAAAGCTTGCAGCCTTCCCGTTGAGATCAGGAACAAGACAAGGATGCCCACTTTCACCACTCTTGTTTAACATAGTATTAGAAGTCCTAGCAACAGCAATCAGACAACAAAGAGAAATAAAAGGTATCCAAATGGGCAATGAAGAAGTCAAACTCTTTCTTTGCAGATGACATGATTCTTTATATGGAAAACCCAAAAGACTCCACCCCCAAACTACTAGAACTCATACAGCAGAAGAATAAGTATTAATTCTTCTTTAAATGTTTGGTAGAATTCCCCTGGAAAGCCATCGGGCCCTGGACTCTTATTTGTTGGGAGGGTTTTTTTGTTGTTGTTGTTGTTGTTGTTGTTTTTTAAAAGATTTATTTATTTATTTAACAGAGAGAGATTACAAGTAGGCAGAGAGGGAGGCAGAGAGAGAGAGAGGAGGAAGCAGGCTCCCTGCTGAGCAGAGAGCCCGACGTGGGACTCGATCCCAGGACCCTGAGATCAAGACCCAAGCCGAAGGCAGCGGCTTAACCCACTGAGCCACCCAGGCACCCCTGTTGGGAGGTTTTTGATGACTGCTTCAATTTCCTTACTGGCGATGGTCCGTTCAGGTTTTTTATTTCTTCCTGTTTCAGTTTTGATAGGTTATAAGTTTCCAGGAATGCATCCATTTCTTCCAGATTGCCTAATTTTAGCTTAGATTTAACCATCTTTGCAAACCCTTCCCATCCACCATATTTGTGACCCCCAAGCAGTCAGCTTCTTTCTCTATACCCCTAACTCGTGCTCTGTTTGTATCTGTTTCTCTATCAGACTTCATGTTTGTACATTCTTGCCCCTGACCCAGCCTTCCATTCCTTGCCCCATACCCATCCATTTGAATTATGGGAAAAACAGCCTTCCTTATATCTTCAGTCCCTTCTAGAACATTGTCTCCAGCTCCATCTATTAACATCTGTAACCCTCACCCTGAGTTGACTTCTCGTTAACCACTCTCACACCTCTTTTCACACTGCCCAGCCCTCCAAGTCAGGACATAGGTAAGTATCCTTTCATTTCCTCTTATTTTAAAACCCTCTCTCATCCCCCTATTTAAACAAACAAGTAATTTCCACAGCAACCAAGTCTGCTTCCTTTCTCTAAGAGTTGTGCTATTTAGAGACACTGACCTTTTCTCCTTTTCATCACTGTCACTTAACCACCTTTCATACCTTGAGGACTTTGGCACCAGCTTATAGACTTTCTCTACCCCAGTCCTGCCATCATCTTGGGGGATTTCAGCATCAGTAGGGCTGGCTCCTCTAACACTCTAACACTCTGGCGTTGCCCAACAGGGAAACATTTCCTTTGCATTCCCCCGAAGCTGCTCCCAGAGTCACACCCTGGACCTTTGGCACTGAGTGAAATTCCTCTATGTGAACCACAGAAATCCTGGAATCAAAGAAATCGGTGATTGGAACAATATGCTCTGACCAGAGACACTGTGTGGTTGGCCAACTCTCTGTGCTCCCAACAGTCTTCTGTCTCTTGAACAATCCACCTCACCCACCCACCTACCCGTTCCAGTCATCACTCCTGGTCACCATCCTAATCCAGTCCAGCTCGGAGTGCATGGTCCAATTCCCACCCCTCCTGGCAGTGCCCCAGATTTTGTGCACCTTTATATTTCACTGTACTCTTGAGAGAAATCACAACCCTGGATCAACCCAGTGATCACCAGCATCAACGGAGGCCTTCTTGGGGCTGAGAATTTTCATGTTTCTCTGATCACCTTATTCTCACACTCTCTGCAACCTCTCTTTCAAAAACTTCTCCATTCTGACATCACCAGCCCTCCCTCTCCACAGATGATTCCTGCATGGGGCATGAAAGTGCACAGCACTTCCACATGTCAATGCTTCCTTCCGTCCTGTTATAGCAGCTGAGGGGACCTCCTTTCACCTCTCTATCTGGGTTCTGTCTCCCATTCTCTACCTTCTTGAAAAATTCCCCGCATCAGCATTTCAACGTGCTCAAGCATCTCTGCCTGACACCACACACATTTAGTAGCCAAAGTTTTGGAGAGTTCTATGTGTTTTCTGTTTGTTTCCTCACCTCCTGCTCTCTTATCCGAAACTCTGGTTTTCCTGGAGCTGACCTTCACTGGCTTACAGAGGACCTCCTCTTTGCTGAATGCAGTATATGGCTTTCAGTCCTCATGTTTCAGAGAAATTCAGCAGTGTTGACCACTCCTTTCTTCCTTCCTTCCTGAAACACTCCTCTTTGGCCATCTTGTGACAACCCAACTTCTAGTTCCCCTTCTGTCTCTCAACTGTCCCTTCTCAGGTTCTTCCAGCAGCTTATCCTCCTTTATCCAGATTTCAAATGCTGGATTTTCTCCAGGCTCCGACCTAGGCTCTTTCCCCACTCTAAAGTCTCTCCATAGAGTCTCTAATTACCACCTGTTAGCTAACAGTTTTCAGATTCATTCTCTGGTTCTCTCTCTATGGCCAGACATGTGGATGTCCAGCTGCCTACTGGACATCTTCAGGGGGCTGTCTCACAGGCTGTCAGACTCAGTATGTATCAAGTACAATCTGAGATGTGCTCCTCTCCTTCCACCCCCTCCCCCAAATATCCTGGTCCTCACTGTTGGGTGTCCCACCTCAGCAGTGCCACCACAGTTATCCATCTGGTTATGTTGGCGACGATCCTTGACCTCTCCCTCCCACTCAACCCCAAATCTCGTCCGTCACCAGCTCCTGTTCATCTTCTCTCCTCCGTACATCTCTTACCTTCCAGTTCTCTCCATCTGCACCCACCATTCTAGTCCAAGCTGCTGTTACCTTTTACCTGGACTATTAAAGGAATCTCCCAAGTTATTAGCATATTCTTAGTCCCTCCAAAAATTCTCCTCACTGTAACTGAAGCAACCATCTGCAAAAACAAACAAACTGAAAACTGTGAAGTTAATTATATCTCTTCTGTTTCAAACCTTTCTGTGTTTTCCCATTGCCCTGAGGCTGAGAACCCAAGTCCTTAGCAAAGTCACCTATATGCTGCACCATCTTGGTCCTGCCTGTGTTCCTTCCCCTTTCCAAGTCTTTGAACATGCTGTTCCTTCTCCACTTAGAGTATTACTCTGCTGAACTCTGCCTTGGCACTTGGCCTAATTAACTCTTTATTTAGCTTTTATATCTCATCTTGAGTTGCTTCCTTAGGGAAGGCTTTCCTAATCACCTTCTTCCCAAAGGAAGCTACATCAGGGCTCCCAGTTCCTCCCATGCCTAAATAGCATCCTCTGCATCTGTTCTGTAGTATTTCTTACCATAAAAGGGTTCCTTGGGTAATCATTTATTTAATAAGTGTCTTCCCTGTTAGCATGGGAACTTCTCTTTTTCACAGCTGTACCCCCAGCCTACATACTGCCTTGCACAGATGAAGTGCTCAAGAAATTTTTGTCAAATGAATGTCATCGCTTTGTTTTGTAACTTTGTTTGAACAACAAATCACTTTGTCTTGTATCTTCTATGTTAATTTCCCCTGCTGGAACATGAGATTCAGGCTTTTTCATCTCTCTTTAAAACTGTATCTAGAATTATATATTCACACAATATGTGCTAGTTGAATGAATGAATGAATGAATGAACAATGTGTAGGTTAAGAAGAATGGGCAGATGGTGAACATCTCAACAGAGACAGCAGTGAGAAAATCATTCTGAGGTCCTTATCTCACGCCTTGGATTATGTGGTTTGCATTAACTTTCAGCCATAAAAATACTTCAGAGATTTGTTCCCTGTGAAAAGCCAGCCTCTGATCCTGGTTTCTCACCAAGGTTTAATTGCCCCAAAAGCCCAGATATTTAACTTGAAGCTTCTGTTCTTTTTTCTTTCTTTCTTTTTTTTAATGGGAAAGTAACAGAGAAATCCCTTTTTTCCAGACTTAGTAGACATGGCTTGGTTTCTGTCTTCTCCATAAGCATGGCAGCTGATGTTCTCTCTCTGTTATAAACCTGCCCAGTGCCAAGACACTCATCAAGGTTTTCCACTAGGGACAGAGAGAGACCTTGCTACAACAGTGTGCTATGATTAGTGGTATCACTGTGCTTTGGCACTAGGCCGTCTTTATGGTTTTTTTTTGGGGTTTTTTTTTTGTTTTTTTTTTAAGATTTTATTTATTTATCAGAGAGAGAGGGAGAGAGCGAGCACAGGCAGACAGAATGGGAGGCAGAGGGAGAAGCAGGCTCCCTGCAGAGCAAGGAGCCCGATGTGGGACTCGATCCCAGGACGCTGGGATCATGACCTGAGCCGAAGGCAGCTGCTTAACCAACTGAGCCACCCAGGCGTCCCGCGTCTTTATGTTTTAAGGCAATAACATGATAGAGAATTATATTAAATAGTAATATTTTCCTGTCTTGTCATTGCTGCTCATTTAAAAAGACAGATCTTTACTAATAAGTCAACATCTACCCAGCCTTCCTCCTTAAAAAATTGTCCTAAATGAATTTCTATTGTCAAAATTCCCAAGGACCAAGCACTCACCTTCCCTCCTGAATCTGCATGTTGTGGATTAGAATTTGTGCAAAACTTTCATCTCCTCTTCTGTGCAGTTTGTCATAATCCCAGAGGTACAGGTGAAAAATCCCTGACTCCACAATAATCGGCATTTATAGGTAGAGGCCTCGTGCTTGAATTTTAAGCCAGCAACCCAGGTACTCTTGATGTACAGTGAACTTTGAGACTCAGAGTACTTAATTATAAGTTTAAGTCAAAGACCTTGCATCCTTCTGTGACTTTAGTGATGAGCAGACACACAGAAGTGCACTCTCAGCCTAGGACGCAGCATGTGCCCACACAGGGGCGTGGAAATGCTGGCCTTTGCTAGGAAAGATAAAGGAGCTTGCTGTATTGAAGGCTACCCATGGAGGCTGGCAGGAGATGAAGCCGAAATAATCCCTAGCTCATGAAAAACCTTGCAGACTTTGATAAAGGTGTTTTAGGTTAGGAAGTGAAATGGTCTAATTGGTTTTTGGAAACTGTCTGGCAGAGGTTCTAGAAGGTGCATTCCAGGAGCAGGGCAATGAAAGCTTGGGTGACAGTAGCTGAGCCCAGAGCCCAGAGCCCAGCTGTTGAAGAACCATTTGTTGATTAGAGACCAGGGATGATACTGAAGAGAACAGGATGATGAACATGAGCAAGTCGGAAAAGAGAGGAAGAATTAGAACCATTCAGGAGATAAAACTCCATCTGAACTTAGCAATGACTTGGATATGGGTAGAGTTGTGAGGAACACAGGATCTGCCTCTGAAGTTCCTCCTGGGCTCATGGGTGGTTCCAGTGTTGAGGAGAGAATGCAGGATGGAGGTCTGGCAAGGGAGAGGAGTTTGGTTTGGCCCATGTGGGGTTTGACATGCTTCTGGGACGTATAGGTAAGCATGCAGGAACAGACGGATATATGCATCTGGAATTAAATGATTCTGGGGACATGATGCAAACCATTTCCCTTGCCTGCCACCAACTGATCACCCAGACTGTTGTATTGAATGTAACAGTCACTGGCATTAAGTTAGTGAGTCCTACTAAGCGTCAGACACCCTGCTGCACATGTTATGAAATAGGTACTGTTAACCATCTGTCTTACAAAGGAAGAACCTGAAACCTGAAAAGTTAGGTAAGGTACCTAGGCCATGCCGCTTGTGAGGGTCAGAGCAGGGATTCGAACTGGCAATCCAGTAATCACTCTCCTGAGCTACAGTGTTTCTCAAATGTTGAAGTCACACTTATAGTTAAAAGTGCACTTTACATCACAGGCCAACACCCACAGATGCCCATTACACATGTGTGCATACACTCACACAGGCAACTATGTAAATAGTGAGAAAAACAGCTTTTACTCTGGCATGCCAGCAACCCAGCAACCCTGGCTGGCTCAGTTGGTTAAGCAGCTGCCTTCAGCACAGATCGTGATCCCAGAGTCCTGGGATCAAGACCCATATCAGACCTCCTGCACTGCAAAGAGCCTTCTCCCTCTGCCTGCTGCTCTCTCTACTTGTGCTCTCTCTCTCTCTGTCAGATAAACAAATAAAATCTTAAAAAAAAAAAAAACACCTAGTACTTACCCTTGCTGCTACTAATAATGCAACCTGATATTTTTCTACTCAAGTCTTTATCATCTTTTTTTTTTTTTTTAAGTAGGCTCCACACCCAGTGTGGAGCCCAACACAGGGTTTGAACTCATGACCCTGAGATCAAGACCTGAGCGGAGATTAAGAATAGGATGCTTAACAGATGGAGCCACCCAGGCGCCCCTATTGTCTTTTAAAATGGTGGTTACTTCCTACTAAATTGAGTTCACAGCCAGAGTTTGACTGAGTTTGACAAACATTGCTCTGTTTTGTTCTCCTGGGGCACATAATTCATTTCTCTTCCCAGGCCTGGTCATTCCCTCAACCTTTGAGGGGAGAACACTGAGTGTTGCTACATGTGTCTCTCCTTTCTCACTTAAGAAGGTATTAAAGGTAAAAGGAGTGTAGTGGGATGAGGCCAGCCAGGAAACACTTACTTTGTGGTGTAGATGGATCAAACCTCATCTTTTTCTTTTTTTTTAAAGATTTTTTGTATTTATTTGACACACGGAGAGAGATCACAAGTAGGCTGAGAGACAGCGGGAAAGCAGACTCCCCACTGAGCAGAGAGCATTATTCCCGGCTTGATCCCAGGACCCTGAGATCATGACCCAAGCCGAAGGCAGAGGCTTAACCCACTGAGCCACCTGGGCACCCCTCAAACCTCATCTTTAATGGGGCTCATGAAGGTTAGTGCAGAATGTGCAAAACCACAGCACAGAACGTGGTGCAAAGCCATGTGTGAGCGCAACAGCAATCGCTAGTATGAACTTCAGTGGCACCCAGGCCTTGGGGTCTAGTCCAGCTCTACAGCTTCTTCCCTGCATCCTGCCAGGCAGGTGAGTTACTTCCAGGGTATTGTGGGAGGAGAATATTGAAGTGGTACTTTGGTTCATTCAACACCCACCATGAGCCGGTCCCTTAGTAGGAACTGAGGAAATAGTATTAATATATTTATTCATTTAAATCATATCTTATCATATCATCATCTAATCATATCATTAATATCTTTATTCATTTAAATCATAATGTATACACTAACTTACAAACTGAATACTCCAGACTATTCCGTAATGACCTGTCAATCAGCCAATGATGTATGGAATCAGCCAGCTCTTAGTAGGTCATTTAAAGGAGGGGCGCCTGGGTGGCTCAGTGGGTTAAAGCCTCTGCTTCGGCTCAGGTCATGATCCCAGGGTCCTGGGATCGAGCCCCACATCGGGTTCTCTGCTCAGCGGAGAGCCTGCTTCCTCCTCTCTCTCTGCCTGCCTCTCTGCCTACTTGTGATCTCTGTCTGTCAAATAAATAAATTTTTGAAAAAAAAATAAATAAAGGAGACTTTAAATATTGATTTCACTCAGCATAGGATGTAGGTCTTAGAAGAGGCTGGCAGCTCAGTGTCACTAAATGTGTCGGGCACAGAGTTGTTTATTTCGAGCCATCTGCACATGTCCTTTTGGAGTAGACTGTGTCGCTCTAGACCACCCATGCTGCCTGTGTGCAAATCCCGGGGCCCTGTCCAGAAGCCGTCGGTGGGAAAGAGCTAGTTCATTACGTGCATGTCATCCCAAAATATGCAGAGCCCAGAGCTAATGATATTTATGAAGCGAGAACTTTTTTAGAAGACTTTCGAGTTAATTAAGTGCAAAGATGAGATCCTAATCTCATGGGGGAACAAAGCTCCTGTTCAGGGCTGATCATAGAATCGAAGCACTGTGAACCAAACAGAAACAAGCCATGTGAGCTTGCGGTGCAACATTTCCTTTCCCTCTCTTGTAATACAAATCTGATTTAAAAATGGAAATACAGTTCAGATAGCATTCCTGGTACTCGAGCTTTTACCTTGCAGTCTGATCCCTTTTGAGCATCTCTTATTAATTTTAAATTTGTATCAAGTCCTCATTACTAGTTAAAATTTATCAGATGCCTAGTCTTAAACTCCAGGATTTACCCCGGAATTTGGGTGCCCCAGCTCTGAGTACCAAGGAAGATGAACACAGTGGATTGAGGGTAGAGGTTAGAGAGGGAAGAATACACAGGAGGGGAAAATCTAAGGATGCTCTAGGCTGCTGTGCCTCTCAGAAGCACGACAGTTATGCAGCCTTGCTTTCTTTGCCACACTCAGCATCTTAGTAAGGACCCAGGCACAGCTCCATTGACTGAGTGCCTCAGATGTGCTGGCCATTGGCTAGGCACACCATGCAGGGGGTTTCAGTTGGTTCTCACAGCAATCTTGTGAAATGGGTATTACTATCTTCATTCCACAGATGAGGAAACTAAGGGTCAGAGAGGTTAAGAAAGTTGTCCAGGATCACACAGCTAGTGGGGGCAGAGCCACAGTTTGAATCCAGAGCCAGTATCTTCAAAGCCCTATCTCCCTTCTCCTTTGTGTACCTGAACTCTGCTATTTTGCTGAACACCCCAGCCTGCCAGGCACTAAACTAGTCTGCATAATTCCAAATTAATTCCAAAATACAAAGAAGTGTAAAGGCCACTGGTTTGAATGAAAAGATCACTAGCCTGAAATTCCATGGACGCAGAGGCCAGATATATTTGGTCTCTCACTGTATATCAGGTGCCTATTACGTGGCTAATCCTCAATACATAGTTGTTAAGTGAAAGGTTACTTAAAAATGAATGAACCAAAAATTTGAAATGGAATTCAAAGTTCAAGTCCTGTTTCTACAACTTGCTAGGGACTTGGTTTTGGTAAATCATTTAATTCTCTTAGCCTCAGCGTTACCATCTGCAAAATGGGCAAAACACTCTCACAGCCCGCCTTCTAGGGCAGTGGTTCCCAACCCTTACTGTACCTAGGAATAGCCCATGGACCTTTAGCAACTTCTCATCCAGGTTTCTGTCTCCAAAATTCTGACTTGCTGTGGTGGGATGTGATCTGGACATTTAACAGTTCCCTAGGTGGTTCTAATGGGTAGCAACCATTGGAAACGCTGTCATAGGGATATTCTTTTTCCTTTTGGGGGAATTGTCAAACATAGCAAGGAAACAAACCTGCTCTGTAAAACCTAAAGAGGCAATTAAATAGAATCAGTTGTTATAAAGTCAGTCCAGAAGGACTCTGGGCCTCGAGCTCCTGCTTCCCGATGTCATGACAGAGAAAAAGGCGGGTTGCTCCAGTCTCCCGTGTGTCCCCAGGTCAAAATGCCCTCCTTCCTGATCAGGTGGATGCAGAGGAGGAGGATTTGGTTGATGTCAGGGCTGTAACAGGTTAATAGCGACCTGCTGGAAAATTGCTCCGTTGGATGAACTTGTCCTTGGGCAGTCTCACGTGCCATTCTGGCACCCCCGTGCACTCACTCTCCCGAACCGGGGCTACATGCACAATGCCTATTCAGAGACCCTCCCAACTATGTCTGTTTATTTGATTCTTTCTGGTCATGGTTCACTCTTTGACCCAGGCTGCTCAGGCTGGGGCTGTGTTGTGGGAGGAAGGAAACGGTCCTCCCTTGCCCTCAGCAGCTCCCCTGTCTGTCACCTTCCCCTGCTGCTACACTATGGAGGGACAGCTGAGTACGAGGGCCTTCAAGGTGCCAAGAACAATATTATTTAAATTTTAAATAATAGTCTCTTGGGAAGAAAGGGTCATGAGGCATTTTGAACCACCACAGAGAATTTTGCCAAAAGAATGACTCATAAGGCTTCCAGCTATCTACCTCTCTCCCCTTGTTTGGTTAGGACAAAATCCTGAAGTCACCAAGTATTTCAGGAGCGGGTTCTTCCATTTCTCTTGCCTGTTGGTCCTTATCCAACAATTGTGCATACGCCAGTCTTCCGATGGCAAAACAATTGGAATAGCCATTATTCTCACATGCTTTTGAACAGTGTATATTAGCCACATGCCTTCACCGTGTCACTGACCCATCTGAGCCACAATTTCCTCTTCTATAAATGGGCATAACAACACCTGCCCTGTCTAGGACTAAATGACATGAACTCTCTGAGACCATTTCAGAAATAACAAAGCAAAAAAATATGCAAGTTGTGCTAGGTAGAAAAGGCACCCGGCTCATATAGTCATAATTCCTGTCCTCAAGGAACTTATTATCTTGAAGGGAAAAGAGACAGAAAGGAAAGAAATACCATCAAGAGTAATTACTCAGTTGCTTAGGGTCCTGAACTCAGAGGGATTTAAAACTGCAATTGTCACAGCCTTTATTCTTTAGCCCTTCTGCCACTTTTTTGAATTTGGGAAATCTCAACATCCATATTCTCATTTGGTTCACACAATCACCCAGTGAAGGCAGCAGACTCAGAGAGGTGAAGTAACCTCTCTAGGATACACAGCCCCAAAGTAGAGAAACTGAATGTAGAACTTTTACCTGCAGCTCCCTGCCCATTCCCCCATAATGGCACCTTCGTGTCCTGGTCCTTATCCCATGGAGGGAAAAATGGGATTGTATTTCCCACCAGAGCAAGAACTTCTCTGTATATCATAGATAGAACAGTCACAGACAGCCTCGGTGAATTTGCAGCCCACAGCACCAAAGCCCAGTCTTTGAGCCCAAAACTGGGTTTGGGTTAGTTCGGGCCACTAATGAGCCCTGTATCCTCCACTTTGGGGAATTTTCAATGTGTTTCAGGATCTGTAATTTTGCATCTGATCACAGAGCTATGTCTGGGGTGAAGGGACAGCATTCTCAGCCCTGTGTCTGCTAAGACTTCCCAATGCATGAGTTTCTAAGTCCCCCAAATGTCCATCCCAGGAGTGTTCTCGGGGGCCCTCATAAACCTGGGGCTGGGGGGTTTAGCGAGAGAACAGCAGCCTTATAACCCCACTTCCTACCTCCAAGAGTCCATGTCACCCTAACTCATGAAAGTCCCAAATGGATAGAGTCTACGCAAAAGGAGGAGAAAATGCCTTCTGGTCCTCTAGCAGCTTATCAGCCTTTACTGTACAGTTTGGGAGCTGGTGCGCACAGCTCTGTCCCAGCTAGAGGCCTCTCTCAGCTGATGGATGGAGGAAGTGGCTTAGGGCAGAAGCAGTCTCCTCCAAGCCTGATGTCATGATGGCGGAACAGAGTGCCTTTACTGTTACACATGTGTCTGCTCCCCTTCCTTCCATAATAACACTGGTCAGAGGAAACATGGCTCTGTGTGTGTCATGTGATCTTCAGGGTGCACTCACCCCTGTTTGCAGATGGGCTGATGGGCCTGAGGCTGATACAGAGGATCTCTCAGCGCCAGCTGCACTGTTAAGGTCACTGCCTCTACTTGGAGAAGCAGAATACTTTCACCCCTACTCAGATAAAAGCCAGCTCAATCAACAAACTTGTTTAACCTGTGAACTCTCGGGAGTCATTGATCAGCTCAGAGGAAAATGGTGTGAACTTTGGGAACACATTGGACCTGGGTTCTGCTCCTGGTTTTTCCACTGACTCGCTTGTGACCTTGAGCAGTTACCCTTCTGGCCTCGATTTCTTAGTCCACAAGTGGAAATAATAATCACAGGATTCTTAACCCAGGGTTGCTGTGAGGATTAGAGAAGCCAAGTGAGAAGCACATGTCTCAGTGCCCGACCCAGCCCCGTGAGTGCTCAGGAGAGGTAACAGTTGCTGTTGTTACTGACGATGAGATTACCATCCTGCAGACCTGTGTGAGCTGCTTTGACCTGCCTGCTGCTTACCACCCCAAGTTTAGGACCTAGTAGTTACTGCTTAAGAGATCAATCAAAAAATACATTCATGTGCTAAAACTGACACTGATGCTGAGAGAGGGGGGCAAGGCTGTGTAATATGGGGTGTCAGCGACGGCCTCGTGGCCCTGGATGTGGATTAGGAGATGGAGGAAGGAAGCCGTCAGAGCACAGTGGTCAAGGTCCTGGTGTGTGGCCGTGCATGGCAGCCAGAAAGAGTATGCCTGTCGGGGCCTGGGGAAGAGCTTTGCCCAGCCATGTGCGGGCACTCACCTGGAATGTGGTGACATCACCACGGCCCCTACTCCTCCAGCCCCTTCGACTAGACTAGCTCCTAAGCATGCTTCGGGGCTTATCCCAGGCATCTGCGAATAGACTTTCCTGGGCCACTGCCCTGTGAACAAAATAGTCACAGCTACCAGGAGAACACCTAGCACTCTCCATCATCATCGAACACTGCCTCTCTGCTTCACGCCCATTGTTTCACAGAATCCCATAATGGGAAAACAATCAAAGAAGTGGCTTGCCCGAGGCAGAAGCCCAGAATCTCCATCATGTGTTAATCCACGTCACTCCTCTGATCGACTCAGGAGGGCAGCAAGCAGCACCTGTTTCCTCTGGGACTCCCCAGTGTCTAACAGGTCATCTTGGCACAAAGTAGGAACTCACCAATGCCTGTGGAAGGATGAGAAGAGATTGGCAAGTGCATCACAAGGCTCAGGGTCCAGAACTACTAGGCAGATCACCAAGTGGGATGGGGAGGTCTCCCCTCGGAAAAGCTAAGTCACAGGAGCCCTGTGCAGCTTGGATGTCTCAACAGCAGGAGGCTGGGTCAGGGACACAGCCCGATGCGGCTTGCTGCCTCTGAGCCCTGTCATTGGACGGTGGGGTCTATGCAGAAATCTCTCTGATGTCAGAAAGTTTTGTCCAGGAAACTTGGGCAATGCTGAGCCCATGGGCAGATTTCAGCAGCTGGACCAGAGATGATCATTCAGAGAAGATGATAAGTGAGGGAAAATCAGAGCTGACACTTAAAAGATTCACCCTGGTACAGTTTAGGCACTGACCACTCAAAACAGCCCCAGTCCCTTAGTTCTAGAATGGGTCTGGAGGCCACCTACTCTGCCCGACTTTAACCCCTTGGCCATCGGATTGTGGTGGGAGCAGGAGGTCCAGAAGTTCCCTGAAAGAGGCCAGGAGCTGGTTGAGCGATCCACTTGGTCAGAGCAGTGGCTCTGTAATAATTGAAACATTTCAATTGTTTCAACATAACAACTGTAGGTACCTACTATTATGTGCTGAACACTGCAAGGTTGACCTATGACTAAAAGAGCTGGCCATTTTTCAAAAGCCACTTGTTCTATTTTGAGAACTTTATTAAAACTAGATAATATAATACGTGACTTTTCCTTAACCAGGCACACAGAAACTATAATTTCTCAATGTGATAAGAATGAATAAGGGCCTCACTGCCAAATCCATGTTGCACAAGCCTGACTTCTATCTTAGGATTCCTGGTATACCTTATGGGAATTATGTGACTTTCTGACACAAAGACCTAGAGTTTTCAGTATCAATTAGCAAAGGTTATTTCTTCTGTAGAGAAATACAAATTCTAATACTTCTCTCCCACAGGCTAGTGAATCAGCTTGTTCCAATCCTATCTTGGAGGCCATGGTATCTGCAAAGTGCCTGCATTTCTGCTGTACAAACTTGTAAATCTGAAGTTGCCTTAACATTAGCTTCAGGATGAAAAGAAGCTTCTGGAAGTATTTTTTTTTTTTTTAATCCCTGAAATTAGCAGTTGCTAAACAGTCATAATTTTTTCCTCAAATACAAAAGAAGTTGGTGGCAATCAGCCAAGAGAAACAACTTCGGCTTGTAGAGAGAAGCAGGCTGTTCTTAAAAGCCACAGCGGTCATTAACGAAGATGATGTCATCATTCAGGGCCTGGACCCTCCTGGGATCTCTAGGGCCAAGAAGAGATGATTCACAGTCTTTACCAAGCCAGTGACCGGTCACCTGCCTAATGGTGTTTGGTGAAAGTGCTCAGTCTCCAGGGTGGGGCAGTGGGTGGTTCCTGCGAAATGATCAGGGACCTCAGTGTCGTGACAGCTTGCAAAGCTGGTGGCCAAAACAGGGGATTTATGAACTGGTGACTTCGGACTTTGATAAATAAAAAGTTTGGTATTCTTGTGTGGAGGGTATGTAAAGAATTCTCTGTGAGTCATACTTTCAAACAAAGTGGAGCCTATCTTGGGGTAAATCTTTCTTACCATTTCAGCACTTCTTCTGAGAGGAGGGACAACTTTTCAGAATTTCATTAAGTTGAAGTATCATTATTGCTTTTTTTAATTTTTTTTTAAAGATTTTATTTATTTAGTTGACAGAGAGAGATCATAAGTCGGCAGAGAGGTAGGCAGAGAGAGAGAGAGGAGGAAGCAGGCTCCCCACTGAGCAGAGAGCCCAATACGGGCCTCGATCCCAGGACCCTGAGACCATGACCTGAGCTGAAGGCAGAGGTTTAACCCACTGAGCCACCCAGGTGCCCCATTATTGTTCTTTAAAAACACTAGAGGAGCCTAGTATTCTGAGATTCCTAAGTTACAAAACAAACAAATAAAAACAGAGAAAATTAGGAGTGACTAAGGGGTCTAAACTTTCATTTGCTTCTTTTCTTTATTTTTCTCTCTTTCCATTCTTCCCTCACCACTCCCACCCCACTCACGTTTTCTGGGGTCCGTATCACCAAGGTCCTAGGAGGAAAATACTGTAAGGGCAAGAATGCAGCTTGTGATCAAATCTTGGTTCTTCACTTGCCTCTAGTCAAAGAAATCATCACAAGAAAATGATCCCACCAAATGGACTTCCTGATTATAAGACGCATCCTGGTTAAGACGCAATAAAACATGGAGAATAGCTATGCAACTTCCAGAGCATGACAATCTCTCTTGCTTTGCCTTCTTATCTAGAAAGTGGGGGTTATAAAACCTCCTTACAGTGTGGTTGTAAGGATATGGTAAGACTGAGCATTTATTAGACTCCTTTTCTTGGAGCCAAAGATCGCCAACAACCCTATGGGTGTTGGATGTGGTGTTGATATCAACAAATGGGCTTGTATCTCCCTGTCACTCTTGAACTTTATGTAGAAGAGTTTGTAGTAATTATAGGAGATGAGGTCTTTTTCAGCTAGCCGAGCAATGTGGGGAGTTCTGGTGCTCCCTGCCTTTTCAGTCTTCCCCACCCCCGAGGGGTCTGGGGGAAGCTAGACTGCCCTCCAAAAACTCTAGGTCTGCTTTATCACCCACACAGCCTTCTGCACTTCTAGGAGGAAGCTAGCATTACCTGGGGCTCATTATAAATAGAGTTCATTAATTATTAGTTAAGGGCTGTTCAGAGTTCCCTACACAACACCCATGGGGATGCTGGTCCCTTCCTTGTCCTCCAACCATGACAACTACTCAGGGGCTTGCTACTATCGTCACCACCGGAACCCTTCATGAGAAAGCCAGGGGGCTGAGGAAGCCAGGAGCTTTGAGGTCGTGCTGGCTGACTTCTACATAGAAGGGGTCTCCTTTACACAATGGGTGACACCTTATCATGTTGAGATAAAGGTGGAACAGCTGTGGTCCCCATGCCTCTCAATGTCCCTTAGGGAACCAGTCCCTGTACTCCTGCCAACAGACACTGTCTCCATAGGGCTTAACTGGGCCAGGGGGCAGATTCCATGAGCCCCACTGATTCCCCGTCTTCCTGCCAGTTCCCGAACCAGAAGAGGCTTGTTTGTGAAAGACACTTGTGAGAGAATGAAAAGACAAGCCACATACTCAGAGAAATATTTACAGAATACATGGGCAATACAAGACTCAGATCTAAAACATGCAAAGAATTCTTTTAAGACAGCTTTATGGAGTTATAATTCACCCATTTAAAGTGTATGACTCAGTGGTTTAGAGGTGTTGTATATTATTAATTTTTTAAAGTTGTGGGAAAGTAGAACAAAACATACCATCTTAACCATTTCTAAGTGTATAGTTAAGTGGCATGATGTGTATTCACAGAATTGTGTCATCACCCCAAACAGAAACTCTGTATCCATTAAGCAAAACTCAACCATGCCCATCTCGGCCCTTAGTGAAATCTAATCCACTTTCTACAGGAGTCTGACTGGCTCCATTGGTGGAGCATACGACTACGACTCACCATCTCGGGGTGGTAAGTCCGAGTTCCACATCAACAACAACAACAACAAAAAACCATAAAAAAAAAGTCTCTCATCTACTTTCTGTGTCTACGACTTTGCCTATTTTAGATATTTTGTGAAAGTGGAATCATGTATCTGTCCTTTCATATCTGGCTTATTTCACTTAGCATGCTGTTTTCAACGTTCATCCACGTAGTAGCATGGATCAGAACTTCATTCCTTTTTGTGTTTGAATAAACCCTCACTGCACACATACACATCTTGTTGGTCTGTTCATATGTTGGGTTGATTCCATCTTGAAGATATTGTCGATAATGCTGCGTTGGGTGTTGGTGTACCAGTGTCTGTTCAAGTCCTTGATTTCAGTTCCTTCTGGAATATACTTGGGTGTGGAATTGCTGGGGTCTTACAGTAGTTCTAGGTTTAGCTTTTGGTGGGCCTGCTAATAATTTCCGTTCCTACCAGCAGCATATGAGGGTTTTATTTTTTCCACATCTTCATCGACACTTGTTATTTACTGTTGCTTTTATTCCATCCATCTCCATGGGTGTGAAACGACGTCTCGCTGTAGTTTTGATTTTGCATTTTCCTGATGAATGATGCTGACGTTTTTCCCATGTACTAGTGGCGATTTATAAATCTTTTTTGGAGAAATGTACTTTCAGGTTGTTTATTTGCCCATTTTTCAATGGGATTGCTTTCTGTTGATTGTTCTGCTGAAGCAATTATTCATAGATTCTAGATATTAAATGCCTTACGCTATTTCCAGATGTTTTTCCCATTCTGTGGGTTGTCTGTTCACTTTCTTAACTTTTTTTTAATAGATTTTATTTATTTCTCAGAGAGAAAGAGAAAAAGCAGGGGGAGTGGCAGGCAGAAAGAGAAGCAGACTTCCCACTGAGCAGGGAACCCAATGTGGGACCCCATCCCAGGACCCTGGAATCATGACATGAGCTGCAGGCAAAGGCTTAACTGACTGAGCCACCCAGGCATCCCTGTTCACTTTCTTGATAGTGTCCTTTTTGTATGAAAATTTTTAAATGAAGTCAATTTATCTAATTTTTCCTTTGTACTAATGCTTCTGGTATCACATCTAAGAATTCATTGCTAAATCCAAAGTCATAAAGATTTACCCCTATGTTTCCTTCCAAGAGTTTTATGATTTTAGCTCTTATATTTTAGGTTATTGATCCATTTTTAGTTAATTTTTGTATTGGGTGTGAGGTAGGGAACCAAATTTATTCTTTTGCATGTGGAAATGCACTCGCCCCAGCACCAACTCTTTAAGAAGCTGTTCTCTCCTCCATTGAATGGATATGATGTCCTTGTAAAAAATCAATTGCCATAGATGTGTGAGTTTATTTTGAACTCTTGATTCTAGTCTGTCGATCTATTTATCTGTCCTTATGCAGTACCACACTGTTTTGATTACTGTAGCTTTGTATTACATTTCAAAATCTTTTTTTTAAAAAATGGTTTTGGATGTTCGGGGCCCCTTGTTATTACATATGATTTTGAGGACTGGCTTCTCTATTTCTGCAGGAAAGGCCATTTGAATTCTGATATGGGTTGCATTGAAACTGTTGATCAAAGAATTCTTAAGACTCAATAATAAAACAACAAAACAAAAAATGGGCAAAAAATCTGAACAGATACTTCACCAAAAGATAGACAGATGGAAAATAAGCATATGAAAAAATCCTCAGCATCAATATGCCAATAGGGAATTGCAAATTAAAACAATAATAGCATGCCATTCCATATCTATTACAGTGACTAAAATTTTAAGAACTGACACCACCCAATGCTAGAGACAGTGTGGAACAAGAGAAACTCAGAGGCTGCCGGAGGGAATGCAAAGTAGTGAAGCCACTTTAGAAAACCGTTTGGCAGTTTCTTTAAAAAGCTAAACATAGTCTTACCATATGGTCCAGCAATTGCACTCCTACGTATTTACCCAACTGATTTGAAAACTCATGTCCACACAAAACCTGCCCATGAATATTTATAGCAACTTTATTTATATTCACCAAAAGCTGGAAGCAACCAAGATGAATAGATAAATGGGGAAACAAACCACAGTAAAACCAGACTGGAATGTCATCCCATGATGAAAAGAAAGGAGTTATAGGGGCATCTAGGTGGCTCAGAGGGGGAGCCTGCTTCTTCCTCTGCTCTTACCCCGACCCTGCTTGGTCTCTCTTTCTCTTTCAAATAAATTAATAAGATCTTTAAGAAAGAAATGCATTACGAAGGCACAAAAATGGATGGATGAAACTTTATATGCTTATGGCTATGTGAAAGAAGCTAGTCTGAAAAGGCTACACACTGTGTGATCCCAATGGTTTCACATTCTGGAAAAGGCAAAACTGTACAGACAGTGTAAAAATATTCAGTAGTGGGGTGCCTGGGTGGCTCAGTGGGTTACCTGGGTGGCTCAGTGGGTTAAGCCTCTGCCTTCGGCTCGGGTCATGATCTCAGGGTGCTGGGATTGAGCCCCGCATTGGGCTCCCTGCTCAGCAGAGAGCCTGCTTCCCCTTCTCTCTCTGCCTGCCTCTCTGCCTACTTGTGATATCTTTCTGTGACAAATAAATAAAATCTTTAAAAAAAAAAATCAGTAGTTGCCAGAGGTCCAAGGCAAAAAAGGGAGGGATTGATAGGTAAAGCACATGCTGTCATGATGGATTCATGATCTTATGCATTTATCAAAACTCATAGAACTTTACAGTACAAAGAATGGCTCTTAATGTATCCAGATTTTCTCAAATCATTTAGTAGGTTGTTGGATCCCACGAAAGAAGGCAGACTGTGACAGGAGAATATAACTTTGTTATAAATGTATGATACAACTTCAGTGAAGGAGGTGGAAGCAAAAGTGATGACCTGAGTAACTTGGGAAATAAGTGGAGTTTATAAGACTGAAGGCAAAAGGAACAGCTCGTAAGCACTATACTCTGGTGTACTAAGTTGATTCCCATTGCGGCGTTAGGTAACAATTCTGATACTTTTCTATATGTGTGCTGGAATCTAGTAACTAAGTACATAGACGGCAGGTGGGGGTAGCTAAGTCTCTCCTGGGTGGAGTGAGAATTTACTGATTTGCGAAGTGGTGAGGCTAGAATGACCCATGTGGTAATGGACTAGAGACATTTGGATGTAGTTACCTTTAGCTTAGTATAGATTCATTTCCTTGCTCTTTCAGCTGAAAGGAACTAGAAACAACAAAACCCCAGTAGTAAGTAGCACATTTATTAAAAAGAGCCCAGATCTTGGGTCCTAATGCCATGCTCCAAAGAAGGAATCAGGCATCACTGGGGGGGAAAAAAATGGCTGATTCTAGGACTAGGGTAGGCAATATACAAGACGGGCTTGGAGCATACTGTGCCAGAAAGTAAGAAGTAGAGGCAAGAGAGGAAAGACAGAAAGAGAAGAAAGAGAGAAGGAGAGAAAGAAAGAAAGGGAGGGAGGGAAGGAAGGAAGAAAGGAAAAGCAAAGGAGGAAGGAAGAGAGAGAAAGAAGGGAGGGAAGCGGGAGGTAAAGGAGAGGAAGGAGGAAGGACTTAAGAGCATATGTTCAAGGGACACAGGAACTGACTGAAAGAGTTCCCAGTGGCCAAAGCTGGAAAATTTTGAGTAAAAAAATAAATAAAGCAGTATTGGATTATAATCCAAAGTATAAAATAAATACCCACAAGTCCCTTTTCATATAGACAAGAGACTGAATAAAGACACATGGGAGAGAAGAGACCAATCTCCCATGCAGGAGAGTTCCGAAAAAGAAGTCGCTTTACAGCAGAGAACACGGGCAAGCAAAACCCAGCCTGGTGATCAAGGTCGTGATCAAGGTTGATCTCCACAGTGATAAGTCATGTTGAGACTATGGCTCTTGATCTGATGTGAGCAAAACGGCCTTTCAGCTCTGCGGCCTTCTTTCTAAAACCCCGTAACCCCACTGAGTCATGAGAAAACCATGAGACCGATGCCAGCAGAAGGTGACTTTTGGTTCTCTGCTGCTAGGACCTCCCTGCTCCTCAGTTTCACGCGTATCCCTTCATGCGTGTGTGTTTCTTTCTTGTTCTCTCAGGGGATGGCCTTTACACTGGAAGAAAGGCTGCAGCTTGGAATCCACGGCCTGATCCCCCCCTGCTTCCTGAGCCAGGACGTCCAGCTCCTTCGGATCATGAGATACTACGAGCGGCAGCAGAGCGACCTGGACAAGTCAGTGCCTAGAGTCCGCTCCCTCGACCCAAGCCCCAAGTTCAGCTGTCTCCTGCAGCACACGGGTTGTCTTGTACTCTCCAGGAGGAGAGGCTGAGAGCCCCTGAGAGATCCCAGCCCCAGTCCCAGCCCCAGCCCCAGGTCATCTCCCCAAGGGACTGGGCTTGTTAGGACCGAGGCAGAGTCAGAACTCGGAAGGGAGACTGACTTCCAGCAGGTGCAATCTGGTTGGTCCTCTGGGAAGCAATGGCATCCGAGTCGGCCCGAGAAGCACAGTTAGGGTTTCATCAGAGAGCGGTGGGGTTCATAAAAGGCATTTCACTCAGCAGGAATAAGGGGAGCGCGCAGGACAAGTGTGTCGGGAGAGGGGTCCATCGTCCAGGTCCCTAGAATAAGGGGAATGTTGCGGGGAGCAAAGTGGAAATGCACAGCAACACCTCGGAAAGGACCTAGGATATCCTATGTTAGACATTTATGGGAACTGTAACTAACCCTGCCACCCCTCTGGGTTCTCCTAGGGAGGATATTCCATGAAGAGCCAACTGAGGAATCACAGGGTCAGCTTCGTCAGTTTCCCTACAGAACGTGACTTCCCAGGTCACATGGCTATGAACTGGTACAGCCAGGATTCGAACACAGTTCGCTCTGGAGTCTGCCTTTTACTGCTCTGCTATGCCACAGCTGGAGGCTTTGGCGCTTAATGGCTACAAGACTAGACCCCAGTGTCAGACTAAGTTCCAATCCTCATTCTACCACTTAATAGCAAAAATTACCCCTCACCGACTGGGTCATTCCTCATTTGTACAATGTGTAGATCAGTGGTATCGAACTCATACGGTTATGATAAGGCTTAAGTGCATAAGTATTCTAACATGCTCAGAACACTTACATAGTAACTGTAACTTACAACAGGAGGCCCTATGCAAAAGCTTGTAAAATAAATACGTCACCTTGCTATGGGCTCCAGTGGAAATTTAGGGGGAGGATATGGGTTCCCCCTACATATCTGTAGAGCTTAATGGCCAAGATTTGGGGTTGTTGATGGCGTGGCTGTCCTCGTGGGGGTAGAGCTCAGCAGCATGTTAGGGTGATCCTGTTCCCACCTTCTTGTGCTCCCCTCACAGTAGCCACTGCTTCCAAATGGTAGTGAATGAGGAAATCTTGGCCTACTCCCCCCACCCGCAACCCCCGCAGTCCTGAAGGGCTGAATGCTGTGGATATCACTCCCATGAACTCCAAGGCCACACTGCAACTCAGGTCATATATTCACTCCCTCTTGTTTATTCTACCCACACTGGGTCTGGCTACATCACCCTGAAGAGCCAGCCAGAAAGTACACAATGAATTCAACTGACAGCATTACACATGCTTTGAACTTTGAACAACCTGAGCTTCCCTCTTCTGTTAAATTTACAAAGAATTAAAGTCCAACGTGAAATCCTCTTTGCTCATACTTCTCTGGGTTTGTTCAGCTAGATGGAACTTACCTATATAAGAGGGAAGACATGGCGGGCCCCAGGAGCAGGGGACTTGCCTGATCGTGGGAGCTCCAGAGAGCTTATTCCTGGCGCTCTGCTGACTTCTCTGACCCACTGACCCACTGACTTCTCTGACCCACTCATTCCCAGAATTCCTTATTTCAGCAGGTGCTCAGGGAAATGCTAAGGAAGCTCCCCAGCTTCTTCTGGGTAAGGGTAATGGTATGCTGATAAATGTTTACTGACTGGTTCTGGGGCACCGAGGGAGCCCTGATTTGTATCATTTGCCCATTTCCATAATGGGAATATTCCCAACCATGACCGATTTCAAGTTACCAACTCGAAATCACTGAATGTAGAACTGAGAAGAGATGTGTGTAAATGACTACTGAGGAAAAGAATGCTTACACCAGTAATGAGCTGAGATGCTGGCTTTTCTAAGCAGAAATCCTCCCTTCCTTCTAAACACTATTTTTAATTCTGGACCAGTGCCTTTGGGAAGGAAGGAGAGACTGAGGCCCCAAGAAGTCATGTGGCTTCCCCAGAGTCACAAAACTAGGAAACAGCAGAGCCGGGATTCAAACCTAGGACCCTGTTACCACACCCAGGGATCATTGCCCTAGGGGAACATCACTCTCACCCATTCCATGCCAGGGTTCAAGTGCCCACAGGCTCTCCTAAGCTGTTGTCCAGGAAGGGTGTGATGTCAGTAGTCACCTACACCCCATCATGAATTTCAGACCCTGGGTCTTTTTTCTCCTAGGGTTTTTGCATTTTCAGGACTATGAAATGAAAGGCTGTTTTCCTGGCTTCGTGATTTTAGGCTTCAGGGAATAGGTGAGAAAGAGATTTTTTGGAGCGTGCCTTCTGAGGTCAGGTCGTACTCAGACACTTGAGAGCTCTGGCTGTAACAGGATCCAGCCACAAGGGGTGGGAAAATCACTGGTGTGTTCAGTATCTTCCTGGACCCCACTCTGCCCCAGCCTGGTTGTCTTTTCTCAATGTCCACCCCGTGATAACGTAACTAACCATGGCACCGTGGTTGAGATTCGAGAATCAGATTGCTTAGACTCAAATCCTTACTCTGCCACGAGACCTTGGGGAGCGATTTCATCTCACTGTGCCTCGTCTCCTTATCTCTAAAGTCATCCGCATTTTAGTACCTGCCTCACAAGTCCTTGAGAGTTTTAAATGAATTAATGTAGAATATTTAGAATTGTGCCTACGCCATGAATAAGAGTAAGTACGATAAGGCAGATGATTTTCTCCTCATTTCATAGAAAATGAGACTCATGCTGAGGAGAGATGGTGATTTGCCCATGAACGTGCCATTGTACGTAGCTGAGCGGGAGCCCTGGGTCTTTGCATCAAGGGCCCTTTGCGCTCCCACCTGTAGGGCCCACGTGACCAGCTTGGTTCTTGTCTCCCTTTCCAAGGTACATCATTCTCATGACACTCCAGGACCGGAACGAGAAGCTCTTCTACCGCGTGCTGACGTCAGATGTGGAGAAATTCATGCCCATCGTGTACACTCCCACCGTGGGGCTGGCCTGTCAGCACTACGGCCTGACCTTCCGCAGGCCCCGGTGAGCCGTCCTGGGGCACGGGCTTAGGGAGGGGCTGTCTCCTCCACGGGAATCAATTCTTTCCTCTGACCTTGTTTAATGGGACTCTGGAGGCTGTGCCTGACTGAGCCAGAGGCTTGACAAGACATTTGATTTTAAGCACTTGCTCAGAAAATTACCCCAGGCACAGAGCAATGAGGGGAGTATGGAAGCAAGGGGAGAGCAGCGCTCCGCTCCAGATGATGAACACCCAACATACTGTTCAGAGTTGTCCTGAGAGGTATTTCGGATTGGTTTTCTTTCATTATCCACCTAAAACACCCCCACCCACCCACCCACCCTCTGCTTTTCTGGTCATCTCCACAGTGCTGACAGCTCTCTTACCAATTCGGGCCAATGAATAATGGAGTGTTGGATTCCAAAGACTGAATTCTTCTGCTGACTCAGAGAACCAGTATTCGTTCCTTCATTGGGGCTTGACTCAGATTCCACTTAAAATGTCGTTTTATTAGGCGAAAATTTGGCACTAGGTTTTCTTTAATAGACAAAGAATTTGGGGGAAGTTTTCTAAAAAGATGGCTTGTTTTTTGGTTTTGGGGTTTTTTGGTTTTGTTTTATTTTGTTTTGTTTTCCATGATGAGTTTAGAAGATATATTTTTTAAAGTATATAAAAAAAGGAAAAATGGGAGTATTTTCCCAAAATCCTCAGCGCAAGGTGCCTGGTAATTATCAATACGTATTTCTAGCACTGACAATTAAAAAAGGGACCTGCATTTATTATAGGTAATGGGACATTGTTTTGGTCTGTGTTAGAACATGGAAAAATATAGTGTATTGTGTGGAGATGTGTCATTTATGTTTCCATAGAATTTATAAATCTGTGTGTATATATCATTTGATGTATGATGAATATGGAATCATGGATCTCAAACATCTTTTGTTAATTTGGAAAAAACAGTCTTCCTGTGCTGATGCCCGCATTCGGGCTGAACCTTGCAGGCTGAGAGCCCAGGGACTAATGCTGGTTCCCCTCCTTCCTTTTCTGGCCATACATCACCCTTGACAGAGGGCAGTGTATCAGACCTCATCTTGTGGAAGGTTGTGCAGCTGTGGACACCCACAAGTCCTCATCCCTCAGAATAGCCATGCTCCTGCCGTCCTGTGGGGGGCGCTTCATCGGGTTCCAGAGCAATTCTAGTGTTCAACCTCTCTTTCAACAGGAAAGAGACTCCTTTTTTCTTATTATCATTCCGAAACCCGTCCTGGCAGAGACCTTGGAAACTGACGGTACCTTTCTGAAGATGCAGGACCCTATTTACCTCCCAGTCCCTACTCAGAAATGATCCCCCAGGCCCTCCCTCCTGCCCAGTGCAGGTCAGCTCATGGTCCTCCTCTGAGGCCTTCAGCGGCCTACAAGGCTGAAAGAAAGAAGTCCAGCACTTTGACAAGAGCGAGTCTGTCACAGCCCAGCTCCTACTCAGAAGTCCCATGCCCTAGCTAATCTGATCTGTTCCCCATGCCCAAGGATGCCTGGGGCTCCAGCCCTCTCCGCCCTTTCACACTCGGGGCCCTCTCCGCCTCCTGCATCTGCCTGCTCTCCTCTCCTGGTTCTCTGTCCATCAGAATGGAGGCTAGACTTTCAGGTTCCCCAAGACTAGGCTTCTCTGTCTTCCCTGATCCCCGCTGGGTGGAACGGCTCACGCCCCCCTCGTGCTCCCCCTTAAGTCATCACACATACTTCTAGTCCATAGTTATAGTTTTCGTGCTTCATGTTTTTAATTATGTGTATATCAGCTGTCTCTACCAGAACACAAATTTCTTGAGAGGGCTGGAAACATGTCAGATCCATTTGTGTGGACTAGACCAGTACTGGGCAAGCACTTGACACTCTAATGGGAAAGCTGCATTGCATACTGGCTAGGAAGACCTAGGTCTTTGCTGTTGGCCATGAGATTTAGTCTCCTTGATGTTAGGCATGTTCCTTATCCTCTCTCAGCCTTAATTTCCACATTTATGAAATGCAGGTAATAATACTACTACTTCAGATCTCATTGTGACGGTAAAATGTGAGGCATGAATAAGGGACCCGGCATAAATGTGAGTGTCGATTTGCCTTCAGTGACCGTTACAGGAAGAAGGAAGAATTGCTAAACATAGAGTCATATTATACGTAGACGCCATTACATTTTTTAAAAGAAAATCGAGTCATTGAACACTTAAGGAACTCACACGTTGACCTACACACGCGATTTGGCTCTTCCAGAACTCTTTGTTTCCTGAAGTCCTTTAGCTGTAGCTCGAGGCCGCTACTGGTTTGCAGCTAAGATCCTGTGGAAATGCAAGCCTTCCCGCTCCCAGGCTGTGTGGGAGCCCTTCTCCACAGACTCCGGGGATTAGGTTGTAGATTTAGTTGTGGGCTCCAGATGAACTAGTAATAGGGTCAGGATCCTGCGAACACAGCAGGATTTGCCTCCAGAACCCACTCTAGAATCCAGGGAACACACAAAGCAAAACTTGAGTTCATGAACATTTATGGAGCAGCTACTGGGCATGGGGCATCATGAAATTACCCCCAAAGAATGAATATGGTTCTTGACCTCCAGCAAATCCCTAGCACAATAAGGGGACAGGCAATAATGATAAGTTAAATATAATAAAAGTTTAAAAAAAGAGAAATTTAATAGAGACAAAGAACTACATGGGAGTACATGGGAGGGAGAAATTTATTTTCCCTGGGGACAGTAGGATTGCGTCACAGAAGAGATGATATTTGAGCTGATCCAGGAGAATGGCTGGGAATTCCATGAGTAAAGAAGGAGGAATGGCCATTCCAGGAAAGGGTTTGATTTTGTAGACACCTATGTAGTCATCCTGCTTGGGTTTCTCCCCATCGCCTGTGCCTGGCAAGGAGTGTAAGGTCATGGGGTGGGGAGGTAGGTTTTTACATCCATTGGCTTATATTGGATCTTCCCAGTGTCCTGTCAGGTTAGTTTGGTAGCAGTATCTCCATTTCCCAGATGGGAAAACTGAGGTAGCCAGAGGAAAGGAACTTGTCCAACATCACAGTTTCGCAACCAGTGAAGTAAGAATTCTGACCACGAGAATCAGGGAAAGCCACATCAAAGACGTGCCATTTAAGCTGGGCCATAAAAGGTGAAAGCAAAGAATGGAGGAGGCAAAATTATTTGTTGACCCAGACATACCCACCTTTCCGCTTGCTAGAATGTAAGGTCTCTGGGACCTCGTGGTGGGTGAAACGGGAGAATAGAGAGATAGGAGAATTGGCCAGTGTCTCTGCCCAAAAAGAAGAAAGTGCTTGGTTCCCTTCCCAACCAAGCCCAAGGGGTTGGAGTCACGGGGAGCCGTGTCACTTGGGTTCAGGCCCCATTGGCAATTCTCCAATGGGTCAACAATGGAGAGGGACGTGTGTGGCAGCCGAGTAGGGGGTTCATATGGGTGGAAATAGGACCCTGCCATCAACTGCAGCCCAGAGAACCAGGTCAGCCCTGAGTGGGTGCAGTCAGCGTACTACAGAAGCTGGACACATAGCGTGGGAAACAAGGCATGTTGTCATCCCCGCAGACCTGCAGTTGCCCAGAGCAGAAGAGGATGATTAGCACAATGCATGTCCACTGAAGGCCAGGTACTAACTTTCCTACGGTCTTTATATATATGAGCTCATTTAATTAGCACAATCCCCTAAGAGGTGCGTATGACTATCATCTTACTTGTAGATGGACAAACTGAGGAACAGAGAAATGACTTGCCCAAAGTCACACAGCTCATACCCAGCAAGGCCTGCGTGCCAACCCATGCAGTGTGAATCGGAATGTGGACGGGTACCACCAAGCTCCACTGCCTGCTGCGGTCTGGGAGTGGTCCCGTTTGGTGGGCTTTTGGGGCTCCAGGAATATTTGATCGCTAGATCCTGTTTGCTGAGCCTCTCTTGGAAGAGAATGGGCCCGAGGCTGTGTGGGGCTGAGGCAGGCATGGGCAGACTGGACTGTGTTCTTGGATCCTTCCCTCACGCTCCTGGTACAGACTTACCGCATGTGTTTTGCACAAACCCTCCTTCAGATGATTACCCAACGAAACTATTTGACATGTGACATCTGAGCTGTTGCTCCAGGTTTCCATTTGGCCGCTTTCCAGGTGTGGATTCCACACCTGCCTTGCTCTTGAAGGAATTGAGAATACAGGCTCCACCTCAGCCCTGAGCTGCCTCCGAGGCCTGGCTTGGAATGGCTTTATGGATTAGCATCTGAAAGGAGGACAGCCCCAAGGCCAAGAGGGAGAGAGCCAGCTCCTTCTCGGTTTCTGAAATGATCAACATTCCTGCCAGGTTCCCAGGAACAATGGAGTCCTCTGTGAAAGGGCCTGCCCCCCTCCAAGCTAACTAATCAGGTCCAGCCAACGCTGAAATTGAACTTCCAGCGTGCCTCTGCATCGCCTCACCACCTAGAGGGAGATGCTGGGCTATCTCATGGGCACCTGAATATCCCTGGGCAGATAAACACGGCCGAAGGTTCTAGGCTTTGTGGAGCCTCCTCTGCCCCTTCCTTCTTCTCCTTTGGCACACCCTCTGCGTGTGCCTCCGTGGGCCATAGATCCTGCAGAGCCTGGCTTGAAGCAAGGCCTTTGAGTGTCATTAACATGTGACTCAGAAGAGGAGCAAGCCCTGGGGGAGCCCAGGCAGGAGTCCAAAATGCAACTCAGCTAAGGAGGGGGCTGTGGGGAAGCCAGTATGGGTGTAAGACTGCTATCCAGTGAGAGGGAATCCTCTCCCTCCCCCAGGCTCCTCCATCTTGACCAAACTGGTCAACTCTGGATCACAGGAACTGTCTACCTCGTGGGGACATCGTAAAGGTCAGAGGAGCTCAACGTGTGTGAATGGGCTTTCTCCATTGTCCAGTTCCTCACAAGCTTAAACCTTGTCTTCACCGCCCTCCTCTTGGGCTCTGAGAGATGTGCACATCCCTGGAACCCTAACATCGCCCAGCCTCTGTGTGCGGTCCCACCTGGGTGGGTGATGAGGGCAGTGTGTAGGAGCTGGAAGGAGCACGGACCTTGAAGCCAGGCAGACTTGGCCTTGAATCCCCGTTTCCGAAGACTATTTTCCAATGACTGTTGATGGTTTAGCAGCCCCTCAGTCTCCTCATGTGGGAAATGGGAGGGATGCCCATTCGTGTGGCTGCTTGTCAGTGAGATTCCGTGTGTCAAGGGCCTGCCCTCCTATGTGCTCAGCAGCTGTGCCCCCGGGCTCTGTCATGTGACTCTGAGTCACCCTCCCTGGCTGAGGCAGTTCAGTCCTCTGAAGTGCCACACACTCTTTGGTTGGATGTGGACCTGAAATGATCTGGACTTGTGTCCCTGTTGGCAGGGACAGGAGCAGTCCTAGAGGCTGTGATGAGTGGTGAAGGGAGGGGAGGAAGTGGGCCTTGGCATCACTGGGCCGAGGCTCTGTGGAACACACCTGAAGTTGGGTTTGGATCTGGACAAAGCCAGCCTGCCTGGGCCCCAAGCCAGGCTATTGTCTTCCTTCTCTGCAAATCCAGTGACATGTTTATAGGACAGTAACGACTACCATTTATGGAATGCTGACGACGCCCGTGGCAGGCCCTCGGGCTAGTTACTTCGGGTCCTTTATCCCTGAGCCCTACACGACCCCAAAAGGGGCTTCTTACTTTACCCAGATCAAAACTAAGGCTGACTTGTCTAAGATGTCCCTGCTGACCCAGTGCCAGTTTCCCAGGTTTCTCCTGCAATCCCAGTCGAGCTGCTCATGGCCCCGGTCAGTGGGACACCTGAGGGATTAACATGTAAGTTAATGTAACTTTGTGACTGGCCTGCCTGCACACATGGTGGTCAGACACACACAATCCCATGATGGACAGAGCACTGGGATTGGGGCCCAGGGGAAATAGCGCTCAGCTCCCCCATTAACCCCATGGCCTTAGAGCTCAGCTACTCGATCTCCCCAAGCCCAGATCACAGGGTCTGTCCACCTCGTGGGCACGTTGTAAAGGTTAGAGGAGCTCAATGTGTGTGAATGTGCTTTCTCCATTGCCCAGTTCCTCACAAGCTTCCAAAGACATGACTTTTTCGTCACTTCTCCTTCACCCCAGCGGCCAGAAAGGGTGCGATTAAGGCTCATACTCACCTCCTTGGGCTTCCTGTTTCCTCCTCACTATATCTGTTCAGCCATTGCCTCATTTTGTTTTTGCTTTTGTGCTTGAATCCCTACATGCTTTTATTTACTCTTTTATCTGGTTTTGTTTTTACATCGGAACCTCTTTACCTTCAACCATCTCAACCGCTTCCACCACCTGTCCCTGCGTACACATACCCAAGGGCCCTGGGCCACATGCCTCTGCATCCCAAATGCCAGCTGAAGCCATTGCTAACCCTTCACAGGACCAGTGGGCACCAACATCTCGACTTCAAGCCACTCTGGGAAACAAAAACAACGTTACCTCGGCAAATGTCCGAAGACCCCTGACACCCAGGGATGGCCTCTGAGCCCATCATCACGTGGACCTCAGCCCCACTCTCAGCTGGTCCAGAACAGACACACACGCTCCCAGCATGATTGGAAGGCAGGCAGAAAGCAAGGGTTAGCATCCTCAGACCGGCTGTCTGCTCCCCATTCTTGGGGCACCGAAGTGCTGATTCCTTTGGCCGAGCCCATGCCTCATGCGGTTACACCAGGTTTCTCTGCCAAGCTGTTGCCACCGTGCCACTGAGAAGGCTCCCCAAAACACAGCAAGCACACGGCCCATAGCTGGGTCTGCTTAGCTTCTCATCCGGCAGCCCTGGCACTGGGCGCAGAGCACTGGATGAAGAGTCAGGATGTATGATGTGGAGCCCTCTCCCTGCTTCCCGGCTGAACATGTAGGCAAGTCTCTGAGCTCCGTAGTCTCAAGTCAAAGCATAGGGTTGGACTGCATGGCTTCTGTGATCTCTTCCAGCTCTAGCCACTGATGATCTAATAACCCAAACTCTATAACCAAGTTAGGAAGGAGATCTCTGACTGAGCCCCAGTCACATTATATAGCTGAGCCTATTTCCCCACCTGGAAAACAAACAGGGTCAAGTTAAAGCCGTAGTTCTTAGTGACAGCTGTGCATTAAAAACATGTCGGAGCTTTTAAGACAGAATCCCCAAGGTGGGTCCCGGGCAGGTTTCCTTTTCAAAAGCTTGCCAGGGATTCTCATGGGCAGCCCATACTACAAACCACTGTGCTGGGTGATCTCGACAGTTTTCCCAACTTGGTCTTCTGTGACTTTCGGGGCATCAATAACCTGCCATCTCTATTTCCTAGGCCACTCCAGCCTGGCAGTGAATCGAAGATTAAGGTCATGATAATAGAACAGAACCTCCATCTCCATTCACCCTTCAGCAAGCCTAACTATTGTAGCCACTGCCAGGTTCCCTCGTGTCTCATTCACAGGGTTAGTGGGGAGGTTCGGGTGGGTTGGAAGGAGACCCTGGGTGCTTCCTTTCTCCTCCCCCAACTTCCCCCTCCTGCAGAGTGCACTGAAGTCCTCCCTCTCCCAAAATGCACACTCAGCAGTTGATTAGACAGGAAAACTCATCAGACCAAAGACCACCAAGCACTGGAGTGACCGGCGTGGCCTGGCTCAGAAGACGGGCTGGGCCCGTTGGAGTCCTTGACAGGAATGTGATGGAAAAATGGGAAAAGTTATGTAGGGAGACTTTTACAGTTAGGAAGAGAAATTGGGCAAAAAGTGTGCTATGGTTTAGACATCAGAGTCGGGTCGTAGTAGACCAAAAGCAGATGCCAGCTATGAAGGAAGAGAGGGAAAGGAGGTAAATGAGCAGATCTAGGGGGAGAGGACAGCAGTGCAGGTGGGAGCAACTGGAAGAAGTAGGGGGAGCGAGTGCTGGTTCCTAGCTTTCCACTCCAGCTCCTAGTCACAAATTTACCATAAACTCGTTCCCCACGGGTCCCTTAAGTGAACGCCCACCTTACAGGTCACTTGAAGAGCTAAGCCGGAAAAGGGCTGTGAAATTAGATGGATCTGATTAGCGTCCTGACCCCCTGATGAACTGGGTGGGTGAGGCGAACAGGTTAACCGTAGGGCATCACAGATCAGCTTGCATTAGAAGCACCCGGAGTCCTGGTAAAACGCAGATTCGAGGTGACCCGGATGCTGCTGGGGCAGGGACCACATTTTGAAAGCCACTGGATGAAAAGCTGGTGAAAGGTTGCCCCTGAAAACTGAAGGGAGACCATCTGCAGGAAGCAGAAGGAGCAGAGGCTTCCAGGCCCCGCTGTGCATTCGTAGAAAAAGCTGCGAGTCATGAGACGAAGGCTTTTGTGCCAGTTTTAGCGTTTTGGCAGTGCGACTGTCAATGCATCCCTCCCCGGCTCTGGGCCTCTGTGTGCTCATCTATAAAACAAGAGAATTTTATTAGGGGGTCTCGGGGGCGTCTTCCCGTTCCAACCCTTCTAGTCTGTAAATGTTGAGCGGACTAGAGCACTGTGCTATATCCATTTGCCTCTGAGGTGTCTGGCATTGAAAGGAGGAAGATGTGAGAGGAGATGGAAACACACACTTACCATTTTCTGACAAGAAAAAGCTTGCAGGCTTATCCGCAGAAGTGTCATTTTGCTGAAAAGCTCTGACTCACACGTGGGCTCCTTCCCAGGCAGACCAGCTGGGCCGTCCAGGGTCTGCCTTGGGTTGTTCCCGTGCTTGGGAATTGAGGCTGGAAGAGAGCTAAGAAGGTGCCACCAGGAGTCTTTCCAAAGCATGAGGTGGTCCAGCTTTTATCTGACACGAATGTCTCTTGAAGCAAGTTACATTGTGTCTGGATCCCACGTCACTGAAACACTCTGAAACAGAGAAACACAGAGGAAAGAAGGACCGTTAATTCTTGCATCTGAATTACAGGGAACTGCCTTTTTCTTTTGCAGAGGAAGTTTGAAGATTTACATACAAAAGAAGTGAGTTTGTACTGAACTGCCTGGGACCTGCCTGGGACGTTAGCATCCAGAAGGAGCATCTGCTTTTTGGGGAGGACCGAGGAGCCCCTAGCCATCCATGAGTGTGGGTGTAGGGGCTGAGAGTAAAGGTGGGAAAGGTTGAGCGGCCCCCACAGGCACAGAGATTCTATTTTTCTGCTCAAGCTGGGAGCAAATGAGCTTTATTAACTAGAACAGGATGTTCTGGGTTTGACTTCCTTTAGCCAAAGGCAGATTTCCCTGGCAATTTAAACAAACTGATTTTTGTTTCTTTTTTATCGGACTCTGTCCTTTTCCTCCTTTGTCCCTGGCGATCCCAGCCATGCTGATCAAAAGAATAGGGGTGGGAGAATTTCCTTACTGAGAAGGAAATACGTACATACAGGCAGGAGTTGAGTAGACCTTTCCTCTAATAACCTTGATCTCTCGTTAACCTGTAAAATGCAAGGCAACTTGGGTTTGCTCACACTAAGTTTAGTCCAAAGGGAGTGGCTTCACAAGAGATGCCCCCAACAGTGCATATATTTTGAAAGGCTCTGGGCTAGATGAAGAATAAAGAATCGTTGTTGTAAAATTTCTTGAAAAAGGGTAAATTTCTGCCTTGCCAGAAAAGAACTCCACCCCCCAGCTGGCAGATGCCTAAAATCCACTCTTATAGTCAGGTCCTTGGATTGGCCCATTGCCCCTACAGGAATCCCCTCAAATATTTCATGTGCCCTGGATGGGTAACATTGAAAACTTTATCAATGAACTGGTTTCTTAGAGACTAATCTTGAACCAGAGTTTCCCAAAAACAAAGAGATTGCGGGCCCCTGGGTGGCTCAGTGGGTTAAGCATCTGACATCTGACTCTTGGGGTTTCAGCTCAGGTCATGATCTCAGGGTCCTGGGTTCAAGCCCTGTGTCTGGCTCTGCACTCAGCAAGGAGTCTGCTTGAGGATTTTTCTCCCTTTCCCTTCTCTGCCCATCCCCCTGCTCTCTCTCTCAAATAAATAAATAAATCTTACCAAAAACAAACAAACAAACAAAAAAAAAAACCCACCCACGGAGATTAGGAGTTAGGAAGGATAGGTTTTTGTGGGAACGGGAGAGTGATGGGAAGGAGTAGATCAGGAAGATTCTGTCTGGGACGCTGCAGATGGAGACAAGGCTGCGGCAGGGTGCCCAGTGTGGCCTCCACGCTGTCCAGAGGTTACTGGAGGGGAACAAGTGAAAAAGTCAAAAGAGTAAAAAGTAATCTGGGTGGTGGAAGACGGAAGGACTTCTCCAGCTTGACAGCTCTTATCATATGAGCTCCTCTCCTGGACCCCAGTCTTCAGGAGGGAAATGAACTAGGTTTTGTTCTTCTCTGTGTCTCCCATGGTGCTGAGCATAGTGCCTGCAGACACACCAGACAGAACGCTTAAAGACTGTCTTCTAATTAGGTTCAGCAAGCCTTGATTAAGCATCATCTTTATGGTTGGCCACCGTCAAGTACAGGGAAGATCCAAATGGAATAAGATAGTTTATTCCAGGTCTCTGACCCTGAGGAGTTCACAGGCCAGCTGCGAAGAGCATCTCTAAAGCAACGTAAGCCACTTTGTAAAGTGCGGTGGGGATTGTCGAGTTTATTCCGGAAGTATGCAGGTAATTCATTGTGGTAAGAAATCTCTCCACTGAATTGTTGTTTCTTGATCTAAACCTTGAAAAACAGAGTTTGATTCCCATTGGGAACATGACCCAGCACTATCCCTTGCATGCAAAGATTTGTGGATGAGCTCCAAGCAGGAAGAACTGCCTGAGTGAGACACGTGGTTGGAACAAGCCAGGATCACAGATGCTCGGGCCTGGGAATGCGGAAGACATGTCGCTGGCTGCCCTTTCCTCCTTCACAAAACCCTGGTTGTGTTTTTGTTTTGCTTTGTCAGTGATCTTTCTTTCTCCCAGTGGCCATGTGCTTTGAAGAAGTCTTGGTCTTTCCCAGCACCAAGTAGTGGGTCTTAATTAATCCCAGCCAATTGTGGTAAAGTCCTTCGGCCAGTGACAATTCTGGGCAAAGAGAGGGGAGGGTAGTCTGCCAGAGGACTCCTGGAAAGGTGTTTCTTGTCCCAAGAGGGCTCCTTCTTCCACGTCCACATGGGATGCGTGGAATTCTGTTAATCATTCTACAGTCACGAAGAAAACAGCCCAGAGGGCAGGCCAGTAATGCCCCAAATGGTAATGTGGGCAGCCTGTGTCCTTAGTGACATTGTTGAGCCACTGAATAAACAAATCGTGGAGGTGCCTTCCCCTGCACTTCTTATTATGTGAAATGAACTTCCTCTTTCCAGTCAGTTGAGTCAGTGCTGTGTTGCTGGCAGCTGAAAGCAGTGTTCCTTCCTGAGGGGATGCCTGAGTCACCTCTGTCACATAGCAGCAGCTCACGTTGGTTTTTTGAGACCTCCTGATGCACCAGATACTCTTCTAGGGTTTCACCAATGTCACAGCATCTCTCTGTGGTAATACTGTTGGGCCCATTTTCATGAAAAGGGAAACTGAGGCACTATGAGCTGAAGTAACTACAAATGTCTAGTACATGGAAGCGCCCACCCCTCCAAGTCTCCAGAATATATGCCTGAGCAACCTTCCTGAGTCTCTTCCCTCTGGTGACTGATCATGTCCGGTGGGAGGACTCACCACCACACTGGCCCACGGCCCGTGCAGGGGGTCTTAGGAAACAGGCCACCGACAGGCTGGGGGAGGTAGCACTGATGTAAGGCAGAGCGTGGGGTTGGGATTGTATTAGTGTGAGATCACAGTACACTTTTGAGTGGGAAACTGTAACAAAAGTGTTTTTCGAGAAGGACAATTCTTGAGGATTCAAGAGGAGAGGCCATAGGACACTGTTTTATTTACAGAAGCACCAGGAGAGCAGAGCCAGAGAGGGTCCTAGATGTGAAGATGAAAGTGAGGAAGGGGACCCTGTAGACGCTGGTGTGATGTGGTGGTGAAGAGAGAACTGTCAGATCTGAAGGTGCTGGGGCATAATGGCGGTCATGGAAAGTTGAGATGGACTCCAGAAATGGACCTTCAAGCTGGATGGCGACCACCACCATGACCACTGTCTTTCACTGAGTGGCCAGTAGGGTGATGATTCTGGTATCTTTATTATCTCTGACTCTTACAACAGTCCTGAGAGGTCAGATACCATGATTGTCCCCGGGTCACAGACAAGAGGTTCAGAGGCGATGGGGACCTTGCCTAGAGCCATCTGGCTAGTGCCTTCCAGGGTCTAAACACAAGTCTGTCCTCTTCCAATGCCTCCCTCTCCATCCTCATTGGAACTCCCTCTAGTCCTGCATTGTTGAAACTTGGCATTTCTGAATCATGGCTCCACAAATATTCATATCCCCCCCCCCAAACAACAGAGGCAAATCAAACACATTCCTTAGCCTGAATGACATTAGCAGTTGGTGTCTGCAGGAGCCCCATGTGCATCAGCTCGGTTAGAGTCTGCTGGGGGAAGACGAGGTGAAGTGAAGCTATGAAGGGCAATGCCGTATCAGGGTGCCCTGTTAGAGCACCTCAGGGAGAGAGCCAGACCTTGTGCCTTGGCAGGTCCTGCATACCTGCACAGACAGAGCCTTTCTGGCAGGTAGCGAGGACACACCAGGAGCTTCAGGGTCCTGCTACCATGACACCCCCTTGAGTTGGTATTGGGGTATTACATGGCCTCCAATTTTAGAAGCAGCCTGCACAGCCAACACAGATGTTACCAGTGCACCCCGGAACTCCCAGACAGCACTCCACTCTGGGTTCTGAGACAGGTGGAGGCATTGGCCTCCTACAAGGACTTTGAAAAGAGTCCCATCTTTTCCAGAAGCCTCAGGTGGAGCCCTGTCTGTGAGGAGGTGGAATTGATTAGCTCTGAAGACACCTGGGGCTCTAGCTGCAATTCTGCAGGTTTGCCTCCCCTTGCAGCATATAATGAGACCATCCTGCAGCTGTCCATCAACCAGCTCAAAGGCCAAGAGGGGACATGACAGCTTGCCCAGGGGTACAAGTCAGTGGGAATGGTAGGACTAGAACTCAGGTCTAGAGATAGATATCCGCCCCCATCATTTGAATCAAGCTTAATTCATAATGATGACTTATATGTATAAAGTAGTTTGAAGTTTTAGAATGAATTCAAATACGGTCCCACCAGCTGCTCTGTGAAACAGATAGGGCAGCCCCTTTCACTTGAGGAAATGGATGATTCCTAAGGTTGACTTCCCCAGGTTGTACAAATAGTGAGAGGTAGAACCAAACTGTTTCTATTTGCCATCCAGGACTCTTCTTCCCACCGCTTGATGATGGGCAGGAGTCATGTGTATTTAGCTCACCATTGAATACCCAGTGCCCAGCACTGAGCCTGGCATATTGCCTTGTTGGATAGAAGGAAGCTATATGGAAGGATCCACAGTTAGAATAGGAGCAATGATAAAACAAGCTTGGAGTCTCATTTCCCTGATGACTTCTAATAGAATCTTATCTAGATGAAGGGCACCTAGGTGGCTCAGTCAGTTAAGCATCCGACTCTTGGTTTTGGCTCAGGTCGTGAGCTCAGGGTTGTAGAATCAAACTTCAAATCGTGTGTCTCCCCACTCAGCAGGGAATCTGCTTGTCCATCTCCCTCTGCCCCTCCCCCTATGCCCTCTCTAAAATAAGTAAATCTTTAAAAAAAAAAAAAAGAATCCCACATGAGATTCTATTAATGATTCTTTATAAACAAAGATCTTTAACTTTATTAATTTTGTTTAAAATTCTTAGTGTTTAATTTTTTTAACATTAACCTAAATGTTATTTGATTTCTTTAAGAATCTTTAGCAGGTAGACCTTCCAGGACCTGAGACAGAGTAGCACTCAGTAAGTGCCAGGCTAAGTGTTTCTGGAATTTAATAGAATGTGTAAAGCTAAGCTGGGGAGATAAAAGTAATTGCAGAGTTTCTATGTTACTGGGATAATTAAAGAATAACATTTATCGCCTTCTTTACAAAATAACTTTATCCACAAACCCAGACCTATCAGTTGGGAAGATCAATAGCTAGAGTGGAACGCAGGCCACCTGGGGGGCTCAGCCGGTTAAGCGCCTGCCTTTGGCTCAAGTCAGGATCCCAGGGTCCTGGCACTGGGCTTCCTGCTCAGCGGGAGGCGTGCTTCTCCCTCTGCCCACCACCCCCACCCCATTTAAGCTTGTGCCCCTGAGCATTGCTCTCTCTCAAATAGATAAGTAAAATATTTTTTAAAAATAGGGTTGAGGGAAATTGGAAGGGGAGATGAACCATGAGAGACTATGGACTCTGAAAAACAATCTGAGGGTTTTGAAGGGGTAGGAGGTTGGGGAACCAGGTAGTGGGTATTGGAGAGGGCACGAATTGCATGGAGCATTGGGTGTGGTGCAAAAACAATGAATACTGTTACGCTGAAAATAAATTTTAAAAATTAAAAAAAAAGAAAAAAAGAAGAAAAATAAATAAATAAATAAATAAACAAAATAGCCAAAGGGGGGGGGGGGGAATAGAGTAGAATGAGATTATGACCTGCATTTCCGGAGTCTTGGGTTCCAGAGGATTAATAACCATGCCCAGCCCTCATCACAGAAGAAAGGCAGTAGGTGGCACTTGTTGGCCAGTGTGGCCTAGACCTTGCAGGAGCCTGTCAGCTGTAGACATCAGGTTGTCATGGTAACATTTCTACCAAGGAAAGAACAGATGCAACCAGAGTGAACCTCCTTTGAGCAAATGGGGGTGGGGGTGGGAGTCCCCAGGGGTGAGAAGCAGAGAAACTTCTCTCTTTCTAGACGAAGATGGTACAGGAAATTTGAATTCGAGTAACAGTAGAACACACTTAGGCAGGGTGCTAGCTAGAATAATTAAGATAAATATGCAATTAAATTATTCTGATTATCAGACTGGGAGGTGAAACCTCTACGGAGGCCAATGATTTTAGATTTCTGTAAAAGTCCACTTACCACAGATTATAGCTGCCAGCTTTCTTTCCCATGGTTCTGATTCACTATGTCAGGAGTGGGGTACAAGGATCTCCGTTTAGAAACTGCCCGCAGCTCATTGTAGGCAAAGCCCCACCCCACGCCGGAAGTGTTTTAGAACTACACCGGCATCACATGGACCCTATTTTCATAAACTCTGCTCTGGGAAAACACGGAGCACCAGAAATCAAGTCGGAGCAGACTCTGCTATTCTCACCTGTTGGAAAACCTTAGGGAAAATAAAGGCCCTTTTCTACTTAGTCCTAGTTCAAAAACAAAACAATAAGAAGCTACTTCAGTTAATACAGTGCACTTTCTTCTAAGCTTACATTTTGCTAAATGCTTCATTAATTGACAGAAACCAGGAGTTTTCCCTTTGCCTGATGCCCTCACCCCAGGACAGACTCCCACTTACCCTTTAAAACCCAGCCCCCATGTCTTCATCTCTTGCCACTTCCTCGGTCTCTCTCCTCCCTCCCTCATGATGGAATATTTTGCTCCTCCCTCTATCTATCGGTGCACAGGGGCTTTCTGCTAATAATGTTAATGAACTCACTGCAGTATTACCCAGTGGATATTCACAGATCTGCTTTATCAAACAGGGAGCTTATTAGACCGTTGGACCGTGTGTCTATTCCTCTTTGTGTCCTTTTCTGTCACCCCTGGCATGGCAATTCCCATGTACTAGAATGAATATGAGCCCCATAAAGTCAGGAATTTTTGTTTGTTTTGTTAACTGAGATAAATTTCCCGATTGCCTAGAATAGTGCTTGTTACATGGGGGGGGTGTCTAATAAATAATTATTGAAATTGTTCATGAATGAGTGCCTTACCTCATACAAGCCAATAGAAAAGGAAGACTGGGGGACACCTGGGTGGCTCAGTCGCTTAAGTGTCTGTTTCCGGCTTAGGTCATGATCCTGGGGTCTTGAGATCGAGTCTCTCATTGGGCTCCCTGCTCAAGTAGGAGCCTCCTTCTCCTTCTGCCTGCCTCTTTCTTTCTCTCCTCTCTGACAAATAAATAAAATCTTCAAAAGAGAGAGAGAGAAATAGAGGAAAGGAAAGAAAGTCTGGACCTACTATGTTTTTTAGCATAACAGCAAAAATTATTCATAATGACACCAATATTATCAGTCTCCTGAACAGAATAAGATCCCCACTTGATATGCCTGTCATCTGATAGCTTGGGGGTTGGCTATACAGACCCAGGATATTCTAACTGAGAGAAAGCAATAATATTGCAAGCATATAGCTCGTACGTACATAAATCAGATCAAGTCAACTTTTCATAACCTTACTTATTATATTCTATTAACATAAGCCCAGGATGTGAAGGATTTCCTAAGCTTTTTTACATGGAATATAGGAAAATAAGCTTTCTTCTGTTGAGCACTGACCAAACCTGCCAGGCATTGTACTATTTTCCATATGTTATTTCTTTTAATTGTCATATACAACTTTATTAGAAATGTTTCGTTCTCCCTGTTTTACAGATGAGAAAACTGAGGCTCAAAGGTAGTCATTTGTCAAGGTCACTGAGCTACGAACCAGCAGACTTGAGATTGGCATCTGTGTGCGTCTGAGCCTCTGCTCTTGAGCTTCACAATAACGCTGGTGATTTGAGTTGAGTGGATTCAGTTGGGACTTACTCTAACCCAAGAAGCTGGCATCTTTCCCTGGTCATTTGAAAGTAAACACTTTCTTGTCCTTGAACATTCCTGACCTTGAGTTTTTTGAGACTTCTTCCTTTAAAGACATTTATAGTTGGGAGGCTACACTTGGTCTGAATGACAGGTCAGATGTCTCCCGGCGCCCCCTCCCGCTTCACTCTTGATGAGTAGCCCTTTTAGACATTTGGTTCCAGGCGCTTAAACTGTCTCTTACATGTGCTTCCAGGAATCGGGGTCCCTGAGGTTTGTACATATGTTTTCCCAGTGAACTTTTGTCCTCTTTGAAAACTGCATTCTGCTCTCCTTTATTAAATTCCAGCTTTCATGACTAATATGCGCTGATAGCTCCAGAAATGTTTATATAATGAATGAAAGTGGGCAGAGTCTTCCGCTTACAAATTGCTTCAAGATAGGGTGCAGATGCCTGCTCGTAGAATTGTCTCGTAAATGCTAGCATAAAATGGATGCGAGCTTTTACAAGTTCAGCTTGTCCTTGGCCTGGGGGCCTATACGGTTTCAGAGGGTCTTGCTAGGGCTCTGAGCTCCTAGCCCGTTTCTCAAAGGCCACAGAAATGTATGACTCAGTGGGAAAAACTTTGTGTGACTGCTTCTCAAATCCGCATCGGAAAAATCAACACATAGGATGTTTTTTTGCCTCTTTATCTTTCACATACCTGTAAACAAGGGGCCCCTGAGTTAGAGGAATGGCAATTTCAGATTCTCAGGTTTGATGATTATTTGCTTGGAAAAATCAGAAGTTCATGTTAGAACAGAGCCGTGTTCCAAAACGCTTACTCCTCAGAGACCCAGATTAACTAGCGGTCTTCTAGACAGCAGGAAGGTGTGTGTTTATTTTGCAAAGTGGAGGCATGTGTGGGTCTGTGCTGTGTTCACAACCATAAAAGAAACTGAAGAGTGTTAAGTGTGACTTCTCAGGAAAAAGGGGGCCTGAAGCCTCCGTGATTATTATTTTTGGAGGAGTAAATATTTCAGTAGAAAAAGAAACTCCTTTGTACCAACTCTGTCTTAGTTTCCTTGGCACATTTTAATTTTTTCAAGTAACAGCTGAAACCACATTAACCTTCCCTATTCTAATTGGAAGCATCTGTGAATTGTAAAATTAGAATTTTTTGATTCTGCGCTGATTTGCTATTTGGACAGGGGTGTCAATTTCAGCTGAAATTTCCAACTATGACCTTTTTTTCCCCTCCTGTTTATAAATTGTCCAGTCAGCCAGTGATGTGATGGGGATACAAGGCACTCTTCATCAGCTTTTCCATGTATGTGTGCTTTTTGGATGAAAACCACACTTTCTTCTTTAGCTATTTGTACACCTTATCAGGATCCTTTTGATTCAAAGAGAACAGATGGAGAAGTTCTCCCAACCCTTGGAATGCGACTCGAACCATTTTCTCCTGCCAAAAAGCATTCATAATCATTGATACCAGAGCAATATCTGAGATTTGCAAATTCCAGGAAGCAAATATAGACAAATAATGAGAAAGTTACTCTGGTTGTTTTCTGCTAATAGAAGCGTGCATCCTAAGGGGCTTCGTGTTTTACAAATACCTCCTAAATCCAACGAGACCCCTGAGCGCACAGTGCCTCCTTCTCACCTGGTCACCTGTGCTGTTTAGACTCCTCGGCTCCAGGATCCTACCTCCTCTGGTCCAGCCTCAGTATTCTCAGGTGTGAATGGGAACCACACCTGTCGCCCAGATCTGCAGCGATGAGTCAATGCTGTAGTATCTGTAAAATGTGCCCAGGGGGAGTGTCTGAGTCTGTTCAGTCTGCTGTCACAAAATACCACAGACTGGGTGGCTGTAAACTCTAGCTCGGAGCTAGAGTTCGGAAGCCTGAGACCAGAGCGCTGGCCTAGTTAGGTGAGGGCCCTCCCAGATGGCAGGTTTCTCCTTACCCTCACATGGCAGAAGGTTCAGGAGGCTTCTCCAGGGCCTCTTGTAAGACGCTAATCCCTCTCCTGAGGGCTCCATCCTCATGACTTTATCACCTCCCACAGGCCCCACCTCCTAATGCCATCACAGTGGGCCCTAGGATTTCAACATGTGAACAGGGAGGAGGGGAACACGTTCAGACCGTAGCAGGAGCTCAACAAATCTTGGCTTCTTTTTTAATTTCCCACTTTCTACACCCTGGAAGTAGAAATGATGAGTTACCCAAGGCCCAGGATAAGACTCGCCCGGAGGCAAGACCAGCCTGAGGCTGGGGGGTCTACCGCTATTAAGGCTTCATCCTTTGGTTCAACCCCACCTCTGCAGTGTGGTACCGAGTGTGCTGTCCACCTTTCCTGAAAGCCGAGAGAGCAAAAGACCGTGGGTGATCGCAGCCACTTCACGTGTGCTCTGTGTCCTTCGCCAGGTTCAAATTAACGACGACACAGAGAGAGGATTCCAAAGGAAGGCACCAGAAAGATAAGCTTGACTTTGCATGGTGGACACCCCATAAATGTCTTCAGTATTGAATTTAATGGACGGGACCGGCAGATCAGTACATTTTCTGAAAGTGAAAAGGAAAACAAACAATAATTGTGCCAAGACACAAGCAAACCAGAATATGTAGTCACCCTGTCTGTGAACCAGGGTACAAAATTAAGCATCTCTTGGAGGGAAACTGATATTCATTCCTTTGGAAAACATTTATTAGGTTAATTAAAAATTAATTAATTAAGAATTAAGACACTGTGAGTAACATTGTATTATTTTATTTAGTGCTCACACAAACTCAATGAGATGATTTAATAAATTAGTGGCTAATTAGAGTTCTGTTTAAATAATAAGCAACTAATACTGAGGTTAAGTAATTTTCCAGAGTTGCCCAGCAAGTAAGGGTTGGTTAGAGCTGGGAGCTGGACTGGGGTGTGTCTCACTCCAGATCTGTGCTGTTGCTGCTACTCCATGGATTTATTATTTCTTCTTCTTCTTCTTCTTCTTCTTCTTCTTCTTCTTCTTCTCCTCCTCCTCCTCCCCCTCCTCCTCCTCTTCCTCCTCCTCCTTCTTCTTTGCTACAAAAATTTAAGAAAGCTCCATCTTGGTTTTATCACATGCTTTTATTACTCAGTGTCTCCTTTTGTACCTACTTGTTATGAACTACGGAATTGGCGTGACCGACTCATGGCCTTTCCTCATGTCTTGCGTCCTTGCAGAGAACAACCTAGAAAGTACAGATCTTGCTAGAGTATGTTGTAGAATCCTAGATTTTTAGAGGTTATCTCATCTACTTTACATTTTTCAGAGGGGGAAAACAGACTCCAAGAGGTCTGGTCGGCCTCGAACTTCCTCAGACTCACCAAGCTAGACATAGTGGTGCGAACCCTAGCACCCTTGTCCTGACCGCTCCATTCTCACATTCAGGGAAGGAGAGAAAGGAATAGATCATCTTTCTGGAAATCCCTTTCTGAAGGAGATACAGTGTCCATTGGGCTGTATAGGGGACCCATGGAAATCAATGGAAATGGTGGATTTGGTCCCTGCCTTTCTGAGGCTTCAAGTCTGCGTGGGGGAAAATCATCCCACAGAAGCGAGAGGGAGGAAAACGGGGCAGTGGAGCCAAAGGGCCCTAGACTGCAGCTCTCTCAGCCCTCCTGGGCCTGCTTGTTCTGTGCTCCTTCCCCTCTTCCAGCAATGTCTCTGTCATACCCCAGTGTGCTGCTGCTGCTTCTTCTTTTTTTTTATCTGGTCTGCCTCCCTCAGAAAACCTGACTAAATCAGAGGTAAAGTCTCATCCCTCCTTGTTTCCCATGTGTCCAGCAAAATGCATGGTGCAAAGCAGAATGGAGCCTGTGCAGGGGGCAAGGCACTTGTTACCTTCAAGCACGAGAGAGCCAGGAAGCGCAGCCCGCTGGGAGGTCCCCTGAAGGAGGCCTGTGGACAGATGTCTCACTCCTCACCTTTAGGCCTCACTCCAAGGACAGGAACACTCCATACCACTTGTTAACCTGGGAGGATCGGGAGGAGGAAAAGAGGCCTCCACCAAGGCTTTGTAACATCCCACCTAGAGGGAGACAGAAAGCAAACAGGATGGGCTGTTCAAGGTACAGGAAATTAGCTAGGGTTGGTCAGTGGGTTAAAAATAATCAAAATGTTCCTCATGGTAGAAAATAAAACCAAAGAAGGAGCGTGAGTGGCCTACCACGAACCCATCCCTTACTTCAGCCACGCTCCCTGCAGACACTTGACCGAAGCAGGGAAGAATATGATTTGTTAAGTTTCTCCAAGGCAGGGCCAGCTTCCTCCTCTTGACCTCAGGCGGGGCCTCACCGGCTGCTGGGCCGCAGAGGCTCTTGGGACTTCTCAGACCCTCCTCTCCTGCTGTGCTGCTGGATCCTACCCATCGCCTCTTTCTGCATTTCAGAGGATAACTTCCTTTCCTGCCCAAAATGTATCTGTCCTGGCAAAAAACAGGTGCTATGATGGTTTTGTGGCAACAGGGAGCCTTTGTTCCCGAGTTGAACGTGCCGCCCTCCACCCCCCACCCCCGAGCCCAGTCTGGTGGTTTGCCTAATGTCACAGGCCCTTTTAAATTAAGTCCTCCTTTCGTGTTGCACTCGCTGCCAAGAAGCCTAAATGAATGCTGTCTATTGGAGTGGATTTTGCTAGTCCCCCCCTTCCCCCAGTTCTATTTTAGGAAACTTCCGAGGGTCACTCGGCTGCAGGCAGAGATAAGGGTTAAGAGACTTTTTCTCAAGAAAAAACATTCTCCTAAGTGAATGTTATCTTGGCTTTTCTTTCTCTTTGGTGTCACTGAATTCTAACATTCCAGAGGATTTTTCTGGCTCTTGATGGAAACTGGAGATAACGATGTGATTGACAGGCTTTGTTGGATGGAGGAAACCTCACGCAGGCTGCTAGCCCTTGCAGCATTCCCGCAAACTGGGGTTTTCAGGGCTGCACGGGGGAAGGAATCCTGATCGCTGTTGCCCGTGGCCACCGTGCGGAAGGCAGCGTATTGATGCATTTGCTTCCTAAAGCTGCTGTAGCCAAATAGCACAAGCTGGGGCCTTAAAACCACAGGAACTCCTTGTCTCACAGTTCTGGAGGCCAGAAGTGTGAAATCAAGGTGTTGACAGAGTTGTGCTCGCTCTGAAATCAGTAGGGGAGGGTCCTTCCTTGCCTCTCCCACCTCCCCTTGTTTGCCATTGGTCCTTGGGGTCCCTCGTCTTACAGACGTATTCGTGCATTGGCACCTTGGTCACCACGTGGTGGTTTTCTCCCTGTGTGTCCCTACCTCTTGCTATGGGGACACCAGTCACACTGGATCAGGGTCCCCTTGTGACCTCAATTAAATGATGTCTGCTAACACCCTATTTCCAAATAATGTCACAAGTACCGGGGTTTAGGATTTCCATATATCTTCTGGGAGAAACACAAGTCAACCTGTAACAATTGGCTTCGAGTTTTTCTCACCTGGAGAATACGTGACTATGTTCTCAGCTTTTAGCCCAAGTCATCAGTATCCGCTGCCACTGACAGAGCCCTCCTCACAGGCCAAGCGCTCCACAGTGCACCTGTTACAGGTAATTTCATTTGATCCTCACACAAGGCAGGCCTGTATTACTATATGTCCCATTCATAACTGCAAAAATAAAGGCCCAGAGCTGTCTCATTTTGGCATTCCGAGCCACTCAGCATACCCAAGACATCTCTTGCTTTTGGGGTACTTACGGGCACTTGGTGCTGTGCTAGGCCAGGTGTGGGGCAGGGGGACAGCAGTGAGTGAGACGGGTGTTGTCCAGTCCGCAGAGAACATTCAGTCTAGTAGGAGGAGGTGCACATGAAAGACACGATTTCCTAAATGACAGGTCGTAACTCACACTGCCATAGTGCCCTTTCCAGGCAGGAATTCTTTCTTTCTGATGTCACTGTCTGAGATCCACTACAGGAATGGGACTGCTGACACGAAGAGCAGTGAGAATTTCCGCAGAGCACGGGGGCCCTCACCTCCGCTCAGCCAGAGCTCTGACATCTTTTAATGGGCATCGAGGAGAGATTTTGTTGAAGGGAGTGTACCATGACTGAGTTACACGGTGGAACAAAACGGCCCTAAAATTGTCCACTCTTAAAGCAAAACGTGTTCTGTGATGCTGCATCGTGTCCCTTGTGGGTCAGCTGGGCCTCATACTTGGGCCTTTTTGTCTCTGGGACTGGGCTCCTGAAGTCACCCCATCTGAAGCCATACAGGCTGCTGTGGGAAGGGAAAGAAAATATGGTGAATCACACCTCGGCCTTGAAACATTTGCACCCCAAGGGGTCACACCCTTGGAGCAGGATGAACAGGGTGAACAGCCTATCACAAATACGCCTGTCAGGCCACGTGGCAGGAGCACAAGGAAGAAGGGAGCCGGTGTTCAGCGCAGTTTTGGTTACACATCCATCCATTCCCTTCCCTGTCTGCACATGTACCCCAAAGCTCCATGCAGGAGGCGGTCAGTCTCCCTGCTTCTCTGGCCCCTCCTTCTCAGCTTGGTCAGCAGGTCCTGCCGTCCCGGCATCAGCTAAGGGAGAATCTGGGTTCTGTTTCTAGAAACTGAAGTCACAAAGTCCAAATTGGCAAAAGCCATAAATCAGGGGGACAGCAGTCAGTGTTCACCAACAGTTCTCAGCAGGGGTTCCCCTTAGACATCAACCTCACAACTCCACGTACAACACAATTTTAATAGCTACTCTACTGACTCACAACTTTTCTGGAATAAGCTGTATGAAACGTAAAGCAGGGCATGTATTCAGGTACGCCCTGGATTCCAGAGGTTGGCAGTTGGCCATATTCACTATAGGTATTTTTTTTCTTCCCTCAAGTTCCAAAATTGTTTCCTTGAAGTAAACAGGAAAATCTTGGGGAAGTCATCAATAGCCAAAGTTATTTTGGTTTTTTTCCTGTTCCATGGAATGACTGTTAACCGCGAGAGAGTCCCAGGCATGCCGCTGTCCCAGATGGCCATCTTCACAGCCCCAGGAGCTGTGAAGGACACTCCATTCCAATTACTCAGAAGAGTCATTAGCCTTGATGAATGTTCAGGTAATGTTAGCTCACCACAGGATGTTCAGCACCTCAGAACCCCCCGGGGGAGCCTGTAACTCACTCAAAAGCTGGAAATGCCTCTATGTCTCAGCCCAGGGCTTCCTGGGGCTTCCCAATTTCCTGCCTCTTTTCTTGCCTCAGAGCAGGATGATAACATCTCACCAGCTGTCAAAGGCAATGCTTCACAGGGCACCGCTTATTTCAGGGGATTCTAGCTCCTTCTCATGGAAAGAAGATTGAAGCAGGCCCAGCTGTGGACGTAGACAGCTCCTCGACACATTAAGTGATGGCCCCATCCATCCATCATGGGCCATCAGGAAACCAGAGAGACTGGCCTGCTTTAGGAGGGCTTCACATTAGCCCTGACTCAGACTCACTCTGTTGGACAAGGTCAGACGAGCACCAAGGTTCACGTTGTCTGTAGGGCTTTCCGGTGTGCGGAGTTTTTGTGCACTTGCCTTGTTTCATCCTCAGTCACTCCGTCATGGAGAAGCCATTGCTTCCATTTCAGTGAAGAGGAAACAGAGGCACAGAGAGTTGAAGTGACTTGCCCAAATCACACACTAAAGGAGCCACGTTTCTGGGATCTAAAAGACCTGGGCTTTGATCTCATCTCTGCTTTCACATCTGTAGTTCTTAATGTCCTCTGTGGAGTGGTGGTGATGCCCACCTGGTAGTCTTGCGAGAGAACTAAGATATGTACGTAAAGGGTCCAGCAGGGCTCCTGGAACAGAGATGCTCAAAATGCCTATTGGATGGATGGATGGACGGACGGACAAGTGAATGAGTGAACGAATGGTGAATGAGTGAGTGACTAAATGAATATTGCCCATTTGTGCTGTTTGCACAAACAGTTTGCCCTTGATACCAATCTCACTGAATACTAGCTTTTGCAGGGAACATGGAAAACGTTTAGTCCCCCAACTGTGTATTGCTACAGTGTTTGGCCCTCACTCAGTGACCCACATAATGGAAGATTTTCCATCAAACTTTATGACTGTCTTCCTGTTTCATCAAAGGCACATATAACTGCCAATCATGGCTCCTCACCAACGTGCACGCTCACTTGGAATCATTCTAGTTAAAATGCAAATTCATAATTAGCTACTAACATCCACTAAGCAGTGCCCCATTTACTATGAGCCAGGTGCTTCACTGGCATTTTGCCAGCATTTGAACCCGAGCAGTCTGACTCCTGAGTCTGCACTAGCCAAGCAACATTAAGAGCCGTCCCTTGTTCAGGGATTACTATATGCCAACAGATACTATACTAAACTCTTTTGAATCCACATTGTCTTCATTAGTGTTTATAGCAAAGGTATGAAGGAGCTGGTGTCATGGTCTCATGTTAAAGATAAGGAACTGAACTTGAGGAAGGGAAGTAACTTGTCCATAAGCCACATAGCTGGTGGGTAGCAGGGGCAGGCTTTGACCCAGGTGTTATAGTTGTAAAATTCTATTTATGATTATATTTAACCCCTAGGCTGTGCCACCTTCCATCTGCCATTTCACCAAAACCTTACTTGATTCTCTTGTAGCCCCATCATTTTCAGTGCTTTGCGTTATAGGAAGTTAGGTGAAAATCCCCACTGCAGCCTCGGGGACTCCGGAGGGTCTGAGGTCTCAGGAGAGACTAAACAGGTGTAGGTAGGCCCACCTCCCACAGCCCTTAGGTATTCTTCCAGAAGTCACTAAGGAGGAATGCAGGGGAGCGATTGTCTACATTTCTCACTTGACCAGAACCTCGTGGAAACAGCAAACCTCATCACCAAGTACTGCTGGGCAAGATAGTTTCCCCCGAGTGGAAAGTGGCTGAAGCTGCAAACAGGTTGCTGAGGTCATTGAAGAGTTTACTTCCCTGGCAGTTTCTTCTTTCTGAACTGTTCTAGGGGCAGTTGTGTCTGGAAATGGGTGGATGGGCAGGAGACACCCATAGGGTCCTGATGGAACCTGCAATCCGTTTGTTTATCATCAGACTCCCTCACTCTGTTGGGGGATTTCAATTCCTCACCAACATGCATCAGAGAAAAAGTTTCCATTAGTGACCCCAAAGAGCATCTCTGGTACATTTCATTCTATACCTCTAGCTGTGGGAACAAGAAGTCTGAGTCGATGGAAAGACCGTGGACTCTGGACCCGGGTTCCACCAGGTTCTGATGCTTATGAACTGTGTGACCTTGAACAAGTCACTTCACTTTTCTGGGTATCAAGGTCCCCTTTTATAAAATGAGGTCTTTGGACTAGATATTTCAAAATCCCCATCCAGTCAATCCATTTGGGATCATTTGTAACTACAATTATGATAATAGATGGAGAAGCACTTTGAGAAGTGATTAAAAGCTCTTAATACATTTCAAAAGGTGTTATTTTTGCAACATGATCTCTGCCAAGCATTAAACTATATATGCCAAAAATGAGAGTAAGAGGATCTGTTGAAATTTTAGTAGCTCAAATTTAAATGTAAAAATCTTTATTTCAAGTGTCTTACCTCCCTGTCCTTATCTTCAACGAAGACAGACTGTTTTAATGTATCAAAGAATTTCTGTAATCATACTTTAACTGTATTTAGAATTAATAACAAGAGCTTTGCTAAGATCTAGAATAGGGATCCTATCCCTTAGGATATGAGCTTTCTATTAAGTATCATTACTCAGGGGAACGTTGAAAACCGGAGTTGTTTGGACGAGGAACATTTCCAGAACAAGGGCATGTTAAAGGCTTTAAGAGGCCAAGGAATGCGTCACTGGGATTAATTAATTAATGCGTCACTTGGGGTAAATGACTTCCCCAAGGTCACTCGGTGAGTCATCAGTGAGCCTGGGGTTGGGACTCCATTCCCCCAGCTCGGAAGAACTGGCATCCTGTTGGTGTTATTGTTCTATGCAACTAGCTCTAGACAGCCTCAGGGGGAAATCACTTATGGATATTAGAAATGCAGCTATGGGAAAGTAAAAACTGGCAGAAACACACCCCTAACGAGACTTTTGCAGGTCAGGCCTCAGAGCAATGGCTGGTTTGAGAGGTGGAGAGGTGGTTCTTTAGAAGTTCCAGGCGTGTACGCTCTCCTTGACCCATTCACCCTTCTGTTGCCACCAAGGCAAGTTCCCCTGTTTAAACTTCCGAAAGCCAGATGAGGCTGCTTTTCTCATGCAGGGCAGTCCTTGAAGTTCATTATTACCAACATAATGATCTCCCAAATTTCCTAGAGATGATTCTTAGAAACAAGTTCCAAGAAGCCAATCCAGTGCTTTGTTTTCATCTAGATCGATATAACTGAGCACCCCCTGGTTGTTTCAAAATGGTACAGTAAATGCCTGGAACTTGCTTGAGGGGCATCTGGGTGGTTCAGTTGGTTAAACATCTGCCTTTGCCTCAGGTCATGATCCCAGGTCCTGGGATGGATCCCTACATCAGGCTCCCTGCTCAGCGGGGAGCCTATTTCTCCTCTCCCTCTGCAGCTCTCCCTGCTTATGCTCTCTTTCTGTCATATAAATACATATAATCTTTAAAAAAAGAAGAAGGTAAGGGTGCTTCGGTTTCTCAGTGGGTTAAACCTCTGCCTTCAGCCCAGAACCCTGATCTCAGGGTCTTGGGATCAAGTCCCTCATTGGGCTCTCTGTTCAACAGAGAGCCTGCTTCCCCCTCTCTCTCTGTCTGCCTCTCTGCCTACTTGCGATCTCTCTCTCTCTGTCAAATAAATAAATAAAATCTTTTATAAATAAATAAATAAGCAGGTAGAAATGAAGGACCTGGCATCGGGTTAGATTAAAGGGGAGAGGACTGATTCCAGAGCTTTGGAATTGCTAAACTAGACATATATCTAGTCCTAGATGTCCTAGTACGGAGTGGGGGTAACATTCACTGAGGAAAAGAGGAAGGGAAGAGAATCAGATTTGTCTGGAGTCTTTGTTTTGTCTTGTCTTTGAGTCATAGTGGTGGAAGATTAGGATCATAGACTTGGTTTTGGAACCCGTTGTGTTTGACATGCCTTTGAGACATGCAGAGAGAGATGTCAGGGAGGTCAAGAACAATGGCTCTAAAAGCAGGGGAGGCGTTGCTTCCCAGGAGACGCTTAGCAACCGTCAGGAGATATTTTTGGTTGTCACAAAGATGGGGTGTTATTGGATGGTAGATAGAGACCAGCGGTACTGCCAAACTTCCTATAACACACAGGACTTCACTTCTCACAGCAAAAATTACCCAACCCCAATGTCAACGTGAGAAACTCTGGTCTTCAGATCGTTGAGTTACTGGCCCAATGCCTGGCCCAGGGATGAGCTGACAGAGAGAAAGAATAAAAGTAAAATGGACGAGGAAAATGGACGAGTATAAGTTTTTGAAGAATTATAATACCTAATAGCTGGATGACCCTGTATGAAACACTAAGAACATCAAGCCACCAAAGGGAAAAGGAAAACTCAGAGCAGAGTCACAGAGGCCAAAGGTTGGCGGGGGGAGGAGGGAAAAGTGTCGATGCTGCAGACAAGCCAAAGGCAATGAAGACAAAATTCCAGTCATATTTGGGACACGGCAGTCATTGGTAGTCTTCGCAAGCATGACTTTGGCCTCATGGCTGTGAGAGAAGACGTCCTGCAGTGGGAGTCGAGAACTGGAGGCAGCTAGTGTAGACAGCACTGTTAAGAAGTTTGGCTGTGAAAGGAAGGAGAGAGAAGGAACAGTATTATCAAGGAATGTGGAAACCAAGAATAGTTTGGGGTTCTGTGGTGGGTTTTTGTTGGTTTATTTTGTTTAAAATGTTTTATTATGGAAAATGTTTAACATGCATAAAATAAGCAGAGTATTATGAAGGACCTCTGTGAAAACCCCCTCTCTCCTGATCAGCCGCTGAAGTGACTGTTGAGTTTTTGCAGCTGCCGCTGCTTTGCCAGGCCCTTGTGCATGCACAGGTGATGGTCGGCAGGTCAATAATGTGGGTGGTTTTTATACACAGACCGGAAACTTCATTCTTTCCGTGGCTCCTTCCCTCCCAGAATGCCCCCTTTTGCTTCCGGGATGTTCTTCCAGCCCCTCAAGCCAGTAAGGCTTCGGCTTCCTGCTGCCTTAAGTTGTTTGCAGATTAGACTCGCCTCAAAGAGCTGCAAATTCGTACATCTCGAGAGATATCCTACCTGCTTTCAAAGTTAGATGCGCCTTCAGTTTCTACCTGCTTTGGTAGAAACTACCTCCATTGCCTTAAAATATATGTGTATTTTATACACTCTAAATGTTGTAACAATAGTATTTATTTTAAAAAACAAACAGTTCTGAGTGGAGGTAAGGTGGTGGAAGAATAGGGCATCCTAGTTTGGTCTGGTCCATGGAAACAGCTAGATAGTTACCCAGTCATTCTGAACGCCTGCAAAATCAACCAGAGATCTGAGAAGAGAATTGCTACCATTCTACAAATAGAAGAGCGACCACTTTCCGAAAGGTAGGAGTGGGGAGATGTGAATCTGAGGAGATAAATGGGAAGACAAACTGCGGGGTGGGGGAGGGAGCCACTACTAGCTGGTGGGGGAACAGGATAGAGCAGTGGAGCCCCAAATCAGAACTTCTGGAAGTCTGGTCCAGTGCGTGACGTTTCTGCCTTTAGGAAGGTGCTCAGGAGGCAAAGAGGGGTGGAATCCCAGGTGGCACAGTGAGGTCTCAGGATCCCCAGGGTCACTGAAAGAACGGGGCCGGAGTGCCCCAGAGCTCCCAGGCACCAAAGCAGGGAAGCTGGCTGCAAAGAGGGAGACCAGGTGCCAGCTTTCAGCTAGGGGTTTCCAGAAACCCCGAACCTCAGCACAACCAGGGACCACTCTCTGAGCAGGGGCCCAGCAAGAGGCAGAACCAGGGCAAAACTGCCCTTCCTCCCACAGGGTGTGCACTGCAGGAGTCTGTATACTTTGGAGATCCGAAACTGGGTTGTATATGTGAGATTAAAAAATAATAATAATAAAGCTTGGTCACAGGCTGGGTGAGCACAGGGAGCAGGCAGAGATAAGAGAGACCAGAGTGATGATGGACTGCTTTTCCCTTAGGTGGCACAGTGAGGTCTACTCTCTGAGGAGTGGGGGGCTTGAATTTTCAGTTTCCAGGCTAGAGAGCTGGGTGCCGCCATTTTCATCCCCCAACTGGCTCCTGAGATGGTCACAGGGAGTCTGGACCCCTGGCAAGGATGGTGTGATTCCACCCGGGACAAACACCTGAGAGTCAGGGCCACAGGCCCCTCCCCCAGATGAGCTGCAGGACCTTCCAGCTATTACCAAGGTTACGGGTCACACAGAAGTGTAAACCTCCAGCTCTTGGTGAAAGAAGTATGTAGCATTTGTGGTTCTTTCTTATGCTTTAGTCCTTCAGTTTTATATTCTATTATCCTTTTCGACTATTTTCTTACTGTATCAATTTTTAAGTCTTTTAAAATTTTCATTTTTCACTTACAGTTTATTTATTTTTTCATTTTTGATTTTCATCTATTCAGCTTCGTTTTGTGTGTGTGTGTGTGTGTGTGTGTGTGTGTGTGTGTATCTTACCTTTGTTGGGATTGAGTTTCCTCTAACAAACAGACCAAAATACATCCAGAATCAAGTTTATTGTTCTGTTCAACTTCTTGCCTGATTTTATTCCCATTTTTTTCCCTTTCCTTTTTTGTTTGGTTTCTGTTCTCTTCTGATTAGTTTAGTAGTGTATATTTTTCTGGTTTAGTTCTTATTCTTTAGTCCTTCAGTTTTACATTCTATTATCCTTTTCAACTATTTTCTTATCAATTATTTTTTAAAGTCTCTTTCATTTTCATCTTTTCACTTCTGTTTATATATTTTTTTCATTTTTGGCTTCCTTTCATTGTATTTCTTTCTTGCCAGTTTTGAGATCTAGTCTCATCTAACAGATCAAAATATACTCAGACTCTGGTTTATTGTTCTGTTTTATTTCTTGTTGATTTTATTCTAATTTTTTTTCTATTCTATTGGCTTCTATTTTCTTCTGATCAGTGTAGTATATATTTTTCTGGTGTTGTTGATGCCCTACTAGTATTTTCCCTCTCTTAATGTCTGTTCTTTTCTGGACATAATGACAAGATGGAAGAACTCACCCCAAAAAGAGAACAAGAGGCAGTATTCACAGCCAGGGATCTAAAAAATATGGTTATAAGTAAGATGTCAAAACTAGAATTCAAAACTAGAATTTAGTGATTATAAAGATACAAAGTGACCTTGAAAAAAGTATAGAAGACACTAGAGAATCTCTTACTGAAGAAATAAAAGCTAAAATCTATTCAGGTCAAAATAAAAAAGACTAATTGAAATGATGTCAAAAATGGAGGCTCTAACTGCTGGGATAAACAAGAAGAGAGTGAGTGATACAGAAGACAAAATGATGGAAATAGTGAAGCTGAGTAAAAGGGAGATAAACAATCACTGGTTCATGAGGGGAGGAGTCAACAGATCAGCGATGCCATAAAGTAAAACAATATTAGAATAATTGGGATCCCAGAGGAAGAGAAAAGAGGGAGGGGCAAAGAAAGATTATTTAAAGAAATTATAGCTGAGAACGTCCTAGTCTAAAAAAGGAAACAGGCATTCAAGTAGAGGAGGCACAGAGGAACCCCCCCCCTCAAAATCAATAAAGATAGGTCAACACTTCAAAATATAATAGTGAAGCTTACAAATTTCAGAGATAAAGAGAAAATCCTGAAAGCAGCATGGGACAAGAGATTCTTAACCAAGAAAATAGAAATATAAGGCTGGCAGCAGACCTATCCACAGAGACCTGGCAGGCTGGAAGGGACCGGAAATATATTGAAGGTGCTAAATGAGAAAAATATGCAGTCAAGAATACTTTATCCAGCAAGGCTGTCAATCAGAATAGGAGAGACAAAGAGCTTCCAGAAAACAGAAGCTGAGAGAATTTGTGATCACTAAACCAGCCCTGCAAGAAATATTAAAGGGGGTCCTTTAAGGGAAGAGAGAGCCCAGAGTAACAAAAGACCAGAAGCAACAGTGATCTTACAGGCAATACAATGGCACTAAATTTGTATCTTTCAATAATTACTCTGAATGTAAATGGGACAAATGCTTCCATCAAAAGACACAGGATATCAGTTTGGATTTAAAAAAAGAAAGAAAGAAAAAGACCCATTGATATGCTGTTTACTAGAGACTCCTTTTATTTTATTTTATTTTATTTTATGGGTTTTTCTTTTTTAATTGTGTTGTTAGTCACTATAAAATACATCATTAGCATTTGATGCAGTGTTCCAAGATTCATTGTTAATGTACAATATCCAGTGCTCCATGCAAAATACATGCCCTCCTTAATACCCATGACCAGGTTCACCCATCCCCACACACCCCCCTCCAAAACCCTCTATTTCTCAGAGTCCACAGTCCCAATTCACTTTTCTTTTCCTTCTCCTAATGTCCATGTTATTACTTATGTTCCACAAGTAAGTGAAACCATATGATAATTGACTTTCTCTGCTTGACTTATTTCACTCAGCATATCTCCTCCAGTCCTATCCATGTTGATGCAAAAGTTGGGTATTCATCCTTTCTGAGGACTGAGTAATATTCTATTGTATATATGGACCACATCTTCTTTATCCATTCATCTGTTGAAGGGCATTTCAGCTCTTTCTACAGTTTGGCTATTGTGGACATTGCTGCTACGAACATTGGGGTGCATGTGGCCCTTCTTTTTACAACACCTGTATCTTTGGTGTAAATACCGAGTAGTGCAATTGGCAGGTCATAGGATAGCTCTATTTTTAATCTTTTGAGAAAGCTCCACACTGTTTTCCAAACTGGCTGTACCAGCTTGCTTTCCCACCAAAAGTTGTAAGAGGGATCCTCTTTCTCCCCATCCTCTCCAATATTTGTTGTTTCTTGCCTTGTTAATCTTTGCCATTCTAACTGGTGTAAGGTGGTATCTCAATGTGGTTTTGATTTGAATCTCCCTGATGGTTAGTGATGATGAACATTTTTTCATGTGTCTACTAGCCATTTGTATGTCTTCATTGGAGAAGTGTCTGTTCATGTCTTCTGCCCATTTTTTGACTTGATAATTTGTTTTATTTTGGGTGTTGAGTTTGAGGAGTTCTTTATAAATCTTGGATATCAGCCCTTTGTCTGTAGTGTCATTTGAGAATATCTTCTCCCATTCTGTGGGTTGTTTCTTAGTTTTGTTGACTGTTTCCTTTGCTGTGCAGAAGCTTTTTATCTTGATGGAGTCCCAAAAGTTCATTTTCGCTTTTGTTTCCTTTGCCTTTGGAGACATCTTGAAAGAACTTGCTGTGGCCAATGTTGAAGAGGTTACTGCCTATGTTCTCCTCTAGGATTTGGATGGATTCCTGTCTCACATTGAGGTCTTTCATCCATTTTGAGTTTATTTTTGTGTATGCTGTAAGAGAATGGTTGAGTTTCATTCTTCTGTATATAGTTGTTCAATTTTCCCAACACCATTTATTGAAGAGACTCTAATTTTTCCACTGGTTATTTTTTCCTGCTTTGTTGAAGATTATTTGACCATAGAGTTGAGATCCATATCTGGGCTCTCTGTTCTATTCCACTGGCCTATGTGTCTGGGTTTGTGCCAGTACCATGCTATCTTGCTTGAAATCAGGCAACATGATACCCCTAGCTTTGTTTTTCTTCTTCAACATTTCCTTGTCTATTCTGGGTCTTTACTGGTTCCATACAAATTTTAGGATTGTTTGTTCTAGCACTTTGAAAAAATACCAGTGGTATTTTTATCGAGATGGCATTGAAAGTATAGATTGCTCTGGGCAGCGTAGACATTTTAACAACGTTTATTCTTCCAATCCATGAGCATGGGCCCATGAGTTTTTCCATCTTTTTGTATCTTCTTCCATTTCTTTCCTAAGTGTTCTATAGATCCTCAAGTATTGATTCTTTACGTCTTTGGTTAGGTTTATTCCAAGGTATCTTACAGGTTTTGGTGCTATTGTAAATGGAATCATATCTCTAATTTCCCTTTCTACAGTTTCATTGTCAGTGTATAAGAAATCAACTGACTTCTGCACATTGATTTTGTATCCTGCCACATTACTAAATTGCTGTATGAGTTCTAGTAATTTGGGGGTGGAGTCTTGGCTTTTCTACATAAAGTATCGTGTCATCTGCAAAGAGAAAGAGTTTGACGACTTCTTTGCCAATTTGAATACCTTTAATTTCTTTTTGTTGTCTGATTGCTGTTGCTAGGACTTCTAATACTATGTTGAACAACAGCAGTAAGAGTAGGCATTTTTGTGTTTCTGATCTCAGAGGGAAGGCTCTCAGCTTTTCCCAATTGAGAATGATATTCACTGTGGGTTTTTCACAGATGGATTTTATGAAGTTGAGGAATGTTCCCCAAGAGACTCATTTTAGACCCAAAGTCACTTCAACATTGAAAGTGAGGGGATAGAGAACCATTTATCATACTAATGGATATCAAAAGAAAGCTGGGGTAGCAATACTTAGATTGCACAAACTAGATATTAAACCAAAGATTGTAATAAGAGATGAAGAGGACACTATATCATACTCAAAAGGTCTATCCAACAAGAAGATCTAAGAATGGTAAATATTTATGCCCCTAACTTGGAAGCAGTTAATTATATAAACCAATAATAGCAAAATTAAAGAAACACACAAATACCAATATAATAATCGTAGGTGACTTTAACACTCCCTTAGGGCAATGGACAGATCATTTAAGCAGGAGATCAACAAAGAAACAAGGGCTTTGACTGATACACTGGACATCACAGATATATTCACAGCATTTTATCCTAAAGCAACAATACATATTTTTGTCAAGTACACATGGAACAATCTCCAGAATAGATCACATACTGGGTCACATATCAGGTTTCAACTGGTATTAAAAGATTGGGATTATTGCCTGCTTATTTTCATACCACAATACTTTGAAACTGGAACTCAAACACAAGAGAAAATTTGGAAGGAACACAAATACATGGAGGTTTAGGAGTCTCCTGTTAAGGAATGAATGGGTCAAACAGGAAATGAAAGAAGAATTGTAAAAAGCCATGGAAGTGAGACATGTGGGTGGCTCAGTATGTTAAGCATCTGCTGTCAGCTCAGGTCATGATTCCAGGGTCCTGGGATCAAGCCCTGCATCAGGCTCCCTACTCAGCAGGGAGCTTGCTTCTTCTCCCTCTCCTTCTGCCTCTCCTTCTTCCCCCATTCAAGTTTACTTTCTCTCAAAATGAAATCTTAAAAAAAAAAAAAAAGTAAAGTTCATGAAAGCAAATGAAAAAGAAAACACAATTCAGAACCTTTGGGATGCAACAAAGGCAGTCCTAAGAGGGAAGTATATAGAAATACAAGCCTTTCTCAAGAAGCAAGAAAAGTCTCAAATATATAGCCTTACACCTAAAGGACCTGGAAAAAGAACAGTAAGTAGAGCATATATGTAGCAGAAGAAGAGAAATAATAAAGGTTAGAACAGAAATCAATGAAATAGAAATAAAAAGAATAGATTGATGAAACTAGGAGCTTGTTCTTTGAAAGAATTAATAAGATCAATAAACTCCTAGCCTGACTTATCAAAAGGAGAGAGGGAGAGAAAGGATCCAAATAAATAAAATCATGAATGAAAGGAAGAGCTCACAACCAACACTAAAGAAATACAATTATAAAAGAATGTTATGAGCAATAATATGCCAACAAATTAGGCAATGCATTCCTAGAAACATGTTAACTACCAAAACTGAAACAGAAAGATATAGAAAACCTGAACAGATCCATAACCAGCAAAGAAATTAAGGCAATAATCAAGAATATCCCAACAAAGAAGAGTCCAGGACCAGATAGCCCCCGGGGGAATTCTACCAAACATTTAAAAAGAATTAATACCTATTTTTCTGAAACTATTTCAAAACATAGAAATGGAAGGAAAACTTCCAAAGTCATTCTATGACACCAGCATTACCTTGATCCCCAAACCAAAGACCTTACCAAAAAGGAGAATTACAGATCAATATTCCTGATGAACATGGATGCCAAAATTCTCACCGTGATACTAGCAAGTAAGATCTAAGAGAACTTCAAAGGATTATTCCACGACAAAGTGGGCTTTATTCCTGGGGTGCAAGAGTGGTTCAACATCTGCAAATCAATCAATGTGATATACCACATTAATGAAAGAAAGAACAAGAACCATATGATCTTCTCAATAGATGAAGAAAAAGCATTTGACAAAATACAGCATCGTTTCTGATCAAAACTCTTCACAGTGTAGGAACATACCTCAATATCATAAATGGCATCTACGAAAAACCCACAGCGAATATCATTCTAAATGGGGAACAACTGAAAACTTTTCCCCTAGGGTCAGGAACGTGGCAGGAATGTCCACTCTCACCAATACTGTTCAACATAGTACTAGAAGTCCTAGACTTAGCAATCAGACAACAAAAAGAAATAAAAGGCATCCAAATAAGCAAAGAAGTCAAACTCTCACTCTTCACAAATGATATAATACTTTATGTGGAAAACCCAAAAGACTCCACTCCAGAAATTGCTGGATCTCATACAGGAACTCATCAAAGTGGCAAGATAGAAAATCAATGTATCCAGGATCTATAAAGAACTCCTGAAACTCAACACACACAAAACAGACAATCTCATATCAAAAAATGGGCAGAAGATATGAACAGACATTTCTCCAATGAAGACATACAAATGGCTATCAGACACATGAAAAAATGTTCATCATCACTAGCCATCAGGGAGTTCAAATTAAAGCCACATTGAGATACCACCTTACACCAGTTAGAATGGCCAAAATTAGCAAGACAGGAAACAACATGTGTTGGAGAGGACGTGGAGAAAGGGGAACCCTCTTCAACTGTTGGTGGGAATGCAAGTTGGTGCAGCCACTTTGGAAAACAGTGTGGAGATTCCTCAAGAAATTAAAAATAGAGCTTCCCTATGACCCTGCAATTGCACTACTGGGTATTTACCCCAAAGATACAGATGTAGTGAAAAGAAGGGCCATCTGTACCCCAATGTTTACAGCAGCAATGGCCATGGTCACTAAACTGTGGTAAGAACCAAGATGCCCTTCAACAGACGAATGGATAAGGAAGATGTGGTCCATATACACTATGGAGTATTATGCCTCCATCAGAAAGGATGAATACCCAACTTTTGTAGCAACATGGACGGGACTGGAAGAGATTATGCTGAGTGAAATAAGTCAAGCAGAGAGAGTCAATTATCGTATGGTTTCACTTATTTGTGGAGCATAACAAATAGCATGGAGGACAAGGGGAGATGGAGAGGAGAAGGGAGTTAAGGGAAATTGGAAGGGGAGGTGAACCATGAGAGACTATGGACTCTGAAAAACAATCTGAGGGTTTTGAAGAGGCAGTGGGTGGGAGGTTGGGGGAACCAGGTGGAGGGTATTGGAGAGGGCATGGATTGCATGGAGCACTGGGTGTGATGCAAAAACAATGAATACTGTTACGCTGGAAAAAAAATAAATGTACAAAAGTCAGTTGTACAGTCTATATGCAACAATGAAACAGAAGAAAATTCAAGGAATGGATCCCATTTACAACTGCACCCAATAAGATACCTAGGAATAAACCTAACCAAAGAGCAAAGGATAAGTACTCTGAAAACTATATAACACTTATAAAGGAAACTGAGGAAGACACCAAGAAATGAAAAAACATTCCATGCTCCTGGATTGGAAGAACAAATATTGTTAAAATGTCTATGCTACCCAAAGCAATCTATACATTTATTGCAATCCCTATCAAAGCATCATCAGCATTTTCCAGAGCTGGAACAAATAATCCTAAAATTTGTATTGAACCAGAAAAGACCCTGAATAGCCAGGGTAATGTTGAAAAAGAAAACCAAAGCTGGTGGCACCACAATTCTGGACTTCAAACTGTATCACAAAGCTGTAATCATGAAGACAGTATGATATTGGCACAAATACAGACACATAGATTAATGGAACAGAATAGAGAACCTGTAAATGGATCCTCAACTCTATTGTCAACTAATCTTTGACAAAGCAGGAAAGAATATCCAATGGATAAAAGACAGTCTCTTCAACAAATGGTGCTGGGGAAACTGGACAGTGAAATGCAAAAGAATGAAACTGGATTTTCTTACACCACACACAAAAATAAACTCAAAGTGGATGAAAGACCTAAACATGAGACAGGAATCCATCAAAATCCTAGAGGAGAACACAGGCAGCAACCCCTTTGACCTTAGCCACAGCAACTTCTTGCTAGATACGGCTCCTCTAGGGAAGGGAAAGAAAAGCAAAAATGAAGTTCATTTGGGAACTTCATCAAGATTGGGACTTCATCAAGATAAAAACTTTTGCACAGCAAAGGACACAGTTGACAAAACCAAAGACAACCTACAGAATGTAAGAAGATTATTGCAAATGACATCAGATAAAGGGCTAGTATCCAAGATCCATAAAGAATTGGCCCCAATGTAAAGAATATGAAACTCAATACCCCAAAAACAAACAAACAAAATACAGTCAAGAAATGGACAGAAGACATGAACAGACATTTCTCCAAAGAAGACATCCAAATGGCCAACAGACACATGAAAAAAAATCTCAACATGACTCAGCATCAGGGAAATACAAATCAAAACCACAATAAGATACCCCTTCACACCAGTCAGAATAGCTAAAATTAACAACTCAGGTTGAGGAGAGAATGCAGAGAAATGGGAACACTTTTATGGCTGGGAATGGAAAATGGTGCAGCCACTCTGGAAAACAGTATGGAGGTTCCTCAAGAAATTAAAAATAGAACTTCCCCTATGACCCAGCGATTGCACTACTATTCATTTACCCAAAGGATACAAATGTATTGGTCTGAAGGGGCACCTGCACCCCAATGTTTACAACAGCATTGTCCACAATAGCCAAACTATAGAAATAGATGAATGGATAAAGAAGATATGGAATGGAATATTACTCAGCCATTCAAAAAATGAAATCGTGCCATTTGCAACAACATGGATGGAACTAGAGAGTATTATGCTAAACGAAATAAATCGGTCAGAGAAAGACACTTATATAATTTTATTCCATACATGGAATTTAAGAAACAAAACAGAAGTATAGGGGAAGGGAGGGAAAAATAAAATAAGCTAAAAACAGAGAGGGAGGCAAACCATAAGAGACTCTTAACTATAGGAAAAAAACAGGGTTGCTGGAGGGGCAGGGGTTTGTGGGAGGATGGGATAACTGGTGAGGGGCATTGAGAAAGGCACACAATGTAATGAGCACTGGGTATTACATGCATCAGATGAATCACTGAACTCTCCCTCTGAAACTAATAATACACTCTATGTTAATTAATTGAATTTAAATAAAATTTTTAAAAAATAACAATTTTGGGCACCTGGGTGGCTCCGTGAGTTAAGCATCTCCCTTCGGCTCAGGTCATGATCACAGAGTCTTGGGATCAAGCCCCACATCTGCAGGGAGTCTTCTTGTCTGTCTCCTCTCCCTCTGCCCCTCCCTTGGCTCGTGCTCGCGATCTCTCTCAAATATTTTTTAAATTTTTTTAAAATAACAGTGTTTTTATTGCTGTCTGCAGAGAGTTTTCTCTGTCCAAGAGACTGCCACTAACAAAAGCCAGAAGTCCTTTTTTTTTAATTTTGTTAGAGATAGAGCCCAAGCTGTGGGAGTGGCAGGAAGGGCCAGTGGAGGGAGAAGCAGGCTCCCTACTGAGCAAGGAGCCTGAAGCGGGGCTCCATCCCGGGACCCCGAGATCATGACCTGAGCCGAAGGCAGACACTTTACTGACTGAGCCATCCAGGCATCCCAAGCCAGAAGTCTTTAAGATGATACAGACTTGGGGATGTTTTATGGCTATATGATAATGGCTCTAGGGGAGAGAGAGAAGCATCCCTAAGTGTAAGACTTTAGAATAGTCATTGGAACGAAAGAAATAAATTATCTGCGGATGCAGAAGTTTGCGGGCTTGGTGGTGGAAAGCTGACAGAGATGCGTCCCTTGGCTTCATGTGACATCAGAGGCAAGGTCACTAGTGGAGTTGGGGCAAGGTGAGGCCGTTGGCGGGTTGAGAATGGAAAAGTTTAAAATGGTCTTTACAGAGAGTGGGAAGAGTGACTCTTGAGCAGAGAAACACTGAAAGAGCAAACACCGGACGATGGTGGACACTGAACATGGTTGCCAGTGAAGCATTTATGGTGATGCCAGTCAGCCTGCCCCGTGGTCAAGCTTTCTCCCCCTGCCCTTGGCTGCCCAGGTGGAGTACTCAGGGAACAGACAGTAGGTGTGTCCAGGGTTGGGAGTTTTACAAGACTGCTGGGACCAAAGAGCAGGGCCACAAGCCCTTGCGGTGTTGACTAGGGCATGATTTAAATAATGGATCCAAAGTCCGAGCCTCTCACGAAGCCATGAGAAGTACTGTTTGGAAGTCGTCTCTGAGTTAGTGAGGGCAGTGAGAGGGGGGAGGCTGCTCTCACACCCCTCCCCAGGCTACTCACGTTGGCGACCCAGAGTGAGTGCCTTGTTCGCAAGAAGAGCGATTCTAGATGCTTTGGAGGAACAAAGGAAAGGAAGGAAGCAGCACAGACCAGCCCAGGTACACATACTCTCACACCCCTGATCCCAGGTCCACATACAGAGGTCTAAACATAAATAAAGTTTCTAAATCCAAGCGTATACACTGTTAAGTAAAATACAATCCACCCTCCTGCATTTACAGACGTTACTTTCCCGCTAGGTTGGAAGGCCACGTCTGAATTTAGAAGTCCCATGCTCCAGCACTGTGGGGGAGACGTGGGTCCCAGCTAGGAGCCCTTCCCTGCCCCAGCCCCAGCTCCATCCCCCACTGCCTGGGGCATCCTGTACCTGTGTCTGACATCCACAACCCACATGTCTAAGCTCCAGTCACAGCCCCAGGCCTAGGGGTCTGCCCACCATGGTGTGGTCTGTGCTCAGAAGAGGGGACCTGGAGAAGAAGCCAACGTGGGTTTCTGGAAGCAGCCTTGGGGGTCCCTCAGTCCAAGAATTCTGGGGTCCTGTGTGCCTGGTCTAGAGGGAAGAAGGAAAGGTGCCACCTCTGGAGAGCACAAGCCCCATGGGGCACATGGAGTCCTTGTTTGGTGGAGAGGAGTACTTAGAGGAAGGCCAAGGCTGGGCCCTCTCAACTCTTGGGGCCAGGGACCCCTCCCTTGCCCAGGTCTGTGGGAAAACTTAAACAATGCAATGGTACACAGTCTTGGGGTCTGACTGCCTGGTTTCTCTGTGTGTACATGTTTTTTCTCCTAGTGGGCTGTTCATCACCATTCATGACAAGGGCCACCTTGCAACAATGCTGAACTCTTGGCCAGAAGATGATATTAAGGTATGATCCTGTTTTCTTTGTTACTGCTCTGTTCTTAGGTGAATCCTTTTAACCTGGACCCGTGTCATGGCCAACTAGAAAATGAGCCATTGTGACACGGAGGGCAAGACACTGCCCTGCTTTCCCAGGCCCAGAGCCCAGACAGGTTAAGAGCCAGGCAGAAGTGCATCACAGAGCAGAGGTTTCTGCCACCCACACCCAGGGGACATTGCCCTTATCATTGTTATTGTTCATAGCAGTGGTCTGAAGATCCGTTCAGCGTGTATTGTGTACCTACTATATATACAGTGCCAGCTTCCATGGCAGATACGGGAAAATCAGACCTTCTTCTCAAGTAGCTGACTTTTCTGGGGAAAATAAGACAGAGACACAAAAGACTAACAAGGAACTTGGTCATAGATAAATGAAGCACATGGAGAGAGCTGAGGGTGTGCCCAAAAGGCAGAGATTACCTTCAGCCTGAGGGGAATGTAGGAAGACTTCATGAGGGAGGTGACATTGGAGCAGGGACCTTGAGTTGAGGGATAGAGTTTGACTGGATAAGGCTTTAGAGAGTGTAGGACACAGAGTGGGGACATTCTGCAAGAAGAGGCAAAGCTTATGGTGAACAGAACTTGCCCACCTTCGTGTACACAGGAGAGGGGTGGGGGGCAGGTGGTAGTTGTATGCAGAGTGATGAAAGAAACCTGCCACTTCTGCCTGGAATACAAACGGTACTCAAATACTCTAAGAAGAAAACATTTTTACATAATAAGCAGGATATACTATAATATGCAAAGTATATATTCATTCTGAAATCTAAAAGCTGCAGCTCTGTAGAAACTTGTTAGCCTCTGGCTACATGCCCAGATCACCTCCTGCCACAGGGAACATCTGTGGAAGAGTATGATGGGCTTTCACATCTAAGATCATCGTTGCCTCTGCAAATGATGGGCGCAAAAATGCAAAACACCTGCTAGCTGCCTGGCAAGGGCATTTCTGGCACACGAGCTGGGGAAGGGTTGGAGCTGATGGGAGGCAGAGGCCCTCCATCATGGCTTCCTCTCCAGGCTCTCCCTCCTGTTCCTGCCAGTTTCCTCAGTTTCCCCTGTCTCCCTCTGCTAGGTGCTGAGCTCAGCTTCTCCTCACACACCTCTGGCCACCTGGGGAGCGGCAGCATTTGGAGCCAGAGCAGGAAAGGCAGAAGCATGGCTCTTAAGAGCCGGGCTCAAGCCACCGCCTGGGCTCGTGGCCTTTAGGGCTGCAGTGAAGAGCTCATTTCGTACATCTCTGTCTGAGTGTGGGCTTTTCTGCTCCGCTTATCTGCTCAGACTCTGGTATATGCAGGCCTGGGCCTTGCAGGTATTGGTCTCAGTCCCAGAAGCAAGTTTCTAGGGCATGTCAAAGATGAAGCTCTAATAAAATCTTGAGCACATTCAGGGAAGCCGGCTCACTGGATGGACAGCCAACTCTAGCCTGCCCTGAGCAGACAGGCTGCTGAGGCTGTATGGACTGACCCGGGCTCCAGCCTGGGCTGCTCACCCACGATGAAAACTTGTGCAGAGTGGGCACACAGTAGGCACCCGAGGAGCCTGAACCCAGGGAGCGGCCGTGAGGAGCATCTCTGAGGCCGCAGGCACTGAGCCCATAGCAGGGCCGTGCAGCCCCCACCAACACAAGCATGCCTTTGCACAGCCTACGAGTTGTTGAAGAGAAAGACAGGAAGCCAGTGCCTCTTAACCGGTAGGAAGGAGGTGCTCCTTTCTCCAGGCTGGCACAGAGCCTCGGTGAGGGGCTCGTGGGCTGGATTTCAGGCTCTAGTTGCTCCTTTGGTCAGGGCGCAACTTAGAAAATATTTGCTGCCTGACTTCAACACATGTAGTTTGAGAACATTTTACATAGTAAGTGCTAAGTACCAATTAGCTGGAGACAGCCACTTTTGTGATTTCAGAGGAAGAACAGTGGAGCTTTAGGTCACCCCAGAGTAGGAGGGACTGGAGCAGACCTCCTGACACAGAGAGGTGTCCGAAGCCTCTCGGGAAAATGAGCTTCCATGGGCACATCTGGACCAATGCATCTAATTCCCTTACCCTCCACACTTTTTGAGTAAACATCTGTAGGATTTCCCTGTAGTTCCCAGGATCAAGAAGGTGTACAGGCCCAAAGTCTGGTGAGAGAGACTGACCCGGAAACACTTGCATAGACTGTGTCTGTGATGCCCAAGAGGGGAGCCCAGAGGCGAGGAGCTAGCATCCTGATGACTGGCTGGCCTCTCCCCCTGCAGGAGCTGAGAGCAGACAAGGGAATGCCAGTGGCGACTCCTTCCCTCCGCCCTTTATTTCTGTCTCCCTTTGGAGAGACCCCGAGATCAGTCCCTGGTAACTATATAGAAGACCCAGCTCTGGCTTTGCAGTCAGACATCAGGAATTTTCATTCACTTGCTGGATGTGCAGATAACCTCTCTGGTCTTTGTTCTGTTAAGGTGAGGACGAGCTATGAAGTCTGTACGATACTGGAAGGCACTCGAATGGGCCTTGTCCTTGCTGGAGGTGGAAGGGATGGCTCTGGCACATGCAGCCATGCAGGGCAGAGTGGGCAGCTGCCCAAGAGCAGCCCAGGAGGAGACCCTCCTACCTGGGAATCACGGGCCACCAAGGGGCAGCCAATGAGGCCCCTAGACATGTTTGACTTGGTCCTCAGTTATTTTTGAAAATTTTGAATTTGTAAGCAATATTTTAAAATCTGGAGACTTCATTTAGAAAAAGAAACATATAAACTTGGATTTATGGCTTTCTCTAGAAATACCAGGAGCCCACAGTTTGGCTAAATAGTGGGCCCGTAGTTGGGCACGTAAATAAGACAGGGCTGCTCAGGCACCTCCCCCCCACCCCAGCTTACCCGACTCTCCCACCTGCCCCATCCACTGGCCTTTGCTGGAGGGTCCTTTCTCCTCACCCCTAAGGCTGCCCTTTCAAAGGTTCAGAATGTTCTAAGCCCTAGTCTTTCTTGTTTGTTGTGTGTTTCCTCCAGTTGCCCTAAAAAGAGATGAAGGTCTCCCTCCCTAGGCAGGGAATCCCCTTCAGGGTACTTTGGAGATGGTGTGGATTCCCTCTCATTATTTCCTTCGGTTCTCACAGTCCTTGTGATCAGAGTGGAGAAGGAAGGGGTGCAGTTGACACCCCCAAAGTGGGTCCTGAAGGATGGATAGGGGTGTGTCATTTCTCAGGTGAGCAACCTGAGGTCCGTGACTTGCCCACAGTCATCTGTAAGTAGGAGCTGACACCCCCAGAGCCCTATAGCTGAGCCACCCTCTCCCCGCTGCTGAGTCGAGGAGGTGGTTTTCCAGGGCACGGGTATCTTTACACCCTGATGGCGGCAGCCTCTTGGCTGGAAGGACAAGTGGTTCAGAGGAGCTTCTGAACCGACTCAGAAGATAAAAGGTGACTCCCCGTGGTTTCCCAGCCAGAAGGCGGAACTGCGAACCGCAGTATCAGAGAAGCAGGCTGGGGGGGTGTTGAGGCCAAAGCCCAGGGCTAGGGGACCACGAAGTTTTGCAGGCCGCTCTTGTTCATGGGGGAGGGGGCAGGCCAGGCCGCCCAGAGAGCTGTCCGGCATAAATCATGGATGGAGAGAAGTGAGAACTGCTTTTCTGACTCTTTCCCACAGTGGACACTGCTTCAAGCCTGAGGAAGACTGAGCTGAGAGCAGCCCTCCTCCCCACAGCTTTCCCAGTCTCCTAAATCTCTACCTCACCCCAGGCCCAGCAGCAGTTTCTGGGGGAGGCGCTGAGAGACAGCTGGATGGGGGTGGGGGGTGGGAGCAGCCTCTGGGGTTGAGCACCAGCCACGTGGGCGTCCCAGCTTGGACCAGGTGCTGTTGCCGGGTGCCTGCCTGCTATGCCCAGGCCCACCATGTGTTAAACCCACTCTGTTCTCAGGGTCAGAAGGAGGGTGGTCCTTGGAAACATTCTCTGAGATGGATGTTAGTCTATCAGGGAGTATTCTTGGGATCAAGAATACTAGATCTAGAGGGGAGGGAAACAGGAGAAAGCCAAGGGGGAGGTTGGGCAGAGTGAAGCCTTAAGGAAGACTCAGCTGAGCACATGAGGAGCCTCTGGTATTAGGGTGACCCTTAGTCAGGACAGGGAAGCCGGACCTTATAGCCCTGCATCCATCAATCATTGGTTGTGGTGGGGTGCCCTTCAGAACTGGGTGTGACTTGGGCAAAGTGGCTCTCTTTGGTCAAGGAAATTCACAGAGTAGGCTGACCCCTGAGGGCTCAGCTGAGGGAATGACTCCTTGGGTCCTGAAAGGGAGATGTGGGGGCACATCCGCATATCCTCTACACGCAGCATCTGCTAAGTGCTTTACGTAAGTGACTTCAAGTGATTATTATTACCCCCATTTTACAGATAAAGATTCTGGCTATTTGCTTATGGAGGGTGGAACCAAGATTTGAAATTGCAGACTGTGTGTTATGTCGTGGAGAGAGAGAGCAAGAGAGAAGAGGAAGAGGAGGAAAAAAGGAATGATGAGAGGGAGGGAGGAGGTGAGGTCTATGGGGAGCCCATGACATATCTACAAGTCCAAGGAAAGCGGGGCTAGAGCAAGAAAGGTCAGTCTCAGGTCATCCCCATTGGGTCCACCTAGGCTAAGGGACATGGGCAATAAGTCGGAAAAAGCTGTAGGTCCAAGCTAGGTGGACAGAGGAAGAATGGGCCCAACTTCCTCCTTAGTCATCTGAGATACAGAGAAGGTATGAGTCTCAGATGCCATCCAAACAAGAAAACGCTGATCCTGAAGTTCACTGATAGTTACTTCTGGACTCTAAAATCCACCATGCTCAGACTTGTCATCAGATTTTGACCTCTACTGCACTAGTAGCCCTTGGCTTCCAACTCCATTGATGTCATGAAAAATAGGACCCATCATCTTCTCCCTGAAGTTGTTCATTCATACCAGGTTGAAGCAGTCCCGTGGAGAGCCTCTGTTCTCCATGTTGTATCCACACTGGCCACTGGCCACCATTTATCCAGTTCCTCTCACACTGCAGGCAACATGCTAAGCACCTGACGAACCAAAGATGACAAGAACCTTTACTTGCCTGTAAGAGCTTAGAACTCCTATGAAAGATGAGGTTCTCATCCAACTATAATACAAGCAAGAAAGTGATAGGTGCTCTGGAGAGAAAAATGCCATGGGAACTCAGAGGAAGGAGTGACAACTTCTGGAAAGGGAGCAACACGGAGGAAGGTGACTTCCATACTGTTCCTGGAAGCACACAAGGATGGTAGGATTCGGATCAGGAAGATCATAGGGATTGAGGGGTAAAATGGCATGTAGTCAGGAAAGTACAAACCTTATACAAGGTTGGAATTATTTTATTTGGATAAAAAAGAAATTCAAAAAGCAGATGACCTAGACCGCAGAAGGCCTTAAACCACCAGTTGAATATGTTTGAGCTTTACTGCATAGGCATTGAGAGCCATTGGAGGTGTGGGGTAAGGAAATGACAAAGCTGGGTGTGCTTTGGAAAATGAAATGGACCAAGGGGAAATCCAAGAGTGGAGAGACCCATCAGGAGACCATTGCAGTGGTCAGATGAGATGGATGGGTTCACCCAAGGCAACCACAATGCATGGAACAAATAGAAAAGTAAGGAGCATATTGACTCAGCAGAATTTGGTGACCAGTGGCTGTGGTTGACGAATGACCGAGAGGAGTTGTAACAGGATAGTGTTGAGCTTGGGAGATACAAGGTAACAGAGGGAGGGAGGACAGCAGAAGTGAAAGGTTTAGAAGAATAAAGGGAGGGACAACTAGGTAGCTCATTTGGTTAAGCTGCTGCCTTTGGCTCAGGTCATGATCCCAGGGTCCTGGGATGGAGTCATGCATCGGGCTCCTTGCTTGGCAGGGAGCCTGCTTCTCTCTCTGTCTCTGCCTGTTTGTGCTCTCTCTCTCTCTCCTGACAAATAAATAATAAATAAAATCTTCTAAAAACGTTTGATTAACAAATTAAAAATAAAAAGAATAAAGGGAAAAGCAGATTCATTTGGTTAGGGACTCAGGAATTTGGGAGGACTATTGGACATACAAGTGGCAATGTGTGCTTCGAGAGGACAGTGGAAGCCCCAAGACTTGCATGGCTGATTTTCTGGGCAGTTGGCCACTATGACCTCCTCTTGGTTCCATTTCATTCACTGACTTAACAGATGCTTATGGCATGCCCTTCTTGCGGTAATGATAAACTAGAGAGAAGATAAAACAACTACAAATCCAATATAGGATCTTTGTCCCAAATAATAACCATTGTTATAATCAAAAGCGCAGCAACCATTCACTGATCACTTACTAAAGGCATCTGGTTAAAATGAGACTAATATTACTTCATCATTACAAAAATCTGATGAGTTATGTCTGATTACCCCCCATTTTGTGGAAAATTAAAACTCAGAAAAATTATCTGTTTAGCCAAGATTACATATGGTGCATTATCGAGAAGCCTAAATTTAAATACTGGTTATCAGACTCGGGACCCCTGCCATTAACCTTTGGGTTGTTTGGTGAGATAAAATGTGCATTTTTAAAAATGTTAAATAAGAACCCAAATGTTTATGCAGCACCTTATGCAGGCTTGGCAGCAGTAGGTGCTTAGTCGATGTTTGTGGCAGACAAGCGTTCAAGAAGGACAAGCAGGCTAGCTGTGTGGCAGCCGTAAGTGCTAGGGGAAATCACATTAGATTGTAATGGGCAGGCTTTGCATACAGGAGAAAGAGAAGGACCTTCTAGCAGAGAGGACTTTGGGGCTGAGAAGGAGGAGATCATATGTGAGTTCAGAGTATGTCTGGGAGAAGTGCGGAGGCCAGTTTGGCTGGAGTAGGTACCTGTGTGCAGATGAGTAGCCAGAGATAAGTCAGAACATATCCTGGGCTCAGATCATTAAGACGTTAAATGTTTTGGACTCTATTCTATGGACAGTTCGAAGTCACTCAAGGTCTTTGAGCCTGGGAACAGAGTAATGAAAATGGGCTTCTGACACAATGTATGTGACATTGGTTGGCAGGAGAGACTGGAAGGAGGAAAGATGTGTCTGGGCGTGAAGCTGTTGTAATAACCCAGCCACCAGCTCCGTGCAATGGAAAGAGGGTGGCAGGCAGAAGTGAGGAGGCGGCCGTGCAGGAGAGGGCCCTTGCCCAGTTCAGGCTGGGAGGCAGCCCTGCAGATCCCGGTCACCATCTGGAAAGGCCCCAGAGTTGTAGGGATAACACCCTGGAGTAGGAGCTACCCCACCTCTGGTTAACTCCCTGCCCCTCAATGGAGAGAAATTCTAAGAGGATGGGAATGGAATAAGGAAGCTTTGATCAGGAGACGTGGTAGAGAAATGCCTGGAGTCTGGGCAGCATGAAGGAACAGGCTCACCCAAGGGCAGGGGGTCAGAGGCGAGCTGTGGGAAGGGTCACACAGAGGCAGTGCAGAACTTGACCAAGAGCGCAGGTGCTTTAGCCTGGTTGCCATGGTGGTAGAAGGAGCCCGGAGCCAGGAACCCCACAGCTGGTTCGAATCCTGACCTGCCTCGTGCACAAGCAAGGTGACTGTGGTAGGCCATCTAATCTTTCTAAGATACCTAATGTGGAAACAGCCAGTCCAGTGCCTGGCATCTGGCTGATACGTAACACATGTGTCAAGTATCTTAGAGCTTCTGTTTGCTCACCTGTGAGACAGCGATAAGAGTCCCAGACTCACCTACCTGCCAGGGCCATGGGGAGAATCAGGTGCGTGCAGGTTGAGAACATTCCCCATAGAGGCAGTGGATCAGTCTGAGGGGGACAATCATGATGGTCGTGGGTCTCTTGCCCCTCCTCCCCAAGTCCCCTTCGCAGAAGCAGAGGAGTGTTTGTAAGAATCTCTGTACTTAATCGCTACCAAAAGGCAGCACCAGCCTTTGCATGCCCTTATCCTTAGAGAGCTGGAGCGTAGACATGCTTAAGATGCCATGGGCCCTTTGGGCACCGGATCATAAACTCTCCCAGGACAAGAATGGGTCTTCATGTCTTTATCCCCAGAGCTCAGTGTGGCACCTGCATGGGTTGAGCTGAGCCCCGTGATGTCCGGGATCACAACACGTGAGGCTCTGGGGCATCCATCCCTCAGCTGCTCCTAAGCCCTGGTCAAAGCCAGGCTCCGGTGGAGGGAGGGGTGGCCCGTAAACATAACTCATTTCAAGATGGAGGAAGACAATGATGGTGAGCGGGTTGGGGTGACCTATGAACAACTTCACTGTCACCCAGGGGCATCTCTGTGGTTTTACTTTCAAGACCGTTCCTTCATGGTTTGACTCCTGCCTGACTTCCTATTCTCTCCTTTCATGCGACCAGCATCTCCTTGTTCCCCACACAACACCCACACCCTCCCCGCCACCATCCTGCCTCTGAATTTCCTTTCATATCACGCTCCTTCCTCTGCACTGTACCCCCCCACCGACAGCCTTCTCCTGTCCAAGGGGTGGCACCTGGGTCCTCTCTTCCTTACAAAAGGTTACCCTACTGGCAATAACTCTCTCTTCTCTCAGTTCCCACTGACATCGTGCTGCTCCGCACCCTCACTCTCACTCCAGAGTCATTAATTCGAAGTAGACATGTTTCATCTCTTTTTTTGCCCCTTAGTCCTTTAAGGCCTGAATCCATACAGATTTGTGATTACAGATGAGCAGAGGATCTGGCCTCGTGTCTGCCACGTAGCTGCTTCATAAATATGTAGTGAAGGAATGAGTAAGTGAATATCTGTCAAAATCGTAGTAATTTCTACCACCGTCAGCCTCACCGACATCTGTTAGCAAGTAAGCCCGAAGTAGCACGTAGTATGCCTCCAGCGATTATTTGCTAGAGCACAGTGGTAACCCCAGGACAGCCTGAGAACCCTCTGGGGTTCATAGGAAGCAGTGACCCCAGCAGCTACCACGAGAGCCCTGCCCTCTGCAGGCTGGACTTGTACCCCAGCAGCAGAGGGCACTTCCATCGGCCTCAAAACCCTGGGCCTGTGGCGGCAACACGAACACTCGTCCCTCATGGTCTCCTTTCAATGTGTCCCTGTGCCCAGATCTCGAGCTGGGAATATTTGCTTAGTTTCATGGAGGGAGAGTGACCAGATTTGGTTTCCTTCCAGCTGTTTCTACAGCCCCCTCCCTAAACCTCCCAGTGGGGGGAAGGTGTCCGCCCAGCTCAGAGGGGTTTCTCACCAGCCCGCCAGGGTTGGGGACAGGGAGGACTGCCACCTGTCCTGGAATGAATCCCTTGGCCTTTTCCCTGACCAGCGTTCCATCCCCCAGCTGAGGAGATCGGCACCCAGTTGTCAGGCCCCCAGCGGAGGAGATCCAGCTCCCAGTTGTCAGGCCCGACGTGGGAGGAGTGACAAAATGAGCACTGTGTCACGAGAGGCGTTTCCCTGATTGTTTCCAGGCTGTGGTGGTGACAGACGGCGAGCGCATCCTGGGCCTGGGAGATCTGGGCTGCTACGGCATGGGCATCCCCGTGGGCAAGCTGGCCCTGTACACGGCATGCGGAGGGGTCAGCCCACAGCAGTGCCTCCCCGTCCTGCTGGATGTGGGCACCAACAATGAGGTAACACACCGCCCAGGCCCAGAGCCCTGGGGCCAGAAGCTGGTGGCTGGAGGTGGGGTGGGGGAGGCACCTTTGAGGGGCAGTTATATCGACACAGCATTGGGACATTTCTTTCCTGGGTCCCCCTCGCCAGCGCCCTTCCCTTTGGCTGAGAGGTAGGGACCCTTCTCCTCGCTGCCTTGGCTCAGCCCATTCCTTTCCCCCCGACTACCGGGTCTCCTGGCTCTCTTTCCTCCTCAAGGCCCTCTGTGCCCTCCTTGACCCCAGCTGGGGCCTTGTTTGCTTCCCCAGTCTGTGACCCTGTGTGGCCTCTCTTGATCCAGGTGACAGAGGCTGCTGGGCGGTATTTTTCCAGCATGGTAGAGGTAGGCTGCCTCAATGAAAGAATTAAGGCTCAAAGCACCCGGGCCAGGGGCTAAAATAGCTCAATCAGTCAGGTGAGTGTCTTGCAAGCCCAGGGAGAGAAGGTGCCCCAAGCTGTGCATGAGATCCTCCTACAGATTCCACATGGTTTGGGATTTAAGGAGCTCAAACCACAGCCAAGAGTTGGCTCCTCTAGATACCATCCTGGGCCATGGGGTTTGTGCGCATCCGCAGGCTCTGCTCTGGGTCCCTGTGTCAGAGAAGACAAAACATTACCCAAGAGTTCCTTCTTAATGATGTGCATCTCTGAGTTTAAACTTGGTGCAAATTCATCTTTTTTAAAATGGGAAAAAAATTGAGAAAATCAGAGAAGTGTTAAAAATAACAATTAGACACCAGTACCAAGCACGCTTTCCATTTTGATATATTTTCTTGCAGCCTTTCCCACCGCCCCCCCCAAACATTTATAAAACCAAAATAGGGTTTATATTGAATATATAGCTTTGCACATACTTTTTAAAACTTTATATGTATGGAGTTTTCTCCCAGGTCATTAGCCGTTACTGCACAATGTCAGCTCCCTGGTATGTCATAGTTTACGAAGGAAAGCTCCCACAGCTGGATACTCAGGTTGCTTCTTGCCTTTTTGCAAATACAGTCTTTACTCTGAGCCCATGTTTGCAGATCAGACTTTGTTTCCATGTGTGATCATGTACTTAGGATGATTTCCTAGAAGCAGAAATGTTGAAGCAAAGGGAGTGGTCACTTTTTTGATTCTTGACTTACATTTGTTGAAAAGGTTATCTTATTCGCATTCTGCAGTGATCTTTCTCAAGACACCTGCTGTATCTCTGTGTGGCCGCCCCCCTATTTCTAACCAAGAGTGAGCACTGTGGCTCCTCGGGTGGAATGATGCTTATGCGGGCTTTAGCCACAGATGCCACCAAGTGAGAGGACAGCCAGGCAGATGTCATTTAAGAGCTGGGAAATCCTAGGGGGTGGGAGTGGGGTGGGAGAGGACAGGGGAGGGGGAGAAGGACTGCCCTGGGAAGTGGGACACTGTCCTGACAGTACGGGCAACCAGGTGAGTCCCCGCACCTATTCAGACTTGATCTCCTCATGGTACAATGAGGAACTGAACCAGAAGGTTTCTGAGGGTTTCTGCCTCTAAAGCTCTTCTCCATATACCTCCCCTCCAGCCTAGGAGACAGAAAGCAAGGTGGAAAGAGCAGTCTTCAAGGTCTGCTGTGTGCTGTGGTTCTCTTCCCTAGACCAGATGCCTGGGTTCTGCCAGGCATCGACATGGACATGGTCCCTCGACATGCACTGAATCATACCAGCGAGGACGAGGGTAGTGAATTTTGTTTCAGTTGTTCCTCTCATCCAGGTCCTCTTGCTGTGTTCCACCTGGATTTAATAGAGACCTCGACTCCCTCACTCCTAAAAGCTGGCTCCAAGCAAGACTGAGTCTGAGGCTAAGGCCACTCTGTCCCCTGGAAGCGCGTGGGTCGCCTCTAGCAGATGCCTAAGACCCCGTGTTGTTGAAGGTCTAACACTGCAATGATGTGCTGACCTGAGAGCTAGCCCCAACTTGTAATAAAGCCACGTGAAGACAGGCAGGAAGCACAGAGTAAGTCAGGGCCAGACACTTTTCACAGGCCACACCCTGTGTAAGCTTGACAACTCCGAGAAATGAATTTGCCCAAAAAGATCTGCCAGGAGTGGCAGGGTAGCGATCCTTGTCTCTGCCCTCCTCCGCCCACACCACACCTGCCTGCCTGGCTGCCTGCGGCTTCAGAAGGAAAGGTCATTTCGTGATTTTTAGAATTTTTGTTACTAAAGTAACATTATTCAGAATCTTAAAAGGAAAGGGAAATGGCATCTCTCCCACCATGCTCCGTCCGTGTTCCTTTCCAATATTCATCTATGCATCAGCATAGATGGAGTAATGTGCCTGTATTTTTGTTCTCGGTTTTTTTTTTTTTTTTGATTCATGTTATTTTATGAACATTTTTTATTTATTTAGCAAAAGTTCACTGAATGTTTAGTAGGTGTCAGGCACTCTGCCTGGCATGAGGGAGATACGCGAGAGCCAGGGCGTGGGTAGGATATTCTAGTCGTCAGTGTTTCAGTGCCAGCACCTGATTGATCATTTTTAATGGCTAACGTGTTCCTTCTCCTCCCCATGTCTGCTTCTCCCCCTGGGGCTTTAGGCCTCTGAATCACTTCTCCCTCCTGGGTGTGGAAGGGAGAGCACTTTCTCCTGGGGCTGCCCCCTCCTGTCTGGAAGGACCAGAGTAGTCCCCAGCTGAGCTCGGGTACACGCACCACAGTGCGGGGGAGAGGAAGCAGCTCCCAGCACTGCAGTGTGCCAGGCCTAGCTCGAGGCCGTTGTGGATTTGAATCTCATTTCACTCTCCCTGCAGCTGTGTGAGATGAGGAATCCGAGACCCACACACGTGAACTATGCACCTCAGGCCCCCCAGAGCCGGGGTTGGAACCCGCTGCCTCTGGCTCTGGAGTTCCCTTGTCCACCATGGCTCACAACTTCAAGGGATCGGGTGTTTTGTGTTACAGACTTGGTGTTGAAGACCAAGAAAGGAGGTGCTTCGTGCAGGCAGGGAGCCCATGCACGCACAGGCCCAGGGGTTACCGATGCCATGAGCACGGTCCTCCTGCCCCAAAGAAAGGCAAACTCCCACCAGACCCTCTTCACAAAATTCAAGACACAAAAATCCAGAGTTACAAAGTGGCCAGTGTTGGGAAGATGGTCATTGCGTTCTTCCCAAATGCAGTTACCATGTGATCTCCCACACTATAGTTTTGTGTTGTGTTTTGTTTTGTTTTTTTTTTTAACTGAGTCCATTTGCAAGATTCCCTCCTCCCTGGAAGTCTAGGGGTGTCTCTCCCTCAGAGTAAGCCAGAGTGATAGGAGAGAGACGCTTAACCTCTCATCCACACGTCCGTACAGGGAGGGTGCTGTTTGAGGAGCTATGGTGTCAGGATAACTAGACTGTCTGTGTGTGTGTGTCTCTGTGAAAACTCCTGAGACTACAGGAGCTCTAATCAGAGTCAAGGACAACAGCCCTTGACGTTTCCTGTTGAAGGAAAACATCTGCTCTCCACCGCCCTGAAATTCTGAGTCACTCTTACATGCCGACCCCAAGGAAGTTTGGAAAAATAAATCCGTGCGGCAGCGAGCCCATGAAGAGGGGCTATCCCATGATTGAGTTCTAAAGGGACAAAGTCAGGGCGTCCCCCACCACCAGATAAGCCCGCCAGCTGGCAGCCTTGGTGGCTGTGTGTGGATTGATTCATGTCTTGTCTTTCATCCCCATGCAGCCAGATAGTGTCACAGGCTCCCACATTTGAAGGGACCTAGTTGAGCTACGGTTGAGCTTCACCAACACAGGAATGAGGAGTGCTGACCCACAAGCAGTTGAAACTCCATGTATGACTTTCCAGTCCCCAGAGCTTAACTACTAATAGCCTACTGTTGATGGGAAGCCTTACTGATGCCATAAGTAGCCAGTTAGCTCATATCATGTGTGTCGTATGTATGATGTGTGTTGTACGGTCTGTCTATACTGTACCATTACTGTGAAGTGAGCTGGAGAAAAGCAAATGTTATTAAGAAAATCACAGGAGAAAAAAACATTTACAGCACCGTACTATATTGATCGGGAAAAATCCACAGATAAGTGGACAAGAGCCACTCAAAGCTGTTGTTCAAGGGTCAGATGTACTTCTCATAAACCCCTCATTTCACCCTGGAGAAGGGGCACAGAGCAGAAATAGCTTCCCCCAGGACTGACTCCAAGCCCAGTGCTCAGGACACTCTGCATGATTGGTCCTGCAGGGCGACGCCGGGCTTGGCTTTAAGGTGGCCTCTGAACCTTAGCAGGCTTCTCCTGGTAGAAGTCTTGAGCCTTCATGGATTCTTTTTTTTTTTTTTTTAAGATTTTATTTATTTATTTGACAGATGGAGATCACAAGTAGCAGAGAGGCAGGCAGGGGGGCGATGGGAAGCAGGCCCCCTGCTGAGCAGCGAGCCGATGCAAGGCTCGAGCCCAGAACCCTGAGATCATGACCTGAGCCTAAGGCAGAGGCTTTAACCCACTGAGCCACCCAGGCGCCTGAGCCTCAATGAATTCTAATGAATGGATGTCTTTTTGGAGAGACATGAGGACAGACTGTCCACAGAGCCCAGTCACCAGGGCCCTCAGGGTGCTGCTGGAGTCCTGGAGAAACGTGGGTCCACCAGCAGAGCTGGGGTTGAAGGGTCATGTCCACCTCACGAGAGAGTATCATTACCGCAGCTGATGAACAGCCCGCACTTGGCCTGCAGTGCTGTCAGACGTGCTCGCTCTATGTGCACGTCACCTTCAAAGGCACCCCTCCAAGGATCTTCATAGCTGACTCCTGGGCTTAACGGAGCCCCTGAGACAGGAGTGGTAGGTAGACCTGCACTCAGCGGGAGAACATGTCCTGTGTTCACAGCGTGAACCCAATCCCAGGACCTCCCCAGTCCCCCACGCTCCCTGAGGAACCTCTCTGTGGGCCTGTTGCTACAGGAGAGAAGTATTTTTCCCAGCCAGAAGCTTCATCTCTCTTCCCGCTTAAAGCCAGTGCTCAGCAAGTGTAGGGCAAGTAAAGAGGAGGAAACCATTTTTGTTTTCCATGACAATTTGTCTCCAAGGAAAACTTAAAATCACAGACCAAAGGGACAGAGACTAAATTTGGACCAAGGTCTGTCCATCTCCAAAGCCCAGACCCCCTTCTGATTCTAAAGCCAGACCGGCCTGAGGGAGCACAGAGGGGGCACCCTGAGCAGGGCTGCCCAACTGGATGCCACTTTCCTCTGCAGACACCTCCTGCCCACTTCCAAGATTCCTTCTGCCTCTCCCGCAAGGGCCACCAGATTTAGCAAAGAAGACTAGAGGATGCCAGTTCAATTTAAATTTCAGATAAATAGCTAATTGTATTTTTGCAGATGTCCCATGTACGCTCCATGCAAAACTGTGGAGACATAGTGAGGCTAAAAAAAAAATTCTTGCTGATCTGAAATTTAAATTTAACCAGGCATTCTGTACTTTATCCAGCAGTACTTCCTGCTAAACACTTCTAAGCATTCATGGGAGGAAGTCAAGGATTGAGGAGGGCCTCTCTCAAGGAGAGAGTCCAGGCTGGTTAACGGTCCCACGCCTTGCTGGTGACCGTTCTGATGGCTGCGTCACTCAGTGGGACAGAGGGCAAGACGGGGACTTCTGGTTTCATGTCGTGCCGACATAGCCAGGAGTGTTCTCCGTGTGCTGTGGGCCCAGCGGGCGGGCGACAGCGACTCCGGCTTCCATTCTAGCTGTCCCTGTTTCCCTGCCTCCTCTACAGGATCACAGCCTGCATCTTCCCTGCCACAACTGAGGTCCTCCAGGGGACCAGGCAGGGGGTGCGGAACAACCACCATGTCTCCTGGCCCCCACAGCATGGAATATTGGGGGAAAGGGGCCCTGTCCCAAGATCCAGTCAAAGCAAGGCTCCATTTCAGCTCAGCCACTTTCTGGCCAACTCCACCCTCCTCGTCTGTAAAGTGGGAATGAGCATAGGGAAGGTGGAAGGATCAAATTACTTTTGCTTCAGGAGTGAATTACTTGAAAGTTCTATACAAACAGAAGGAGCTCGTTTTTAGTATTCTCCCCATATAGAAACTTTCTTTCCCACGTGTGTATGTGTGTGTGTGCTGGTAGGAAATATTTCAGGCATAAAACGTGTCAATATAAGGAGTGCTTTAAAGCTGTCAGAGCCACCCCTCTCTCTCAGTGGTACCCTATTATGGTTGACCTTTAATTTTCAACATGGATATACTGAGAAGTTTTTGGAAAATCCTAAAAGTCTTCAATATTCCTGGAGATTTTCATTTGCCCCACAAACCACACATGCAGCACCGAGAAATTGCCCCTTTTGCTGCCAGATGTAGCAGTGATCCCGATCCGTCGCTGGGCAACATTACAGGTTACATCTCACTCTGGCCCCTGGAAGTCTCTGTAAGAACTAAAACTGTGAATCTTCCCCACAGGTGTCAGGAGCGATACCGGCTTTATGGTTTCTGTGTGCGCCCTCTGGGCCACATGTGTGTGTTTCAGAGTGGAAGCACATCTGCGTAGTTTTGCATCCTGCCTTTCTCACTTTTGATAATCTCATGCACATGAGTCCAGGTAGCTGCCTTGTCTTAAAAACCACCGATTTTAATGACTGCCTGGCTTTCCATCAAGGCATCACATTTATGGTTCACCCTCGGCTGGATGTTTGCTGTCTCTAAGTGGTTTTCAGAGGGTCACCTCGAAGGGGGCATGTGAGGGTGAGCACCGATGTGCCTCCTGTCATCCTTCAGCTCGCAAACATACACTCCTGCCAGGGCGGAGCCCTAACCTGTCTCAAGGAGGGAGAGTCCGGGGTGAAGAGAGTGAGAAATGAAGGGCAGGGCCCACCTTCTTTTTATTTTATTTTATTTTATTTTATTTTATGTTATGTTAGTCACCATACAATACATGATTAGTTTTTGATGTAGTGTTCCAGGGTTCATTGTTTGCGTGTAACGCCCAGTGCTCCATGTAATCCTCCGTGCTCTCCTTAATACCTATCACTAGACTGACACATCCCCCACCGCCTCCCCTCCAGAAGCCTCAGTTTGTTTCTCAGAGTCCACAGTCTCTCATGGTTCATTTTCCCCTCCAACCCCCCCTTCATTTTTCCCTTCCTTCTCCTAATGTCCTCCATGTTATTCCTTATGTTCCACAAGTAAGTGAAACCCTATGATAATTGACTTTCTCTGCTTGACTTATTTCACTCAGCATAATCTCCTCCAGTCCCATTCATGTTGATGCAAAAGTTGGGTATTCATCCTTCCCGATGGAGGCATAATATTTCATTGCATATATGGACCACATCTTCTTTATCTATTTGTCTATTAGAGGGTATCTTAGCTCTTTCCACAGTTTGGCTATTGTGGACATTGCTGCTGTAAACATTGGGGTGCATGTGGCCCTTCTTTTCACTACATCTGTATCTTTGGAGTAAATAGCCAGGAGTACAACTGCCAGGTCAAAGGGTAGCTCTACTTTTAATCTTTTGAGGAATCTCCACACTGTTTTCCCAAGCGGCCACACCAACTTGCATTCCCACCAACAGTAAGAGGGTTCCCCTTTCTCCACATTCTCTCCAACACATGTTGTTTACTGACTTGTTAATTTTAGCCATTCTAACTGGTGTAAGGTGTATCTCAGTGTGGTTTTGATTTGAATCTCCCTGATGGCTAGTGATGATGAATATTTTTTCATGTGTCTGTTACCATTTGTATATCTTCTTTAGAGAAGTGTCTGTTCGTGTCTTCTGCAGATTTTTTCACATGATTATGTTTTGTGTGTGTTGAGTTTGAGGAGTTCTTTATAGATCTTGGGCATCAGCCCTTTGTCTGTATTGTCATTTGCAAATATCTTCTCCCATTCTGTGGGTTGCCTCTTAGTTTTGTTGACTGTTTGCTTTGCTGCGCAGAAACCTTTTATCTTGATGAAGTCCCACAAGTTCATTTTCACTTTTCTTTCCTTTGCCTTTGGAGACAAGGCAAAAACTTGTTCTTTCAAGAACAAGTTCTTTGAAAGAACTTGTTGTGGCCAATGTTGAAGAGGTTACTGCCTGTGTTCTGTAAGATTTTGATGAATTCCTGTCTCATATTAAGGTCTTTCATCCATTTTGAGTTTATCTTTGTGTATGATGTGAGAGAATGGTCATCAGCAGCAATGGACGATCCATACATGTATGTGAGACTGCATCCACTGATTCTGTGCAGGGTGTATGTGTTAGGAGGTAGAGAGAGGTGGGGAGGAGGCCAGGGGCAGACAGAGAATAGTGTGTGAGCACTGTGACAGAAAGAGCTGCAGGAGGTAGAGTAGGGGTTACCTCCACAGGCCAGTGTTCAGATGGGCCTCTTTCTTGACCTGGAATCTCTGGGGTACCATCTACCCTTGTGACCTCAGGGACTAGTGCAGTGCCAGGCCCATGGAAGGTATTCAGTAAGCTTTCTTTGAACAAATAAAGTGTTTTCTAATTCAAGTCCAGATCAGTGGCTTTGGACAAGACCCAATACCTCAATCTAGATGCTGCCTGGAGTGGTTCTCAACCAGGGACACTTTAACCCTAAATAGACATTTGGCAATGGTTAGAGACTTGTGTGTGTGTGTGTGTGTGTGTGTGTTTATGTGTCACCACTGGGGATGCTACTGACTTCTAGTGGAGATCAGAGATGCTGCTAAATATTCCACAGTGTGCAGCTCAGCCCTCCCATTTAAGAATTCTAAGCCCAAATGTTAAGAGCACCACTGTTGAAAAACCTTACAATAAACCCATAACACCTGCAGCCAGGATTTAGTAGACTTAGTCTGAGAGGATTTTCTGTATCAAGTCATCCTTGGTTCCTGAAGTTGGAACCACCTAGGAACCTCAGCCGATGGTTCAGCCTCCAGACCCTTCCAGAGATGACACTGACAAGGCGATGGACAGCTCACTTCCAACTGCCTCCTCCCTTCCGCTCCCTGGTCCTTCCCACTAAAGCAGGACTGTTGGGCAAATGGATGCTCTCTGTTCCAGGAGCTGCTTAAAGACCCTCTGTACATCGGGTTGAAACACCAGCGTGTGCGTGGGAAGGAGTACGATGATCTGCTGGACGAGTTCATGCAAGCTGTGACGGACAAGTAAGTGGGTCACCCTGTTCCTTTTGAGAGAGGACTCTGCAGAGATAGTATGACTCAAGTCAACACTGGTTTCAGCAGATACACAAACAAGAGGTAGGAGATGCATGCTTCTCTGGGTGATCTGAAAATCGCAACTTGACCCCACGTCTCTGGCAGACACAAAGCCAGTGGATTTGTTCTATGGAGAATCTTTGTGAGCCAGTAAGAGAAAGAAAAGGGCCAATGATTGAAGGCTCGTGACTGGGCCGTGGTTACATGTCGGATGTCCCAGGAAGAAAACCCCCTTGGCTAAGCTGTTCTGGTCTCTTGGCATGAACAGCGATGTGGTGAGTGGTGGAGAAAAGAAATGTACCCTTCTGACAAACTGGCTTTGGAAGGCAGCTTGCCGCATGAGCCATCTTTTTCCACCCGTACGTGAGGACCGGATGGCGTTAATTAGCCATCAGGGAGGCCACATGGGCTGTCGGCCTGCAAGATTTATGAGGTGTCATCTGCGCACTGGGGTATGTGATAATTGGCAGCTTCTGCCCCCTCACCTGCCCCGTCTGTCTGCCATCATGGCCACACACACACCCTGCTGTGGCTGGGGTGGCACGGGGATGGAGTTCTGGAAACAGTGCCTCCCCCGACCAACATTTAGTCTGATGGGCAAGTCAGTGAGGATAGAGTTTCGGCAACTCAGCAGGCCCCTGCAGACCCAACAGGTCCCCTAGTCGCTTGAAAACCTCCAACCTTTCTCACTGTCCCAAGAGTACCCAGGTAATGGCAGGGCTGGCCCGGTCGTCATTGGCAAAGGCCTCCCTTGCCTGCGCTCCGCCGCACAAACAGAAGCCTAGGCTGGGAAGGGCGCCGCTCTGGCGTCTGCAGCTTTGGGGACAGGAAAATTGGATTTGACTCTTGACCCCACCAACCTAGGTCTGTGACGTCATGGAGCAGGTGACTGAGTTTGTAAGTCTCCTTATCTGGGGATAAGAAGCAAGCATTTTATCGTTGTCATGGTTTTTTTGTTATTGTTTCCTAAGATGAAAGAAAATAGTACTGTTACATGGGATGGGAAGAATCTTATAGAAAAGAAGTCATTAGGAAGGGAGTGTGGGGTAGGGGGGGCCAAAGGTCCTGCGTAAGTGAGAATGAGGATCTGGTGCACACCTGGAGGGCTTAGCCTTAGACAGGAGACAGGAGCATAGACGTGTTGGGTTGAGTGGACAGGGAGCAGAGCGCTGGGCACAGGTACAGGCCGGTGGGGAGATGGGGTGCGAATGTGTGGGATGCCCACTGATTGAGGGCAAGGTCATCCACTGAGAGGGAGGATAGGGGCGGAGGTGGGGGAGGTTTAAGCCTGGAGAAGGCATGACCCACAGTATCCAAACTAGCGCGCTAGGGGATGATTGCTGGATGGCCCCTGGGTCCCCCCGCAGATCGCTGGTCATAAATTTAACTGATTTCTGTGTTTTTCTCTAGCCAGTTTCAAGTGTCTGGATGCAGGACAGGAAGAGGCAGAGAGTAGGATTTAATCAGGGTTAGATTTTGATAGACCAGAGAGAAAAAGAGAAAAGAATTGTGAGTATATTCAAGGGGCTGATGATGATGATGTGTCCTGGGGTGTATGCTGAGTAAGAAGGGACGTGAGGACATTGTGGGCGGGAGAGGGGACCATGGCATGCACGATCAAGGGATGGTAAGTCCTAATGAGGCTTAGGAATGATTGGGTTGGGTAAAAGGTAAAATAAGCTGGACAGAGAGGAGATGGTCATCAGGAAGTGGGGTGTTCACAGCTGAGATCATAGGGGAGGCGCCGCTACTGAGAAGTAACCACCAAAGCAGCAACCTGAGGGTCAGCTGCATTAATAGAGGCATAGCACCTAGAACAAGAGAGGTGAATGTCACAGTTCATGCTCCCCCTTGCAGACCATCCTCAACATCACATTCAGTTCCCGACCGGCTACAGTGAGGGTCGTAAAGACCTTGCGTGCCATTGGAGAGCAGTCACCATGACAGCAAGGGGAGAGAAAAGCTTAGCCTGGTGGGGAGAGGACGTAGGGACTGCTCTGTCCATATCCAGATATCTTAAAGCTGTTGTTCTTCCAGAAAGGGGCTCCTCTCATTTCCGTGTACTCACATGGAGAAGAACCAGTTGGTAGAATGGCAAAGGAGGCAGTTTTCAGCTGAAAACAAATCAGAGCTATCTCACAGCACACCTGACTCTCTATGGGAATGAGTTCCCTGTCACAGAAAGTGTTCAAGTATAGGTTGTGGGTAGTACTGTTACAGGAGGGAAGATAAGCCTCAGAGACTCTATTTAAGATGCCTTTCTTCCCCGGGATTCTATTCGGACCACACAAGATCCCTGTGGGGCTAGCAAGGATAGGTATTACTATCCCGTTTCATGGAGGAGGATACTGGGGCCCCGGGAGTTTAAGGAATGGGGACTGTAGAGGGGATCGTGGGTGCTGGCCACACGGGCAGACTGCTTTCCACCCTGCTGAGTTCCCTACAGAGGAAGAGAAGGGAGATGCAATGGGCTTGGAGGGCCCGGTTTCTGCTTCATGTGTCCCGGGCGCGCTGCGGCTCCAGTGAGTCAGAAGTCATTCCACGATTCCCCAGAGAGAAGTCTCGCTCTTCGTGTGAGGAGGTTAGGTAAATGAGTTTGTGAGAAGGGCTCCCATTTATCATCAGAATCGGCTGCCAGTCTCACAGGCATGCAGGCAGTGGGGAGGTCTGGGGAGGGGCGCACATCAGCCGAGAGGAATGTTGTCCTCAAGTGGAAATGATGATGGGTTGACAGCTGCTTGTTTTGACTGTCTAATAAGCTAAAGCAGATGTTTCTGTGGATACTGTAGGTGGGAAATGAGCTGGTCTCCCCGGGCGCTCTGGGGAATATTGTAGCCCCAGGATGGACTGCCTGGAAGCGAGGGGGGTGGGGTATGAGTCAGCAGCCTTGAAGCCAAACACAATGTATTTTAAGAAAGCCCTTCTGGAGATGTTGACTCCTGCCTTCAACTTTCTTGTCTTTTTCCAAACATCCTGCTACTGAGAAGCTCCACCTCCTTGCCCCTGTCCACTAACAGGGGCAGAACTTAAGGGTTTTGGCCCAGAGAAAGAGTCACTGTGGCTGCACTACTATCCTGGAGTCTGACTACTGGGGAGGGCACACCCAGACAGAAGGAATCACTGCGGGCTCAGAGCTGAGACCAAGCCTTCCGTTTCCCAGGCTCCCAGGGTGTACACAGTCATTCCCGCCTCCCTGCGCTTTCTCTTTCTCTCTTTCTGCCCTGCAGACCTGGAACCTGGTGCCTGAGTCACACACTTTCCCTGGCCCTTTCCACTACCATGTGTTTTTTCCTTTGGGTTACTTACAGTAGAACTGATGGGAAAGGTCTGTTTTCCATTTGTACCTGTGGCCTTAGCCCCGTCTGCTGCCTGGCCAGAGGGTGAGGTCAGCAGCAGCTCCTGCCTTTCCATGGGCTCGGGAGGGAAGCCACCCCCTTTCCCTCTTGCTCCCAACCCTAAAATAGAGGTTCTTAAGGTGCTGGGAGGAGTGATATAGGAGAAGGTAAATGATAGTTTAAAAAATAATAACAAACCTGACTTTTTAAAAAAATCATTTTCTTTTTAGCACCAGGAAAATGTTCTTTTTCAGTCTCTGCATCTTTATATGTCTGGTTCTCTCTCTCTCTTTCTCTCAGTCTCTCTCAATCTCTCTCTGTCCTTCTCTGTCTCTGTCTCTCTCTCTCTCTCTCTCACACACACACACACACACACACACACACACGTGTGCACACACCACCCTACATTTGAAGTTCACACCAGAGTAAGACTGGCACAATAAAATGTCCACCACATTCTAATATGAAAGATCCTACAAGAGCACAGATCCTGCCAGATTCCAAGAGGGGGGAGAACACAAGACAAAATCCCAGGAGGCATAATCTATGGGGCATCACTGTCCCCTTGCAAACCCAACATCTTTTCGTGTGACAACATTTCTTTAAAAAAAAAAAAAAAAAACTTTCCCTATCTCTATTTTCTTTTTTTTTTTTTTTAAGGATTTTATTTATTCATTTGACAGACAGAGATCACAAGTAGGCAGAGAGGCAGGCAGAGAGAGAGGAGGAAGCAGGCTTCTCACTGAGCAGAGAGCCCAATGCAGGACTCGATCTCAGGACCCTGAGATCATGACCTGAGCTGAAGGCAGAGGCTTTAAGCCACCCAGGTGCCCCAACATTTCTTAATACAAAAATGAGAAAGGGAGACTCGCCCAAAGATAAAAAAAAAAATTTACTAGATTGCTCCAAGATCCACCTACTGATACTGATTTGTTAAGAGGCTACCCATCCAGCTCCCCTGCGCTTTGCTCTTAGAGCCAGAAGGAAGCCTTAGCTGGCTTCACCTGCTACCACTGGCTCCCTTGCTCCCTCAGCCCTGTCATGTGCCCCACATGTCATTTTGTGAGAGCCGCACGCAGAGCCTACACGCTTATCTCCCCAGTCTTGAATGTCCTTCCATTTTCTTTTCTTTTTTTAAAGATTTTATTTATTTATTTGACAGAGAGAGACACAGAGAGGGCACAGAAGCAGGGGGAGTGGGAGAGGGAAAGCAGGCTTCCTGCTCAGCAGGGAGCCCGATGAGGGGCTCCGTCCCAGGACCCTGGGATCATGATCTGAGCCGAAGGCAGATGCTTACTACTGAGCCACCCAGGCAACCTTGTCCTTCCATTTTCACGGCTGTTTCCTTCCAATCATTCAGGCTTGGAGATGGGTCCACACCCAGGCAGCAGGGTCGCACAAGGCAGGATGTTGGCGCTGAGAGTCCTGCAGGAAACTAGGAACCTTCCGGGGCTACTCCACCCTCAGAGAAGAGACAGGCTCTACTGGGCAAGCCCAGCAAATGACAAAGAGCTTGTGAGGAGAAAGAATGTCTCTTGGAAGAAACCAAAACACGAAGCCTTCACCACGGGTAGATTTAGGGTCTGCATTTATAAGATACACATGGTTCAGAAATGAGTGTAAATTATTGTCTCCTGCCAGTGATTCGGTTGGGGAACCTTCTTGGCAGAAGGCAGAGTCACACTTCTCTGTAAGGACACTCCCACAGGCCATGCTGTGTGGAATTCCTCGAGGGGAAAAACAACTCCCCAGTGAAAATGAATTCATGATTCACTATAATCCACATGAAAACAGTCTGCACTGTGGGAAAATCAGATACACAACTAGTTGAAGAATTAGAAACCTAGGAAAAGGATTCTCAGAAAGAGTAGAGAATAGCTCTGCTTAATATATTAAAGAGATACTTTTCACAAGAACGAAGTCATAAAGAAAGTGCACAACATTGTGTGTGTGTGTGGGGGGGGGAACCCAGATATTAAAGAGATACTTTTCACAAGAACGAAGTCATAAGAAAGTGCACAACATTGTGTGTGTGGGGGGGGGGGGACCCAGCAAGCAAATTTGGAAAAGAACAACAACAACAAAAAAGCCTTCTGAAAATGGAAAACAGACTCGTAGAAATCCAGCAGAGCATTAGACACCATCAGCAGAGCATTCTGACACCATCAGAAAATCCATGTCCTCAAAAGTAGTTCCTGGAGGGGGCACCTGGGTGGCTCAGTGAGCTAAGCCTCTGCCTTCGGCTCAGGTAACGATCCCAGGGTCCTGGGATCGTGCCCCACATCTGGGCTTTCTGCTCAGCAGGAAGTCTGCTTCCTGCCACCCCACCTGCCTCTCTGCCTACTTGTGATCTCTGTCTGTCAAATAAATAAATAAAATCTTTTTTAAAAAAGAAAGAAAGAAAAGTACTGCCTGGGGGCGTTTCATTCCATTCTTCTGCCTGATTATCCAGAAATGAAATGGGACACGAAGGTGTTTTATCAGGAAAGATTCATTCTCTTTCTTTCTTTGAAGATTTATTTATTTATTTGAGAGAGAGAGTGGTGGGGGGCCAGAGAGAAAGCATCTTCAAGCAGACTCTGCACCAAGCAGGGAGCCTGACATGGACTCAACCTCACGACCCTGAGATCATGACCTGAGCCGAAATCAAGAGTCAGACACTTAACCCAGTGAGCCACCCAGGCGCCACTTAGGGAAGATTTTTCTAAGCTGCTACTGATGACACAGCATTTCTCAAGGGAAAGAAAGAGTGGATAAGACTGGAGGTCCCAGGTCCAAGCCTCCTCATTCCAAACCATCCCATGGCGTAGTCCATTCCTCTCACTTTCTCTTTGTCTCTCTTTCTCTGTGTCTTGTTCGTTCATACACACACACGCAAACACACACGGTTTCTTCTTATTCTGCCACAAGTATTTTATTAGGTTAGTAGGTTGTTTTTTGATAAAGTTAGATAACTGGAAAACTCTGAAAAACAAAAGATTTCATCAAAATAAGGTCTATAAAGAAGAAAGTATCTGGATGCATCTACACCGAGCTGGTAACAGTGCCTGTAGTTAAAGGATGAAGTTGCCTAGAATTTTTGCTTCCCAAGCCATTCATTTCTATATCATTTGATTGTGCACTAGCATCTCTTTTGTGACTAGAAAAAATAATGAATTTTTTTATAATGAGTTAAGCATCAATTCCTTCCCAGAAATAGTTCTTTGTCTTAAAAAAACAAACAAAACAAAACAATCCCACCCCATCTCCCTCTGGTGAATTCAGTGCTGGGCTAACCTAGGCTCCTGTAAACAACAAAGCAGTTCGCATACATTATGTCATTTAATATGCTAATCCTATTTAGTAGATAATTTTTATCCTGTGCCACTAAAATAGAAGTTGCAGGGAGGGATCTTTGACTGTTCCGTTCACTGTTACATCTCAAGCACCCATAACAATGCTGAGTGTGCTATGGATTTTCAATAAACACTTGTTGAATGAATGCACAATTTACAGATGAGGAAACTGAGGCATGGAAAGGTTGGAGAGCTTGACCAAGGTCACGCCTCTGGTTAATGATTGACCAAGCTATGAAAGGAGGTAGTCAAACTCCAGAACCCACCCTCTCCTTTGGATACTTTCTGTTTCTGTTCTTTTACGTGAAAGACAGTCCAACATACTCCAGACAGCTTCTTGATACAATAAACAAGGAAGATAAATGGGGGGAAGGTCTTTTGGAAACTATCCTACTTAGCATACTCTTCCCAGCTTGTTCGAGGGCAGGGTTAGTGCCCCGCCCATCTTCACCACAAGGGGAGCTCTGGAGGAATCAGCTGTCAACTCCCATTTTCAAAACTCCGCAGCTGTCGGCAGTGAGGGAAACACCATCTTTGTTGTTTGCTTTTTATTTTTATTGAGATATAATTGACATAGAATCCTGTGTAAATTTATGGTGTGTGACCGGAATTGATAAATATATCGCAATATGATGATCACTGCAGGCTTAGCGAACACCTCTGTCACATCATGTAATTATCATTTCTTTTTTGTGATGGGAAAATTCTCCAGCACCTGGGTTGATGAGCTGGCCCTTCTTGGTTCTTCCCTCTTTAATCACCAAACAGCAGGTGGTCCTGTTACCCCATCACTCACCAGAGCTGGGCGGCCCCTCCAAGTCCTTTCAGAAACTGCAAGCCGACCTCTATGCAGTCATCCCCAACAGGAAGAGCTGAGGATTTCTGGCTCTAGGCTTCTCCTGGTGGTTTTTAAATGGTAAACAAAGAAAAACCCCTAAGCTTGTGGCATCCAGACTACAAAGAAAGTTTCAAGATTTTAATTTTAAGAGCTTGTAAAGAGCATGAGGTTCACTCCCAGCCTTGATGAGAAGGTTTCAAGGAAGTGTTCCCATTCTGAGCCCTCTTAGCAGAGACCGTCACTACTCAGTATTTTCATGTATATACTGAATTTTAGGAACACCTCCTGCTGATCGAGCTATGTCTTACCTAATTTTCCCACCCAGGCCTCCCTAGGACTGTCATCTCACAATCTTAGACTACCAGAGCAAGAAACAGCCGGTTCACCTGACCCAACTCTGTCTCTTTACAGGTGGGGGAACTGAGACCCAGGAAGAAAATTATTTCCCCATAGCCAGATAATGATAAAGGCGGTGGGAAGTCAAGGGGAACCTACCCAGTTGCTTGCTCTGGATCGCATAATTCCTGAAATTGCTTCCAAGCTTTCTTTCAGCCTGTATGTATCATGTGTTTTCTCTGTGCCCCGGAGGGTGGCCAATACAGAGTAGACCTGTCCTGGAGAAGTCCTGCTTCCTGACATTGTATTCTGGACACAAAAAATTATCAGAAAGTTGTTCTAATTAGCTTTTGTTTATTTCTTCATTCATGTGTTTAACTATATTTGCGTTCATTCAGAGGACAGATATTTATTCAACACAGTGAGAAGTCAGAAATAGACTTTATCTCAAGGAGTTTATAATCGACTAGGGAAAAAAAAGAAATCTCTCCCTTGAGTTTGTGTAGCTCTAGCATGCGCCTGGCCAAGGGCCCTGCCGGCAGCATTGATCAGGGTGGCCGGGGGAATGCAGTGGTCCAAGGGCTTGGGACATTGGGTGAGATTTAAAAGTCATGGCCTTCTTCCCAGAAAAGGAGCTGGCCACTCACTTTTACAGAGCACCCACTCTGTGCTGGGGGCTTTAATTATTACAGTGCCCTTAGAGATAAAGAAACTCCGGTTCAAAAGGTTAAGTAACTTGTCCAAAATCACCCAGCTAGAAATTACAAGAGTTTGGACTTGCCCCAAACCCATGTGAGTCCGAAACCTGAGGCAGTTTACAACACCCCACCCCGCCCCCCGGCTCTCCCTGCCTGGCTGGGAAGTCCCACCTGCGTTAACCTGAGCAGCGCCGGTAAAGGCAGCAGCCTGAACGGAGGTGATCCAAGGCTACTCTGCTGCTGTGGCCTCTGGAGGAACAGCGTGTGGCTCCAAGGGGAGCTGTTGTCTTACGGATGTGCGCGGCGGGGCGCTCGGCGAAGGGGCTGTCCTCTGCCTTTGGTCATTCATGCTTCCATTCTTTCCCAGCACCGACTGGGCCGGGCAGGTAGAGGGCACTGGGCATGCTTGTTTGCCCAGAGCAGGAGGCCAGAAAAGGAAGTCACTGAGAGCTCCTTCTTCAGCTTTTGTGTCCCACAGGGGCAAATAAAACCACTCCCTTCTCTCAAGGACACTGCCCCATGCTGTTTTGATCTAATCTGTCCCCTGACCTAGCCAAATGGTTCCTTTTCTCCTCGCTCCCCCACCCCCCGGCGCGGTGGCTCTCTGCTGTCCTGAAAGCCCAACACACGGGACCAGGATTTCCAACCTTATTGTCCTCCCCCCAGTCCAGCCAGTCAAGGTAAAATTTAGCCAGGTCTGTGGGGGAGGGGCAGTTGAGACGCTAAGGAGGTTGGAGATGTGACGGATGTGGTAGTCGTCCACCTGAAGAGAGCGATCACAACAGGCCACGCTGGTCAGAGAAGGTTCGTGTGATCTCCGTGGCTTTATGACAACTCAGATGTACAGCGTCTGGGCAGATCAGAGCCGGTGTAAATGCTGACACCCCGAGCCAGCCAGCAGGTTGGTGGCTAGGAAACATGCACAGGCTTTAAAGCACAAGCAGAGGGTTGAGGAGTGACGATGCTGTGTCCTGGAGGAGAAACCCAGTGCTGACCTCTGACCTTTGAGAGGCCAAGGGGTCAGCAGACTGGCCGCCATCCTCTTCCTAGCACTGGGATTTCTGTTCCCATTTGCATGCATGCCCAGGAGCTCAGACAAGCTGGGAAGTTGAGGAGGAAATCCAAACTGTTCCTGAAGTGTTTTCTGTCTGGCCAGGGGTGGCCGTCAGAGCAGTGACTGAGGAACGGCCACATTATTCTGGTCCTTTTGCTTAGAAGTCGCTGCTTCCTGTAACTGTCTTGTTACTCAATGGGAGTTTTCCCCATCGGGCCAGAACACCAGCCACAGGAGCCAGCCAGTCTGGCTGCCAGAGCCCAGCACATCAGGGGGATCTCCCAGGGCTGGACCTAGGAAGGGAAGGGCCTCGAGGTCCACCCTCACCTCCTGGCTGGAATCCCTTCTACAACTTCCGTGCCAAGTGAAAAGGACCACACTTTCCAGTCGCCAACTTCCAGTGACCACAGCATCACTTCCAGCGACTGGTAGCCTCTGTCCCCTGACCTAGCTGAGTGGTTCTGTATTTGAACTCTGTGCCGTAGAGAGCATTGAAATGTTGGTCCTTCCAATCCCCAACTGTTGGCTCTGCTTTTTCCCCCAAGGCCACATAAAATAAGTCTACTTTACTCCTTGTCCACAGAACAGAGCAGTTCTTCATGTCTTTGAAGATAATCATGATGCCTCATTCTACTTGGCTTTCTCTTTTTCAGGCTCAGTATTCCCACTTTCTCCACTCCGTGGTTTCCAATTTCCTCGCCTACAGAATAGTTTCCCACTATGCTTGTGGTTCCCTTCCCAACCCACCCCCTAGCAGAATGAGTCACTCCCTTGTGCACATTGGGGTGGAGCTGTGGTGTAAGGGCTTCATATCCACCCCTCCACGACGGCGGGGTCCCAGAGGGAGGGACCATGTCTTCATCACGCTCTAACTGGTTCCCACCTCCCCCATTTCCCTGGGATCTCCCCCAACCCTGCTTCTCTCACCTCTCTTCTCCACTAGCTCCTTTACCTTATAGGCACACCCCGTCTCAAAAATGAATCCATCCTTCAGTCCCTTATCCCCCAATGGCACTCACCCCTACTTCATAGCCAAGCGTCTTGAAACTGATAATCACTGGCTTTTCTTCCCCTTCCATTTACCCTTTAACCCCCTACAGCATGGTTTCCCCCACCACACCACTCTACTGAATGTAGTTTGGAAAAGGTGATCGCGGTGATCATCTAAACACCAGCCTCCATAGATACTTTCAGATGTCCTTTTCACTTGACGTCCCAGCAGCATCTGACATTCCTGACCATAGCCCATCATGTGGCTCCTGTAACAGCTGCTCTGCTGGCCCACCATCTACCCCACTGGCTTCCCTGTGGGCTTTCTTTTGCTGGACTCTCTTTCCCTCTGCTCCTTGGACATACATGCATCCCAGGACTCTGTCCTTGACCCTGCTTCCTGCACACTGCACGTGCTCTGCCTGAGACCCTCATCCAGTCCCATGACTCTGACTGGTCACAAGGCCCTGAACTTCATGCTCCTGTCCACGGAGCCTCATGGAGCGCCTACTGCTTTGGGAACACGTCCACTTAGACATCCCAGCGCCTCAGACTCAATCCACATGTACCAAGCTTGTCTCACCAAGTAAGTTTGCTAGTCTTTCTCTATCCCCAACCTCAGTGAGCAGTGCACATCCCTGTCCCCCAGCCTGGGCTCCCCGTTCTCCTTCATCTTCTGCACCTGGCCTGTTAACGCATCCCTGCCGTTAAAAACCATCCCCTCCCTGCACACCGCGCCTATGGCATGCTACACTTTATACACATTATCTTACTCGATTCTAACAGGACTGCAAAAGAGGTATCGTTAGCTCGATCTCTCATCAGTGAAGACTGAAATTTCGATTAAATAACTTGCCTAAGGTCACACATTTATTGTACAATGGAGCCAGACCCATTGATCCCAAAGTTCTTTCCACTCCCTGACACTCTGCCAGTTCTCCTTCACACCGTGTAGCCTGCGCCTTCTGTCCCGCGCTGACCGCGCTGCCTGGCTCCAGGAAGACTTCATGGTCTCTCGCAGGAGTGGACCTGTCTTCTTGCCTCTGGTTTGTCCTCCCAGCTGTCCACCCCGTCTTCCACTGTACTGTGACAACGAACTCCCTAAAACACATGCACTTTCTTGCCTCCAGCCCCTTAGTGGGGCCCACTGCCCTCCAGACTGTCTAGGCTCTTTACACAGGCCTGTACCCAGGCAGTCTCCCCCGGCTGCTCCCCCTTTCTCCCCACCCTCCACCCAAGCTTTAGCTCTGTGTATTTTCCTGCAGCTGCTGGAAGGCCCCCTATTCTTATCCTACACGCACATGTTATTCCTCCTGCCTGAGATGCCTTTCTTCCTCCCCCACCCACACAGCCTTCCCATGAACCCCTGCTCTTCCTTCAGGCCACACCTGTGAAACCCTCACTGCCCCTCGCCACCCCCCGCCCCCCACAGAGCTGCCTGCTCCCTTCAGGACCTCCCACATACCTAGCACATACCTTTATTATTACCCTGGCTACAGTAGGTTACGATAGCTTCTTTATTTTCTTGGGTTCCCATCAGACTGAGGTTCTTGTATTTGCCTTTGTGATCTTGCAAGTAAGGTGGTCCCTTGTTCACAGTGGACACTTAGACATGTTTGCTGGACTGGATTTTTAGGTCATGCCTAGGATAGATCCTGGGACAAAGGGGATATTCTGCTGAATACGTTTCTTTAATAATTGAAACAGAGGGGCACCTGAGAGGGTCCATTGGTTAAGAGTCTGACTCTTGATTTCAGCTCAGATCATGATCTCGGGTCGTGGGTCATGCCAAGTACAGAGCCCACTTAAGATTCTCTCTCTGCCTCTTCCTGTGCCTTTCCCTACCCACCCCCCATTTGTATACATGTGTTCTCTCTCTCTAGAAAAAATAATTGAATTGTAACACAAGGTGATATATGCTATGATAAAGATATACCCAGAGTGTCCCGGCAGTCCAGGGAAGAAAAGAATCAGTACTACCCTGAGGGTAGGGAAAGCAATGGCACAGGGAAGCCTTCCTATAAGAGGTGACATTTAAGCTGGACCTTTCAGTTTGAGTAGGAGTTGGCCTGGGTGAAAGGGGGCCTTCTAGACCCTTGAATAAAAACACAGAGCTATGCAAGGACCCATGATATTTGGGAGACAGCAGGATGTGTCCGGGGTAGGGGAAGACATGGGATGGGCAGGGGTTGGGCATTAAGGTTGGGGCCAAAGTGAGTACCAGCCAAGGTTTTTGGACATAATCCTAAAGGCAGTGGGAGCCCTGTATGGATTTTCAGAAAATAAATGAGCTGCACAGATTTGTGTTTAGAAAGATGGATTGGGGGAAGGGGAATAAACCTGGAGGAGATAAGATTATTATTGTAGGATCCTGGCCAGAAGAGGCAGTTGCAGTAACCCCAAGGAGAGATGGCCTTGCTCTGAATTCACCCAGACCCCTATGGTACAAAATTCTTTCTGTGGAGAGTTGTGTCTGTCACAATGTGCTCTGCCATAGGTGGGGAGGGTGGGACACAGAAGGTAAAGTCAAAGAAGTATAAAGAACGCTAGGTTTAACAGGTTTCCTAATGCAGGACTTTTCAGAGCCTTCAAAATATATTGCATATGTTACATGTAATATTCAGAGTTTCTCAAATACATTAAGCCACAGAAACTTTCTGGGAATATCTCGAGGAACTAGGGCTTAATGGAATACATTTAAAAAAAAAAAAAAAGTCCAAGAGCTTTCATGATTCTGTCAGCTCTAGTTCCTGGGAGGAAAAGATAAATCAAAGAAATAGCTTTCCACCGATGACAACTGATGTTCTCACTGAGCACTCTGCTGTGAGAATCTGTGGGAGGGTGGGGGGTTGTGTTGAGGGACCAGACTGGCCTCCCCTGAAAATAGGAATGTTGCTTTTGGTCATTTGGTTTGGAGACAGGCTGAGCAAATTCACCTGCTCCTCCCAGGTCCCTTGTGTTTGTTCAGGCCTGAAAGAGGTTAGATCCAGGTGTTTGAAAAAATGGCAGGTCCTGACCTATGGAACAGAGAAACCAGGTCTGCAGCACCAGGAATGTTTTGCTCACACAGTGTCCTTCACGCAACACCCCACTTGCTCGGGGGTTGGGCAGAACATCTACGTTAGAATCTCCTCATCCTAGGCAGGTGGCAGGTACCCAGCTCTGTTAGTGCCAGTCTGTGTCTTGTCACAGTGTCATACCCAGCTGTCCCGGACACAGGTCGCCATTTGCAGGCTTCCTCATGCCTGAGCACTGAGGGGAACAATTACTCACCAGCCACCCATCGGCCCTGTGTCTTTAAGGGAACCCTGGCCATGAAATGCCTTCCCTGGCAGCTCCAAGGCCATTTCCCAGCTGAGTCCCCAGCAGGGTGGAAAAGTCTGGGCAGCTCTGCGCCGGTTTGGAGTGGGGCCTCTTCCGCCAGGACAGCGGTTCTCCAGTGCAGAAGCACCAGGTAACCCTGAGCACCCGCCAGGGCTTTGGGTTGAAGAGTTCAGAAGTGCAGAAGGAGACAGAGAAGCAGGGGCCTCCCTGGTGACAGGTAGCTTCAGGCAGGAAAGAAGAAAGGTCAGCCGAATGCTGCTAGCAGTAAAATCAGGAAACTGCCCCAAGCCCAGAGTCGCACACCTGAGCAGGTCCCTTCCTAGGGGCTCCTCTGTGCTGCTGTCCTACCCAGAGGGGGCCTGCCTCTGCCCTACGAGCTCAGCTGGTCTGCTGTGTCTCCGCTCTAAGCTGACTTGAAAATACTCCCTCTTCAGATGGGTTCCTGCCACATGTCGCTCTTCCTGACAGTGGTCAAACCTCCCTACTTCAGACTTGCAGGAAAAAAATATGCATGAAGCTCATAGTGTATCTACTCCAGCTATCCCCTGAGTAGCTCCTCTACAACTCCTCACTCTCAGGGAGGGAAACTGAGACCCAGACGGAGAGGAGGACTCACCCAAGACTCAGAGTTTATGTCAGAGACAGAGAGTGAGCACAGTTTGCCTGTCTCCTGGTTTGGTGTTTTCTTCTCACCACATGGCCCTGTCTTTCCCGATGGAGAAAGAAAGCCAGCTCTGTCACCTGTTTAGCTGTATCTTTTACAAAATCATATTGCCATTAAGTTAGGGATAAGTTGAAGCAGTAACACTGCTATTAAGATAAGCGCTGGAGTCAGAGCTGGATTCAGATTCCAGCTCCACTACTTTCCAACTGCAGGAGAGTAAGTAACCCCTGGGCAAAGAGCCTCACATGGGTAGCTCAGGACTCCCTCTCTGGAAGGGCACCTACTGCATAAGGTCATGTGAAGATTAATTGAAATAATGTATATAAATAGCTCAGCATGAAGCCCAGCCAGTAAGAAGCACTTGGTAAAGTTTAGCAATTTTTATTACTGTTGTTAATAGTTGTATCTTAATGAACATGTAAGGCAATTATAATTAACTTTTTTTTATTATGTTATGTTAGTCACCATACAGTGCATCATTAGCTTTTGATGTAGTGTTCCATGATTCATTGTTTGTGTATAACACCCAGTGCTCCCTGCAATCTGTGCCCTACTTAATACCTACCACTGGGCTCACCCCTCCACATACCCCCCTCCCCTCTAAAACACTCAGTTTGTTTCTCGGAGTCCACAGTCTCCCATGGTTTGTCTTCCCCTCCGATTTCTCCTCCCTTCACTTTTCCTTTCCTTCTCCTAATGCCCTCCATGTTATTCCTTATGTTCCATAAGTAAGTGAAACCATATGATAATTGGCTTTCTGCTTGACTTATTTCACTCAGCACAATCTCCAGTCCCATCCATGTCGATACAAAAGTTGGGTATTCATCCTTTCTGATGGAGGCATAATACTCCATAGTATATATGGACCACATCTTCTTTATCCATTCATCTGTTGAAGGGCATCTCGGCTCTTTCCACAGATTGGCTCTTGTGGACATTGCTGCTATGAACATTGGGATACATATAGCCCTTCTTTTTTTTTTTTTTTCTTTTTTTTTTCTTTTTTTTTTTCTTTTTTTTTTTAAGCCAAAGTGACTTTTTATTTTTTATTTTTTTAATAAACACATAATGTATTATTAGCTCCAGGGGTACAGGTCTGTGAATTGCCAGGTTTACACAGTTGACAGCACTCATCATAGCACATACCCTCTCCACTGTCCATAACCCCACCACCTCTCCCTACTCCCCTCCCCACCAACCCCCCTCATTTTGTTTTGTGACATTAAGAGTCTCTTATAGTTTGTCTCCCTCCTGATCCCATCTTGTTTCATTTATTCTTTTCCTACCCCCCAAGCACCCCCCCTTGTTGCATCACCACTTCCTCATATCAGGGAGATCATATGATAGTTGTCTTTCTCTTATTGACTTATTTTGCTAAGCATAATACCCTCTAGTTCCATCCATGTTGTCACAAATGGCAAGATTTCATTTCTTTTGATGGCTGCATAGTATTCCAGTGTGTATATATACCACATCTTCTTTATCCATTCATCTGTTGCTGGACATCTAGGTTCTTTCCATAGTTTGGCTATTGTGGAACATATAGCCCTTCTGATCACTACATCTGTACCTTCAGGGTAAATACCCAGTAGTGCAGTTGCAGGGTCATAGGGAAGCTCTATTTTTAATTTCTTAAGGAATATCCACACTAGTTTTCCAAAGTGGCTGCACCAACTTACATTCCCACCAACATTGTAAGAGCGTTCCCCTTTCTCCACATTCTCTCCAAAACATGTTGTTTACTGTCTTGTTAATTTTGGCCATTCTTCTTTTTTTTTTTTTTAAGATTTTATTTATTTATTTGACAGAGAGAAATCACAAGTGGGCAGAGAGGCAGAGAGAGAGAGAGGAGGAAGCAGGCTCCCTGCTGAGCAGAGAGCTCGATGCGGGACTCGATCCCAGGACCCCGAGATCATGACCTGAGCCGAAGGCAGCGGCTTAACCCACTGAGCCACCCAGGCGCCCCAATTTTGGCCATTCTAACTGGTGTAAGGTGGTATTCAATGTGGTTTTGATTTGAATCTCCCTGATGGCTAGTGATGATGAACATTTTTTCATGTGTCTACTAGCCATTTGTATGTCTTCATTGGAGAAGTGTCTGTTCATGTCTTCTGCCCATTTTTTGACTTGATAATTTGTTTTTTGGCTGTTGAGTTTGAGGAGTTCTTTATAGATCTTGGATATCAGTTCTTTGTCTGTAGTGTCAGTTGCAATATCTTCTCCCATTCCATGGGTTGCCTCTTTGGTTTGTTGACTCTTTCCTTTGCTGTGCAGATTTTTTATCTTGATGGAGTCCCAAAAGTTCATTTTCACTTTTGTTTCCCTTGCCTTTGGAGACGTGTCTTGAAAGAAGTTGCTGTGGCCAGTGTCGAAGAGGTTACTCCTCTAGGATTTTGATGGATTCCTGTCTCACATTGAGGTCTTTCATCCATTTTGAGTTTGTATTTGTGTATGGTGTAAGAGAATAGCTGAGTTTAATTCTTCTGTATATACCTGCCAAATTTCCCAACACCATTTATTGAAAAGACTGCCTTTTTCCACTGGATATTTTTTTCCTGCTTTGTTGAAGATTATTTGACCATAGAGTTGAGGGTCCATACCTGGGCTCTCTGTTCTATTCCACTGGTCTATGTGTCTGGTTTTGTGCCAATACCATGCTATCTTGGTGATCAAAGCTTTGTAATAAAGCTTGGAATCAGGCAATGTGATGCCCCCAGATTTGTTTTTCTTCTTTCCCATTTCCTTGGCTATTCAGGGTCTTCTCTGTACCCTACGAATTTTAGGATAATTTGTTCTAGCACTTTGGAAAAATGCCAATGGTATTCTGATTGAGATGACATTGAAAGTATAGATTGCTTTTTAACAATGTTTATTCTTATGTCCGTGAGCATGGACCCATGAGTTTTTCCATATTTTTGTGTCTTCATCCATTTCTTTCCTAAGTGTTCTAGAGTTCCTCATATAGATCCTTTACCTCTTTGGTTAGATTTATTCCAAAGTGTCTTATGGGTTTTGGTGCTATTTTGAATGGAATTGAATCTCTAATTTCCCTTTCTACACTTTCATTCTTAGAATCAGCTGATTTCTGTGCATTGATTGTGTATCCTGCCACATTACTGAGTTGCTGTATGAGTTCTAGTAATTTGGGGGTGGAGTCTTGGTTTTTCCACATAAATTATCATGTCATCTGCAAAGAGAGAGAATTTGACTTCTTCTTTGCCAATTTGAATACCTTTAATTTCTTTTTGTTGTCTGATTGCTGTTGCTAGGAGATCTAATACTATGTTGAACAACAGTGGTGAGAGTGGGCATCCTTGTCGTGTTCCTGATCTCAGTGGGAAGACCAGCTTTTCCCCATTGAGAATGATATTCGCTGTGGGTTTTTCACAGATGGATTTTATGAAGTTGAGGAATGTTCCCTCTATCCCTATACTCTGAAGAGTTTTTATCAGGAAAGAATGTTGTATTTTGTCAAATTCTTTTTCTGCATCAATTGAGAGGACCATGTGTTTCTTCTCTCTTCTTTTATTAATTTATTCTATCACATTGATTGATTTGCGAATGTTGAGCCACTTTTGCATTCCAGGGATAAATCCCACCTGGTCTTCGTGGATAATTTTTTCAATATGCTGTTGGATCCTATTAGCTAGAATCTTGTTGAGAATCTTGGTATCCATATTCATCAGGGATATTGGTCTGAAATTCTCCTTTTTTGATGGAGTCTTTGCCTGGTTTGGGGATCAAGGTAATGCTGGCTTCATAGAAAGAGTCTGGCATTTTTACTTCTGTTTCTATTTTTGGAAACTGCTTCAGAAGAATAGGTATTATTTCTTCTTTGAATGCTTGGTAGAATTCCCCCAGGGAATCCATCAGGTCCTGAACACTTGTTTTTTGGGAGGTTTTTGATCACTGCTTCAATCTCATTACTAGTTCTTGGTCTATTCAGATTATTGATTTCTTCCTGTTTCAGTCTTGGAATTTTAGGTTTCCAGGAATGCATCCATTTCTTCTAGATTGCTTAACTTATTGGCATGTACATGTTGATAATAATTTCTGATGATTGTTTCTGTTTCTTTGGTATTAGTCATGAACCTTCCCCTTTCATTCATAATTTTATTAACTTGGGTCTTTTTTCTTTTGGATTAGTCTGGCCAGTGGTTTATTGATCTTATTAATTCTCTCAAAGAACCAGCTTCTACTTTCATTGATGCCTTCTACTGTATCTCTAGTTTCTAACTCATTGATCTCTGCTCTTATCTTAATTATTTTCCTTCTCGTGTGTGGGGTAGGCTTAATTTGTTGATTCTCCAGTTCTTTAGGGTGTAAAGAGAGTTTCTGTATTCAGGATTTTTTTTTTGAGTGAGACTTGGATGGCTATGTATTTCCCCCTTAGGACTGCCTTTGCTATATTCCATAGGTTTTGGACCAATGTGTCTTCATTCTCATTGGTTTCCATGAATTTTTCAAGTTATTCTTTGATTTCCTGGTTGATCCAAATATTCTTGAGCAGTTCTTGTTGATAATCTTGGTATCCATATTCATCAGGGATATTGGTCTGAAATTCTCCTTGAAGGTATTTACCTTCCAAGTGTTTGAATTTCTTCCAAACTTTTTCTTGTGATTGAATTCAAGTTTCAAAACGTTGTGGTCTGAGGATATGCAGGGAATAATCTCAGTCTTTTGGTATTGGTTAAGACCTGATTTGTGACCCTGTATGTGGTCTATTCTGGAGAAAGTTCCATGTGCACTCAAGAAGAATGAGTATTGTTGTTTTAGGGTGGAATGTTCTGTATATATCTATGAGGTCCATCTGGCCGAGTGTGTCATTCAAAGCTCTTGTTTCTTTGTTGATTATCTGCTTAGATCAGTCTGCTGCTGAGAAGGGCATGTTAAGGTCCCCTAGAATTAATGTATTCTTATCAAAATGTCTCTTTATTCTGATTAACAGTTAGCTTATATAGTTGGCTTCTCCCATGTTGGGGGCATAAATATTTGCAACTGTTAGATCTTCTTGTTGGATAGACTCTTTAAGAATGATGTAGTGTTCTTCTGCATCTCTAACTATAGTCTTTAAACTAAAATCTAATTTGTCTGATATGAGAATCGCTACCCCCAGCTTTCTTCTGAGGCCCAGTGGCATGAAAGATGGTTCTCCAACCCTTCACTTTCAGTCTGGATATATTTTTAGGTTCAAAATGTATCTCTTGTAGACAACATATAGATGGGTCCTGCCTTTTTATCCAGTCTTCAACCCTGTGCTGCTTTATGGGAGCACTTAGGCTATTCACATTGAGAGTGATTTTTGAAAGGTATGTTTTTATTGTCATCATGTTGCTGTGAGGACCTTGTTTCTATAGATTGCCTCCTTAAATTTCTGTTCTCTATTACTCTTGGGTCTTTCTTCTTTTATAGAACCCCCATAATATTTCTTGTAGTGCTGGCTTGGTGGTCATGTACTCTTTTAGTCTTTGATAGTCTTGGAAGCTCTTTATCTCTCCATCCATTCTGAATGTCAAGCTTGCCCTATAAAGTATTCTTAGCTACATGTTCTTCTCATCTAGTGTCCTGAATGTGTCTTGCCATCCCTTTCTGGCTTGCCAGGTTTCTTTGGACAGTCTGATATTATTCTGATGTTCCTCCCTTTGTATGTAAGGAATCTCTTCTCCCTAGCTGCCCTTAAAACATTTTTCTGAATTTATGATTCATGAATTTCACAATCACAATCAATTAGCCCTCTTTCTACTCTCATTGAGTTTGAGGGGGTATCCTCTCTGCCTCTAGGACATGAACATTTGTTCCATTCCCCAGACTAGGGAAATTCTCAGCTAGCATTTGCTCAACTGTATCTTCTACTCCTTTCTCTCTCTACACCCCCTCAGGGATCCCGGTTGTTCTAACATTGGAATATTTCATGGTATCATTTATTTCTCTAATTCTGTTCTAAGAATTAGAATTAATTAATTAGATTAACTAATTGACTAATTAATTAACAATTAATTAATGAACTAATTCAGCTTCTAAGCTGTTTGTTCCTTCTGATCCTCTTTTTTTTCCTTTTTGATCCTCCTTCTGATCATTCTTTTCTATCAGTTTGTCTTTTAGATCACTAATTCGATCTTCTGCCTCATTTACCCTAGCTATTAGAGTATTTGGATTAAATCTCATTGATAGCATTTTGAAGTTCTGACAGATCAGCTCTCACTTCTGTCCTTAGAGATTCTATTTTCCCACTAATGGTCCTCTCCAACCTAGCCACTGTCTGGATAACTGTTGCCCTGAATTCTATTTCTGACATCTTACTTATGTCCATATCCAATAGTTCTGTGGCAGAGGTCACAGCCTCTGAATTTTTCCTCTATTGGGCATTCCTCTTCCTAGTCATTCTGGTGAGAGGTGGTTGAGGGGATGTATTGTTGAAAATATTAACTATGATCCAGGTAAAGGACACCCTGAAAAGTTTCAGAACAATTGGAAGTCACCACCAAAAAGAAAGAAAAAAGAAAGAAAGAGGAAAAAAAACCAAAAAGCCAAAATGAGCCCCAACAGAAAGATTTATAAAGTACAAAAAAAAAAAGAAAAAACAAAAACAAAAAGACTGACAAAAGAAAAAGAAAAACCCAGCCAAAACGAACCCCAAGAATAACATTTATAGAGTACAAAAACAAAAACAAGCACACAGAAAGACAGCAAAAGAGGAAAAAAAATAAAAAGACAAAGTAAAAAGGGGGGGGGGTGATGGAAAGGTGGTTATAATCCCTCAATGTGGGTGAGGAAGGGTATTTCAGTTCTTCCTGGGTGTATTTTGTTATCTATGTTGGAGTACTCAACTTTCCAGAGATACAGGGAAATTAAAACTGGTATGAGTGTGTATGTAACTGAATAGGGAAAAAGGACTACCTTGAAGCATATATATATATATAAATGAAGAAAAAAGTTTATGTATAAAAAAATTCAAGTTAAAAAGTTACTATGGAATATGTTGTGTTAAACATCTAGTTGAAATGTAAGTAGGTAAAAAAAATAAAAACAAGAATCATGAGAATGAATTTTTCTTAAAAGAGAAAGTTGTATATAAGAAATATATGGGCTCTCAGGCAGTACCAAGAGCTTAATATTTGTTTTCCCCTGATGTTGGGGTTTTATGGTGGTCTTTTTCCCCCAAATGTGCTGAATTTATTTGTTTCAATATGATTCCATATTTTGTTTTGTTTGTTTTTTTATTGACATATATTATTTGTTTCAGGAGTACAGGTGTATGATTCATCAGTCTTAACACAATTCACCAAACTCAGCAAAGCACATACCCTCCCCAATGACCATCACCCAATCACCCCATCTCTCCCACCCTCCTCCCCTCCAGCAACCCTCAGTTTGTTTCCTGACATTAAGAGTCTTTTATGCTTTGTGTCCCTCTCTGGTTTCATCTTGGTTCATTTTTCCCTCCCTTTCCCTATAATCCTCTGTCTTGTTTCTCAAATTCCTCCTATCAGTGAAATCATATAATTGTCTTTCTCTGATTGACTTATTTCACTTAGCATAATACCCTCTAGATCCATCCACGTCATTGAAAATGGCAAAATTTCAGGGTTTTGATGGCTGCATAGTATTCCATTGTGTTTATATACCAATCTTATTTATCCATCCATCTGTTGATGGACATCTGAGTTATTTCCATAGTTTGGTTATTGTGGACATTGCTTCTATAAACATTTGGGTGCATGTGCCCCTTGGGTCACAACATTTGTACCAGAATTGCAATTGCTGGTTTGTAAGGTAGCTCTATTTTCAACTTTTTGAGGAACCTCCATACTATTTTCCAGAGCATCTGCACCATCTTACATTCCCACCAACAGTGTAGGAGGGTTCCCCTTTCTCCACATCCTCACCAACACCTGTCATTTCCTGCTGGATGTCTTCTTTGCAGAAATGTCTGTTCATGTCCTCTGCCCACTTCTTGATTGGATTTTTTGCTCTTTGGGTGTTGAGTTTGATAAGTTCTTTATAGATTTTTGGATACTAGCCCTTTATCTGATAGGTCATTTGCAAGTATCTTCTCCCATTCTGTTGGTTGTCTTTTGTTTTTGTTGACTATTTCCTTTGTTGGACAAAAGCTTTTGATCTTGAAAAAGTCCCAAAAGTTCATTTTTGCCCTTGTTTTTTTGCCTTGGGCGATGTTTCTAGGAAGCTGAGGTCAAAGAGATTGCTGCCTGTATTCTCCTCAAGGATTTTAATGGATTCCTGTCTCACATTGAGGTCCTTCATGCATTTTGAATCTAATTTTTTGTGTGTGGTATAGGGAAATGATCCAGTTTCATTCTTCTGCATGTGGCTGTCCAATTTTCCCAACACCATTTGTTGAGGAGACTGTCATTTTTCCATTGGACATTCTTTCCTGTTTTGTCAAAGATTAATTGACCATAGAGTTGAAGGTCCACTTCTGGGTTCTCTATTCTGTTCCATTGATGTATGTGTCTGTTTTTGTGCCAGTACCCTACTGTCTTGATGATTACAGCTCTGTATTAGAGCTTGAAGTCTAGAATTGTGAGGCCACCAACTTTGGCTTTCTTTTTCAACATTCCTCTGGCTATTTGCAGTCTTTTCTGGTTCCATATAAATTTTAGGATTATTCGTTCCATTTCTTTGCAAAAAATTGATGGTATTTTGATAGGGATTGCATTAAAATGTGTAGATTGCTCTACGTAGCATGGACATTTTCACATTTTTTCTTCCAATCCATGAACATGGAACATTTTTCCATTTCTTTGTGTCTTCCTCCATTTCTTTTATGAGTACTTAATAGTTTTCTGAGTATAGATTCTTTGCCTCTTTGGTCAAATTTATTCCTAGGTATCTTATGATTATAGGGGCAATTATGAACAGGATCAACTCCTTAATTTCTCTTTCTTCCATCTTGTTGTTGGTGTATAAAAATGCAACTGATTCCTGCTTTGTCGAAGATGAGTTGACCATAGATTTGAGGGTCTATTTCTGGGCTCTCTATTCTGTTCCATTGATCTATGTGTCTGTTTTTGTGCCAGTACCATGCTGTCTTGATGATGACAGCTTTGTAATAGAGCTTGAAGTCCGGAATTGTGATGCCACCAACGTTGGCTTTCTTTTTCAATATCCCTTTGGCTATTCGAGGTCTTTTCTGGTTCCATATAAATTTTAGCATTATTTGTTCCATTTCTTTGAAAAAGATGGATGGTACTTTGATAGGAATTGCATTAAATGTGTAGATTGCTTTAGGTAGCATAGACATTTTCACAATATTTATTCTTCCAATCCAGGAGCATGGAACATTTTTCCATTTCTTTGTGTCTTCCTCAATTTCTTTCATGAGTACTTTATAGTTTTCTGAGTATAGATTCTGTGTCTCTTTGGTTAGGTTTATTCCTAGGTATCTTATGGTTTTGGATGCAATTGTAAATGGGATTGACTCCTTAATATCTCTTTCTTCTGTCTTACTGTTGGTGTAGAGAAATGCAACTGATTTCTGTGCATTGATTTTATATCCTGACACTTTACTGAATTCCTGTATAAGTTCTAGCAGTTTTGGAGTGGAGTCTTTTGGGTTTTCCACATATAGTATCATATCATCTGCAAAGAGTGATAATTTGACTTCTTCTTTGCCGATTTGGATGCCTTTAATTTCCTTTTGTTGTCTGATTGCTGAGGCTAGGACCTCTAGTACTATGTTGAATAGCAGTGGTGATAATGGACATCCCTGCCGTGTTCCTGACCTTAGCGGAAAAGCTTTCAGTTTTTCTCCATTGAGAATGATATTTGCGGTGGGTTTTTCATAGATGGCTTTGATGATATTGAGGTATGTGCCCTCTATCCCTACACTTTGAAGAGTTTTGATCAGGAAGGGATGCTGTACTTTGTCAAATGCTTTTTCAGCATCTATTGAGAGGATCATATGGTTCTTGTTCTTTCTTTTATTGATGTGTTGTATCACATTGACTGATTTGCAGATGTTGAACCAACCTTGCAGCCCTGGAATAAATCCCACTTGGTCGTGGTGAATAATCTTTTTAATGTACTGTTGAATCCTATTGGCTAGTATTTTGTTGAGTATTTTCGCATCTGTGTTCATCAAGGATATCGGTCTATAGCTCTCTTTTTTGGTGGGATCCTTGTCTGGTTTTGGGATCAAGGTGATGCTGGCTTCATAAAATGAGTTTGGAAGTTTTCCTTCCATTTCTATTTTTTGGAACAGTTTCAGGAGAATAGGAATTAGTTCTTCTTTAAATGTTTGGTAGAATTCCCCCGGGAAGCCGTCTGGCCCTGGGCTTTTGTTTGTTTGGAGATTTTTAATGACTGTTTCAATCTCCTTACTGGTTATGGGTCTGTTCAGGCTTTCTATTTCTTCCTGGTTCAGTTGTGGTAGTTTATATGTTTCTAGGAATGCATCCATTTCTTCCAGATTGTCAAATTTATTGCCGTAGAGTTGCTCATAGTATGTTCTTATAATAGTTTGTATTTCTTTGGTGTTGATTGTGATCTCTCCTCTTTCATTCATGATTTTATTTATTTGGGTCCTTTCTCTTTTCTTTTTGATAAGTCGGGCCAGGGGTTTATCAATTTTATTAATTCTTTCAAAGAACCAGCTCCTAGTTTCGTTGATTTGTTCTATTGTTTTTTTGGTTTCTATTTCATTGATTTCTGCTTTGATCTTTATGATTTCTCTTCTCCTGCTGGGCTTAGGGTTTCTTTCTTGTTCTTTCTCCAGCTCCTTTAGGTGTAGGGTTAGGTTGTGTACCTGAGACCTTTCTTGTTTCTTGAGAAAGGCTTGTACCGCTATATATTTTCCTCTCAGGACTGCCTTTGTTGTGTCCCACAGATTTTGAACCGTTGTATTTTCATTATCATTTGTTTCCATGATTTTTTTCAATTCTTCTTTAATTTCCCGGTTGACGCATTCATTCTTTAGAAGGATACTGTTTAGTCTCCATGTATTTGGGTTCTTTCCAAACTTCCTTTTGTGGTTGAGTTCTAGCTTTAGAGCATTGTGGTCTGAAAATGTGCAGGGAATGATCCCAATCTTTTGATACCAGCTGAGTCCTGATTTAGGACCGAGGATGTGATCTATTCTGGAGAATGTTCCATGTGCACTAGAGAAGAATGTGTATTCTGTTGCTTTGGGATGAAATATTCTGAATATATCTGTGATGTCCATCTGGTCCAGTGTGTCGTTTAAGGCCTTTATTTCCTTGCTGATCTTTTGCTTGGATGACCTGTCCATTTCAGTGAGGGGAGTGTTAAAGTCCCCTACTATTATTGTATTATTGTTGATGTGTTTCTTTGATTTTGTTATTAATTGGCTTATATAATTGACTATTACCTTGTTAGGGGCATAGATATTTAAAATTGCTACCTCTTCTTGTTGGACAGACCCTTTAAGTGTGATATAGTGGCCTTCCTCATCAGATAGTCTTTGGCTTCAAATCTAATTTATCTGATATAAGCATTGCCACCCCAGCTTTCTTTTGATGTCAATTAGCATGGTAAATTGTTTTCCACCTCCTCACTTTAAACCTGGAAGTGTCTTTGGGTCTAAAATGAGTCTCTTCCAGACAACATATCAATGGATCTTGTTTTTTTCTTATCCATTCTGATACCCTGTGTCTTTTGATTGGGAAATTTAGCCCATTTTCATTCAGGGTGACTATTGAAAGATATGAATTTAGTGCTATTGTACTGTCTGTAAGGTGACTGTTACTGTATATTGTCTCTGTTCCTTTCTGGTCTGTTACTTTTAGTCTCTCTCCTTGCTTAGAGGATCCCTTTCAATATTTCCTGTAGGGCTGGTTTGGTGTTTGCAAATTCTTTTAGTTGTTTGTTTGTCCTGGAAGCTTTTTAACTCTCCTTCTATTTTCAGTGACAGCCTAGCTGGATATAGTATTCCTGGCTGCATATTTTTCTCATTTAGTACTCTGAATATATCATGCCAGCCCTTTCTGGCCTGCCAGGCCTCTATGGATAGGTCTGTTGCCAGTCTAAAATTTCTGCTGCTGTAGGTTATGGACCTCTTGTCCCAAGCTGCTTTCAGGATTTTCTCTTCTGAGACTTATAAGTTTTACTATTAGATGATGGGGTGTGGACCTATTTTTATTGATTTCAAGGGGGGATTCTCTGTGCCTCTTGGATTTTGTTGCCTGTTTCCTTCCCCAAATTAGCGGTGTTCCCTGCTATAATTTGCTCCAATATACCTTCTGCTCCCCTTTTCTTCTTTTGGGATCCCAGTTATTCTAATATTGTTTCATCTTACAATATCACTTATCTCGGGCGCCTGGGTGGCTCAGTGGGTTAAGCCGCTGCCTTCGGCTCAGGTCATGATCTCAGGGTCCTGGGATCGAGTCCCGCATCGAGCTCTCTGCTCAGCAGGGAGCCTGCTTCTCTCTCTCTCTCTCTCTCTCTCTCTGCCTGCCTCTCTGTCTACTTGTGATCTCTCTCTGTCAAATAAATAAATAAATAAATCTTTTAAAAAAAAACAATATCACTTATCTCTCAATACTATGATATCACTTATCTCTTAAATACTATGAAAGGATTCAGTATGACTATAAAAATGAAAATGAAAAAAGATCTTTAAAAAAGTATTGATAATAGTTAAAATAGGAAAGAGGATCCCCTTGTGATCCAGTAGTTTATCTCTCTTTTTCTCAGCTTTTTTACTCTCCATCATTTTGTCTTCTGTATCACTAATTCTCTCTTCTGCCTCATTTATCCTAGCAGTAAGAGCCTCCATTTTTTATTATACCTCATTAATAACATTTTTTATTTCAACTTGGTTAGATTTCAGTTCTTTTATTGCTCCACAAAGGGATTCTCTAGTATCTTCTGTGCTTTTTTTCAAGCCCAGCTAGCATCTTTATAATCACCATTCTGAACTTACTAATGTCCGTATAGATTAGTTCCCCAGCAGTTGGTACTGCCTCTTGTTCTTTTTTTTTTTTTTGAGTTGAGATTTTCTGTTTTCTGTCATTTTGTCCACAGAAAAATAGATGAATGATAAAACAAAATCTAGAAGGGTAACGATGACCCCAGAAGAATATACACTAACAAAATCAGAAGAGACCCAAAACCAGGGGGAGAAGAAAAGAAATTTTATATATACATATGTATATATATATGTATATATATATATATGTAATATATATCATATACAGGATATATCTGTATATATACATGTATATATGTATGTATGTGTGTATATATATGTGTGTGTGTGTATATGTATGTATGTATGCGTGTGTGTGTGTGTGTGTGTGTGTGTATATATATGATTAGGCTGGTGACTAGACCAGAGCCACACACTTGATTTGGACTGTATTTTGGTCTGTTAGAAGAAACTGCCTTCCAAAATTTTAAAAAATATGTGTGTGTGTGTGTGTGTATTATAGGTATACATGATGAAGGGATAGAATAGGACTGTAAAGATGAAAATTTTAAAATATTTTTAAAAAGGAATTGATAAGGGGCACCTGAGTGGCTCAGTGGGTTAAAGCCTCTACTTTTGGCTCAAGTCATGATCTCAGGGTCCTGGGATGGAGCCCCACACCAGGCTCTCTGCTCAGCAGGGAGCCTGCTTCCTCCCTCTTGCTCTGCCTGTCTCTCTGCCTACTTGTGATCTCTGTCTGCCAAATAAATAAGAATCTTTTAAAAAATTAAAAAATTAAAAAAGGAATTGATAAGAAGGTGGTTGAAAAATGGGGAAAAAAGGAAGAGAATGTAATCAGGCTGGAGACTAGAACAAAGCCATATGCTAGATTTAGGGTATATTTTGGCCTGTTAGAAGAAACTGTATACTGAAATTTTAGAGAAAGAAAACTTATATGTATACAAAAAATAAGGTTAAATACTATGAAAGGATTCAGTATGACTATAAAAATGAAAATGAAAAAAGATCTTTAAAAAAGTATTGATAATAGAAGAGGAAAAATTCCAAAAAAATAGAAAAAGAAAAAAAACAAATTTAAAAAATTTAACTTTGAAAGACTAAAGAATCATGGGGAAAAAAGCCATGAATTCTATATGCTGTATTCTGCTAACATTGGTGTTTTATAATTTCATTCTCAGATGGTCTCTTTTACTCAGGAGACTTGGTCCTGGAGAGATGTTTTTGCTGATCTTCTGGGGGTGGGGCCTGTTGCAGTGATTCTCAAATGTCTTTGCCTGACAGGGGATTGTACCACCCTTGCCAGGGGCCAGGCTAAGCAATCGGCTGGTGTTAGCTCTCAGGAGCTTTTTTTCCCTGAACACTTTCCGTACGGCTCTGGAGGACAGAATAAAGATGGTGGCCTCCCAATCTCTGGCTTGAAGGAGCCGATAGCTTGGGTCCCACTCCTCAGTGTGCTCTCAGAGAAAAGGAGTCCATCATTCCTGTCTCCCAGGTCTCTGGCCACAGTCCATGCTCACCCAGCCTGTGACCAAGCATTTCTATCTCTGGTACACAGCCCCATTTGGAGTTTCCAAACCCAGCAGATTTCTGCAGCTTGCTATCACACTGCTCCTCCTGGTGGAAGAAGGTGGGTGTTTCCCCAGATCTGCCACTTGTGGGGTTCCTACTCAAAGAGCAGTGACCTGACTGTGCGTCAGATCACGGTTTAAAGTAACCCCAAGCTGAGAGCCCTCTACTTGGCATCTTCTCTGCAGCCAGCTTCCCCACTCTGGTACTAGGGAGCTCTGCCACACCCAGACGTCTACCCCTGGTCTCTCTGTAACCCTGAGGGTCCTGAAACCCTGTCCCAGTGATGTTTCCATACCAACCCCCCAACGCTCTGCTTAGACTCAGGAGCAATGACTCTCAGTGAAGCAGACTTCTAAAAGTTCCAATTTTGTGCTCCACTGCTCGACTGTCTGCTGGGAGGCAGTCCCTCCCCCCAGGGTTTATCTTCTCATATATCACCTCAGATTCACTTTTCCACATGTCCTACCTTCCAGAAAGTGGTCACTTTTCTGTTCCTCGAATTGCTGCACTTCTTTTCTTCGATCTCCTGTTGAGTTTCTAGGTGTTCAGAATGGTTTGATAACTATCTGGCTGAACTCCTGGGACCTGATGATATTTAGGTCTCCTGCTTCTCTGCCATCTTCCCTACTCCCCCAGGCTTTTACAGTTTTATGGGGACCCTGTGGTTGTTGTCTTCTTGTTCTTTCAGCTTGTCTTCTGGGGGAGGGACCTACTCACTGTTTTTCAGTCAATGCTGCTTGGGTGAAGTTGCCCCACCCCCATCAAGGGGCTGGGCTCTGTGGAAACTGGTTTTTTAGGCTTTTGTTCTCTGGAGGTTTTTGTTCTTTGGCAGCTTTTCACACCTTTTCAGAGGGTCAGAGCAAAATTAACTTCCTGTGCCCAGACCTCCCCCTTAGAGAGAAGCTACAGTCTGCTCCTACTTGAATGTTCCAGAACACATAGCCTCCCCCCTGCAAACTCCATTGAACACTGCAGACTCCCACAGGCAGGGTGCACCCCCAGCCACCTTCTCAGTGGTCACCCAAGGCCTCCACTTGTTTCTGTACCCCCATGCCACAAAAACCGTGAGCAATACCAGTCAGGGTGAGCCCAGTCCCAGCAGCTGCAATTCCAGTACTGCTGACTGGAGCCCAAGCCGGATGCACTCAGCCCCAGTGGTGGTGGAGGCACTAGAGGTGGCTGTGGTGGCCATGGCAGCTGCCAGCCCCAGGGAACACTTACTTGAGCCCATGCCAGGCTCCCAGACACCAGCAGGTGCCAGCTGTGGCCATCCTGGGACCGTGGGCTTAGGTCCATGCCTGTAGCCACCCAGTCCCAACAATTGTCCCTTAAGTCCCTTTGTTCTGTTTGAAGGCTGTTATTAGTCCCTTCCCAACTCATAGTCACTGGTCTCCTGGCTATTGCTGGTCCCCTAGCACAAGGCATTTTCACATTGGGTATTACTTTCCAAGGGCTCATTTCTGGTGGCTCCCTCCCCCTTCTATTTATCATCCAATATTAGTCCATGCACTCCCTCCTCCTCTGTACCTCTCCACTGATGATCTTCTTCCCCTGCAGAGATCCAGAAGTGTATAATCTTATATCTTAGACTGATTTAATGGTGTTCAGAGTACTCTGGTAGATATGTAGCTCAATGCAGGGGACCGATTGAAAGAGGGTCTCCTACTCCTCCACCATCTTGCTCCTCTGTAACATTTAAATGGGTGTTTTGGTGAAGTCCATTACCTGTATTTGAATGTACATGGATAAATTGAGAACAAATTTTTTTCATCTAGACAACTTAGATTTTCACTTTAAATTTTTTTGTTCTTAATGGGCTTTTAATTACATTAACAAGTGGGCAGGCAAACTCACTCATCTACCAACTCCTTCATATATCTAACCCTTTATAAAACATTTATTGGACAAGTAAACTATCAGCTCATCACAGGTGTTCAGTAGATGCTTTTGGAAGGATGAATGGATGTGTTGATGAATAGATGGATGGAAGATGCTGAAAGCAACTGAAGTAGTCACCTTTAGTTCACACAGGCCAGTAGTTTGGTTTTATGAAAAGCCATGAGGGGCTAAGAGACTGGGAGAAAATTGTAAAGGTCCCAAAGTTCTCAATGGAGACAAAAGGTGCAAGGTGCAGTAGGAATGAGGGAAACAAAGGACAGGCTGTCAGAGACCAGCATGGACAGGAGACATTCTGGAGTAAGAGTGGCTCCTGGAAAGGAAATATGCAGGGAGCAGCTATGGGGAAGGGTATCTGAGGTGGTTAAGGGTTCTGAGGATCCTTAAATCCAAGAAGTTCTAGGAACTAAGTCTAGTTATTGGGTAGAAAATTCACATTAGAATTGCACAAGATGTGCAGTGTGCAAGTTAGGATTAAAGTGACCTGAGTTAATGAGGTTTTACTCTATCTCATCAAATTTTTCCTGGAGAAATTTTTCTTATATAAAATGGAATGTAGGAGGGGGCCAAGATGGTGGTTTAAGAGGACTATAAACTTACCTCGTCCTATGACTACAACTAAATAACACTCACATTACTGTAAATAATCTAGAAAACAATCCAAAGACTAGCAGAACAAAGTTCACAACTAAAGGTAGAGAAGAGTTCATGTTGAAGAGGGTGGCAAGCACAAGGACCCAGTAGGGAGCTAAAGGGACCAAGGACATCGATGGGTGGAAAGGAGCTGGAAATATGGAAGAGGGAGAGAAACAGACTACCACACCAAGGAGCCCACCCAGAGACCACAAATCCCCAAAACACTGGGCTCTGAAAGTGAGAAGGGCCAAATTTTGAGTCCTTAAATCCTGGAGTTTTAAGTCAGAGGACTCAGCTCTGGGAGAACCCAGAGGGTGATAGGACGCTGAGTCCTTTCACTTCAAAGAGACAGCATAACAGCCAGCCTGTGGAGATACAGCCTAGAAGCAGCAGTCTGAAAAACACCTTGGGCAGACAGAAGGGAGATTTATTCACACATCTCAGAGCAGGTTCCAGGAGGGGCTCCCCCAGGAACAAAGGAACTGACAGAAGCATCTCCCTATCCCATTCCCCAGCATAAACACACAGCCACGTGTGGACACCAGCACAGACTTGTTTACACCAAGCAAGTTACACCTAATTTGCTTACACCAAGCTCCCCTCCCCTCCCAACTTCAGCAGGTTTACTCCTCCCAGTCACACTTGCTTCAGTATTGGCACTGCAGACCCCCACCCCCAGAAGACCAACACTACATCTCCCAGTTTGGGCATGTGCAGGGCCTCTGTCCCTGCAGTGGTGGTTGAAGGCTCTGTGGAAGCCTGAGGCACACATCGTTAAACTTCTGCACATTGTTAAAATTGTACACACTGCCCACACAGCCCTGGTCCCAACAGCAGCCCCACCTTTTTGAAACTGCATGCCTCACCTGATCAGGGACCAATCCCTGCCTGCAACAGGGAAAGAGATCCTCTACAGATGAATGGACTGAAGGAAAAAGGCAGCCAGGACACACAGCAGGGCAGTGCAACACACACAGGAGACAACCCTCAAGTGGCAAGTTCTGATGACAGACGATACCACACTGTAGGACCTGAAGGACCTCTTCTTCATAAAGCCATTACTTTCAAGAGAACGAGATATTGCTGAATTTCCTAGTCCAAAGAAACAGATATGGAGTTAGACAAAATGAGGAAACAGAGGAATATATCCCAAATGAAAGAACAGGACAAAACCACATGAGGAGACAAAAGCAAAATGGATATAATATGCCTGATAAAGGATTTAAAGTAATGGTCATAAAGATACTCACTGGACTTGAAAAAAGAGTGGAGGACATCAGTGAAACCCTTAACAAAGAGATAGAAAACACAAAAAAGAACAAATCAGAGAGGAAGAGCACAATAAACAAGATTTAAAATACACTAGGTGGACTAAATAGCAGGCTAAAGAAAGCAGAGTAACAAATGAGTCACCTGGAGGAGAGAGTAATGGAAAGTACTCAAGCTGAGGAGGTGAGAGAAAAAGAAAATTATGCAAAATGAGAATAGACTTAGGAAACTCAGTGACTCCATCAAGCATAAAAACATTTCCATTGTAGGGATTCCAGAGAAAGAGAAGAGACAACTGGTTCAGTCAGAAGAGCATGTGACTTGGCCTCAGGGTCATGAGAAAAGAATCCAGGTATATCACTAAAGAAAGTCAGGAAAGTAAAGAAAGTCAGGAAAAGAATCCAGGTATATCACTAAAGAAAGTCAGGATCCTCTGAAAGGATCAGAGAAGAACTACAAAAACAACCACAAAACAAGTAACAAAATGGCAATAAATATATACTGATGAATAATTACTTTTAATATAATAGATTAAATGCTTTAGTCAAAAGACATAGAGTGAAATGTTTATAGCAGCAATGTCTACAATAGCTAAACTAGGGAAAGAACCCAGATGTCCATCAACAGATGAATGGATAAAATAGATGTGGTATATATATACAATGGAATACTTTGCAGCCATCAAAAGAAATGAAATCTTACCATTTGCAATGTCATGAATGGAACTAGAGGGTATTATGCTGAGCAAAATAAGTCAATCAGAGAAAGAGAATTATCATATGCTCTCTCTGATATGAGGAATTCAAGGGATAGGGTGGGGAGTTGTGGGGGATAGGGAAGGAAAAAATGAAACAATATGGGATCGGGAGGGAGACAAACCGTAAGAGATTCAATCTCACAAAACAAACTGAAGGTTGTTGGGGGGTAGAGGGTAAGGGTAAGGTGACTGGGTTATGGACATTGGGGAAGGTATCTGCTATGGTGAGTGCATAATGTGTAAGACTGATGGTCCACAGACCTGTACCCCTGGGGTAAATAATACATTATATGTTAATCTTAAGAAAAGACATAGGGTGATGGCATGGAAAAAATCAAGATCCATCTGTAGGCTGCCTATAAGAGACTCACATGCAGACTGAAAGTAGGGGTATGGAGAAACATTTATCATGCAAATGGAAAACCAGAGTAGCAATACTTATATCTGAAAAAATAGACTTTCATACTAAGACTGTAAAAAGAGACAAAGAAAGGCACTATATAATAATAAAGGGGATAATCCGACAGGAAGATATAATAATTGTAAACATTTATGCACCTAACATGGAAGAACCCAAATGCATGAAGCCGTTCATAACAAACATAAAGGAACTAATTGATAGTGACACAATAATAGTAGGGGATTTTAACATCCACTTACATCAGTGGGCAGATCATCCAGAGAATCAACAAGGAAAGAATGGCTTTGAATGACACACTGGACCAGATGAATTCAACAGATATATTCAGAATATTCAATCCAAAAAGAGCAGAATATACATTCTTTTCACGTGCATATAGCACATTCTTCAAAATAGATCACATATTAGGCCACAAAACAAGTCTCAACAAATTCAAAAAGACAAAGTCATACCATGCATATTTTCTGACCACAATGCTATTAAACTAGAAATTAATCACAAGGAAAAATCTGAAAAGACCACAAATACATGGAGGTTAAATAACATGGTACTAAACAATGAATGTGTCAGGCAGGAAATAAAAGGAGAAATTAGAAATACATGGGAACAAACGAAAATGACAAACAACAGTACAAAATCTCTGGGATGCAGCAAAAGCCATTCTAAGAGGGAAGTTTATAGCAATACAAGCCTACCTCAAGAAACAAGAAAAATCTCAAATAAATAACCTAACCTTACAACTAAAGGAGCTAGAAAAAGAAGAACAAAGAAAACCCAAACCCAGCAGAAGGAAGAAAATAATATCAGAACAGAAATAAATGATATGAAAACTAAAAACAAAACAAAACAAACAAACAAACAAAAAAAAAAAAACACAGTAGAACAGGTCACTGAAACCAGGGGAATGATTCTTTGAAAAGATCAGCACAACTGGTATGAGCCAGACTCATAACAGGATGGAGGGAGGGGGAATGGGACTCAAACAAAATCACAAATGGAAGAAGAGAAATAACAACTGACACTACAGAAATGCAAAAGATTGTAAGAGAATATTATGAAAAATTATATGCCAACAAATTGGGCAACCTAAAAGAAATGGAAACATTTCTAGAAATATGCAACATACCAAAACTGAAGCAGGAAGAAATAAAAAATAGATTGATTACCAGCAGTAAAATTAAATCAATAATCAGAAAACTCCCAACTAACAAAAGTCCAGGACCAGAGAGCTTCACGGGTAAATTCTACCAAATATTTAGAGTTAATATCTAGTCTTCTTAAATTTTTCCCAAAAAAAAAAAAAAAATAGAAGAGGAAGAAACTTCCAAATTTATTCTGCAAGGCCAGGATTACCCTGATACAGAAACCAGATAACCAGATAAAGTCACCACAAAAAAGAGAACCACAGGCCAGTATTTCTGATGAACACAGATGCAAAAATTCTCAACAAATTATTGGCAAACCAAATCCAACCACACATTAAGAATCATTCACAACAATGCAACCACTCTGTAAAAACAGTGTGGAGGTTCCTCAAAAAACTGAAAATAGGGCGCCTGGGTGGCTCAGTGGGTTAAGCCGCTGCCTTCGGCTCAGGTCATGATCTCGGGGTCCTAGGATCGAGTCCCGCATCGGGCTCTCTGCTCAGCCAGGAGCCTGCTTCTCTCTCTCTCTGCCTGCCTCTCTGTCTACTTGTGATCTCTGTCTGTCAAATAAACAAATAAAATCTTTAAGAAAAAATAAAACTGAAAATAGAGCTACCCTATGACCCAGCGATTGCACTACTGGGTATATATCCTAAAGATACAAACGTGGTGCTCTGAAGGGGCACGTGCACCCGAATGTTTATAGCAGCAATGTCCACAATAGCCAAACTATGGTAAGAACCTATATGTCCAACAACAGATGAATGGATAAAGAAGATGTGGTATATATATACAATGGAATACTATGCAGCCATCAAAAGAAATGAAATCTTGCCATTTGCGATGACGTGGATGGAACTAGAGGGTATTATGCTTAGTGAAATAAGTCAATCAGAGAAAGACAACTATCATATGATCTCCCTGATATGAGGAAGTGGAGATGCAATGTGGGGGGCTTGGGGGGTAGGAAAAGAAAAACAAGATGGGATTGGGAGGGAGACAAACCATAAAAGACTCAATCTCAAAAAACAGACTGAGGGTTGCTGGAGGGAGGCGGGACAGGAGAGGGTGGTGGGGTTATGGACATTGGGGAGGATGTGTGCTATGATGAGTGCTATGAAATGTGTAAACCTGGCAATGCACAGACCTATACCCCAGGGGATAAAAATACATTATATGTTTATTAAAAAATTTTAAAACTGAATTTAAAAAAACCACTCACCACAGTCAAGCAGGATTTATTCCTGGATGCAAGGAGGGTTCAATATTTGCAAATCAATCCATGTGATACATCACATCAATAAGAAAAAAGATAAAAACCATGATTATTTCAGTAGTTATGCAGAAAAAGCTGTTGACAAAGTACAACATTCATTTATAATTTTTAAAAAACCAACAAACTAAACTTAGAGGGAATATACCTCAACATAATAAAGGCCAAATATGAAAACCCACAGCTAACAGCATACTCAGTTGGGGGGAAACTGAGAACTCTTCCCCCAAGGTCAGGAATATGACAAGAATGTCCAGTCTCACCACTTTTATTCAACATAGTCCTAGCCACAGCCATCAGACAAGAAGAAGAAATAAAAGGCAAACATTTTGGTAAGGAAGAAGTAAAACTTCCACTATTGGCAGATGACATGGTACTAGATGTAGAAAACCCTAAAGACTCCACCAAGAAAATACCAGAACCTAATAAATGAATTCAGTGAAGTCCTCGAATACAAAAACAATGTACAGAAATCTGTAGCATTTCGGTTGCTAATGAAGCAACCGAAACAGAAATTAAGAAAACAATCCCATTTACAACTGCACTAAAAAGAATAAAACACCTAAGGGTAAACTTAACGCCAAGAGATGAAAGACCTATACTCTGAAAACTATAAAACATTGATGGAAGAAACTGAGGACAACAGAAAGAAATGGAAAGACATTCCATATCATGGATTGGAGGAACATATTGTTGAAATGTTTATAGTACCCAAAGCCATCTACAGATTTAATGCATTCCCTATCAAAATATCAGCAACGTTTTTTATAGAACTAGAAAAAACAATCCTAAAATTTGTAGGGAATCCTAAATTACAGAACTAGAAAAAGCAATCCTAAATTTTTACAGAACTAGAAAAAAACAATCCTAAAATAGCCAAAACAATCTTAAAAAAAAAAAACAACTGAAGGTATCACAATTCCAGACTTCAAGATATACAAAGCTATAGTAATCAAAACAGTATGTATGGTACTGGCAAAAAAAGAAAAAAGAAAAATAGACACATCAATAAAATAGAACAGAAAGACCATTAATAAACCCACAATTACATAATCAGATAATCTTCCACAATGCAGGTAAGAATGTCCAGTGGGAAAAAGACAGTCTCATCAACAAATGGTGTTGGGAAAACTGGACAGCCACATACAAAAGAATGAAACTGGACCACGTCCTTATACCATACACAAAAATAATCCCCAAATATAATAAGAATCTAAGCGTCAGACCTGAAACCATAAAAATCCTAGAAGATAATACAGACAGTAATTTCTCTAACATCAATCAAAGCCACTTCTTTCTAGATATGTCTCCTGAGGCAAGAGAAACAAAAGCAAAAAATAAAGTCTTAAGACTAGATCAAAATGAAAAGCTTCTGCACAGCAGAAGAAACAACCAACAAAACTAAAAGACAACCTATGGGAGAATGGGAGATGGTATGTGCAAATGACCTATCTGATAAAGGGTTAGTATCCAAAATACATGAAGAACTTATACAACTTAACACCAAAAAATGAATAAATAACCAAGTAAAAAATGGGAAGAAGAAATGAACTGACATTTCTCCAAAGAAGACACACAGATGACCAACAGACACATGAAAAGATGTTCAACATCACTCATCTTCAAAGCAAGGCAAATCAAAACCACAATGAGATATCACCTCACACCCATCAGAATCATTAAGATTAAAAACTCAAGAAACAAGTGCTGGCGAGGACGCGGAGAAAGGAACCTTAGGGCACTGTTGGTGGGAATGCAAACTGGTGCAGTCACTGTGGAAGACAGTATGGAGGTTCCTCAAAAAATTAAAAACAGAACTACCTAATGACCCAGTCATCACACTACTGAGTATCTATCCAAAAAAGATGAAAACACTAATTCAAAAGGATACACGCACCTCCATATTTATTGCAGTGTTCTTTACAGCAGCCGTATTATGGAAGCAGCCCAAGTATCCATCGGTAGATGGTGTGGTCTGCATACACAGTGCAGTATTATTCAGCCACAGGAAAAAAAAGAAAGAAAGCTTGCTGTTGGCAACAACATGGATGGAGCAAAAGAGTATGACACTCAGCAAAAGAAGCCAGTCAAAGAAAGACAAATACCACACGATTTCACTCATGTGGAATTTAAGGAACAAAACAAGTGAACAAAGGGGTAAAAAAGAGACAAACCAAAGAACAGACTCTTAACTACAGAGAACAAACTGGTGGTTACCAGAGCGGAGGTGGGGAGGGGGGGTGGGTATGTGAAATAGGTGAAAGGGATTAAGAGTACAGTTATCTTGATGAGCTCTGAGTAATGGATAGAATTGTTTAATCAGCGCGTTATCTGAAACTAATATAACACTGCATGTTAATGACACAGGAATTAAAAAATAAATTTAAAAGTAAAATATAAAAAGTATGATAAAAATTTACTCCTGAAAAACTAAGTTTAACATGAAAACTCTGAACAAAGGTATTTATTTCTAATTCTTGCCTTATTTTTACCTCAGAGTAGTGTTGCTTAAAGGTCAAGTATGTGTGTGTGTGTGTGTGTGTGTGTGTGTGTGTGTGTGTGTGAGAGAGAGAGAGAGAGAGAGAGAGAGAGAGAGAGAAAGACAGAAAGAACATGCATCCATTGCTTTGTTGTCTGACCTTTTCAGCATTTTAGCTCCAGGCCAGTCGTGGGGCAACACTGGGTGTCTTGTGAGGATTATATATAGCAAAATGTCACCAGCAACCAAAGACATTCTGTCCCTCTCTCAAACCAAATACTTGAAATTCACACCCTGGAAAAAAAAATCCACAGTAAATTTTGGCTCAGCAAGAATAGCATTAGGTTTGTGCACAGTGGGTTTTCTTTTTCAGTTTTTTCCACTGTATAGAAGCAGGGGAGCCGGATGGTGGGTCTGGAGAGACAGCGAGCCCCTCTCCTCACTCCAAATAGCCCTTGCTCTGTGACTGTGAGGGAGAATTGTTGCCAAGAGGACATGTGTGTTTCGCACGTCACAAGTAAAAATCACCCCAGTTTTCATGCTCATAAGAGCCCACGGCAGTTGCCCGGGCAGACATCACTGTGCCCAATGACAGATGGAAAACTGAGGCAGAAGTGACAGGAGTGAAGTGACAGGTGTCAGACCACTCGGAGCCAGGTCAGGCACACCAACCTGCTGTGAGGAGTGAAGTGACAGGTGTCAGACCACTCGGAGTCAGGTCAGGCACACCAACCTGCTGACCCATGCCCAGCACTGTTAGTACCTTGACCATGGAAGTCACAGTCTCTTCATGTCTGCCCCTGTCACATGAACCCACCTCCAGTCCTCCCCACAACAGCTTCAACTCACTAAGATTCTGGAAGGACGGTGGAAGGAGAAGTATTTACCTGCCGCTGGATTTCTATCGTGCACAAAATTAGGACGTTGAAAAAGAAGCTTCTGGGCTAATTCAGTACTATGCACCCCTCATAGCCACCAGCCTCATTGGAAGCATGCCCCCAGTAGCACAGGGAGGCCCCCAGCTGCGTGCCCCAGCTGGCAGGAGGCATAAATCTTTCCAGGCCCCACATTAGTCCTAAGCCTCTGGTTCACACCAAGTGGGGAGTGGCAGACCCCTTCTCTCTATCCCTTGCCCAAGCACTCCTGGCTGATAAATCAGGGCACTTTTTCTCAATGAACGTGAACTCAGATACTGTTAGACACAAATGGATCGATGTATGTATGTCTATGTATTAGGTAATTTCTAATAATTTGTGCCATGCTTGTTTCCAATAAAAGGCACGAAAATCTCACAATGAGGATCAAGAGCAAGAATGGAGTTGGGGGACGGGTGTGTGCAGAAGGGCAGGCTGAGGTTGCCCACAGCACAGGAGCAGAAAACCAAGTGCTCAGCAGTCTCACAGCATCAGCAGGAAGAATGGGTTATGGATACAGTGGCTTTGTAGGACATACGGATTTTTCCCTGACCCTGAAGTCTAAGAGTCAACTGTAGGATAGATTTTGTTATTAAGCTGCTATCAAGCAGCTTAATAGGCAAGGCCTTCACCCACAAAGGCAGGATTTCTCAGAACTTCTGGATGGTCAGAATCCAATCTGGGGGTGGTCATGACCACACAATGTATACGTGTATCACAGTATCCCACTGCACAGCTTAAACAGATGATTGTTACTTGTCAATTCTACCACAATAAAGGTGGAGGGCATTAAGGCACATTCCCGAGCCCTGCCCCAAACTCCCCGAGTGAGAAGCTCTGGCAGATGATCCTGGGCTCTGTACTTCGAATAAGGTCACGAACTGTTTCAAGTGTCCCTATAAGTTGGCCAACACCCCTATTAAAGGGTGGGGAGATGACAGTGGCTTCATGTAGTGGCCTTTGCCAGCCTTCCTGCATCTGAGCGAGGACACAATGCCTGAACCCGGCAGAGTCTCTAGTGGAGGAGCTCCAGGTCTCAGACCTGGAGAAACACCTGCAGGCTGCAGAGCTCTCCAGGCCCCAGTGGTTGGGATGTTGGGGTCTCTGCATACACTTGGGTGGGAGTGATCTTGCTCCTGGGATTTCAGATGGCTGCAGGCCCCCAGAAGGGCAGGCCCCATTTCAGTCTTTCCATCACACGCCAAGATCTGCCATCCATAGCCCATGCTAGCCGCAGCCTACATTAGAGTCAGGGATGGGGGCTCAGAGGACCACCAGGCCTGGCGTTCCTGCTCTCTCCAGTTCTGATCCTCATCCATAATGGGGCAGGTAGAACCCAGGGGTCCAGGAGCCAGCCAGATGGCAAAGAACCCCAGTCCAGGAGCCAGCCCCACTACCTCTTGTCCAGTGCCTGCTCACTCCCCAGGGCAGGCTGGGATCTGCCAGGGACTGGCTGTGGGGAGGCAATCACAAATTCTTCCCTTTCCCCGCCCACAGGTTTGGAATAAATTGCCTCATCCAGTTCGAGGACTTTGCCAATGCCAATGCCTTCCGTCTGCTCCACAAATACCGCAACAAGTACTGCATGTTCAACGATGACATCCAAGGTAAGGCTCGCCCCGCCTCACAAAGCCACTGAGGACTAAGGCCTCCCCAACAGGCCGCCCTGGGTGCCAGAGTGGGGGCACTTCCCCCCGCTCACCTGCTGCCAGCCACTGGGGAAGAAAGAGCCTTCGTGTTGGGGTCAGCTCCCACTTGGCTAATTCTTAGCTCTCTGACTATGGAAAAGTCCCTTTGCTGGGCCTCAGTTTCCTCACCAACAAGTGATAGGATTACTGCTTCAGAGCAAAGTCAGAATTACGTGATTCCCTAACTGAGAGAAAGACTCCCCAAGGCTGCCATTTTCTAGCCAGTTGAACTTGGGCTAATCACATCTCTGAGCTGTAGTTGTGTCATCTAGTCATTGGGAATGGTAAGAACTGTCTTGGAAGATTATTATGAAAATTTTAAGAGCTATATAGAGCTATAGAATTTCAAATTCCATACATTTCAATGTATAGAAAGTACTGGTACGTAGGACTCATGAGAACACAGCATCAGTCCCCATAACAATGGCCTTTCCCAGCCACAGTAACTCACCCTTGGATTTCCCGAACTCTAGGTATAGCCCTTCAGGGAATCACAAGAGTCCCTTCTCCTAGCTTGGCTGGCATATATGCTACTCAGAATGATAACTATGAAAGACATTGACACCAGGGCGCCAGGGCACTCCAGAAGCCAAAGAGAAGCATCTTCTAGTTCAGGGTCAACCAGGTTACCTGTTCTATGGCCCAAAATATCTGAAGGCACTTGCTTCTTGCTTGGAGATGCCAATATGTGAACCTGGAGGGGAGGGGGGGGGCGCTCACACATCCATCTCTCCTGATCCAGACCCTCTCAGTAAGAACTTTGGGAAATCTTCTCAGTATTTTTTAAGTTTAGGAGAAACTTCAGGATGTACAGATTATTATTTAACAAATGATGTTTGGCAAGCAAAATCTTTCAAAAACAAAGATGTATGTCAGAACAAGAACAAGCTGGTGGAGGACAGGTGTTGGTCCTTGGGAATAAAAGATTTGCCAACACTTCCTTTTTGCAGATGAGACCCAAAAAGGTCACAACTTTTCATCACATCAGTTAGGTTGACACCCAGGAGAATTCAAACCCACATAGTAATAGCTAAGGTTTAGAGCTGAATATTTATTGTACATCCAGCACTGTTCTAAGCACTTTACACCTTTAATCCTATGAGATTTTATCATCTCTGTCTCAGGGATGAAAAAACTGAGGCACAGAGAAAATAAGAAGCTTACATGGAAAGTGTAGTGTTGAAATTGGGACTCTAAGTTCATAATCACTCGCCACACTGTTCTGAGACCTTACACTATTACAGAACCAAAGGCCCCTTCCTTTCCTGTGACCCACATTAAGGGCTAAAGAAATGTGATAAATGGCGCTTTTTTTATCGGTCATAAATTTTCAAGAGGCAGGATAGTACAGTTAAGCATATTATTAGACAATTAAGATCAAAATATATGACTTCAGCACTTGGAAGCATGGGTAGCCAGAGAGGGGAGTCCCCGTTAGGGAAGTTGACCCATGGCAACCCCTGCCCGCTCAGGGGATGCTGTCCCCCCAGATGTCTGGGCCCGGGCCAGGCACTGGCCGCCAGCCCAGCCTCACCCAGAAAGTGGGGTGCTCTGTATGGACAGAGCAGCCCATTCACTCCCTGCCCGCCTGCCCGACACCTGCCTGTTAGCCCAGGGGGCAGGGGTGGGACGGTGGCCCTCGAGGAAACAACTGCTGGCTGGCCCCTGACCGATTCCCCGCCGCGGCCCTCACTCGTGAGTCAGCAGTAGGACAGCCGTCCCCCTGGGCCCACGAGGCTGCCGAGGTCAGAAGGGGGAAGTGGAAAACAATTCCGCGGGGGCCGCACACCTGGTGCCCTCCAGATGTGTTCAGTCACGTGTGTACATCCTCACAAACACGGGCACAGGCACACATCCAGGCCCTGCCACCCCTCTGCCTCCACTGCCCCCACCGCTGCCAGAGAGCCCCGCTAGGATGGAACTAGGGCTGTCCACTCCCCAGTCACAAGCACATTTGCATTCTCCCACCCCCGCCCCAGAAGCATAAGGCCCCCCCTTACACCCGCACCAACCTCTCTCACCTCTGACCTCCTTCCCTGTCTGTTCTCTCTCCACATGGAAGTTCTGCTCCTCAGTCCTTCCCCATCATCGTCCCCCAAGGAACCCCTGCTTGGCGTCCACCACCCAGTGGCACCCAGTCCACCACCCAGTGGCACCCAGTCCACCACCCAGTCCACCACCTTCCCTGTCCCAGGGAAGACCTCACATCGGCATTTGCTCCCGCATTCTGACGTGGGTCCCCACCGGGAGTTCCCGTGGTGCCCGGTTAGTGCTCTTACCTCACTGCACCCCAAACACTCACACTGAATCGTCTGTCTCCCCAGGAGACGATAAGCTGCCCGAGGCAGAGACCACGTCACTCGTTCTCATTCCCCAGTTCCCAGCACGGTGTCCAGCCCATCGGAGCTGCTTCGTAAGGAGCTGGGAGAGAGAGTGAACCAATGCGGTCTACACGCACACGGACCTCCTCAGAAGCCCACCCGCAGCTCCGGTTGGCGGGTCGAGCTCAGACACCTGCCCCTGCAGCCTCTCTCTGTGCAGGTCCCCATGCAGGCTCAGAGGCAGACATAACTCCACATGTGCACCCTCACGCACGCACACACACATGTGTAGCATTTTTAATTAAATCAGTTCACCGGTTTTGTTTCCTGTCTATAGCCAGTTCCAGCAGACTGCCTTTTGCTCCCAGGCAAGCCAGGTGGGAAAGTTTTCCGGGCCCCACAGCAGACCGCAGAGGAATTTCCCATTCTTTTCTCAGATATTATAGACTGAAGTCATGAATCTAAAATGCGTAGCAAGAACTAACAAATAGTTCCAGAATGTCAGGACCCCTGTAATATCAAGTCTTTGATCAGGACAGCCTGACCGCGTAAGTGACAACTGTGAACAGACGGGCAGAGGAGCACGCCCCCCCCTTCCTTCAAGAATAGACTCGTCCCACCTGCTGGCAGAGCTGTCGGCTGCATCAGGCAGAAAGTCTCAGCCAGAGAGAGCCGCCTCGCCCACAGTCCTGCCTGCCGAAGATGCCCTCACATAGGGATGAGGGAATAGAAAAGCCCAACCATTGTGGCCTAGTGCAGGACAGTGCGGAGGGGACATCTGAACTCCAGAGCTCCCCATGGGGTCAGCTGAGGCTTTAAGGACTACCTACAGCCCCGCTTCTCCTCTGCCCCATCCTGCTCCCCCAAGCCCCTTCCAGAGGTGCTGATCCCAAGGGCATTTCTTGGTAACCTCCAGAACACTCCATATGGCTCAGAATCTGCTTCCCAGGGAGCCCAACCTATGCAAAGTGATAACATTTTGCATGCACACAGGACTTTGGATGTGAAAAGTGTTTTTCGTCCACAGTATCTCACAACTTCCTCAGATTAGCTCCTCTCCCTTCAGGGAGGAAGACATTGCGGTCTCATGTCACTGAAGAAACTGAAGTTCAAGGATTACCTTTTGCTCCCGGTCACATAGCCAGAGAGGCACAAGGTGGGACTAGAACCTAGTTATTCCGACTCGGCTTCTCCTTCTGTCTCCATGACACCGGGGTGTCTGTTCCCCCAGGGGCATGGGGCAGGGCAGCAAGTCCTCTTGCTAAGGATTAAATTCCAGATGCAGAAGTGGGGCTGTCCCTGATCCCCAGCAGCCTGCTGCTCCCATCTTCCCCATCCCTCCTCCAACTCCCCCAGTTTACAGACCAGAGAGGAGGCCCAGAGAGCAGAAGGGGCTTGTCGCCATCACCGGCTGGTTACTGACGGGTCCGGGACCAGAGGCCTATGATGTGTGTTCTCAGTGCTAAGTGGGCAATTAGGAGATGGGCGAGGGATTCCAGGACTCGTGGGACAACACGGACGAGTAAGCTCATGCTAGGATCGGCCCCTGTTACCTCCAAATACAAAGTGAAGAGAAGTGAGACCTAAAGCCATATGGCCATGCTCAAAAATAGAGAAGGAACATCCGGTGCAGAATTGAAGAGGGTTGAGAGAGAGGAGGAGGGAGGGAAGAAAAGAGGAAGGCATGACAGGGGCAAACAGACAAGAGGAACAAATCGCATGTGGTTGCTGGGGCCAGGCCCAGCCCACCCCAGCAGGACTCATTGTCAGACTCTGCCCAGAACCCCACACGTGGTAGGGACTGGAACCCAGCTGCCCACGTAAAAATGAGACTGGGGCCACACTGCCTGCTCTGAATACCAGCCCTGCCTCCCCTCCTTGGTAGAACAAGGAGGCTTCAGGATCCCACCAGACTGCACTCTGAGAGGGCAGAGCATACCAGGGGCTGACCAGGAGCTCTAGTACCTAATCTGGATGGTGTCCTGGCCAGTGCTGCTGTCCCACATGCTTGGGCTTCCCTGACCCCACAGGGCCGTCTGCAGGGCAGGACCTCAGGAACCCGAGGGCTGGAAGGGTCAGGCATTCCCCAGGGCTGCCAGCGGACTCCTCTGCCCCCACCCCGGTTGACTCCGAAAGCCTCTGCCACCCCAGGCTGGTTCTGTGAGCCAAGCTGCTCACGCACTGACCTATGGCCAGCAGTGTCTGCAGGCATTTTGGAAAAGGCAGGGGCTCGGGGGACTTGTTTCATCTGGGCCCAGAGAAGCATCCCGTCTTAGGGGAGGGGAGAGAGACCCAGAAGGGGACCAGCAACAGCAATGGTCATGCTGGGGGACAGGCCAGCTGTATCCTTTCCCAGGAGCCAAATGCAGGATGCTGCTGGCCTAGTGACCTTGGCCCTCCAGCCCCCGCTGCGAGCTGTGCACACCGTGTGCACAGGGCCAGGAAAGTCGAGCTGGCTTGTCTGTTCCCCAGCATCCGCCCACCCCGCCAGCCTGCCCTGGACCTGCACTGCTGCTGAGTCCGACCACATCCCCGGGGCCAAAGGGCCATCAGGCTGCCACGTGGTAGGTCAGACCCCTGTCACCCTTTCACGCTTTCAAGTTTTATTTAATCTGTGCGCCAGAGCGCTTAACACTCAGACCTTGGCTTGAGACAAGCCGAGGTCTGCATCCCCATTTTTCTGCTTTCTGCTTTGGCCAAGTAGCTTAAATCCTCACAGCCTTCTTCTCTTTATCTGCAAAATGGACACAACAGTGTAAACAGCCAGGATGGACAGAATGACCATGATGCTTTTTACAAAGCCGTTATCTCTTCTGGGTGGCTGGAGCCTACACGGATTCACCGTGTGGTGTTTCCATCGTGACCACTGTTTGCGGGCCCAGGGTGTTTGTTCGAAGGACAGCAGTGACGTGTAGACAGGGACAGGCATGTAACCGTGCTCAGCACGAGAACGAAGACCCGGGGTGCAGAGTAGGCTCCTACAGAGGTGAGAGACGGGGGAAGGGTTGAGAGCCAAACACAGAGCGGCTCTGCAGGGGGTGAGCGAGAGCGCAGGAGGGGAGCAGACCTGAGAAGAGAGGCAGAGCCTTTAGCCGCTCGCCACGCATGCCCTCTTCTTCCAGACCATTGACTTCTCCCTGTTCTCTGAATTTTCGCCAACTCTGATTCCGAACGGGCTGGACCCTCTGCCTAGAATTCTCTTCTGTTCTTGGCTAACTTCTGTGTCTCCTTAAAGCCTCAAGCCTCACCCGCTCCAGGCTCCCACCTCCAGGGTCAGTCTTGTCCCACAGGGGTCTGGCTGACTGCCCCTTTCCCCAGAGCCCAGGGCTCATCCACTTTGCAAAATGCCTCCACGTTCCCCAGAGCCCAGACGACATGATACCAAAGGGGCAGATGAGGAGGAATGGCCAAGCACTGGAGACTTTTTCCCGCCAGTTTCTCCTGTTTACAAGAGACCAGGAGCTATTTCCGGCTCGTAGGGGTCCGCTGTCCCCTCCCTCACACCATCACCGCGTACAGAGAGCAGCAGTTTCTGCCCTTTCCCATCTCTCTCCTTGCAGTGAGGCCTCCCCTGGCCTTCTCAACCTTCTCTCCAGAGCCTTTTTTTCCCCCCCCATGAAGCCCTGTGTTCTGTGGCTGTTCCTCCCTTACTGGGCTGTCTCTAGCCCTGAGGTTCCTATAGGTCTCTTGCCTCTGATCCTGGCTCCTTGGGGACCTCCCATTACCCTGCTGCATCAGGTAAAACCCCAAAGCAGCCAAGAAGATGGTAATTATTCCCTCTGGCTCTTCCCAAATTGTGTCAGAAGAGGTCTACCCCATCATCTGCACAGGCCAGGAACTGCCTTCTGTAGAGTCCAGAAAATCTCTTCGTAACACAGAAATAGGGCTGCAGTGATCTAGAAGGTCTTTGCTTGGTATCCAATTAAAGGAACTTGAATTTTCTGAACATATGTGCTGTTAACGACCTACAAACGGACAGTTTTATTTATCCTTCTAGCCTCAAGGCCTAGCACAGTGAAGGCCCAGAACAGGCCCCCAGGACACAAATGAATGATGAACAAGTGAATGAATGAATGAATGAATGAACAAATGCATGCCAGTAGCCAGCTGCTGTGGGAAGGAAGAAGCAGGCCTGGCCTTGCAGGGGACAACGCCCATCCCCCGCATGGTCCCCAGCCTCCGAAGCCACCACAAGTAGACCCTGACCACGCCTAACTCCCCGTCTGAGACAGCAGCCTTGCCTCACGTGAGAAACGGCTCATTCTTCCCTTTTTCTCCAGAATCTGTTGTCCAGCATAGAAGTTCCTATAACTTGGTCAAATGTGACTGCTAGAAACTACATTTTCGGCTTGGCCTTCTGTGCTATTTCTTCAGCATACTACCTCTAACACTCCATTTGCAGGAAGTGTAATTATGGAAAGCTCCCTCTGAAAAGGAAAACTTGTTGTTCTTTCATGGTGAATAGGAAACAACCAGTCACACTTTGGGTGGCCTGTGGCATTCATGGGCACAAGCCAGATTCAGCAACATCCCTGGACCCCTGGGCCTCTCCAGGTGGTTACCTCCAGAAAGCTAAAGAGCTTCCTTCCTCTCCACTTTTTTTTTTTAAGATTTTATTTATTTATTTGACAGACAGAGATCACAAGTAGGCAGAGAGGCAGGCGGGGAGGGGGAAGCAGGCTCCCCACTGAGCAGAGAACCCAACGCAGGGCTCGATCCCAGGGCCCTGAGATCATGACCTGAGCTGAAGGCAGAGATTTAACCCACTGAGCCACCCAGGCACCGCTCCTCTCCACTTTTAAATCCCTGACGTATTACCCAAGAACTGCCCGAAATGAAAGTTCACCATGGAGATGCCTCAATTTGCCAAACATTAAAAGATGGGGCTCGAGAACTGTTGTTTTTCCTCTTGGGCTCTGGTCTGGAACTAGGGTAACTTGCCACCTCATAGGATGGCCCCAGAGGAGGAGCCCAGGAAGGCGAGCAGGAGAGTGGGGCTCCAGGAGCCAAGTGCAGAGAGAGCTTCCCACAAGGAAAATGAGCAGTGGTATCCAGTGCAGCTGAGAGGTCAAGGGAAGCAGCAGCTGAGGACTGAGCGCTGAATTTGGCCATGTGGTGGGACCAGTGACCTTGTCAAGAGGTGGGGACAGTTGCTTGATTGGAATAGATTTCAGAGAGACTGAGAAAAAAGAAATAGAGGCAACAAATATATTCCATTCTTTACAAGTAAGAAATAGGGTGGGACTATGCAGAGTCAACAGAAAGCCTTTTAAAGATGGAAGCATCATGACTTATTTGTATGCTGATGGCAGTGATCCAGGGAAGGAGAAACTGAGGATGCAAAAAAAAAAGGAAAAAAATTACAAGACGAATTCCTTGCGTAGGCAGAACGGACAGGATCTAGCCCACACCTGGAGGTGGTTGAGCTAGGAGCAGGTGGTAACAGGAAGAAAAGCAAAATGTAGAGGCATGGAGGCAGAGGGTTTCTAGGCTTAGTGGTGGGGGATTCAGAAGTTCTCTCCTGCTTGTTTCAGTCTTCTTTGAACCTCACTTTCCACTTTTGAAAGGAGAAAAAAAAAGCGGGGGGGGGGGGGGTTCATAACACCTGCCTGGTAGAGTTGTTGTAAAGATTAAATGAGCAGACGCCGCTAAGCACACATGCAGCCCAGAGTCAAGGTCACGGTGTGTGATCAATAAATGGCAGTTGCCCTCGCATCCTTTCATGGAAATGTTCCATTCTTCCCTATCAGATTTCCCATTGTTTGGTATCCTCCACCCCTTCCATGGCATCTACTGCCTAAGTTCTCTTCCTTCTACCTCCACTGCCCCCATCCCCTAGTTGTCCCCGAGGAAAGCCCCTCCCGCCCCTCCTGCGGCCTTCCAGTCCAGAGTCAGGAGAGGCTGGCAGAGCTTCAGAGACCCTGAAGGGGTAGAAGTAGTACCTGGCCACCCCCCCACCCCCCCACCCCGTGCCCTGCTTTGCTTCCAGCTGGGTGACTGGCGGGGGCTTGTTCCCTCCTCTGTGCGGTTGTTGGAGGTCATGCTCTCCGGTCCCCATCCAGCACCGAATTTCTGCAGGTAAGCCCAGTTGTTCAGCTTGTAGGTTCTAACACAAGTTACATGGCTCTGAGAAGGAAAGGACCCAACACGCAAGGGGTGTCTGTGGGAGTCTCTCTGCTGGAATGTCTTTGGCGCCATCTGGTGGCGGATGTCCTGCACATCTCCTGTCAGGAGGCAGAAGATGGTCTCAAACTCGGAGGAGCAAAAAAACCCCTCTCTCCAGGGGAAGGGAACTAGGACTTCACCTAGAGAAGCTGTCTAGCTCGGTGCACCTCGGGTTTAAACGGGCATATAAATCATCTGCAGACCTTCAGAAGTACAGACTCTGACTCAGAAGAACTAAAATGCAAGTGGCTCTTGAGAGCCAGAGAAGAGGACGGGTGGAGGTGTTTACGTCAAGACAGAAACAGGAGTAGCTGACATAAGACTAAGAAAATCATAGCCAGGGGTATTTAGGAATTTGGAGGAGGGTCATACCATGCAATTCTCACTACCTATGTAAGCGATTTAAATAATGACTTCACTGCTCTTTGATGCTTTCTTGGCTGTCAGCTTGGTGTTCCTTTTGAGGGCAGTACAGGGCTGGGCCTGGCCAAGATACAGCCCCATTTATTCGGATTAGATAAAAATTAGTCCTGGGAAAAGAAGGGGAGGTTAGGGATGCCTGGCCAGGGAAAACAGAGCGTCTGACAGAGGAGATCCTGTGCACTGAGTCTTAAGGAATAAATAAGGAACTGCAGAAGGTCCTACAGATGGTTAAACATCACAGGCATAGCACGGAGGTGTAAAGAGACATGACCTGTTAGGGAATGATCGCGAACATGCCTGGTACATCGAGTACATGGGGAGGCAGGAGGCGAAGGCAGGCTGATGCTGATGATATACTTTTCTATACAGGAACTAACAAAAAGTGTATCGTGAACAACTTCTTTATAGTTGCCATCACACTTGCAATCAGTTGATACTGATTAGTCTTCCTTTACAAAGTTATACTTCCAGCTAATACTTTCTTTACAAAGCAGGAATGAACCTATTTTGTTACCAAGGGTGTCCTTGGTAGCTCAGAGTCTGGTACATAATTGATGCTTAATAAATAAATGAAGGCAATGAGTTCCACACAATGACCTCTGACTACTGATTATGTTACAGTTATTGGTGCCCAAGCCCCGGAGAACAGGGAGTTCCCTGAAGGCAGGGACCATGTGTGATTCACCTTCCCTAGTGCCTAGCATGGTGCCCGTCACCTGGTAGGCCCTCTGTGCATGCACTGTGAGCTCCTTGGGGACCCCAGCAATCCTCAGTCCAGGCTGTGGGACCCAGTGTCCTCCAGGCCATTCCTGTGTGAAGGCTGGAGAGCCTGCACCCTATCTTCTGTGTCCCTACCTCGGGGTCCTGCCTTCTGATGCCACAGTGATGAACATACATTTATTAGGCTCCTGCTGTTTGCTGTGTCCCCTGTCTTAGCCCAACACATGCCCTCTAAGCCAGGTACAAATCCAGCCCATATTCTGGAAGAAGGCCCTTCCCCAGAGCTACAAAATGCAAATGCCTTTGATAACTGGAAAGAGAAAACAGAAAATTCACTCGTGTTTGCACTCTGCCATCTTGAGTATTTGGTTGTCCCTTCCAGATTCCATGTGTGTGTTTCATTGCAAACAGAATCATGATATGTAGACCTTTTAAGGTTCTCTTCCTTCCAACTAACTCAATGAAGCATGGTCTAATGGTTAAAAGCACAAGACCTAGAACCTGATTCCCTGGGATTCCCTTCAAATGTTCACTCTGTTAACGTGATCTTGGATGACTCGGCAAACTACTCTGTACTTCATTTTCCCAGGGTGTAAAATGAGGATGATAATAGTTTGTATTAAGTAACTAAACATCTTTGCAGTTAGACATGTAAAGCACTTGGAACAGTATCTGACATTAGTTACAAACTTAATAGCATTTTTCTCTTGCCATATCATCTACATATGATCATTCTTAATGGTGCAGTATATTCTGAGTGTCCGCACTAGCTAATTTACTGAACTGTTACTCCTTTGTTAAATGTTTAAGTTATTTCCAGTCATTCTGTATTATAAATAACACAGTCATAAATATCTGAGGACATGCATTGTGGATTTTTCCATACATAGCTTCCCAGAAGTAGAACTATGAGGTTAAAGGGCACAAGCATTTTATGCCTTTGGTCTATATTGGGAAATAGCTTCCCAAAAAAGATCGTAGCATTTTAAAATCCAACTTATGCTGCAACTTTTTACTATTCACCACTCCCTCACCAGGCTTGGAGGACATCAAATTCTTCAATTTGTACAACTTTAACAGCCCATAAGCAGTCCCACTATAACTTCCTTTTCTTTGACTGTCATGGAGGCTAACAGTGCCCATGTGATTACTTTATTGTGAACTCTATCAGTAAGTGTCTCCACCAGTTGCTTTAACAGAGAAGACTTAGTACAAAATATTGCTTACTATGTATTTTAAAAATGAAAAGCCCTAAGCACTTGTTCTCAGTCCTGAGGCTAGGGCAAGAAGAGAAGACCAGGTGGCAACCGGTTAGTGTTGGTGTCTCCGAGGTATGTGCTACAAGGCTAGTTCTGCAAGTGATGGACAAACTGCAAACTGAATTCAGGTGCTGCTTCTGGAATATTCTGTTGCTGTAGAAGTGAAAAACCAAGACTGTGGGGTTTCCAAATTTAGAAATATGAAAATGCAACATGTCTACTTAAATTTGAATTTCACAGAAATGATGAATAACTTTTTAGAACATTTGTACTAATATTGCATGGGAGGTATCCTAAAAAAGTTATTTATTGTTTATCAAAAATTCAAAGTTAAGCATCCTACATTTTATCTGTCAATCTCACACGGCAAAGATGATGCTGGATAAAGCACCTGTCCCCCTCACCTAGCCTTCCCATCACACTGTGGTGCCCATTATTGGCAGAGCCCAGCATAGAGCCAGTTGGCAAAGCTCAGAAGTGGTTTGCAGACAAAGCCAAGTGAAGGGTGGGTTTGAAACTAAGAAACAATTACCCGATAATTGCCATAGTCCATCCTTTCAACCATTCATCCTCCATACACACGGTTCTATACCCTGGTACTTCCAGACAACAACAAAAACAACTCTAACAAAATGCCTAATAAAATACATCTTTCCAACAAATGAAAACATTCTCACCTTCTCCCCAAAGTGGGAGGGACAAAGTCTCTACAGTCATTTTATTTGTCTCTGGAAAAGAGTCACACTACCCATCTCTAGGCAGGATTAATTGTCCTTTAAACGCAGTCACAATCACATTTGAAAATTCTGTCACCTAAAGACTAAACTATAGAATTAACCTCCAACAATACTTATATAAACATATAAGAGGAAGGAGAAGGGAGACTAAATTAGCTTATACCATTACATAAATCACATCATCATCAAGGCAGAAACTATGCCAAGCTGCTATAGTCCTTGTTTCTGTCATCAGTCATGAGGCCATAGTCAATGCTTCTGCGTTTCTTGCTCAACCTTCCATCCCATGTTTTCCTGTCCTCAGGGCCACGGTTGGCCAGGGTTCTTTAGTTTGGTGACCATACCTTTCTTTCTGAAGAATGTGAATCCTCAGTGGTCCTGCCTCTCTTTGGTTGCCATAGCAATCACTACTATCCCCTAGTGAGCTTGCAAGTACTAGGACATGCCCCAGAGGATCCCCTGGGCTTGGATCTAGACCCTCCTGCCCTCAGTTGCCCCTCAGTCATCAGGTAGCCTGATAACAGCCCGTCAAGTAGCCCCATCTTTCTTTGTCCATGGTTTTGTGGCAAAAAGAGAACCAAATGACAAGGTGGCAATCTCAACTCTGTTTGGTAGAACCATGTTGTGAACTCTTATAGAAGCACTTGTCTCTGGGGAACCAACACCTCCAATCCAGAGCACATCCATTAAAGAGACTGGAAGCAAAATTTCTGCAAATGAGTTATTAGGTGAAATGATGAAAGGAACCACTTCCACTTCTACCCCTTGATTTCCAGACCCAAGTATTCTGGCTGTAGGAGAAAGGGTACAATATACTGTTTGCTAAGTCAAATCCTGTATTGCCTCCTATAAGACAGAACTTCACCAGCTTCGTGGAGTGTCACCTCACCGGAGTCTTAAGGAAGTCTTCAGTAGCCCATTCTACAGATCTATTCGGCCACCTGCTCCTGGGTGGCCAAGTACATGTCAAGACCACTGAATTCCATGGGCATAAGCCTGTTACTTCACTTCTGTTACTGTGAAATGAATTCCTTGATTAGAGCCTTATTGTCTGGTGTCTATCAGGATGATGACAGAGCATCCCCAGATCCCAGACATCCCCAGACTGTGGCACTGGCAGAGTCTTATATACAGGGGGGAAAAAAACGTATATCCAGAGTATTTGTTTATTCCAGGGAGGAGAAATCTCTTTCCTGTCTATAATGGGAAGAGTCCAAGGCAATCATGCTGCCCAGTAAGTGGTCCCCAGAGAATGATGACATACCAGTAGCTCCCTGTTCACCTCTGCCATTGACAGGTTAGTCACTGAGCAGTAGCAATAGTGGGTCAGCCTTGGTGACAGGGCGTCCATGCATAGTTTCCATCCTTGCCACCATGACTACTTTGTACAGAAACTCACTGTGTAATCCCTAGGTGACTGGAGAAGGATGCTAAGATACACAGGACATGCCACTTTGCTCACGTGATTGAGGGAATCTCTTTCATCATGCCCTTTGGAGAACTTTCCTATGTGGCACAAATATGTTCGCAATCTATACTGATCCCACCCTTCCCCAGATTTCCTCATCACCAAGCTTACTATTCTGTTCTTTCTAAGTCCCTGACCAGCAGCCAAACCATTAGCAACGGCCCATGTATCAGTGTAGACTGTAGACCTAACCATCTCTTAGACCAAAATGGACCACCAAATTTACCACTTCAAGTCCTACCCATCAGGAATATTTTTCTCGCTCTCACTCTTCAGGGCTATCTTTGGCTGGGGCTGTGCAGCTGCAACCATAAACTTCCCATTGATGCCAGTGTATCATGAAGAGTAATCGGTAAACCAAGCCCAAGCTACTTTCTCCTTGGTCGTAAGGAATCCCTAGTGAGGCCCTAGGTGTGCATCGAAGGAGAAGAAATCATGCTTCAGCAGAAGGTGTCAAATGAGTCTGAGCCACCTGCTCATGAGACTTACTTGTACCTTCCAGACGGGCTCAAGCCACTGATGATGGCTGCTGCTGGGCACACCCACCTCATGGCTTGGTGGGTAAGACAGCTCAGATCACAGGGTCACTTCATGTCTCATGGCTAGTTGGTGCCCTCATTTTTAATTTGCTTTTTATCTATTTATCCCTTAAATTATTCTGTGAGGCCCACATTTCTTTTCAGCTTCTACTATATTTGTCCTTATCGTTTCGTTTATGAATGCTGGAGGGAGCAGCCGCTGACTATCTGATCCTCCCTCCCAGGGTCCAGTCACAATCCAGGAGCTGTCTGTCCAAGAACAGGCACCTACAAACAGGGCGTAGACTTGCTCCCAAACCTGCATGCCTGCAGCCCTGACCTCCGGAAGGGCTAAGCAGAGGTGCTTGTTCTGCAGCACATTCCAGGCATGGGGGACTCTGCCAATGGTCTTCTCTCAGGGTGGGGAGCCAGTGGCCAGAGACTGATCTCAGGGCACTCTGTTGCAGGCACGGCCTCTGTCGCTGTGGCAGGGATCCTAGCTGCTCTGCGAATCACCAAGAACAAGCTCTCCAATCACGTGTTTGTTTTTCAAGGTGCGGGTGAGGTAGGTGCCATCAGGAGAACAAGGATCGGTGGAGAAGCATGAAGGAGGGGAGGTGCTCAGGGGTTCAGAGAAGAGGAAGCAGCCAAGGTATACCGTGTTAAGTGCAGCTGCCTGGGCACCAACATTTGGGTGTCCCAAGGACTCCTGAGCCTCCTAGAAGAAGGGGGGAAGGTGCAGAGAAGAGAGGAACTTGGTAAAGCTTCTGACAAATGCTGAGCAGCTGTTTGCCTTGTGTCTGAACATCCACTGTACGATCCCTCCCAGGCAGCCATGGGTATTGCCCACCTCCTTGTCATGGCCCTAGAGAAAGAAGGCGTACCCAAGGCAGAGGCCACAAAGAAGATCTGGATGGTGGACTCCAAGGGGCTCATTGTCAAGGTACGGTCAGTCTGGAAACCTAAGAGTTTTCCTGACACCTACAGCCACTGGAACTGGACTGTAAGAGGTCTCTAGGGGAGAAAGTTCTCAGACAAAACACGGTACAACAGGGGAGTAATGTTCTACCCTCCAAAGCAGAAGATACATCCCAAAGTAACCTTAACTGCTCTGTCCAAAAGCTTTAATATGTGGGCAACTGCGTGTATGCATGCCCCTTCCTGCCTTGGACTAACCTTCAACCTCAGTAAATCATAGTTTTCCAAAAGTAACACACTCTCGCCTGTCCACATCCTTGCATATTTTGTTTCTCTGCCTGAAATGCCTTTCCCTTTTGCCAAACACCCACTCTCACCCCACAGCCCCATCTGTTTCCTCCTTGTCTTCTGTTACCTCCTCCAAGAGGCTTTCTCTGAGCATCTAGGTCTCAGTCCACTTCCTACATTCACGCTCACGTAGCCGTCCCCCACTATACGCTGTACTTGCCTCACTGTAAGGCAGTTGCCCTTTTAATTGTCTCTCTCCCCACTAGGCTTTGTAGTCTTCATATCAATGCCTGGCATGTGATGAGTCTGTAATGATGTTTGAGGTATGAGTGCAAGAATGAATAAGAAACCATCTAACTTCGGACTGGACTACAGAGAGGGGCACGTTTAGATGGCCTCCAAACTTAGAACTTCACTGACAGCTCCACGTTTTAGTGCCCCAAATTCCACTAACAGAGAATGTCAGTGAGAGACTTTTTAAAAAGATGACAGAGATAGGAATGGGGGAAGTCCAGGGGGCTCTCAACCAAGAATAGAAGAGGCCCTCAGCAGAAACTGACCTTCTGTTGTCTCCTCTGGAGCTAGTTCACCACTAGAAGGAATTCCTCCTCACACCCCAGGTCATTCCAGAGCACAAGGCGGCGCAGGAAGAAGATGCCAGAGGCTGCCACACTTCCCTCTTGCCACCTTTCAACATTATTTTGTTTATCCCATTAAGCTGACCCCTACTTAAGTCGCTCTCAAAGCTGATGTCTTCACTCTGATTCTCATGAGAACAGCTGACCCAAAGGAGTCATCAGAACACCTGTGCCATTTGCCAGCCTGTCAACCCCTGACTCCTATTTGAAGAAATGAAAGGATCCTGAGCTTGTTGCAAAAGCCAGCTGTGGCAAGCCTGTCCTTGGGCTTAGCTTATTATTATGCACAGGGCGGTCCATGGCTCTTGTAAAGTACATTCAGATTAGCTTTCTGATCCTGATGGCTCCGGCCCCCATGCCTCAACTGGCCCTGGGTGCTGGCTGCCTTGGGGCCAAAGGTCTTGGTCACGCTCAGGCATTTCATGAGAGCCTTTCGGCCCTGGCCCGGGAACCATGACCCTAAAAGTGCAAAGCAAGGCTTTATGGATCCTCCATGTGTGGTTTGAGCTAAAGAAATCCCCCACACAACCCCACACTGTGACACAAGCACACATTACAATCCTTAGTTCCCATGAAAGTTTTCCCAGATCTGATCAAGAGGGTGAGAGACAAGGCTTCTGAGAGCTCAGACCAAAGCACAGGGCTCTCAGGGAATGTTCTCGGGCTCTCCAGAGGCACCCATGTGTTCTCACTGCCAGGCATCATGTTCTCCTTTCCCTGCAGGGGAGGAGCCACCTGAACCACGAGAAGGAGATGTTTGCTCAGGACCATCCTGAAGTGAGCAGCCTGGAGGAGGTGGTGAGGCTGGTGAAACCCACGGCCATCATAGGTAGGAGGAGGCAGGAGGCCCACCGGCCAGCCTAGCTAACCCTCTTCACTTGCAGGTAGAAGCTAAGGCTCAGCCTGTCTCAGCAGGCACAAGGAATCAATGGAAACCACCCTCTCCCCCAGACCCCATGGCCACCGCCGTGCCACCATCTTTCGCTGAGGGACGACTCTATAAAAATCATAGAACTAAGGCACCAAGTTGAAGCTCAGTGATGCAGAATTATACAGTTCAGTGGAAAAGCACAGGGCTGGTCTGAGAGGAATTGAGCACTGCTGTCCCGAACAGGGGACCCTGGCATCTCTCCCTGTGTTGGGAGAGCCACGTACTCTGAAGGACTTTGCCCAGGACCAGGCAGGGACCTGAAAGGACCAGTGTTCCCTCAGGCATGAACAGGAGGTCTTGCCTAGGTCACACAAAAAGACCCTTTTCTCTTTGGCTTCCTGCATCCATCCCTATGGTGAATGCTATCTCCAAGATTCCTGAATCTTCCATATTGCACCAAGAGGAATGGGGTTTTTATAAAGAGTAGGCCGCCCTACTACCCCCCTTTTCCCTGTAGGTGTTGCTGCCATCGCAGGAGCCTTCACGGAGCAGATTCTGAGGGACATGGCCTCCTTCCACGAGCGCCCTATCATCTTTGCCCTGAGCAACCCCACCAGCAAGGCCGAGTGCACAGCTGAGAAGTGCTACCGGGTCACTGAGGTCAGCGGGGAGTCCTTCCTGCCCCAGGCTGAGAGGACATAGTAACAATAATTATGAGTAACCCTATGAGGGTGAAGAAAAATCCCCACTTTCCTGATGAGTAAACTGAGGTTCAGAATGATGAAATAAATTGCCTGAGGTCACATTGCTGGTAAAGAGTGGAGCTGACCCTCAAACCCAGGTCTGGCTCCAAAGCCCAGGCTCTCACCATCATGTCATACTGCTCAAGGGTCCTCTAGAGACAGAGCTTTGACCAGAACCTGAGGCATTCATAGACTTTAGGTCACCTGCACTGGGTTAGCCCTCTCGGGAGGTGACAGGTTAAAAACTTCTACCTTTCAGTGATTTCTTGGCTGCCAGGTAACTCAGTGAGAGCTAAGCTTTCTGGTCAAAGGAACAAGTGTGCTTCCAGCACCTGCTGTGTGCTTGTGCTGAACACGTGGGAGAGAACGAAGAAGGGTAGGCCACCATTACTGCCTGAAACCCATCTCCAGGCTCCATCTCTGCTTTTCTTCCTGCCTCCAGGGCCGAGGGATCTTTGCCAGCGGAAGTCCTTTTAAGAGCGTGACTCTGGAAGATGGCAGGACCTTCATTCCTGGGCAAGGAAACAATGCCTATGTGTTCCCAGGAGTGGCTCTGGGAGTCATTGCTGGTGGCGTTCGGCACATCCCAGACGAGATCTTCCTCCTGACGGCAGAGGTAGCCCCATCCCTGCTCCCTCGCGTGCGTGGTGCTCCCAGTCAGGTCTGTGATCTCTCCCAGGTGCTAGGCTGGCCCCCAGAGATTCCTTCTCTCATCTCCTCTACCCTCCTGCCCCTCACCCCAGCAGTAGATCCTCAAGATGTGTGACCCTCAAGCTTCTCTCAAGATCCCCTCGAGGCTTAAACATCTCTCAGAACACACACATTTTTAAGGGAAATTAAGGAATAGTCCATGGCAGGAGGCGCTGCCAGTGCAGGAACGTCTGTCTGTCTGCTCCTCACCTCCCAGCAGTGTCCCCATGCATGCCCAGAACAGAGGCGAGGCCACCAGAACCATCACAAACAGGGCTCATGGACCATGACCAGCAGCGGAGTCTTCTGACCACTGATCTTGGCCGGGGTTACCAGGGGAACTTATTGCAGAATAAGGCCCACCAGGGCAACTTTCTGTAAGAAAGGGATGGGCCACAAAAGCCTGGTTTGTCTGCTCTGAGGACCAGGATCTGGAGCACAGATACAGGGGTGCTTCTGCTCTGGGTGCCTTCCTAGAAACACTGTCAAAATGAGTCTTTGCTGGAAGTGAGGAAAACAAGGAAAGAATTCATTAAGAATGACAGCTCATGTTCCTAATGTCGGCTGCGAATCCTACCAGCCGCAGTGGCTTACATCCACCCCGTGGTTACTAAACGACAAGCCCTTGACATCTATCTTCTCTCTGAGGAAACTACAGAAATGTCTCTTCAGGGAGGGTAAACTAATCAAAACTATAAACACACACTAAACATATTTATCCCCAGTGAGCTTCAAAGGCTCTGTGATTTCTGACACATTCTCATTTCCCCTCCCCGTGGCACTGGTGAGAGCCCCAGGCCAGCAGGACACGGGAACGGCTCCCACGCAGCCTTAGCCAGCTCCTTTTCTAGAAGCCCTGCAAGGAACCATCTCATGCTCTAAGTTCCTTCTTCCTGCTTCTTGGTCTCTGAGCACTGGCTCCACAAGGACAGCAAGTGATGTCTCCTGCAGGTTTGTCAGCCTGCCTCAGGCCGTGTGCACACTGGCTATGCCTTTGTGCCACAAGCATCTGCCCATCTTGTGTGACCCTCCTGTGTCTTTCTTCTTACTGCTCTGTCAGTGGTGGTGCCCCCCCCCCGTGGCCATGGGTGGAGCTGTGTGAATGCCCCCCATCAGATGGGAGGAATCATTTCCTGCTTGGAATGAGCCTTAAAGCAAACTCCCCTGTGGCGCAGAAAGACGACTGCTCCAGCCTTCCTCTGTAACCCCAAGAGACCTCGACACCCTCACCCCCTAGAGCTTGGGGCGTTGGTCAGCGCCGTCATTTCATGAACAGTGTCAGGAACCTCTCCTCAATCCACATGTTAATCTTTTGCTGCAGTCGGGACAAGTCCTCCCTCCTAGGAGCTGACAGTCTGGTCTTTAAAGGGCTGGCAAGTTACATTTCTGAAAGGAGTACTTAAAAGTTTAAGACAATGAAAGTTGAACCTGATTTTCCTATGGAAAAAAATGATGTAACTTTTAGGAGAATTCTATATCTCATTCCACCTTGACAACTCTCTAAACCAGATACAGTGATCATCCCGATGGGATACCCAGGAAAGTAAGGCACAGAGAGTTTAATCCGTGCCCCAGGTCACCAGGCGCGTGAGCAACAGCACCAGGAGGGCCCCAGAGGATTTCCTCCAAGGTGCAGCAGAGCCTCGCCAGTGCCCAGCGTCTGAGAAGGGACCGCCAGCCACCATCCTGCTCTTCAGTCCGCAGGAGGACTCCTCCAGATGCAGATCTCGCCGTGGACCTCCTGCTTCACTCTGGTCCCATCTTCTATACCTCCCCCAAGAAAATCCTTGAAAACCCAGAGAAGTTCATCTCTCTCCTCATTTTAGACATATGAATGGCTCCTCAATGCTTACAGGGTAAAACCCAAACTCCTTCATACGGTTTCCATCTAAGGCATGTCATCACCAGGCCCTCCTTTTCTCTCCAGCCTTCAGCCTCGCCCTCCCATTGACCAAGCCAATGTTCTTCTTACAATCTAGAACTCATGCTCCCTCCTGCTGCCTCTCTCCAAGAAATTGCATGTGCTGTTGCCTCTCCCTTTTCGAGTAATTCGTCCTCTGTCCCATCTCCTGGGAAGCTTTCCTGTACATGGCCGACCAGGCCCTGCCTTCCTCTGTGCCTACGTGCACCCTCTGCTTGCACTCACTTCCGTGTTATAACTGTTGTACCTGTTAGTCATTGTCCACTGCCTCCAGACTACAGGAGGAGAAAGGCTTCTCTGCCACAGACCCCCAGCAACGAGCGCAGAGCCCGGCGTATCCTAGAGCTCAGTTAGTGTTTGAATGAATGAGCGGAAAGGAGAGATAGGAGCAGGGAAATGAGGCGGAAGAGGAGGAAGCCCACGTCCCTGAGGTCAGCCAGACTCTGAGGCAAGACCAGCTGCTCTGACTCATCCATTCTGGGATGCAGTTTTCAGAGAGCACCACGGCTCTTCCCAGCTTTAACTCTGACACAAGATGACTGGGTGGGAGTGGATTCAGAGCCGGCACATAACAGAGGCTGTTCTGCAAGGCTGGCTGTTCAGCATCTGAGGCTGGAGGAGACGACTTGAGGTGGAGAACGGGGCCTCAGAGACCAGCTCTGAACCGGGGAAGGTGTGGGAGGTGCTGTTCCCAGGATGCTGGCATTCGCTGTCACTCACTGCGGAAGAAGGCTTTGCTCAGGACTGAAGGGCGAGCAGCAGGAGCTCTGCATACAGGGAAACAAGATGGCCTAGGTGGGCACCCACGATGTTACTAAGCACGGGGGAGAGGCTGGAACTCGGGGAGGGTCTCAGCGATCTCGATGCAATAGGCTGAACCAGCCATGGAGAGATCCTAGAGTCTGCTTCACAAGTCTCAAGTGTATTGGTCTCGGTCTTCGTGAATCTCATTTAGAATTTAGGGTCCATGTAGTTTAATCTCTCAGCCAATCTCACAGAACAGAAAGGATGTGTCCTTGCTTAGAAGCCCAAGCATGGGGGCGCCTGCGTGGCTCAGCTGGTTAAGCGTCCGACTCTTGATTTCCGCTCAGGTCATGATCTCAGGGTCGTGAGATGTGGCCCCATATTGGGCTCCACACTGCGCATGGAGCCTACTTAAGATTCTCTCTCTCCTGCTCCCTTTGCCCCTCACCCTCTCTCTAAAATAATAAATAAATCTTTAAAAAATAATAAAAGTCCAAGCATTAAACTTCCCTGGGGCCTTGAGGGGGCAGAGACTACAATGGGAAGTGCACTGGTTGGCCACCTCCGAGGGGTGAGGGGAGTCTCTGGGGTAATGGTTTGGGTTTGTTCTGGGAAGATGGAAACTCGGCTTACTCCTCTTGGTTCTCTCTCCCCAGCAAATTGCCCAAGAGGTCTCCGAGCAGCATCTGTCACAGGGGAGACTGTACCCCCCACTCAGCACCATCCGAGACGTGTCTCTGAGAATCGCCATCAAAGTAAGGAGCATCCTACCGCCAGTGATATGGCCAGCGCAGCTCGACAACTTCCACTCGCTGGGAGTTTAGGGGAGCTAAGGAGAGGGCAGCCGTAGCGGCGTCCTGAGCTCCCACGCCAACTCTGGCCAAGAAATGCCTGTCTGCAGCTCGAGCCCCACCCCCACACCCACTCAGGCCAGTTCTGGGAAAGCTCCTGGATTTCCCTTCAAAGACCAGGCAAAAAGGTCAACAAAGTCCACAGTCTTGTGGACCAGAATGTGGGTGGAATTTTTTTAAACTGAATCATAAGTGCCCATTTATACAGAAAGGCCAATTTTCATGGCATCCTGAAAAGAGCTCTGGGAACCCCTTCACTTTCCTGAGCCTCAGTTTCTTCCTTTTCCAAAGGGGATGGTAATTCTTCTCTGAGTTCTGAAGACTAAAGAGGACAGCCAGAAAGCTCCACACTCATTAGAGAGTAAATGCTTATTCCTCCCCCTTTTGTCAGAATGCCTGGGCCACACGATGATCGGGTTCCTGGAATAGTCCAAGGAAAAATGTCCTCCTAGAGACCTTGCAGAGATGGTACATTTTCAGAGAATCAGAACACAGTGCAATCAAGACTGGCCCAACATGGATAACTGTTGAATAAGGGTTGCGTTGGGGTTTATTATACTATCATTTTGATTAGTATATATATTTGACATTTTCTGTAAGTTTTAGAAGTAATTTCAGAAGATGCATTGCACAACCGCACATGCTCCCCATGAGCTGTCCATCATAGGCTCTAGAGTCAGCCCTGAAGACTAATAGTCCAGCTCACGGCCCCAGCTCCGCACTGTCCATTTCCTTCCTTTTGGGGATGTAGAGACTAATGCTCTTCTGAAACCAAATCTGATACCCAGAGAACAGTGTCTAGGCTCTTCTCCCAATTCAACCCACATTGGGGGGGGGGGCTGGATATCAGGTACTGGACACCTGATGTGGCCTGCTGCCTAATTTTATCCTCACACTACTCCAGAGAAAGGTCTCATAACTCCCACTTTAGAGATGAGGAAACTGAGGCTCAGCAAGGATAATGTCACCACCGAGAACCCACAGGCAGTTGGAAGCTGGCGCAGACTTGAGTCCGAGGCCTCTTGAATGCAGCCTAGTGTTTATTCACTACATCACAGCTCCCTACCCAGGTGGAAAGCTCCAAATGCCTCCTAGCCGGTGGCTTCAAGGACAACAATTTATGGTTGCTCGGGGGCGGTTACCCTTCCACAGGCTCCCAAATACCCTTTAGGCAACTTTTAAGCAGGTTTCTCCTTAGTTCCATTTCCTCAGCCTGTATGTTTTTCCTTAGGTCCTTGACTTCGCGTACAAACACAACCTAGCCTCCTACTACCCGGAGCCCAAGGACAAGGAGGCTTTTGTAAGATCCCTGGTCTACACTCCAGACTATGACTCCTTCACACTGGACAACTACACATGGCCTAAGGAAGCCATGAATGTTCAAACAGTCTGATGCAGTCTCAGAGGCTGTGTGAGTCTGGAACAAGCCCAGAGTAACAACGACAATATAAATGGGTTCTAAAATGGCCATCTTTGTCACTGTGTTTTTCCTTTGAACTTTCTGGTGTGAGGGGAGATATCCAGGCACATATAGTGAATGACATCCTTGTCCATGAAGGCCCTGAGAATTCCCTTTTCTTAACCCTCTTCCGACTTCCTGCCCAAGAATTTCTTCATCTAATTGCCAACAATTAGCTAGATCTTGTGGGAAATCTAGAATCCTTCCTAGAATTCTGCCTTTACAGAGCTCAGAGTCTAGTGAAGGAGATGAGATGTGGACACGATTCGTTTTTCCACAAGGGGGAAAGTGATGGAGTCCATGAAAGAAGTGCAGATAAAGGTCAGAGATATTCACAGAAGGGAACGGAGACTTCCTATGAGAACATAAGAGAAGGCTTCGAGGGGAGAAATGTGTGCAAAGTCCCAAGAGTGAAGATGGGTAGGAGGCATGGGAACCTGAGGAAGGGAAGGGCAGCCACTGAGCAGAGAGCACGGCCCACTCGTGAGGGAGCGCAGTCCCAGCTGGAGGAACACGCACCCTTCAAGACTTAGGTGGGTGTGAAGGCTGAGGGGCTGAAGGCAACTCACTAGTCAAAAATCATCCCTAACCTGTGGGTTACTGAATAGTAGGATTACTTTTTGGTTATTACTAAAAGGAAACCTAGAGAAATGTGGGCATGTCAGCAGGCCAAGGAGTGAGGAGGAAGAGAGGCAGTGAGGGGAAGAGAATCATGAAGTTCTAGGAAAGCCCTGATTTCATTTTCCTGACTCTGGTACTCTTCTCCCTCTATCTCCACCTCTCTCTCTCTCTCCCTCCCTCCCTACCCCCGACCCTTCACTCTGAAGGAATTCAGCAAACCAGAGCAGTATTCTTAAAGAATGCCTTCAGTCTGTCATGTGGGTTTCTTAGACAAGTTCAACCACAGCTTTCACCTCCTTCTGTCTAGCAGAGCCCACACCATGGGATGGGGAGGTGGAGAAAAGCCTACGGCCACCGCAATCAAAGGCCCTGATAAATTTCTAGAACCTATTGGTTCTTTCAACCTCTAATTTTATTGGATAACATAGAAAACAGTAAATCATGCTAAGGGAACTACCACCCCAACCCTTGCTGCCAGCTCAGCCTCAAGATCCCCACCTCCCAGTCACAGGACTGTCGGACTCCTAGCACAGTAATTAGCAGACACACTAGTCATCCCTTGCCCAGGTCTTGTTCTTCCAACGCCCACTTCCTTGGTGCTAGTGCTCAGCCAAACACATCCTGAGAAAACATCCCTGTTCTACAATCCCTGGGCTCATGGAGAATGAGAACTTCTTCAGAAGAGGATTTGAAGTAAGCTGCAATCTCAATGCCAGAGAACCTCTACACTGTCATTTCTGTGTCCTGGCCCACCACTTCTGTACCCCAGCTGCGCGTCCTTTGTACTCAGTGTCATAGAAAAGTAGTAGAGAAAAGCAATGATGTAAAAGCAGGTTCTTTGAAAAGATCAACTAAATAAATAAACTGTAGCTATACTGACCAAGACATAAAGAAGATACAAAGTACATTTCCTTTGTTTCAACCACACTAAACACAGGCACTTTCAGGCCTGTACCCTTATAAATGCTTGGTCTCCATCTGCCAAGTTCTTCCCCCCACCCATTCCCTGCCCTTTATCAATTAAATAGCAGCTCACTCCAGCTTTCTGCTGGAGACATCATTCATCTTTGGAGTTCAAATGCAACTGGTTCCTGAAGTCATCCTGGACAGAGTTAATAATTAGATTAGAAATCAGAAAAAAAATGGGAAATTTCTAACCATTTGTAAATTAAATAATACATTTCTAAATAACCCACGGTTCCAAGAAGAAGTCACAGGGTTAATCATATATATATTGTATTGAATGAAAAATATTCAAATTAATGAGTTTTATCTAGAACACTGCTTAGAGGAAAATTCTGTAGCTCTAAACAAATGCCTTTGTCAGTAAAAAAAGAAAAGTCTCAAAACAATAACATGAACTCCCTGCAGAGACAAACAAAATCCAAAGCAAGTTAAGGTTAGAACAGAGGGGCGCCTGGGTGGCTCAGTGGGTTAAGCCGCTGCCTTCGGCTCAGGTCATAATCTCAGGGTCCTGGGATCAAGTCCCGAACTGGGCTCTCTGCTCAGCAGGGAGCCTGCTTCCCTCTCTCTCTTTCTGCCTGCCTCTCCATCTACTTGTGATTTCTCTCCGTCAAATGAATAAATTAAATCTTTAAAAAAAAAAAAAGATTAGAACAGAAATAATTGATCTAAAACAAGAATTTGATTAATAATTAAAAATCTTCCCACCAAGAAAAGCACAGGCCCAGATGCCTTTTTTAGTTAATTCTATTAAATATTTAAAATAGGAATAGTACTGGAATGCCTGGCTCAGTTGGTTGGGCGGCTGTCTTCGGTTTAGGTCATGATGCCAGCATCCTGGGATCGAGTCCCACATGGGGCTCCTTGCTCCGCAGGGAGCCTGCTTCTCCCTCTGACTCTGCCTGCCTCTCTGCCTGTGCTCGCTCTTGCTCTCTCTCTCTCTCTGACAAATAAATAAAATCTTAAAAAAAAAAAAAAAGATGGTGTGGTTATGTAGATCAATGGAAAAAACCTGAGAATTCACAACTAAGTCCTCACATTTATGGCACATTGATTTGCCACAAACCTACCAAAATACTTCAGTGGGGGAAAGGATAGTCTTTTGAACAAACAGTAGTGCGACACCTGAATATTCACATGCAAAAAGTTAAAAAAAATTAAGAGAGAGACATTTACTTCACACCATACATAGAAATTAATTTAAAATAGATCACAGACCTAAATGTAAGCTAAAGCTATAAAACTTCTAGAATAGAGCAGAAAACTGTGATTGAGAAGAGTTCTTGGATAGTTCAAAAGCATGATTTATAAAAGAAAAATTGATAAAATTGTAATTCAGGGTTTTTGTTTGTTTGTTTGTTTTTTAGTTTTCCTCTTGAAACATATAATTAAGAGAGAAAACAAGCAACAGACTGAGGGGAAATACTTGCAAATTATATATCTGAGAAAGGGATTATGTCCAGAATATATGAAGAACTTTTATAGTTCAGTAAGAAATGGACAAAACCACCCAATTAAAAAGGTTGACGAATGTTTGAATTGGCATACTACAAAAAAATATGTAAATGGCTAACAAGCACATGAAAAGATGCTTAATATCACTGGTCATTTGAAAATTAAGGGCGCCTGGGTGGCTCAGTGGGTTAAGCCTCTGCCTTCGGCTCAGGTCATGATCTCAGGGTCCTGGGATCGAGTCCCACATCGGGCTCTCTGCTCAGCGGGGAGCCTGCTTCCTCCTCTCTCACTCTGCCTGCCTCTCTGCCTACTTGTGATCTCTCTCTGTCAAATAAATAAATAAAAATATTTAAAAAAAAAAAAAAGAAAATTAAAACCATTTCACACTTACCAGAATGGCTATAATAAAGAAGACGGTAAGTGTTGAGGAAGATTGGAACCTCTTCTAACATCACTTTGTCTTCTAAGCGCTATGAAATTAAGGGAGAGTTTCCTTTGTCTTTTTAATCCCAGGGTCCTGGGATCGAGCCCCTCATCAGGCTCCCTGCTCCTCAAGAAGCCTCCTTCACCCACTCCCCCTGATTGTGTTTCCTTTCTCACTGTGTCTCTGTAAAATAAGTAAAATCTTAAAAAAAAAAAAAATCTTCATTCTAACTCCCCAGGCTCTCAGGCACAGGCCCAGAATTCAGCATGTGTCATTTAGTATACTGGATGTTGTGGTTGTGCCACCCAGATCCCTGTGCAGGGCTGAAACACTCATTTCCCAGCTGCCAGAAATATTTATTAGCTGAAGGTTCACAGCTGCATCCCTCTCTGGGAATTGCACTTGGCTGAAGGAAGGTACTTCATTCAAGGGTATGGCTTCTTCCCCAGGGACAGCCTGCATACAATGACTGGTTGACTCAAGTCCAAATACTCAACCCCTTTGCCTCAGTTGGGGACATCTCTAAGTGGTCATCCCAGCTTGAGAGCTCCTTGCGAGATTAGCTAAGGCCAGTTTTACAACTAACTGTATGTATCGCCATTTAACAATTGCCGCCATTTTCTGGTTCTGTTACTCCCTCACAGGTGTTGAGACAACTCCCCAGTAAATCTCCAAATGCAAATATCAGATGTAGTATAGGTTTCCTGAGGAACTCAACTTGCTACACGTGGAGGAAAATGGCCAAACTTCTCAGTTTTCTAATCTGCTGTACCAGTCCCACATGACCACCAAAAGCCTCTCTGGGTTTCTCTTTCTCTCAGTAGAGAGCCCCCACTCACTTCCCTGGACCAAGTCTGATTCTTAGCCCACGTCCAGAATCACTGAATGCCCCCAGTGGGGGGTGAGGGGTGGTGAAGGGGGTGGAGTTGGCCACTCACCTCAGGAGAGCTCCTCCCTCTCTGGAACTGTTCATCTCGTTCTTGTTGCTTTTTCAGCTCTCCAACAGGTCTTCAAACATACTCCTTTACAAATTTTTTCTTATTTTTCTGGTTGTTATAGTGTAGGTGGTATAATGCTGCAAATTTCTACACCCTATCTGGAAGTGGAAGTCTCTAGGCACAGGTTTTCAAAATTCCAAATGTGTGGATATTAACTTTTTTCCCAACTTAATTGAATGATAGTCAAAGAAGTTATTAGTATTACTTAAATATTTTTAAATTTGCTGAAATTTTATGGTCAAATTTAATAACTATTTCATGTACTTACTCCTAAAATAATACAGATTCTCACTGTCGGTTGCAATGCCCCTTGTATGTTCATAAGCTTAATTGTTTTGTTCAAATATGTATCTTTACTGATTTTTGCCCACTTGATCTGTTTCTGCAAGATGGATAGTAAAATATCCCATCACTGTGGTAAATTTGTCGATGTTCCTTATAGTTCTCTCTGTATTTGCTTTATACATTTTGGACCAATGTTGTTTGGTGCATGAAGTTTAGAATGGTTATAACTTCCTGGTGAACTGAAACTTTAATGATTTTTATCTCTAGCAACGCCTTTGCTTCTACTTTTACTAATAACACATCTCTACCATCCTTTCTTCCTCCTGCAATTCATTACTTATTTAGATGGTTAGGATCCTGTACTAGGTGAATGGTGAACACTGAAATTATTTCTGCTGCAGAACTATATTCCCAGACAGTGTGAATATATGGTTAAACTAGCACTAATACAGGTCATCATTTCATCAATTCCATAATAAAACAAAGTATCAGGTACCCAAATACAAAGTTACACAGTTCAAAAAGCATATAAAATATTAGATGTCTGATCACTTCAGTAGTAGAAACCCACTTCTCTTGATTGGGAAGACAAGGAAAAAACATGCTTCCGAGAAAAACAGTTAATGAACAACTTCTAATAGACATGGTGAAGAATTACAAGATTTCAGAAACTTTATAAATAAGAAATGTTTGGACTATAAAGCATCTCTGCCTTAAAAAGAATTTTTTTCTTGCTAAATAAAAGACCTATTCTATACACCCTGCCAAGACAAAGGCAACATTTTACTAGAGATATTTCATAGCCTCCTCCCACTCTCTCTTCAAACCCTCCCCCTCTAAGTTGCACCCCAAGTGTAAACATTAAAGTAACTGTAAGACATTTTTGTCTGAAACCATTACACACATGTGCTTCTGTACAATGTGTATTTTACATGAACTTTCAACCACAGATTTGTGATTTTTCAAAATGGCGGCTTTCATAACAGGCACAAAATGAGCTTTATAGAAAGATATTAAATAATCCCTTAAGTCTTGGTAAGAATCCAATAAAAATCGATTTTTGCTAAAACCTGATGTATACTGGTGTTCATGTGGGATGGTAAACATGAAGGAAAAAATAACCACATAGGCCCTACTTACAATGTTTGAAAGGACTAAAGGAATAAACCACATATGGTTTACAGTGCTGTTCATAATTACTAGGATTTTAATTATATAGGATACTAAAAATATACAAGTATTGTGCTGGATATTTTGGCACCTAAGCTCTCAATTTCTTACATATTTTTTTTTCTGACATGGGAATAGTATGAAGCCAAATATAGAGGCTGCAATTCTGTCATGCTTGTGGTTTTTTTCATGATTCCTATGGAAGCTTCATTACACTGGTCATTCATTAAGCCTACATGTTGGCTAATATGTACGATAATTAAGTCCTCTCTCAAGTTCCATTTCCAAGGCAACAGCATAAGGGAGCCAAGTTTTATTGAATGCAACAGTTGTTTCTATGACCACTGGAGTCCTTGTAGCGCAGCCGCATTTTAGAACGGTATTTCTCCAAATACAAAAGTTGTTTGCTGTTAAAAGCTCCACGCCGCTTTTGTCTTATAAACTGCACTGCATCTTCGTTTTTCATTCCACCTTCAATTAGGGCTAGGGCAACAAGCACTGGCGTTCTCCCAAGACCCGCAACACAGTGGACAGCAATACAACAGCCAGGTTCCTCCCGAAATTTAAGGTGTACGAGACTCAGCCAGTCGTCGACAATCTGGTTAGATGGCGATGACCCGTCATCGAAAGGCCAATCCAGAACCTGGATGCCTTCTTTCTCCACGAGAGCAGTGTCGTAGGTGGCTTCACATACTCTTACTATTGTAGTAACTCCGTGTTTCTTAAGTTCTTCTATAAACTTGTTTAAGGTTGCACTGGTTGGGCTGTGTGTAATAAGGAATCTCATGTTCCTGTACGTGACTTCCACGGGGGCTGGCCGGCTCGTTGGAGCCATGTTCATTTAGCTGAAATGTTTCCAATGCTTGAAGGCAGAAGTGATGTGAAGAAGCTGAAGGATACGCCCATATACTCCACCGGAAATTCTCAACGCTTGGGAAAATGTAATGGAGAGTCACAGGAAACGCCACGAGCCCCCTCGCAAGCAGCCGTCCTTGGGGTCAGGAATACTGAGGCAGCGGAAAAGGAGGGCGCCCGGGTTTACCCCATCCAGGTCTTAATGCTTGGGAAACGCTCCGAGGATTTCAACTCTACACGTGCGCGCCCAGGATAAGCGATCGGCCGGCGGCTTCCCGGGGGAGGAGCAACGCGCCTCTGCAGCTCACTGGTCCTCGAAAAGGTCGTGCTGTGCCTGGCAGTAATCTCTGGGGCCCTTCAGAAACTCCATAAAGGCGTGCCCGAGACCACCACAGACAGGAGCCTGTTTACTCATTAAAGACTGTGGCCTAATCATACAACCAGTCCCGCAGCGGCGACACAGGCGGCGGCGGAGGCCTCGGCTGCGGGGCAGCGAATGGCAGTGGCAGCCGTGGGGCAGCAGTGACCCGACACCAGGCTCTACTGTGCTCCTGCCTCGAAGGAGCCAATCCGCGAGCAGAGGCGTTCTTGCGTCACAAGCCCGCCCTTTCACAGCAGCCGTGACGTAGGCTCCTCTCCACCAATCGCGGCAGGGCGCTCCGAGTGGCTGCAAGCGTGAGACCCAGCGCTGGCCCGCCGTTGTCACTGCGGCGCGGCTGGTTGGGGAAGGAAGGCGTGGTGCAGACCGAGACGCCACGATGGGAGGGAAGAGAAGGTATTGGGGGAAGAATCTCATCCATGCCCATCCATTGGCTCTGAACGATAAAGCTTTTTCCAGCGGTTTCGTGTCTTGGCTGACTCGGGAACAATACGTTCCTAGACTTTTTCTTTAATCCAATCTGACAATACTGGTCTTTTTACTGAAGACCTTCGTTAATTTACATTATTTTACTTAATGTACATTATTCTAATGTACATTTAAATTTATTAAATTTATTTAATGTACATTATTTTATTTAATTTTATTTAGTTAATTTAGTTAATTTACATTATTTTATTTAATGTTTTTAATTTAGTTAATTTACATCATTTTATTATTTTACATTATGTTAATTATTGTTATATTTGCTCTCATTTTGTACTCTTCCATATATTTATCCCTTTTTTCATCTGTTCTTGATTTCTTTTGGATTAGGGTTTTGCTCCTCTGAATCTGTATCCAAAATCCTCTGCTGTGTTGGGGATGATGTGATTGTGGTTTAAGCTTACCAACTGCTACCGATTAGATACTGTTCTAAATCTAACTGGCTTTAAAGAAATTCATTTGCTGTAACAACTGTATGAATTAGATAGCTTTATTTTTATAGCTCTGATTTTTAAAAAAATTAAACTTAGGCACAGAAGTGTTACTTGCCCAAAGTTACACAACTAGTAAATGTCAGGGTTAAGATTTAAATCGTGAAATTCTGGCTCTGGAGTCTACCTCTCTAACATATATATGTCCTATCATATACCTTTTTATTCTTTTACTTCTGAAATAGCTTAGAAATAGTCAAACATTCTAAATACTTTCCCATGTCTTCAAGGAACTTAAAAGACTTTAAATATTAATGTTGTCAAGCATTTTTTTTACCACCTATTACATTGTTTATAAAAATCAGTCTTTGTTTAAATTTATCCAGTATGTGATCAGCTTCTTTGCTCACTATTCCTCCTTGCACCACCACCCTTTCTTCTAAGATTATTCTTTATTTACCCAGGAGCATCTTCTGGAGGTTCCCTTAGTTCCTAGGATATGATCAACTTTGAATAATATTTTATATAACCTTAAAAATATGCATTCTCTCACTACTGAAATTGTTGGTAGACTTGTTCCCCCCCACACACACACTTTGGTTCTTTAATGAGTATTTTTTTTTTATGAAATTCTCTTATTTGGGTTTCATTCTTATTGTTTTGCTGGGTATATAATTTTACATTGACATTTATTTTTGTAGTCCTTTGAAGACATTCCTTGTCTTCAGGTTTCCTCTCTAATAGCTGTAGAATTTTCTAAAATATCTAGTCTTTGGGCATTACCATGATACCAAAACCAGATAGTTCAAAAAAGAAAACTATAGGCCAATATCCCTAATGAGCATAGATGTAAAGATTTTCAAAAAAAATATTAGTAAACCACAAACCACATTCAACAATGCATTAAAGGCTAATTTGCTATAATCAAGTAGAATTTCTTGGTTCAATACTTGCAAGACAATGAACCACATTAACAAGATAAAGGATAAAAATCATATGATCATTTCAATACATGCAGAAAAAGTGCTTGTCAAAATTCATTTGTTCATGATAAAAACTCACAACAAAGTGGATTTAGAGGGGAAATGCTCAATTAAGTCCATATAGGACAAACCCACAGTTAATATCACCCTCAATGCTAAAAAACTGAGTACTTTTCCTTTAAGATCAGGAATAAGACAAGAATGTCTACTCTCACCACTTTTATTCAACATAGTAGTCTTAGCAACAGTAATTAGACAAGAAAAGGGGGAAAAGGGAGGGCAAATTAGTAGGGAAGAAGTTATACTATCACTTTTTGCAAATGACATAATACTATACATGGAAAACCCTAAAGACTCCACCAGAATCTGTTAGAGTAAATAAACACTATTTTATCCTAATATCTTAATGTGATAGGATATAAAATACAGAAATCTGTTGCACTTCTATATTATGTATACACACACACACACACACAAAATAGGAGAAAGAAATTAAGAAAACAATTCCATTTAAAACTGCACCAAAGAGGGGCATCTGGATGGCTCAGTGGGTTAAGCCTCTGCCTTCAGCTCAGGTCATGATCTCAGGGTCCTAGGATCAAACCCCACATTGGGCTCTGCTCAGCAGGGATTCTGCTTCCTCCCACCCCACCTGCTTCTCCCCCTACTTGAGATCTCTGTCTATCAAATAAAATCTTAAAAAAAAAAAAAAAAAAACCTGCACCTAGTAGAATAAAATACCTGAGAATAAACTTAACCAAAGAGGTAAAAGACCTGTATTCTGAAAATCAGAAGACACTGAGGAAAGAAACTGAAGATTACAGTAACAAATGGAAAGATATTCCATGCTTGTAGATTGGAACAAATATTGTTAAAAGGTCCATACTACTCAAAGACATTGCATTAATATGATCCATATCAAAATATCAATAGCATTTTTCACAAAGCTAGAACATATAATACTAAAACTTGTATGAAATCAATAAAGCCCCCAAATGGCCAAAACAGTCTTGAGAAAGAAAAACAAAATTAGAGGTATCAAAATACCAGATTTCAAGACATACTACAAAGCCATAATAACCCAAACTGGCACAAAAACAAACACCTAGATCAGTGGAACAGAATATAGTCCAGAAATAAGTCCATACACATATGGTCATGTAATCTATGACAAAAGAGGCAAGAACAAACAATGGGGTGAAGACAGGCTGGTCAATCAATGGTGCTGAGAAGACTGGACTGCTACATTCGGAAGAATGAAACCAGATCACTTTCTTATAGCTTAAATATTAATTCAAAATAGATTAAGTACAGAACTATGAGACCTGACACCTAAAAGTCCTAGAAGAAAACATAGGAGGTAGTCTCTGACATCAGCCTTAGCAATATTTTTCTAGATAGGTCTCCTCGAGCCAGGGAAACAAAAGCAGAAATAAACTATTGGGAGTATACCAGAATAAAAAGCTTCTGTATAATGAAAAAAACCACCAACAAAGTGAAAACACAACCTATGGGAGAAGAATTTGCAAATGATGTATCCTATAAGGAGTTAATATCCAAAATATATTAAAAACTTATACAACTCAACACCAAACAAAACAATACCCCAAAAATAACCCAATTTGAAATTGAGTAGAGGACATGAGTAGATATTTTTCCAAAGAAAACATACAGACGGCCAAAAGACAAAGGAAAACGTGCTCAAATCACTAATCATCAGGGAAATGCAAATCAAAATCGCAGTGAGATATTACCTTATACCTGTCAGAATAGCTAGTATCAAAAAGACAAAAAAATAACAAGTTTGGCAAGGATGTGGAGAAAAAGAAACCCTCATAAATGTTGTTGGGAATGTAAACTGGTGCAGCCAATCTAGAGAACAGTATGCAAGTTTCTCAAAAAATTACAAATAGAAATATTTTATGATCCAGTAATTCCACTTTGGGGTGTTTACCCAAAGAAAATGAAAACACTAATTCAAAAAGATATATGCTCCTGTATGCTAACTGTAGTACTATTTACAATAGCCAAGATATGGAAGCAACCCAAGTGTCCATTGATAGATGAATGGATAAAGAAAAAGTGGTATAGGTATGCAATGCCATAAGATGAAGCCATTTGTGTTAACATGGATGGACCTAGAAGCTATCATGCTAAGTGACAGAAGTTAGAGAAAGATAAACATCATGTGATTTCACTAATGTGTGGAATCTAAAAAGCAAAACAAATGAACAAACAAAAAAAGACTCTTAAATACAAAGAGCAAACTGGTGGTTGCCAGAGGAGATGGGTGTGGGGGAATGGGTGGAATAGATAAACTTCCAGTTATGGAATAAATAAGTCATGGAGATGAAACGTACAGCATAGGAAATAGAGCCAATACTATTGTAACAACATTATGCAGTAACAGATGGTGACCACACTTACACTTTGAGCACTAAGTAATGTATAGAAATGTTGAATCATTATGTTGTGCATCTGAAACTAATATAACAATGTATATAACAATGTATGTTAATTATATATATATATTTTTTTAAGGTAGAAACAGACCCATAAATACAGAGAACAAACCAGTAGTTGCCAAAAGGGAAGGGACCGGTAGAATGGGCAAAATGGGTGAAAGAGGGGGAGAGATCTAGGCTCCCACCTAATCCACTTATCAAATAAGTCACAGGGATGAATGTTTCAACATAGGGAACATAGTCAAATAGCACTGTATATGGACAGACGGTAGCTACGTTTATGGTGAGCTACGTAATATACAGAGTTGTCAAATCACTATGTTGTATACCCGAAACCAGTGTAAAACTGCATGTTAACCAAACTTCAAGAAAAATGAAATAAAATGTCTAGGCTTTGTTTCCAGTCTCTGCATGGCCTGTAACAATAAACCTCTACTTCTTTCTTCTTTCCCTTTCCTTCCCTCTTCACTCTTTTATTCTTTTTTCCTTCCTTCATTTCTTCTGTAATAACTCAGTCCACTAGATGAAGTGGAGCAAGGTAGTTGTCTGTGAAGGAGGCAGGGATACTGGAATCTAGGGGTGAGTAAGAAGGGCTTTCACGCAAGGGTCAGATGGTAATAGTAGCCTGGTACAGACTATTAGCATCCAAGCAGAGTGGAGAGAACATATAAGTAAGTGTCCCGTAAGTATTTATCTGGTAACACATTGAGGGTAATGGGAATCTGTATTTTCACTGTCAGATACAAGTTACAAACACAGAAAGGGAGAAAAGTAGAATTAATGCTAGGATTTTGGGTTGGAATTGGTTGCATCTATGTAAACTCTTAATTTTCAATATAAAGAAGATAGTTATGGAAATAAAGATGTGTGTACAAGAGGACTAGAGTAGCCTGGAACATCTTGTTATGACACAAAGTAAGGAAATGTTCAAAGAATGACAGGAATATGACAAAAGGACAGAGAACACAAACCAAGGGAGACTAAAGAGACCTGTCAACTAAATGTAATCGGGTATCCCAAATGGGAATTTTTTATACTTTTTTTTATTATGTTAATCACCATACAGAACCTCAATAGTCTTTGATGTAGTGTTCCATGATTGTTTGTGTACAACACCCAGAGCTCCATAGAATACGTGCCCTCCTTAATACCTACCACTGGGTTCACTCATCCCCTCCCCCCAAAAAAACCCTCAGTTTCATCCCTGGAGTCCACAGTCTCTCATGGTTTGTCTCCCCCTCCGATTCACCCCTACCCCTTCATATTCCCCTTCCTTCTCCTAATGTCCAAATGGGATCTTGAAACAGAAAAAGAACATTTGGGAAAAACTAGTGCAATCTGAATAAAGTGTAAAGTTTAGTTAATGGTAAAATACCAATGTTGTTTCCTCAATTATAACAAAGGTATCATAGAAATGTAAGGTATTAGCAATCAGGAAACTAGATGAGGAGCATACAAGAAGTATCTGAAACCATTCTAAGATTTTTTTTAATTATTTAAAATATAACAAAAGCAGAGAAGCGAGTTTGAAGGGCCTCACTGGTCATGATTTTCATATCAACTCATTGAATAGAAATCCTTAAATCCATACCCATACAAATAAATCAATATGGAGAAGCCAACACTCTGCCTTATAGTAGAATGCCAATTAATAAATGGAACAGGAATGGCAGAATTCGTAAAATCTGTATTTAACAAGTGTCAACACAATTATTCAGCAAAGAAACATCAAAAGATGCCAAAACCAGTGGGTGAAAGTTGATGAGGAATGACTTATTAGCATTCAAAAGTATCTAACACACACACAATAATTCATTAAAGAAGATAGTGTTAAAACTTGAAGGTATCACTTAATCAAATGATCAAAATTAACATGACCAGTGATGGGACAAATTGAGTTGTGAAGCACCTGTTAGGATGATTATGACACATCCCATCTGTGATATTCTTGAAAAAAAAAATCATGGCTGGAATTTTATGATGAGGAAAAATCAGACAAATCCAAATGGAAGGACTAAAATCTTTAAAGGTGTCAGCCATGAAAGTCAAGTAGAGGCTGAAGACTTTTCCAAGTTGAAGGCGATTAAAGAGATAATGGCAATTAAATCTAACACAGATTTCGATCCTTTTGATAAAAAGGACACTATTGGGACAACTAGAAAAATCTGAATTGAGTCTTTAAATTATTTGCGGGGGGGGGGGGGTTATTTATTCATTTAACAGAGAGGGAGAGTATGAGCAGAGTGGGAGGGAGAAGCAAGCTCTCTGCTGAGCCAGGAGCCGGATGGGGGACTTGATCCCAGGACCCTGGGATCATGACCTGAGCCAAAGGCAGCCACTTAATGAACTGAGCCACCCAGGTGTCCCGAGTCTTTAAATTATATAATACTAATGAATCAATGTTAATTTTCTGATTTTGGTAATTATATTGTGGTTTTATGGGAGAATATCCTTATTTATAAGGTACTATATCCTGAAGTATTCAGAAGCGATAAGACCTAGGTCAGCAACTTGCTCGATCTTATTTCTGCCTGGGATTTAGGGGGATAGGAGGATATTTTTACCCTTCTTCAACCTTCTCTGTAAGTTTAAAATAATTTCAAGTAGAAATCTAACTTAAGCATTAATTTAAAAGGCCTGGGTCATAGATAATTATCTGATGCTTTCTGCTTGGATTCTCATTCTCACTTTGTGTTGGTCTCTGGAGACATTTTTAGAGCTTTACATTTTAAAAAGTTTTAAAAAATATTTTAGCTAGTATTTTTAATGGTTCTGTAGCTCCCCCCGCCCCCGCCAAAATTTCAGATTATGGCAGACTGGCATTGTCCACTATGTTCCATTTTCCCCATATTTAATACTAGCATTCCCTGAGTATTTCACTAGACATTACCACCAAGCTAGAGACTTCAATTCCCAAGTTCCCTTGCAGCATGGTGTGGCCATGTGATTAAATTCTGGCCAATAGGACATAGACAGAAATAATGGTACCACTTCCGGGTTATACTCCTTTAAAAAAATGCACACTGGTTCCCCTGCCCCTTTCTCCCAAGTTGCTAATTGGGAGATGGTGAGAAATGGAGCAGTTGCCTCGACCCAGTGGTAGAAAGCACAGGAGAACCTAGTAGCCACCCTACTATCTTAGACTACTTACCTCTAGACTGTTCCTTGGGAGGAAAACACACTTCTGTCTTGTTTAAGCCACTGTTATTTGATCTCTGTTAAAGCAGTATCCTAACAAAATGTAAATAAAAGGGCTAAAGTACTACCTGATTTGGAGGAAAGGGAAAGGCGGGAAGAATAAGGACTCAAAACGACAATAATACGCTCCTGGCGCTGGCCAAGATGGAGTAAGTCCTCTATAGTATTTCTCTCCGACTGACTCAAACTGAAGAGAACACAAAAAGCAGCTACTGAGGACACAGAAAAGTACACAATAGCAGATGGATTGCATAAGTAAGTCAAAACTTGAAGAATGACTAGCATAGTGATGACTTTACTGGTAAATTTATTCCTCCTCTCGCTTTGACCTAATAGCAAAGCTTTCTAGCCAAGGAGCCAGGGAAAAGCCTCCTTGTGGGCTGGGCAGTATGAAGAGAATACCCTAGTTTCCTCTTTTGTCCCTCCCTGGCATGCCACAAGGCCAGCAACATCATGAAGCTGGACAGGGGTCACATCAGCAGCAGGAGTGGTGGAGACTTTGCAAGCACCTGGACCCAAGGGATCCTGTCTTGTCCAGAAAAACAAGGAAAGGGGACCCTTCTCTTCAGTAGGATGAGAGTGATTTGTTATTTCACTCTGTCTTGTCCTTCACTGCTTTGCCCCAAGGTCAGCCCATCATATAGAACTTTAAGAGAACAAAGGGAGTCAAAACTCTGAGAAAAAACCTTGGCTTTATAGCCAGAAGACTGGGAATAGGGGATTTGAGAATGTGGGAGAAATTCCAGTGAGCAGAGAGCTAGAGAAAGAAATCCTCTAATTCTACATGTGAGTCACTACAAGTCTCACTCAGGCTTATTCCCCATTTGCACCTGTGAAAACACAGGCTTTCAGAACTGAACTAACATCATAACTGTTATCCACAGAAAGTGAGATAGAGGGAGGGGAGTTAAGATGGTGAAGGAGTAGGGGACCCTAAGTCAGTCTGGTCTCTGGAATTCAGCTAGATAGCTATCAAATCATTTTGAACACCTATGAAGTCAATCAGAGATCTGAGAAAAGAAATCCTGCAATTCTACAAACAGAAAAGCAACCACTTTTTGGAAAGTAGGAGGTGAGGCGCCTTGACTGTGGTAATATATCAGAGGATATGGCAGCAGGAGAGAGCTTAAGGGGACTACTGCACAGTACTGTAAGCAGTAGAGCGCAAAACTACAACTTTACGAGGTCTGCTCCAGTGGGGGATGTCCCTGCACAAAAGGTGCTCAGGAGGTGAAGAGGTGGAATCCTAGGTGGGACAGTGTCGTCTCAGGATCCCCAGGGTCATAAGAATGAGGGTGCTTTTGTTTAGAATTCTCAGGCACTGGAGCAGGGAAACTGGCTGCAAATAGCGAGTGTAGGCACTGGATTTTTGCTCCGTGTTGCCATAAATGAAGCAACCACTCTCTGAGCAGCGCCCAGCAAAAATCAAGAACCCCCTCCCTCCCCTTGTGACACCCCCACCCCCTCCCCTGGGGAGGAGCAGTGCCACAGTCTATAAAATTTGGCGCCTTGAAACTTAGTGCACTGCTTCAGATAAAAATTCTCAGTGGAAGGTTGGGTGAACACAGACTGCGGACAGAGACCAGGAAGACAAAAGGGACTGACTGCTTTTCTGTGACGATTCACTGAGGAGTGGAGGATGCAAACTTACAGTTCTGGGGCTGGAGAGCTGGGCCCCCGGCATTTTCATCCTATCCCCGGGCGCTGAAAGCCTTCAGGGAGCAAAACAGCGCCGCGTAGTGGAATCCAGAGCCCCTTATAGGGACGGCGCATTTATTTCCACAAGTGCAAGGGCACCTGAAAATCAGTTCAACAGGCCCTCTCCCAGAAGACCAGCACAAACAGCTCACTCACACCAGGTTTGCTGATTACATAGAGAGCTGTAAATCTTCCATTCTTGGGGGAAAGAGTATATAGAATGGGGTTGAGGGGGGTCATTATTCTTTAGTCTTTCTGGTTTTTTCAGCTATATTCTTATTTTTTCCATTTTTAATCCTTTTTTATATGGTATATATGTATTTTTTAATGTTTTATTTGAGAGAGAGAAAAACACAGCGAGAGAGGAAACACAAGCAGGGGGAATGGAAGAAGGAAAAGCAGCACCCCCCTACCCCAAGCAGGGAGCTTGACACAGGTCTCAATCCCAGGACCTAGGGATCATGACTGGAGCCAAAGGAAGATGCTGAATGACTGAGCCACCCAGGCTCTCCATATTTTTTTCCATATATATATATATATGGAAAACATATATGATTTTCTTATTTTGGGATCTAGTCTCCTTTAACAAACAGACCAAAATACACTGAGAATCTAGCTTATTGTTTATTCTGTATAAATTGTTTATAGAATAAACAATATTCTATATTGCTCATTGTTTTGTTCTGTTTTATTTCTTTTTTTTTTTCTTATTGAGTTTTGTTTTTGTTTTCTTCTGGTTTATTTTGTTTGTTTTTTTCTGTTGTTACTGTTGTCTTCTTTTTCTATTCTTTTCTCAACATAATGATGAGACAGAGAAACTCACTCCAAAAGAAAGAACAGGAGGAAGTACTCACTGTCAGGGACTTAATACAGATATAAGATGTCTGAACTAGAAATTAAAACAATAATTATAAAGATACTAGCTGGGCTTGTAAAAAGCATAGAAGATTCTAGAGAATCCCTTACTGGAGAAATAAAAGAACTAAAATCTAACCAGTTCAAAATTTAAAATGCTATTACTGAGATGCAGTCACAAATGGAGGCTCTAACAGCAAGAATAAACAAGATAGAAGAGAGAGTTAGTGATATAGAAGACAAAATGATGGAAAATAAGGAAGCTAAGAAGGAGAGAGAAAGACAACTACTGGATCACAAAGGGAGACTTCAACAACTCAGTGATTCCATAAAGCAAAATAATGTCCAGATAATAAGGAACCCCAGAAATTAAAGAGAGAGGGGGCACCAAAGGTTTATTTGAACAATTTATAGTTGTAAACTTCCTTAATCTGGGGATGGAAACAGGCATCCAAGACCAGGAGGCACAGAGAAGTCCCCTCAAAATCAATAAAAATAGGTCAACACCTCAACATATAATAGTGAAGCTTACAGATTTCAGAGATACAGAGAAAATCCTGAAAGTGACTTGGGATAAGATGTCTTTAACCTTAAGAGTAGAAACATAAGGCTGGCAGCAGATCTGTCCACAGACAGCTGGCAGGCCAGAAAGGACTGGCATGATATATTCAAGGTGCTAAATGGGAAAAATATGCAACCAAGGACACTCTATCCAGCAAGGCTCTTATTCAGAATAGAGAGATAAAGAGGACAAACAAAAACTAAAGGAATTTATGAACAGTAAAATAGCCCTGCAAGAAATAATAAAGGGGATCCTTTGAGCAAAGAGAGGGCCCAAAATTAACAAAGACCAGAAAGGAAAAGAGACATTCTACAGAAACAGTAATGTTGCAGGAAATACAATGGTACTAAATTCATATCTTTCAATAATTACTCTGAATGTAAATGGACTAACTGCTTCAATCAAAAGACATAGGGTATCAGAGTGGATTAAAAAAAGAAAAGACCCATCAATATGCTCTCTATAGGAGACTCATTTTAGACACAAAGACATTGAAAAGTGAGTGGGGGAGAACTATCATGCTAATGGACATTAAAAGAAAGCTAGAGTAGTAATTCTTATATCGGACAAAAATAAGAGATGAAGGACACTATATCAGTATAGTGGAAATGGAAAAACATCCCATGCTCATGGATTGGAAGAAACCATACTGTTAAAATGTCTATGCTACCCAAAGCAATCTATGCATTCAATGCAATTCCTATCAAAACACCATCAGCACTTTTCCTAGAGTTAGAACAAATAATCCTAAAATTTGTATGGAATCAGAAAAGACCCTGAATAGCCAGAAGAACATTGAAAAAGAAAACCAAAGCTGTTGGCATCACAATTTTAGACTTTAAGCTGATTTACAAAACTGTAATCAGCAAGACAATATGGTATTGGCACAAAAACAGACACACAGATCAATAGAACAGAATAGAAAACCCAGAAATGGACCCTCAACTCTATGGTCAACTAATCTTTGACATAGCAGGAAAGAATATCCAATGAAAAAAAGTCTCTTCGATAAATGGTGCTGGGAAAACTGGACAGCCACATGTAAAAGAATTAAACTAGATTTTTTTCTCTTACACCATACAAAAAAATAAACTCAAAATGGCTTAAAGGTCTAAATGTGGGACAGAAATTCATCAAAATCCTAGAGGAGAATGCAGGCAGCAACCTCTTTGACCTCACCACAGCAACTTCTTGCTAGACACAACTCCTCTAGGGAAGGAAAAGGCAAGGGAAAGAAAAGCAAAAATGAACTATGGGACTTTATCAAGATAAAAAGCTTTTGCCCAACAGATGACACAGTTGCAAAACTAAAAGGCAACCTATGGAATGGGATATTACCTCTTTATCTCATCAGATAAAGAGGTAATATCCCATTATCTATAAAGAACTTATCAAACTCAACAACTCCTCCTCCCGAAAAACAAAACAAAATCCAGATAGGAAATGGGCATAAGATGTGAACAGACATTTCTCCAAAGAAAACATATTAATGGCCAACAGATATGTGAAAAAATGCTGATCACTCAGCATCAGGGAAATACAAATCAAAACCACAATGAGATACCACTTTACATTGGTCAGAGTAGCTAAAATTAACAACTCAGGAAACAACAGATGTTGGTGAGAATGCAGAAAAAGGGGAACCCTCTTCATTTGGGAATGCAAACTGGTGCGGCCACTCTGGAAAACACTCTGGAGGTTCCTCAAAAAGTTGAAAATAGAACTACCTTCCAAACCAGCAATTGCACTACTAGGTATTTATCCAAAGGATACAAACACAGTGAATGGAAGAATCACATGCACCCCAATGTTTATAGTAGCAATGTCCACAATAGCTGAACTATAGAAAGAGCCCAGATGACCATTGACAGAAGATGTGGTACATATAAACAATGGAATATTACTCAGCCATCAAAAAGAATGAAATCTTCTCATTTGCTATAACATGGATGGTACTGGAGGGTATTATGTTAAACAAAATAAGTCATTGAAAAACAAATACCATATGATATCACTTATATGTAGAATTTAAGAAACAAAACAGATGAACATAGGGAAGGGAAGGAAATTATAACAAGATGAAAATTGAAAGGGAAGCAAACCATAAGAAACATTGAATTCTAGGAAGCAAACAGGTTGCTGGACCAGGAGGTGGGTGGGGGGAAGTGATAATTGGGTGATGGGCATTAAAGAGGACACTTGATAATAACGAGCACCGACTGTTATATGCAACTGATGAATCACTAAATTCTACCTCTGAAACTTAAAAAAAAAGAAGAAAAAAAGAAGGTAAGATAGAACTTGATCCTGAACTTCAAGATTTTGGTTGCTCAAAACAAAAGTAGAAAAAAAAAATTAAAATTTTCCTGAGGATTTTAAGAAGACCCAGAGTTTCACAACATAATATTCAAAATGTCCAAGATACAATGCAAAAATTATTTAACACACAAAGAACCAAGAAAACTTATTCTTTACAAGGATAAAGACAACAAATGCCAACCTGAGATCACCTCAATATTGGAATTCTCAGATAAAGACCTTAAAGCAAATATTATAGCCATAATCCATGAGATTAAAAACTACGAAATGAATGAAAAGATAGATGTTCTCAGAAGAGAACTAGAAACTATTTTAAAAAGGAAATTTTGGAACTGAAAAAAATATAAAATTCATTGGGTTCAACAACAGAACATAGACAATGGAGGAAAGAATCGGTGAATTTGAAGATAAATTACAGAAATTATCCTCTCTGAGAAACAGAAAAAAAGTAAAAATAATAATGAATAAATCCTTCGAGACCTGTGGAAGGTTTAACATGCATTTCACTGGGTTCCCAAAAGGAGAAGAGAGAAGTGCAGAACAAATACGTGAATAATGGACAAATCCTTCCCATATTTGGTAAAAGGCAAAATTTTTAAATTCAAGAAATTCAGTAAACACTAAAAATAATAAACCCCACAGACCACACCAAAGATATATCATAAACTACTGACAATCAAAATAAAGAAATCTTGAAACAACCAGATAAAGACACATTACATATAGAGTAATAATGATTCAAAAGGCTGAATTTTTCATCAGAAATTATGGAACCAAAACAGTAGAATAAAGTCCATTCAAAATGCTATTTCCAGCAAAAATGCCCTTCAGGTTTAATAGCAAGATAAAGACATTGTCAGATGAATGAAGACTAAAATATACACTGTTATAGACTGAATTGTAATACCTCAAAATTTGTTTATTGAAGTCCTAACATCCACTGCTTCCGAATATGACATTTTTTTTAAGATTTTATTTATTTATTTGGCAGAGAGACATAGCAAGAGAGGGAACACAAGCAGAAGGAGTGGGAGAGGGAGAAGCAGGCCTCCCGCTGAGGGGCTTGATCCTAGGACCCTGGGATCATGAATGAAGTAAGCCGAAGGCAGACACTTAACGACTGAGCCACCCATGCAACCCCAGAATGTGACTATTTTAGACATAGAACCTTTAAAGAGGTTAAGTTATGGCACCTCGGTGGCTCAGTCTTTAAGCTTCTGCCTTAGACTCAGGTCATGATCCCAGGGTCCTGGGATCAAGTTCTACATTGGGCTTCCTGCTCAGCAGAGAGCCTGCTTCTCCCTCTCTCTCTGCCTCTGCCTACCTCTCCTCCTGCTTATTTTCTCTCTGTGTCAAATAAATAAAAATATTTTTTAAAGTAATAATAAATATCAAGTTAAATTAAGTTTAAATGAGGGCAGTAGAGCAGGCCCTAACAGTAGAACTGATGTCCTCATAAGAGATGAAAATTGGGACACAGATACAAACTCAAGGCAAGCAAAAGATAGAAAATAATAAAGAGTAGAAATTAATCACATTGAGGGGCGCCTGGGTGGCTCAGTGGGTTAAGCCGCTGCCTTCGGCTCGGGTCATGATCTCAAGGTGCTGGGATCGAGTCCCGCATCGGGCTCTCTTCTCAGCAGGGAGCCTGCTTCCTCCTCTCTCTCTCTGCCTGCCTCTCTGCCTACTTGTGATCTCTCTCTGTCAAATAAATAAATAAAATCTTTAAAAAAAAAAAAAAAAGAAAGAAAGAAAAGAAATTAATCACATTGAGAAGAAAAGAATAGGGAAAAATTAATGGAACCAAAAGCTGGTTCTTTGAGGGCGCTTGGGTGGCTCAGGATGACCTGCCTTCGGCTCAGGTCATGATCTCAGGGTCCTGGGATCGAGTCCCACATCGGGCTCTCTGCTCAGTGGGGAGCCTGCTTCTCTCTCTCTCTCTCTCTCTGCCTGCCTCTATGCCTACTTGTGCTCTCTCTGTCAAATAAATAAAATCTTAAAAAAAAAAAAAAAAGCTGGTTCTTTGAAAGACAAATATGGTTCTTAAAACTTCTAGTTAGAATGACCAAGAAAAAAAGACAAAAATTACTTACATTGAGAACCAAAGAAGAGATTTCCCTATAGATGCCACGGACTTCAAAAGAATAAGGAAGGGGTGCCTGGGTGGCTCAGTTGTTGAGGGTCTGCCTTCCCCTCAGGTCATGCTTCCTGGCTTTGCGAAAAGTCTGCTTCTCCCTTTCCACTCCCCCTGCTTGTGTTCCCTCTCTGTCTCTCTCTCTCTCTCAAATAAATAAAATCTTTAAAAAAAAATAATAATAATAATAATAATAAGGGAAGGGCATCTGGGTGGCTCAGTCGGTAAAGCATCTGCCTTTACCTCAGGTCATGATCTGAGGGTCCTGGGATTGAGTTCCGCATTGGGCTCCCTGTTCAGTGGGGATTCTGATTCTCCCTCTGCCCCTCCCCCCAGTTTGTGTGCGAGCTCTCTCTCTCTCTCTCTCTCTCACTTGCTCTCTGTCTGAAATAAATAAAATCTTAAAAAAAAAAAAAAAAAAAAGCTTTAGGACACCTGGGTGGCTCAGTCTGTTAAGCATCTGCCTTTGGCTCAGATTATGATCCCAGGGTCCTGGGATGGAGTCCCATGTTGGGCTCCCTGCTCAGTGAAGAGTCTGCTTCTGCCTTTCCCCCGGTTCATGCTCTCTGTCTCTCTATCAAATAAATGAATAGGATTTTTTTAAAAATTTTTAAGGGAACACTACTAACAACCCTAGGCCCTTAAATTCAGGAATAGCTGAGAGCCCTTAATGCAACCTACCAAAATTGAATTCATCACTTAAACCCTTCCAGCAAAGAAGACCAGAAGTAATTTTCATTACTCAGTTCTACCAAATATGTAAGAAGGAAATAATACCAATTATATACAGTGTCTTTCAAAAGATAGAAGAAAAGGAAACATTTCTCAACTCATTTTTGAGGTCTTACTACCCTGATATCAAAACCTCCTTAAGACTATACAAAAACCAAAAGAACATTACAAAATGACTAGAACATCATAAACAAACCATATCACCCTTTAACACGTGAATTGTGGAATGTCCTTCCTTCTCCCCAACATAATCCTCCGTAATCCAACCAAACCCCTAAGAAAGCCCTCAGATATAGCTATGGAACCTAGACCTAAGGGAAAACAACAGCAGCTGCAAGTGTCTTACCACCTACCTTCTGATGCAGGGAATGATGTGTGCAGTGGAGCTGGGGCTGGATTTTAGATCCCATCCACCCTGTGGTAGGCCGAATACTGGTTCCCCTAAACACCCATATCCTGACCCCTGGAACATGTGCCTATCACCTTCTATAACAAATAGGATTTCACAAACGTGATTAAGGATCTTGAGATGGGCAAGTTATCCTGTAGAATCAGGTGAGCCCTAAAGGTAGTCAAAACTATTGCTGAGAGGCAGTCAGGCAGAGATTTGGCTGGAGGAGAAGTGAAGGCCATGTAACAACAGAAGCAGAGAGAGATTGGGAGATGCTCCACTGCTAGCTTTGTGGATGGAGGAAGAGCCAGGAGTCAAGTAGGTAAAGAAGGGCTCTAGAAGCTGGAAAAGGCAAGGAAAAGGGTTCTCATGGCCCAACCTTTAGAGGAACCCTGCCAACGCTTTGACTCTAGCCCCACGAAAGTGATTGCAGATTTCTGACCTCTACAACTGTAAGAGAATAAATTTATGTTGTTTTAAGCCACTAGGTTTGTAGTAATCTGTCACAGCAACAACAGAAAACTGGGAACTGGGCACCTTAGTAGACAGCCCAAACCACACGGCTGTTCAAGATGGCCTGTGCATAGTCCACTTCTTCCTCTTCTACCCACAGACTAGTGAATTAAGACAGAGTCTGCGACTAGTTAGCATTTCTTCTTTCTTAAATTTCTAAGACCTCCCCTAGCCTGCAATCTCGGCATTGGGATAGGTTTTGAATCATTCTATCTCTGGCTCCTTTCTCTCGGGTCCTCAAATGCACTGGAAGCTTTAGGACTAAGCTTTTTTGGGGAGGGCTGGCAAATAGTTACCTGCTTTTCTTGGGGTACCTCAGGAGGAGGAGGACAGATTATGCCAAGATAAGGCCCAAACATTCCTCAGTCTCCTGGCTGAATGTCTTTATAATACCATCTTAACCACTAATGAATTCCAACAACCTACACATTACTGTAAGAGCACAGTGGAAGGAAGAATTATATTAAAAGTGTGTTTACTAGACTGAATGCAATCTATTTACATTAGTGGACTTTTAAATCAGTTTTGTTTGGTCTAATCAGAATTTTTAATGAAATAAAATAGAAATTACCAGAATGCATTGCAGATGGATGGGTAAGCACAGCTCTATAAAACTTTGGTTTTAGTCATAGGTGTGAGCACAGGTTCTATGTTGCAATATGAAATATATTTCTTTTACTGAATATTAGAGGGTTTGAAAAATACTGGAGTATGTGTTTTCAAATGGCTGTTCCAACTCTCATCTCACTGTTCTTATGAAAGGTCAAAAAGACAAAAATAGACATAATTCTCTAAAGCTAAAAGGGCATTTTCAATAAACAAAATCTTCACTTAACTCATTTTTAATAACTTGAGCTTGTAATGCTATTGAAGGAAAATCCAGAGCAAGAGGTCTTGTGTCCAGGTGGTCTAGGAAACCTCTGATTGCATGCAAAATGTTGTAGGTGAAAATGGACATATTTTTAGGAATGGGTCCATATTTTTCATGAGATACCCAAAAGAATCCATAAGTTTTGGTATATTAATCTCGTCTGGCAGTGCCATAATTCTGGGAATGGCTTATATTGATGATAGTAATTCAAATTGATTTAGGAAAAGACATTCTGATCGAGTCCTGCCTAATAACATGGTTGGACTAATATACAAGACTAGCAGTCAGTATCCATAAAGAAGATACCAAATTATGAAGACTTTTTCTTTAAAAAAGACCATCTTTTCTTTATTATATGAAATCACTTGTGTTAATGACGGGACATAATACAAGTGATTCTTAAAGTGGCTGATAAAAAAAAAAAAATTTGGTTTTGTAACTGAACTCATATAACTGCGTCTCCATCATAGCCTTGATAGACAGGAACACAGGGTCTTGTCATCTCTTGCCATGACCCCTTGTCGTTCCTCAACCAGCTGTATCCTATTTATCCTTACAGATTCATTTTAGGCCTCATCTCCTCCAAGAGCTTTCAGTCTCCATGCCAAGGCTCAACTGACTCCAAGAGCGCCACTTGCTCTTCCATAACAACCAACTCACAGCACTCTTAGTACTTCCCTCCTTACACGTCCCGCCTCTGCATTGCACAGTCAGTGCTCTGAAGGCAGGCGGGGACGGAAGTGTCTTAGTCTCCAGGTCACCAAAAATTAGCTGGGTGCTTGGCACACACTAAGGCAGTACCCGCTACAAATTACAAGTTTAGTTCCTACAGTGTAAATTGCCTATGAGGTTAAATCTTTTCACCTAAACTTATCAGAAATTGCCTAAAGTCTTTTTTTATTTAACAAAGCAGTATGTATATTCTTAAATATCTTAATACAAATTTGTTAAATATTTGAGACCGAGTAGTCGTCCCAGGGTATAGCAGGTAGGGACTCTAGGTGAGTCAAGCAGTACTGGGGAAAGGCTATGGTTGTAAATACTGGTTGGTGATGACTGGTCCTCCACACAGTGATCTTCTGAGAAAATGGAAGTGGCACTGTAGGAAGCTTGTGAGGAGAGTTTCCAGACAATTTCGGTCCCCACGAAGCATATTGGTTTCCATAGAAAAAGACAACATTAGGAACAAAATTTGCTTAATATCACTTTGACTAAATACCTTCCCCTTAACTATTCAGGGCATCTGTGAGAGAAACAATGTTTTGGATGTCTCACCCACATATACTTTTCCCCATTTCCTAAGAAAGATGTGGCAGACAGAAAGCAAGTAGTCTAAGGGACCGCATTCCTAGCTTTTGTATTTCAGAAACCTAGACTTCACTCTGCCTTGTTCATTGGTTTACCCGAGGTGGCAAGACAGGGCAGGTGGAGCAAAGGAAAAGCATGAAGATAAGGGAGTGAGGTTTGGGGTTTAGAACACCCCCCTACCTTGACTGAAAATTAGTCCTTTAGCAGAAACACATTCCTCTTTCACAGCGCAAACAGTTAAAGCATGAATGCTGGTGAAGCAAGGAGAGAAGGCAGCGGCGCCTGGTGGTCCAGCCAGACTCCCCTCACAGTACATACTCAGCCCAACAGTAAACCTATACCAGAATGGTTGGCCAGAAGGGCACCAAGCTGGGGACACCTGGGGGGCTCAGTCAGTTAAGTCTGCTTTGGCTCAGGTCAGGATCCAGCCTCACGTGGTCATCAGGCTCCCTGCTCAGCGGGGAGCCTGTTTCTCCCTCTGCCCCCTAGCCTACCCCACCCCTCACCCCCACTCATGCTCTCTCCCTCTCTCTCTCAAATAAATTAAATTTAATTTAATTTAAAAGGGGCACCAATGAGATTCCCCCGAGGTGCCAACAAAATCCTGGGTGTGTCTTCAACTAAAAAACTCAGAAAGCATTGCTTTGACCACTTGTGGCAATAACCTGATTTCCCTCTGGAATGATCTACCTCTGGAATGTTAACATATACAGTTCTCTGGGAAGGGATGGCAAAATTCACCAGGAGGCACAGGCAGGTCCATAGAAAATGTTTATTAGGACACTATTCATTACAGATGAAGAAAAGACCAAGTTTCTTACACAACGTCAATGAGTAGCTGGGCTGGGTCAGCAGCACCTCGGGAGCCAGGAGGAGGCCGGGTCCCCCATTTTCAGCCCCCAGTGGCAGCAGGGTTCTGTAGGGGCAGGAGGAAGCCAGGGGGAGACCCTGCCTATGTGACTTCATTAAGGGGTGAAAAAGCAATCTTTTCCTGAAAGCACCAAAACAGCACGATAACTTTTCCCTCTAAAGTAAAAATAGGTAGTTTCACCATCATACCTAAATACTGAAAAAAGAAAAATTGTCCCCAGGAAAGCACGGATCCAAACTTCAGATATTATATGAACAACCGGGAGCCATGCAGGTGCTTGTTGAGGGGCCACAGGTTGCTCTCACCCACGTTGGAGGTGCGCCTCTGGCACTGTTTGCAGCGCCGGTACTTCTCACACTGGTCCAAGAGGAAGAGCTTATCTGACGCCCTGAGGAGAAGGGAGGACGAGCAGCCATCATTAGGTGCCCCCTGAGTCTGTGCCAGGGTGGGGAAGGTGGTGATGGGGGGCACTGGGGTAGAAGAGAGGCAGAAGAGAAGTCACACCCACTCCCCACCCTCCAGGGGCTTACCACCCACCTGGGATGGCCCCCTGCAGTCCCTCCCACCCCCTACACTGCTCCCTGCAGCTCAAGCCAGCTGGGCATCTCCTGCTTCCAAACCTCCCTTTATTTGATCACAAAAACTCCTCTGTTAGCTTAAGTCAGGCCGGTGTTTGCTTTCCTCATTTTACAAATGAAAAAAAGTAAGACAAAAAGATCAGCTGCCTTTTCAAAGTTAGTGTTAATTCTCAAAGCCATGACGAAACTCCCTAACTCTAGATGGTTCGTGGATAGCTGGGGAGAGGCGGCAGGAGTCTGAAACGTGGCAAGATGATGTTCTTGGTTGGTTCCATCATGGGCATCTCGGTTTCCCAGTTGCCAGTCTTACGAACAACCCCCTGACTCTGCTCTTAAATGACTTTCAGCCTTTGATGTGTTCAGAGGGAGTCTGTCTCCCTATTTCTAACTAGTTATTTCCAAGGAGAATTCCTGCTCTCCTCCCCCATGCCTCCTTACCCCGCAAAATGACAATAAAATCACCCTACATGGAGGCTAAGATCGGGGCGAGATGGAAAGCGTGTCACATACATCACGCATTCTCCAAGCCCATCTCCATAACAGGCATTTCTAATACACCAGAGCAGCAGCTCCCACCGAAACCAGGATTCTCTTGTCCACCAGGTGTGCTAGGCAGCCACAACTAATGAACTGAAGTTGGCCCTGGAAACCTGTCTGCCATCCCAGCGTCTCAGCAAAGTCAACGAGGAGCAGAGGGGGTTTTTCCGCAAACAGGGCCCTTGAGGTTCCAATCAGGAATCACCTCTCGAAAGCTTTCTCCTCCAGGTCCCGCTGCCTCTTCATTGCAGCACTGCTTTCCCAGTCCTCCTGCAAGCTCTGGTTGATTCTGTTCACCCGCTCCAGCTCAGCATTTCGGTCTGCCAGGCGCCTGGAGAGAACAGCATGGTCTGCTTCTATTTACAATATAGGGAAGGGCAGGCACCAACCTTGGGAGCCCCATTCCCTTTATGGTAGATTAAACAGAAACATTCTGGTTTTGTTCACTACTCTTTGAAATACACTGAAAGGCATGAACACAGAACGAGGAAAAATACTAAAAACATTATAGCTCTCAAATAGTTTATGGGTCTAGGACCTTTCATCTTCAATCCTGGTTTAAATTAGCAGAATTGAAACCTTTTTCAAGTTAAATGCAGCCTTTTAAAGCCATTCATTTCCTCTGAAGCTAATTTAACTAAACTGAAGAATCATCTCAAATGGATTTCCTATACTTTAGGTTTCTTTCCTTTTATTCCAGTCTCTCAGCTGTCAGTAATCAGCCCACAAGTTGCCACAGGCATGTTACAAGGCAGAATAGAGAGGAATTTAAATGAATGAATTCCCTAGAGAGGGGAACAGAAACAGAAGTGACCAGGTAAAGGAAAATCAAAATCAAAAAAAAAAAAAAAAAAATACTTAACATTGTGAAGAAGGTAAAAAGAGAGAGAGAGAGATACTGGTGAAGGTCACAATATCAGAGAAGTAATTGCAGAGTCTCTCTCCAAGTACCATGCCCCAGAATTCCCAGTGCTAAATGTCTCTATTACTGGTCTCCAGATGCTCAGCCCTGCTGTTATGAATCATCTTAAAGCTGGCTCTAATTATTTATGTGTGTGTATTTCTTGCCCAACTGAAACTCCTACCTTCAGTTCTCATTAAAGTCTAGAAAGGACTTCACTAAATATGACTGTTGAGTTAGCCCGCTCTCAGGGCTCTGTGTTATAGGCAGCAACTGCCACTAGGTGTCAGGACCCTCTGATAAAAATCGGTCAAGTACTCAGCCACCGGTTTGTGTATCCTGAGAGCGCAGCCACATTTTCCTCTGATGAGCACAATTCAACAGTTCAGCTACTGTATGGTCATTACAAAGATTAAATGAGATAATATACACAAAGTGCCAATGCCTATCACACAATGGGAGCTCAATGACCAAATGGTACCTGCCATATAAACTTTTTTCCCTTTTCATTGTATTTTTTTAAAAGTAAAAATCCACACAGGGGTGCTTAGGTAGCTCAGTCCATTAAAAGCCTGTCTTGGGCTCAGGTCATGATCTCAGGGTCCTGGAATGGAGCCCCGAATCAGGGTCCCTGCTCAGCAGGGAGTCTGCTCGTCCCTCTGCACCTCCCCTCTCGCCCCCTCATACTTTCTCTTTCTCAAGAAAATAAATAAAATCTAAAAAAAAAAAAAAAATAGTAAAACCACATAACATAAAATTGACCATCTTAAACATTTCTAAGTGTGTAGATACATAGTATATTTACACGGTTGTGCAACCAATATAGCTCTTATAGTATAGCTCAATATAGTAACCAAAGTACTCTTTCCATTTGCAAAACTGAAACTCTGTACTTATTAAACAACTCCCCATTCCTCCCTCCCCCTAGCCCCTGGCAGCCACCATTCTACTTTGTTTCCATGAATCTGACCACTCTGATTACCGTACAGAAATGGAATCATACATTTGTCTTATTATGACTGGCTTATTTTACTTAGCGTGATGTCATCACTGAATGTGTTGTAATTTCCTTCCTTCTGAAAGCTGAGTAACAGTCCATTGCATATATATAACATGTCTTGTTTATTCATCCCTCTGTGACTAGGTATTTATATTGCTTCCATTTCTTGGCTGCTGAACACTGTTACGAACATGGGAGTGCAAATATCTCAAGATCCTGCTTTCGACTCCACCAAAAAAACCAAAAAAAAACTAAACAAACTACCTGAACTGATCATTTAATTCAGTAAGGTCACAGGATACAAAATCAATGTACAGAAATCTGTTCCATTTCTATACACTAATAATGAAGCAGCAGAAAGAGAAATTAAGAAAACAATCCCACTGGGGCACCTGGGTGGCTCAGTCAGTTAAGTGTCCCACTCTTGATCTCAGCTCAGGTCTTGATCTCAGTGTCATGAGTTCAAGCCCCACGTTGGGCTCCACACTGGGCATGGAGCCTACTTAAAAAAAGGAAAGAGAAAACAATCCCATTTTCAATTGCACCAAAAAGAATAAAATACCTGAGAATAAACAATGAAGGAGGTGGAAGATCTGTACTTCCAAAACTATAAAACATTGATTAAAGAAATTGAACACAGGGGCTCCTGGGTTGCTCAGTTGGTTAAATGTCTGCCTTCAGCTCAGGTCATGATTTCAGGGTCCTGGAATGGACCCTGCTTAGTGGGGAGCCTTTGTCCCTGCCCCCCTCCTGCTCATGCTCTCTCTCTCAAATAAGTAAATAATATCTTAAAAAGAAAGAAAAGAATGAAAGAAATTGAACATAAACAAATGGAAAGATATTCCATGCTTATGGATTGGAAGAACAAATATTGTTTAATGTCCATGCTACCCAAATCCATCTACAGATTTGCCACAATCCCTATCAAAATACCAACATTTTTCACAGAACCAGAACAAATAAGTCTAAAATTTGTATGAAAACCACAAAAGATTCTGAATAGCTAAAACAATCTTGAAAAAGAAAAACAAAGCTGGAGATGTCACTATTTTAGACTTTAAGTTATATTACAAAGCTGTAGTGATCAAAACAGTATGGAACTAGTACAAGAATAGACACACAGATCAGTGAAACAGAATAGAGAGCCCAGCAATAAATCCATAACTATATGGTCAATTAATCTTTAACATAGCAGGGAAGAATATCCAATGGGAAAAAATCTCTTCAAATGGTGTTGGGAAAACTGGACAACAACATGCAGAATAATGAAACTGGACCACCTTCATATACCACACACAAAAATAAACTGCAAATGGATTAAAGACCTAAATGTGAGACCTGAAACCATAAAATCTTAGAAGAGAGCATAGGCAGTAATTCTCTGACATTGGCTATGACATATTTCTAGATATATTTCCTGAGGCAAGGAAAACAAAAGCAAAACTAAACTATTGGGACTATATCAAAATAAAATATATATAAAGAACTTAAACAACTCAACACTAAAAAAAAAAAAAAAAAAACCACCAAGTAAAAAAAATGGGCAGAAGATATGAACAGACATTTCTCCAAAGAAGATCTACAGATGGCTAACAGACATTAAAAGATGCTCAGTATCACTCATAATCAGGGAAATTCAAATCAAAAACCACAATGAGGTATCACCTCACACCTGTCAGAATGGCTAAAATCAAAAACACAGGAAACAACAAATGCTGGCGGGGATGTGGATAAAAAGGAACCCTTGGGCACCATTGGTGGGAATGCAAACTGGTGCAGCCACTGTGGAAAACAATATGAAGGTTCCTCAAAGCAATATCCACAATAGCCAAACTATGAAAAGAACCTAGATGTCCATCAACAGATGAATGGATAAAGAAGATGTGGTATATATACACAACGGAATACTATGCAGCCATCAAAAGAAATGAAATCTTGCCATTTGCGACAACATGGATGGAACTAGAGTGTATCATGCTTAGCGAAATAAGTCAAGCAGGAAAGACAACTATCATATGATCTCCCTGATATGAGGAAGTGGTGATGCAACATGGGGGCTTAAGTGGGTAGGAGAAGAATAAATGAAACAAGATAGGATTGGGAGGGAGACAAACCATAAGTGACTCTTAATCTCACAAAACAAACTGAGGGTTGCTGGGGGGAGGGGGGGGTTAGGAGAAGGGGGGTTGGGTTATGGACATTGGGGAGGGTATGTGCTTTGGTGAGTGCTGTGAAGTGTGTAAACCTGGCGATTCACAGACCTGTACCCCTGGGGATAAACATAAAAATATATGTTTATAAAAAATAAAAAATTAAAAAAATAAAGCTAAAGAAAAAAAAATTAAAAATAGAACTACCTTACAATCCAAGTAATCACATTACTGGGTATTTACCCAAAGGGGGGTAAAAAACAACACTACTTTGAAGGGGTATATGCATCCCTGTATTTACTGCAATGTTATTACTATAGCCATTTATGAAAACACCCCAAGTGTCTATTGATGAATGGATAAAGAAGATGTGGTGTAGGTGGTGCCTGGGTGGCTCAGTGGGTTAAAGCCTCTGCCTTCGGCTCAGGTCATGATCCCAGGGTCCTGGGATCGAGCCCCGCATCGTGCTCTCTGCTCAGCAGGGAGCCTGCTTCCTCCTGTCTCTCTGCCTGCCTCTCTGCCTACTTGTGATCTCTGTCTGTCAAATAAATAAATAAAATCTTAAAAAAAAAAAAAAGAAGAAGATGTGGTGTATATAGGTGTATATATACACACACCCACAATGGATATTATTCAGCCATAAAAAAGAATGAAATCATGCCATTTCCAACAACATGGATGGGTCTAGAGAGTATTATGCTAAACAAAATAACTCAGACAGAGAAAGACAAATACCAGATGATTTCACTCATATGCGGAATTTAAGAAAACAAAACAAATGGGTGTGTGGGTGGCTCAGTGGGTTGGGCCTCTGCCTTTGGCTCAGGTCATGGTCTCAGGGTCCTGGGATGGAGTCGGGCTTTCTGCTCAGCAGGGAGCCTGCTTCCCCATCTCTCTCTTTCTGCCTCTCTCCCTACTTGTGATCTCTCTCTGTCAAATAAATAAATAAATCTTAAAAAAAAAAAAAGAAAAGAAAAAGGAAAACAAATGAACAAAGGAGCAAAAAACAATAGACAAGCCAAAAAAAAAAAAAAAAATCCAAACCAAAAACAAAAACAAAGAACAGACTCTTAGCTATAAAGAACATACAGATGGTGACGGTGGCAGGGTAAGATGGGAGATGGGTGAAGTTGGTAAAGGGGATTATCTTGATAAGCATTGAGTAATGCAGAGAGGCATTGAATTATGAATTACTACATGGTACACCTGAAACTAATATAACTCTGAATGTTAACTACATTGGAATGAAAATTTTAAAAATAAAATAAAAACTTTAGTTTGAAGAAATCCTGCTTCAAATCTTTTGGATACATAGAAGTGGAATTAGTGAATCATATGGTAATTCTATTTTTAATTTTTTGACGAACTGCCATGCTGTTTTCCAGAGTGGCTGTACCATTTTACATTACCACCAACAGCGCACAGGGTTTCTATTTCTCTACATCCTCGCCAACACCTATTATTTTCTGGGTTTTTTATAGTAGTCATCCTAACAAGTAGGAGATAGTATCTTTCTCTCTGTGTTTTCTTTCATTTGTTTAGTTTTGGTTTTGGTTTTCTTTCTCTTTCCCTTTTATAACATAATAGCATCTTAATGGTTTTGTCTACCAGTAAACAGACAGTTTTCTTCCTTTCTAATCTTTTGAATAGTCTAAAAGAAGTACTTGTTAAATGTTTCACGGTGCGTGTGATATAAGAAAAAATCTATAATTAGGGACACCTTGGTGGCTCAGTCGGTTAAGCATCTGCCTTTAGCTCAGGTCATGATCCCAGAGTTCCTGGTATTGAGTCCTGCATTGGGCTGCTTGCTCAGTGGGGAGCCTGCTTCTCTCTCTGCCTGTTGCTCCCCCTGCTTGTACTCTCTCTCTCTAATAAATAAAATCTTTAAAAAAAAAAAAAAGAAAAAGAGAAATCTATAATTATTCTTGATTTGGACATTTCACAAAGAATCAAAGCACAGTATTATAATACAAGATAAATGAGAGCACATTTCATCTTTGCACTTGTGAAACCTTATGACACTGTTCGCAAATGTATGTTTTCTTTTCATAAAGCCCTAGGGGGAAGAAAAGATAGCCATCTTATTCGTCTACGTTACAGGGATATATACATCTTAAACAGTAAAAGATATTTTCCTACATCTGCATGAATGAGTTGCAAAGGGAGAGTGAACAGTTTGCTAACTGCTTACTTCATTCAGCTGCCATAGACTTGGCTCTCCAGGATAGATATGTGATCGGAATCAAGTTATTAAATTGCATGATACAACCACAGCTACATTTGCAATCTTGCCATCCTACTGGGGTGCCTTTATTCACTGGAGTGGAGAATCCCTCTCTCTCCGGTTCAGATAAGCAAAGAATCAAGGAAACATGAACTACTTCCTGCCTTATAGAGGCAAAAATCTAATTAAATGCTAAATGGTGTCTATTCCAAACAGGACAAAGGAGGGCATCTGGCCGCCGAAGAAGGCTCACCTGTGCACGTTTCAGAGTGCAGAGATCATTTGTTAAGGAGCAGCTACCTCACCGTGGTTTTGATGTTCTTTCCCTTAGTGATTAGGGAAGTTGAGCATCTTTGCATATGCTTTTTGGCTACTATTATATTCTTTGTAAAGGGAGAATTTTAAAAGTCAGTTTAATTTAGATGCCAAGCAAGTGAGAAAATGAACTGGGCCACAGGGGAGACCACGAGGATTCTCACAAGACTGGTGGAGCGAACTCGCCTTACCTTTTTAGAAAGCAAACTGCTGGTATCTGGTAATATTTAAAATGTGCCATACAGTTGATCCAGCAGCTCCGCTTTTAGGATTTTATCCAACAGAAACAAAAGAACCAATATAAAGATATATATTTAAAATGTTTAATGCAAAAGTTGTTGTAATAGCAAACCAGCTGGAAGCCGAGTGAATTTTCATCAATAGTGTAAAAGTTAAATTACAATAATTAAATTAATTAAATTTTATTATGATTAAATTATAGTAATCCATGTTATAGATGTTATGCTGCCAATAAAGAATGAATTAATTTTGCTTCTGTGTACTGACCTAACTATAAATTAATAATGCATTATTAGGTTAAAGAAAAGTTGGGCTGCAGAGTAATGTATACGATCTCATAGGTCTTTTCATTTACAAAAGTAAAAGGAAATTTTCATTTACAAAAGTAGAAGGAAAATATATATGTGGGTATTGTGTGAAGATATTTGTAAAGAGTAGGAAAAAATATAGAAGGCTGGGGGAGACTATTAACCTTGTTTTATTATACCAGTTGACTTATTTTAATGAACATGAATTGTTCTATTTTTTATAAACAAAAGCAGAAAAGTTTAAAGAAAAAGAATACTGTAGGAGCACCTGGGTGGCTCAGTGGGTTAAGCCTGTGCCTTCGGCTCAGGTCATGATCTCAGGGTCCTGGGATCGAGCCCCAGATAGGGCTCTCTGATTGGTGGGGAGCCGCTTCCCTCTCTCTCTGCCTGCCTCTCTGCCTACTTGTGATCTGTCAAATGAATAAATAAAATCTTTAAGAAAAAAAAAAAAGAATACTTTAGCAGGCCTGTTTAGATCACACTGACTAAATTATCTCCTCTGAAAGTGACCCTTTACTTGCCACAGGAGGCTTTAAGATGACATCTTGAGATGAACGAGAGACAGGGAAGTTGGAAAAGAGTTGAGTGAGGGGGCTCCTGGGTGGCTTAACTGGTTCAGTGTCTGCCTTCAGCTCAGGTCATGATCCCAGAGTCCTGAGATCGAGCCCCGCATTGGCCTCTGCCTGCTTCTCCTTCTCTCTCTGCCATCCCCCCCTCCAGCCCCTCACTTATGCTTTCTGGCTCTATCTCTCTGTCAAATAAATAAATAACATCTTAAAAAGAGAGAGAGAGAGAGATAAGTGAGAGAATCTGGGATACCACATGAAGGATATAGAAATGGAAGACAAGGATCTGACCCATACAGAAAAGGGGGGGGGGGGTCTGTGACCAGAGCTTCAACAAGAGAGATAACCAACACCACAGTTCATATTTGTTCAGACCTCTGCAGTTTCCAAAAATGTTCTCAAATACGTACTCTCATGTTTTTCTCACAGTAGAGGATAGGTAGGAAAAGAGGGCTCAAAGACCCCACATGTATTTTGGCCCAGGTCATACAGCTTGGAAATGGCAGAGTTTAACACCACTCATCATCAGAGAAATGCAAATCAAAACTACAATGAGATATCACTTTACACCAATTAGAATAACTAAAATCAAAATGACAAGAAACAAGTGTTGGCAAGGATGTGGATAAAAAGGAACCCTCATGGAGTATTGGTTGGAATATAAATTTGTGCAAGCACTGTGAAAACAGTATGGAGGTTCCACAAAAAATTAAAAATAGAACTACCATATGATCTAGTAATTCTACCTTTGGGTATTTACCCAAAGAAAATGAAAACACTAATGCAAAAAGATACCTGTACCCCAACATTTACTGCAACATTGTTTACAGTAGCCAAGATATGGAAGCAACCTAAGTATCTATCAATAGACAAATGGGTAGGAAAAATGTGGTATCTATCTATCTGTCTATCCATCCATCCATCCATACACACACACACACACACACACATCATGGAATATTATACTGCTATTAAAAAGGATGAATTCATGCCATTTGAGACAACATGGATGGACCTAAAGGGTTTCATGCTAAGTGAAATAACAAGTCAGACTGAGAAAGACAAATACCATATGACTGTAAAAAATATGAATAAACAAACAAAAAGCAGACTCAATAGAGAACAAACTGGAAGCCTGACAAAAAGGAGGGGCATGGAGGGTCAGGCAAAATGGGTGAAGGGGAGTGGGACTTATAGGCTTCTAGTTATGGAATGAATAAGGCAATAAAAGGCACAGCATGACATCGTTAAGAGCAATTTACCAGGACAGATGGTCGCTACTCTTCTGGTGAGCATAGTAAAATGTATAGACTCATCAAATCAAAAGGAAAGAAAAAAAGAAACTGGGTGTCTGATGGTTGAATTTTCATATATTTTCACTGATAGGGCATCAAGTCCTGCCTTGCCCACCCTGCCACCTTCACCATACCTCGCCCGCCCTAAGTACAGCTCACTACATCAACAGTTCTTTGAAGGAAGGGGCTTTATTGGAGGCTGAGAAAGAGCCCCAGTTTCAGGTGGGTGTCTAGTTGAGCACAGCAGCACGTTTGTCGCTCACATTGTATTTCCAATGGATCGTGCTGACCTGGACAACTCTTTTAAGAAGCTGTACTGCAAAGGGAAGGGAAAAACATGGAGCGTTAACTGGAGGGAGGAGGAGGATCGGGTCTGGTTGGTTGGGTTTTCTAATCAATGACTTTTCTTCATGGGGTGAATTGTAAGGACAAACCAAGGTGAAGGATTTGATAAGCTCAGAACAATATTTTGCACACAGTCACTCCTCTGTGTGTTCACTATTATTTTTGCTTCTTGCTGTTGTAGGAGGGAGAGAGAGAGAGAGAGAAAGAACAGGAAGATGGAAAGGGGAGCAGGAGAAGGGGGGGAAGGAGGAAGATCTGGGCTCTCTCACTCTCTCTGTGTCCTCCGAAGCATCTGCAAATCCCGCTTCTGTTCCACCAGCTGCTGCAGGATGGTTCTCCTCCTGTGGCTGGCAGCGGCCTCCAGCTGGTGCTTCATGTAATTCTGTTCTTGCTTTTGCTTTTCCACCATCAGCTCACCCTCATCCTTACCAAAGATGGGCTCACTAGAGTCTGGCTCAAACATGGGAAGTTGCAGGGGTTTGTTCTTTATCTGAAACAGGGACACACATCGTGCAGACCAGAATTCTACCAGGCAATAAACCGTACGCACAACACCTCAGCACAGTAAAATACCACCCCCCCCCCACTTAGAGGAAGGAACGAGGGCCCCCCAAACCACAAAATGGGTAACATATAAGGCTACTCATCACATGAGAGCTCTTATACAGATTTTTAGAATGCTACTTGAAGCACAGCATAATTTTTAAGATAACAGTTGTCCCCTTACCTGCGCATCCAAAGCTCTCTTGTAACACTGTGTTTCTTCCATCTTATCTTTTATATACTGGGCTCTTTGTGCAGCGAGTCTGGCAGTTAGGAGTAAGAGAAGCGGGGTGCACAGTGTGTTACTGTCTCTGGTCATAGAGACTAGCAGCACTAAAACCTGTTTCCTAAGTATCAATAGGAGTGAGAGACTGGTATATAAAAAGTGGTATTTCTGCCTAGAGCTTTCATTTTAATGAAGAAAGGAGGAACAGATCCAAAGGCTAGTGGAAAGTGTGTTGAATACAGGACAGACAGGACAGATGTAAGCAGGGGATTGACCATTCTGTCCAAACCCACTACCCCTGAAACAGGTAGCCCTCCACCCACCATGCTTTAGAACAAAAACCTAGATAGGAAAGCAGGAAGCGTCTATTCACTCTATAAAATGATTCACCATATGATTCCTTTTTAAGAAAAGTGATCTTTCCTGTTATAAATTATGATTCTGTTACAGGCAACCCACAGAGAACCCACATGATCCATAAAGTGAGTATAATGGAACATATACATTTTATAGAAAAGTAAATCTTTGGTCATAAAAACCAGTGTGCTCTTTAAGAGTCTCTTTCCCACTACAGTAACCTCTTTAATTGCTCTCCTGACCACAGTTATAGAAACAGGACCCCCTTAGGCAACTCTGACCCTATCCCAGGCCTCAGGTGACCTAAGCAAGACCAATCAATCAGATTCTCATTCCTGAAAATTTGTAATTGGGACTAATATTCCCCCAAGTTTGGACTGAAAAAGAGATGATGTCAACCAAGGAGCTGTGGGTACAAGCAGAGGGGAAGCATTTCTTACATATGCCTGGTTTTACCCTGCTTACATCCCCCACACACGCCTACCCTTACTACTTCATCCTACCCCTACGTACACCAAAAGTAGAGACACCTCTACTTCCAACAAAACACCAGCTTGCCTTGAGATCAGTGGGGAGTAGCTGGGTGTGCTGCTTTTTCAAGACAAGTCCCTTCCTCCACCTGCCAGTATCAGTGATCACAACACAATACAAAAGGATCCTCTATCTCGAATTACAGATTGCTAATCCTTACTCTAATGGTCATTATAATAATGACAGCCTTTTCGTTTTTTCTAAAGAAATGTCACGCTGGCTGCTAGCTGGGTTGGTTTGCACAGTCGGTTAGAGCTATGCTAATGAAACTACCGAGGCTGATTCAATCCCATATGGAAATAAGCTTCACAGGAAAATTCTGAACCCGTTTTTCAGGGCCTGTCAGTTAGACTCACTCCTCTGTGAGTTGTACTTGTTCTAGGCGCTCCATTAACTCTCTGTTTTGTCTTTGCTTTATTTCTTTTTCTCGTCTGTTATCCATTTGTTTCAGGAGATTTTGGGAATATTCTTCTTGTTTTAGAGCATTAATCTCAGGACTGAGTGGCCGTTTATCAAAGAGGAAAGATTTCTGGAATGAAAGAGAAGCAATGCATTTACTCTAAAATACCAAAAATCAACAAAGAATAAAGGTAGTAATGCAGAAGACTAAAGTCAATTATTAATTTACAGTATTTGCCCAGTCCTCGACACACTGACCAGCTAGTGTTGAGACAACCCACAGAACAATGGGAGTGTGCTCAAGGACGAACCTGAGCAGAACTGACGAAACCCCATACCAGAGAGAGAAATGAAACAGGATATCATGGAGGAGGTCCTGAGCTCGCACAGCACACAGGTGGAAAGAAGGTCTGAGTGAGAGCAAAAGCATGAGCAAGGACCGAGCAGATGTGGGAGAGGGAGAACTGAATACCCGCTCTGGGCCTGGCCATTGTAGACACTGACGGAGATCGACAGAGAGCCTGGTGCATGGAGTCTGCCTTCCGTTACAGGAGATAGGGAACAAGTGAACAATATATCATCATTTAAGGTAGGGATTAAGTGCTAGGAAGCCTTTATCATAGCAAGTGGGTGGAAACAGGGCTAAAGCAGTTGGTTATTAGAGAAGTCCTTTCAGTAAAGTTGGCTGAACACCTCCACTGCAAATATCAGGTGACCTGTGTCCCATACTGAAAGAACAGCAAGTGCAAAGGCCCTAGATGAAAATGAGTTAGGCATGTTTAATGAGCAGAAGGAAGGTCTACATGGCTGAAGCACAGTGAGCAAGAGGAAGAAGTAGGAGAGCTCAAGGAGGACGGCAGGGCCATAGGGACCCGATAGGTCAAGGTAAAGAGTTTAGATTTTGTTTTAACTCACCGGGAGACTGTTAGACGTTTTAAACAGGAGAATGTTATGTTTGGGTTAAGTTTTAAAAGATCATTTGACTGCAGTGTGGAGAATAGATTGTAAAGGGGAAGAAGGCCAGCAGCAAACCTAACCAGGGAAGTGTTTCAGAAGCTGAGCCTTATAATGTGGCTTGTACTAGGATGCGCTGGTAACCCTGGAGATGAAGGGATGTGAAGACATGGGATGCATTTGGGCAGTAAAGGCAACTGTGCTTGAGGATGGCTGGATGGGGACAGGGGAGCAGCAATCTGGGATCACTCCTTGGTTTGGGCTTTGTGCAACTGTCTGCCAGGTGATGCCCCTCACTGAAATGGGGAGGCAAAGAGAAGGACAGGTGAGGAGAGGGATCAAAAGTTCTGATTTTGGGGGGCTCAGTGGGTTAAGCCGCTGCCTTCGGCTCAGGCCATGATCCCAGGGTCCTGGGATCAAGCCCCGCATCAGGCTCTCTGCTCAGCAGGGAGCCTGCTTCCTCCCCTCTCTCTGCCTGCCTCTCTGCCTGCTTGTCATCTCTCTCTGTCAAATAAATAAATAAAAAATCTTTAAAAAAAAATTTTTAAAAAGTTCTGATTTGGGGAGGAGCGTGGAGGGATGGGGTAACTTGGATGATGGACATTAAGGAGGGCATGTGATGTAATAAGCATTGGGCATTATATAAGTCTGATGAATTACAAGCCTGTACCTCTGAAACCAATAATACATTATATGTTAATTAATTGAATCTAAATTTTAAAATGTTTTAAACATAAATAAATAAATAAATTCTGGTTTGGTCTTTTTAAGATGTGTGCAGATACATCAAAGAGGATGTATCTTTGTAGGCAAAGTAGGCAGTAGGATGCCTACTAACAAAGTAGGCAGCAATAATCGTAATCTGGAACTTATATGTAAGAAGAGAAAAGAATCAGGCTTGAATCTCAAAAGTATCATGTCTTCTTCCTCCCTCCCTGCTATCCCTCCCTGGAAGGTTCTCCCACCATCCCCTGCTTTACCCAACTCCTTTATACAAGGAAGTCCCGCACATTTCTGGTCTGGGTCAAGTGACTCTTTGCTCACATGCTGCCCTGTTCAAAGATATATCATAGCATTTATGATACCACACTCTTAGCACTTCAAACCTGTCTCCTCCAGTAACCTGAGACCTCTTCCAGGAGGGACCTTGTCTTATTCCTCTTTGTATTCCTAGCCATGAGCACGGAGTCCAATAAATGTTTGGTGTTGAATAAAGAAAAGGTATTTTATTAGAGTTATGTCCCGTGTGTCAGACCACCTAGACAGTGGTGTGAAGGGAGAAAGATTCAGCAAAATAAAGGTAGGTGCACAGTTAATGATAACATGAAATCAGTGGTGAGGTAGGTGGCTCACCTCCACAGAAGAGCTGGGTTGTTCAAACTTAACTTGCACCTACAAATCGCAGGAGGATCTTATTCAAATGTAGAGTCCCACTCTGGAGGGATGGGGCTCCTCAACTCTGCATTTCCAGCAAGCTTCCAGGTCATACTGGCTCTCCAGATCCACAGCTCCTGGGGCATTACTGTAGTACACTGCCCCCCACCACCCGTCCCAGGGCTTAGCTGAGAATTACTATCATTAACAAGTACCATAGTATCGAACAGAGACTGTACTGCAGATGTGAAGAGTCTGGACACAGACACTGGACAACTCCTGACCCAGAACAAGGCTACAAACTTGCACAACCCACTTTTCACCTCGGCCACCTACACAATGGTACAGCCTGCAGCACAGAGAATAGATCCAAACACTCCTGGATGGGGCAGGTCTTGGCAACAGAAATTTTGGAAACACTCACATAAAATTCAGGTTTCTCATTCTTGTGGATTCTTATAGCTTCAGCAACTCCAAGGTTGTAGGCAGCATTTTTCTGATTTTGTTCTCTATTAGCCAGACTTCTCATCTTTGAGAAAAAAGTCACATATTGACATAGAGCCTTTAAAATTTTAATTCTATTACATTATAATTATCTAACCAAGATAGAACTTGCCTTTTGGAGGCAAGGCACTTTCTGATGTCTTCTTAGATCTATAAAAGTAGGTTGGGGAAGGTTTTTTTTTATTTCCTGTTTTGGAGCTTTAGGCATCACCTCTATGGGAATCATAAGAGGGAATGGAAGATTTCGTAAGTAGTTACCTGATACCACAAATGCAAGAAGCAGTAGTAGGGTCAATTATTGGAGACCTCAGAAATCTGGATAGTGCAAATGTGAACATGCTATTCTCTCTTTCCTTGCTTAGGTAGGCCATGATTTTGAAGGGAAAAGCTTTGATTATGTCTTATTAGAAATCACAATTTAAACCATATCAATCCAGGAATTCTACCTTTAAAATTCAATCCTTGGGGGTGGGGGAGAGGGAGAAATCAGCAACAGGTGCAAACATTCAGCTGCTTGGGTGTTCATCCCAGTGTTGCTCGTTATTAGTGAAAACTGGATACAACCTACGTTTTAATCCCGCAGTAAGTAAATGATCAAATATGTTACAGAACAGACATATTTAAGTTGGTTTGGGGGGATTTTTTTTTTTTTAAGTAGGCCCTATGCCCAGCTTGGAGCCCAATATGGGGCTTGAGCCCACAACCCTGAGATCAAGCCCTGAGCAGAAATCAAGAGTCAGACACCCAACCAACTGAGCCATCCAAGCACCTAACGGAGCATTTTAAATGGCACTTTATAATCATGTTCTACTGTCCCATGTTAAGCACTCTTTAATCAAGGTGTTGAACTACCTGCTGTTTTAAGAGAGCCTCTTGATCCTTCAGGATTTGATACTGCTGAATGAGTCGCTCATCTTCTATCTCTCTCCTCTTCCTTTCCTCACTGTAGCACAATGGGGAATTACGCTGCGCTCGTTGCAAACACACATAACACATCTCCTACAATACCAGGTTTGAAGACATATTAATTCTTGCTTTTTGCTTTTTTGCCTTCACAATCCCTTCATAAGCTCTCCAAAGATTGAGTACGTCAAGCAACATACTTCATAAAAGGATGTATTAATGACAATTAATAAATTGAGATTTGTAGAGAGGGCCCCCAAAATACCCAAGAGGACATACTGAACTCTCATTTGATCAGAAGCATTTATAGCAACGCAAAATTAGAAAGAGATATCCCAACCCTACTTCTGTTAACCCTAGTAGATTTTGACTAGTAGAAAGATTTATTAAAGTCCAATTTGGAGTGCTGAGTACATGAGCTAAATCCATACATGGAAAAAAAGAGCAATTCCCATAATTCTCATTGAGAAACAGAAGTGAGAAAGATTCTGATTGGATTTTTTTTGTTGGTTTGAAAACACAGTACCTGTCCTGCCTTAATATGATCCTGGCAGGTGGGGACTGGAGAAAGTTTAGGCTTCATTTCACTTTTCAAACAACCTGGAGATGACAAACTATAAAAACAGTGCAACACTAATTAATGTTTAAAGCAGTCTGACATGAGCCATGACAATTTTAGAGGCAAGTATAAATATAGAAGAAATAAAAATACCTTTTTTTTTTTTTTTTTTGCAGAGAATCTCTATGCATAGAGGTTAAGAACCCATGCGTCATAGCAAACAAACTTGGGTTTGAATCCCACTTTTTTGCTTATAAGCTGATGCCATTAGGCAGGCTGAGTCACCTTGCAAAGCCTCAGTTACCAATTCTGTGAAACTGGGATAAAATTTATTCACTCTATAAAATGAATTGTGCTTATTATATGCACTGTATTAGGCATGGGAAGTGCAGTGAACAACAAAAGAAAGAGAAATCCTGGGCCTAATGGAATTGACCTTCTGATAGGAACTGACAGCCAGTTGGTAAACAAGATGAATGAATGAATTCAATAGTACGCATGATGGTGATAAATGCCTTGCAGTGCTGGAGGGACAGAATGTATTAAACCATAAGCAGAATCCCCAGGGATGCTCCACCAAGACGGCATTTGAATAAGGTGAGAGAGTAACAATAATCAGATATTTCTGCTCCTGGGAAGATAATTTGATACAACCTTCCTGAAAATAATTGCTAACATGTATCAAAGACAATGAAAAATGGGCCCATCTCTTATCTCAAAAATTTTAGGTTAAAGTTTTTATCCTATAGGATATTCAAATGTGTGCAGAGACTTCTGTGTAGTTATATTATCCCAATATTATTTATAATATTTTAAAAACTAAATATCATCGGAATATACAAAAGCAGACTGGTCAAACAAAAGGTTAAATCACTGAAATGATATGCAATTATTTGTTTATATCCTGAGATATTTAAAGCCATGGGGAAATGTTTACCACTTATTGTGGTAAACAAAGCTTCATATGATATGATCTCAGTTGTACTTAAAATGTGTACAGGTTTCAAGTATAAATATATGTATATATTGTATACGCATTAAAATGAAGAATATATACCACAATATTAGCAGAAAGTTTCATCTACTTATGGGGTTATGACTGATTTTTTGTATCTTTTGCTCTTCTCATTTTTTTTACTTTAATGATCAGATATTACTTTATTGATCAGATATTACTTTATTATAGATATTACTTTAATGATCAGCACAAAAACCATTTTTTGGCCCACACCAATAGGAAGCCTTTATTAATAATCCCTAACAATTAATTACTCTCCCTCCTCTTTGCAGCTTCCATACTTTCTTCTGTTGTCTTTGTCATGAGTATTACTTCTTCGGCATCAGTCTCCCTAAAAGACTCTTTTATGAAAGCAAGTTTATATGGTCTTTTATATGTTGTGTGGCTCTGTATCTTCAGTATCTAGAATAATGTTGGGCATGCAGTGGTGCTCAGTGTCTGTTGGATTGAACTAAATTCCAAAGAACAAGACACTTAATTCTCAATTCTCTTTCATAACAGTGAGATTATTTAAAACAAGTTTGCTGGGGTGCCTGGGTGGCTCAGTGGGTTAAGTGTCTGCCTTCAGCTCAGATCTCAGGGTCCTGGGATGGAGCCCTGCATAGGGCTCTCTGCTCGGCGGGGAGTCTGCTTCCCTCTCTCTCTCTTTGCCTGCCTCTCTGCCTACTTGTGATCTCTGTCTGTCAAATAAATAAACAAAATCTTAAAAAAAAAAAATAAAACCAAGTGTGCCTAATGTTTTGAACATGACCTTAGTATCCAAGCAAGTGCATATATCATACATATGATAGCTGATACATTGTGACACATTAATAAATTCAAAGTTGACAGCACAGTGCAAGGTACATAGTAGATGCTCAATAAATACTTGCATACAGTTGACTGATTGGAGATCTTAAAAAGTGTCCTCCTCAAAGAGGAAAAAAATATAGAACTCTTTTGATGTAAAATTGTTAGAAGACATGGCCATGATGATTTGTAATACATCCATTGATTCAAAGAACATTTATTAAGTGCCAACCATGTTTAGCAAAGCTGCTTTCCAATTTTATCTAAATATGAAACTGTGTCATATTGTAATATCCAAGAACAGGAAACAACAGGGGGAGGCCTGGGTGGCTCAGTCCATTAACCACCTCCCTCCAACTCAGGTCACGATCCCAGGGTCCTGGAATCGAGCCCGACATCAAGCTCCCTGCTCAGTGGGAAGTCTGCTTCTCCCTCTCCCTCTGCTCCCCCTGCTCGTGAGCTCTCTCTGTCTCTCTCTTGCTCTCTCACTCTCTAACAAATAAATAAATAAAAATTTTTAAAAAGAAAAAGAAAAGGGAAGTATTTGTAAATCCACAAAGAGATTTAGATGTTTCCTCCTCTGTGCTATTTTGTTTCCACCTCTGTTATAGCAAGTATCCTACTGAATCAACTAATTATTCTAGGTATGTCTGGGTTCCCCACTGGATGGTAAGCCCTGACTGTATCTGTTATCTCAATCACCTAGCAGGTAGAATGTACTCAAGGATCCTGGATGAAGGAATGAATGCACATTCATTTTAATGCCCTGCATCAAGATAGAACTCAAAAATACATCTAGTAACATATAACAGATAAAATACCAACGCATTACCTTTCAGGGTTCATAATCTTCCCGCCACTCCCATTGCGCTCTAACTTGTTCGGCAAGGTGGCGCTTGTCATTTTGGGAGGGGATATGGCTTGTTTATCCCGAAGTCTCTTGGGTGATAAGATCTCTGTAGAATGAATGAAACCAAGTTTCCTTCCAAACTTAAATGGGTAGTTTTATACCTAACTGATTCTTAAAACCAATTATTTTACTAGGAAAAATTTTTATCAAGAAACATTTCTTATCTTAAATTATTGTCCCTTGCCCAGTGTAGTTCAAACAAATTTTTTTGCTGTGTACTTCTTATGTGCAAAGCTGGCTGGTCACTTTAGAAAGTGCAAAGAGGCAAGTCTTGGCCCTTAAAGATCTTTCAGTAGATGTATAGACAGTTCCCTTAATGATGGTTCTGCTTGGGGCGCCTGGGTGGCTCAGTCGTTAAGCGTCTGCCTTCAGCTCGGGTCATGATCCCAGTCAAGCCCTGCATCGAGCCCTGCATCAGGCTCCCTGCTCAGGGGGAAGTCTGCTTCTCCCTCTCCCACTCCCCCTGCTTGGGTTCCGTCTCCCACTCTCTCTCTCTCTCTGTCAAATAAATTAAAATCTTTAAAAAAAAAATGGTTCGACTTGTGAATTTTTGACTTTATGTTGGTGCAAAAACAATATGCATCCAATAGAAATTGTACTTTGAATTTTGAAGTGTGATCTTCACATATCTAGGGATATGTGGCAGAGTACTCCCTTGGGATGCTGGGCAGAGCAGCAAGATGCATCTGCCAGTCAGCCACACAATAACAGGAGCAAGCAAGCAGTGCATTTACAACTATTCTGTACCCAGACAACCAGTCTGTTTTTCACTTTCAGTGGTCAATAAATCACACAAGATATTTAATACTTTATAAAATAGGCTTTGTGTTGGATGATTTTGCCCACCTGTAGGCTAATGTAGGCTAGATGGCACATTTAAGATAGGCTAGCTATACTATTCAGTAGGTTATGTGTATTCATATGATACTTTCAACATATGATGGGTTAATCTGGATTTAACACGCTCATTAAATAGGGGGAGATCAATAGCTGTGTAGAAAAATAGGAGAAAAAGAAAAAACATGAGAGCTCTCATTTGTTGAGATCTTATTACGTGTCAACAATGCTAAGTTCTTTACATACATTGCATAAATAACAACTCAGGACAATGAAGAAAAAATGTCTAAATCCCAAATGATGGTGCCATCTTCAAGGGTCTGCCATGTTCAGAGAAGACAGAAGACACTTCAGAGTCCAGTGATGAGAGGAGTGAGATGTAGAAAGGACGCGGAGAGGTAAGGAGGATTGGGAGAGACTCTAAGAAAGGGAAGGACATTGTAGTCAGGAGAAAAAGCATAAGCAAAAGCATGAAGGCAGGGAAGGGCAAGACATGTTAGAATATGGACAGTTTTGCTCAGAGAAGAAGTCTATGAGGAACAGTGACAGATGAGGCTAAAAACACAAAAGCATGGGAATATTAGGCTAAAAGCTTACATGTAATCACGTAGACATCACGTTGCAAAACTAAGATCCACAAACCAGTGTTCACCCACTGATATGATTTGTTTGGCCCACATTTTTTTGCTTCAGTGTCAATTAGTGTGTTGCCCAGAGAGCAACAGTCCTCCAGAGGAAGTCTTCTGAGAGTAGTACAGAAACCCCTAAGGATCTCTAGGACCCTTTCAAAGTCTTTGAAGTCCTAGGATTTTCTTCATATGCTTCAACCAAACAACACATCATAACAGATTAGGTAAAGACATAGATATAAAAATCCAGCTATCTTCTATTAAGTCAAATATCAAATGCTGCTGCCCCTCGGAACAATTTGTTACTTAAACTGTAACCCCTGGAGGATTTTACTAGTTGCCAAGCACATTTAGATATGGCCTTAAGAAATACATATACTGACAACAGGTCTTTGGGGAGAAGGACGATGTACGACTGTGAAGCTGAGCAGCTGGGGATGCCCCGCTCACTCAGGGCGGAATGTCGCCCCTTCACAGAAGCCCCGCAGCTGGGAACGCCCGGCCCGCCCAGGGCGAACGCCACCTGCTTCAGGGAAGCCGAGCACCCGGGAACGCCCGGTCAAGGTCAGGGTGGAACAAAAACCGCCTGCTTCCCTTTTTCATGATCGCTCCTTTCTCTTCCCAGAAGTGCTCGTTGTTAGTTAGATGAGTCCTTTGAATGTGCTTGGTTAACTATAAACTTTATCCTCCTTCTTGCTTGTCTGCAAGACGGGATTAACGTTTGACCTTCATCAATCCTTCTGTTGGCTATTGTTTCTGTCCCATAAAAGTGAGACTGTGGAGTTGCTCGAGGCAGCAGTCCTTTTCGACTTTTGTCCACTGCTCCCAGTCTTTTGCCTCTGACTTGTTTGTGCCTAATTCTCTCGTCGCCGACTGGAAGCGGCAATCAAAGATGCAAAATTATCATTCTCTATTTATAAAATTATTATTTATGCTAATGTATCACCCTATTGTGTTACATGGAACACACTTCATGTGTTTATTATCTGCCTGGACCCCATAGGCATCTGAGTTTTGGCCTCTTTAAGTAATGGGGAACCAACAAAGAGATCATAATCTAAAAGCCTGAGCGTCAGAAATTGGTCAAGATGAGATATAAGATTCCAGGAATAGAAGATACTTGTTAGATGGAGTGGAGGGAGGTGGGAGGGATGCAGTGACTGGGTGATGTCCACTGGGGAGGGTATGTGTTGTGGTGAGCACTGTGAATTGTGTAAGACTGAGGAATCACAGTACCTATGAAACAAATAATACATTATATGTTAATAACAAAAACATTTTTAATAATAGTATTTTTTAAAAGAGAAATTATCCTACTTTCTATAATTTTAAAAGTTAAAAAAAAAAACAGAAACAGATGTGGATTTTTTTTTTCTGAAGATTTTTGTTATTTATTTATTTGACAGACAGAGAGATCCCAAGTAGTCAGAGAGGCAGGCAGAGAGAGACAGGGGGAGAAGGCTGCCTGCCGAGCAGAGAGCCCGACGCGGGGCTCGATCCCAGGACCCAGGACCCTGAGACCACGACCTGAGCCAAAGGCAGAGGCTTTAACCCACTGAGCCACCCAGGCGCCCCAGATGTGGAATTCTATCAAATGCTTTTCAGAATCTAGATTTGGGTGATTTGCTTTTATTGATGAACTGTATAATTTAAATACATTTCCTAATGCCAAACGATCTCTACATTGCTAAAATAAATCTTGTCTGGCTACCATGAAAAAAAAATTCTACTTGAAAAAATCCTGAGACTTATGAGATTTAATTAATATACATAAAATATCAGCATGGTCATAGTATTTAGCAGATATTCTGTTATTATTAAAAATAACCAATTTACTTTCTTTTGGATTAAGAAATATTTAGATGTTTACCATATATGCTACATTATACGATTACATTTATATAATTTTTTGGTAATGTTGTTCTAGAACTTTCTTATATCTTTAGAATAAAGAAATATAAGTTTTTAGAAATCATATAAACATAGGTAGTTTTTCCTCAGATGTTTATGAAAGAGATTATAGGATTTATATAATAAAAATAAATAATTTTAAAAACCATGATCTAAATAAAAGAATGTATTTGTTAGAAGAACACAGTGATTATTCATGAATCTAATTTTATCTGCGGCACAGAAGTCACTAAGAAATATGGCTGGATCTAGAAGCAATAAAGCATGACAAATGATGCCTAGAATCATTGGCCTACCTCTGATTCCTTCTTCTTTGTCTGGCTGGTCTTTTAATTTGCACTTCCTTTGTCTATTCTTTCTACCTTCTTCTACAATGGTCTCCATAGGTGGTTTGTTCTCCACCTCCTTGAGCTCAATCCTAGAAATAAGCCACAATGTTTACTGCACTGGACCTGAATAGGTGACCATGTGAACTTTCAATCTTGAGAAGCAAGCCAGCTAGCTCTCTGATTCTGAAGTAAGCCCAATTCCCTCAAGGGGGCAAGTGTTTTGAATTGCTGAGGCTCTCTTTGAGTCTAAGTCTGAGAGCCTGACCAAGACCTTCCCCCTCAACACTGGGGGCTCAAAAGCAGCTCTTATACAGATAAATTGTGGGATTTAAGCTTTTGGGTTTAGTTTCAGTTTAAGTTTGTCTGTCTTTTCTAGTTCTATACCAAGATGCCATTAGGAGTGATACAGTGAAAGGTGGCTGTTGGATGGCTTGAGGGCAGATTCATAGCCTGTAGGCAGAGTATGTCTGGAAATAACCATTTCTTTCCTCTTTCTTTCTCTGCCCCACAACTCCACCCCTTCCCCAGGCAAAAGTGAGGGACTTACAGAGGCACAGTGGGGGAATGGGTTTGTTAGTTGGTATATGCAATTGTAGATTCTCTGTGGTCTCAAGTATGGAGTTCGTAGACTGAGGGGCCAAACTTCACATAAATACAACGTCTGTAACTGTTTTGACTATTTGAGTCCTCATGTCCATGACTAGGCTCTATGATTAACAGGAGAGTCTGTCAGTCTCTGGTCTAGAACCAATTCAGTTATTTCCTTCTTGGAGTGCTTAAGCCAAAATGTGTCCTAGCAGGGCAGCCAGATTTGCCTTCCCAAATACAATCAAAATAAAATTATTTGAATTCATTGATTTCTTTTTAATGAGTAAGGCAACACGATGCAATGGAAAGGACAGTGCAGCCGTGAGGAGCCGTAGTTTTATTTCTGACTTGGCCAGTCAGTTGTTTGGCCATTTCATCTACAAGATGAAGGGGTTGGACTAACTCTTCTCTAATGCTTATTCTGGCCCTCATACTGGTTTTGCTGAGGCATATGTCATACAGTCCTTTCATCAGCAATCCAACAAACATAAGAGAATGTCACACACTCAAAAACCATGAGAAAATAACACTCCGGAAAGCTGGTTATTATTCCCCAAACTTCCTCCTCTTGAAATGCATAGTAGTCAGTTGGGCAGCAACGAAGATGAAGAACATGATTAAGGGCATGCAATGAGTGAGTGAGAGCGACTCACTGGAAATAAAAGCCATCTCCTGACCCCTGTTCCAGTGTTCTCAATACTGTACCATGTTGTTTCACTCGTTAAAAGGAGGGGGGGAAGAATTAAAATTACAATTAATTTTGTACATCTATAAAATGGATAAAACTATAATACATACCCTACATCACTGTAGTGAAGATTCAGTACAATAATACTGAGAAAATGCTTAACAGTATCTGACATCTACAGTAGTAAGTGTTCCATTGATGACAACTATTATTATTACTATCATTATCATTATTATAATCATGTCAGCAGCAGTCACCAGTAATGCCCACAGCACACTTGAGATAAAGTTGTTCCTTTATTCTACCTGTCTCTCCTACAGCTTGAGGGGTAAAAATCAGAGTGTAGACAGGAGGTGGGCTACACTGCAGAAAGAGGAAGCTAGGTCAGAGGAAGTGATAGAAGGTAGAAGAAAGCGCCGCAGCTAAGGAGAATTGCACTTATATTGCAGGGACTAAAGGTGATGGGAGGTAGTATCAGAATTTCCAGGGAACTACAAGTAGTTTAAAAAATGAATAGTCCATATGGATCTAGAAGGTACAATACTAAGTAAAATAAGTCAGACAGAGAAAGACAAATACCATATCATTCCACTCATATGTGGAACTTAGGAGTTCCACAAACAAAGAAAATAAGAGACCAAAAAAAAAAAAAAAAAAAAAGAAGCAGATTCTTAAATACAGAGAATAAAGGTGGTTTCCAGAGGGGAGGTGGTGAGATAAAGAAGATTAAGAGTATAGTTGTTGTGATGAGCACCAAGTGGTGTTTAGAATTGCAGAAACCTCAGGGAAAAAAAATATAAAATAAAAAAGAAATAGTCTGTGCATTGTTTTCTATCTTAGCTATGGAAAGTATGCATAAAATTCTTCTTTGCTGGAGCACTGAGAGAGAAAGAACACTGAAAGCAGCATGAGCTAGAAAAGGTGAGAAACACAACCCAATCACATTAATAAGTCAACAAGGATTGCTGTCCTGGAGGAACCTGTGGAGCAAAGCACTGACCTTGGAAATGCAAGCACACTGTTGGGTCGCTTCCCTGAGATCTCTCTGCTAGACAACACGGAGTCCACAGTGCCAGGCCTCTGAAGGACAGAGACAGAAAAGGCTTACACCAGGACACAAACACATCTAAGCTACCGGCCGTCTCACAGGCAAGGCTACCCTGGTACTCTCTATTGTTACTTTTTTGAGTGCTTAAAGTCTAGAGCTTAGAAAGTCAATGAGGAATTATTTCACTTACCACCCAGGTAGTCCTATACCAAAGTCACTGATGCTGCCTTTTCTCAAACCATCGCCTCTTTGGAAATTGCCTTCGGAGTTTATGGCTTCCTTTACACATCATTGAGAGGAGAGCCAACTTTTAAAAAAAACTATCAGGAAAATGAACAAGCAAGCTAATTTCATGCTTGACCCAAAGAACTCTAAAGTTGGGTGGTTAAGAGAAGAGCTTGAAGTCAGTGGGTTCATATTCATATCTCCATATTGTTAAAGTTATGTAGCCTTAGACCCTGGGCATATGGGGCTAACAATGGGCTCTAATTCATGGGATTTGGGGGTACTGTATGTAATTGGCTGGCACAGGATCAGCAGTCAACAAATAGCAGCTATTATCATTATTATTACATTAGGCAGTAATCACACTACATATTATACTAGTATAGAATAATATACAAAATTATTTTGGGATTAATGACACAGTTTACAAAAGGCTTGAAAGGAATTTCCAAAAAGAGGTTTTAAATATGTTTCCACCAAAAGCAGCATCATTGAAATAAACCCACAGCTTCCTAAGAGAACCACTCTGCAGAACAGCACTCAGGTTTAAGTTCTGGGTCATTTGGGGGGGAAACAATCACTCTCACCACTTTACAGCAAGTTCCCAAAATGTGTTTTATAGATGTTAACAAGTATTGGATTAACCTAAAGTTCCATGATTCATGATTCAGGCAGTTAAAGTGGCTTCTCTGTAGCCAGACTTCTCAGACCCTTGAACAGGCCTGTGTGCTTTGTGCTTCTGTGTGTGAGGTTGATATATGTAGCAGTCCTCCATTGGCTTTGGCCTCCAGGTCCTCTTTTCATAGGATCTCTCTCAGGACTACTTTCTGGAAAATGCTCCTTAAAAGTTATGACTTAGAGTACAGCAGGCCAATTAAAATGCTGTCCTTTCTTAGAAATGCATTATTAAAGCTAAAGAGTTCCCTAGTATCCCTGAAGATTAGAGATGGGTGAGTGCTTTGGCCTTGTTTCTGGTGGGTTTTCATGGAAAAAGAGGGTTATACCTTTGTGTGTTTCCACTTTACACACACAGGGTCGGTACCTCTCTTTAAGATCCTGCATGAAACCAGATTGTGGAGAAAACACCAACAGCCTCACTTTGCACAACTCTTAAAGTCCCTATAACAGAGCTCCATGAGAGAATAAAATAAAGGGTAGAATTTGACCATATTTATAGAATTTCATTTTGTAGCCTTTTGACTTAAAAATCAGGCTTTTATTCTGTGGGACACAGGATTATCTAATATTCTATGATAATCTAATTCACTTATACCAGCTTTGTTGGTTCCCAGAGTTGAACCTAGGGCACGTTAAGCATCCATTTAGTTCCACTGATTGACTAGTTCACCAGCTCCTTAAATTCTGCTACATCCAACTTAGCATGAAGATCATACCAGCTACAGAACAGTTAACAACGATGGAGTCAGTCAGAAATTTGTTCCACAATATGGCAAATTAAAAGCTAAAGAGAGGGGCACCTAGGTGACTCAGTGGATTAAGCCTCTGCCTCCATCTCAGGTCACGATCCTGGGGTCCTGGGATCGAGCCCCATGTCGGGTTCTCTGCTCAGCGGGGAGCCTGCTTCCCCCCTCTCTCTCTGCCTGTCTCTCTGCCTACTTGTGATCTCTCTGTGTCAAACAAATAAAATCTTTTTTTAAAAAGTTAAAGAAAGATACATTTCCATGACTCAATTCACTGTAGGTTTTCATTAAAATGCTATAACCAGCAGAAAGAAAAAAAAAAATAGAATGATTATAAAATCTGGTTCTACCACTTAATAGCATCCTGACTTCAGTCTCCCCACATAACCTGACCTCCATTTTTCTCATTTATAAAATCAGGATGATAGTAATGCCAGTTTGATAAAGTTTTGAACCACAAGTGAAATAATACATGTGGAAGAATTGTTAAACTATAAGGTACTATAAAATATTTAGAATTATGAATGTTTCTATAACTATTTATATTTTTCAATTGGCATTGACTCAAAACTTATTTTAAAGTTTCTTTGTCCTTCTAAACTTTGTCAAAGAATTGGTCATCTATAAACAAGGACTTCTTCTTACTTGGGGTAAGTGCCATTTAAAATATGCCAACCTGAATTTTTCTTTTTTTTTTTCCTTCAAGATTTATTTATTTATTTATTTATTTATTTATTTATGAGAGAGAGTGTGTGCATGCAAGCCGGAGGAAGAACAGAGGGAGAGGGAGAGAGAGAATCTCAAAGACTCCCTAATGAGCATGGAGCCCAATGTGGGACTCAGTCTCATGACCCTGAGATTATGACCTAAGCTGAAATCAAGGGTCGGTAACTTAACTGACTGAGCCACCCAGGCACAACTCCATCTGAATTTTTCTTAATAATGACACACACTTAATTCAAAGCTATGATTGGGAGAGGGGTTTGGAGAAGGAAAACATTAATTTACATTTGCTAGGGCTTTTGCCAAAGTCCCACTTCCATCCACAGAACAAAGGAAGTCCTTATAAAATCTCATCTTCACTTTGTTGCTTTTAATCACAAGGACCCCGATTCCTTTGAAAGTAAATTCCACATTTCGTTTGATGGAAATGGATCGTGATAGAAAAAGCAATGTCTCCTTCACGCATCCTTCCACTGTATCCCTGCTAAATGGACCCTCCAGGGATATCATGACAAAATTAAGTGGAACAACTGGAATATCACCTAGAGGAGTAAAGACAGGGTAGGGGGGAAAAGTAGAAATTACAACAATATATTATATACACTCACAAATAATTCTTAGTACTCAAAAATAGACTTGTCCATGTGAACCCCTTCGTTGTACCCTATCAATAGTCAGTAATAGGCACAAATTTTCCTAAAAGTTTATTATGTTTTCTAAGAAAAAGAACATTTAGCTTTCTAAGCAGTACTGCAGACAAGCTTTTGATTTTATCTTGGAGACACAGTAATAACTAACTTCATCGCTTCATCAGAGGTTTTTCTGAAGTTGTCAGCCTTCTTCTCTCAGGACATACTCCAGCAATATTTGTCTATCTCCTCCAGTTATCATACTATTTTGAAATGTTTATAAATATCTATAAATGCCAAGTGTTTTTGAAAAGATAGTCATCTTCAATAGACGTTACCTTCAAATGAAAGTTTGTCTTATCAGAGGGCATCAGACTGGATAACTTGCTTTTCCTCCCTAATAAGTTCATAAATGATACTGCAGAGGAATATGGTTATAGCTAGCATAAAAATTAAGCAATTGTTCTGTTCCACTAGAACAACAGTCAGAAAAGGGGGTAAATAACAAAGATGATCAAGATGATAAATCCAAAAAGAGGCAAGAAACAAGATCCACTAACAGAGGAACAGGATAGGAGTAAGATAAGAACATTCTAAACATTCATTCAGCAAGCATGACTTTACAGCTTTTCTGTCGGATAGTGCTGGCTGATGAGGATTAATATAACTACGAGACATATATCAGCCCATGGTCTTCTGCACAACTTAATGGTGCTTCTATACGACCACCCTCTATTTTACTTTTTATTTTTTGTAAATGTCTTAAAAGAAAAGGCTCTGACGCCTACCTCTAGATTGTCCCCTCCCATTCATCCAATGCTTCTCTTCAGTCTATCTTCCAGTCCACTTATCTCAGTAAGGACAGTATCAACTCAGGATGGACACGCTGATGGAGAGATTGTAAATCTCACTCTCATGACCGCTCTGTAACTTCTGTTGGCCATGCCCTCTCTTTGCTCTTGTATCCATGGCACCATTCTTGGTTCTCCAATTTCCTCTTCTTTGGTCTCCATTGCTGTTTCCTTCTTCTTCTACTTCTGGTAAGATGGTGTTTTATTGGTGTGTGAGTGTGTGTGTGTGTGTGTGTGTGTGTTAAACAAGACTTTGTCCTTGTTTGTCTCTTCCCCTTATTTCAAACCTCTCCTGGGTAAATTAATCCAAATCTTGACCTCTAGATTCCATCCCTCTCCCAAGCTCTGGAATTCTCTCTACCTAAGTATCCCTACAGGAATTTCAAATTGAACATCTCCAAAAGTGAACTCATTACTTCTCCTGCCATCCCAACCTGCCTGCCCCTTCATTCCCTGTGACACTAATGACAAGAACATATATGTATTTTCCAAGAAATCTGAGTCATGCTAAATACCTCCCTGCTTCTTGCTACCCACCTCTCTCAACTGGCAGCCAAATCCCATCAGTTCTTCATATAAAATATGTCATGAACTGACTCCTTCATCTTCCTCCCGATTGCCAATGCCTTCATTCAGGTTTCTATCATATTTCACCAAACTACGGTAATTAAAGATTTTATTTATTTATTTATCTATTTATTTGAGAGAGAAACAGAGACAAAGCACGAGCAGTGGGGAAGGGGAGAGGAAGAGGGAGAAGCAGACTCCCTGCTGAGCAGGGAGCCGCATGTGGGGCTCAATTCCAGAACCCTGGGATCACGACCCAAGCAGAAGGCAGACACTTAACCAACTGAGCCACCCAGGTGCCCCCAAAACTACTGTAATTAAAAGAACTGTTTTCCTAAACTAAAAACTGGATTAGTACATTCAAGTCTCCCTCAAAAATTTTCAATGACTCCTCATTGTCTATACGATGAATTCTGAAGTCCTTATCACTTATCACCTTATCACCTTATCATGCCAAAGGCCCCTCACAATTTGACCACTACCAACCATTTTTGTCTTACCTCCCTCCACTTGCCTCCACAATCATGTGCCCTGGCCACACAGAAGTACCCATTACTCCTTTCATAGGCTTTACTCCTTCTCTTATTCTTGAGTCATTCACACTGTTTCCGAAATATTAGCTTCTCTGCCAGCAAAGTCCTATCATCCTTTAAGACATCCCATACATGTCATCTTCCTAACTGTCCCCGAGCAAAGTTGGGCATGCTCATCTCTCAGCTCCCCTAACACTTGATCCAGTTCTCACCAATGCTGCTTTCACAGCATTTAATCATGTTGCAACATTCGCTTTCATATTTATTTCCCATGCTAAATTCTGAGATCTTCAAAGGAAGAATTATGTCTTGACAATCTTTAAGACTCACTGTATAATGTTTAGTTACGTAGTTAATTAATGATGAAGAATCATAACCCCAAAGGTAAACTCTAGACAGATTTGTTTTTGTGAATTAATTCAAGCATATATATTTAATTCTGAAATTTCTTCAAACTTGTAAAAAAATAATTCTGTAATCTTGTTTAAAAAAAAAACTACAGATCTAAACTACTTTTTTGCAGGGTACTATAATGGTAAACTAATTCTAAGGAGCAAATGTTTTTGTCAAAAAAAAAAAGATTGGCTATCTTTTCACTTTGCTAGGTTTTTGATGAATTAGGATATTATATGTCCATAAAACTCTAGGTAAAAATATCTGAACAGTCCATCAAATCTACCATATAGATTATATGCATAACTAAGTATAATTTGTTGCTATTTGTTTTTCCAATCTTTCCTTTTTGGTGGGAAGTTTGTCTGAAAATTAACTTTCAGGGAAGTTCACAAAAGGCAAGTTTTAGCCTTTTTACCTGCTGACTTCGAGGGTAGACTGTTTCTCTTTGTCCATCTATCAGTCTGATGCAGGAGCCAATAGTAAGGAAGATCAAAAGGAACACAGCCCAGAAATCAGGAAGGAAGCCCCCAAAGGCCCCTAAGGAGCCAGAGCAGGCATCACTAAGTCCACACACCAAAGCTGGAGCGTAAGCAAGCATCCTGTGTCAGGTGGCATGCCTGTTTTGCCTACCACTGTATTTCAAGGTCCTAGAACAAGGCCTGATACATAGTTGGCCCTCAGTAAATATCTGTGGTAAGAGGGAAGAAAGGAAGGCGGGGGAAGGAGGGAGGGAGGGAGGAAGGAAGATTTTAGGGTGTGAGAGGTATACAAGGTGTTCATCTATGGAATTATTAACCTCACTTGTAAATTTTAATAATTTAGATTATGTATGATAGAAACAGTTAGAGGTCTTTTTTCATAGCTAACATGGACTATAATTCTAACCAGAGACCCTAATTAACTTTTTCAATAGCCATTTTTAACTTCTTAGAGCCTAAAAAAGTGAATAAAGTCTGCACAACTCTGTAATGTGGCATTTATATAAACTTGCTTTGACGTCACTTTAAGTCTTCCCAGGCCTGCCTCTTAAGCTACTGAGGTTTGAAATGGCCTGCACGAAGACTATTATTTTCTGTGTTGTCCCCCACCCGCAAAGGTTCCACATGAAAACTGAGCTCCTCAAATCAGAAATCCGTAAGGTAGCAAGTGAACACACTTTGCCCTTTCATTTTCATCCCCACGCCAGTTACTTTCTGAGAACGTCTTAAATGTTGAAGAAGTTTACCAGGAATATATATTTTGTTTTGCTTGAGTCCATGAATCTGCACTAACTTCTCGGCCATGATAAACATGGGTCTCTGAATCAGAATAAACTTGTTGTTTCCCACCTCCAGTTTTTGTCTCATGAAAGTGAAAGTTCCAAGTCCTGGAATCTGAACTCCCTGCAAGAAAAAAGGAAGGGGAAAAAAAAAAACAGAGCAACAATCAGAAAAATAACCCTTAGTACCATTATCCCAAAAAACATGGAAAGAATTAACCATTAAATAGTCAATGATCTCTACAATCTCCTACAACTATAGCACGTTATGACTTTAAGTTTTCATATAAATATAAATGTAATACATTGATATCCAATCCTTCCAACATCAGATCTCCCATCTCCATCATCATTCAAAGGCTGTGAGGACTAAGAAAACTTGTATGGATGCCATTGCTAATTTTAATTTATATTTAAGAGTCCTCTTGTCCAGGGTACCTAGATGGCTCACTTAAGAGTCTGCCTTTGGCCCAGGTCATGACCCCAGGGTCCTCCAATGGAGCCCCCCGTGGGGCTCCCCGCTCATCAAGGAGTCTTCTTCTCCCTCTCCATCTGCCTCTCCATCCCCCTCACACACCTCCACTCACACCCACTCTCTCTCTCTCTCTCTCTCTCTGATAGGAGGAATTTGAGAGGTAGAGCCAGGGGGCTTGAGGGTAGGGAAGGAAAAAATTAAACAAGATGGGATTGGGAGGGAGATAAACCATAAGAGACTCTTAATCTCACAAAACAAACTGAGGGTTGCTGGGGGACAGGGTAGGGAGACGGTGGTTGGGTTATGGATATTGGGGAGGGTATGTGCTATAGTGAGTGCTGTGAAATGTGTAAGCCTGACAATTCACAGACCTGTACCCCCTGGGTCAAGTAATACATTATATATTATTTAAAATAATTAATAAAAAAAATTAAAGATTCCTCTTGTCCTAAATTGTGTGAAATTCCAAATTTTAATCATTTGCCATTAGAAAGAGGTAATTTAAGAGGCCATAAGAATCTCTGCTTTCCCATTCCATCTTTTAGGTTTTGTCTCTCATTTAAAATCAGACAATCCAGCATCCTAGGCATATGCTGCAGTGGAATGATGTTGGCTGCTAGGTAGAAGCAAATGCTTTTCACTCTCAAACTGGGTCTCTGTCTCCCTGAAAATATCATACCTCAAGGGTTGCAAATGCCTACATACACCATGAAAGAATGCAGGGGAGTGAAGGTAGCCAACCAGAAACTGCAGTGACTAGAAAGTACAAATCCCATCCAAAGGCTAGAGCCCATTGTTGGCTCCAGTGAAATGTCAGCATGCAGGCATGGAAAAACTGGTATTGTTAAATCTGCTGATTTTTCAAGAAAAGAGAGAACAGATGCAAAACTTTAAACTCTCCAAATTTTAGGTGGTGATGACTAATTCAAATTATCAGAACAAACAAAAGTTTGAAGGATGAATTCGGCCCAAGGGCTGCCGTATTGAGACCTCTGGGTAGCATATAAATGTTCCACAACTTCCCAACCCCCCTCCAAACTTCTCAAAGTTCTGACCAGTTCTACAGCATCCAAACTCAAGGCAGGCCAAGATTTCTCATTTTGGGCAAGTTGAGTTCAGTCCCTGTCTCCTTGTATTTTAATGAAAAGCCATTCCCTGCAAGGAGGCAAGACAAGAAGCAATATATTCTTCTATAGATACGCCAGGAACTATCTGATCACAGATAAATAGAATTCATCTAGTTCCTCTACACATAGCCAGGTTAGTCAGTGCTTGGTATCACTAGAAGAGTAGAACTCTTAAAAACTCATTATGTAAGAATAAAATCCGTGTTTGTTAAATCTACTATCCATAAGTCAAAGTGGGAGCATCATAAAATCACAAGACTGAAAGTTAAATTAGGATGGCTGTAAAGTCTGCTATCTTGCTCACAGCAAAATTATACAAGACTAAGAAGGAAAGATCCTTTGGACTCTTGCATTAAACTTAAAGTATAAATCCTACCTTGTGCAGGGATAGCTGCCGTTCCACAAATTCTGACACATTTGCCCATATAGCAGAGACTTCTGAAATTCAAAGGAAATAAAAAATAATTTATTTAAGCATTCATGTGATAGTATCTGGTGCTAGTATAAAAAAGTAAATATGAAATGCAGAATCAAATAATAGTAATTCCCAATTAATTTAGAATTGGAAGAAAGTAAGGTCATTCCTCAAAGTTAATTTTCCTAATAGCTAAAGCTCCCCCTTTTAAGTTCCAAAAATGTGCTTAATAATAATAATAATACAATAAACTTTTGAGTAAAATCTTTCTAGGATAAAGGGAACTCTATCACACACTTTTTAATTCTATAAAGGAAATTCTATAAATTCTGTAAAAGTGTGACAGAGTTCCTTTTATCCTATAAATAGAGCTAGCCAAGTATAATCTAGACTTTTTTTAAGTTTTTATTTAGGGGCACCTGGGTGGCCCAGTGGGTTAAGCCTCTCCCTTCGGCTCAGGTCATGATCTCAGGGTCCTGAGATAGAGCCCTGCATCCGGCTCTCTGCTCGGCGGGGATCCTGCTTCCCCCCTCTGTCTGCCTAGTGGTGACCTTTCTCTCTCACTCTCTCTCTGTCAAATAAATAAATAAATAAAAATCCTTTAAAAAATAATAAAGTTTTTATTTAAATTCCAGTTAGTTAACATATAGCGTAATGTTAGTTTCTAGTGTACAATTTAGTGATTCAACACTTCCCTACAACACCCGGTGCTCATCACAAGTTCACCCCCTTGTCCCCATCACCTATTTCACCCTCTCCTTGTTTTGATGACATTCAAAAAGCATTTATGGAGTGTCTACTCTGTGCCATCTGATAAACCTTCATTCGTATGCCAGGATAAAGGAATAAAGCCAAGCACCACTGAGGCATGAGAGGCTGTTGTCTATATATTAAGTGTCCCTATACTTCTGTTTTGCTTAATTCTTTTGGGGGGGTGGGGAGTACTCCCAAATGGGGTGTGTGTGTGTGTGTGTGTGCACATGTGATCTTTCTGCACAACCCTGCCCAGACAATAAACTCCATGACAGCAGGGACTTAAGTTCTTTGGTAGACTGAGTGAGTAGCATGCAGTAGCCTTCTATATTTTTTAAATGTCTTGTGCCCAGGGGTGCCTGGGTGGCTCAGTGGGTTAATCCTCTGCCTTCAGCTCAGGTCATGGTCTCAGGGTCCTGGGATGGAGCCCCACACCGGGCTCTCTGCTCAGCAGGGAGCCTGCTTCCCCCTTTCTCTCTGCCTGCCTCTCTGCCTACTTGTGATCTCTCTCTCTGTCAAATAAATAAAATAAAATCTTTAAATGTCTTATGCCCATAAAACATCATCACTAAACCTATAAAAATACACATTCTTTTTAATTGAGATTCAATTGACACATATTATACTAGTTTCAAGTGTACAACATTATTTGATATTTGTCTATATTGCAAAATCATCACCATGTTTTTGCTTAATTTTTGACTTGCTTTTCATTCTCATTTGTCACTCTTAAGATGACAAGCTGTCACCGTTCTGCTGCGAGGGCTCTGCAGACCTCCTGCCTAATCCTAATTTACTGCTTCAAATGTACCTAATTTACTGTACCTAACTTACTGTAACAAATATACTAATATTATCTCTAAAACAATAATTTTTAACAACTGAACTTAGGGGAGGGACCCAAAGTCTTGAATCAGTGTGTAGACTTCTCCCTATCTGCTCTGAATGATCAGAGAGGTCTTCTATGTTTTTCTTCTTCTGAGATATGTTCCCCCCCAAAAAATGTGGCAGAAAAATAAGTAGTTGCCAATAACTAGTGTTAAATATGGGATATGAGGATATGCTCTAGGCATAACCAATATTTAGAAATACAGAGACTTGGCGGCAGCCACGGTACAGGATGGACTTCGCTGGCTTGTGTACCTCATTCTGCTTCCTCTGCAAACAAGTCTGACAGCCCCGACAAGACTTAGAGAAATTCAGTAAGTTGAAATTGAAGAAGGCAGAAACACAGAAGAAAAGTCCACTGCCTTCAAGAGAAACGACTGAACAGGAGAAGCAAGAAGGGAATCTTAATGAGGCGTGTGCAGCTGAACGTGCATGGCACGTTCCACAAGCATTGCTTTCTTACTTCTTTTCAGCTGTTTAACCTTGTCAGAGGCAAACACATTGGATCCAGTTTAAATGGCTGTGCTGCCCCTTTTCACATTAAAGAATCAAGAACTACTGACAGTGAAAGCTGCGTTTGCCTCTCCCATCTGCCTGTCTGGCTGGCAGGCAAGGAAAAGAACTTGGATGTTGGTGAAGGAAGAAGCTGGGTGGGAAGACAGTGAAATCTAGAGTAAAAAATGCAGCTGGTTCAAGGTGTCCTGCAGTCTGTAAAATGCAGTTTAATCAGAGTGCCATTTTTTTTGTTCAACAATTTTAATCATGGGAATTCACAATTTTTAAATATGCAAATTAAAAGAATTTTAAACCTGGAAAAGAAAAAGAAATACAGAAAATGAAGTCTGTGTTGACATCTCCATTCCAAACCCAATGATGTGTATTGAAGATACTTTCCAGGGGAACCCGAGTGACTCAGTTGGTTGAGCATCTGACTCTCAATTTCAGCTCCAGTCAAGATCTCATGGTTGTGGGATCCAGCCCCTTGTTGGGTTCTGCACTCAGATTCTCTCTCCTTCTGCCCCTCCCCCAGCGTGTGCATGCGTGCTCTCTCAATAAATAAAATCTTTAAAAAAAAAAAAAGATACTTTTCATTGAGGAACTCTTTGCAAATCAAGAGTGTTATATTTAGGGTGCCTGGGTGGCTCAGTGAGTTAAGCCGCTACCTTCGGCTCAGGTCATGATCTCAGGGCCGTGGGATCGAGTCCCGCATTGGGCTCTCTGCTCAGCAGGGAGCCCGCTTCCTTCTCTCTCTGCCTGCCTCTCTGCCTACTTGTGATCTCTCTCTCTGTCAAATAAATAAATAAATAAAATCTTTAAAAAAAAAAGAGTGTTATATTTAATTCTCAAAATAAAAGATCAAGAACAGTAACATTTACCAGGTTGCCACTTTAGGATATGGACACAGTTGGTGATAAAAGACCAATTCTCTTTCCACTTTGGAAACTGCTTGATTTATTGCTATACCTTTTATTACTTTTTTTCCTTTTTAAAAATTTAAATTCAATTAATTAACATATAATGGATTATTTGTCTCAGGGGTACTGGTCTGTGATTCATCAGTCTTGTGTAATACTCAGTGCTCATTCCATCGCATGTCCTCAATGTCCATCCCCCAGTTACCCTCTCCCTCCACCCGCCCCCGCTCCAGCAACCCTCAGTTCATTTCCTATGATTAAGAGTCTCTCATGGTTTATCTCCCTCTCTGGTTTCATCTTGTTTCATTTTTCCTCTCTTCCCCTACAATCCTCTGCTTCGTTTCTTAAATTCCACATATCAGTGAGCTTATATGATAACTGGTTTTCTCTGATTGGACATATTTTGCTTAGCATAATATACAACTTTTATTTCTAATGGCTTAAACCACTAGCTAAAGCAGAGAAATTGCAATCTTGTAATTCCAATATATCAGGGTTATAAGTATTTTAATTAATATGCGAGAGGAGGAATAGGTTAGGCAATGAGAAGTAGTAGTGATTCTCATCGGCATCGGGGAACAAGCTGGGTGATGAAAATTCACTCACCCACCAAGAAAACTAGGGTTGCATGCTACAGCGAGCCAAGTGACAAGATCATAACCAAGTTTTCCCTCTACTCTGCTCCATACTACTGTGTTCCTCTCTCTTGCCCACCATCATAGACAAAAGAATTCTACTTCTGGCAGCTAAGAACTAAGAAGGTCTTTCAACCAATCCCAATTGTATGCTGAATTAAAATTTTCATCATGACCAAAAAGGTCATTAATTTACTAACAAGACAGAATCTTCATAATACCCAGATTTACAGAGTTTTTAAAGTCAAAACTATTAAGTCTTTCACCTAGACTCATGATATGCAGCTCAAATTTCAGGAAAACAATCTATACCAAAAGGAAATGATTTAATTAGAGAATTTAATTAATTTCAAACTAATGAAAAGACTTGACTGAGCTTAACTGGAAATTTGAGGATCACCTTTCTTCATTTGGATGGTATATTCAAGTCATGTTGTTTTACTCTATACAATCTAATGGGCAAAGTTATGCAAGAGCAGAGTTTATTATTTGAAACTGAAATTTGCTATTTTTTTAAATTTTATTTATTTATTTGACAGAGATCACAAGTAGGCAGAGAGGCAGGCAGAGGAGGGGGGGAAGCAGGCCCCCCGCTGAACAGAGAGCCCAATGCGGGGCTCGATCCCAGGACCCTGAGATCATGACCTGAGCCAAAGGCAGAGGCTTTAACTCACTGAGCCACCCAGGCACCCCTGAAATTTGCTATTTCTTACTGAAGAAAAGAGAAAGCTCTTAGTTTTAATTCATTTAAATTTTAATTCAGTATACAATTGGGATTGGTTGAAAGACCTTCTTAGTTCTTAGCTGCCAGAAGTAGAATTCTTTTGTCTATGGTGGTGGGCAAGAGTGAGGAACACAGTAGGATGAAGCAGAGTAGAGGGAAAACTTGGTTATGATCTTGTCACTTGGCTCGCACATTATTCCCTTTAGGAAGCTTTGGGGTCCTGCCCTTCAGCTGGAATAGGTAGATTCGAATATCCTACAAACTATGATTTTTAACTTTGATTTTTCTGGCATCCCAAAATCAGAGAGGGCATCACTTAATCTCAAAACAAAAAGAACTGTAATCCAGTCTATGAAGCAAGTTAAAGAATATGCTATTTTTATATTTTAGAGAAAGCTGGGGTAATTATTTATTTTAATCAAATACTGAAATCCCATGAATCACTATTATAAAGAAATAATCCCTGGACGTACCTTCTATACTCAGTTCAACCATCATTTGACTTCAAATTCTAAACATTTTATGCATTCAAAACCATATTTTTAAACAGTGCCAAGTAGCAGGAATTCTCTGTTTTATATATGATCATTATAAGAAAGAACTGTGTCCATTATGTAAATTACAGAATAATATATGCTAGAAATAGATATTAATACCAAATATAAAAGATAAGCTCCCTGACTTCATAAGACATCTTCTAAAATTAAAATATTGGCACACAAACAAAGCAAAATATTCAAGACTGATCTAAACAAAGAAACATATTCCCAGAGCAAAGTGCAGTGAAAAGATCAATGTGTCACACTGAAGACCTACAGTCTTCCTGCCTCTGAAGATTGCTAGCTATGTAGTCTTCACAAGTTTGATTCAGTTCATATCCATAAAACGATGACAGGACCTTCGAAGTACCATAACTACATAATACTAAACTTCAGTGAAACATATGGAAACAACAGAACTTAATATGAAAAAATTAATTTTTTTGTTTTCCTGAAATTGGGATTTTATCCTTATCTCCTTCACAATGGGTCATTTGTGAATGTTAATAAGTAGTTATTTGACTTCTATTTCTGTCCTTCAACCAAGAAAGTTCTTGCTGTGGGGCACCTGGGTGGCTCAGTGGGTTAAAGCCTCTGCCTTCAGCTCAGGTCATGATCCCAAAATCCTGGGATCGAGCCCCACGTCCGGCTTTCTGCTCGGCCGGGAGCCTGCTTCCCCCTCTCTCTCTGTCTGCCTCTCTGCCTACTTATGATCTCTGTCTGTCAAATGAATTAAAAAAAAAAAAGAAAAAAAAAAGAAAGTTCTTGCTGAAGTCACCAATGGTCTCCTTGTCAACAGATTAAATAGATATGCTCAATTTTCACCTCTCTGACCCCTCAGTCACATTTAACGCTGATGACCACTCTGTCCTCCTTTAAACACCTCTCCTGTTAGCTTTTGTGACAACTACTGTCTCCTGGGTTTTCTTCCTACCTGTACAACCATATTCTCTCATTCTCCTTCGAAAGTTCACCTGCCTCAACTTAGCCATTAAATGCTGGAATTTTGGGGCACCTGGGTGGCTCAATTGGTTAAGCATCTGCCTTCAGCTCAGGTCATCCCCCAGGTTCTTGGGATCAAGTCCCGCATGGGGGCCCCTGTTAAGCAAGAAGTCTGCTTCTCCCTCTCTCTCTGCCCCTCTCCTCCCCTCCCACACTGCTCATGCTGTCTGTCTCTCTCAAATGGATAAATAAAATCTTATAAATAAATAATTAATTAATTAAAATGTTGACATTTTCAAAGGTACAGCCCTCGACCTTCATTCTTCACTCCAGACTCCTCTTAAGCAATCACATCCATGCTCAGGGCTTTAATCACCACCAAAATGCTGAAGAGTCCCAAGTGTTTTTTTAGAAGCCCAGAAACTCTCCCCATCTTTAGGTTCTAGACTCATGTATCCCACTGCCTCTTTGGATATCTCACTGAGACACTTCGCATGCTCAAAACCAGCATCTTCTGAGTGCCTGGGTGGCTCAGTTGGTTGAATGACTGCCTTCAGTTTGGGTCATGATCCTGGAGTCCCAGGATCAGGTCCCGCATAGGGCTCCCTGCTCAGCAAGAAGTCTGCTTCTCCCTCTGACCCTCTACCCTCTCATGCTGTCTCTCTCCCTTTGATTCTCTCTCTCTCTCTCAAATAAATACATTTTTAAAAAACATAACAAACAAAAACCCAGCATCTTTCTTCCCTTAAATCTTGCCCTAAATCCAAGGTTTCAATTGCAATGACTGTCATCACCATCTATTCAATTATATAAGCCAAGAACTCGGAACTCATCCTTGAGACTTCCTTTCTCTCTCACCCTCCTACCCAGTCCACCACCACAATCTGTAAATTTTGTCTCTAAATAGCCTTACAGTCTGTCTACTTCTCTCCACTTCTACTGCTACCAATTTAGACCAAGCTACCATTCATTCTCACTTAAGTTACTGTTCTAGGTGTTCTTAATCCTCCAATTCATTCACTTGGAAACCAGAGCAATCTTTTTCAAAACACAAACTTGATTGTGGTGCTTGGGAGACTCAGCGGGTTAAAACCTCTGCCTTCGGCTCAGGTCTTGATCCCAGAGTCCTGGGATCAAGCCCCGCATCGGGCTCTCTGCTCAGCAGGGAGCCTGCTTCCTCCTCTCTCTCTGCCTGCCTCTTTGCCTACTCGTGATCTCTGTCAAATAAATAAAATCTTTAAAACAAAACAAAACAAAAAAACCCCACAAACTTGATCGTGTCATTCAACCCCTCCTTTAGCTTCACGCAAAACACTTAGGGGCCTTTAATCAGACTTAAAATAAGGACCACTATCCTTAATATGATTTACATGCATTGCCTGACCCCTCCATTTCTCTCCAGCCTCCTTTAGAACACACTCACCTCCCACACTTACAGAGAAGCCATGTTGACTTCCCTTCAGTACCACAGTAACACCAGGCTCCCTCTTGCCAACATGCTCTTGTTATTCCCCCTGCCAGGCACACTACCGCCTCCCTCCACTCCCCACTCCCCCGATCCGTTTCCTCTATTTCACAGCAACTCCTTCTTCACATCTCAACTCGAATCTTCTCTTCTTCAGCAAATCTTGACACATATCCCCATCCTCGCCTTGAGTAAAAGTTCCCAGTGTACCGTGCACCCGCACCCATAGCACTTACTAATTGTAAAGTAGAATTTATTTCTGTGATTATTTGGTTAATGTGTATCTCTTCCCTCAATAGACAATAAATTCCAAGGGTTTTGCTCACCATCAGTTCTCTAGTACCTAACACATAATAGGCTCTCAAAATTACTCATATAAATAAATTCTATATAAATTTATAAATATGGCAAATATTTTTAATCCATAAAACCATTATATTTAATGCTTCTTTTAGAATTATTATAACAGGAAAAAATAGGAATGATGCAGGGGAAAGAAAAGAGGCATCTACTCCTATTTATTTTTGTCTTCTTAAGTCATTTGGTTAAAGCATAGACAATGTCCCTAAGTTACAATGACTTGATAGTAACAATAGTGTCCATTTCCAGAAAACCAAGGACTCCCATTGCTTCCAGACATCTCAGTGTCACTTTAGGGGGATTCTTCCAAGAAAGAATGTTTTTAATCAAGCCTAGTAAGCTTTCTGTAAGACGTTGCCAGGTCTTCTTCCAACCACCCTGTTCATTTTATGGTCCTCTCACTTAACCCCAAAACATCAAGGGCAACAAAAGTAGCCTTTTCTTTCATGAAGTCTGGGAAGGAGCCATTTGGGGTGGTTGTTTTTAGCTAACATTTATTGAGCACTTACTTTGTGCTAGTCCCCAAGTTAAGACATTATTTCTTTTAATCAAAATCCTCACCTGGCCTTTTTCCCTCATTAAGGCAGTCAAGAAAGAAACCGTCTCTGGGCACTCCAGAGGATAAGGAAGGAGATTTTCTGCCTTTCCCTAAGTGGGTTAAGATCCAGCCCCCAGGGCCCTCACCCCACATCGCTTACCCTCTTGGCTCAGCGACAGCAGCGTAGGCAGCACCTGCCTGCCTAGGTCTTGCACGGAAGGGACAATGGTGTCCAACATTGCAGGTCTGTCTCTAGTTGGCTTGGTGCTCAGTCCTCAATGGGTCTCTTCTTCTTTCTTTATATGGAGTTTGTACAAAATTGATTTTCCCACCCTCCAATCTCCTCTCCTCAGAGCTTTGGATGTGCCTTAAAAATAAAAATTACCAAATCTTGATTTTTTTTTTCTTTCTTAAACGCTGTTTCTCACTGTCCCTCCCTCCATGTGCTGACTTTCCCTGAGTGACTCCCACCACAGGAACCCAAGAGCTGTCCCGCACCAGTATGCAAATCCAAGCCCTCCCTCCGGGCCACCGAGAGGTACCATGAGAGGGTGAGCAGGAGCCTAGAGCCGGCAAGGAGGACGGAGGCCACAGGGAGGGCGAGGTGTGTTGCTAAGACGCGACAAAGGCTTGCTGCGTTGCTAGGGTGTCAAAGAATGGCCTTGGCCCCGCCTCCTATGATGGGTTGCTCCCAGTTGCCCTAGTGATTCCGGAGCTTCCAACAGCGAGGTTGGGAAGTAACTTCACGTTTTTTCTTTCCCTTCTTACCCTGGACAGCGATGAGACTTCCTCGCTTTTGTAACCACCTTGGACCAATTTGGGAATACCTTTTAACCCTGGTGGTGCACATTTGAGTCTCCAGATCTGTGCGAGGACTGCAGTTTGAACTGGACTTTTTTTCTCGCGTTTGGTTTTTGCCCTGGGCTCTCTCCAGAGGAGATCGACAGCCAGAGGACTGGGGAGAGAAACTGACGTTTCTTTTTTTTTTAATTCCCTTTACACTACACGAATGTCATCCTACAGACTTGTTTTAATACTCTTCCCTCTGCCGATAATGAATTATCCCAAAGTGAACACACACATAAGCCCCACCCAGGTCAAGAAACACCTCTTGCATCCATCACTCACTACTCAAAATTAGAGAAGATACCCTACCTCTCTGAGGTTCTCTATGTAAACTGAGAGTTAATAAAACAGAAGTCACATAAAATTATTTTCCCAGAGTGCTCCGCAGAATACTAACTTCTTATGGAACAAATAAATGATACGTGGAAAAAGGAAAGTAGGGAGAGGAAGGAAGCTCTATCACCACAGAAATACCTCATTGCCTCTCCAGGCATTATTCCACAAATGCTATACATTTATTTGCCTGTGTTTGAACTTTTGGAATCATATAGGATGTATTATTTTGTGTGCAGCTCTGTCATTCAACATTATGTTTGTGAGATTCCCCACGGCTTCTGCAGGAGCAATTTCTTCATCTTCACTGTTGCATATTATTCCTGGGTGTGAATGTGGCACAATTTATCCATTCCACTGCTGAGGGAACATCTGAGTTACTTCCATTTGGGGCTAATAGGAACAATGTTGCTGTAAATATTTTTTTAATTGACATATAATGTATTATTTGTTTTGGAGGTACATTTCTCTGTGCTGCAAATATTCTTGAACAAAATTGTGATACACGTACATACTCATTTCTGATATGTAGATAATTAGGAGTAGACTACTGGGTCATGGGAAGTGCAGATTTTAACACAGGCCAAGAAGATTTCCAAAGTGACTGTTGCAGTGTTGGTGGGAGGGAGAAACTTCTGGCACTTAGTGTGAACAGAAACTAGGGAGGCCTGATGGCCTGCAATGTACAGGACAATCCTATACAGTGAAGACTGTCCCACATTCTGCACTATGGTGAAATATCTCATCAGACGTCCCCATGTAAGAAAAAAGGAGGCTGCTTATGAACCTAGGGGGAAAAAAAAAACACTTTAAGTGCAAATACAAAGAAGTTTTTCCTTAATTTCAGTATCACTTAATTTCCTAGAAATCCAAAATCCAAGGAAAGTTGGGAATTATGCCCTTTTGTTCAGGATTTAAGATTATGCCTTTTCTTTTTTAGGAATTTAGAAGAGTTCTTCCTATTTAGGAAAACTATAATCATTATGATCGATGAGGCTGGTGGCATCTGAGTAGCCAACACAGCAGAACCAGACTGCATTTGCTGTTGTGGCATTCACAGTGATCCTTTCTGTTGGTAAAAGCATGTGGCAACTTCACTGGCCTTCCAGCATAGTCATGCCTAGACATGTGTACATTAAAATATATATTATTTTACTATACATTACTTACATTATACTAGAATTTGGACTTTATATTCACTTCTTTCTAAGGAGGCTCCACGCCCAACATGGAGCTCAAGGCAGGGCTTGAACGCATGATCCTGACGTTGAGACCTGAGCTGAGATCAAGAGTCAGATGTTTAACCTACAGAGCCATCCAGGTGCTCCCTTTATATTCACTTTTAAATGGTATAGGTAAATAAGCTGTATTATCTACAAACCTCACTTCAGGATAGTAACAAGGCATTCAGGCAAAATATTTGTTGCAGAAAAGAATCATTGTATCTATTAGGACTGAGAAAATCTGTGCTAAAAAATGATAAGCTCGGGGCGCCTGGGTGGCTCAGTGGGTTAAGCCGCTGCCTTCGGCTCAGGTCATGATCTCAGAGTCCTGGGATCGAGTCCCGCATCGGGCTCTCTGCTCAGCGGAGAGCCTGCTTCCCTCTCTCTCTGGCTGCCTCTCCATCTACTTGGGATTTCTGTCAAATTAATAAATAAAATCTTTAAAAAAGAAAAAATGATAAGCTCAAGGTGCCTGGGTGGTTCAGTGGGTTAAGCCTCTGCCTTCTGCTCAGGTCATGGTCTCAGGGTCCTGGGATCGAGCCCAGCATTGTGTTCTCTGTTCAGCAGGGAGCCTGCTTACCCCCCCCCACCCCCGCCTGCTGTTTTGCCTACTTGTGATCTCTTTCTCTGTGATAAATAAATAAAATCTTTTTTAAAATACATTAAAAATGACAGGTTCCATAACTCAGGTTTTCTCTATCTTCTACTAAGAAGTTCAGAACTAGGTTTTAGGACTTTCATAAAGTAGTTTCTTGAAAAAATAATTTTCTCCCACTCTCTCTTTTACCACCTGCCTTCTATCCTTAGTCTATGATGGTGTTTAGTCTTCAAGCACTTGTCTTTCGCAGAATAGGTTGTCTTAAATTCTTTGGAGAAATAAGCAGGGAAGATTGTTGAATGGATCAGCAGCAAACAATGGGCAAACTCTTTTGTACCAGTTGTCTGGACACTTGCTGAGCAGGCTAATTTTTAGTGGTCATATCAGCATTATTATTCAATCTTAAGATAACGAAAATGAGGGCGCCTGGGTGGCTCAGTGGGTTAAAGCCTCTGCCTTCGGCTCAGGTCATGATCCCAGGGTCCTGGGATCGAGCCCCGCATCGGGCTGTCTGCTCAGCAGGGAGCCTGCTTCCTCCTTCTCTCTGCCTGCCTCTCTGCCTACTTGTAATCTCTCTCTGTCAAATAAATAAATAAATCTTAAAAAAAAAAAGATAACGAAAATGAAAAAAAATATTAGTTTCTTAGAATAATAGATTAGATTGATTTAAACATGGTGATGATACTTCTAGTCTCCAGAAAAACTGTCTTCAGTTTCAAAAAAATGGTTATGAATGACTGTTGATTATTAATGAATTATAGATGACCAAAGGAGGATCTACAAATGATTAAGGCAAAGACCATTCTTTGAACATCTTTTCCTTTTACCAAAGGTCTCTTGACAAAAGAGGCTGTGGAGACGCATGTGACCCAGTGTTCACTAGCAACTTTGAATAAGTTACAAACATGTCTCCCGAAAATACATACCCTTTAGTTGATAACAAAGCTCAGGCAAACGTTGCAATTCTACTACTTAGAATTTGTTCTTTGGATACACCTGCATGATACAGACAAAGACATATACACATGCAACATTGTTTGTAATGCTAATTATTAGAATTAACCTAAGATAACCATCATGGGGAATTAGTTAAATGGTAAATTATACTTTGGAATATATTTTGAAGGGATTGCTTAAAAGAAAGCTGTACATTTATGTGCAGGCATTTTAAAAGTTTCAAGATACATTAAGTGAAAACTTGTTGCAGAATAATATTAATAATATGATACTATTGTTTCAAGTATACATATACATATAAGGATATATATTCATATATGTTCATAAATTCATAGAATATTTGAGGAGAGAGATACTAACAGTGGTTATTTTTGGATAGTGTGGAATTGTATGTGGAGAGGGAAGAGTTCAGAGGACTTTTAGGTTAACTTTTCTTCTTTATTTACTGTTTACCAAGAGCATGGATTATCCTAGTGTTAACATTTTAAAGGTAATTTGCCAAAGAAAGAGAAATAGAAGACAGAGAGAGGTAAAAGCAGAGTGCAGAGTTGTGTGAAAACACTGAAGGAAACAGAGAGCCAAAGTTTTCCAAAGTACTTTAATATACATATACTTTTCTGCAAACTTCAACTCACTTTGCAAAACCCACATTAAATGGGCAGTCATTTTAACCAGACCCCAAAGCATACGCAGTATTCAGTGGTTTGTATTAAAGGCAACTTGGAAACCTAGTAAAAAAAGAAAACAATTTGTAAAATTTTTGTTTTAATATTACACAGCACAGAATAAAAATTTTCAATAAATAATCGAACCCTGATCTATTAAGTATATACTATGTGTCAAGCACTTTGCTAGCTGGTAAGAGGAACACAGCAGAAGAAAATCCCTACACCATTCATTTGCCATTTAACAAATATTTATTGAAGAAAGTTTTAAAATCAGGATTGGGTTCTGAAGTCAACGTGTAAATTGAAAATTCAATAAATGAGCAAAATTACTCTAGAAATGCCTTCTTAAGAGGGTACCATGTTAGAACCCAGATAGCATCTCTTGGTTCATAGACCCAATACAGTCAGTTTTTCTCTCCAGCTTTAAATCAGATCACTTTCCTGTGAGCATATACTGAAGCAATTGGCTTATGGTTAGGAAAGCAATCTTGTCTGAGAAATTCACCCAAATAGCAGAATTATGCCCCGCACTGTGAGATACTTACAGTATGGTAAGTACTCGGAAACCGAGACAGACTAAAAACATACCAGATGCATATCTCCAATCCCTTGCTTACTCAAGGGCTTATGCAGAAGTAGACTTGAGGTGGCTTTCTACCACATTAACTTAGCTAAGATGGAACTGGGTTTCCCAGAATTCCATTCCCTGTATGGCTCTAGGTTAAGGTTAGTAAAAAGAGAAATTTGTGTGAGATTTAAAATGCAGAAGTAAAGCAGAAGACGTTCTTATACTCTGAAAATCATTGTATGGTCAGATGCTGATCTGCTGCCTCGCCACATAGGCATGGGCCAGCAGCCTGGCCTGCAGCTCTCCAGTGCCCACCAGATCTCCTTCTCCAGCTCCCCTGAATCCTCAACTTGGTGCATGTTCAACAGTGGGGCCAAAAGCACCACCTTATCCTACAGGTCACATGTATCACTGAAATTAGATACAGTGAGAGACAAATGCAAGGCCCAATTTGTTCTCGTTGGTTCTATTTGTCCTCATGGGTTCCAGCTTATCCTCACTAATTTCAATCATTTTTTTTTTTAATTCTCCCCCATTTCATGACTATCTTTCCTTCCTGACTGTCGTTCCTGCTGACTTCAGGCCCAACACCACAGACTGCTTCAGAAGTCCCTACAATTATGTAAGGGCTAATGCCCATAGCAATCTGATACTCATCATTCATAAGGCTTCTGCTTCCTGAGTAAACGCTGATACAGGACTAGTGGTTAAGACTGAAGTGTTTCAATTTAAATTAGCCTCTTTCAGCTTTACGTAGACTTGACATCCTATAAATTAACGGCTTGTGCACTGCAACTCTATCATAAAAGACACATTAACAATCAGGTTAAAGGTATGAAGAAAATATAATGGGAGTACAAAGAGAAGAATGTTACTTATATCTGAGATGATTTGTCTGAATGCTAAGCAAAGAGGTTTGGGCTTTATTTGGAAGTTGCAGATGGCTCCTGAAGGCCTTAGAATAAGATGATGACCTTATCACTCACAGAGTATTATATTCTCCAGTACTATATTAAGATGAGGTTCATATTTCACCACATGACACAAATAATCCACATTTCAGATGGCAACTAAAATCAGGGAAATTTCTGAGGGAGATGAAGGAAATCTACCAGATTAAAAGGATAAGTGCTAGCCATTGAAAGGCAGGGCACAGGATGATTAATGTCACGGACAATAACAGCTATTTATAGACTTTTTAAAAAAAGATTTTATTTATTTATTTGACAGAGAGAGATCACAAGTAGGCAGAGAGAGAGGAGGAAGCAGGCTCCCTGCCGAGCAGAGAGCCCGATGCGGGACTCGATCCCAGGACCCTAAGATCATGACCTGACTTTTGAAAGATGAAATGGCAAAGATACAATACAATTGAAAAAAGGTAAATTAGCTAATGTGACAAATGAGAATATTTTGAGAATAAGCTATAAAATGATCACCCAAAAAGGAAATAGAGCAAAACTCATCAAATCAGACTACTTGAAAACAGAGCTTTTGAAGTTATAGATAGCACTGTCACCAGCCTGCCTGGACTATCTACAGGATAAAAGTCATACAATAGGACTTCCCGTGTTTAATAGATGTGACCTCAATGAATAATAAGTATGATAATAATACACATTTGTATTTATTTGTAAACAGAAGGTTGATATTTATGCTGTAATCATCTGCCCTGCCCCTCTTAAAAACATTTTTTAACTTTTTTCTATTTCATATGTGCTAAAATGAAAAACCTGGCACCAAAAACCTGAGCTAACACCTAATATTAGCATAAATAATTTATACAACTGAAAAAAATATATTTCTGAGCTTTAATTTTTCATTGATTAAAAATAGGAATAATGATGATAAATACTAATAGAGGAAATTCCCATATTTTAAAAGAAAAAAATGGGAAAAACTGAAATAAGAGAGAATTTTTTGGCTTCCACAAATCCTAAACTTACAGTTACTTGTCCAATTTCACTATTATGTTATACCATCCTACATAGGCAAAACAAGATATGTATTCTACAGACAAAGGAATACTTCTTGATTTTCTTTTTAAATGAAGACTACTGATCAATAAGCAAGCTCTGTAAAGAAATGTAGATGATTTTATGCAATGCGTGATAAGTTAGTTAGGCAACTCACCTCACGAAGATTAATTGAAAATGGGTTGTAGGGGCGCCTGGGTGGCTCAGTGGGTTAAAGCCTCTGCCTTCGGCTCAGGTCATGATCCCAGGGTCCTGGGATCGAGCCCCACATCGGGCTCTCTGCTCAGCAGGGAGCCTGCTTCCTCCTCTCTCTCTACCTGCTTCTCTACCTACTTGTGATCTCTCTCTGTCAAATAAATAAATAAAATTAAAAAAAAAAAAAAAAGAAAATGGGTTGTAGAACTATATCTAGAAGTAAAAACTACAAAGCTTCCAGAAGGTTTTAAAACATGTTTTAAAACATAAGAGAGAAATCTTGTGATATTCAGGTTTTAAACAAATATTTCTTAGAACACAAAAAGCATAAATTATTGGAGTTAAAAATGTGATAAATGTGACTTTATCAAAATTTAAAAGTTTTGCTCTTCAAAAGGCATCATTAAGAAATGAAAAATGGTGGGACGCCTGGGTGGCTCAGTTGGTTAAGCAGCTGCCTTCGGCTCAGGTCATGATCCCGGCGTCCTGGGACCCTGGGATCGAGTCCCATATCGGGCTCCTTGCTCGGCAGGGAGCCTGCTTCTCCCTCTGCCTCTGCCTGCCATTCTGTCTGCCTGTGCTTGCTCTCTCCCCCCTCTCTCTCTGATAAATAAATAAAATCTTTAAAGAAAAAAAAAGAAATGAAAAAGGAAAACAGAACAGGAAAAGATATTCATGCTACATACATCTGGCAACTGCTATACAGACTATATATTTTTTTTCCTCGAGTTTTTATTTAAATTCCAGTTAGTTAATAAACAGTGTAATATTAGTTTCAGATATAGAATTCAGTGATTCAACATCAGTCCATTAAGAGTCAGACATGGAGAAAGTCAAGAAAATAATATATCAACAAAATAGAAATATCAACAGAGATAGAAAACCTAAAAAGAAACCAAAAAGAAATTCTGCATCTGAGACATACAGTAGTACCTGAAATGAAAAGTTCACTAGAGAGATTCAATAGTAGCTTTAAACAGCAGAAGAAAGAAACAGTGAACTTGAAGATAGACTAATAGAAACTATTGAGTCTGAGGGACAGAAAGAAAAAGATTGAAGTAAAGAGAGGCTATGCGACCTGCAGGACACCTTCAAGTAGACTGACTTATGCATTGTGGGAGTACCAGAAAGAAATGAAAAAAAAAAAAAAAAAAAAAGGAAGAGAGAAGATTTGAAAAATAATGTCTGAGAACTTCCCAAATTTGATGAAACACACAAATATAACATCCATGAAGCTCAGCAAACTCCAGGTGAGATGAACTTGAAGAGACTCACACTGAGACACAATATAGTCAAACTTCTGAAAGACAAAGACAAGGAGAATCTTGAAGGCAGCAAGAGAGAAGTGATACATCATATCCAAGGGATTCCCAATGAGATTATTAGCAAATCTCTCATCAGAAACTTAGGAGACCAAAAGGTAATAGACCAATATATTCAAAGCACTAAAAGAAAAAAAAAAATCTGAACAAACACCTTATATCCAGCAAAATGATCCTTCAATAGTGAGGGAGAAATTAAGATATTCCAAATAAACAAAAGACAAACAAAGAGACTCAGTTCAATAATGTTATGGTAATAGGGGCTTCTGGGTGGCTCAGTCAGTTGACTATCTCAGTCTTGATTTCAGCTCAGGTCATGATCTCAAGGTCATGAGATCGAGCCCCAAGTCGGGCTTCATGCTCACCCCAGAATCTGCTTGAAATTCTCTCTCTCCATTTCTCTCTGCACTTCCTTTCCCACCCCATGTACTCTCTCTCTCATAAATAGATAGATAGATAGATAGATAGATAAATATAGATATTTTTAAAAAGACCAAAATGTGAGATATGAAACCATAAAAATTCTAGAAGAGAACTCAGGGTCCTCAACAAAGTAGAAATAGAACAAAACATCCTTGATCTTTAAAAAAGATTAGCTAGTAATAAACTCTATAGCTACATCATTAGCAATGGTGAGGATATCCACTAGCATTTATTCACTACTGTGCTGGAGGCTCTAGACAATGCTATAAAACTAGAAAGAAAGGGACGCCTGGGTGGCTCAGCTGGTTAAGCGGCTGCCTTCGGCTCAGGTCATGATCCTAGCGTCCTGGGATTGAGTCCCACATCGGGCTCCTTGCTCAGCCAGGAGCCTGCTTCTCCCTCTGCCTCTGCCTACCACTCTGTCTGCTTGTGCTCACTCTCGCTCCTCTCTCTGACAAATAAATAAATAAAATCTTTAAAAAAAAAAAAACTAGAAAGAAAAATAAAAGATATAAGACTCAAAACAAAAAGTAAAATGTTTTTCAATTATATATTATATGAATGTAAAGGCAGAAATCCAAAAACATATCAGCTGTTATAATCAATAAGCTCTCTAGATATAAAGTCAAGATATAAAAATCATAATTCTATATATTAGCAAGAAACAATCAGAAAATTAAGTATTTAAATATTCCCCACAGTGGAATAAAAATATCAAATATCTAGGAACAAGCTTAAGAAAATTTACATGAAGCTAATATTGAAAACTAAAAAATATTGTAAGTTCATACTATAAAGAGTAATTAAAGATGACCCAAATAAATGGAGGAGGTATATCATGCTTGTGAAGCAAAAGACTGAATATGGATAAGATATCAGTTTCTCCCAATTTGATGTGTATATTCAAGGCAAACCCAATCAAAAGCCAGCAGGAATATTTGGTGGATTCTCACAGGTTGAATCCTACATTTATATGAAAATGCAAAGAACCTAAAATAGCCAATATAATCTTAAAGAAGAAAAAACTTGGAAGACTTTTATAAGAGTTCAAGACTTACTATAAAGCTATACAATTAAGACAGTGTCCTATTGGTGCAAAGATAGACTAGTAGACCAATGTAACAAGACAGAGTCCAGAAATATACCTCTACAGATAAACTTACTAGGTTTATGACAAGAGTATCACTACAATTCAGCAGGAAAATGATTGTCTCTTTTATTAAATGGTGCTTCAAAAATTGCATATTCATATGTGAAGAACAGTAAACCCTACCTCACATCAGACCCCAAAATTAATTTAAGGTGGATGATAGACCCAAATGTAAAACCAAAAAATAAATCTCTACAGGAAAACAAAGTAACTTCACTACTCTAGGGTAGGCAAAGATTTCTTAAACATGACAGAAAAAGTGCTAACCTTAACAAAGTCAATAAATTTGACTTCATCAAATTAAGAACTTCTGTTATCAACACACATCAGTAGGAGATTGAATAGACCAATCAGAGACTGGGAGAATATATCTGTAGTACATATGTCTGATATATCTGATAAAGGATTCTATCCTTAATATATGAAGAACTCTTTAGATGAGAAAGTTTTAAAAAGGGGAAAATTCTTGAACAGGAACTTCCCAAAAATGGAAGCTGAACATACATCTACCTTATGATGCAATAAATCCACTTCTAAGTATATCTTCCCCAAAATAATGTATTGAATATGTATGTTTATAAAAATTTGTTCAAGAATGTTTATAGCAGCTTTATTCCTAATAGCCAAAAGTGGCAATGATCTAAACATACATTAACAGGTAAATAGATAAACAAATTGTAATATATTCATACAATGAAACATGACATGACAATTAAAAGAAGAATAAACTACTGAAATATGCAACATAAATTTCCAAAATATTATGATAAGCATAGGAAAACAAATGCAAAATACAAACCACAGAAGACATTTATATGAAACAAGAGCCAGCAAGCTAATTTATGTGATAGGAATCAGAAAACTTACTTCTGGGAGATGGGGTATCAACTGGGAGGTAATATAAGAGACTTCCCTTGGGGACTAAAGATGTTCTATATCTTGACCTGGGTGGTGCTTACACAGTATATGCATCTGTAAAAATATATACATGCTTGGGACGCCTGGGTGGCTCAGTTGGTTAAGCAGCTGCCTTCGCCTTAGGTCATGATCCCAGCATCCTGGGATCGAGTCCCACATCGGGCTCCTTGCTGGGCTGGGAGTCTGCTTCTCCCTCAGCCTCTGCCTGCCATTCTGTCTGCCTGTGCTTGCTCTCTCTCCCTCTCTCGCTCTCTGATAAAATAAATTTATATATATATATATATATATATATATATATATATATATATATATATACATGCTTAAGGTTTATCTTACTATATGCAAATTAGATTCTAATTTTAAAAAAGAATGGAAGAGCAGTGCACATTTACTTGCCACATTGTGTTCATAAGCTCTGTGCACCACATTCGGGCATTTAAAAATTAAAACTTCCTAACCCGTGGGGCACCTAGGTTTCTCAGTGGGTTAAGCCTCTGCTTTCAGCTCAGATCATGATCTCAGGGTCCTGGGATCAAGCCTCACACTGGGCTCTCTGCTCAGCGGGGAGCCTGCTTCCCCCTCTCTCTGCCTGCCTCTCTGCCTACTTGTGATCTCTCTCTGTGTCAAATAAATAAATAAAATCCTTAAAAAAAAAAAAAAAACTTCCTAACCCATTAGGAACACCATATAGAATAGTGGCTAAGAGCTTGAGTTTAAGAATCAGTTCTTCAACAAAAGTTTGTTGAGCTCCTTATTATGTGCCAGGCTGTACTATGCATAGTGGTATAATAAACAGTAACACAGCCAAGAGCCCACCATCACAGAGATCATAGTCTAGTGAAAGACACAAATAACAAAATATAAACACTGTAAGTACTACAAAGAAAAATAGGGCAGGACAATTGGACACAGAGTGAGGAGGCTACTTAGAAAGTCTTCTCTGAGCTGACATTTGAGCAGAGAGCTGAATGATGTAAAGAAGCCAGACATGGGAATATTTAATGGAAGGATAAGTCCTAGACATTTACTTTTCTTTTCTGGAAACATTGGGCAAACTGTTTGATTTCCCTGAGTCTTAGTTTTATCATCAGTAAAGTAAGGATCATAATAACTCCATGTTACACTAAAGACTGAATGAGATAATGATGTAAAGTGCTAACACAGTATTTGACGTATCATATGGAGTCAATAAAGAATTGCCTAAATCACTGAATAAGATAGAAACAGAATGAATGCATCAGGACTACAGGAGATAGGCTTTTTCTTTCTCTTCTATATATGCAGTGTAGGTATTCCATAAGCATTTGGGGTTCTGTGTATTCGAATACAACACCTGTTTTGAAATGTGTCTCTTCCAAGACAGCTCTAGCACAGAAAAAGAAAAGATGGGAAAATGAGGAAGCTAGGGAATAAAGGACTGGCTACAGAAAGCAGAGGGACTACCAGGGGATAGATTCAGAGTAGGTATTCTAAACAGTTCACTTTTCCAAGCTAGGTCATGGATGAAGAAGTGAGACGAGCCAGATAACAAGTTAAACAAACAGTTGAATCTTAACTGATGCACATACATTGGACACCTTTGTTCATCTTGTTTCCTCTTCCTAAAATACTCTCTCTCTCTCCATTCCCAACCCATCTCCTATGATTCCTGTAAGGCACTGTGCTTTCTCAAGCATCTCTACCTCTTTGATGTTCTTTCTTAATGACTGAGCCACTCAGGCACCCCTTTTGATGGTTCTTTCTTAAGTTGGGATTCCCCTCTTAATTTGTAACAGGTCCTTGTGCCCAAATCTCAGTTGTTTTTAGGAAACTTTGGCCTCCCTATCTGTACAGGTTGGTTGGTGTCTCTCATCTGGGCTCACATTTCTCACCCTCAATAGGAACTCAATATTTCTTGCGTAATTGTTACATGAAAGCACTTTGTAAACAGCAAGTGTTTGAGAATAACCCCGGAATCCACAGCATACTGTTTATACAGGAAGTACCCCCTGGTGGTGAAAGAGGGTTACTATACTTCTATGTCACTAAGATGTGCTTTCCATACTGAGCTTTCAGAGCTTTAAAGATCATGTACAGAAGGGGCGCCTGGGTGGCTCAGTGGGTTAAAGCCTCCGCTTTCGGCTCGGGTCATGATCCCAGTTGCCTGGGATCGAGCCCCACGTCGGGCTCTCTGCTTGGCGGGGAGCCTGCTTCCTCCTCTCTCTCTGCCTGCCTCTCTGCCTACTTGTGATCTCTCTCTGTCGAATAAAAAAAAAAAAAAAAAAAAAAAAAAATCTTTAAAAAAAAAAAAAAAAAAAAAAAGATCATGTACAGAAGCCATGAGGACTTGTTTGTAGATGTACCTGTTGCCAAAAAATAATATTTCTTGAATGAATGTTTCCTGTTCTTTTACTTACTCTTTTTTTTTTTTTTTAAACTCTCTTCCCCATTACCTCCCATCATCGCTTTTCAATCCCCTTCTCCTACATTTCAGTTGGTCCATTGAAAACACAGTTCCGGGTGGCATTTGTTTTGTTTCGACTGCCTATGAGCCTCCAGATTTCCGTTTGAAATTCACACATTCAGACTGTGCATTATGTCTGTAAGGCAGTAATTCCTTATAATGGAATGACCACATTCCATTACTAAAGCTGAAGGAAAAAAATCCTTGCCTTCCTTGACTCAGCAGGGCCAGGAGCCAGGCATGTGACCCAAGCATAGTTATCAGATGCTCTTTCTTGGACTGAAGATTGTTGAACCCATGGCAGAAACAACAGCAAAGTCTGGAAGATGTATACTGCAGGGATGGTGTTCCCTCCTCACTGTTCTGCTTTATGATAAATGCCAGGATTCCAAATGCCCAGTGCTCCACAACCCCCTTGACTCCTGCCCATTTCCAAGTCTCCATCTCCCAGCTCCCATTAGTCTGTATGCTTCCTAACCATCTTCCAATAATTCCCTTCTCCTTAAGATAGCTCAAGTCAATATCTGTGGTCTTGTTTGCTTACAACTTTGTAAAACAATTAAGTCAGACTAGCGTGGTGTCAGAAAATGAAACTATACATCCTCCCATCCCATTATTGGAGAATAAACTTGACCATTAAGGAGAAACGCTTAAATCCTAGCTTTAGTTAGTCATGTGGCTTAGGCAGAGCCATGTGCAATTAACCTGAGGGTCCTCCAAATGAAAACCAGAAAAAGAAAGGGGCAAATGTCAGTAGGAAAATTAGATGTTTCTAATGTAGATTAGATTAGGTATTCCTAGAATAGAAATCAATCCTCATAATAGCATACTAATTTGAGGTATTTTAGGAGAAAACCAGCTGCAGCTGGGAAGCACTCAATGGATTCCCCTGCTCTTCCCCACTTTACAGAACCTCTCTGCCTGCAGAGACCAATGGCGGAGAAAAGTAGGACCACATGTATACACCCAGTGAATAGATTATGCAAGAGAATTTATGAGACACAAAAGAAACTCGGGCTTAAAACTTCTTTGTTCTGTGGATTGAAGAGTAGTTTTCTTCAAAAGACAAAGAAACAGGGAGAATCTCTTCTCAGATATCCTGTCACTTTATGGCTTATGCAGTTAGGTCCAGTTCTGCTTTTATATAGGCCAAGGGAAAGCGTTAACTAGACCAAAAGCCTAATGCCTGATCCCTGCCTATGGACTCCATATGACTTTGAAACAGTAAATTGACCTGTTAGTAAAGAACAACGTAAAGTTCTGCCAAGGTCTAATGTGTACTCGGAGAGAAGAGTGTATTTGGTATAAGGAAATGGAACACTACTCCATGACTGCTGACAGCTTATCAAGGCTTTCTTTCATGGATCATGCCTGTGGTTTATCTAAAAAGTTATTGCCACACCTAAGGTTATTCAGATTTTCTCCTATGTTGTCCTCTAGAAATTTCACAGTTTCATACTTTATATTCAGATCTATTATCCAGTTTAGGTTAATTTTTGTATTGTGTATAAAGTCTGAGTCTAGATTATTTTTTGTAGGTGAAAGAGCAGTTGTTTTGGCACCATTTGCTGAAGAAACTATCTTTGCTACATTGTATTGCCTTCGCTTCTTTGCCAAAGATCAGATGACTGTATTTATGTTGGTCTATTTCTGGGCTCTCTATTGTCTCACTGATCTATTTGTTTGTTCTTTGCCCCATATCACTGTCTTTATAGTTAAGTCTTGGAGTTAGACACTATTGGTTCTCCAACTTTTTTTTTTTATATTGAATTGGCTCTTCTGGGTCTTTTGCCTCTTCATATGGACTTTAGAATCAGTTTGTTCATATCCACAAAATTACCTGTTAGTATTTTAATGGGATTGCATTAAATCAATAGATCAAGTTAGGAAGAGCTGACATCTTGGCAACATTGTGTCATCCCATCCATGAATATCCTGTTTCCATCCTATTTCTGTTTTTTGTCTTATTACATTAACTAGGACTTCCAGTACAATTGAAAAGGAGTGGTGAGAGAAGACATCTTGTCTTATTCCTAATCTTAGCAGGAATACTTCTGGTTTTCTACCATTAAGTAGGATGCTAACTGTAGGGTCTTTGTAGGTGTACTTTATCAAGCTGAAGATGTTCCTCTCTATTCTTAGTTTGTTGAGAATTATTATTTTGAATGGGTGTTAAATCTTGTCAAATTTTTTCTATACTTACTGAAATCATTATGTGATTTTTTTCTTCTTTAGCCTATTGATGTGATGGTTTCTATCACCTGATTTTCAAATATTAACCAGCATTAAATACCTGGCTTAAATCCCATTTGGTCATGGCATATAATTCTTTTTATACATTGTTGAATTCATTTGCTAATATTTTTTGAGGATTTTTATATCTGTGTTCATGAGAGATTTTGATCTGTAGTTTCTTTTGATGTCTTTGTCTGGTGTTAAAATGATGCTGGCCTCAGAATGAGGAAGTATCCCCCTGCTTCTATTTTCTTGAAGAGACTGTAGATAATCAGTATAATTTCTTCATTAACTATTCGGTTGCAGAACTCACCAGTGAACTCATTAGGCCTGGCACTTTCTGTTTTGGAAGATTATTAATAATTTACTTTCTTTAATAGATACAGACCTATATAGACTGTCTTTTCTTCCTTCTGTTTTTCTCCAAATTAACTCCCAAGTTTTGAAGGGTTTTTATCTACCACTATCTTTTCCATTTTTCTCAAACCCCAAGTACACATACCACATGAAGGAAATAAAATTCCAAACAAGAAATACATACTATAGTTATCCTAAGCAACCTCATTATTTATGCAATTTTCCTTTAAAAGTACAATACATACCTAGTATTCAAATAGTTATCAGTCATTTCAGTATCCAAAAGAAGGCCAAAAGGTATGACAATTTGATTGTTCTCTGAAGCTGTGATATGATGGTAGGTCACTTCATCAATGTGTGACCCTGGCTGATATTCCACCTGGTAGATTTTAATAATCTGATTCTGAAACTAAGTGAACATTTACTATATGAGTTTTATGTAAATTAACTCACTTGTACCTTGCAATGAGCCTCTTAGGTAGATACTGTCACTTGACTTTAGAGATGAGAAAACTAAGACACAGAGAGGCAAAGTAAGTTGATAAAATCACATCAGTAAGTAAATGGTAAAGCCAGGTTTGGAACCCCAGTTATGTGGCTCTAGAGGCCTTACCTTGACCACTTTATGTGATTCAGTTTTCTCTATGCACCCTTGCAAAAATAAAACAAAAAACAAAAACACAACTTTGTGTCTTTGGGAAAAGAAAGCCAACTGCTAGTTGCGATCTAAGAAAACTGTGGTTCCTGGTTGGAAAATAGTGGGCTTTTATCAACCAAATACAGAAAAGTTGAATCTGGTGATGGCTCAGACGTCTAATACATATTAGTCCACAATGGGTTCTAAATGGAAAAAAAGGAACAGTAGGTCCTGAAACTGTTTCAATGAGTGTTTAAGCTAGAACATGTATATATGTATTTTATTTCACATTTAAACTTATTGCCTGACAGTGGCAATTAAATTTCTCTTTCATCTTTGCATTTGCCAAAGGGAAATTAAAATGGAGTTTTATAGTCAAATAAGCTAGAAAAACATCAAGTTAAACAAATTTTACAAGGTTTCTTTACTGAGGATTTTGCAGAGACTTCAGTATGTAAATACATAGTACCATGAATTTTTAGCGGTGGGAAGATTATGTTGCGTTTCTTGAACTATTTGATCACAGAAGCTTTTCTTCATGGCATCTAGCAGACTTGGTGTTTTATGGTATGCATATTGAAAAACATATGATGCCATATTCAATAAATTCATATTCATATTTCATATGATACTTATATATCATATTCAAGAAATTGGGAATAAACTGAGGTCTTGGAAAGTATCATTCCCTAGTAAAACAAAGCTCCAAAACACCTCTCATACCTCAATTTCTTCCTTTGTGGATCCTCTGAAATTCTAAAGTTGGAAGCTACAAGGAAAGCTTAATCAGGGAAGCACTTAATATCTCCACAAAGTATAGTGCTCTCATATCTTTTTCAGCCTTTCAAAAAAAAAAAAAATTCTATTGAGCATCTACTATTTGCTAATAATTAAAAAGATAGTCCCTGACCTCAGAAGTTGACTATCAGGCTAAAAAGACAAGTAAATAGGCAATAACAATTTAGCATGATCGGATGCCACAGAATGCAATAGGAGAAAAGAGAGAGAAAAACTATCTATTCTTGAGAGGCTTCTCAGGGGGGAAGGGAGATCAAAGCTGAGACCTAAGGAGAGATTATAGGAACAAAGGGAATGGAAGAAGAGCAGACCACGCAGAACAGAAAACAAACACAAAGACCTCTTCAAACCACACAGACACAGAATATGAGCAGGTTGGTGCGGGGAAGACGAATATTAGGAAATAAAGTTGAAGGGATAAGGAGGATCTGGATTCCCTACTTCGTTCTGAAATCAAGAAATTGAAGTATATTAAGTCAGGGATTGAGATGATCAGATTTACATATCAAAAAGATCCCTCCAACTGCAGTGTGGCAAAAAGATGAGAGCAAGGAAGGATTAAAAGCAGCAAAGGGACTCTTTCAGAGACTCTTTCAAGGAAGGACTAAACTCTTCTATTCAAAATGTTGTTGGGGCGCCTGGGTGGCTCAGTGGATTAAGCCGCTGCCTTCCGCTCGGGTCATGATCCCAGGGTCCTGGGATCGAGTCCCACATGGGGCTCTCTGCTCAGCGGGGAGTCTGCTTCCCTCTCTCTCTCTCTCTGCCTGCCTCTCTGTCTACTTGTGATCTCTCTCTGTAAAATAAATAAATAAAATCTTAAAAAAAAAAAATGTTGTCAATGGGGGCACCTGGGTGGCTCAGTGGGTTAAAGCCTCTGCTTTCAGTTCAGGTCATGGTCCCAGAGTCCTGGGATCAAGCCCCACATTGGGCTCCCTGCTCAGTGGGGAGTCTGCTTCTCCCTCTCCCACTCTCCCACTCTCCCACTCTCCTTGCTTGTGTTCCCTCTCTTGCTGTGTCTCTGTCAAATAAATAAATAAAATCTTAAAAAAAAAAAAAAAAAAAGAAGAAACCTTGTAGAAATCAATGGAATTTTCTAAGATAAGGGACACTGTGAACAGAGAGGCAGAGGGAAGAGATAAGTTCTTTTTTGTATATAGTTTGATTCTTGAACAACATGGGTTTTAACTGTGCAGTTTCACTTACATACAGGTTTTTAAAAATAGAGTACAGTGCCACAAATCTAATTTTCCTATGATTTTTCTCATGATTTTCTTGATAAATTTTCTTTTCTCTAGCTTACTCTAAGAATACAGTATATAATACATATAACAAACAAAATATGTGTTAATCAATTTGTTGACAGTAAGGCTTCCGGTCAGTAGTAGGCTATTAGTAGTTAAGTTTTGGGGGAGTCAAAATTTATAAGTTTTTGACTTATATTTGACTGAAGGGAGGGGGTCTGACGCCCCTAACCCCTGCATTATTCCAGGGTCAACTATACAGATTTTTAAGTTCGTATAGGACATGAAGCTTTTCAGGAAATGGCTGAAAATAAAACTCTGGTGTTGAGAAAAGAGATCTGGAGTCATCAAAATGTGTTGAAATAGATGAGATCATTCTAGAGTGGCACTTTCTAATATGGTAGCCGCTAGCCTTATGTGAGGACATGAAATGGGATTACTGTGACTGAGAAACTGAATCTTAAAATTTTATTTATTTTTAATTAATTTAAATTTAAAAGTTGGGGCACCTGGGTAGCACAGTCAGTTAAGCATCTGACTCTTAGTTTCAGCTTAGGTCAAGATCTCAGTGTCATGAGATCAAGTCCCAAGTCAGGCTCCTTCCTCAATGGGGAGCCTGCTTCTCCCTCTGTCTACGGCTTGCCCTCTCTCTCCCTCTCAAATAAATAAATAAGATCTTTAAAAAATTAAAATAAATTTACATCCAAATTGAGAAGAGCAGTAAGTATAAAAACCAGATTTTGAAGTCTTAGTACAAAAAAAGTAGAGTATTTTTTTTTAAGATTTTATTTATTTATTTGAGAGACAGAGAGAGAGAGAGAGTATAAGCAGAGGGAGCAGCAGAGGGAGAGAGAGAAGCAGACTCCCCTCTGAGTAAGGAGCCTGACGCTGGGCTTGATCCCAAGATCCTAAGATCATGACCTGAGCTGAAGGTAGACACTTAACAGACTGAGCCACCCAGGCTCCCCTAAAAGTAGAATATTTCATTTTTTTTTATTAATTACATGTTGAAATAATATTTTACACATATTGGGTTAAAATGTATTATTAAAATTAGCTTTACCTGCTTTTTAAATTTTTTTAATGTGGCTACTAGAAAAAAATTTAATTATATATAGGGCTCACATTATATTTATACAGGAAAGCACTGCTTTAGAAGTATGCAGTGAGAAACATGGTGGGGGTGCCTAGGATAACATTCCATGGGATGATATAGATAGACATGCCCTTAAAAAGAGAGACAGAGAAGGTTGTATGGCACATTATGGCAGTCAAGACTTAGTCATTTTAAGAGGACTATGATTAAACATGCAATGCTAAGTAATAGAAAGACTGAAGTTCCAAAGAAGCCAAAGATGACTTTGTAGATTAGTTTAAATTAAATGTGCAGGCTCAAGTCAGATTGAAAAGGCTAAAGAGTCAATAAATTGGAAGGAAGTGGAGGGCACCTGGGTGGCTCAGTGGGTTAAGGTGCTGCCTTCAGCTCAGGTCATGATCTCAGGGTCCTGGGATCAAGCCCCACAGTGGGCTCTTTGCTCAGCAGGGAGCCTGCTTCTCTCTCTGCCTGCCTCTCTACTTGTGATCTCTCTCTGTCAAATAAATAAATAAAATCTTTTTTTAAAAAATTGTAAGGAAGTGGAGACAATTCCATTGAGAAATCTATCAAAGAGTGGACCAAGAGAGGGCAGGGGCAAATTATAGAAGGGCTTTTTGTTTAAGAGAGAAAAGACGTGGGGCACCTGAGCGGCTAAGTCAGTTAAGTGTCTGCCTTTGGCACAGGTTCATGACCCCAGAGTCCTGGGATGAAGTCCTAAATCGGGCTCCCTGCTTAGTGGGGAGTCTGCTTCTCCCTCTCACTCTGCCTGCTGCTCCCCTTGCTTGTGCTCATGCTAATAAATAAATCCTTTCAAAAAAGAAAAAAAGGGGCGCCTGGCTGGCTCAGTGGGTTAAAGCCTCTGCCTTCGGCTCAGGTCATGATCCCAGGGTCATGGGATCGAGCCTCGTGTCCAGCTCTCTGCTCAGCAGGGAGCCTGCTTCCTCCTCTCTCTCTGCCTGCCTCTCTGCCAACTTGTGATCTCTGTCAAATAAATAAATAAAATCTTTTAAAAAAAAGGGAAGTATAATCAATATGTTAAGTCTCCAACAAAAGAGATGAACAGCACATAAGATCAGATAGGTAGAGATGGAAACTAAAGGAAAAAACTGAATGAAAATACTAGAAAGGGGCCCTGGATGGCATAGTTGGTTAAGCGTCCAACTCTTGGTTTTGGTTCCAGTTGTGAGCTCAGAGTTGTGAGATTGAGCCATATGTTGGGCTCCATACTCAGCAGGGAGTCCGCTTGAGATTCTTTCTCCCTCTCCCTTTGCCCCGACCATCTGCTCTCACACATGCTCTCTCTAAAACAAGTACACAAATCTTTAAAAAAGAAAATACTCGAAATTTAAAATTCAGTCATAGAGATGAAGAATGCCTTCACCAGCTTCCTTGACAAGCCAAGGAAAAATTTAGCTAACGTGAATACAGGTCTGTTGAAAATAACCAAACTGAAACACAAAGAGAGAAAAATGTGAAAATAAACAGAAAAGGGCTATGAGACAGTATCAGTGGTCTAACACACACATAGCTAGAATCATAGAAAGAATGAGACAGGGACATCTAGATGGCACAGCTGCTTAAGCATCTGCCCTTGGTCATGATCCCACGGTCCTGGAACTGAGTCCCGTATCTGGCTCCCTACTCAGCAGGGAGCCTGCTTCTCCCTCTGCCTGCCATTCCCCCTGTGTTCCCTCCCTCTGACAAATAAATAAATAAAATCTTAAAAAAAAAAAAAAAAAGAAAGGAAAGAAAGAACAAGACAGAAAAAATTGGAAACCAGTAACAACCAAAAATTTTCCAGAATTACAGACATCAAATCACAGATTCGAGATGCTCAGAAAACACTAAGCAGGATGAAAATAAATAAATAAATAAATAAAAAATAACGTAGGCAAACCATTTGCAAACTGTTGGAAACAAAAGACCAACAGAAAATCTTAAAAGCAGCCAGAGGATAAAATAATGGTTGTGGTCAATAAGAGTTTATCAAAAAATGTTAAGTTTGAGATTGTAGTTACAGGTTTTCTTATGCAATACTTTTTTTTAAAAAAAGAAAGAAAAAAAAAAAAGAAAGAAAGGCACATATATTGGACTTATTCAGAATTCAGGTTGATAGGTGATAGAAGGGGAGAGAAAAGGAATAGGACGACAGTCCTGAGATACTGAATATGCCAAATGATCAGTTGAAGTAAGAAATGTCTGAAAATATCTAACTCTACAGGCTACAAATGCAATACAAACTATTATCCCACTATACTTTCAAGAAACAGCATTTTTAGTGAGATAATTTTTTTTATATCCTTTTAATGTTGAGAAAAAAGGATGCATGGTAAATAGTGAAGGAAGATAATAGTCTGTGGTTTTTCCAAAAACTAATTAAAGAGTTTAGACGGATTTCAATATTTAAGTGATGAAAGGATCTTTTAAGCCATACAAAAATTGGTAAGCAGCAAACATGACAATTCTGCCAGCATAATAAGCCTCTTTAAACATAGCCACCATTGAATAATAGTCCTTCTCTCCATGTCCATTAATGCAGGCCAGATATCAAGTAAAGAAGATAAAGTACATAAGCCCAACAAATTTCACATGCTTTTAGTCTAGATTTAATACATGACGACTATTGTAATGATCACAGGAAAAAGCCTGAAATCTATATGAACTAGCTTCAATAACAAAACCAATCTCAGTTAAGAAAAATAGAGTGCACATAATGAAACCAAAGGAGATATCTTCAAATGTCACCAACAAATGTTTACAATTCCATGACCTGATGCATCATTAAGATACTACTAAAAATCCAAACTAAGACTAAAATAATACCCAACAAAATATGCTAAAGACCACCACCCTAACTTATGCAATAAATGTATTAGTCTATAAATGTCATCTTTTTAAACTACAGATATTTTCTTGGGAGTACTGAGAATTCGAACAGAAACTTCAACTTGCAAAACATATATACATGATTCTCAAGAGATAAACTGTATCAAAACTTAACATGCAAAACAAACCACTTAAGCTTATACAGATGTATATATTCTAAGATAAGACCTCAAACTGGTGTAACATTAACTATAACTGGGTTCATGTGTTCTAAAGACCACTGACTTTTCCTTCCTCCAAATTTGTATTTAAATTCCAGTTAGTTAACATACAGTATATTAGTTTCAGGGGTAGAGTTTTGTGATTCTTCACTTACATACAACACTCTAAACACCACTGAGTGTTTCACCAATGTGTTTTTGCCAAGAGAATTCAAGACTAACTCCGGCTGCCAAAACCTCTTCCCAATTCTTCCCATTTGAGATGCACTACTGTTCCCTTAGTGTGCACTCTTCCATACTACAGCACCCTAATAAATCTAAATTTGTTTGAATCAGAGTTTATGCCTCGTGGTCTTTGTATTACAGACTTTAATAGGTTTAGAGCTCCCCTGAGATCCTCGGTATCATGATGTGGACTCTCAATGGGATACTAGTGAATCCACTAAATCCTCTTTACCTTCCACTTGCTCAGAGTCAATCTTGTGCTGAAATTGCAGTCCATTATTTCAATGAGTTTTTCAGCGTTGGGTTTTTGGGTTTTGTGCTGGGAAGAAATTCTCCTGGGAATCCTTGACTAGATAATTAGGTATTTAATCATTTTTCTTGGTAAAGGTCTAACAAATCTTTGATTTACCATTAGCCATTTTGCCCATCTATTGTCTATAGTTCTGCTGCATGTCCAAAAGAGAAGTTTACAGAGGTCAGTTAAAGACCCATTAAATCTGTCTTCCAAACTTCCCTCCAAAGGACTCATGAATTCACAAGGTCTTAATAATCTGGCATCATCTAGGCAAACTTTTTAAAATTTAACCCTTTTAAGCCCATATAAGAATGCTCTAATTAAGTCTTGTCTGTGTATGAGAAATTGGCTTTAGGAAAGACATTCTCTTAATATTCCATTTGCCAGGAAGCTGCTGAGTAATGACCCTAGAGACTCACACAAGCAATACTTTCCCTTTGAACCTAAGTCAGCCTGGTTGTCTAATCGCTCATCTGCAAAACACTTGGGTAGGCTACCTCTTGACAGAATTCTCACCTCTATTTTCTCATTTTTGCACATATCTTTCTCAAAGACATATTCATAGGCAATCTGGAATTATAAATGGCCATTTAGGGTTTTGACATGAACAAAATTGTTTCGGAAGCATCCTAAATCAGAAGAGGAATGAATCAGGGCGCCTGGGTGGCTCAGTGGGTTAAGCCGCTGCCTTTGGCTCAGGTCATGATCTCAGGGTCCTGGGATCGAGTCCTGCATCGGGCTCTCTGCTCAGCAGGGAGCCTGCTTCCCTCTCTCTCTCTCTCTCTCTCTGCCTGCCTCTCTGCCTACTTGTGATCTCTGTCAAATAAACAAATAAAATCTTAAAAAAAAAAAAGAGGAATGAATCAGATAATAAGAGATTTTTAAAATAATCTATAGAAGCTCCTGTGCTAATTGATTTATGAGTTAATAATATCACTTTTCTCCCTTACTTTACCACAATGTAAAAATATTCTAGTTGGGGGGCCACTGGGATGGCTCAGTTGGTTAAGGGACTGAGGTCATGGTCTCAGGGTTCTAGGATGGAGTCCTGAGTTGAGCTCCCTCCTCAGCAGGGAGTCTGCTTCTCCCTCTGCCCCCATGAGTGGGGGCTCATGCTCATTCTCACTCTCAAATAAATAAAATCTTTAAAAAATGTATTCTAGTTGGTACAAGCTTAGGGTCCCCCCCCCCCATAGTTTAAAGCGCCTATTATATTTATTATATAGGTTTATTATTTATACATATTATTTATAAATTTATTAAACAGGTTATATGTGTTAACATTGCTTCCACAAGTCACTTAAATTACAAAACACTTAAGTTGTGACTAACAAAATGAAATTATATAATGAAAGTCTTTTTAGAGATTTTAAGTTTATGGAATTCTTACACCACAACCAAAAGGACGTCCTCCAGTAGCTTAAAATTTGTGATTTCCACAGTTAGTTAAGAATATAAACATTTATTTAATAAATAATCCTTAGCAACTAGGCAGTATAATTATGCCAAACATGTGCTCTTGTTTATAAATTTATTTAGTTATTTATTTGAAAGAGAGTACTCAAGCAGTGGGGTGAGGGGAGGAGTAGAGGAGTGAGGTTGGGGGGTTAGAATATCAAGCAGACTCTGCACCACGCATGGAGTCAAGCATGGAGTCAAAGCAGGGCTCAATCCCATGAACCTGAGATCATGACCTAAGCCAAAACCAAGAGTCAGCCGCCCAACCAACTGAGCCACCCAAGTGCCCCACATGAGCTTTTATTTAATAAATGGAGTAGAATCCTTTAGATTACGTTGGTATGCATGTTCATTGTGAAGGAATATAATAGAATTTGTGTAGCAGGGATGCTCAGGTCATGATCCCAGGCTTGTGAATACATCCATTACATTTAACCAACCTTATCAAAAGTTTTAACAGTCATTGATCCTTTCCAAACTATTACTTATAACTTATTATAAACTCAGATTAAATTTACCCCTCAAACCTTCTGCACGTTCTGTATACTCTTAAATTTGTCTTTCAAAAAAGTATTTTTTTTCTTTAGATTTTTTATTTCTTCAATTTGAGAGAGAGAGAGGGAGAAAGCATACAAGCAGGGAGACAAGGCAGAGGAAGAGGGAGCAGACTCCCTGCTGAGCAGGGAGCCCAACATGGGGTTCAATCCCAAGACCTGGAGATCATGACCTGAGCCAAAAGGCAGATACTCAACCATCTAAGCCACCCTGGTGCCCCAAAAAAGTACTCTTTTATAACCTCACACAACCAGACACTTTTTAAGACAAAATAATTTTTTTATCTAGGTAGAAAAATTGTTCATTACTACTCTACATGTACATTCTCTTACCTACACAAATTCTTATGGTTTTTTAAAAGATTTTATTTATTTATTTGTCGGAGACAGAGAGAGCACAAACAGGGGGAGTGGCAGGCAGAGGGAGAAGCCGGCTCCCAGGCAGGCTGATGCAGGACTTGATCCCAGGACCCTGGGATCATGACCTGAACTGAAAGCAGATGTTCAACTGATGGAACCACCCAGGCATCACCCCCCACAAAAATTCTTCACAACAGGTTCATGAAGTCATTACTAGGTGTTGTTAAAAAATAATAAAATGAGTAAAACTATAATTTGGACTATATTTCTTGTAAAACACCAAAGCTATCACTGTGCTGAGATTAATGAGATTTCTTTTATCTAAATATTCTATAAGCATTTTGATATACACCGTTAAGTCATTTTTGGAAAAAGCTACCCACTTTTGAAAAGATTAAAAGTTCCTGATAACCTAGTTACCTGTTTTTTCCATCTTTTATGCTTGTACACCAAAATTAGCTAAAGTAAACAGCAGTATTAGGACAAATGGATATCTACCTGCAAAAGAGCAAACTTGGAGCCCTAACCAACACCATTCATAAATATTAATCAAAATGGGTTCAAAGACCTAACTGAAGAGCTGAAACTATACAACTCTTCTAAGAAAACAGAGGAATAAATCATTACAACCGTGGGTAAGGCACTGGTTTCTTCAATATTACACCAAAAACATAAGTGACAAGAGAAAAAAGATAAATTGGTCTATATCAAAACTAAAAGCTTCTGTGCTGCAACTTAATATTCTCATCAAGAAAATAAAGACAGGGCGCCTGAGTGGCTCAGTGGTTAAGCCACTGCCTTCGGCTCAGGTCATGATCTCAGGGTCCTGGGATCGAGTCCCGCATCGGGCTCTCTGCTCAGCAGGGAGCCTGCTTCCTCCTCTCTCTCTCTCTGCCTGCCTCTCTGCCTACTTGTGATTTCTCTCTGTCAAATAAATAAATAAAAATCTTTAAAAAAAAAAAAAAAAAAGAAAAGAAAGACAATCCATAAAATGGGAGGTGATATATGCAAATCATATATCTGACAAGGGATTTGTGTCCAGAATATATAACTCAACAATAAGAAAGCAAATAATCCAATTTAAAAATGGGCAAGGAATTTGAATATTTTTTTTTCAAAGAACATAAACAAATGGCCAATAACACAGGAAAATAATCAACACCATTAGTCATTAGAAAATTGCAAATCAAGGAGCGCCTGGGTGGCTCAGTGGGTTAAGCCGCTGCCTTCGGCTCAGGTCATGATCTCAGGGTCCTGGAATCGAGTCCCGCATCGGGCTCTCTGCTCAGCGGGGAGCCTGCTTCTCTCTCTCTCTCTCTCTGCCTGCCTCTCCATCTACTTGTGATTTCTCTCTGTCAAATAAATAAATAAAATCTTTTTTTAAAAAAATTAAAAAAAAATAAAAAAGAAAATTACAAATCAAAACCAAAATGAGACACCACTTCACACCCACTAGAATGCCCACAATCAAGAGAGATAATAACAGTGTTGACAGGATGTAGAGATATCAAAATCCTTATGCATTGCTCATGGGAAATGTAAAATGGTACAAATGATCTGAAAAAAGGTCCTTTAAAAAAAGTCCTCTTTAAAAAGTTAAACAGGGACGCCTGGGTGGCTCCGTTGGTTAAGCAGCTGCCTTCAGCTCAGGTCATGATCCCAGCGTCCTAGGATCGAGTCCCACATCGGGCTCCTTGCTCCGCAGGGAGCCTGCTTCTCCCTCTGACTCTGCCTGCCATTCTGTCTGCCTGTGCTCACTCTCACTCGCTCTCGCTTGCTCTCTCTCTGACAAATAAATAAATAAAATCCTTAAAAAAAAAAATTAAAAAAAATAATAAAAAGTTAAACAAAGTTACCATATAATCCAGTTAATTCCACTTCTTTTTTTTTTTTTTTTACTCCACTCCTCCATACCCAAGAGAAATGAAAGCATAAATCCACATAAGAACTATAGATCAGGGCACCTGGATGACTCAACTGGTTAAGTGTCTGCGCTCAGGTTCCAATCTCAGGGTCCTAGAATCCAGCCCCATCTCAGGCTCTCTGCTCAGTGGGAAGCCTGCTTCTTCCTCTGCCGCTGCCCCCTCTGTGTGCTGCACGCTCTCTCTCTCTCTGGAATAAAATCTTAGAGAAGGAAAAAAACTTGGTAGATGAATGTTCATAGCAGCACTGTTCATAGCCAAAAAAAGGAAAGGAGGGGAACGTGGAAGGGAATGTCCATCAATTGACATATGGATTAAATGTGTATATTCATACAGTGGAGTAATATCAGCAATAAAAAGGAAATAAATACTGACATACTATAACATGGATGTATCTACTGATGGGTATGGAACTTCTAAGGAAATTGAAAATGTTCTAAAATTAGATTGATGGTGGTTGCACAAATATGTGAATATACTATAAAACACTGAATTGCATATTTTGAGTGAATCTGATGGTACATGAATTACATCTCAATAATGCTTTTTAAAAATAGGCAAATGCTGAAAGAAGTGTCCACAAAAGTACAGAGAGAAATAGAAGACAGAGAATGAAAAATTATTTGATTATTCTAACATATAGCTATAAATCTAAAAATGAAAATGTCTTACAACTATGGAGCTAAGAAGACAGCCACTCTTTTCAACAAAATCATTTGCTGTCAGTTTTCAATTAATTCTTTAAGTATTTGCATTTTGCAGATTTAAGTTCAAGAACCAGAAAGTAATGTTAAAGTAGACCCTATTAGAGATGCATTTGAAATCTAAAATCAACATTTACAAGATGGACATGTTCCAGATTCATACATGACAACTGATAATTACATTTAGAAGACAATGCTCTCATTAGGTACATATGTCATCAAATCTATGAAAATAAGAAACACGGTTTGCTTTCTCATTACTTAAAATCCTGATTAAGTTGTTTACCATCCTTTTACTTGTTCAAGTGACTTAGAAGCATTTAAAAAAAACAGATCCATGGGGCACAGATGGTAAATGGTGTTACTCTTTTTCCTAGTATACTGAATATAGATATTGGCTGAGATTATTTCTTGCCTTTGGATATTTTTGATTCATGTTCATATCTTGTCTCCTCTGAGATCTCTTTATGATTTTGCCCTTCCCAAACTGAGGCATAATAAGATTAAGATGTCTTTTTTGTCTGAAATCTTTGGGTTTCCTTCACTTTATAGAAGAATAGGAAAAATTAAGTTTATTTGACATTCTCCAAATTTTAATTAATACAAAACTATTGTTAGGAGTTTTTAAAAGTCAAAAGAAAAAAACTTGAATAATCAAAAGTTCAGCCTGCCTAGATTAAAGTATGTGTAAGTAAAACGTATTAATAAAAAGGTTTCAATGTTTCTTATTCCATTCAAGCTGCTGTAGCAAAATACCAGAGTTTAGGTGGCTTATTATCAACAAAAATTTGTTTCTCACAGTTCTGGAGGCTGGAAGCCCAAGATCAAGTGCCCACTGTGGTCAGATGAAGGCCTTCTTGCAGGTCATAGACTTTTCTACTTATCCTCACACAGTGGATGGGGCATAGGAGCTCTTTGGGATCTCTCTTATAATCTCATGACCTAAGCACTTGACAAAGGCCCTAATACCATCACACTGGGCATTAGGATTTCAACATATAAATTTTGCAAGAACATACCCATTCAGACCATAGCAAATGACTATACATTTCAGGTAAAAAGAAATATACTCTGCTTACATAAAGACCTATATAATAACTGACTCCAAAAAACATATACTTTATGGGATAATTTACAGACCTAGAAAACTGTCACTGTCCATAATACCTTTGTCATCTAATAATAATTTATAATAATCTTACAATTATGCTATACCTCAACAGTGAATTCAACTCTCCTCTTCTACAAAAACATCAGTGTTGGAAACATCCTCAATCTTTGGCAAAGTCTTTTGGAAGAGACATCAGAGAAATGAAAATTGCCTTCAGTGAAAATAAGCTTATCAGATACTATAACTAGCATGGCAGTGAAAGTCCAAGACAATGACTCCTGGATTCTTGTTTCCCAACTAAATGACAAATATCTTCTCCAAACAGCTGGACCACCACTCTTGTCAGGAGACTTTCAGCCAATGACTCTCAGGGATTCTCCAGAAGCCATTATCTTTTCTTTTCTTCCAAATTTTTATTTAAATTCCAGTTAGTTAACATAGAGCATAAAATTGGTTTCAGAATTTAGTCATTCATCACTTACAGATAAGACTCAGTGCTCATAAGCATCCTCCTTACAGAAGCCATGATCTTTGAAGCTAATCAAACCCACAGGATGAGCGGGTAACAACAGAAAATGAACTGCCTCTGCCCAAGGCAAAAAACATGATTAATTTTCTGATACCTTCGCTCTTTATCCCCTATTTATTATAGCGTGGCACCTCCTAGAGATAACCCTAAAGGTTTCTCAGTATGTTCTTACATATCTGTATCATTAAAGGATTTTATTCTTAATCCTCTATGGTCTTTTTTGGTCACCCTAAGAAATGCAAAACGTTTCCATTTTCTCAGACCACAGCCACCCTTTGAAACTGTCAAATTCCACTATAAAAGATGTAATTATCTATCCCTTTAAACTCCTGTGATCGATTTCCTCCCAAATATCTCTTCTGAGATTTGAATTTTCCTCTTCATCAGTAGCCCCAGCCTTCATTCGTGTAAAAACTTTAGTTTTCTCCAAGTCAACAAAATGCTTCTACTATAATCGTAATAGCATTGTCACCAGAACCAGATTCACCAGAGAAGAGAACAAATGCCAGAGCTATTCTCACTGCACTAGTCATTTTCTCCAAAGATCTCCCAAACTTCTAGGCAGGAACTAAACTCCACCGGCAATGTGCTCAGCTCAAGGAAACAACTGCTGGATCATTTCGGTCGTAGTATCATTTATATTCCTAGTATTATCTGTAACTCACCAGGGATGCCTCCTAAACCCAAACCTATCTTGCGTACAGAATAATTGTTAAGAAGCTTTCAGATATTTAAGGCCCGTTTCTATTCCCTGTAGCATGTTTCCTTGGGAAGGATAACCAGAGACTTCCAAATGAAGCAGGAACTGGCTAAACAGAAGAGTTCTCCAAAGTGTTAATTCTTGAATACAACTAGAAAAGGTGGTTCAAATTTTGACACATGCTGTGTAAGCCCAACAAACCAGTTTAAATTCACTACCCAGGATTGTCATAGCAATGACATAGTCTTCTACTTCCTCTTGGCAAGCCAAAGGGCAGTTCGCATTTATTATATTATATATAAAGGTCTATAAAAATCACTTGACAGGTACAATAGTCTTTTTTCTTTAAGATTTTATTTATTTATTTGACAGAGAGAAATCACAAGTAGATGGAGAGGCAGGCAGAGAGAGAGGAAGGGAAGCAGGCTCCCTGCCGAGCAGAGAGCCCGATGTAGGACTTGATCCCAGGACCCTGAGATCATGACCTGAGCCGAAGGCAGCGGCTTAACCCACTGAGCCACCCAGGCACCCTGGTACAATAGTCTTTAACCAAGCTAAAGTCTTTCACGGACTCTATAGAATAGACCCACCTGGACTTTGGGATATGTTTTTGTAGCTTGGGTTTTGTAGCCTAGGTCCCTGGCTTTGCATTCTAGTAGAATACGCATTTTGCTTGAGAATTTTATTACAGTTGGCAGATGCTTTCTGTTCTGAGCCTTAAATCCTGTGGTATAGCCACTGTCAAGTCACATGATTCAACAACAGTCAACAATTACTAACATGAAGACCTGAGACTATGTTAAAACTACCACTGGATACTTGATATATAATTATAACCCAGTGAAGAGCAATACTAACCTGGCTTGATCACAACTCCAAAAGATAATGGTCAATCCTTCAAAACAGACTGAAGAAAGACCAGAAGAGAATTGAGAAGTGAAAAAGAAACTACAATTTGCAAAAACATACAGCTTGCAAAATGCCGAAGTATACAAAACTTTGACAACAGAACAAATTGCCTAAGCTCAAACTCTTAATGCTAGCTCAATCAGATACGTTTCAAGATAAAACCATAAGCTGATGTAATGATAATTCTGCATAGGCTCATGTGTTTTAATGACATTAACTACACCAGCAATTCTCTAGTTTCCAAATTTTCACCAATCCTTGCCAAAATGTTTCAAAACTAACCAGAGCCCCCAAACTCCTATATGTTCCCTTCCTTTGGAGATACCCCACAGTTCCTCTGGCATTAGTATTCACTTGGTGCAGCAAGCTAATGAGTCTCGCTTTGCTTACTTGGTTTTTTTGGTCAATGGATGTCACTAGTATAAATGAGTCAAGGACTCCCTTCTGAATGAGACACAATGGCTTCAACTTAATAAGCAAATGTACTAAATCCTATATTCTACACACAAATGCCTCAGAAGATTACATTACCAGAATTAAATAAAACCTTGTCAGTATTTAACCATGGCAATTTTGTCAAACAAGTAATTATGTATGAATTTGCAGATATAAAACTGACAGCCAACCTGTGTTAATGGAAAAACTTGTAATCTTAAGAAATACAAACTGAAAATAATCTTTCTGTACATAAAAATGTATATTTGATATGTTTCTCAAAAAGTCCCCCAAATTTTGATATAGTTAATTTTAAGTTAATTACTCTAGCAAACCACTATAATACTAAACGAAATATTATGAAGGCAATGGCATTTGGCACACTATTGTTGTGAATATGCTTTATTTTTAAGTAAAAAATGAATCCTCGCCAAAACAAAGTGTTTTTTCCTCTGAATATTTTAAACTTAAGGGAGAAAAACTCATTAATAAGGAACATATTTTCATTTTTCCATGTTTTTAATTTTTTATGAAGATTTTCATTAAGCTTCAGTCAATAAGCAGTTTTTTAAACTTAGGTTTCATGATCCTTTTGACTTCGTACTTTTAAATGGAGGCATTTCTCTTCAAAACATGACAAATTTCAGAATCCATTAAAAATTATTTTATTCAAATTATGTTTTCCAAAAGAGAGGGTTCTGTGCTAGTCGTCTTTGAAAGTTTTCATACCTATAAAAGAAAAGAACATATTTTTACAAGAAAATTATATCTTTCATAATCTACCAAATGACTTATCAAAAAGCAAACAACTCTAAGTATCACTTCTAAAAAGCTCAGATAAAAAATAAAGAAGCTAAAAAGTTAATCTCAGAGATGAGTAGATGAGAGAAATTTGCTCAAGGCCACATACCTACATTTTAACAAAGCTCAAACCTAATACCGTCCAGAGCTATCCATGCTACACCATGCTACCACTGCTCAACAAATTCTCATGTACTGCCCACCACTGGGATATTCAATGTGAAAAGAATACCTATAAAACAGAATCATGGGAAAGCTAGGAAAATCAATTTTCTTAACCATTTATGTACAGGGTGCAGTAAAAATCATCCTGAGGCCTTACGCATATCTACTTCAGACCAAGACTTTTTAAACTTACCCAAAAATTGCTTTGTATTTCAAGACTCATATATGGTTACTAATAAAAATATTTTAAAATTTACAGCCTTAATTGTGGTCCCTACACATAGGCAATTGTATTTTCTTATCTTTATAAATTCAAAATAGCTACTATGTAACAGAGTATTTAGGATAAGAACATATTCCCTGATGTGAACTCCATAGTATACTTTTTAATGGCATGCCACTGTTAATGTATGCTGATGTTCACAATAGAAGAGAATGTTTAAATGTCAAAGAAATACATTTACCAGCAAAAATAAATGCATGGTTACTAAAAACCTTAATATTAGAGATACAAAATGTCCCATACCATTTCAAAACCACATTTGCTGGAATGAACATTTCAGATGGACTCGGTGTCATCTGGGCCTGAGAGACAGCAAATGATGAAGCAAAATTGTAGAAGTTGTCCAACATCTTTTGTGTGAACTGGAAAGTTAATAATGAATAGATTAATGAGTTATACTAAATATTCTACTTACACGTTAGTATTTTTAATTAAAAATGTTCCTGCAGTGTACTTGGTTTTAAGTACTAGGAGTTTTAAACAGTCTAATGCTGTAAGTTAAAGAAAGTCATAAAATGACACTGTGGCGTAAAATCTTAACAACCTTCATATCTCAAAGGATTTCTGTGGCTTTTAAAATTTTAATTTCCTAAGATATTCATTTGGGGGGTAAAAAGGAAGAAAATGTTTTTCCTTCAAATACTCTCTTTTCTCTCTCCCTCACCATCTACTATGCCCCTCTCCTTAAATCCCAGCCTACTTTCTCATATAAAATAGTAAGAAGTCTTTTTCTTGCCAGAAAGATAAAATCCTAAATACAATGAAAGGAAATGTCTTATTAGCTTTTATCTTTTTGCTTAATAATATCAAGATAGTTTAATACAGGAGGCTACCATTAAGTTACTTGGACTAAAATCCAGAGTTCAGTAAAATCACTAACTAAAAAATCAGTAGCAGAAAGAACAAAAATCAACAGCAACCTTTAACACTAACAACAAAATTTTAAAATACAAATTTTTATTTAAAAGATTTTTAAATCTTTAAATCTCAGTCAGTTAAGTGTCTGCCTTCAGCTCAGGTCATGATCCCAGGTTCCTGCGATTGAGCTCTACATCAGGCTTCTTGCTCAGCAGGGAGCCTACTTCTCCCTCTGCCTGCTGTTTCCCCTGTTTGTGCGCTCTCGCTCTGACAAATAAATAAAAATCTTTTAAAAGATCCAATTCAGAATAAAAACGAAATCTGTAAATATCTAGGAAAACACTTCAAGACTGTCTTCAGAGACAGGAAAGAAAACAAACTAAAGGACCTATACACCACATTCAGTGAAAAGATACATATTCACAGATGGGAAGACATACATAATGGAAGCAATTCTCCCCAAATTAAACCTGTAAGACCTCGGGACGCCTGGGTGGCTCTGTGGGTTAAAGCCTCTGTCTTCAGCTCAGGTCATGATCCCAGGGTCCTGGGATGGAGCCCTGCATCGGGCTCTCTGCTGCTTCCTCCTCTCTGCCTGCCCCTCTGCCTACTTATAATCTCTGCCTGTCAAATAAATAAATAAATAAATAAAATCTTATAATAAATAAAGATAAAATTAGTATGCAGAATACATAAGCTTATGCTCTCATAAGTAAGAGGAAGGCCTTAGGCCTAGCAGATATTAGTAAGACTTTTACTGGCAAAGGGACAGGCAAACTAACTGGAATAGAACAGAGAAACCAGAAACAAGTCTAAACATATGTGACAACATGATATATAACAAAGATGCTATTAACTCAGTGTTTCAAAAAGAAAAAAGACTAGCTTTTAATTAAAGCTTTAGTACCTATGAGAACATAACACCTTCAAACATTAGGATAATATAGGAACGACTTCACCAATGCAAAAAATAATAATAATAATTACAAAAGAAACAACTGATTGTCTACACAAAAATATAATGTCTACATGCAAAAGATGCCAAAAAAACATTAAAAGACAAGCAACATGCTAGGAGAATTACAGCATCTAGAACAGAAGACTATTACCCAGAATACATAAAGGCCTCTTCCCAGAAAGTTAAAATTAAAAAGTGCCAAAAAATACAATAGAAAATTGGGCAAAATATATAAATGGTCAGTCAATTCCAATTACAAACACAAATGAGGTCAAAATGAGAAAAGACGCTCAACTTCACTAGTCACCAAGAAATACAAACCAAAATACAGTGACATTCAAATTTTACCCAGCAGTTTGGCAAAAATTTAATGTCTTAAAACAAGTATTAGTGAGACTATCTATTAATATGGAAATGAAAAAACTGTCTCATTCATACAATGACATACTATACAACTATACAAGTCTATTAAAATAGACTAGATTTATTCCATGTATCAAGACAGGTAAATCTTAAAAATAATGCTGAGTGAACAATACCAAGTTGTACAAATCTGTACAGTATACCATTTATAATCATTTTAAAAACATGCAAAGGGGTATTAAGTCAACAGAATGGTAAAGAGAAGAAACAAAAAAAGGACTGCAACAGAGAAATGAAAAGAATTTCTACAATAATGGTTAAAGAAAAGAATACCTTGACTACAGTTATGCAAAAGACCCAGAAAATAATCAATCCACAGAAGAACAAAGAAGAGTTTCAAGAGCGATGTTTCCAAAACAAATTTAAAATTGAAGGGACGCCTGGGTGGCTCAGTTGGTTAAGCAGCTGCCTTCGGCTCAGGTCATGATCCCAGCGTCCTGGGATCGAGTACCACATCAGGCTCCTTGCTAGGCAGGGAGCCTGCTTCTCCCTCTGTCTCTGCCTGCCATTCTGTCTGCCTGTGCTCACTCTCGCTCCCTCTCTCTCTCTGACAAATAAATAAAATCTTTTAAAAATAAATAAATAAATAAGAAGAAATAAAAATATACTGAAGGGACGCCTGGGTGGCTCAGTTGGTTAAGCAGCTGCCTTCGGCTCAGGTCATGATCCCAGCTTCCTGGAATCGAGTCCCACATCGGGCTCCTTGCTCCGCAGGGAGCCTGCTTCTCCCTCTGACTCTGCCTTTCACTCTGTCTGCCTATGCTCGCTCTCGCTTGCTCTCTCTCTGACAAATAAATAAATAAAATCTTTATTAAAAAAAAAAAGTTGGTTAAAAATATACTGAACAGGAATTTATACATGGCAGAGTTTGGGCATAAATGAGATGTGGATATAGCAACTGACACAAAGGAAAAAAATGAAGCATTTATTAACCAAGGAAAATAAAAAGTCATTCTAGAAAGGAAATGTAACCATAGTACACCTGGCTCAGTTCTGAAAAATATTTACCTGATCATAATACTGAAAACTCTAAATATTAATTTAGTGAAAATCTATAATAAAAAGGTGTGGGGACATCTGGCTGGCTCAGTTGGTAGAACATGCAACTCCAGGTTGTGAGCTCAAGCATCACAATGGGTGTAGAGATTACTTAAAAATACAACCTTTTAGGGGCACCTCAGGTAGCACAGTCAGGTGTCTGAGTCTCAGTTTCAGCTCAGGTTGTGACCTTGGGATCATGCCACTGAGCTCCCTATCAGGCTCTGCCCTAGGTCTGCTTGAGATTCTGTCTCTCTTTTCCCTCTCCCTCCCTATCCTTCTCTCTCTAAAATAAATAAATTAATTTTAAAAAAATAAGATCTTTTAAAAAAAAGGTAGGGAGAAAAGACAACTCTGAATGCTGGAAAGCAGAGGAGTAAGAGCACTGAATCACATTAGGTATGGGGAAGTCGGTGGAAAACACCTATAGCAAATCAACTGGTTAAAAAGAGATTAAGCAAGTTTCTTCTGACACATGGAAGTAAATACAAGAAGAAACAGGTAAAGTAAAAAAAGTGGGAGAGGCTGAAAGTGACTGCTTTTGAGGAACAGAGTAAGAGCAGAATATAAGAAGTATTAATAGGACAACTGTTCTGCATGTAAAACCATCTATGTTTTAAGCCATGTTCATGTACTATTAATAAAAACTACATGGAAGTAACAAGAGTAACTAAGAGAATGTATTAGAAACATGTTTTAACAAATAATGCCATACATATTTTGTGGATACTTAATGAATGTTCCTTTTAAAGTACTAATACAGGATGGCAAAGATAATTTGGTTCCAAGAGTAGCTAACTGGGGAAGAACTGGAAGAAGAGAAACATGCCAGCAAGCTATATCAGAAATACTTTTTTTTTTTATTAGTAGCAAATTTGGAAAATATCAATTAAACCTAGGTAGAAGACACTCAGAAGTCTTCATATATATTGCATTATAAAGAGAGCTCTACGAGGATAGCTATTATTTTGTCTAGCTATTTGTATTTGTTCATGCTTAGAAAACTCCTGGCATGCAGTAGGCATACAATAAATACTGAAGGAATGTACTTTCCTACATATGTAAAATATTTCATAATAAAATGTTTAATAAAAATATGTATGATTTTAAAAGCTCAAATAACTTACATATATATAGAATAAAAAGTCTCCTTGCCCATTTCCAGAGATAACATCACTTTGGTATGCATTTTTCAGACATTTTTCTAATACAGTCTATATGGGATACTACTAACTCCTGATTACAACTTGCTTTTTCAGGGGCGCCTGGGTGGCTCAGTGGGTTAAGCCGCTGCCTTCGGCTCAGGTCATGATCTCAGAGTCCTGGGATCAAGTCCCGCGTGGGGCTCTCTGCTCAGCAGGGGGCCTGCTTCCTCCTCTCTCTCTCTGCCTGCCTCTCTGCCTACTTGTGATCTCTCTCTGTCAAATAAAATCTTTAAAAAAAAAAAAACAAAACTTGCTTTTTCAGCACAGCAGTTTATTTTTTTAATTACGGGGGAGAAAAAAGAATTAAGACCCAGACTTTGTCATTCTTAACTCAGCCTGTTCTCAAGAAATCATTTGAGAAGTCTGACTTTAAATTCATGGCCACAACCCTCAAGAGTATGCTGCCCAGCAAACTCATAAGGGGTTCCCTAGTCCATTCACCCTCTTCCTCTCCTAGAGGACTTGGTTAATAATCCTTTTCTTCAAATTTCCAAAACTTCTTTCCCATCAATCTTAGCTAAAGACCTTGTTTCCTGTTTCACTGAGCAAAGTGAAGGTATCAAGAGAAAACATGCACAAGTTGTCATCACATTTAACAATCCTCCCGCATCTGTATTCATATAGCCATTCCTATGAATACTATGCATTATTCAATCTAATGTGCTCTCATTTCTATTCAAGGAGTTCAGCAACTCTCTCCACTCTCCTGCAACATCAGCTTTAATGCTTCATTCTCATCAAACATGGTGTAATATCTCCCATTAAAAACAGTAAAAACAAACAACAAAAAAGTAAAAACAAAAAAATCCTGTCCCATTGCCCCCTCAAGCAACCAAACCATTTATCTGCTACCCTCTGTAACCACACTCAAGAGTCATCTATATTCACTGTTTCCACTTCCTCCTCTCCAACTCACTCCAAACTCCCCTTCTACTCTCTGAACTCAGTTTTCTAACTTTTTAATGACCTCCATCTTGCTGAGTCCACTGGATACTTCTTAGCCCTCATTTTAACTCATTAGCTTCTTGCTTCTTAAAAACCAGTCTTTGCTTGGCTTCCAAAATACCACTTTCTGGGTCTCCTTCTACTTCAGGCTGCTCTTTTTCTTTGTCTTCATCTCTTCAGCTTCTCAAATTTGAAATGGCCCCAGAGCTCAGTCAATAGCCAATTTTTCCATTTAATTACTTCCCTAGTAATCACACACCCTTCAAAACTTTGGATATTATCGTTACACTGATGACTCCCACATTTTTATCCATATCCCAGAACTCTCTCTTGAACTCTACACTTGTCATCTCCAGCAGGATATCTAACAGGCATCCCAATTATAGTACAACCAAAATCCAACTCCACTGATTCCACTCCCAGCCCATACTTGCTCTTTTCATAATATTCCTGTGTTCAAATTCCTCAAGCCAATATCCTTGGGCTATAATTGATGTCTCTCTTTAATCTCAGACCTTTCATGTGATCCACATCATGAAACACTACTGGCTCCATCTTCACATTAGTTCCAGAAATCAATTACAGGCATACCTCGGACATATTGCAGTTCAGTTCCAGACCACTGCAATAAAGTGAGTCACATGAATTTTTTGGTTTCCTAGTGCACATAAAAATTCTGTTTACACTATACTATAGTCTACTAGGTGTGTAAATAGCATTATGTCTTTAAAAACGTACATACCTTCATTAAAAAATACTTTTTTGCTAAAAAATGCTAAACATCATCTGAGCTTTCAGCGAGTCGTAATCTTTTTGCTGGTAGAGCGTCTTGCCTTGATGTTGATGGCTGCTGACTGATCAGGGTGGTAGTTTCTGAAGGTTGGGGTGGCTGTGGCAATTTCTTAAAATAAGACAACAATGAAGTTTGCCTCATGGATTGACTCCTCCTTTTACTTGAACCCTTAGAGGCCATTGTAGGATAATTAATTGGCCTAATTTCAATATTGTTGTGTCTCAGGAAATAGGGAGGCCCAAGAAGAGGGAGAAAAACGCAGAACAGTTGGTAGGTGGAGCAGTCAGAAAATACACTTATCGATTAAGTTCTTCATCTTATATGGGCAGTTTGTGGTGCCCCAAAACAATTTCAATAGTACTAAAGATCACTGGTCACAGATCACCGTTACAAATAACAATGAAAGAGTTTGAAATGTTCCAAGAATTACCAAAACATGACAAAGAGATACAAAGTGGGCAAATGCTGCTGGAAAAACAGCACCAACAGATTTGCTCCATGCAGGGTTGCCACAAACCTTCAGTATGTAAAAAACACTATACCAGCAACGCGCAATAAAGTGAAGCGCAATAAAACGAGGTATGCCAGTACTTTTAATCACCTTCACTTCCACCCCCCCAAACTTCCCTGGTTCAAGTCATTATCATCTGTCATCTAATGTTCACAAGAGCCTAACTGACTTCTTCCTTCCAACAACAGTGTCCTCCCAAAATGCGAAAGTGATCCTTTAGAAATGTAAGTTAGATCCTATTACTCTTCTGCTCAAAACTTACTTCTTCTCTTCCAGAGAGAATTTGAGTCAAAGTTCTTATAGGGGACCCTGGGTAGCTCAGTCAGTTAAATGTCTGCCTTCGGCTCAGGTCATGATCCCAGAGTCCTGGGATCGAGCCCGGCATTTGGCTCCCTGCTTCGTGGGAAGGCTGCTTGTCTCTCTCCCTTTGCCCCTCCTCCTGCTTTCATGTGCACATGCGCTCTCACTCTCTCTCTTTCTCTCGTAAATAAATAAAATCTTTTTAAAAAATTAATCAGGGGCGCCTGGGTGGCTCAGTGGGTTAAAGCCTCTGCCTTCGGCTCAGGTCATGATCTCAGGGTCTTGGGATCAAGGCCCACATCAGGCTCTCTGCTCAGCAGGGAGCCTGCTTCCTCCTCTCTCTCTGCCTGCCTCTCTGCCTACCTGTGATCTCTGTCAAATAAAAAAATTTTAAAAAAATTTAAAAAAAAATTAATCAGAATCCTTATAAAAGCCAATGAGGTACCATATGATTTTATCCTGCAGCCCCCTCCCCAATTATCTCCCATCTCTCACCCTTACTCACTCTACTCCAATCACAAAGACCTTCATATTACTCTTCAGATTTCTACCTTCGAGATTCTGCATTAGCTACACCTCTACCTCCATTATTCTCCTGTTCAGGCCTTTGCCTTAAAGAGGTTAAAAGTCAACCATCATGGAATTATGTCACTTTAAGCTCCATGAAGACAAGGATTTTGCTATTTCACCAATATAAAAACAAGTCTCATCAAAGCATTTACAAATTTTAAAATACCTATAGAAGAAAGCAGGCAAACTTAAATTATCCATGGAAGCCAATAACTTACACCATACATGTTTACCTTCATTTTTACATGTTTTCAATCACCAGGTTAGTTTTTAAAGTACAGATTTGGAGGGCACCTGGGTGGCTCAGCTGGTAAGGTATTTACCTTCAACTCAGGTCATGATTCCAGGGTCCTGAGATTAGTCCTCTATCAAGCTCCCTGATCAGGGGGAACCTGCTTCCTGCCCCTTCCCCCTGCTCGTGCTCTCTCTTAAATAAAAATCTTTAAAAGAATATGTAGAATTTGGTTTAAAAATTTTTTTGGAAGATAATGTGTACTGCATTACCTGAGTGAATGAGTCAACTGAGGATACAGCAGCATTGCCTACTGGAGTCTGCTGAGCCAAACTGTCCAATAATTCCACTGAAATTCCAATCTGAGCAACAGATGGAGTCCGGACAATATTCATGGCTCCAAAAGGGTGTTGACTTCCTTCTCCTGAAAAAAATTAACATGTACCACAAATTTCAAATTTAACTTGTAGCTATAAAAATTCCTTTGTAAGTATGTGGAAAACCTCTGATCTACATTCACTAAAAAATGGTTATATGAACATTTGTCTCTTTTCAAAAAAATGTAAAAGGCTAGTTTTTATCACATTAGCAAAGAGTAAGAAAACTAAAATTTTCCCCACCAAAAAAAAACAACTGTTACTTTTCAAAAACACATTACAATTAATGTAGGTAGAAACAGAAAGTAACAGAGTAAGAAAAATAAATACGCATTAATTACATTTAAAAATTCTCAAAGCTAACTCCAAAGAAAGGATATTTTTAAAGATTTTTTAAAACTAGTTTTAGCATTTTCTCATTATTCCACTAAAGAAAGCTCTTAAATTACTATTACTACAAATGACATGTCATATTTTACTAAATGTCATGAATCACCCCATATAACACCTGATGTTATCAAACAGGCAATAAAAAACTTATAACCAAAAATACTTAGTAACTTTTTCCCTTTAAAAATCAGTGTGGGGGCGCCTGGGTGGCTCAGTGGGTTAAAGCCTCTGCCTTCAGCTCAGGTCATGATCCCAGGGTCCTGGGACTGAGCTCCGCATTGGGCTCTCTGCTCATCAGGGAGCCTGCTTCCCTTCCTCTCTGCCAGCCTCTCTGCCTGTGATCTCTGTCAAATAAATAAATCCTTAAAAAAATAAAATAAAATAAAAAAATCAGTATGTCATTAAGTATACACCTGAGCCTGTAAATGCCATCTAATTTCTATGGGGAAAATAGAGGCCAATTTCTTTAATCTACGTAAGACAATCAGAAAAGTTAGTCTGAAGGAAAAAAAAAATCATACAATAGATTTTGGTTATCTGCTGTTTTCATAGGACTATAAAATGTTTAACCAAATAAAGAAGAACAAAAACCTGGAGCAACACATATTCCTAATAACGAGAATTCTACTTACAAATATCAAAACTCTCCTTAAATTTTCAAGCACATGAATAAAAACTTACTATTTATTCTTCTGTGATTTAAAAATACACACACACCTGTCACTAAATAGGACTAGTTTAAAATAATTTTAGTATTTTTAAATTAACTGTTTTATTATATTTTATATTTCCATATATTTATGAGTTTTCCAGATTTGTTATTTCTATCATTGTGGTTAGAGAACACACTTTGTATGATTTCAGTCTTAAATACACGGAGACTTGTTTTACAGTAACCTAACATATGGTCTATCCAAGAAAAGGCTCCACGTGCATTTGAGAAGAATGTGTTCTGCTGTTGTTGGGTAGAAAGTTCTATGTAAGTCTGTTAGGTGTGCGTGGTTTATAGCGTTCAAGTCTTCTTCTTCTTTTTTTTTTTTTAAAGATTGTGTTTATTTATTTGAAAGAGAGAGACAGAGCAAGAGAGGGAACACAAGCAGGGTTAGTGAAAGAGGGAAAAGAAGGCTCCCTGTCAGGCAGGGAGACCTATGCAAAGCTCAATCCCAGGACCCATGATCACCTGAGCCAAAGGCAGACACTTAACTGAGCCACCAGGTGCCCCTCAAGTCTTCTATTTCCTTGATGACCTTCTGTCCAGTCATTCTATCCATTACTTAAAGTAGGGAATTGAAGTTTCCAACAAATATTGTTCAACTATTTTCTCCCTTCAATTCTGCCAAGTTTTGCTTCATGTATTTTGAGGTTCTGTTGGTAGGTGCAAACAAGTTTATAACTGTTATTAAGTTTCTGATAGATTGACCCTTTTATCATTATATAATGTCTTTATTGCACATAATAATTTTTGTCATACATCTATTTAGTCTGACTTTAGTCCACCCACTCAAGCTCTTTTAGTTACTATTTGTATGTATCTTTTTCCATCCTTTACTTTCAACTATTTTGTGTCTCAATCAATAGCTGGATTATGTTTTTTTATCCATTCTGCAAATTTCTGCCTTTTAATTGGAGAATCTAGTTTTGTGTTAAATAGACACTTGCTAGTGTACCATTTTATACCATTTCTTTTACTATATATTTTTTGTTTTCCCCTTAATGGCTACAGTAGGGATTAGTATAAATTTCTTAATTATAACAACCTAGTTTGGATTAATGCCAACTCAGTATCAGTAGTAGATAAAAACTTTGCTATGTAATTTCTCTCCCTATGTGTTGTCATAAATTATTTCTTTATACATAGCATGCCCATAAACATAGTTTTACAGTTTCCATTTTTAAGATTTTATTTGAGATAGAGCAGAGCCAGTGAGCGCAAGTGAGAGAGCAGGAATGGGGGGAGGGGCAGAGGGAGAAGCAGACTCCCCACTGAGCAAGCAGGGAGCCCATTGCCGGGCTTGATCCCAGGATCCTGGCATCATGACTTGAGCCAAAGGCAGACACTTAACCAACTGAGCCACCCAGGCACCCCACAGTTTCCATTTCACAAAATTGTTTTTTACATCAAATAGGGAAGGAAAGAGTTATAAACAAAATGTACAATACTGATTTTTATGATAAACTAGTTACCTTTACCTGTGTTCCTTTTGCCTTCATGGTAATTCAAATACTGTCTCATACCCCCTCTTTTCAGTCTGAAAGGCTGTCTTTAGTCTCTCTTATAGGCTTAGTCTTGGAGTAATGATTTTAACAGTTTATCTGAGAATGTCTTCATTTTTTTTTTTAAGATTTTATTTGAGAGCACACACGCACATGTGGCAGGAGGGGCAGAGAGGGAAAGAGAATCGCAAGCAGACTCCGAGCTAACATGGAGCTCAATGCAGGGCTGGATCTCATGACCCTGAGATCATGACCTGAGCCAAAATCAAGAATCAGACATTTAAATGACTGAGCCACCCAGAAACCCTTCTTCATTTCTGATAGATACTTCCAAAGGAGAATTCTTGTCAGTTTTTCATTCAGCGCTTTATACCATCCCACTGTTTTTCGACTCCACTGTTAATGGAAACCAGCTGTTAATCTTACTAAGAATCTTGTCACTTGATGAGTTGCTTCTTTTGCCATTTTCTCTTTATGATATGTTTTGGTATGGAGCTTATCCTACGTGGAGTTTACTTAAATTCTTAAGTGTATAATGTTTCTCATCAAATTCAGAAAGCTTTAGGGCACTATTTCTTCAAGTACTCTTTCCACCCCATCTCTCTCTTCCTGCTGGGACTGCTAATGTGCATATGTTGGTATACTTGACGGTGTCTCAGAGATTGTTCATTTTTCTTCTTTTTCTTTCAGCTTTTCAAGTTGAAAGGTTCACATTCTTCAAGTTCATGGATTCTTTCATCAGCCTACTCAAATCTATTGAGAACCTGTAGTGAACTCCATTTGCTGTACTTTTAAGCTCTATCACTTATGATATCACATATGTTGTACTTTTCAGCTCTATCACTTATGTTTAGTTCCTTTTTATAACTTCTCTATTAATATTTTCTATTTGATGGCATGTTATTCTCCTGGTTTCCTTTAACTCTCAGTAAATCCAATGTTATATGTTTCCTAGGAACAGATTCTGTTCATTTCTTCTCTGAAAGGGCCATATATTCTTATTTCTTTGCATACTTTCTTTTTGTTGAAAACGGGATGCTGAATATTATAATTCAGCAAGTCTAGAAATCAGACTCCCCCCCTCAGGGTTTATTGTTAATATTTGTTGTTTCCTTAATAACTTCTAAACCAATACTGCAAAGTCTGTATTTTTTGTCATGTGCAACAAGTGAGTGACATTTCTATTGGCTTAGTGGTCAGGTGGTGATTAAAAAGATATTTCCTTAAAAGCGTGGAACCCAAAAATTCTCCCAGTCTTTATAGATGGGTTCTATGTTTGGGACATCCCTTTAATACTAGCCAGGTAGTTTTTCAACTCTGCGTTAGCCTTCACTTCCTGCTTATGTATAGCCCCAAAGTTAGCCAGAAGTGAAAACTTAGAACCTTTTTAGTTCTTTCCTGAGCGTGTGCATAGCCCTAACTGTATACGGTCTTTGAGGTTTCCAAAAATTTCCAGGTACAAGAACTCAAAGCCCTTATTCCCCAAAGTATCTTATTTCAGGGTACCTGGGTGGCTCAGTTGGTTAGACATCTGCCTTCAGCTTGGATCATGATCTCAGGGTCCTGGGATCAAGTCCTACATTGGGATCCCTGCTCAGTGATGGGTCTGCTTCTCCCTCTGCCCCTCCCCTCTGCTTATGTACTCTCTCTCCCCCCTCAAATAAATAAATAACCTTAAAAAAAAAAAAAAAGCACAAAGTATTTTATTCCCAGCCTTTCCTCCCAAGCTTTGTAGTCAGCCTATTTTTGCCTCATTCGTTGTCAGTGCGTCACGCAGCAATGACCAGTATTTTTGCAGGTAAATATTTTTGACAAATACTCCCAGATTGTCAACTCTACTGAGACAAAGGAAAGTCTTTTTGATTACTCTTCAAGGGAGTGTGCTTCTCCCTCTCTTTGACCCTTCCCCTTCAAACTCCCCTCCACCCAGCTCTTGCTCTCTTGCTCACGCTTTCTCAAATATTTTTTTTTTAAGTGTGCCAATCTCTGCTCTAAGTAATTCCATCACTCTTCCTTTTTCTTATTATTTCAAACTTTTTTTTTCTTTTTTTTTGCATGGTTGAGAGCAATTGATGAGTAATGATGAAATAATTCCTTGGATGAAAAAGCAAAATGTTTCACAATATAGGAAAAACAAGATTACCAGTATCATCAAATGCATCTTAGATTTGTAAGATGGTCTGGCAGATTCATATAGTGATTCCAAGATAGAATGACTTTTTAAAAAATATACAAGCAAATGTGGTCTCTATTCTTTAGAAGACTTCTACAACAGAATAAAACTAAAAAACTAAAAGGAAATCCACTGGTAAAGATATTGTATGTGTGCATGGCAACAGAGATGACTAAAGAAAACACTATGACAAAAATAAGTAATTCACTATAAAGTGGCATTTGAACATGACATATGCTAAAAAGCTACATAAAACAGCTTAACTATGCCTGCATAAAAGGCTTCTTGGTATTAAAGTAGAAATCAAATATATATTTCTAAAACCTCTTTACTTCATTTCTATTGATAGCATGACAAGCCTGAAATTACATTTTTCACTCATGCATAGTTCAAGAGCAATGTAACTACCAAAGGTTTATCAACAATAAATATTTTAAACCAGATAAAGCTGCTAATGTATCTGACATTACAATATGTCTTGAATTTGAATGTCTAAAATGTATTTAATCAAGCAATATTTCCCAAGTATCTGAGTCCATCACTGTGCTCTATACATTCTAAAGAACACACAGTAAAAGATACAAACAGTCCCTACTCTCAAGGAGCTTACATTCTAATGGGAAAAGTAACAGTTAAACTTTCTGAGTAGATTTCATTTTCTTCATAATATCTTTCCTAGATCTTTCTATGATTTTACAAAAACATACTAACTACCCTTGAGTACAAACTATATGCCAGGCTGCAAAAAACACTTGCACTATAGGTATGAAATCCGTTTTACCTGAAATCCCAAGGTGAAATAACTTAATCAAGACTACATAGATAAAAAAAAAAAAAAAAAAGACTACATAGCTAGTAACTGATATTCAAAATGAGTCTATCAAGCTCTAAAGCTGAAGCTCATTCTAGTTCATTATCCTACCTGTTTATACCAAATTCCATGATATGAACTCTTCACTGATTTTTATGCATCACTTACTTCACAATAAGCCACTCAAGAAAGCAAGCCAAGAAATGTCAGAAGTAAATGGTTCCCTCACACTCTGGCTCACTAGCCCTATTTTCATTTGAATAGGCTGAGTAGGGACGCCTGGGTGGCTCAGTTGGTTAAGCAGCTGCCTTCAGCTCAGGTCATGATCCCAGCTTCCTGGGATCGAGTCCCACATCTGGCTCCTTGCTCGGCGGGGAGTCTGCTTCTCCCTCTGCCTCTGCCTGCCATTCTGTCTGCCTGTGTTCACGCGCTCTCTCTCTCTGACAAATAAATTAAAAAAAAAAAAAAAAATCTTTGAATAGGCTGAGTAGCATCTTGAACTCTTGTCCTTCCTAATTCCCTTGACAAGCTCAACCCAATTTTAAAACAAAAACTAGAGTAAAAATTTCTTCCTGGCAACTGAGTTACATGAAATTAGAGGAGACTATATATGTCATGTGCACAGAAAGCCGAAGTGATGACATTAAAATATGGCTGCAAGCCCAAAAAGAAAAGAGCAGAAGTATACAGAAGAAATTCAAATGATGATTTATAAGAAACTCTATTTTTAACGTTTCTTAAAAATTCTTCTTGGCTGCTAAGCCTTTTTATATGGTTATTTTTAATGTCACTGTCATAACAAAGAAAGGCTAAGGAACTATGCCAGATTTAAAGACTAAAGACAATTAAACGTAATGCACAATCCTAACACAATCCTAGATGGAGGGAATAATGCCTGTTACTAATGGCATTATTTAAAAAAATTGGCAACATTTTAATGTATATTGTATATTAGACAAGAGTATTATATTAATACTACGTTTGCTGAATTTGATAATGATACTATGATTGTATACAAGAATATCTTTGTATAAGGAGACATATTCTGATGTAGTTAGGAGTCATGGAGCATAATGTCTACAACTTATTCTCAAGGTTTCAGGAAAAAATACACACACACACGCTCACATATAGATCTCGGAGAATAATAAATAAACTGTAGCAAAACTGATGAATGTGGGAGAATTTAAGAATTCTTCATACTATTCTTGTCATTTTTCTCTAATTTTTAAAATTATTTCTAAGTAAGTAAATAAAATTACTTCCCAAAAAAGTTGTTTTAAAGAGCATTTTTTAATATTTGAATAGGGATACTTCTAGAATTTCATTCCAAACTAACAATACCTCAAAGTAGGGCCAGGGTAAGAAAAAAAAACAGGAAAGAAAAGAAAGAAAGGAAGAGAAGGAAAAAAAGAAGATAAAACCCTACCATAAGGTGCCCAATTTACTCTGAAGACCTGAAACATTGAATTACCTTTTTCCCTAACAAGAGTATTCTATGAAGTTCTACTACATTCAGTACTCTATTTATTCATATAAATATATGATCTCTCTTCTTTAGACCACAGGGGATTTGAACAACTATTTCTTATTCTTCTATTAAGTATAATCACATGTTAAAGTGCTACAAACACAATAAAAAATACTTGTCAAGTTCCATGTAAGTTTTTATTATATCTGACCTAATGTCCTACTCCCCCACCTGCTCTTCCAATCTTGGGCTCTTCTGTTTCCCATTCTCCATATAATTCTCCACTGCAGATGTCACTGGAACTCTCCCTGACTGAGGCATTGAACCATTTCCTCATTGTTTCGTGAAACACTTTACAAATAGTTAACCTACAGAGAAAAGGAAGGTTTTAAGTTGAACTCTGTGTGTATGAGAGTACGTGGATGTGGCTAAACAAACTCTTCAAATAGATATGAACTCCACAAGTATTTACCTTTGACAGACATATGTATATAACTGTGCATAAATATGAATGCAAGTTCTTTCAGTTACATATTTTTGGTAAGAAAAACTGCTTTCACCTTCTAAATTTGGAATCAAAATTTTAAACCTTTATTTAAACACTGTACTCATGTTCCCTAAATACTGTGAACCAAAACTTCTTAAAGTTAACATTACATGGCATCTCATTATTCACACTTGTTACAGGTTTTAACAGATGTTTAAATCATTATAAATGGACACAAGCACATATTATGTGAATGCTGAGTTTTCTTAGTCATCTTACAATTTAAGGATCCTATTAAAGACTACGCTTTCAGGGGGTGCCTGGGTGGCTCAGTGGGTTAAAGCCTCTGCCTTCAGCTCAGGTCATGATCTCAGGGTCCTGGGATCAAGCCCCACATCGGGCTCTCTGCTCGGCAAGGAGTCTGCTTCCTCCTCTCTCTGCCTGCCTCTCTGCCTACTTGTGATCTCTGTCAAATAAATAAATAAAATCTTTTAAAAAAAAAAAAAAGACTACACTTTCAGAATTCAAGAAAAACAATTTAAGAAAAAAATTCTAAAAAGCACTGTAAAATCTGACAACATTAATACAGAACTAGAAAGAAATACTTTAGTATATGTGGAAAATGGGATTTCCAATGAACTGGACACACATCAAAAACATAAAAATTAAAACATCAAAAACATAAAAATTAGGGGCGCCTGGGTGGCTCAGTGGGTTGGGCCACTGCCTTCAGCTCAGGTCATGATCTCAGGGTCCTGGGATCGAGTCCCGCATCGGGCTCTCTGCTCGGCAGGGAGCCTGCTTCCCTCTCTCTTTGCCTGCCTCTCTGTCTACTTGTAATTTCTCTCTGTCAAATAAATAAATAAAATCTTTAAAAAAAAAAAACATAAAAATTAAAACAGCCTACCTCTCAAAAGACTACACTGAGAAAATTAAAGATGAAGCCTACTGAAAAATTTTCCAATATTACATTATATGCTAACTAACTAGAATTTTTTTTATCTGGAGGGAAAACAAAAAAAAAAAAAAAGAAAAAAGAAAAACTTCCCAGTGTAACCTGGACTTAATCATGAAATACTTTTCTCAACCAGATTAAGTCCAAGAAAGGTGAGTAAATAATCCTATTTGCCTCTGCTATTCAACTCTGAAAAATGTGAAAATTCTGAATTCTGGGGTAAATGTACAGACTATTTATAATAGACCTTTGGGTTTCCAATTATTCAGATCTGACTCACATGCTGTAAGAACTGCAATGTTGGGGATGCCTGGGTGGCTCAGTTGGTTAAGCGCCTGCATTCGGCTCAGGTCCTGATCCCGGGGTCCTGGGACTGAATTCCACATCAGGCTCCCTGCTCAGAGGGAGCCTGCTTCTCCCTCTGCCTGCCACTCCACCCTGTTCCTGCTTTCTCTCTCTGACAAAGAAATAAATCTATCTTAAAAAAAAAAAAAAAAAGTTGCAATGTTGAACTGTGGTATGAAGATGATAAAAATGGGAGATAAATATCTTTAATTCAAAATAAACCACCAAGGGGCACCTGAGTGGCTCACTCATTTAAGCATCTGACTTGGGCTCAGGTCCTGATCTCATGGGTTGAGGGATCAAGCCCAGCTCAGCAGGAGTTTTCTTGGATAGTCTCTCCCGCTGCCCCTTCCTTCCCCGCAATCTCTGCCCAAGTAAATAAAATCTTAAAAAAAAAGGGGGGGGGGATTAAAGCCTCTGCCTTGGCTTGGGTCATGATCCCAGGGTCCTGGGATCAAGCCCCACATCGGGCTCTCTGCTCAGCGGGGAGCCTGCTTCCTCCTCTCTCTCTGCCTGCCTCTCTGCCTACTTGTGATCTCTGTCTGTCAAATAAATAAATAAACAAAATCTTAAAAAAAAAAAAAGGGCCAAAAAAACTCCAGATTCAGAAGCCAATCTGAAAAGGCTATATCCAATCTGAAAACTCCAAAGAGCAAGGTAAAAATTTAAACCTAGTGTATCTATAACATTAAATATTAATAGACTAAGCATCTCATTTTTTAAAAGATTTTATTTATTATTATTTGACAGAAACAGCAAGAGAGGGGGAACACAAGCAGGAGGAGTGGGAGAGGGAGAAGCAGGCTCTTTGTAGAGCAGGGAGCCCTATGCAGGGCTCGATCCCATGGCCCTGGGATCATGACCTGACCCGAAGACAGATGCTTAATGACTGAATCACCCAGGTGCCCTATAAGCATCTCATTTTAAAGGCAGAGAATATAAGAACAAGTTTTCAAAAAACAGCATCTAACTATATACTCTTTACAAGGGCCACACAGATGTATGTCAAAAAGTAAAAAATGTAGAAAAAAATAAAGCATGTGAACACTAACCATGAGAAAGCCAGAAAAGTTATATAAATTTTAGACAAAATAGACTTTAAGAGAGTAGCGTTACTAAAGATAAAGGGTATTTTATATTTATAAGAGCCAATTCACCAATCTTAAACACTCATAAAACAGAAGAGAGAACAACTGTTTTACCTTTTATTTCTTTCTCTTGTCTCGCTGCACTCTTTACTGCCTGTATTTAACATGGTACGTGAAGGCCTGGGCAATGCAGCACGGCAATAAAAAGAAATAAAAGGTGTCAAAATTGGAAGGAAAGAAATAAAAACTCTTTTTCAAAGGTATCATCTATACAGAAAATCCTGGGCAGCACTAGAATAAAGGAATTTAGCAAGACAGTTAATATGTTACCCTTTCCTTCCCCTTTCAGGATACAAAGTCAATGTACAAAAATCAGTTGTGTGGGCACCTGGGTGGCTCAGTGGGTTAAGCCGCTGCCTTCGGCTCAGGTCGTGATCTCAGGGTCCTGGGATTGAGTCCTGCATCGGGCTCTCTGCTCAGCAGGGAGCCTGCTTCCCTCTCTCTCTCTCTCTCTGCCTGCCTCTCCGACTACTTGTGATTTCTCTCTGTCAAATAAATAAAATCTTAAAAAAAAAAAAAATCAGTTGTGTGACAACGTGAAATGCTGTTGAGTATGAGGAGCAACAGAAACTCATTCCTTGTTGGTGGGAATGTAAACACATAAAGCCACTTTGGAAGAGAGTTTAGCAGTCTCTTACAAAACTAAACACACTCTTACCATAAGATCCAGCAATCATGTTCTTTGGTATTCATGAAAAGAGATGGTAACTTCAATGCAGATAAAAACCTACACATGGATGTTTAAAGCAGCTTTATTCATAACTGCCGAAAATTGAAAGCACCAAGATGTCCCTCAGTAGATAAATGAATAAACTGTGGTACATCCAGACCATGGAGTATCGTTCAGTACTACAAAGAAATGAGCTATTAAGTGAAAGAAGCCAATCTGAAAAGGCTATATACTGTACTGATGCCAACTACATGACATTGAGGAAAAGGCAAAATCAGAGACATAATAAAAATTCAGTGGCTTCCCAAGATTGGGGGTTAGGGGGAGTGTAAGATGGCAGAGAAGAATAAGCAGATTTTCAAGGCAGTGAAATGTATGAAAGTATAACTATAGATACAGGTCATTAAACATTTATCCAAATCCAAAGAATGTACAACACTAAGGTAATACACCCTAATGAATCCTAAGGTAAACTGGACCTTAAGTGATTATGATGATTATGATTTGTCTGTGTAAGTTCATCCTTGGTTTTTGAAAGAAAAAAATATATATATTCTGGTGAATGATGTTGAAATGGGGTAGACTACATCTGTGTGGGGACAGGGGTATATGGGAAATCGATGTACCTTCCTCTCAATTTTGTTGTAAACCTAGAACTGCTCCAAACAATAAAGTCTTTTAGGGGCGCCTGGGTGGCTCAGTGGGTTAAACCTCTGCCTTCGGCTCAGGTCATGATCTCAGAGTCCTGGAATCGAGCCCCACATCTGGCTCTCTGCTGGGCAGAGAGCCTGCTTCCCCCTCGCTCTCTGCCTGCCTCTCTGCCTACTTGTGATCTCTCTCTCTGTCAAATAAATAAATAAAATCTTAAAAAAAAATTAAATTAAATAAATAAAGTCTTTTAAAAAAGTCAGCCGCACTTCCATATACTAGCAATAAAACAACTGAAAATTTACAGGATGTTCAGAGGCTTATGAAAAAAAAAAAAAAAGCCGGGACACCTGGGTGGCTCAGTTGGTTGAGAAGGTGCCTTCGGCTCAGGTCCAGATCCCAGCATCCTGGGATTGAGTCCCACATCAGGCTCCTTGCTCAGCAGGTAGCCTGCTTCTCCCTCTGCCTCTGCCGCCACTTGGCCTGCCTGTGCTCGCGCGAGCTCTCCCCTCTCTCTCTCTGGCCAATAAATAAATAAAATCTTTAAAAAAGAAAAAAAAAAAGCCAAAATGTCCAACAAGGAAAAAGTAATAATAAATAATCAAACCATAACTTATCAACAAAATATATTACTATACTATCACTTAAAACACATTAAAACAAAACAAAACAAAAAAACCATATCCTCTACATCAGTGTTTCTGAGAGCCTTTTAACTCATGTCACCTTATCCCTTTAAAGAAACATAAAAATTTCATCTTGTTACCAGTCCAGCTCATCTGAAGATCAGAATATGTCTGTTTCTCACTTTACTTGGTTAGTAGGAAAAAAGAATGGAAAAGAAGGAAAAACTAAGGGGCGCCTGGGTGGCTCAGTGAGTTAAAGCCTCTGCCTTCGGCTAAGGTCATGATCTCAGGGTCCTGGGATCAAGCCCCACATCGGGCTCTCTGCTCAGCAGGGAGCCTGCTTCCTCCTCTCTCTCTCTGCCTGCCTCTCTGCCTACTTGTGATCTCTGTCTGTCAAATAAATAAATAAAATCTTAAAAGAAAAAAAAAAAGGAAGGAAAATTCTTCATCAAAATTTCAAAACCCATTATGAAATAACATTAAATAAAAATGGCACAAAACAGTAGCTACAGGCATACGAACTATATACACGGAAGACAACGGAAATTTGAATGTATTTTTCTCCTTAAATTTACTTTGGGAAAAGAAAGGACTTAATTTTGCTTAGAATAGTGAACTAAAAACCTGAGTATCTAGATCCTAATTCCTCCTCTATTTTAGAAACATTATGTAATTTCTAAATCTCAAAATTTTCAACAAAAGTAAGTAGATTAATTTTTTTTTTAAGCAGGCTCCATGCCCAGTGTGGAGCCCAATGAGGAGCTTGAATTCACAACCCCGAGATTAAAACCTAAACTGAGATCAAGAGTCAGATGCTTACTGATTAAGCCACCTAGACGCCCCAGATTAAATTATTTTTAGGGCCTTCCATTCTAATACCCCACGGCTTACTCTGTTACTATACTTGGCCAGGATATGTTCCCTTAGTTTTTTTATGTAGTACCAAGTACACTGTACCTTTATTATGACTTTCTAAAAACTGCCATGAAAATTATGATCCATTATCCACATTCAGTTCCCTTTCTCCAGGCCTCCTATCCCATTTGTTTTAAAGGCCATTCTAATCCAGGAATTCAGTTCCACTTCTAGGGAGTTTCTTCTACAGAAATACAGTGCTAGAAAATATGTACAAAAGATATGTGTAAGAATATATATTGTAGCAATGGTAGTAAAACAATTTAAAACAATGGAAACAACCCATATTTCCATCAACTGAGAATTAAACAAACAATGGTATTGCCATGCAACACTCAACTGTTTCAAAGAAGCTGATCTACACATAACACATAAAAGTTAACAGACTCTCTTCTCTGAGCAAAATACTGTAACTTCTCTGAAATCCAGCCTCTTAAATACCAGACACTAATAACACCTTCTTCTGGGTTTTCATGTGTATCAGCTATTTAAACCCATCAAAGCCTAGTACAATGCACTGCACAAGCAGATATTCAGTATTCAGTATATGTTACCCTTTCCTTTATCCTTCAATCATTATAAAATCTTCCTAACTGGATTCTCCGGCTCTAATCTTAACAGATTCTCCAAGCCACTCTGGACAGTAATTTTCCTAAAACATCATTTTAAACAGTATCACTCTCTTGCTCAAACACTTGCCTACCAGGAAAAAATTTTAACCACCACACAACAGCTCCATTTAACTTTTAAAAACTTACCCCTCATAGCTCTCAAATAGGAGCTTATCATGCGGCCCTTAAAAGTCTGCCTCCTCACTGCCATTTAGAGACACAATACACATTACCTTTATGACTCTGATCATTTTCAAATGCAAGTCTCATCCTCCCACTGCCAGCCCATCCAAATCTATTCATACTTCAAATACATACTGCAGACTAACCTTCCACAAAGCCATTTTAAAATTATCTCAGTTTACTAATCTGTTCCCTTTGAATAGTATCTTGGAGTGATTGTAATATTCACAGATGCACACGCACGCGCACACACACAATCATCATTGACTTTGACACTCTGCTAAGAGTGAAGTCAATTTTCAGTAATTAGTTGAGAATGGGATAAACAACAAGGTCTAAACTACATAAGCAGGTACTTTTCTGTAATTCATTTAATAGAAATGCCTAAAATAACTGCCGGTTGATTTCCCAAGCTTTTACAATGTAAAGAGAAAAGCTGAAAATTATGGTATAGAATTATTGACAATATAGTCCCTGACCTGTACTTTTCATCTCTATGACCTACCTAATTTATAACTGGAAGTATGTACCTCTTAATCCCTTTTACCCATTTTGCATCACTCCACCCACCTCCTCTCTGGTAACCACCAGTTTGTTCTCTATATCTAAGAAACCATTTTGTTTGCTCAGTTGTGTGCTTTAAGATTCCACACTAGTGAAATCATATTGTATTTGTCTTTCTCAATCTTATTTCACTTAGCAAAATACACTTTAGGTTCATCCATGTTGTCGCAAATGGCAAGACCTTTTTTTTTTTTTTTTTAATAGCTGAGCATTACTCCATTGTGTGTGTGTACACACACACATCTTTATCTATTGATGGACACTTGGGTTGCTTCCATAAGAAGCTTCTAGATAAAAAGTACAGCACAGGGAATATAGTCAGTAATTTTGTAGTAACATTGTATGGTGACTGCACTTATGAAGAGTACTGAGTAGTGTGTAGAATTGTCAAATCACTAAGTTGTACACCTAAAACTAGTACAGTATTCAATAAAAAGAAAAAAAATAATGTAAGACAGTCCCTGAAAAAGGAATTGAGAGCCACAGTGTGAAATGCAAAACAAAAGAAGCAGCAGCTATCTTAGGCCTAGACACATATAGAGTTTGAAGGGGAAAGGGGCAAAGATTGATTCAACCCCTAAGATGAGTATACAGTCTAGATTAGTTAGAACACTACTTCATTTGATGTTACGCTTTGGTTTGATTTACAGTGTTTGGTTTCTGTTCACCAGGGAACTTCTGTTCACAGTCTGAAATATTTTATTCAGTCAGTGTTGCTGGTGGGATGGGGGGCATGATCATGATTAAAGAGATGGAAGGAGGTGCCAAAGAGGAACAATAATAGAAAAAATAACACTAGGAAATGCTTTTAAGTTTATATTGCACATATATAACCAATAGTTCATTAAACCCGCAAAGCAATATGCGGAAATAGGGAAAAAAATCATGGTATAGGGGTGCCTGGGTGGCTCAGTGGGTTAAGCCTCTGCCTTCAGCTCAGGTCATGATCCCAGGGTCCTGAGATCGAGCCCTGCACTGGGCTCCCTGCTCAGTGGGGAGGCTGCTTCTCCCGCCCCCCCCCCCGGCCTCTGTCTGTCATCTGTCAAATAAATAAAATCTTTAAAAAAAAAAAAATCATGGTATAGCAAAAGACCTTTAGTATCTATAGCTACCCACTTTTAATATAAGTTCCATAAAATAAGTTTTAATTTTGTTAATATTCCTTTGTGTTAATTTGAATTGACATATGCTTCTTACTAAAGAGAAGAACTCCCAGTATTTCATAATTTTTACTAATTGTTTGGTTAAATATCTCTTCCATGTTATGAAGACCAAGGATAGGACCTGAAGACAAAATTTCAATAGACTCATTTAAATAAACTTCTTAAATTCTCCAATTCTTCAACCACCAACTTTTATCTCCTAAGCCTCTGGTTTTTTTTTTTTTTCAGGATTTCTGTAGGAATGAAAGGAGTAAGAAAGAAAAGGAAGAATCTTTTTGTTTCTTAATACCAAACCCTTTATTTTCAAGTTTAGTCCTATCCTAATTGTTAACCATCATCCCCAGATTGTTCCAGCATCAGCTTAAAAATGTATTCACCAGGGGCGCCTGGGTGGCTCAGTGGGTTAAGCCACTGCCTTCGGCTCGGGTCATGATCGCAGGGTCCTGGGATCAAGCCCCGCATCGGGCTCTCTGCTCAGCAGGGAGCCTGCTTCCTTCTCTCTCTCTCTGCCTGCCTCTCTGCCTGCTTGTGATCTCTGTCAAATAAATAAATAAAATCTTTAAAAAAAAAAATGTATTCACCATATAACTAAATCCTTTCAGGTTCCAAAAGTCACAAAGAATCTTCTCTCAATCAAAATAAAACTCTCAGTAACTGGCTTCAAGACTCCCTATCAACCACGATTCTCCCAAAAGAGCTCTCTTAATCTTCCCCAACCAAAACTGTTCTTTGAAAGTAATCTTTTGTCATCTAGCAGAGAACTGCTAAAACACTGCCAGAAGTTCTTAAAATGAAATCTGTTTCACTTGAACTAATTTTCTACCCTCCTTGCTTCCATACAATTCTACTTCTTCTCAGTTCAATCACAACTGCGCAGAGTTGCTTCAACAAGTCGCTCTCCCGGGGCACCTGGGTGGCTCAGTAGGTTAAGCCTCTGCCTTCGGCTCGGGTCATGATCTCGGGGTCCTGGGATCGAGCCCCGTATCAGGCTCTCTGCTCAGCGGGGAGCCTGCTTCTCCCTCTCTCTCTGCCTGCCTCTCTGCCTACTTGTGATCTCTCTCCGTCAAATAAATAAATAAAATCTTAAAAAAAAAAAAAAAAAAACAAGTCACTCTCTCACCCTCAAGTACTCCTTAGCTAGGTTTGCCCAACATAGTGAAACTAACATCCTTAGGCTTGAAAGGGCATCTCAAAGGTTCAAAAATATACACCCATTAAAAGTCAACCTATTCTTATACTTTAATATTACACTATTCTCTAATATTAACATTTATATATATAAAGTAAGAATTCTAATACTTTAGGATTGACAAGAGTCCAAGATGGCAAACGAGTGGGAGACCTTGATTTTATCTGATCCCAGGAATTCAGCTAGACAGCTTATCAAACCATTCTGAACACCTGCGAACTCAAAAAGACACTGAAGAAAAGAATAGCTGCAATTCTATGAACAGAAAAGCAACCACCTCGGGCGCCTGGGTGGCTCAGTGGTTAAGCCGCTGCCTTCGGCTCAGGTCATGATCTCAGGGTCCTGGGATCGAGTCCCGCATCGGGCTCTCTGCTCAGCAGGGAGCCTGCTTCCTCCTCTCTCTCTCTCTCTGCCTGCCTCTCTGCCTACTTGTGATTTCTCTCTGTCAAATAAATAAATAAAATCTTAAAAAAAAAAAGATAGTGATACCTTTAAAAAAAAAAAAAAAAAGAAAAGCAACCACCTTCCACAAGGTAGGAAGTACAGAGAAGTGAATCCAAGGCAATATACAGGAAGACAGACTGCGAAGCTGGGGGGGAAGAACCTTTGCTGGGACACCGTGGTCTCAGAACACTCAGGGTCATAGAAAGACTGGGAGTGACTGAGTGCCACAGAACTCCCAGGCATCAGAGCAGGGAAGCTGGCTGTGAAGAGTGAGCTGAGGAGTGGGCTCTCAGCACGGGATTGCCAAAAACTATGACCCGCAGCAGTCCAACCACTGCTCTTCGATCAGGGACCCAGCAAGCAGCAAAACCGCAAAGACTCCCCTTCTTCTCCCAGGAGGAATAGAGTGGGTACACACAAGAATCTGCTGGGTTTAGAGACTCCAAACTGGGTCCTGGGTCTGAGAGAAACACTCAGGCACAGGCTGGGTGAGCACAGAGTGTGGGCAGAGACCACAGAGACCAGAGTGATTGACTGCTTTCCTGTGAGGGCACACTGCAGAGTGGGACCCCAAGCTATTAGCTCCAGGCCAGAGACTGGGAGGCCACCAATTTCATTCTCATCCTCTAAATCTGCTCAGGAAAGCCTTCAGGGAACAAAAGGAACATAGAGCAAATCCGAGCAGATTACTTAGCCTGACCCCTGGCAAGGGCAGTGCAATTTCACCAGGAACAAAGACATTTGAGAATCAACCCAACATGCCCCTCCCCCAGAAGATGAGCAAGAACATCCAGCCAAGATCAAATACCGATCAATGAGAACTGCAAAACTCCAGCACTAGATGATTACAGCACACAGAATTCATGGCTTTTCAAAATATGAAAAGAGCCCAGAAGATGTCCATCGGATGTCCATCAACAGATAAATGGATAAAATAGAGGTGGGTGGGTGGGGTGTGTGTGTGTGTGTGTGTGTGTGTACACATATATACATCCAAAATGGAATATAATGCAGCCATCAAAAAATGAAATCTTGCCATCTGCAACAACGTGGATGGAACGAGAGGTATTACACTAAGTGAAATAAGTCAATCAGAGAAAGACAATTATCATATGATCTCACTGATAAGTGGAATTTAAGAAACAAGGCAGAGGGTCATAAGGGAAGAGAGGAAAAAATCAAACAAGACAAAACCAGAGAAGGAGACAAACCATATGAGACTCTTAATAATCTCAGGAAATAAACTGAGGGTTGCTGGAGTGGAGGGGGGGAGAGGGATGGGGTAGCTGGGTGATAGACATTGGCGGGTATGCGTAGTGATGAGCGCTGGGTATTTTGTAAGACTGATGAATCACAGACTGTACCCGTGAATCAAATAATACATTATATGCTAATTTAAAAGAATAGTAATTAAAGAAATAAGAATTCTGATACTTCAGACATCCAAAAAGTGCTTTTCCAAACTTAGTACTAAAAAAACCAGAACATTTAACATTTTATCATTTGCTTAATGCTGTATGTACTAAGTCTCTAAACATTTTAAGCTGCTTTATTTTTCTTTAATAAAACACTGTGCTTTACCCATCATAAATACTGCCTTGAAAATGTTTTAATGGATAAAATAGTCATGTTATAATGGAAATGATAACAAATCATTTATTTTTAAAAAGGCAGGAGAATACAGAACTAATCTTATTATCATAATGGAAATATATCCATTTTCTTGTACTGAATCAGGTATTACTCTGGGATTGAGTTTTAGACTATTTTACCTAACTCTACCCAACAGAAAACACATCTCATTGAGTTATTATTGTTCCAGTTGCAGCAATTGGATTAACCCATTTTTGGACAGCTTAATGTCCTCCAAATTCAATGAAATAACACATTAAGGAAATATCTGGGTTCTTATGACCCCAAATGCCAATCTCATCCCAAACTCCAACCCACTGGGTATCACAAGATAAAAGGGAAAAGAAAGCCAAAGGCAATGTGAAAAGGATAGAAGAAATCACTCTTCACTATTCCCAAAACCATGTCCTGCAAGGAATATAGTGACGGTCACAAATGAAAAAAAAAAAACAAAAACAAAAACACAGTATGTTGGCAAAATTGGGGCAAAGAGAAGAGAGAAAAATGTGGGCATTAAATTGGTAAGATAATTGGTATGTCCCCAAAATAAGCAATGTGTCCTGGTCTACTGGCTGGTGGCTAAAATTTACCTTAATCAATGCCTAAGAGTCTGCGTACAAAATAAACCTGCACTCTACAACTATGCAAACAGTTAACAGTTAGCTGGCTACTAGCCTATTGCTATACAAACAAAACCTACCACTTTGTATTTGAGGCACTGCTATCATGCCCAGAGGCTCCTCAAATCCAAACCAAAAATATCACCTCCCTCCCCCTCAATTAGCTGCTCCTCTTCCTATATTGCTAAATATTTACCAGCACCCATCTTATCTTCTAGCGTGCCTTCAAACTAGTAATTTATTGTTTTAAAAAATAAATAGGATCTATTTCCATCTTTTTTAATCAATATATAAATATTCATTTATATCTGTTTATATTTTAAAATGGAGTACTTTGGGAGCCCCCAAATGAATACCAAAGTGACCATGCTTGATAATAGATGCAGAAAAATATGCCATTACTTTGTCTTTTCAACAAATGGTTTTAGAACAGCTGGCTATCCATTTGAAAACAAAAAACTAAACTCCAATCTGAACCTTGCACTAAATACAAAATTAATTCAAACTGGATCCCAGATAGAAGCATATAATCCGACACTAAAAAGGAAGAGAAAACCTTGCTGACCTTGGATTAGGCAAAGATTTCTTAGGCTTTGTACCAAAAGCATAATCCATAAAAGAATAAATTGAAAAACTGTCGACTTTATCAAAATTAAAAAACTTCTGCTCTATCAAAGATACTGATAGAGAAAATACTAGTCAAAGACTGGGAAAAAACATTTCCAAATAACATATCTGATAAAGAACTTGTATCAAGAATAAATATAGAACTCTCACAATTTAATAATGAAACAACCCAGTAAAAAAAAAAAAAAAAAAAGACAAAAGACTTAAAACAGACATTTCAATAAGGAACATACAGATATGCAAATAACCACATGAAAAAAATGCTCAACATCCTTAGTCACTAGGGAAATGCAATTTTTTTTTTAAATATTTTATTTATTTGTTTGATAGAGAGAGATCACAAGTAGATGGAAAGGCAGGCAGAGAGAGAGAGAGAGAGGGAAGCAGGCTCCCTGCTGAGCACAGAGCCCGATGCAGGACTCGATCCCAGGACCCTCAGATCATGACTGGAGCCGAAGGCAGCGGCTTAACCCACTGAGCCACCCAGGCGCCCCGGGAAATGCAAATTTAAAATACAGTGTATACCTCTACACACCTATTAGAATGCATAAAACTGACCAAACTAAGCATTAGCAAGGATGTGGAGAAACTAGAACTTTCTAACACAGCTGGTTGAATGTAAAATGGAACATCCATATTGGAAAATAAGACTGACAAATATAAGTTTGTCATTTTTAAAAAAAGTTCAACATACAAGTACCATATGATCCAGCCATTCCACTCCTACCCAAGAGAGGAGGGGGGATGTGTCCACACTAAGACTTGCATAGGAATGTTTACACACGGGGGCACCTGGGTGGCTCAGTGGGTTAAAGCCTCTGCCTTCGGCTCAGGTCATGATCTCAGGGTCCTTGGATCGAGCCCCACATCGGGCTCTCTGCTTGGCAGGGAGCCTGCTTCCCCCTCTCTCTCTGCCTGCCTCTGCCTACTTGTGATCTCGCTCTCTATGTCAAATAAATAAATAAAATCTTTAAAAAAAAAAAAAAAAGAAATGTTTACACATCAGTTTTATTTTTATGAATAAAAAGCCCTACACAATCCAAATATCCATCAATAGGTAAATGGATGAACAAACAGTGGTACGTTCATACAATGGAATTCTATCCAGAAATAAAAAGGAATGAACTACTGATAAGTACTACATGATGATTCTATGAGACAGGCCCTACTGAACGTGATGATTCTAAAAATAATAACTCAGCTGAATGAAAGAAGGTAGGCAAAAAAGCACACTGTATGTTTTCATTTATATAAAACTCCAGAAACACAAACTATTTTTTAGTGAAACAAACTGGATCAGTAGTTGCCTAGGGTAGAATTACAACGGAACTCTAGGAAACTTAAGGGGTGATAAGTTCATTATCTTCAGTATGGAGTTTCACAGGTGGGTATACATATATATAATTCATCAAACTGCACCTTTTAAATATGTGCAATTTATTGTATGTTAATTGTATCTCAATAAATTATTAAAACTGTTAATAAAAAGTAAATTTTCTGTTCTTTAGAAGAATTCTTAAGAAAGGATAAAAATTACAAAGTATCAGCATTTGCCTAAAAAAGAAATTGAAAAATTAATATTAGGGGCACTGAGCAGCCCAGCAGGTGCAGCATACAACTTGATGCTGGAATTCTAAGTTTAAGCCCCACACTGGATGTAAAGATTACTTTAAAAAGAACTCTTAAGGGGGCGCCTGGGTGGCTCAGTGGGTGAAAGCCTCTGCCTTCGGCTCAGGTCATGATCCCAGGGTCCAGGGATCGAGCCCCGCATCGAGCTCTTTGCTCAGCAGGGAGCCTGCTTCCTCCCCTCTCTCTCTGCCTGCCTCTCTGCCTACTTGTAATCTCTGTCAAATAAAAATAAATAAAATCTTTAAAAAAAAACAAAAACTCTTAGGGGCGCCTGGGTGGCTCAGTGGGTTGAGCCTCTGCCTTCGGCTCAGGTCATGATCCCAGGGTCCTGGGATCCAGCCCTGTGTCAGGCTCTCTGCTGGGCAGGGAGCCTGCTTCCCCCTCTCTCTCCCTGCCTGCCTCTCTGCCTACTTGTGATCTCTGTCTGTTAAATAAATAAATTTTTTAAAAAATAAAAAAAATTTTTTTAATTAGGTCCAGTGGATTCTGAGGGTATACAAATAGTTAGAACACATCAAATGTAAAATATACAGACATATCTCCAAGATTTTATAATCCTTTAAAAAGAACTTACTACTTTAGGCAAATGTTAGGAAATCAACTCTTTTCTGAACCTTGGTATATGAAGACGAACAATCAAGCATTATCATGCCTTTCCTATGACCCTACCTCTGGGTGACCAATAGTATATTCAAGAATCTCTTTATAGCTAATAAGTGAAATAACAATTAGAATGTGATCATTCAAACCCCTACTGAATTAACAAATATAGGCATGGTATATATATAGCTGCTAATTTCACAAAAAGAGACAAATATATATATATATATATATATATATATATATATATATATTTACTGATCAAAGAACATACCATTACCTATAATAATCTCACCAAAAAAAATTTTTTTTCAAAATAAACTCAAATGAAGTCTGACCAAATCTCAAAGTCCAACTAATTTACTGGAACTAGAACAGAGAATACACTATACTTTTAATTTTTATGAAAGATAACTTGAGACATCAATCAGTTGCAATGCTGACTGAAAGTACTTACAACTTTAAAATATATAAACAAAAAATTCAGGTTACTGGAAATCTGAACACTAATCAGACATTCAATTCCCTACTAAGGAACTATTGTTTGCTTTTTGATGTGATAACAACATTACAGTTATGTTTAAAAAGCAGAAAGGGTTGCCTGGGTGGCTCAGTGGGTTAAAGCCTCTGCCTTCGGCTCAGGTCATGATCTCTGGGTCTTGGGATCGAGCCCCACATCTGGCTCTCTGCTTAGCGGGGAGCCTGCTTCCTCCTCTCTCTCTGCCTGCCTCTCTGCCTACTTGTGATCTCTGTCTGTCAAATAAATAAATGAAATCTTTAAAAAAAAAAAAAAAAGATATGAACAATTTGTTTCATAGAAGTTTAGCTAAACTTTGTTAAACCATCTGGGCCTGACAGCTACACACGATGAAGGGAGGATTCCTACACAGAATAACGTTTGATCTTTTGACTTTTAATTACACAGCACCATAGGCTGCATACTGATTATTTGCCATTTACTACAACTTGCTTCATGACTTGGTATGTGGTCAAAATTTCATAAATGTTCTGTGTACTTAAAAAGGTATATGATCGGGGCGTCTGTGTGGCTTAGTGGCGTAAAACCTCTGCCTTTGGCTCAGGTCATGATTCCAGGTCCTGGGATCGAGCCTCGCATCGGGCTCTCCGTTGAACAGGGAGCCTGCTTCCCTCCTCTCTCTCTGCCTGCCTCTCTGCCTACTTGTGATCTCTGTCAAATAAACAAATAAATAATCTTTAAAAAAAAAATGTACATGATCTAGGGCGCCAGGGTAGCTCAGTTGGTTGAGCGTCTGCCTTCAGCTCAGATCATGATCCCAGGGTCCTGGATCAGGTCCTACATCAGGTTTTCTGCTCAGCAGTTCCTTGCTTCTCTCTCTGCCTGCTGCTTCCCCTGCTTGTGTGCTGTCTCTCTCTCGCTGTCAAATAAATAAAAATCTTAAAAAATAAAATAAAACAAATGTTTAAAAAATGTGTATGATCGGGGCGCCTGGGTGGCTCAGTGGGTTAAAGCCTCTGCCTTCGGCTCAGGTCATGATCCCAGCGTCCTGGGATCAAGCGCCACATCGGGCTCTCTGCTCAGCGGGGAGCCTGCTTCCTCCTCTCTCTCTGCCTGCCTGCCTCTCTGCCTACTTGTGATCTCTGTCAAATAAATAAATAAATATTAAAATTTTTTTTTAATTTTAAAAATGTGTATGATCTAATTATTAGGTGCAGGTTCTCTAAATGCCCATTGGCTCAAACTTGTTAACTTTTATCCAAATTGCATTTTACTAATATTTACTTAAGTGTATTATCAAGAGGTAAATAAAATATTAATAGCATTTATCATTCTAAATGTCAATTTTAAATATATGTTTGAAGTTATATATACACACAAATTCATGACTTATCTTTTCCCAGAAATACTTGTTTTCCCAATGGATTATCTAAATGAATTTCTCAATCCCTGTTAATGTTTTTGTCTTAGCCTAAATTTTCTTAAAACTAATATACCTATAACAGCTACTTTTTGGTTGCTTGTGTTAAAATGTTTTAGACCCTTACTCATATGCAACAATGTAATTATTCATTTGCTCCCTTTTAAAGAAATCCTATCCTGGAGTTTTCTCTGCCAAGTGTATTCTGTTTACATCTCTCCTGATAACTGATATAGTTGAAGTTATTTTCACCATTTTATTTTATTTTTAATATACTATGCCTATATACTATGACTTTACTTTTCCTTTCTTTTTTTTTTTTAACTCTTCCTTAAAACTTTTAAGATTACCTGAAAGTATCAGTATCACTATTCTCTTTATCTAAATACTAAGACTTCAGGAAAGCTTCAACTCTGAGCAGTACCATTCCTGAATATGCATTATTTTCTAGTACAATATTTCATTCTTATGCATTTAAGTTATTTATTGTGTGCATTTATTTGTTGTTTTTTTTAATAAAGCAGGTAGCCAGATTAGGATACATGTTGACTTTTTTGTTAAGAGAGAGACAGCACAAGAAGGTGGAGAGGAAGAGGCAGGCTCCCCTCAATGAGGAGCTCAATCCCAGAACCCTGAAATCATGACCTGAGCCAAAGGCAGACGCTTCATCAACTGAGCCACCTAGGTGTCCCATGTTTACCAATTCTTTAACTTTGCATCTTGCATGCTCTTCTATATCCTGGGTTCAATTTCCTTTTACAAAGTATAACTACCTTCAGTAGTTCTTTCAGTAATGGTCTATGAGCAGTAAACTTCCCATCTCCATCTGCAAAATATATTTATTTCTCCATCACCTTTTATTTTTCCTTGAAGATACTCATCTATTGGTTTTGACCTCTATTCATCCTCATGGTATAACTGCCATCAAGTTATAATTGAGTTGTCTTTCTCTCTGGCTCCTTTATTACTCCCTCTTTACATTAAATGCCCAGAATTTTCACTAGAATATATTGAATTACATTCCCTCTGCTTACAGACTGCTTAGTTTTTTATTTTTAGGCACAGTCACATAAAAGAGAAAACATGATCTGATTTTCTTAATTCTCCCAAAGATTATTCAAAACCAACTCCAGGGGCACCTGGGTGGCTCAGCGGGTTAAGCCGCTGCCTTCGGCTCAGGCCATGAACTCGGAGTCCTGGGATCGAGCCCCACATCCGGCTCTCTGCTCAGCAGGGAGCCTGCTTCTTCCTCTCTCTCTGCCTGCCTCTCTGCCTGCTTGTGATCTCTCTCAAATAAATAAATAAATAAATAAAAATCTAAAAAAAAAAAAAACCCAACTCCATACTAAATGTGTGAGACATTAATTCATTACATGCAGTAGATGCCCTAGGGTAGTGGTTCTCAAACTTGAGCATGCAAAACACCTGGGGAACTAGACTCCACCCACAGTTTCTGATCCAGTAGGTCTGGCATCTTGCCATGAATCTGCATTTCTAGCAAGTTCCCAGGGGATGCTAATGCTAATTCTGGTGGTCACATAATCATGCTTTAAGAATCACTGTTGTGGGGCACCCGGGTGGCTCAGCTGGCTGTCTGCCCTCCGATCAGGTCATGATCTGGCTCAAGTCATGATGTGGGTCCTAGGATCAAGCCCAGAGTCAGGATCCCTGCTCAGTGGGGATCTTCTCCCTCTCCCCCTGCTCTATCCCCAATTGTGCTTGCTTTCTCTTCCTCATTTTCTCTCCCTCAAATGAATAAATTAAATCTTTAAAAAAAGAAAGAAAGAAAGAAACACTGTCTGAGGGATTAGGGATAATTACCTCATGGAATCCCATGTTGATAAGGACCACAGGGATTTGTCCTGCTTCTTAAATCTAGAGATTAGTATTTCTCATCAAGTCCAAACAGAATTTAGCTTTAAATACTGCTCTCTCCTGTTTCTTCTTCTAGAATTCCAACTACATAACGTAACAATGCTTAACAGTCCATCATCCAGCCGCAACTGCTCCAGTTCATTCTTCACACAGCTCTCAGGCTAAAATCAAAACTTGTTCATATCACCTCCACTACCCAAAACTGTTGTTTACTGGCTCCTCTACACCCAAAGGAGCAGTTCTTTATGAGGAAGGATACTTGGATGGGCTTTAGAAGACATGAAAACTTTTGAGTATTTACATTACGTTACACTTATTTTTTTAAAATACCATCTAATAAGTCTGTGAAATCACCCAGATAAGTACATTAAAAATCACTAACTTAAATTCAAATGAGTCGGTATGGCACAGAAAGCTTTTCCTGATCCATGGCTGCCTAACCTACCCTTACACCATCCTATGCAGGCCATGCTTTCAAAATTTCTTCACTGTACACATATCACCTCCACCTAGAAAAGAATGCCCAATAGGCCTCTCACGGGCCTAATTAACTTCTCTTCCCAAGAGGTCCAATATCACCTCCTCCAGGAAACTTCAACCGACTTGAGTTAGTTGCTCCCCTTTCTATTCTCTCTCAGCATCTTGTACAAACATCCACTGACCTTTCACCCTTCCAATTAGTGGTCTACAAAACTATCTTCCTTTATCAGCATATCAGTTATCTCCAGTTATCTCCAGCAAGAACTTATCTTTAAAGAACTTATCTTTAAAGAACTTATCTTTGCAAGAACTTATCTTTGCAAGAACTCCAGCAAGAACTTATCTTTAAATCCTCATAGTAGATACATGTCTGTTTTCATGTAGATTTTCAAGGGAACCAGAGATTCAATGGCAGTAAATGGCCATCTATCTAGTTTTGTCTCACATTTCTCCACAAAATACTTCAAAGTATCAAAGCAAGGATTATGCCCCTATAGGTCTGAGGCCTGCACTGTCAATACAACCAAGAGAAAAACAGCAAAGGGATAATCAAATCCGGAAGAGTTCAAAAACAGTGGAGGGGTAATCAAATCTGTTCAAAAATCTTCATTTAAAAAAAAAAAAGGCTCTCATTTTAATTCCTATACAAGTCTATTTGCTTTATATGATTATCTAATACACAGATGTGCATATTACAAATTCTGAGAAGATTCCTTGTTATTATTTGTTAAAACACATAATAAAATCCCTTTACAAAAGTATACAAAATCCCTAAAGTAAATGGCTCTTTCCATGGACAGAGGGTGGAAATGTGAGAAGCCAAGGAGGTCTTTTGCTTATTACTTTTCAAGTTTATCAGTTTATATCAGTTTACCATCTGAACTTTTTTTTAAATAATGTATCACTTTAGAAACCAGGAAAACAATGGAAAGTTTAAAAAAAAAAAAAAAAGAGCTACATCCTATGTACGCTATTAAGAAAAGAGCTAAATTATGTAATCATTTTAATATTGTTTCTTACCAGATTTAAGACCTGAAATTTTGAAGATGGCACTTGGTTTCCCATTTGTGACAAATCCTAGGAGTTGCCATACAGGCATTCCGTTTGAATCAGGATAGGAAAAGTAGACAGATCCTCCCATTCCCTCAGGAAATGGGATTGTTCCCAGCATAAAAACCACAACGTGGTTGATACTTTCATAATCAGGCAAGTCAAAAACAAATTTATCCTCTGCCACTTGCTGTGCAGCTGTTTGCACCTAGAAAATAAGAGACGTGTCTTAGTTTAATAGTTTGAGGAGTTTCTACAACCCTTATAGTATTTCTGTAAGCTGTTATTAAGTCAATTATATTATTAAACCCAGTATAACTTTGGGTTAATCTGATGGTCTATATGGAATTTCCAATATTTCAGTGTTAAATTTAAAAAAGAAAGTCCAAATATATACATATATATGTGTATATATATTCAGCCTTAAAATAATCATTTAATGAATGTAACCTTTAAAAAATAGAACTAAATTATTTCAGAAGTGCCCTGAAAAGAATTTACTTACATAAGTAAATCACTACGGCTTCAGCATATTAAAGAAATTAAAGGTTGTTCAAAATACCACACCACCAAAGCCTTATCCTCTAGTATGCAAAGTACAGGAAATTAAAATGGGTAAGCAATACAGAAAGAATTACTTAATCCTCATTGCAGGGGTGCCTGGGTGGCTCAGAGTGTTAAAGCCTCTGCCTTCGGCTCGGGTCATGATCCCAGGGTTCTGGGATCGAGCCCCGCGACAGGCTTTCTGCTCCGCGGGGAGTCTGCTTCCTTCTCTCTTCCTGCCTCTCTGCCTACTTGTGATTTCTGTCTGTCAAATGGATGGACAAAATCTTAAAAAAAAAAAAAAACCTCATTTGCAGATTCCCTATTTATTAATCTGCCTACTCACTAAAATTTATTTATATGCACAAAATCAATATTCATTGCACTTCGGTGGTCATTCATGGGCATGTTCATGCGCAGAGCAGCAAAAATTTTAGGTTGCCTAATGTACACATTCCCAGCTGAGATGGAGAAAAGTTAGCTGTGCCTTCTTTATTTCAGCTCTCATAGTGTAAACAAATGTGTTTTTCTGCAGTCAATTTAGTGTCATGTCCGGTTGTATTTTGTGCTTTTTGTTGGTGATTCCGATGTTTAAAATGGCCAAGGTGAAATGTTGGCTAGTAGTCCTAAGTCTGAACCAGTTATGTGCCTTACTGAGAAAATATGTAAGTTTCATTCAGAAATGAGTTATGGTGTTACTGACTGTTAAGTTCAATGTTAATGAATCAACAAAACATATTAAATAAGATGTACTTAAACAGAAACATACAGAAAACAAAGTTATGTACTGACAGGCTAATAAAAACTGTCATCAGAGGCTTGAAAAAAACCTAACTCTGTGTTTCCCCTAAGAGCAATTATTCAGTATTTACTAAGGAGGAACTGAGTATTCACACTGACTTCACAGAACTGAACTACTATGAATAACGAGAATCAACTGTATGTATAAGAAGCAAAAATCCTACTTTGAATGTGCTAAGTGAGAACCTGTGAAAGTTTCCTCTTGACTCATTTCATAATCTAATTTTCTGTTCTAGAATTGAATGTCAGTTTCTAGAATAAGATCTTTTCTTATTTTGAAGTTTGAGAAGTTTGAGAAATCTACTTCCAAAGAGAAAATTCTTTATTCCACTTTCAGAAAATTACTGATTATTGCTGTATCACGTCCATTAGCAAAAATGAAGTATTACTTCTGAGGGCTCTCTGGTCAAAAGGCTGTCAAGAGTTTACATCACACGGTTTTCTGGTTTTCTTTTTAATTGCTATTGCCATTCCATTCACCAAAACACCAAATCTGAATTACTACCAGTATTTTAAGACTCTAAATGGTCAAATCTTATTACCTAGAATGCAGTTTCTTTTCCTTCGCTAATAGTTGTTGTCGTTACTAAAATGCTTACTTTTTTTAATACCCTAGCTACTACTACAAAGAAATTTCAAGAATTTATTGCTATGTATTATCAATAAATATGAACTGTCCTTAATTTATTCCCAAGAGACCAAAAATGAATGTTCTTAAAATCAAGTTCTCTTAAAATCAAGTTCTGCTTCTCTCTTCTGAAGTTTTCCAACCTCATTAAAAACTGTCCACTTTATGGGGCGCCTGGGTGGCTCAGTGGGTTAAATCCTCCACCTTTGGCTCAGATCATGATCCCAGGGTCCTGGGATCCAGCCATATCGGGCTCTCTGCTTTGCAGGGAGCCTACTTTCTCCTCTCTCTCTCTCTGCCTGCGTCTCTGCCTACTTGTGACCTGTCAAATAAATAAATAAAATCTTAAAAGAAAAAATAAACCAAAAGAAAAACATAAATGTAAAACCAAACTGCGTTTATTAGTATTAAATTCAGTTTCGCCAGCTTTGGGCATGCACATAATCCTAAAAAACATATAAAATGGTGGTATTTACAAGCCACGAAATAACCATTAGGCAAAATAAGTATCAGTTAAATGTCAAGTCTACCAAGCACCAGACAGTCTATAAATCTGTACTATGACACACTAATACTTAACCTTAGGGAAAAAGATAACTCTTTTATTTAAGAAAAAATTTTCAAGGAATTTAACTGAGGAATTAAACTCATAATATTAGATGACTGGACTTTTCTAGTTAGAGAATAAGGAAGTTAAGTTTTGGATATCTCCAGGTCTATCTGCCCTTCATTTTGAACATGTTCTCTGTTTAACAGAGTCCAGACATCTCCTAAAAGTCTTATCTTTAAAGAACCTCTACTGGATAGCTATCACAGAGGTTAGGTGTTAGGTAAGTAGCCAAAGGTATATGCTGTAATTAAATTTTCTTCCAAATTAGTTAACAACATGGGATACATGGAATGAATCCATGTGGCCTTTTCTTTAAAAAACGCACACACGGGGGCGCCTGGGTGGCTCAGTGGGCTAAAGCCTCTGCCTTCGGTTAGGTCATGATCTCAGGGTCCTGAGATCAAGCCCCCACATCAGGCTCTCTGCTCAGCAGGGAGCCTGTTTCTCCCTCTCTCTCTGCCTGCCTCTCTGCCTACTTGTGATCTCTGTCTGTAATAAATAAAAAAAAAATCTTTAAAAACAACAACAACAACAAAAAAAAACCGCACACAGGGGCACATGTGTGCCCCTGATGTCCTGGTCATGCGCTCAATCCCCACGTTGGGCACAGAGATTACTTAAAAATAAATATATAAAGTAAAATAAAACACACACACAAATTTTAAAAGTCATTCATTGATGACATTCACTCATTTGAGTACCACACTTATCCCCGGCTCTTCTTTTCATTTTCCCTGCCAACAGCAGGAGCAACCCAAAGTTATCTCACCAATATTATCAATTACCAATTACCACCATCACCAAGGCGGCCAGCCTCCCAGTCATTCAAGAAACAAAGAGAATCTGAGGCTAGTAGTCTCCAATTTATCTTTGTAGTTTCTCAGAACTGTGTACAGAATACATTACCAGAAGTTGATAAAAAATTTAATTCAACAAATGGGCTGCAAAATTTAACAAAGCAGGGAGCAAAAAGAAAAAAAAAAAAAAAAAAAAAGAACTCTGGGCGAAAGGAGTGAAGTCTAAAAGGGATTTCTGGGTGGTTTCTACGGAGGCAAGCAAGATTCATCCTCTAAATCATTTCTCAACAATTCCAGGTGCTGATCCCATTTAACTCTAATACTCTGGCAAGGCTGATTATTATCTCTTCTGACCAACAAAGATTTTCAAAGCTCATACCCTTCTGGGGTATCTCGGCCATGACTCACACTGAAGTTTAGGCATTTCTATCAGCCAACTTCCGATTACTTTAATCGTATTTTTTACTGGGGTCCTTCCCAAAAGGACCCCAAATGTATACACTGCCCCAGCACCTTAATCTCTTAGAAACAGTATGTTACACACGAGATTCAAATGCCAGGTTTACCTCTTAAGTTACTGCATGAGCTAGCTCAGGACAAGTATTTAAACTGACGATTAGGCTTTAAGTTCCTCAACTACAAAATAAGAATAACCATCTCACGAGTAAGATTAAATTTGAGTTGCTAAATAAGCGCTACCAGAAGGCTCAAACTATCAGAAATGGACCAAAGACGAGCACCGCCTGCGTATATAGATAACGCACACTCGATAAAAAGTAGTTCATGTGGCTACTATTCAAATGACTGAAGAGAGCCGAGAAAGACATCACCCCAGCACCCACGCTCCACTCTCACATTTAGCTGGAAAGTACACGAAAGGGGGGTTTCCCCCACCTCTCCGGCACCAGAGCACCTTCCCCTTCCCGCCTCGCCCCCGGGCGCCCTGCCCCCCTTCCTGATACCACCCGGCCCCATCCTCACCAGCCTCCCTGCCACCAAGCAGCCAAACATGGCGGCGACTCCGCTCAGCCGCCAGGGACCCGAAGCCGGCGACTACAAGTCTTGGGACTACTGCCCTAGTGGAGCACAAGAACCTTCCAGAACATGCAGGAAGACACCTGCCCCTCCGCTACATCGCGACTAGGCCAGCGGCAGGAACGCCTTCTGGCCCCACGACCTCTGACTCTACTTCTTAACCAGCACGCTTCTCAGGTAGCGAGTACTTCCGGGGCTTACACCAGCCTCAATACCCAAGGGAGAAAGTCAGGCCGGAACCAGAAAAAGACTACAAGTCCCATATTGCCCTGCGCTGTCTTCCGGGAGGAAAGTCAAGAGGGCTTGTCTTTCCGGATTGACTATCCACGCCACAATTTTTTAAATTCGGTGCCAGTACGTTTTTCTCACATTTGTGTAACATTTTAGAAATTATAGTGCGCTTTACGATAATCACTTCTCCAGGTCCTGGCAAAAACCTTATGAGGTATGGAAAGAAATTGCCTAGAACGACCAGTTCCCTGTCTTTACCCCGCAGTAAATGTTGAAGCTTGAATCCGAGTCCTGATCGAAATCCAGGGCTCTTTTTCCTACACAATGTCTTAAAGTACTAATTTTTAACCAGCCATTTAGTACTTACTGACAACTTTATTGTAGTTCTTTTCAGCTTCACTTAACTCCCCCATTTATTTTCTGTAAAACTGTAAGCAAGATACTATAATAACTTTATAAATTTGTGGTTTAATGTTCCCATTTGTAAAATAAGAATAATAATTGTACCTATTTATAGGGTTGCTGAGAGGATAAAATGAATTAGTATATATAAAACAATAGAGTGGCAGCAGTTAATTTGTGGGGGTTTTAAATGTCTTACTTTTCTATATGTATTTGCAGTAAAGGTTCATAGGAAATAAAAAGCAATAGCCCAAAGAAACTGACATCAATTACTAATTGACACCAATATTCACTCTCCTTTCACAGCTTTATCTTCTTAGATAGAAAGGTAGGATATCCCCTCCCCGAGGGTCTCTGTCCTACACCAATCATCAATCAGTAGGTCTGTCTTTCCAAACCCAAGTTATACATGGAAGATCAAAAAGTTTGTAACAATCCTCTGGCCTCCACTCTGGTTTCATAAACTGTGACCATTTATATTCTTTCAGATATTCCTTTTAGATAGCCAAGCCAAAGGTGAAGAGATAAAAGATGTTTCTATTGATGTCTCCAACTTTCTACCTAAAAAGTCCTAGAACCTTCAAAATAGAAAGACATTTATGATAAGATCACTTCATGAGAGGCAGATACACTGCCTGGGTTCAGAGCCCATCTTTGTCATTTATTAACTATATAATCTTAGGTTAGTTAACCTAACACTCCCATTTCTCCATTTCCCCACCTGTAAAATGGGATAATAGTAACTGCATCACAAGGTTGTTATGAAGGTTCTTGCATGAAAAGTTCTAAATACTAGCCAGAATATGGCTTAATAAAATGTTAGTATTTAGCATTTTAACTTCTCCTGACAGATTTTCTATGTCTTTGTAGAAATAAAAATATTGAAATAAAAAATAAATATATTGGTCTCTGCCCCTTGTTCCTGACACAGGGCACTGAAACCCTTGTAAATTCCTTTATCATATCCTTTTACAAACTGGTAAACATAAATAAGTGTTTCCCTGACGTCCAAGAGCTGTTCTAGCAAATAATAGAATTCAAGGAGGAGGAGGTCATGGGAACCTCCAGTTTGTAGCCATGTCAGACAGAAGTTGTGGGTAACCTGGACCTATTACTTGCATTTGGCATCTGAAGTCTGGGGCAGTCTCGACAGACTGAGTCTTGTGGGACTTAAGCTATGGGATCTGGTATTATCTCTAGGTAGTACTGGGATTGAGTTAATTGTTAGGACACCCAGCTTATATCACAGAATTGTTAGATGTAGGGGAAAGAAAATAAAAACCCACACATTTGGTGTCAGAGGTGTTGTGAGTGTGGTAGTAGTGTGAAAGTGGAGGAGAAACACAGAAGAAAGACCAGGTTTTTTTCTGCATTTGATTGTCTGAACAACTCATACTTATGCACTTGTCTTATCTTTCTATAATAGACACTCGGCAACCTCCCCCTTGATTCAAAATATTTTTTTAAGATTTAATTTATTTGAGGGAGAGAAAGTGAGTGAATGAGAGAGCATGAGCAGAAGGAGGTGCAGAGGGAGAGGGAGAAGCAGACTCCATGCTGAGCAGAGGACCCGACGCATGACCTGAGCCGAAGGCAGATGCTTAACCAACTGAGCTGCCCAAATGCCTTCTTCAGGAATTTTTCCATGATCTACCTGATTCTTAGTCACACATTATTTTACAGAACTATTTTATTTATTGGTTTGAGAGCTGGCTAGCTTAGAAATATTTTTATGGGGCGCCTGGGTGGCTCAGTGGGGTAAGCCGCTGCCTTCGGCTCAGGTCATGATCTCAGGGTCCTGGGATCGAGTTCCGCATCAGGCTCTCTGCCTCTGCCTGACTCTCTGCCTACTTGTGATCTCTTTCTCTGTCAAATAAATAAATAAATAAAATCTTCTTAAAAAATTGAGAAATATTTTTATGAACTAAAGTTGCTATATATTAATTATGCCAGACTTTGTTATGAGGGATTTCAGCTTTTTCTTCATTTTGCTGGTGAATTTCTAGTTCTAACGTAGGACAAAGAATTAGAAACAGTGAATTTAATACCTTTTCTCCAGATTATAAAATCCAGCCTTCTATTCACCAAACTCCATTATTTCTACATACAATTCTTTGTAACTAAAGAGGGCCGAATTAGGGGCACCTGCATGGCTTAATTGCTTAAGCATCTGACTTCAGCTCAGCTCATGGTCTTAGGGTCCTGGTCTAGAAGCCGGCATCAGGCTTCCCACACTGTGGGGAGTCCACTTGTCCCTCTCCCAGAGCCCCTCTCTCTGCTTATGCTCTCTCTCTATTTCAAATAAATAAATAAAATCTTTAAAAAAATGACAACTTGGGGCGCCTGGGTGGCTCAGTGGGTTAGGCCGCTCCCTTCGGCTCAGGTCATGATCTCAGGGTCCTGGGATCGAGTCCCGCATCGGGCTCTCTGCTCAGCAGGAGCCTGCTTCCTTCTCTCTCTCTCTGCCTGCCTCTCAGTGTACTTGTAATTTCTCTCTGTCAAATAAATAAATAAAATCTTAAAAAAAAAATAAATAAAGATTCCTAGGAGGTTTCCAGTTCCTGACTAGGAAAATGTGGGGAGTGGGAGGATGAACTTTCAGGTGACCTCCTTTAAAAAAAAAAAAAAATGACAACTCACAGAATGGGAGAAAATATTTGCAAATTATATATCTGGTAATGGAGTCATAAACAAAATACAGAAGGAATTCTTACTGCTCAAAAATTTTTTTAAAAGCAATTTTAAAATGGACAAAGGATTTTTATTAGTTTCCTAAGGCTGCCAGAACAAATTACCAATAACTGAGTGGCTCTTTTTATCTTGCAAAACTGAAACTATGCCTATTAAACAATTTCCATATTCCCCTCCCCCACAGACTTCTTTAGGTGATGAAGATGAGCTAAAATTGACAGTAGTGATAATTGCTCATGTACTGAGTATACTAAAAACCGTTGAATTGTACATCTTAAATAGGTAAATTATATGGTATGCGAATTATATTTCAATAAAACTGTTTTTAAAATTAGTACTATTTATAATAGCATCAAAAAAATTTTTTTTTAGCATCAAAAAATTTTTATGTAAAAGTGCCTATGAGCAAATGGGCCATCCTGGAATGGAAGAGAGGAATTATAGGAAAGCCTTCCCACTCCTAGCTCCTCAATACTGCCTTCAAGGCTCATATCCCCCAGATATTTTTCCTTCTCAGTGATGAGGGAGCACGAGGCTGGCTGAAGACAAAGCAAAAGCTGGCGCCTTGTACCCCCCCCCCCACCCGCTTCCCCTCAGTCCTATGTGTAGCATCCCTCAAGTAGCCCTGACTGCCGTGAACAATAAGCAAATAGTTAACTTGCAGAGCTCACAATCCTGCTAGACAGGAGTCTCCCTTGGTTTAGAAATGTCCTAAATCTCACTAACAAAGATGATTGATAGCAGGATTGTGACATCCCACCAAAAAGTCTCCCAAGGATCTTAATGTTAATGGCTGGTCTAAAGACAACATTGATCCAGCAGCAAGGGCAAGGCCTCCGGTAGGCCTCTGACATCCTGGCACCTTGTAGGCCCTCTTTAGCATATGAAAACTCCACTGAAACCTCCCTTCCCCTCCCCTTCCCCCAAACGCAGGGTACACAACCTGCCATCCCTCACAACCGGGGGCAGCAGCAGCTCTTCCTGCCCACGGTTCCTGTCCCCGTGCTTTAATAAACCAGCATTTTGCACCAAAGATGTCTCAAGAATTCTTTCTTGGTCATCGGCTCCGGATCTCAGCCCACGGAACCTCACCTAGGTTCTAGAACTTCATCATCAGGAAAAACTAACAACTCCGGAGATACAATTATCTTGAAATCTTTGTTGACAAAACTGACAGGCTGCCTAATCCTACTGTAGGGAAACATTCCACTTAATGGCTCTCCCCATATTTTTTGCTTATAAATACAACATGCCACTAAGAATCATCAGACATTTGAGGAAAATCACTATCAAGTAAGAGAGTGACTGGGGAGAAGGGTTAGTGGATGGGGTAACTAGGTAATGGACATTGGGAAGGGTATGTGTTGTAATGAGCACTGAGTATTATATAAGACTGATGAATCACAGACATGTACCCCAGAAACAAATAATACATTATATGTTAATTGAATTTAAGTTAAAAAAGAGAGTGACCAAAGTAAACAAATGAGGGGGAAGGAATTTAGTAAATACAAAAACAATATAAGATGCAGAAAAAAATTAATAAAACTCTATGCCATTATCTAGGGAGAGAGAGAGAAAGAAAGAAAGAGATTGTACCATTAAAATAAAATTAGAGGGGCGCCTGGGAGGCTCAGTGGGTTAAAGCCTCTGCCTTTGGCTCAGGTCATCATCTCAGGGTGCTGGGATTGAGCCCCACATCAGGCTCTCTGCTTAGCAGGGAGCCTGCTTCCTCCTCTCTCTGCTGAAGGCAGAGGCCCAAACCATTGAGCCACTCAGGCGACCCCTATAGTTTTGACATGAAAAATGATACAGAGAGATGTATTATAGAGCTCATGGATGAAGGAAGACTTAGCCTCAGTCAGATAGTCACACTAAAATGGAAAAAGGGGCCATTATTTTCTATACATAATTTTTAATTTTTTTATTAACATACAATGTATTATTAGCCCCAGGGGTACAGGCCTGTGAATTGCCAGGTTTACACACTTCACAACACTCACCATAGCACATACCCTCCCCAATGTCCATAACCCAACCACCCTCTCCCTACCCCCCTCCCCTCAGCAACCCTCAGTTTGTTTTGCAAGATTAAGAGTCTCTTATGGTTTGTCTCCCTCCCAATCCCATTTTTTTTTCATTTTTTCCTTCCCTATCCCCCAAACACCCCATGTTACTTCTCAAATTCTTCATATAAGGGAGATCAATATGATAATTGTCTTTCTCTGATTGACTTATTTCGTTCGCCATAATACCCTCTAGTCCTATCTACATTGTTGCAAAAGGCAAGATTTCACTTCTTTTGATGGCTGCATAGTATTCTATTGTGTATATATACACCAAATCTTCTTTATCCATTCATCTGAATGGACATCTAGGTTCTTTCCATACTTTGGCTATTGTGGACATTGCTGCTATAAACATTTGGGTTCATGTGTCCCTTCAGATCACTACATTTGTATCTTTACGGTGAATACCCAGTAGTGCTATTGCTGGGTCGTAGGGTAGCTCTATTTTCAACTTTTTGAGGAACCTCCTTGCTGTTTTCCAGAGTGGTTGCACCTGCTTGCATTCCCACCAACAGTGTAGGAGGGCTCCCTCTTTGCATCCTCGCCAGCATGTCATTTCCTGACTTGTTAATTTTAGCCCCTCTGACTGGTGTGAGATGGTATCTCATTGTGGTTTTGATTTGTATTTCCCTGATGCTGAGTGATGTGGACCACTTTTTCATGTGTCTGTTGGCCTTCTGGTTGTCTTCTTTGTAGAAACGTCTGTTCATGTCCTCTGCCCATTTCTTTTCTTTTTTTTTTTTTTTAATATTTTATTTATTTATTTGACACAGAGAGAGATCACAAGCAGGCAGAGAGGCAGGCAAAGAGAGAGGAGGAAGCAGGCTCCCTGCTGAGCAGGGCTCAATCCCAGGACCCGAGATCATGACCTGAGCCGAAGGCAGAGGCTTTAACCCACTGAGCCACCCAGGCGCCCCTCTGACCATTTCTTGATTGGATTGAGTTTGAGAAGTTCTTTATAGATTTTAGATACTAGCCCTTTATCTGATATGTCGTTTGCAAATATCTTCTCCCATTCTGTCAGTTGTCTTCTGGTTTTGTTAACTGTTTCCTTTGCTGTGCAAAAGCTTTTGATCTTGATGAAGCCACAATAGTTCATTTTTGCCCTTGCTTCCCTTGCCTTTAGCAATGTTCCTAGGAAGAAGTTGCTGCGGCTGAGGTTGAGGAGGTGGCTGCCTGTGTTCTCCTCAAGGATTTTGAGGGATTCCTGTCTCACATTGAGGTCCTTCATCCATTTTGAGTCTATTTTCATGTGTGGTGTAAGGAAATGGTCCAGTTTCATTCTTCTGCATGTGGCTGTCCAATTTTCCCCAACACCATTTGTTGAAGAGACTGTCTTTTTTCCATTGGACATTCTTTCCTGCTTTGTCGAAGATTAGTTGACCATAGAGTTGAGGGTCTATTTCTGGGCTTTCTATTCTGTTCCATTGATCTATGTGTCTGTTTTTATGCCAGGACCATACTGTCATGATAATGACAGCTTTGTAATAGAGCTCGAAATCTGGAATTGTGATGCCACCAACTATGGCTTTCTTTTTCAACATTCCTCTGGCTATTTGAGGTCTTTTCTGGCTCCATATAAGTTTTAGGATTATTTGTTCCATTTCTTTGAAAAAATGGATGGGATTTTGATAGGGATTGCATTAAACATGTAGATTGCTTTAGGTAGCATAGACATTTTCACAATATTTTCTTCCAATCCATGAACATGGAACATTTTTCTATTTCTTTGTGTCTTCTTCAATTTCTTTCATGAGTACTATATAGCTTTCTGAGTACAGATTCTTTGCCTCTTTCGTTAGGTTTATTCCTAGGTATCTTATGGGTGCAATTGTAAATGGGATTGACTCCTTAATTTCTCTTCTGTCTTGTTGTTGTATAGAAATGCAACTGATTTCTGTGCACTACTTTTATATCCTGACACTTTACTGAATTCCTGTACAAGTTCTAGCAGATTTGGAGTAGAATCTTTTGGGTTTTCCACATAAAGTATCATATCTGCAAAGAATGATAGTTTGACTTCTTCTTTGCATATTTGAATGCCTTTTATTTCTTTTTGTTGTCTGATTGCTGAGGCTAGGACTTCTAGTACTATGTTGAAAAGCAGTGGTGATAACAGACATCCCTGCCATGTTAAAGATCTCAGTTTCTCCATTGAGAATGATATTTGCAGTGGGTTTTTCATAGATGGCTTTGATGATATTGAGGCATATACCCTCTTTCCCTACACTTTGAAGAGTTTTGATCTAGAAAGGATGCTGTACTTTGCCAAATGCTTTTTCAGCATCTATTAAGAGTATCATACGGTTCTTGTTCTTTCTTTTATTAATGTATTGTATCACATTGATTGATTTGTGGATGTTGAACCAATCTTGCAGCCCTGGAATAAATCCCACTTGGTTGTGGTGAATAATCAAAAGGGGCCATTATTTAGGCCAATAGAAATAAAATTATTCAATAAAGTGACTTAGCACAAAACCATGGCTGCCATAAGAAATTGCCACAAATTTGGTCACTTAAAAGAACACACATTTAACTGTTCTAGAGATCAGATGTCAGAAATCATCAACTGGCCACAAACAAAATGTCAGCAGGGTCACAGTCTTTCCAGAGGGTCTAGAATAAATTATATTTTCTTGCCTTTTCAGATATTAGAGCTACATTCCTTAGGTTATAGCCCCTTTCTTTCACCTTCAAAGTAAACAATATAACATCCTGCTCCAGACCTCACATTGCCCTCTTCTTTGTTATATATCACTCTGCCTTCCTCTTATGCAGATATTTGTGATCACATTTAAGATCCACCAGAATAATTCAAAATAATTTCCCCATCTCAATAACCTTAACAATCATACCCATAAAGCCTCTTTTTCCATAGAAAGTAACAGTCACAGGTCCCAGGGATGGGGGCCTATTTGAGGGGGGTATTATTCGGCCTACTACACTATCTTAATAAAATCTCTAAATGTGCATTAAATAAAAATCATTATTTAACTCCACTAAGATGAGAGAAGAGGAAGAAGAGGGATGAACAGCTGAGATCCTCTTCATAGTCAATATATATCAAAATAAATGAAGGGGGGCACCTGGGTGGCTCAGTGGGTTAAAGCCCCTGCCTTTGGCTCAGGTCGTGATCCCAGGCTCCTAGGATCGAGCATCAGGTTCTCTGCTCAGCAGGGAGCCTGCTTCCCCCTCTCTCTCTGCCTGCCTCTCTGCCTACTTGTGATCTCTGTTTGTCAAATAAATAAAATCATTTAAAAAAAAATGAATGAAGGAACCAAAAGACAACAGCAACTACATATTAATTAGGTAAACGTAGGAAGAAATAGCTAAAAACGTAGTGCTTGCTTCTGTGGTATAGAACATGAGCAGAAAACTGTTTGTTTTTTGGTTTTGGTGGTTTGTTTGTTTGCTTAAAAGCCTTTTTAACTCTGTTTTACTTTTTAAACTATATGCCTATATTATTTTGATAATAAAATCTTATTTATAAAAGTGGAAAAAATGAAGGAATTGGACTAATCTCTAAAATTCCTTGCATTGAATATGCCACGGTTTTATGTCTCTTTAACATTGTTGTTTTAAATCACCCCCATCACAGCCTCCAAACTTTGGATGCCTAAAACAAACCCTATCAGGAAATCATCAGTAAAAATCACACCAGTATAAGAATTTCAGCTCAGAGACATATTGTTGATTTGATAGCTCTCTTGAAAGGAGATCTGAGTGGCTTTCCCGTTGCCTATCTTATCACAGATAGTAGATGCCAAAAAAAGCACAAATTCTTCTCCCTGTGTCTAGGAATTTGCAGCATGAGACTTTGCATCTTTTGACATGCAAAGATGGTATCTATTTCTTCACCCTCCTGGACTTTTCACCTGATTTGACGGAAAGAATGCAGAAGTTATGTGCCAGTTCCAAGCCTAGACCTCAAAAATATTTGCAAGCATCTGTTCTAGTTCTTGGAACTTTGCCAATCTAACAAAGGAACAAGCCAAGGATAGTTTGCTGGATAATGAAAGGCTCCTGGCACCCCCTGCCTCTGCCAACAACCAATCAAACCTTAGGAACAGAGCTACAAAGCTGATTTGAGGCAGACCAGAAATTAATGAACCCAGTCAAGACCAGAACTTCTTGGCCATGCTCAGCCAAAATAGAATCATAAGTTAAATAAAATTTGAAATGTTTTGCTGTGCAGCAAAAGCTAGCTTCCATGTAGTTCATTCACAATTTGTGATTGCATTTTATTCATTAATTTTCCTTCCCTGTAACAATTACTGGTAGTTATCTATTTAACATTCATTTCACCCTTCTTTAACAGAACCCCATTTTTGTTCAGGAATGTATCCCTTCCCCAGGAGGCTCAGAGCCCCAGAGGAAGGCCCTGCTTAATCTAACTATTTTCCTGCCCCTTTGCAGTAAGTGGTTTAGGATCAATCCCATAACCCAGTTCCGATCAGTGAAACCTGAAAGGAAATCTGCTGGTGGTTGCTGGGACAGGTTTCTCGGTCTTAAGATAATCACATGAAGAGATGATCATTTTTTCATTCTATACACAGACATAACTGAAAATGACATCTGAAGTTGTAGTAACCAATCATCCTGAAACTTCAAAGAAAACAACCTGACAAAAAATTTTATACAAGGGCATCTGGGTGGCTCAGTGGGTTAAAACCTCTACCTTGGGCTCAGGTTATGATCCCAAGGCCTTCGGATCGAGCCCCACATCAGGCTCTCTGCTCAGCAGGGAGAATGTTTCCTTTGCTCTCTCTCTCCTGCCTCTCTGCCCAATTGTGATCTCTGTCAAATAAATAAAATCTTAAAAAAAAAATTTTATACAAAATTTTAGCAGCTTAAATTCTAAAAATTTTAGTTTTAAAGCCTCATATAAAAAGAAATCAAATAATGGCCAATACTCAAAATCAATGACTTTCTGACAACCTACAATGTAATGGTTTTAGAATTAAACACATACACACTCCCTCAACTCATTGCACACAATGTAACAGAAATCACCCAACTTGTCAAATTTCACATCAGCCTGGGGTTACTGAAGCAGGGAAAGTGAAATGAATCTTTCATTCATCTAAAGTTTTGTTTTGTATCAGAAAAACCCACAAAATACCAAGAATATAGAAATCCATCAGTTCAATAACAAAATGATAGTAATTTTTTACCTAACAGGGGAAACCCACAGGTAACAAATGAAAGTAGGCGAAGTTACAAATTTTATAGTGTTAGAGCTATATTTTATGGCTAAACAGATCATCTAGCACTTTTCTTTTTTTTTTTTTTTTTTAATTTTAAGCTAAGCTCTATATCCAGCACGGGGCTTGCACTCATGATCCTGAGATCAAGAGTTCATGCATTACTGACTGAGCCAGCCAGGAACCCCTAATATGAGTCTTGCTCCCAACCAATTTCCTTGGTTTTACATGGTAAGTGCACTCTTTCACAGAACTTTTGTTTTAGTTAAATAAATAAATAAATAAATAAATAAATATGCACACACACACACATATATATACACATACACACACATATGTACATATATATGTATATATATATTTGTGTGATTGGTATATTATAGTCTATTTTTTAAAGGATTTTATTTATTTATTTGACAGTGAGACACACAGTGAGAGAAGGAACACAGTGGAAGTGGGAGAGGGAGAAGCAGGCTTCCTGCCCAGTAAGGAGCCCAAGGTGAGGCTTGATCCCAGGACCCTGGGATCATGACCTGAGCCAAAGGCAGATGCTTAACTGTCTGTGTCCCCCAGGCATTCCCTAGGACAGTAGTTAAAAAAAATTTTTTTAATGAAACCCACAGTAAGAAATAGACTATAGGAGCACGTGGGTGGCTCAAGTTGTTAAGTGTCTGCCTTCTGCTCAGGTCATGATCCCAGGGTCCTGAGATCAAGTCATGCATCAGGTTCCTTGCTCAGTGGGGGGCCTGCTTCTCCCTCTTCCTGCCTCTCACTCTCTGACAAATAAATAAAATCTTTTTTTAAAAAAATAAAATTACTAGATGATCCTAGATGATGCGATTAAGCAGAATGTCTATCGCCTTTGCTTCAAGTGAGAGTTTTAATTCTTTGAGCACTTTTGGACAACTGGACCAAAAGTTCTTTATACCTCTGCCCTTCTCAGGCATTTTCTTAAAAAACAACAACTTTAAAATCATTTAATTCTATACAGCCCCTTTCCAATATTCTGTAGGATGATACACCTAAAATCACATCCCAGTCCTTTCGTAGCCCATTTTGTTTTCCTTCTAAAGACCCCAAGACTCCACTGTACTTGTCATCTCTGCAGCAGCAGCCATCTACTCTGCATCATAGATTTCTTTAAACTCAGGTCCCTGCTCACAGAGCACAATATGGCTCCCAGTCTCTGCCTTCTTTCCTATAGCTGAATTTGTTATTTTTCTTTTGAGGGCAAATGTGGGGAGAAGGGGAGAAGGTGGAAAATCATTCTATTCATTTTACTTGAAAGGGCCAAAGAAGACCAAGATAGAGCCAGAAAGAGACGGTAACAAGACTAAATAGTTAAGAAAAAAAAAATGAGAACCTACTTACAGAGTGTTTAGTACCCAAAGGAGCTTCCTAGAAAAGTGAGGCACAGGACCTCAGATCAGCCCCAGACAGGATCAGCTTCACAGGTGTGTGATCAATGCAGTAAGCAGTACAGGGAACTGAGTTCAGAAAGAACCCACGCATAGTTTATTATTTTTTTAAATTTTATTTTTTTAAAAGATTTTATTTATTTGTTTGACAGATGAGAGATCACAAGTAAGCAGAGAGGCAGACAGAGCGGGGGAAGCAGGCTCCCCGCCGAGCAGAAAGCCTGATCCCAAGACCCTAAGACCATGATCTGAGCCGAAGGCAGAGGCTTAACACATTGAGCCACCCAGGCGCCCCCCCATGAGTAGTTTAATGCCTCCTCTGTTCCCATCTCGACATTCTTTTCTTTGAACTTGCATTTTTTAAGTCCAGTGGAACAAGACAGCATGTATGTGAAGAGGGGATTCATGCAATACGCGTATCTGTCTACCATTCCTTGCCTCTCTATTCATATGTAGCATTTTCAGTTCTTCATGAGCAAAGAATTCCATTATTAGATTCAAAATGAGTGCAAGTGTGTTTCATCTAAAATTGAGTAGACAGCGGTCCTGACAACCCCAAGAAGCTGTGCTTTGAGTTTGAACCAGAACTTGGGTTTTGTTTGTTTGTTTTTTAAGATTTTACTTATTTGTTTGACAGGGATCACAAGTAGGCAAAGAGGCAGGCAGAGGAGAGGAGGCAAGAAGACTCCCCGCTAAGGAGAGAGCCCCATGCAGGGCTCAATCCCAGACCCCTGAGACCATGACCTGAGCTGAGGCAGAGGCTTAACCCACTGAACAACCCAGGTGCCCCTTTTCCCTGCTTTTTAAGCAAGAGGCTTGCCCCTATGAAAAACCCACAGTGAGTATCATTCTCAATGAGGAAAAACTGAGAGTTTTTTCCCTAAGGTCAATAGTGCAACAGGAACATCCACTCTCACCACTTTTGTTTAACACAGTAGTAGAAGTCCTAGCCTCAGCAATCAGACAATAAAAAGAAATAGAAGGCATATGAATCAGCAAAGAAGTTAAACTCTCACTCTTTGCAGATGATATTGATACTTTATAGAGAAAACCCAAAGGCTTCACCCCAAAACTGTTAGAACTCATACAGGAATTCAGTGAAGTGGAAAGATGTAAAATCAATGCACAGAAATCAGTTTCATTTCTACACACCAACGAGACAGAAGAAAGAGAAATTAAGAAGTTGATCCCATTTATAATTGCATCAAAACCCATAAGATACCTAGGAATAAATCTAACCAAAGAGGCAAAGGATCTGTACTCAGAAAACTATAAAGTACTCAAGAAATTGAGGAAGACACGAAGAAATGGAAAAATGAAAAGAAATAAAAAAAGAAATGGAAACTCTATAGAATTTTAAACATAATTACTATGAATTTATTACAGAAGAAATTAAAATCCCTATAAGGTAGGTATTCTTATCCCTGTTTCACAAAGGGGGAAACTGAGGTTGATGTTAAGTTACTTAGCTCAGCTCATAGTTGCAGAATTAAATTCTGCTTAGTTCTAGAACTTAATCACATTATAGAGCTTTCTTTACTTAAAAGAACTACCAAAATGATCATTACAAAAAAGGGTGTACATTTTTTTTTTTCTCACAATGAAAACAGACTAACACACAGCTTTACAAAAATAAATTTTTATTAAAAGCAGTAGAGTCTGAGCAGGAGACAGTACAAAGAATGTAAACAATGTAAACATCACTACATTCAGCTCAGCCTGATTGAATGCTGAAAGACAACTCTAAATGCTCTATGTGCCCTTACTAGCAAGATACAGTAATTCTATTATACACAGAAAACACACTCTAATTTTGATTAAGAAAAAGTATTTTATCGAAGTCGGTCCCAGCGCCAAATACTGGCATCATCACAAACAGCTATAAGAATACTGCTATCCCTGCTAAAACTGGTTTGTCTAATAGCAGCACCACATTTATGATGAGTCAGTGTTGTACATCTAGGAAAAAAACAAAACAATAGTTTGAATGCCATTCATAAAAAATGTTGTATCAAATTAAACCAGTGAATTAGAAAACAAATAGATGCTCCAAGTCATATGGAAAGCATTTAAAACATCACTAAGAGCTCAATCTCTAATTTCATAAAACTTGGGTATATTTTTAATTTTAAAAAAAGTAATTTGTCACCACAGTACTTATGATAGTCATTATGAGAACACAAAGTATTTTAAAATAACTGAGTCATGTAAATGTTAAAAATGATTTAAAAATGGTACTTTAAGTATTAATTACTTCCTATCTATTGGCATTTGAGTAAAAAGGCAGAAATTATCAGTAAAGGGACGCCTGGGTGGCTCAGTTGGTTGAGCATCTGTTTTCGTCTTTGGTCATGATCCTAGGTTCCTGGGATTGAATCCTGCACCGGGCTCCTTGTTCGGTGGGGAGCCTGCTTATCCCTCTACCTGCCACTCCTCCTGCTGATGCTAGCTCTCAATCTCTCTCTGACAAATATATAAAATCTTTAAAAAACAAAACAAAACAAAACAAACCCCACTTTATTTTTCCCAGAGAGAGAATGCACACAAGCAGGGGACGGGGGCATGTCAAAGGAGTACCAGACTCCCCACAGAGCAGGGAGCCTGAGGACTCTATCCCAGCACTCTGGGATTATGGTCTGAGCTGAAGGCAGATGCTTAACCAATTGAGCCACCCAGGTGCCCCTATTAATACATAGTCTAAATACTTACTTGGCTTTATGAGGATCTTCTACTTCTAAATCCCAAACATAAAGTTTGCCAACCTGATTGCCCAATGCAAGCATCTGTATAAACATATTTTTAAAAAATTCAAATTATTAAATAGGCTACAGGGCCTTCAAGCATTCCTAAGACATGTTCATATTTCAGAAAAACCTCAGCTTTATCCTATGGCTATGCTCATGATTAGTTCTTTGCACCTTGTATTTCTGATTTGTAAATGGGGATAATAGCAACTAATACTTCAGAGGTGTCCTGAGTAAATTAGAAGGCATTTTGCAAATTTATGAAGGACTTTACCATTTACATAGTTAGCATGTACTCTTTATTCTGCCTTAAAGAATTATAGCAACAGCTACAGAGAGCTTCTCCAGTCTTCTGAGAAATAAATACCCAGATAATTTGTTACTACAAATTCCTAACACAAGTCTCTTTAAAATTTTAGATAACTATTACTTGGTCCCACCTTCCATGCTGATTTTTCTCCAAGCTTTTATATAAAAAAATCTACTTAAAAAGTTTAACACTCCTGGGACGCCTGGGTGGCTCAGTTGGTTGAGCAGCTGCCTTTGGCTCAGGTCATGATCCCAGTGTCCCGGGATCGAGTCCCACATCGGGCTCCTTGCTCAGCGGGGAGCCTGCTTCTCCCTCTGCCTCTGCCTGTGCTCGCTCGCTCTCCCTCTCTCTCTCTGATAAATAAATAAAATCTTTAAAAAAAAAAAAAAGTTTAACACTCTAATCACCAAAACATTAAATCTTAGTAACAGATGTTATGGAAAGTAAGCACCTCACTGCCACCACTGACACCTGTTAACTACATTTTAAAATAAACATTGCAGATAGTGAGCAGAACCACAAAGATAGAATAATATCAATCGCTAAAGTAATCAATCCAAAAGATCAAGGTAGATTCTTAGAGGAAACTGAAGATGGATGAACAACAGAGAAAAGTGAAATTTTCAATGGTCTTAAGTTTAAAATGTAAAAATATGCAAATATGCTGCTACCTTTTGCCAGAAATCCATAGAAAACCTCATGTACCAAATGTCACACTGGCTGTAATCGAATCGCCCAAGAATAGTCACATTAGACTCACTGGGTTTAATTTTATCTATATCATCTTCCATTTTCCCAGGTTTCCAGCAAACAATGGCATTTTCACAAGACTTTAAAAGAGAGAAATGAGAAAACAAGAAATGTTACATACAAAACTGAATTTTAAATATTAAAAACAAAGCCCTTCTTTATTATCTTTTTAGAATTGACAGTCTTAAAACCTGGTTACCCAACTACTAAATACAGTGATATACATTCATTTATATTTACAGAGTCAATGTCCACACTTGAGGACAAGAAGTCATATTAGAACAGAATTTAACAATATTCAAAAGCATTATGTTATCTGGAGTATTCATTTTGAAGTTACAATTTCTCTTCCAAACCAAATTCAGCTCTAGATACTGTGGCATCCAGACTTGAGTGTCCTATAACGAAAGTAAAATTACAAAAACTCTGTACATATGCATGGCTCTTCAATATGGCCCCCGCTTAGAGGCCTTAGAGATCAGATTATATAGAAGGCAATAAACGCAGTAGTTTTAACATCAAGACACTGATATGGGCATAGGACTGAACTAGACTAAGTTACATCTTCCTCATTCTATATCATTATCTTTGCACACATTCTCATTAAGCAGCAAGTGATAAGGATTACAATGGAAGAAAAACTGCAACACGGTGGGCACTATTTATATTAAAGGCCAGTGGTGTGATAATGAGGGACATTTGGCAATGTCCCTGGCCTTTGGTGGGTGGACAAGGAAAGATGCTGCTGAGCATCCTACAATGTACAGGATGGCCCCTCCCATTAAAAAAAAAAAAAAAAAAAAAGATCTAGCCCAATTATCTCAACAGAAACTGAACTGAGAAATGCCTGTGTAGGGAAAGAGTGTCTGCTGGAGTGTTACAGGACACACAGTCCAGGCAATTCTGGTTTGGTCCCCAGCTGTGTCTGGTTCACTGACTTATGAACAGTTTAACAGCAGGGCCACAGGAAGATTAGGGAGGAGACAGTACCCCAACTTTTTTCTTTTTCTGCCTTTTTTAGATTATGTAAAATCCCAGGGCTATATATCTGATACATAAGTTTTTTAAAAAGTACCTTAGATTAGAGATCACCTACTTTGATAACCTAACTAAATGCACAACTGGACTGATAGCCCATAGACTTCCCTCAAAAAACCCATCCTGGTCCCAACCCTACTGAATCAGAATCTCTACAAGGGAAGGCCGAAGCAGAACAACTGTGACAGAGTTCTTCAAGTGCCTTGCACCGATTACACTGGTAAAGGATTCTTTATTAGTCAAGTCCCCTCATGAACTAACTTGAGGTAAAGAGAAGTTCCTCATTATAATGGATGACTGCATTTGAAAATCATCTTGATGGATGCCTAGGTGGCTCAGTGGGTTAAGCCTCTGCCTTCAGCTCAGGTCATGTCTCAGGGTCCTGGGATTGAGCCCTGCACTGGGCTCTCTGCTCAGCGGGGAGCCTGCTCCCCGGTCTGCCTGTCTACTTGTGATCTCTGTCTGTCAAATAAATAAATGAAATCTTTAAAAAAGTCATCTAGAGAGCTTTTTAAAATTACAAATTCCCAGGTCCTTTTGCCAGATTTAGAATCTCTGGGACTGAGGCCTAAGAATCTATTTTTACAATGTTCTCCTAGTGATTCTGATGCAGAAATAGATTTGTGACCACCAATATATTTCATTCAGGTCAGCTTCCTGAAACCTAAAATGCAGAAATCCCTTCCTATCGTCTGACGAAGGTCTAAGAAAAGAAATTTTAGAGCTAGTGCCTTTTTACTTCTACTTCCAAAACGATGGGGTAGGTGTACTTTTCTCCATTTATCCTCACTATAGCTTAAAAGACTAAGTATCAAATAGAAAGCAAACATAAGACTTTGAAAGGTAGAGAAAAGGCAGACTGGTTAGGAACCTTGGGACATGAAGGATGCTGAGTTCCTTGGTTCTCTTTTGCCTAATTTATGTATCCCAGACTGGATGCTAGAGAAGGCAGCAGCTCAGAGATCAATACCCATGGGTTAATTACAAAACACCCACAACAAAAGCCTGCTCTCTCTAACCAAAGAAACAGAAAAGTGACAATCTAGCAGGAGAGAAAATTTTCAAACATCCTATTCCAGGAAAACACCACCGAAAAAAACTGTAGGCTCATCCTCGCATGAACCACCAATGACCCAGTGGGGAGCACTTCTCAGGTGGTAACCTATGTACCTCAAATGCATACCCAACCCTCCCTACTCCTGACTCTACCTGCCCCTCATCATAATGAGGTAACTCTGGTCTCCTTCTCTTTGCCTAGGGTGGTATCAGAGGAGGCCCAGCAATGGATGTTTACAATCATCCACAGCCCTGAGTGGAGACCACTTGGGAACAGAAATGAGACGCCATCATCTCGACTTCCCCACCACTTGCCAATGCTGAAGCAGTGCTCCTCTTCTCCAGCTGAAAATTTGTCAGAGGAAGACTGCTGCAAAAGATCTAAATAAAATAAGATGCAGTCTTGTAGTGTAACACTCAAAATACCTAGATCTCAATAAAAAAATTCACTTGTCACACCGAGACTCAGAAAAAACCTCAACTTTAATGCTAAAAGACAATAAATGCCAACAATGAGATGCAGATGTTCAAGCTACCTGACAAGGATTTTAAAGCAGCCATAATAAAAATGCTTCAATGAAAAAAATGCTTCAATAAGCAATTACACACTTAAAAAGGTCTCAGCAAAGAAATAAAAAGAATCAAATTGAAAATTTAGAATTGAAAAATATAACCAAAATAAGAAAATCAACTGAAAGGTTCAATAAAGAGTCAATTTAACGTCTGAAAAACAGAAACTACCCAATCCAAACAAAATGAAACAAACCTAAAAAAATGACAGTCCCAGGAGTCAAATGAAAGATCTAACATTACATCATTAAAGTTCCAAAAGGAGAAGAGAGGTCTAGAAACGAATTTGAATAATGGCTGTAAAACTTCCAAATTTGGGACAAACTATCTCCAAAAGTCATAAATCTATTACAAATATAAGGCGAGTGAACTTGAATAATGGCTGTAAAACTTCCAAATTTGGGACAAACTATCTCCAAAAGTCATAAATCTATTACAAATATAAGGCGAGTGAACTCCTAAAGATAAATTCAAAGAATTTAAGGTACATCATATTCAAACTTCTGAAAACTAAAAAGACAAAGAAAAAAACCCTGAAAGCAAGTAAGACAGAACTCGTTATGATTAGGAGAAAAATAATTCCAATGATGGCAGGGATCATCAGAAACCACAGACCCTGGAGAGAGGGAACACAACATTTTTCAAATGTGTAAAGAAAATAACTGTCTATGTAAAATCCCATTTTGAATGAATATACCTTTCAGGAATGAAGGACGAAGAAAAATGAAGAATTTGTCACCAGCAGACCTTTCCTAAAAGAATGGTTACAGGCAGTTTTATAAACACAAAGAAAATAATATGAGAAGGAATCGTTGAACATCAGAAAGGAAGAAAGAACAAGGGAAAAACCAAAAATGAGTAGATACTCTCCTTTTCCTCTTGAGTTTTTAAATTACGTTTGATGGTTGAAGCAGAAATAGTAACATTAAAAAAATAGTAACTTTTTTTGATGTTGTTCTCAATTATAAAGGGAATATTCAAGACAATCAAACTATAAATGGTGGATAAAGTAACATAAAGGAAAGTAAGATTGGCAAAATGCTGATACACAGTAGTGAGGCTACATAAATATATTTTTATATTTGTGTTTGCATAGTAGGCATGTCTTTGAGCAATTTTTATTTTTTTTTTTTAAAGTAGGCTCCATGCTCACCATGGAGTCCAATACGAGACTTGAACTCACAACCGTGAGATCAAGACCTGAGCTGAGATCAAGAGTGAAATGCTTAACTGATTGAGTCACCAGGGAATCTGGCAATTTTTTACTTTTAATCTACACACATTTTATACTTAAAGTGACTTTCTTACAAATAAAGCATTAATAAAGATACATAATATATATAACAAAAGGTAACAAAATATTTAATAAATATACATATATAACATCTAGAGGAAAAACTAAAAAGCTACATAAAGAAATGTACTTCAGGAGACTGGGTGACTCAAATCAGTTAAGCACCTGCCTTTGGCTCAAGTCATGATCCCAGGGTCCTGGGATTGAGCCTCACATTAGGCTCCCTGATCACAGGGATCCTGCTTCTTCCTCTCCACCCTGCTTGTGCTCTAATAAACCAAGTCTTTTTTTTTTTTAATAAATAAAATCTTAAAAAAGAAAAAAATGTATTTAGTATTACAGATAAATCAAATGGAATTCCAGAGGTACCTGGGTGACTCAGTTGGTTAAACATCTGCTTTCAGCACAAATCATGATCTCGGGTCTGGCTCCTTGCTCAGTGGGGAGTCTGCTTCTCTCTCTCCCTCTCACCCCCCTCCCCTCAAAGGTTATGCTCTGTTGTGTGCTCTAACAAATAAAAAAAACCTAAAAAAAAAGAAAAGTGGGATTCTAAAAACTGTTCACATAGAAGTACCTGGCTGCTTTAGTCAGTAGAACATGGGACCCTTGATCTAGGGTTGTGAGTTCAAGCCCTACATTGGACGTAGAACCTACTTAAAAAAAATGTTTGCATTACCTATAGGAAATTAGGGGAAAAGCCCAGATAAAAGAAAAAGAAGAAGAAGAAGAAGAAGAAGAAGAAGAAAAAGATTCCAGTCACCAAAACACAGCAATAACAAGCAAACCACCATAAAACTGAAAGCAAAAAGGGAAAAAAATCCACAAGTACAGCTGCAAACATCCCCATCTCTCAACAATTGATAAAATACGTAGACAGGGGGCGCCTGGGTGGCTCAGGGGGTTGGGGCCTCTGCCTTTGGCTCAGGTCATGATCCTGGGGTCATGAGATCGAGCCCCGCATCAAGCTCTCAGCTCTACGGGGAGCCTGTTTCCTCCTCTCTCTCTCTGCCTACTTGTGATCTCTGTCTGTCAAATAAATAAATAAAATCTTAAAAAAAAAATATGTAGACAGAAAAATCAATGAAGCCATAAAGAATTCAACCTCACATCGACCAACAGTACCTAATAGACACTTATGGAACACTGCACACAAACAGAATTACACACTCCTTTCAAGCTCCCACAGAACATACCCAAGATAGTGTCATAAATCTCAAAAAAGTTTAAAAGAACCCAAATCACAAAGAATATGCTCTGACCACAATAGAGTCAAACTAGGAATCATTTAAGAGAAAGATAACAAGAAAATCTCCAACACCTAGAAACTAAAATTCATATCTAAATTAGTGAGATGCAAAAAAATAAAAAAATAAATTAGTGAGATGCAGCTAAAGAACTGCTGAGCGGAAAATTTATAGCATCTAATACTTATCTTAGAAAAGTCTCAACTCGATAATCTGAGCTCCCACACCTTAAGAAACTAGTAAAAGAGCAAAATACACCCAGGGCAAACAAATGGAAGGAGAGATAAAAAACTGAGGAGCCTTTACCAAGACTTACAAAAAAAGAGAAGACATTAACTACCATCTCAGGAATGAAACAGGGCTATCAGAGGCCTTACAGTTGTCAAAAGTACAGTAAGAGAATATTACAAATAACTCTACACATCAATTTTACCTTAGATATAGTCAATTAATTCCTCATACAACACAAACTACCACAACTCACACGATATGAAATAGTTAATTTGAACAGCTCTTTTAACTACTAAGGAAATGGAATCTTTATCTTTAAAACTCTCAAAAATATCTAGACCTAGATGACTTAACCAGAGTATTCTAACAACCATTTATGAAGAATTTCTATATTTCTCCAGAAAATAGGAGGGAAAACTTGCCAATTCATGTCCATAAGCCTGTGTTATCAATACCAAAACCAGACAAAGACATTACAAAAAACTTCAGACTCATATCACAGCCTCATTAATACAAACAAATCTTTAACAAGATTATCAGCTATTAGCAACATATATAAAAAGTCACACACTATGAATAAGTAAAATTTATTCCAGGGATACAGGACCAGATCTATTTTAAAAAAATTAAATACACTCCATACAGGCTAAGGAAGAAAAAGCCACCTGGTCGTAAGAAATGATACAGATAAAGCATCTGACAAAATTCAACACCCATTCATGACAAACTTCTCAAAAAATTAATTAGTAAGAGGGACAGTTCTCAACTTGATAGAAACATCTACAAAAACCATATAGCTAATATACATAATTGTGAAAGACAGAATTTTTCCCTTTTAGTACCAGAAGTAAGTCAGGAATGTTTGTTTGATCTTAACACTACTATTCAACACAGAACTGGAATTTTGCCAGTGAAATAAAGCAAGGCCAGAAAGGAAGACATAAAACTGTCCCTATGTGCAGATGACATGATGGTCTACATAAACACTCCCAAGTACTAGGCAAAAAAAATCAGGGGATTCAGTATGAAAAATTAATTGCTTTCCTGTATACTAACTAGCAGTAAACACAAAGAAATAAGGAATACCATCTATAATCACTCAAAAAAGAGCAGTAGTTAGGTATAAATCCAACAAAGTATGTACAGGACTTGTATGCTAAAAGCTACAAAATGCTGATAATAAAATCAAAGATCTAAATAAATGGAGAGACATACTATGTTCATGGACTAGAGAGCAGAGCAAAGACATTAATTCCCCATCAAACTGATATACAAGTTTAACAAAATACCAAACTCTTCCCTGCCCAAAAAACCTCCAGCAAGATTTTTTATAAAACGTAGACGAGATTATTCTAAAATTTAAACAGAAAGGCAGGAATCAAAATAGCTAGAACAATTTTGAAAAAGAATAAAGTGGAAGAAAACACCTTATCAATTCCAAGACTTATTACAGAGCTACATTAATTAAGACTGTGTATATATAGCAGTGGTAGAGGGAACAGAACAGAAAAACCAGAAACAGCCTCACACAAGTAGGACAAACAATTTTGACCAAGGTACAAAAGCAATTCAAAGGAGAAAGAATAGTCTTTCAATAAATGGTGCTGAATAACTGGATATCCAAACGCAAAGAATGAACTACCACCTAAACCTCATACAAAAATTAACTCAAAATAGATCATACATTTAACAAAACATAACACTAGAACACTTTTAGAAGAAAACAAAAAAACCTTTAGGATCCAGAGCGTGAAGAGCTTTTAAATGTAACATCAAAAGCATAATCCATAAAATTTTTTCAGACAACAATCAATAAACTGAAATTCAACAAAAATTAAAATATTTGCTCTGTAGAAGACCCTGTTAAGAGGATGAAAAGACAAGCTACAGGCTGGAAGAAAATATCTGCAAACTATGTATCTGACATAGGATTTATATTTAGAATATATTAAGAACTCTCAAAACTTCAACAATAAAAAAACAAAACCAATCCAATTAGAAAATGAGCAAAAGATATGAAGAGACATCATCGAAAAGGATATACGGATGGTAAATAAGCATATGAAAAAGATGTTCATCACTAGCCATCAGGGAAATGCAAATTAAGACCACGATGAGATATCACTACACACCTATCAGAACAGCTAAAATAAAAAATAGTGACAATACCAAATGCCGGCGAAGATTCGGAGACACTGGATCTTTCATACATTGCTGGTGGGAATGTAAAATGGCACGGCCACTCTGGAAAATAGTTTGGCAGTTTCTTAAAAAACTAAACAAACTTAACCATGACCCAGCAATTGCCATTCTAGGCATTTATCCCAGAGAAATGAAAACTTAAGTCCACACAAAAACCTATACACGATTGTTTATTAGCAGCTTTATTTGTAATAGCTCCAAACTGCAAAAGGACCAAAATGTCCTACAATAGATGAATAGTTAAATAAACGGTGGCACATCCATACCATGGAATACTACTCAGCAATAAAAAAGGAAAGCTATTGATACACACAACAACTTGGATGGCATACTGAATGGAAAAAAAACAATCTTAAAAGGTCCCATACTGTAACATTCTTGAAATGGCAAAATTCACATGTAATAAAATGACAACATAGAACTATATGCACACATTGTACAAGGACAATTTCCTAAATTTGATATTATACTGCAGTTATGTGAGATGTATGTAGAAGAAACTGGGTGAAGGGCAATATGGGACTTCTCTGTACTTTCTTTGAAACTTACTGAGAATCTATTATTTCAAGATCAAAAGTTAAAAAAAAGAAAAAAAGAAAAAAAAAAGGTAAAACTATACCTGTAAAGCCAAGAAAAAAAAAATAAGTCAGGCTCTGCCCAAGAAAATATGAAATGCCCTGAAATCCACATCAAGAAAAGAAACTGGACAGCAATTTTTCCAAATATGACAATCCTAAAAGTTCAGATACCATCACCAACAACTACTCTAAATTATCAGCAAAAAAATCAACACATTAGAGAGCAGGGGTTGGCAAACTGCAGCCACAGCCAACTCCAGCTATCTGTATTTGTAAATACAAATTTACTGAAATGGACACAAACATAACAAAAAACCCATTACTGACTTTAGATATCGTTATTTTATAACATTGGATATCAGAAGAGAATCTCATCTTATAAGTTAACATTTTTTCCTTTATTGCAGAACAAGTTATAATAATTCATCAGGATGTTATATGCCTAAAACAAGTTTCCAAATCTGAGACTTCAAGGAAAAAAAAGGACTTTCCCATCTGCCATCCAATTTACCAAAACTATAAAAAAACTGTGCTCCCTGCAAGGTTCCAACTCACACAAACACAAACAACAGAAGTACAGCTTAACAGCAGTTAGCATACCTTGGAAAGTATCAAATCACCTAACCATCGTACACAATCGACATAATTCCTATGTATGTCTCTGGTGGAAAAGTCAGGAAAGTGAATTTTCTGAGAAATAAATGGCCTGCAATGGAAATGTCAAAAGTTAAAAGAAAAAAGAATGTAGAATCACACTCATTTTCACTTTCAGATTTATGACTATTAATTTTATGTTCCTAGGAAACTGCAAAGCTTCTCATTATTGAGAACTGAACTCTCATTTCATGTATTTGTTTCTATATTTTTTCCATTATCAGCTCTCAATTGAATTTCATCTTATGAAATTTCATTTATAAGAACCGTAGCTTTCTTACTATGGTGACCAAAATTAATCACTTCGATTCTGGCTATCCTAACCAATGATAAGCAAGGTCTGCAGCACTAAAAGATTCTCACAGAAAACATTAAACTATCTATTCAATCCTTTATATTTAAGCATCAACATATCTAGATTATTTCAAAAGATAGTCACCTTTCTAGGAACAATGACATCATTCCAAAGGCTGCTAAAGGTAAGTTTAGAGAAGAGTCCCGCCTTGAGCAAAAATTTCTAAAAATGTTATCTGACAGGAATTTGACATTAAAGAATTTTCCCATATTTAGGCAAGTAAAACACAGTGCTATTTTTTTCCTTAAAGATGTTTTTGAGAAGACCAAGCAGAGAAGTTGCTACCAATTCTATAGTTACTTAAAAGTATACCTAACATTTCTAATCTAGTGATTCGGATTTATACTGAAATAACTGTAGAAGAATGATATGATGCCAAGAATTAGTTGTGTCTTCGGCAACTCACATGTCCTCTCTTTACTTTTTTCTCATATGCAAAAAGGATGGTGGGCTGAATCATCTCAAACATTCTTTCCAGTTCAAATTCTGGGAGCTTTTCTTTATTAAAACATTAAAATGTTATTAATGACCTGATACAAATTCTTAATTGTTATAATTATGTTAATTACTTTTTTAGCCAAATATATATGTTAGTGCACTGAAATATTTGTTGGTTATAAATTTAACTGATAACCTATTAATAATCTGGTTTGATAACCAGAAAATAAATGCTTTTTGTTAAAACAGAAGGACAAAGTTAATATACAGACATACCATAGTTACAATGAAAGTGTTAATAGCCTGATGAGATTCTGAAAAGACAGTTACTGAATTAAGAATTGAAGCATTTCAAAAATACATTAAAGGGCATCAGGCTGGCTTAGCAGGTGGAATGTGCAACTCTTGATCTTTGGGGTTCTAAGTTTGAACCCCATGCTGGATATAGCGATTAATTAAAAAAAAAATAAAAATCTTCATATATATGTATTTAAAGAAAATTGCAAGTTCCCATTCATAGTCAGTCCCATGAAGCAAGGCTCCTGCTTCTGAATTTTCTCCATCTAAAAAAGGGATCATCGTTTAAAGGAAAGCATTATATTACCATAAAATAAAGCCAAGAAGCCCATTTAAAAAAATTCATGATCTACTATCTAGACTTTGGAATTTAAAAGTGCTCACAAATAATACAAGTAATCTTATTCTGAAGGGTCCTTTACCCTACCCCACAGCAAGTTTTAAGCTTTTAAAACTGTTATAATGTAAACAGTCAAGCATATGCATACCTAAATAAAAGTTTAACATGCTACTAAACTAAAAAACACAATTCAAAGGGGATTTTCCACAAACATTAAACTAAAAATAAAGGGCTTTGATTTTAAAAATCTTATGGTATATAAACTTATTCAAAGAAGGGCTTCTAAACTCGATGTTGGGACATTATGTAAAAATTTTGGAAAAAGTAGAATGCCTCTATACAACAGCATGAAAAAACAAATTGTTTTCAATAGCACAATGGTTACCTGTTAGTTTTATTTGGGTTATAATCATAAGATTCCTTAATTGCATTCATCATTCTCTTTGAGTTGATCCTCCAAAGTTTAAGAGAGTGATCCATACCACAGGACATTATTTTTTCACCCAAAAGATCATAATCCTGTATGTAAAACAGAAAAAAGTTTAAATATATAAAACTGCCCAAATTAAGACTACCCAATTTTCTTTTCCTTCTCTTTTTTTAAAAGATTTTATTTATTTATTTGACAGACAGAGATCACAAGGAGTTAGAGAAGCAGGCAGAAAAAGGAAGGGAAGCAGGCATCCACTGAGCAGAGAACCCGACTTGGGGCTTGATCCCGGGACCCCGGGATCATGACCCGAACCAAAGGCAGAGGCCCCAACCCACTGAGCCACCCAGGTGCCCCAACACTACCCAATTTTCATCTGATATACAGCATAATGAAAAATCTTTTTCAAGTCACACACAAACATTCTGAGTTTATCTATGTAACCCATAAATCAGTTGTTACTACTTCCAAGACTTATTTTTTCAAGATTTAGTTTTAGCTGATTTGTCATGACTATAGTATATGAGTTTACACAATATATAAGAAAGTAAATTGTTTGAATTTAGTTTTACCTATCCAATTATCTTTAAATATTTTCTTTGCTTGATTCTGAAGGTAAACTGAAGTAAAACAATTATTTTATGACACAAAGATCTGAGTAAGTTTGTTAGAGTTCTTTGTCCAACCCTGATTAAACAATGAAATCAAGAGCTATAAACTATACAGTCAGTCCCTGAACAATTGAAATTTTACTTTATCTGTGTATCTAAGTCAAAATACTTGTTATATTGGTTTTAACTTCAATTTATTTTTTAAGAGTTTATTTACTTGGCAGACAGAGACACCGTGAAAAGACGGAACACATGCAAGGGGAGTGGGAGAAGGAGCAGCAGATGCCCCGCAGAGCAGGGAGCCTGATGCTGCCGATCCCAGTACTCCAGGATCATGACCTGAGCCAAAGGCAGTTGCTTGACCAACTGAGCCACCCAGGCGCCCCTAATTTATAATTCTTAAAGGATGGTAGTCATGGCTCTTAGAACACATAAAACCAAATGGGAGAATGCTGCTGCAAGTTTTAAAAAATCCAAGGTGACAAGGTAGCTGAAGATAGGTGTGATTCTCAAAAAAAGCATAAAGACTCCAACAACAGAAATATTTAGTACCTCCAAATAAAATGCTGACTTCAAAACATGGTGCCCCCTGCATAGTTTAATATGGAAGAGCTGTAAAACCACTACATAAGCTATAAATGGAAAGTAAATAAAGCTAAAATAATGTAAAAATACTAGCTGACTAAAAATACCAACATCATATCACTAAATCGATAAACATAGTAATACATAAATATAAAAATAACAACATGACAAAAAATTATCTAAGACTTAGCACAATAAAACAACTTCCTAAAAATGGATTTTATATTTCAACTGTAAATAAAAGATGAAAGTTGATCTCAACTGCTAACTAGCTTAACCTTTTTCTTTAATAACTGAAAACCAACAAAACTAGAGTTGTTCATGGTATTTTTTCATGAGAATAGAGACGCTAGTATAAATTACAAAAGTAGAGATAAAGCATAAAAAGCCTTACTTGCTTAATTCCTTCATCTGTAAAGTAAAAACCTTGTTATATCACAAGTAAATAAACTGAGTGCCTAGCAGGCAATGTCAAATAAACCATATACTTTCTTGTAAGAGTTCCACGGGGATTGTTCAGAGCTCTATACACCCGAAGGTCATTGCCCTGCAGCTTTCAACTTACAGCGCTTAGAACTTCATCTCTGTGCCCTTCTACGCCTCCAAATATTGCCACCAGAGTGTCTGTCTGGATATTCCACAATCGTAATGCATGATCTAGTAAAGACATAAAAAAAATTTTAAATGGACTTTAAAAAAAAATATTTTATTTATTTATTTGACAGAGAGAGAGAGATCACAAGTAGGCAGAGAGGCAGGCAGAGAGAGAGAGAGGAGGAAGCAGGCTCCCTGCTGAGCAGAGAGCCCGATGCGGGACTCGATCCCAGGACCCTGAGATCATGACCTGAGCCGAAGGCAGCGGCTTAACCCATTGAGCCACCCAGGCACCCCCCCCCCCTTTTTAAAGGTTTTTATTTATTTATTTGACAGAGAGAGAGAGATCACAAGTAGGCAGAGAGGCAGGGAAAGAGAGAGGGGGAAGCAGGCTCCCTGACCAGCAGAGAGCCCGATGCGGGGCTCAATCCCAGGACCCTGCGATCATGACCTGAGTGGAAGGCAAAGGCCTAACCCACTGAGCCACTCAGGTGCCCCTTAAATGGACTTTTATCATTCATTTACTCTGGACTCTCAAAACCTCTTTAAAGAAGTAAAAACTACAAAAGTTCGGACTCAAGCAATGCACAGTGAGAAGTAAGAATGGAAGCTACATTTTCTAATGAAGTATGAGCTCAAACTTTCCAGATGGAAAAAAAGTACTTATGTGATCTTAAAATATGTTTAGCTTATTTGCCTCCAATAATTTCCTTTAAATAATATCCTAATTTGATGGAGTTATGCTCCTGAGATAACAAATACTTAGGGATTTGACAGAGAACAAGATACTGAAGTTTTTCCACAGAATTCACATTTACAAATTGAAAGGGTGAGCCTGGTGGTGGGTATTATGGAGGGCACATATTACATGGAGCACTGGGTGTGGTACATAAACAATGAATTCTGGAACACTGAAAATAAATTTTAAAAAATAAATAAATAAAAATTTAAACAATACCATTGCCCATTTTTTAAAGGGTTGTCTTTACTGTTGAATTGTTAACATCTTTTGATATAAATCCCTTATTAGATACATAATTTGCAAAATATTTTCTTATACTTTGTAGGTTATCTTTGTACTTACTGACCCAAAAGGGGAAGAGTATGGCTGGGAGTTGTGATAATTAGAGTGTGGCATCATGACCTATATGACTTGTAAAGAAATACCTGGGCCCAGCTATTATCAAGAAAAGAGAAAAAGTTATCAGCTCTTCTTAGTTGTTGATTTTCAAATGTAAGCCTTGGTAGGTAAAGGAAAATCACAATGAAGCATTTTCATGGAAGAGTTTTAATCTGAGGACATCTTTTAGTATGAGCAGATTGTGGGGGAAGGTTATAGGTATGAAAGCCTTTAAGATGAATAAACTTGACTAGAATAATAATGTGGAAGTAAAAAGAGAACAATCAAGAAAAGAATGCAGAAGTAACACAGCTGATTTCAGAGAGCTCAGAAATTATTAAGAGGCTTGTCTGAACCCTGAATAAACTTATAATGCCAATTTAAGCATACAGAGGAAGGCAAGGCTTTCTTTATGCATATGGGAAATATTTCAAAGAGCTTATGCTGGAGAACTTAGCATTTTAAGGAATTCTATTACGGACTCCTTTATAAAATAAAAACTTCATGTATGAAAAAGCAATACAGATTCTCAGATGCATTATTTCTTATTACACAGCCGATCAGTGATAAGATTTGCAATACTATTTTTTAAATTCTTAAAAATGTCGTAACTTTGGTGATCTGCCACTTGAAATTAATAAAGCTTACTAAAATAATTCAACTGAGGATACATACACTACCTAATATTAGTGTATTAGTGTCATAATATACTACCGTTAATAAGGGTTACACATACTTAACCTGTACAAATTATTTATGTCTGATGTTAACTATTTCACAGCCCTTTTACCTAATTCTTCGTCTAGAGATGCTACTGTAGCCTGAGATTTTTCTACTAAAAACACACTTTATAAATTCTTTTTAAATTTGGCTTTTTTAATAACTTAGGACTCTTTTGTCCCTTAAAAAATAAAATCATTCCCAAATAAACAGAAATAAAGAAACATTTGCTTCTCTTACCTTTACTTACTGACAGGAGAAGATTTGGATCTCTTGGGTGGAATTTCAGTTCATTGATTGCATTTCCATGGCCAACATAATGCTACAATAAATTTAGAACATTCAACTTTCATATTAAAAATCAATAAATTATTTCATTAATCTTTAAAGAATGGAAAGACAGTTTCACTTAAATTAGTGGTTCCCAACCCTGGCTGCATATTAAAATCACCCAACAAAATTGAAGGGAAAAAAAAAATGCTCAAGTCCTATCTGCAGGTATTTTGATTTGACTGGATCAGCTGAGACCCAAGGAAGGATTTAAAATATCCTTAGATGATTCTAATGTGCCCCAGGGTTAAAAACTTCTGATTAAAGTAATTTGCAAAACTTAGTATCAAATTCCCAGGCTTTACATTTCCGTTCTTTACAAGTCCTTGACTCTATATCCCTAATTAGGATGTTTAGAAAAAGTACTCACTCTTTCCCTATAGTTCATTTAGAACATCTCAGAATAAGGCTTTGGAGGAGGGAAATTATTTTTTAAAAATTGCAAATAAAAACTTCCCGTTTATTCCAGAATCTGTGTTATCATATGTGACAAAGGTCTCAAAGACCAGTCTAAAGGAAGCAAAAAGCCAAGTGCAAATCAAATTAGAAACTGTACAGATATTGATTCTACTGGTTTTAAGTTAAAAATGACAAGTTTTCACAAGTGTGTATTCAAAAAAGGGCAGATCTACAATTTAACCAAAAACCCACCTTTATGCACTGCATTGTTATGGGATTAATTATCCTAATTATGCCTCTAGATCCAGCCACAGCCAGCAAAGGATGGCTTGTATTGCTATCATATGTCCATGCACAAGTGTAAAAATTTTCATCAGCCTAAGAAATGCCAGTTAAGAATTGTAATTTGTTTTTGAAAAGTAAACACATCAATGATTATGGTATATACTACACGGAAACCTCTAAAGAAGTGCTAAAGTTTCTGACACAGAAGTTCTTATTTCTTCTTATATTACCATATTTAAACAGTGACCATTTTAGGTCTACAATCTAAACCAAATGGTCAAACAAAACCAATTCTTACACTCAATTTTGATTTCTATTTCGATGCATAATTATTCAACTCTGTCATTCGAAAGCAACCGTAGTAGACAATGTAAACAAATGGGTATAGTTGTGTCCCAGTAAAACTATTTACAACAACAGGTGGCTAGGCCCACAGGCTATAAATTGCTGACCCTTCTTTTATCCCAATATGTCTGACTATGCATGTATATTCAGTCTGAATAGCGTTAACTATGAGTTTTCTACCTTGTCCTGTGAGACTTGCCCAATATGGCTACAGGTCACTTCTTTCCATAAACTACTGAAGACTGAAGTCTTCAGTAACCTGAAGACTTGCCTTTTCTTTTTTGCTAGGTTTTTGAAATGATCTGAAAGAAACACCGTATCACCACCCTTTGTCTAACCTTCTGGCTTTTTAAGCCTTTCTTTTTCTTTATGTGTTCATGTTTTGCAATATTTTATTTCCTAAACAAACTGTAGTTGTTTACTTTTCCCCTATAAGCTTTGTTGCTCAAATACTTGGTATGACTGCCAGTCATAGCTTCTGATCAACCCCAGCTCACTAATATTAACTACCCTCAAGTAATAAAATTCTAAGCAAGGTCAAAGAAACAGGAGGTTGTAGCTACTCTTTGCTAACATTTCTATTACTAGATTTCCAATGCTCATCTCTAGCCACTTCTCCCCACTCTCTCATATCCACCTTACAATGCATTTCTAGGATCAGGAAAATTAAATAAACTAGATACGAGGAATCTCTTGGGAGATAATAAAGGAAGAGCACTGCTTAAAGGACAGTATAGCTTAAGGGAACTAATTAATTTAGAAAAGTTTTGGTGTACTTATTGAAAGTCAATTTCTTTAGCAAAGATATTAAAAACTCAAGAAAGGATACATCAGCATCCACATAAGATTGCAACAACCGGATTTCTCCTTGTGAGTGACATTCATATAAGGTAACCTAATAAAAACAAAAATATAGTAAATTTAATCTCAAACACAGAAACCACATTCTTTTCACCTCTGCAACATATTTTAGTTACAAATGTGTCTTAAAGATACTACAGAAACTGTTTTAAAATAGCTTCTTTAAACTTGAGGAAGCATTATAAAGCCTAATGTATTAGATAACTTCCTGAGTATATTAAATATTGTAGTAATAATAATGGTTTCTAATTCCAATGCTTTAATTTTAGATCTCATTCATGTAATTGCCCAACTCCTCAAAGTGAATACATCTGAATACCTCAAAGTAAAGTTGTAATTTATCATTTTTTAATTAAGCTCTTAAAGTCTTTGGGTAGTTTAAGAATATTTACATATTAATTACATATAAGAAAGCTTATAACTTGCCTAAATAATGTTTTTCTCATGGACACAGCTCATTAAATATTAACTTTCTGATATATGGTGGTCCTTTTTATTTGCCACATAAAATTCTTAAGTTAATATATACACTATGTAAAATTAAACTTTAATAGATTTCTTTCCTTTTTTAGAGCTTATAATCATGTTAGCAATTACTTGTTAATTTTAATAGAAGTATCTAAGAACTCCATAAAGATACTATAAACTACCACTATTAAATTAATAAAATCGCTACAATAGTTTAAAAATATCCCTTATGACTGCTAAAACAGGTTATGTTCTAGAAGATAAATTTTCTTTTCTTTAAAAAAAAAAAAAGCAGAACTTTTTATAATTCGATGAACTATGTAATGCCCTTCCATGTCATTTTAAATGAAACTAGGGATACTTGTTATTACAATGCCTGAACATTTAAATAAACACACTGAAGCACAAATTGTAACTATTCCGGTATTATCATGGCCAAGTTAGTGAAGTATAATCTTTGGTTTATAGTAACGTCTTAAAAGTAGATTCAAAGTAATTAATGCACTATGTTCCCAACTAGGAAAAAATAACCTGATCTTTTCTTGAGCCTGTGATCTTTCCCCACGAATTTTTTTTTTCCGAAGAATTCAGTAACCAGACAACTATAAGCAGGCTACATGTCACAAGCCACATTTGGCTGAACACCAAGAAAAGCTGTTATTCCATGTTACCAACTGCAGTAGCCAAGTTTCAAATTTTCAGGATTTCAGTGACCTAGTAAAAGCGCCAGAGCCTTAAATGTAACGAAACCTTCCTTAAAAGAAGTTTTATAGGAAATTACCTAAAACCAAATTTTAATTTTTAGAAAACAGAAATAGAGAGGATCTAGCCCAGAATGGATGCATGTCTGCTTGTTATGATTCTTGAACTTGCAGGAAAAACGCCTGGAAATATGCTGACATTGGAAAAATACGGAGTGGACAACTCCCTTATTACCAAGTTAACTTTGTTTGAGAACAGAATACCAATACTGAGAAACAAAAAACAAATACAGAAAACAGTATGCATTAAAACCACATGCTTTTATTGCCTAAGAAACTTAGTACAACTACTAAAGAAGCATAAAATTTTATTTTACTCAAAGTAACAACTTATGTACCATCTCTCAGATTCACTCCTCTTCATCTCTTAGGTTAAAAGCAGAGGAAGTGACTTGTATTTGTTGCCAACCTGTATCTAATTAGTCAATTGCCTCTGTTTTTTATTTTTCCCCAAATACAACAATAAATTTCTATGTTGTTCTTCATAACTCCTAGTACAGTATTAATGGATAACCAGAATGTTAGCTAATGTAACCTTAGTAAGAGGACAATTTTTCCCTGAGGTGATTTCAATTTAATAACTAATTCCAAAGCACTCCCTGGAAAGCACTAAGGACTCTTCCTGTTCTCCATTTATTTAGAACTGAAAAGAATAGTAAGTCTTTGCAGTCCACCAAGTCAGCCCCCGGTTTAACTAAAAAGTTAAATAATAGCTGATGTTAAAATGTGCCAACATGCTTCTTCCCTACACTTCTCTCAGCTCAAGATACTTTTGGCTTCCTTAAATAAAAACAAATCTAACAGATGTTTATGGCAAATAGCTAAAGTACTTTCAATAACTAATATATAAAGCCACTGGATTTATCCTTTGCATTTACAGAGAGCCACTAAGTAAGTTTATTATTTTTAAGAAACTACAGACTTTATATCCTAATTTGCATGATACAGAACTATTAAAACTTCTTCCAAAAACAGGAGTCAATTCTTTCAGTCACACACACAAAAATATTAACAAGGACAAAATATAAACAGAAACAACTGATAGTAATATATGAACTCTGAGAGCTGAGAGTAATATATGAAAGCTGTATTTTCAGTAGTGAATACTAGGTTTTGAAAACTTTAGTTTTGTGACAATATCTAGAATATTACATAAGGATTATTGTTAAACCAGCTATGCCAAATTTACTTCAAAATCATTACACTTCAATACTATAGTAACACCAGAGTCAAATAGCCAAGCCAAATGCCAAACAGATCCCTGAACACTCACTCTGTTGCTTCCTACAGTTGCAAACACTAATGGATCTCCTTCTTTACTGTGCCAGTTAAATTGTACTCCAAACAATGGTTGATTATGATCTTCCTGCAAAATAATAGTAAAACAGAAAAGTTACTATAATTTAGAAACAAACGAATGGTGAATCCACCATTTCCCCTTACAACTTTTTTTCCCCAAATGTAGACCACTATTTAAACAGAGGTCAGGGGGTGCCTGGGTGGCTCAGTGGGTTAAAGCTTCTGTCTTCAGCTCAGGTCATGATCCCGGGGTCCTGGGATAGAGCCCCGCATTGGGTTTTCTGCTCAGCAGGGAGCCTGCTTCCTCCTCTCCCCCCCCCCTCTCTCTGCCTGCCTCTCTGCCTACTTGTTATCTCTGTCTGTCAAAATAAATAAAAATAAAATCTTAAAAAAAAAAAAAAAAAGAGGAATCACTGATTCTTCTGATTCAAAATTAAACAGGATAATTGTTACAGCTGCATTTAATCTCTTGGGACATAAGTACATAATTTATGTTTCTCAAATATGAAAAGAACAAATACACCAAGAATTAGTAAAGCTTCTCTAACACTCACTAAACTTTATTAGGTTTAATTTTTCCTTTGTAAAGTGAACCATATCATACTCCATGCAAATCTCCACTTTCTATTACTCCTATAGAAACAATTTCAAATAATCTTGAATTTGGGTCCTTAAAAAAAAAAATCCCAAGAAGTTTTATAATGAACAAGAATACCTGAGCACTGGGGACCAAGGAAGGCAAAGGACTGTAAGGCCAGTTACCAGGATGCTATAATGAGGTGCATAAAAAACAAGTACAGGTGACCCTTGAACAACAGGTTGGAACTGCACAGGTCCAATTAAGCATGGATTTTTTGGGTACCTTTCTTTTCTTTTCTTTTTAAAGATATTATTTATTTATTTGACAGAGAGTGAGTGTAAGTAGGCAGAGGGAGAGGGAGACCAGGTTCCCTGCTAAGCAGACCCTGGGATCACAACCTGAGCCGAGGGCAGATGCTTACCTGACTGAGCCACCCAGGTGCCCCTGCAGATGTATTTTATATATGTATATATATACATATATAAAATATTTATACACATATTTTATATATATATATTTTAAAAGATTTATTTATTTGACAGACAGAGATCACAAGCAGGCAGAGGCAGACAGAGCCGGGTGGTGGGGGGAGGAAGCAGGCTCCCCACTGAGTAGAAAGCCTGATGAGGGGCTGGATCCCAGGACCCTAGGATCATGACCTGAGCGGAAGGCAGAGGCTTAACCCACTGAGCCACCCAGGCATCCCAAAAAAGTATTTTCTTAACATTTTCTTTGCTCTACCTTACTTTAGTGTAAGAATGCATTACATAATATATACAACACACAAAACATGTGTTAATCGACTTTATGTTATAGGCAAGGTAGGTTACTGACTTCTGATCAACAGGAGGTTATTAGTAGTTAGATTATGGGGGAATCAAAAGTTAAACTTGGATCTTCAGTGCACAGGAGTGGGGGTGGTGGCACCTTCAAGTCGTTCAGGGGTCAACAGTATTCACTTTATTCAAAGTTATTTTTCAGCCTTAGAATTTTACTGGCAATCTCCTGGCACTGAACATTAACTTTCATATTCACTTTTAAAGTGTAAAACTTTCATTTTTTATCCTTTGAAAAGCCATAGCTTTAGGATTCTGAAATACTTAATCAAATTATTTAAACAGCTAAAACCAACACCTCCCAAGCATATTACCTAAAAAACAGGTGAAAATAACTAAATATTAACACAAAACTATATATATATTTTTAAATATAGTAAGATTAATTTCCCTCCTTTTAAGAGACTTTAATTTGGCATACTGAGCAATGTATTTTGCTACACAGACAGGAAAATAATTTCCATACAGCCAGAGCTTCTAATGCTTTCTGAATACTTTACCTAAAAGTATATTCAGATACTTATAAAAGATTCTAACCTACATCTGTATAAAATAATGCAATGCATACTTTTGCTCAGTTTAAGAAAAATACTCCCAAATTAAAAAAACAGAAAATACATAATATGTAAAGGAAAACATTTTGAATATCACTAATCCTTCTTAAAATAAAAATGCTATTGGGGCGCCTGGGTGGCTCAGTGGGTTAAGCCGCTGCCTTCGGCTCAGGTCATGATCTCAGGGTCCTGGGATAGAGTCCCGCATCGGGCTCTCTGCTCAGCGGAGAGCCTGCTTCCCTCTCTCTCTCTGCCTGCCTCTCCATCTACTTGTGATTTCTCTCTGTCAAATAAATAAATAAAATCTTTAAAAAAAAAAAAATAATAAAATAAAAATAAAAATGCTATTGAGGAAGCAGTAATTTAAGTAACTCCAAAACCTTGCCTTCCCCAAATACTGAATAGTAAGAAAATGTTAATGTATACCTTTTCCTTTGAAAACAATTTCAAGTAACACAAATGATAAGGATTAAATATTTAAAAACTGCACAAGGACATCTGTTTCAATTTATGCTGACTGAAAGTTAATGGGTCACATTCAGTTCTTATTATGAAGAGGTATCAGGAAGTGGCTTTGTGTTTTTGTTTTTGTTTTTTTTTTAAAGATTTTATTTATTTATTTGACAGAGAGAAATCACAAGTAGATGGAGAGGCAGGCAGAGAGAGAGAGGGAAGCAGACTCCCTGCTGAGCAGAGAGCCCGATGCGGGACTCTATCCCAGGACCCTGAGATCATGACCTGAGCCGAAGGCAGCGGCTTAACCCACTGAGCCACCCAGGTGCCCAGTGGCTTTGTTTTTAAAGTTTTATCAAAATAGGAAGAATAACATATCCCAAATCTTTTTTTCTGAATGCAGATAATAAAGAAAACCTAGTCTGTAGTACTAGGCATTACCCACTGAAATTAGTCTATGCTACAAAACAAAACAACTTTCAAAGTACTCTAATTTTAAAGTATTTTAAATGTGACAAAATATCTGAGCATAAAATGTTTACCACTGAGAAATAATTCTGAAGCCTGGCATTCAGCCCACAGGATCTTTCTGCACATACCTTGAGACTATTTACACACTTGAAAGAATATTTGCATTTCTTGGACTTCCATTTTCCCTTCCCCCAACTTTTCCTTCCAGGAGCATTTGGTGTATTTGTAGGTGTATCAGGGCGTTCAGTGTTTGTTCCACTTTCTATACTGACCGCATCGTCCTGTAAGCAATAAATCAGGAAAAATTCCATGAAACAAAACACTGTATGTAGCAGAAAATGACTTTGTGCTGGGGAGCTGCTGACTGACCTTAAAGTAGTGATTAATAAATTCTGCAAGAAATGGAAAAATATATTCCTGTCTCCAAACAGGATAAAAAGCAAACCAGCTAAACATTAGGATTTGTGGACTTGTGTTATTTCAGCAACAATATAGTAAAAAAAGCTAATCAGAATATTGGCAAGAATAATATTGCCTCTAATAACAAAGCCCTGGTCTATGCCAGCCACCTTAGCACACTGGCTTATTTCATCTTTACAGCTCTTCACAGAAGGTACTGTTAGATAAGGAAGGGTTGTTTAGAGAGCGTTAAGTGGTCTCTTGCTACTTAGGGCTGCTGGGATTCAAACCAAAGCTCTGACTCCTAAATCTGACTGAACTACATGTCTTCGTAATTCATTTGACAGCTGCTCAGCTTGGAGTACAGCGGTTAATGGGCCTCTTAGGATGACGGAATGCTGGTGCCTCTTATTTTAGATATAGTTTCTGAAAATCCTGTTACTGTTCAAACTCCGCTTAATTAGAATACAAACCATTTAGGATTTTTAAAAAAATCCTACATATTCTGTGCTATTTACAAGTGACATTTGCCTCACAGCTCTTATGTAATAATGATACCTATATAGAATTCCAGACACTCTCCATAATTAAAGTAAAATCATTTCAAATGTAGAGACGACTGCAGGAAACCATGAAAATTCACTTAATTTATACCCTTTCTCCAGTTCACAGGATACATTCTTGGCCCTCTAATCTAAGATTTAAACTACCTCCTTTGATTACATATTCCAATGTGTTCTCTGGAATAAAGAGATTTATTTAAACTTATCGCCTTAGGGCAATAGTTCCTAAATTCATTCCAGAGGAAGGCTTTTTTCATGGAATGCCTGTTAATATCTATTAGAACAAGTCTAGGAAACACAGCCTTAGGGGCTATTTCTAAATGACTGCTTCCTAGTTTTATGTTTACAGAAGGTAAAAAATTAACTGGCGTGTCAAAAAGCATATAAAAAAATTCATACAAATTCACCTAAAAACAGTGTGGTATTACACAACTGTTCTCGGGGTGATTTTCAAAATTTCAAATGATTCCCACCTTTTAAAAAACTACAATTGTTATTCTCCAATATTATCAATTAGGATGAAAAAACCAGATAGATAATCTACAGTAGGTGCTCAATATCTGAACTGTAATTTTAATGTAAATATAATCAGACATTTGAAAATGTAAAATTCTAAAAGTTCAGTTCCTAGGCTGAAATCATGGTTTATATCTCTCTTTCTTGCCCTCTTCACAGTTTCACAGTTAACACCCAGTGTAGAAAATTAACCATCTTTCAGTGGAAAACTATGTACTATTTTATGCACACCTTTCCACATTACACATTCCAGCCTTCTTCATTGCCTTTGAACAATTTTATAACTCTTGTTATACTGTGAGTAACTGACAGTTGTGTAAATTCTGTCTCCAAAGGTAGAGGCTTATGTCTTCCCTTCCACAGTGGAAAAAACTTTGGTCTCCATCTGCAATTTCACCTCTACATTCCTTTAATGTATAAATGTATATTGTTTGACTCACACATGCCCCGTTCCCTCATATGAGGGTAAAATAAAAATTTAACATGTTTTACTTACCTTTTTCTGAAAACTGTCCTTTAACACTAGAGAAGTAAAATAATGAAACTGACATTTATTCACCAGCTTCTTTACTTCCTGGCACAAAATTCAATTGCTAATCAAGAAAACACAAAAAACACTGTTTTGTTTTTTAACTCTGACCACTTACCCATCTCCTCCAAAGGAAAATCACAAAAGAATCAAATGGAAATGCAATGCCGTCACAACGCTTTAACTTTATCTTTAAATTAAAATCAAACCTTTGCTGAGTATCTGTGTACAGGCTGACTTCCACCATGGTCCCTTCTCAAGGTACAGAATGATGAAATGGCACTACCATCTTCATTGGCCAAACAAAGCAAACAGGGAGAGTAATTTGTCCCTTAATCTTGCCATGGGTTACTTAAGCAAAGTGTAAGTCTTCAGATTCAGCCCTCTACTAGGCAACCATTAATACTCTTCAAGAAGCTACATACTCTGCAAGTCATGAGACCTTTTAAAAATTCAATAAAATGGCATATATACATACAAAAAACTTAAAATATGTCCTTTCAATTCTTTGATTCATATACATAGTAGTAACTGCTCAGATTAATTCCCAACTCAAACACCACGTTCTTTCCTCACTTGCTTTTGGCCTTCTCATCACTACTCAGTTCCCTCAAGAGTAAAGACCACGCTGTCCATTTAGCTTTCTCTGAACTCATTTTCCTAGAGTTCTCTACTATCTTTCCTTACTGCTTCCTTCTAACCTAAGTCCTGGATCTGGGGTCTTTGGGTGGAATTCTGAGGGCCTGTGAATGTAAATGGCTACACAAACCCACTTAATTTTCACCATCTTTAACTGAAATTTAGCACTTCCTTCTGTTAAATAAAGGTAGAATACATGAGACTACCTCTGTAGCTGTCACTTTCTCATCACGGAAATCAAATATTTTCCTATATTCTATTAGTTGCAGATCTCAAAAAACTGCTTTATGTCCATCATTACTACCAGACCCCCTCCTAGATCTAGCTACTTAATGTGCTAATACAGAAGCACTGGCTGGCTGGGTCTGAGAAACATAGAACTTTTTATTTCCAGCCTTTGAGTTTGAAGCCCATGCTGGATGTACAAATTAGCACTTCTATTTTATTATTAAAGCACTCTATTAAAACAAATCTTAAAAAATTTGTTTTGAGAAATTTTTATAACATATTTCATAATTTTATTATTTTGTTTGTAACTTTATACATTATATTTTATAAATTTAAAAATGTTGTTCTGGGGGCGCCTGGGTGGCTCAGTGGGTTAAAGCCTCTGCCTCAGCTCAGGTCATGATCCCAGATTCCTGGGATCCAGCCCCGCATCGGGCTCTCTGCTCAGCAGGGAACCTGCTTCCTCCTCTCTCTCTCTGTCTGCCTCTCTGCCTACTTGTGATCTCTGTCTGTTAAATAAATAAAATCTTAAAAAAATAAAATAAAATAAAAAATAAAAAAATAAAATAAAAATGTTGTTCTGAGAAGGCTACCCAAGATTCAATGAGGTGGTCAAGGCACTAAAAAGGCTTAAAGCCTCTATATAAATGAGGGAACCAAAATAAAGGCTTCATCTACTGTTCTCAGTAGCTTCAGAATGCAAAGAATATATCCTCCTTACGGGTCTACCAGAAAGGCTTTCCATTTATTTGGTCCCCTGAAATCTTCCTCAGTCTAAACAGATGATTGACATTTTCATTACATTTCTGCTTGATTATTTATTTAGTATGTGCTGGGGCCAGAAGTGGAAGTCTTCACAGTAATTTCTCTTCAGATAGCATAAATAACTCTTGTATAGTATTTCTGGGGCAGAGACTCTTTTAAGCTCTTTACCTGTATTATTTAATTTAGTCCTCACAAATACTATTTGAGGTAAATACCATTATTAATCCCCATTTCTAAGAAATTAAGGAAACTGAGCAGGGAGCCCTGCAGCACTAGCTCCCAGGACCCTCTGATCATGCCCTGAGGGCAGAGGCTTAACCCACTGAGCCACCCAGAGCCCTTGGAAAAAGGTTTAAAGTAACGTTCAACACCTAAACTTTCCAGAAACTTCAAATCCAAATCCCAAAAACTGACAAACCCCCGAATATCTTTGTCTACAAAAATTCTTTCCCATCTCTTCATTGAAAATTTTGATTATGACACCATTCTATATATATGCTTGTTAGTGAAGTAATGATGTAGAATTTAGTAACTGGGTGTGTAAGATAGCATTTACTCCTAAAACTAGCCCAACTGAGAAAATGAAAAACTGACATCACCCTCCAACAACACTTTATAAAGATTTTAAAAATATATTCAGGTATCACAGGAGGTTCACATTTGGATAACTTTGAGTGAATTGCCAAAACACTTCGCTGACCTTATTCGATATAAACTTAAAACTGAAAATTAACGTCACTTCACTTATTACTGGCAACTTACCTAAACACTAGATGATTACCGAGATCTATTTCAAAGTATTTTTTTAAAAATATCTGATTCCAAAAGCCTTACATTTGCAAAGCCACGAGCCCACCCCTAAAGACATCGTCTTTACCCCTGTTGCTTAAATCTTCTAAGTCATCCCCTTCATTTTGGTAAAAACTTTAAAAATAGTAACCGACTCTTACTACATCAAAGGTGGTTTCCCCCTCCGACTCATAGGACGACCCTCTTCAATTCAGCTCCTCCGGAAGAAAAGCCGACTGTCAGGCATACCCCAACTCCACCCGCGGGACAGGAGCAGACATAAAATCCCACCTTTGGAAGAGTCACCCAAACCCCCTAAGTCGAAGATCTAACTGCTCTTTCCATCCTGAAGAGTCTGTAAGGGTCGAAAAGTGACCCAAACCCTAAATTTCTTAAGAGTCGCTAACTCACGCTGGGTCCTCCTCCCAACTTTCTCAGAAAAACTTCTAACTTGCCTTTTAAACTACTGGAATCTCAGATCCGCACTCTCCCCCAAATCTCCCAAAGGCCCAACCACGCAAAAGGATCTCACAGCGGACCCCTTCAACCCCTCCGCCTACCACGCTCTCTCTAAAACCACTCTCCTTCGCCAAGTTTCTACTTGCTCTCGGCCCCTGCTCAAAATCCCCATAGAGACAAGTTCGATTTTCTCCTCCACGCCCGCGTTTTCCTGAGGGTGACACCTCTCCCTCCCCCCCACAGCAGCCCGCCCGCCCCCACGCCGAGTTTAAAAAGAATTTAAAACTTTCATTCCAGAGTCCCGTCCGCACTGCTCTGGGCTGCACTCACATTCTCGTCTCCAGAGAGGTCCGGATTGCTGTTCTCGTCGCTACTCAGCTTCTGCTTCTTGGCCGCAGGCATGTCTGTTCCCGCCGGCGCTGTCGACACTTCCCTCTCGGACATATTCCTCCGCCTCCCTCCAGGTTCCTGCCGCCTAGGGCGGGGCCTCCGCCACACCGCCGTCAAGCAAGCCCGGCCGGAGCCTGCCGCAAAGTTGCCGCTGCCGCCGCCACCTCCACCGCTCCCCCCACTGTCGCAAACCGCGCCCAGCCGCCGAGGCGGGCGTGCGTGCGACCCCGCCACACTGCTGAAAAAGGGGCGCGCGTGCGCGCCCTCCCGCGCAGCTTCCTGGCTCTTTCCCTTTCCCTGCTCCCGTCTTGCCCTTTTCCCGCCGCCCTCCCGGCAGTTTGCACGGAGAGGTGAGATCTGTTAGCTATCAAGAGCAGTATTTCGCACGTCCCCTTTCCCTGCTGCCCTCTCGATAAAGAAGAGGCGGAACTCAAAGGGATGCCCCCTCACCCCCTTCCTTCTTCCAAAGACGTTTCAGCCGCAATCGGCCCAATCCTTCGATCCCCGACCCGCTGCAAGGACTCGAAAGTCTGTGGAATGGACTAGACCACCGATGTTCCAGGGGATGGGGGAAGATACGAGAAGTCACCTCTTGCTTTAGCGACGTATGCCAAGTGTCCTTAATCTTGAACTCGGAGAACAAAACCCTCACATTAATCATTGGAACTGCTGAAGATCTAGTGTATCGTTGTGAATAGGCGTTCGAAAACTGTAGAGTGCCTCTCACTTGCCTCCCCCATCTAGGAAATGGAAGTTGCCAGTTAAGACGTGCGCATGCGCTGGGGCGTATTCTCGCGCTGGGTCGTCCAGACCCGCCTCCCCGTGCCCCTCCTCTTCGAAATCTTGTTTGCTGAACCAGGTAGTCTTCCACCGGGTTTCCGTAGCCCGGGATGGATTTCTAAGCACGACGGAGTCATAGCGTTTGGACGCGTTCTAAATTCGTGATGGGTATTTAATATGGTGAATATTTATTTCAATCAATGATTATTCTCACCCCGTTGTGCCAATATTGAGTATCATTTAATATAGGAATATCCTGCAGTTAGCATTCTAGACTCCAATGAGTTGCGGCCCAAAGTGCTCGTTTTAACTGTTAAAAACATTGTCACGACACTGAACAATGTCATGGCCTAAAAATCAGTGGTTAGCTCCAACTTTGTATAAGAATGTGAGGCTTAAACAACGGACAGGATTTGGGGACATACCAGATACAATAAAATTTTAGGGAAAGGCAAACAAAACTGTTAGACTTCACCAAAATACTTGTTTCTGTTAACTATATCTGTGCGCTTGACAGGTGTCAAGTAATACTGGCGAACCTTGTAGGTTTGTTAGATGGTTCATAAGTCCCATAGTAAGCAGGAAAAGGAGAACCATGACAAGAAATAAAAGCCAGGCCCTCATCCCCTCTTTGTAGATCTTAGTTATGACTACTTCCTGGGCTTCATTGTCCTCTTATGTAAAAATGAGGAAATTGGAAGCGACCTGACATTTCTCCAACACCTACTTGATAACACATTTTTTCAGTTAGACCTCATCACCCAATGTATAACCTGATAGAGCGCCCCATCCAATAAAATTACGTGTACTTGAATTACTTCTGCATGATGCCTTAAGAGGGAGACTATCAGTTTCACTATCTGCAGATTGCAAGTCACTTTTCTTTTGGAAACCAGGAGAGAACTCAGTTGAGAATGAAAAAAAGGAAGGTAAATCAAAGGAAGGGCAGAATAAGAAGTCTCTGCAATGCAGAGTCAGGAAAAATAAGGAAGTTGAAAAAAATTAAAGTTCAGGTCTTCATAATAATTGCAGTTATTTATTGAACTCTTCTAATGTGCCAGACATTCCTCAGTTGGTGAGAAAGAGATGAGACTGGTACGGAGTCAGACACTGAGAAAGTAACATGTACTTAGTATGATATATTCATGTGCAGAGACAAACTTCTCCTATCAAGAAGATTGTGAAATTTTGCTCTACAATTACAGGATAGTTAACTAAAGCATTTCCAACCTATATTACTCTGTGTGTCTGGGATCTGTGGGAGCTAGAAAATGGGAGTCAAATTCTGGTCATAAAATTAGGACAGTTGTTCAACATCTGAATAAAGGACATACATGGAAAGAAGATTCCTCTAAGCATGCATGTTATCTGTAAAAAAGCAAAAATGTTTTTAAAGAATTTTATTAAAACTTGAAGGAATATTTAAATTTTTTTTCTAATGAGACAGGAATAAATGGAAATTAGTTAATGCTTGTTATTACCAATGTTAAGAAATTATTGACACTTGTTAAAATAGTAAGTAACTTTATTTAGGACTATAGTAATAGGTATCGAGACCATTACCGAAAAAACCAAACAAACAAACAAACAAAAAAAACCCCCAAAACAAAGAAACAAAAAAAGACTATTGTCAATAGGAAAGAGATAGGGCTCAACTCCAAAATGCAGCAAGGACAAGTGGCGATTTATAATTAAGGAGCAGAGATGGGGGTGAAGGAGCTTACGGACGCACCACCCACAATATGCTTTTTGGGTTATATTGGTTATTTTGAGCTGAAGTCACTTGAACAAAAGGCTTTCTCTGAACTCCTCTTAACTGCCTAAAGAGAGATCATCCAAAAAGAGTGCAACTGTCATAAATCCCCTCTCCAGGAGTTTCATCAATCAGAGAAGATTGACTCTTACCACAGAAGAAGAGACTAGAAGTCACACCACATCCAGACACACTTTGTTATGAACCGTCGGATCTCCCATTGATTGTAAGGGCCTATTCATCTTCCAAAAAAATCATTTACTCTCCCCTGTGTGACATACATCTCCCATCCCCTTCCCCTACTGAGATGGTATAAGCTCAAATCTCAGTTTTGGGTATTCACTTTTTGTTCCCTGTGGTGACCCTGTGCATGTTATATGAAAAATTAATAAATTTGTATACCTTTTCTACTATATTTGATGCACTCAAATATAGTAGAAACCTGGGAGGGTAGAGGGAAAGGCTTTCCTCCCCTGTGGGAAGGAAGAGGGTGGATGAAAACTTAGGAGAAAGACACATTCAGGGTAGGAGGATTCCTTTTTTTTTTTTTTTTTAAGATTTTTTTATTTATTTATTTATTTGACAGAGAGAGATCACAAGTGGGCAGAGAGGCAGGCAGAGAGAGAGGAAGGGAAGCAGGCTCTCCGCTGAGCAGAGAGCCCGATGCGGGACTCGATCCCAGGACCCTGAGATCATGACCTGAGCCGAAGGCAGCGGCTTAACCCACTGAGCCACCCAGGCACCCCTTTTATAACATTTTTGATGAACGTGCCATGGTAATAAAAATGTTAACAATGAGGGAATCTGAGTAAGGGGTATACAGGAAGTCTCTGTGCTATCTTTGCAACTTTTCTATAAAATTATCCTCCACATGCCAAAAATCCCGTTTTTTCTTTCAAATTTTTGTTTAAATTCTAATTAGTTAACATATAGTGTAATTTGGCTGCAGGAGCAGAATTTATAAATAACACCCAGGGCTCATCACAAATGCCTTCCTTAATACCCATCACCCATTTAGCTCATCCCCCACCCAACACCCTCCATCAAGCCAGTTTGTTCTCTATAATTAAGAGTCTCCTACAGTTTGCTTCTCTCTCTCTTTTTTCAAAAACTCTATTTAAAAAAAAAAATCTATCTCATTAGACTATGGAAAATGCTAGTCAGAAATACCCTTAGTCTTCAAATAAAGGGTTCATTTTTGGGGAAAAACTTTCAAAGATCATTTATTTATAAAGAAACTTAACAGCTTCCCTTCGTATTGTCTTCTAGTAGCATGCAAGCTTCAAATCAGGAAATGAGTTTCAAAAGCTAAATTAAATCCTTCCCATTTCAGTTGAAGTCTATTTCTCATTCATTCAACATTTTTTCTGTCTCTTCTGCTTCATAAATAGCAGCTGTTCATCATCACTCAGGCAACGTGTAATCATACGCTTGCAGATCCAGTTTTCTATGAACCGAACATCATAGGGCTTCTTTGAACACTTTAAAATCAATCAGGAGGAATTTACTGAATGCCATTTATGTGCAAAACATTATGATAATTGGGTGTGGGGGTGGGGATTAAAAAGGGAAAAATAAGACACAGTCCCTGCCTTCAAAAAGCCTAATATTCTTCCAGCATTAAAAAATGTCTCATGCAGACTTTCTGCCTGCATTTTTTTTTTAAGATTTTTATTTATTTATCGGGGGGGGGGGGAGAAATCGAGCACAGGCAGACAGAGTGGAAGGCAGAGGCAGAGGGAGAAGCAGGCTCCCTGCTGAGCAAGGAGCCCAATGTGGGACTCAATCCCAGGACGCTGGGATTATGACCTGAGCCGAAGGCAGCTGCTTAACCAACTGAGCCACCCAGGCGTCCCTCTGCCTGCATTTTGAGACTAGCTCTTCCCAAGAAGGTGCTGGGGCTGGAGGAAAGCCATCAGTCATGGATTCTTGTCAGCCCTGACATTCTAATCCTTGGGACCTTGCCTGGCTCAGTGTAATCCTGTCCCCAGAATGCGTCTTCTAAAGCTCTCCAGCTGAGGGACGGTTGTCCACCCACCCCCCCTTCTTGGGCGTGTTAATAACCTCAGCATACGCAGGCTCAACAGCACATTTCATGGCTCTCTTTCCAGATCCAGGAGGTAGATGGGGTTTTGCTACCTCATCCCAGTTTTGCAGGTGAATGAAGGAAGTCAGGAAGATGGAATGAGGAGTGTAGAGCATGTCCCCGGTGTGAGTTATTCCTATCAACTTCTCATCAGTACATTACCTGGCATTCTTCTCTCCAAATGTCCCAAATGTGATCTTAGTATCTTTGCCTCAATTAAAACCTCTGAAGGGAAATGCCAGTTATTAATGACAGCTGTTGAGTCCCTTCATTTCCTGATTTGGATAAGCTGCCCCTTGCCTCAGTTGGCTACCTGAAACCAAATGGAGCTGCCTGGTTTTATTAATGTCATTTTTTCCTCCTCACACTCCCTTTTTGATTTTCCTAATGTTTTCTTTCCTTCAGTCTGATTCATCCTCTATTTTGGTAGCTATAGATCTGTAAAATATTTCCCTTTTCATCTGTTAGTAATACTGACCAACTCCAATATAAGCCAAAACATTCTCTGATTTCCCTGTACTTCCCCAAGATTTTAGATTAATAGTTGAAAGATTGTGTTCCTACACCACTGAAGAAAAACAGGTCAACCCCTCGGAAGTGAACTTATGCTCTAAAATTTAGGTGATTTGTATGTAAATTATAACCTACCCAATATCTAGGTGCTTTGGGGGAAGGCTTAAACCTTAAAAGCAGAGGTTGAGAAATTACAGCTTGTAGAGGCTGCTTTTAGGCAACCAACGTGAGCAATGGAAACCCAAGTATGGTAAAAGGGCCCATACTGACCACCAGGCCATTGGGCAAATCACCTCAAAATAACCATAAGCCCTAGCTGACCAATGGGTTACTTACACCTGGGCACAGATACAAAAAAAGGAAAATTCATAGATTCCCATACCTCCTCACCTTGCTCCCTTCACTAAGCTCCCCACCACCTGGTCAACAGTCTCTCCTCTGCTGCTTGGCCAGTGTTTCCTTGCGGTATATTCAATAAACTTCTGTTTCCTTCATACTGGTCAATTCTTTCACCCCCTGAGCTGCTGGCCTCCACCTGATCAGGTCACCCCACATCTGGTGGACTCTGCATTTGGTGGGGAGCCCTTGTCGGCCGCCGCACTCCCTGGATTCTCCAGAAATTTCTCAGGACTTTCCCTTTGTGGACCAATTCTAGTACTTTTCGGGAAATTGACAACCTCTGGCGGAGGCTGTCAGCGAGGGTCTGAAGCCCCAGGGGGAACCAGCGAGACTGACCTTGCCGGAAATGGTGAGGGATTTCCCCTTCTGTCCTTTGGAGGGATCCTTCCCTCCTTCTCCTTTGCCGCCCTTCAGCAGTCTAATACTGCTTATGGGTCAAATGTTTGACGGCCACCTATTTTTGTAAATAAAAGTCTAATGGAACACAGCCATGTCGGTTACGTATTATTTATGGCTTCTTTTTTGCCACAACAGCCGAACTGACAGAAGCTATATGGTCCTCGAAGCCTGAAACATTTGATACCTGGTCTTTCACTGAGGAAGTCTGCTGACATCTGACTTAGGCAGAGGTCAGAGTTTTCTACTTCTGAATAGAAAGTGGAGAGGTGGCCATCTTTAAATCTCTGTGACATCTCTAGAGGCGCTATGACATGAATGCCCCGCAGCCCATGACAGAATGATCACAGTCCTTAGAGATTTGTTGGGAGCAGGGGTGAATCCATCTCCCACTGACCTGCTGCTTGATTTGAGGCAGTTGTTTCTAGCTTCCCAGGATTTGCGTCTTGGAGAAAGGCACCAAATGCTTAGAGTAGAAAAGGATTATCTGACACAGGCATTAAATTAGGATAATTCACCCTCAGACTAGTTCTCTAATCTCTGGCTCCTTGCACCATCTTCACTGGTTGGTCTTCTAGTTAAATGTGGAGCGGTATCTCTAGCACCTGCATTTCAGGAATGCTCTCTGAAGGGGGCAGTAAAGCCCATTAGTGAGCAAAGCGGAACCACTGGAGAGCTAGGAGTGTTCACTGAAAAGGGCAGGAGGAGAGTACAGATGGAAGCAGCCGCCCAAGAGGCAGGTTGTCAGCTCAGTCCCCCCAACCACGGGACCCGTGGGGCCCGGGGCGGAAACTGAACATTTCCAATACTTGGTTACTTCATCTCTGAAATAAGGTAATAGTACTACCTAATTCATAATATATTTAATGTCCCTAGTACTGTACCTGGCATAATACATGGGGTCCTTTAATATTATTTATGTAATGATTTAAAAAGCATATTGAGAAAAAAACCCACAGGAAAGTGCCTTAAAAAAAAAAAGCATTTAACAACCCTGTATAGACTTTGGCCCTAATCCCGTTAAAAATATGTACATACCCATATAGACAGTGGAAAAGATACATGAAGATACTCAGAAGCCATTTTAGGGGAATGGGGTTATGAGTCATTGATAGATTTTCTTGTACCTTCCTGCCATTTTGCAATTTTCTGCACAGAGCATAGGTTTTATTATCAGAAAAGAAAAACCGAAAGGATAATCATGACTGAGATTTTCCCAGAACTTCCCAGAGGACAGGATAGTGAGCCTGTGGAAGCACCTCCAGGCCAGAACCACCGGACAAATCACCATCTTCGGTTGTGTTCTGCGGTGCAGGGACTGGGACAACTTGGCACAACATGCTGTGATCTCCCAGAGCAAGGGGCTCAATCTTCTTGCTTAGTTTCTTCATAGTTCTCACTGTAGGAAATACATGGCCCTCCCAAGGCAGGCACAGTTCTGCTGTGGCTCTCTGGGGCCTGGGTCTCTGAGACCAGACCCATCTTCTTGCCTTGCAAGACAGACACGGTGACAGGTTTGTTTTCTGGCTTCTCTCCAGGACTCAGGGGGCAAGGAGACCCACCTGGTCCTTCTTGCAGGGGGCTAATGAGGTTCTAGAAGCATTTCTGACCCCTCATTAAGCCCCTTCCCCAGGAATATGACAAGTGAAAGAACCAGGGGAGGAAAAGAAAAAGGAACTTGGGTGCTTTTCATGAGGGAATGCAGCAAGCCCAAGGGAAGTGTCGTTGCTGGCATGTGGCAGGCAGGGTAGCCTTTCATGGCTTTGTCCTTCTTGATCCCATGGAACCTGCTCCCTGGGCCACTGTACTGGCACAGGAAAGGCATCTCTGGGGGCAGCCCAGAGCCCAGTGTCAGGGCCTTCTTAGCCTGAGGCTGAGCTCTAGCAGTCCCTCTTTGGCTTTGAGGATATGGGGAGAACAGGACACATCAACTTCCCAAGGTGAACTGGGCATGTCTGGGTCCCCACCTGTATTTACCACTATGGTGACCTATACTAGGAAGTCTCTGCCCTGTGCCTCTCTTCACTGGACTACTCAGATCATGGATGCATTTTGTTCTCTCCTGGCTGATCATTTTTATTCCCCCAAACAAAATAACTTTATTGTTTTTCTAGTTGTTTTTTTTTTTTTTTTTTAAATGATGCTACGAGAAGCCTGGGTGGCTCAGTTGGTTAAGCGTCTGACTCTTGATCTCAGTTCTGGCCTTCATTTCAGGGTCGTGAGTTCAAACCCTGTATTGGTCTCCATGCTGGGTGTGGAGCCTACTTTAAAAAATAATAACAAAGTACATTTTATAAAATGATGTTTAAAACATCCAACTATTGATGAAAATGTGAAAAAGGCAAGTCACAGAACAATAAGGAGAGTGGGGTTGCATTTAAAAAAATAAGAAAAAATAATGAATTTGATTACATATGCTTAGAAGAAAATCTTAAAGAATGCATGTCAAATATTAACAGTAGTTATACCTGAAAAATAGGGCCGGTGGGGAAAGAGAGTTTCATTTTTGTCTTTATATGCTTCTCTGTTGTTTGAATTTCTTATAATAAGCCTGTTTTACTTTGTAATTTAAGTACGTATATAATTAAAAATGAAAAATAAACATTGTCTAACCTCCCCACCAAATGTCTCATGCATTTAATAGACATTTACTGATTACTCACTACGTGTCAGTCACTATTCTCAGTGTGGGGAATACCTGATAATAAGCAAAACCAGACACTTTTCTACTGTCACAGAGTTTACTGTCTAGTGGGGGAAAACAAACATTAACCAAATAATCACACAGATAAATGTAAAATTACAGCTGTGATAAATACTATGAAGGGAAAGTATAAGGTCAGGACTGCTGCTAGCCCATATCATGTTCGTGTGCTATTTTTTTTTTTTAAGATTTTATTTATTTATATGACAGAGAGAGATCACAAGCAGGCAGAGCAGCAGGCAGAGAGAGAGAGAGGAGGAAGCAGGCTCCCCACCGAGCAGAGAGCCCAACGCGGGACTCGATCCCAGGACCCCGAGATCATGACCCGAGCCAAAGGCAGCGGCTTAACCCACTGAGCCACGCAGGCGCCCCTCGTGTGCTATTTTTTAAAAGGTGTCTCCTTGGACAAAAACAACCCAGAGTAGGCAGAGCTTAGCAAGCAGACTATGCCTCTGATGGATTAGAAAAAGTCACCCCTTCTAGACTGACACAGCCCTGCTCCATATGCAAGGCTTTGTGAGTGGAGTGAAAATTGGATTTCATCTACTAGCATTTCAGCTGGGAAAACTTATTTAGATGAACATCCTGCACAATTGTACCCAGCAGCCCTACAAAAGTTTCCAGGGACACCTATAATGAAATGAGATTTCAGAGGATTTCTTTGAGGAACACACAGAAGAATGAGAGCTGAAAGAAGAATGGGAGCTAACCAGGTGAAAGGGAAGAAAGAGAAACATTCTTAGAGAGTGGTATCATGTACAAAGGCCCTGGGGCGGGATAGGAATATATGCCTTTGGGGAACTAAGAGGTAATTGCTGGTGAAGGACTGAAAAAGTGACAGGAGCAGTGGTTACAGTTTAGTCTAGAAAAGTAGGTGGGAGATCAGATCCACAAGGGCCTTGTCGAGATCTTAAGATTGATAGGCAAAAAAACTTCTGCTGATAAGACATATACAGAAGGGATTAAAATAGCAATACTTTATTTTAATTTCCTATTGGTACTTCATTTATATACAATGAAATGCACTGATCTTAAGTATACAGTTTGGACACCTGGGTGGCTCAGGCATTAAGCATCTGCCTTTGGCTCAGGTCATTATCCCAGGGTCCTGGGATTGAGCCCCACATTGGGCTTGAGCCCGTTGGGCTCCCTCTTCCGTGGGAAGCCTGCTTTTCCCTCTCCCACTCCACCTGCTTGTGTTGCCTCTCTCGCTATGTCTCTGTCAAATTAAAAAAAAAAAAAAGGTTTTTAAGTATACAGTTTGATGAGGTTTTGTTTTATTTTTTTTTAAATAGGCTCCAAAACAGGATTGAACTCAAAACCTTGAGTTCAGGGTGCCTGGGTGGCTCAGTGGGTTAAGCCACTGCCTTCAGCTCAGGTCATAATCTCAGGGTCCTGGGATCAAGTCCTGCATCGGGCTCTCTGCTCAGCAGGGAGCCTGCTTCCCTCTCTCTCTCTCTGCCTGCCTCTCTGTCTACTTGTGATCTCTCTCTGTAAAATAAATAAATAAAATCTTAAAAAAAAAACCAAAACAAACAAACAAATAAACAAACAAAAAAAACCTTGAGTTCAAGACCTGAGCCAAGATCAAGAGTCAGACGCTTAGCCCACAGAGCCACCCAGGCACCCCCAGGTTTATGAGTTTGACATAGGCATAAACTCCTGTAATCTGTTTCCAATTAAGACATAGAACTCCATGTGTGTTTCTAACAAACTCAATGTGATGACTGTGCTGTGGATCCAGGGTGCATACTTTGAGAACTACTGGTCTAGACAATAAAATAAAAAATGTGTCATAAATAGTTTCTAGAAGTTTATTCATTCAGTAGACATTTCCTTTAATTACCTGCTCTTTCTAGGTGCTGGGGATTCAAAAAGAATTAAAACCCTCCACCTCTTCTCTAGTAACTTATAGTCTGGTAGGGGGTACCTAGGTAAGCCAACTGGGTATTTCTAGTTGTCTGAGAAAGTCTGCTCCCTAAATAATAAACAAAATATTTTAAAAGAGAAAACATTCTTGGTTTCCAAAGTAGATAAACCACTAAGTAGAAAACAAGACTGTATAATGGATCCTATCCTAGGCATAGGTTTCCTCACTGCCACACTGAATGAACAGATGATCAGTAAGATCTACTTTATTGGGTGTTTTCCATGTGTCCAGTACTATGCAAAGTACTTTCCATGTAGCTTGACATTGAATCTTCTCAATAACTCTATGAAGCTAGAACTGTCTTATCTATATTTTATGGGTAAGGCAACTATATAGTCCAGAGAGGTTAAGGGACTAGACAAAGGCCACTCAATGAGTAGGTGAAGGAATCAGAATTTAAACTCAGATCTGGTTGACCCAAGTGCTGGTTCACTTGCAGCCTTCTAGCAGAAAGCAACCTTCATAAATCATTTTAGTGCTAAAAAAATTAACAAGTCCTATAGTAGAAATAGTCAATACAGAACACAGTACTATGATAGGACAGCTAGGGCAGGAAATAATTTTAACTGGGTGGAAATACAAGAAGTCTTCATGAAAAGGTGAGAATTAGCTTGGAAAATAAATTTTTCTCAATGTTTCCCAAATGAAGTCTGAGAGGCAGAGATAATCTAGTGGAAGCAAATGCTGTATTCTGAACATCAGAAAAGCACACTGTTGTGGACAAAGGAGAGAGTACTGGGATCTGCTCTAGTCTGCATGAAATTTCCCTAGTGATTATACAGTGCTTCTGCTTACTAAGTACTAACTTACCTTTGTCACTGCAACTTTCTGGTTTCCTTGCTAACAGGAAGAAAGGGCCTGAAAGAGCAGACATTTGAATTTTAGTCACTGCAGAGGAATATTCCATGGCATTACTTTGATTCTTGGGTACACGGTTTGTAAATAGGTATCTTGTTCATTTGGAAGGGGCCGGATCGTGAAAAGCGTTATTATGCCACTGGTCTGGAAGTGGTGGCCAAAGAGTTTTCTCTGTGGCAGACACCAGGGAGTAAGGTTGGAGGCAGAGAGGTGAGCACCAAGGCGATTGCAACGCTACAGACCTGGAATTGGGCAGTGCCAATGAAGATGGATGGAAAGTAAGGGGTTGTTTCCAGATGCATTTAAGAAATATAACCAGGGTGCCTGGATGGTTCTGTCAGTTGAGTGTCTGACTCTTGATTTCAGCTCAGGTCATGTTCTCAGGGCCGTGTGATCTAGCCCCACATTGGACTCCTCACTCAGCATGGAGCCTGCTTGTTCCTCTCCCTTGGCCCCTCCAACTCCCACCTCTTGCCACCCCTGCACTCATGTGCTCTGGCTTTCAAATAAATAAATAAATAAATAAATAAAACATTTTTTAAAATAAGATTTTAAGACGATTTTTTAAAAAGATTTTATTTATTTATTTGACAGAGAGAGATCACAAGTAGACAGAGAGGCAGGCAGAGAGAGAGAGAGAGGAGGAAGCAGGCTCCCTGCTGAGCAAAGAGCCCGACGCGGGACTCGATCCCAGGACCCTGAGATCATGACCTGAGCTGAAGGCAGCAGCTTAACCCACTGAGCCACCCAGGCGCCCCTTAAGACGATTTTTAAAAGTCTCTTAAAAAAAGATTTTATTCATTTATTTGACAAGAGAGAAAGAGAAAAAAAGCACAAGCAGGGGGAGAGGGAGAAGTAGACTTCTTGCTGAGCCAGGAGACTGATGTGGGACTCAATCCCAGAACCCTGGGGCCATGACCTAAGCCGAAGACAAATCCTTAGCCGACTGGGCCACCCAGGTGCCCCTAAATAAATAAAATCTTAAAAAAAAAAAGAGGAAATATAACCAACAGACTCAGTAATTCATGGAATGTAAGGGTGAAGAGAGAGGCATAGCATGACTCAGGTTTAGAGTCTGGCTGACTTCCTGGTTGGTGCTATCTCTAAATAAGATAGGGAACTTAGGAGGGGAAGCAGGTGGAATTTTTAGCTTTAAGCATTGAGCAGATAGACATGTAATTTTATTTCTCCCCAAATCTAAATATAGTCTCCAAGGGCAAATGCAAATGACAATGGTCTATTATTAGTGTAAGGGAAGAGTTAGTTAAAAAAATGGAGATAATTCTAATGTCTTGTTCTTTCAAAAGAGTCTTGTGTGAGCATTAAATAAGGCAGTATGTGTGGAAGAGCTTGAAACATTATTGCATGGAAAATTGCAAAATGGGGGCGCCTGGGTGGCTCAGTGGGTTAAGCCGCTGCCTTCGGCTCAGGTCATAATCTCAGGGTCCTGGGATCGAGTCCCGCATTGGACCTCTCTGCTCAGCGGGGATCCTGCTTCCCTCTCTCTCTCTTTCTCTGGCTGCCTCTCTGTCTACTTGTGATTTCTCTCTGTCAAAATAATAAATAAAATCTTTAAAATAAAAAAGAAAGAAAATTGCAAAATGATATATTATTTTTGATTCGTGAAATAAAAGATTGTCCTTGCTTTAAAAACCAGCCTTGACTTTAAAAATAGCATAATTTTATATGCAATTTCCCCCTTATATGATTTTGAAAAAAAAAAAAAGTATGAAGTGTGAAGAAAAAGATAATTGTGATTATAAATGACTGTCTTCTGAGACTCTCAGTGCCCTTTTCGAATGTAAATCAAAACCATCAATGTCACAGGCGCCTGGACTCCATGGGTTAAGTAGGTGTCTTCCGCAGGGGTCATGATCCCTGGGTCCTGGGATGGAGCCCCACATCAGGCTCCCTGCTCAGTGGGCTTCTGCTTCTCTCTCTGCCTCTGCCCCTCCCCCTGCTCCTGCTCTCTTTAAAATAAATAAATAAAATCTTAAAAACAAAAAGCAAAACAAAACAGAAAAACAGTGATGTCCCTACTTGAAAACACTAAGACAAAAAGAATCAAGAAAGTGGAACTAATCATCAATATTCATCAAAGGCTTGCTATATACAAGACACACTGCAGGATATGTTTCATTTAATCTTCACAACATCCTTGCTCCTCTATGTTACAGATGAGGAAGATGGGATGGAGAAATGAAATTACTAGCTCTGCACAGAGGTGGCGAGTGGTGGAGTTAGGTGAGAACTCACACAGCCTAGCTGTATGTACTGAGCTCTTCGACCCTGTGCCATATGGCTTCCTACTGTGTTATCAACATGTTTATCCCTGGGGGGGATGGACCTGAGTAATATTCTTTATTTCTCTCTTTCTGCTTCTCTGTATTTTTGGTAGTAAGCATACATTACATTGAGGTTGTGAGAAAAGGGTTATTCTAATTTAGAAAGCAATCAGATAAATGAAATTTATTTTAAGTAGCCCAATTCTCATTCAGTTCCTGAAAAGAACACCTCTCTATCTAATTCTGATTTGAATCATTAGGTACACTGCTGTTCAAAGACTGAGTTTTGTCTGGTGTGTGGTTCATGGTGTGTGCTTAATTCTCTGAAAAATAGACGACAGTTATGGCTGGGTTAATTAACTGTCATTATCTTAGAGTCTGGACTATTACAGATAAATTTTATGTGCAATTCTGAAATAAAACTTGAGCTGTCAAAGCCAGAGAAAAAGGATTGTGGGGTTTTTTTGTTTTGTTTTTGTTTTTAACATTTGTAACCTTTAAATTGTCTGAAAAATTGTTAATCAAGCTTAAGAAATTTTCTATTATCTACAAGTTAAAGTCAGCCCCACAGTCCCGAGATCGGATGTTTAAAAGAAATGAGAGGTTAGCCTCTTCGAAGTGCAAAACTGCCTTTTAATTCTCTTTGTGAGTATTCGGTTTTCTCTTTCCCTGTTCATCTTGGTTTGTTATTGTATGATGTCTCAGGGGCAATACTTTATTGGATCAGATAGTGTTGTTTTTGTTGGAATAAGGCAACATCAGGGATGTTTTTCTGTTGAAAGGATAATTAGATAGATTAAATTACGTGGACTTTGCAAAATAACATGAGGCACTTAAAGGGAAACAAAAAAACAAAACAAAACAAAAATCCTTTAATACAGGTTATGCCTGGATCCCCTGAACTTGACACTAATCCTCCATTGGCATATATAACCAAGGCACGGAAAGAAATAGACTTTAATGCAAATACGCTTTATACAAAATTACTTGCTGCTTTTGGTTTGAAGATATGTATGTATTTAAAAGTGTCTGAGAGAACACTGAATAGGTTTAAGGTACACAGCAGTTTTTTTCAAGTGAATAGGAGTAAAAATAAACGTGTTTAAAAAGGGAATAGGAACGGAATCAGAAACTGTACCTTCTGAATTTACTACAAATTGGGTTCTTACTTTATTTTATTTCTTCAATAGAACAAAAAGTGACTTCTGGTTCTTTGGACAAAGACTTGTTGGAGCTAAGTTTAAGCATCCAGAAGGCTCAGAGTAAAGGCTGCAAGTCGAGGTTTTGATGAGTTACCTGTAAATGAATCAAAATCACAGGGATTATGTGCGCCTGAGTTTAAATGTGCAGAGGAAAGATACTCAGTTAAAACCTCCGGGGCATTCTAGGGGCACCTGGGTGTCTCAGTAGGTTAAACCTCTGCCTTCAGCTCAGGTCAAGATCTCAGGGTCCTGGGATCTGGGTCCTGGGATTGAGCCCTGCATCAGGCTCTCTGTTCAGTGGGGAGCCTGTTCCCCCCTCTTTCTTTGCCTGCCTCTCTACCTACTCGTGATCTCTCTCTGTCAAATAAATAAATAAAATATTAAAAAAAAAAAAAAAAGCTCAGGGGCATTCTAAAACTCAAATACTTGAAATACTTGAGATTTGAGGTATGCATTAATGAAACCATGGCTATCCATGTCAGGAGTAAATGTGATAATATGGCAAATGTGAAAATGTGGATAAATTTGTTTTTCCATTCAACATTTTGTAAATCTTATGCCCATGACTAAGGATGTTAGCTGGGCACCTGAGTGGCTCAGTCAGTTAAGCATCTGCTTTCCACTCAGGTCATGATCCCAGCGTCCTGGGATTGATGGAGCCCTCCGTCAGGCTTCCTGCTCTCCAGGGAGTCTGCTTCTCTCTCTGCCCCTTTTCTCACTTGTTCTCTTAATCTCTCCCTCCACCATTCTCTCTCAAATAAATAAATAAAAATATTAAAAAAAAAAAAAAAAGAATAAGGACACTGTGTTAGTCAAGGTTCTCCAAAGAAATGAAACCAATATAGAGAGAAATAGAAAGAATTTGGGGGAGAGTTAAGGAATTGGTTCACTCAGTTTTGGAGACTGGAAAGTTTAGTCTGCAGTTCAAGTTCAAAGGCCATCTGCTGGCAGAATTTCCTCTCACTTCCCGGAGGAAAATCTTTTGTTCTCCTCAGGCCTTCAGGTGATTGGTTGAGGCCCACCCACATTACGGTGGGCATTATCCTTTATTCAAAATCCATTGATTTAAATGTCAATGTCATCAAAAACACCCTTACACAAGCATCCAGAATTTTGTTTGACCATATATCTGAGCACCGTAGCCCAGCCAGATTAATACATAAAATTAATCATCACAGATGTCAAGTTGGCTGATTTTTGTCTTCTTGATAAAGCAATGCCATTTCAGGTGAATGGATAAAATCCACCAGCAAACTTTTAGAGCTGGAAAGGGCACAGGAGACCTTCCAATGGTACTTCTCAGTGGGGATACAACTAGCACTGGGGGGCCAGAGTAATTTTTGTATGTGTGCCGTTGCCCCAACCATGGAAAAGCATTTACCACCCCTGACCCTAACCTCTGGTTGTAAATACCTCTCCCAATCAATGCACCAACCACAAAACCATCCCAAAGGTTTCCAAACACTCTAAGGTGGGCATAACACTCTTCACGAAGGATTATCCTCTACTCCCTTTTAGAGTAGGAAATATATTTGACAAGGTTACCTTTGTAGTATATCTCATATGTAGTCTATTCCTCTTTTTTCTGACTTGACAGTATAATTAATTGTATCAGATTATTTCATAGTAAATAATGTGTGACTCTACAATTACACTACCTAAAATAGGTTTAAAATGAAAACTCTCATTAGTATAACAAGTTATACTGTACAAAAATGGGTAAGGATTTCAGTCATAAAACTACCAGGATTTGATTAAAAATGAATGTATTTTTGGTATTAAGCTAAAAGCATGGATAAGTTTTGTTTTGTTTTTGAGATTTTATTTATTTATTTGACAGATGGAGATCACAAGCAGACAGAGAGGCAGGCAGAGAGAGAGAGGAGGAAGCAGGCTCCCTGCTGAGCAGAGAGCCCGATGCGGGGCTCGATCCCAGGACCCTGGGATCATGACCTGAGCTGAAGACAGAGGCTTTAACCTACTGAGCCACCCAGGCGCCCCAGCATGGATAAGTTTAAAAAAAAATGCAGCTTTGAAAAATTTTTGAAAAACCGATTAGTTGGGGAAGCATTAATTCAAAGCTTGTACACATGAACATACTGAATGTGACCATCCGTTCTGTGTCCCTTCTGAAAGGGAGCATTTCTGGAGTGACAGTTAGCTTTATTTTGGTTAACTAAACCTCACTCTTTTTTTTAAAGATTTTTTTTTTTTTTTTTTTTTTTTTTTTTTACAGACAGAGATCACAAGTAGGCAGAGAGGCAGGCAGAGAGAGAGGGGGAAGCAGGCTCCCCACTGAGCAGAGAGCCCGATATGGGGCTCGATCCCAGGACCCTGGGATCATGACCTGAGCCGAAGGCAGAGGCTTTAACCCACTGAGCCACCCAGGCGCCCCTAAACCTCACTCTTTAGATAGGAACTTAGATGTCACTTGCTTCAGAAGTGGTCACAAGGCAAATGTACTTCATTGACATCTCCTATTCTTCTGCTCACAGAAATTATCCTCATAAACTATCGTTGGCCTTTCTACCTCCCTCACTGAACTGAAGGTCAGGAACTGTGTGAAGATTGTTTGCCTGCCTTTGTACTCTCAACATGGAGTCAAATGTCTGGCACATAGTAGAAGCTCAATAAATATGTGTTGGATCAGTGAATGAGGAGCAGCACAAAGAAAGCAAACTTCTATCTTTATTGAAAATTATGCACATTATTTTCCACTGTGAAGCCTAGGGAACAGTAATATTTTATCATCTGCGTGTGCTACCACTCCTCAGCATTGCACCTGGCATGCCTAATGTCTCTCATGCTGTATAGAGGTATAATTTATATACAATAAAGTACACAGCTCAGGGCGCCTGGGTGGTTCAGTGGGTTAAGCCGCTGCCTTCAGCTCAGGTCATGATCTCCGGGTCCTGGGATTGAGTCCCGCATCGGGCTCTCTGCTCAAAAGGGAGCCTGCTTCTCTCTCTCTTTCTCTCTCTCTGCCTGCCTCTCTGTCTACTTGTGATCTCTCTGTCAAATAAATAAATAAATAAATAAATAGATCTTAAAAAATTAAATAAATAAAGTACACAGCTCAGTGCGTTTTGACGCCACCAAGACATAGAGAACACTTCCATCATCCCAAAAGTTCCCTTTGAACACATCTTCCCCTCTCCACCTCCAACCTGGGTAAACAGACTTGCTTCCTATCACTATAGATTAGTTTGCCTTTTCTAGAATTTTATATAAATGCATATGTCATTTGTTCCTTTTTATTGCTGAGTATTTTATTAAATGAATATGTAATAATGTGTTTACCCATTTCCTGTTGATGGACAATTGGGTTGTTTATATTTGGGGGCTATTATGTGAATAAAGCTGCTATGGACATTCAAGGACAAGTCTTTGTATGGACATATTTTTAAATTTCTCATGGACAAATTGCCTAGGAGTGAAATTCTGGGTTATATGGCAAGTATATGTCTAACGTAATAAGGGACTAACAAACAATTTTCAAAGTGGCTGTAGCGTATTTTCATTACCACCATCCACATATTAGAGTTCTGTTTGTTTTACATGCTTCCCAGCAGATGGTATTGTCAATCTTTTTAATTTTAGCCATTTTGGTGGTTATGTGGTAGTATCTTTTTTTTTTTTTAAGATTTTATTTATTTATTTGACAGCCAGAGATCACAAGTAGGCAGAGAGGTAGGCAGAGAGAGAGGAGGAAGCAGGCTCCCTGCTGAGCAGAGAGCCCGATGTGGGACTCGATTTCAGGACCCTGAGATCATGACCTGAGCCGAAGGCAGCGGCTTAACCCACTGAGCCACCCAGGCGCCCTACATTGTCATTTTTAATCATCACAGAAACATGATATGGTAGACATTATTATGATTGAATTGACGGATGAGGAAATAGAGTCACAAAGAGATTAATTAATGTACTCCAGGCCACATGATTAGTAAATTTTAGTGTTAAGATTCTAAGTTCTGACTCCAGGGCTGATGTTCCTAACTAATATGCTGTTCTGTTCCAGATAGTGCCTATTTGAGGCAGTTGGGTGGCTCAGTGGGTTAAGCCTCTGTCTTCGGCTCAGGTCATGATCCCAGGGTCCTGAGATCAAGTCCCACATCTGGCTCCCTGCTCAGTGGGGAGTCTCCCTCTTTCCCTCCATCTGCCTCTCTCCCTGCTCATGCTGTCTGTCTCTCTGTCAAATAAACAAATAAAATCTTTAAAAAAAAAAGGAAACAACAAATAGTGCCTATATTACTGGCCTCTCAGAAACTCTGGTACACTACCAAAGGCTATCAGTAGTCCTATTTGCACATGGCCAACTAGAATACTAGAAGAAATGCTGAAGACTTTAACATTGCTTCGAGGTCCCACAGATATAATAAATTAAAAGCCCTTGAACATAAAAAGATGTAGGAAGACAACCTTAAGTTCCTGAGGAGGATGCCCCAGACAGGATGGGAAGTGACGCTTTTCTTTGCCTCTTGATACAAGTTCTGTAAGGTTTTGAGTTGGCACAGTTGGTGTCACTAAAATAGCCTTCTGTTCCAGTCCTTGGGGAATTTGGTAAAACTTCTTTGTCAAGAAAAGCTACAAAATAGGAAGAGCTAGACTAAATTTTGGTCTTTCTTTTTAAAAATATAATTTGTTTTGAATAATGAAAGTAACACATGTACATTTTGTATAATTTGGAAAATAACAAGAAAACCACAAAGAAGAAAACTCTTCTATAATTCTACCACCCAGAGGGAACCACTATTAATATTTGAGTCTTCTATTCTTAATAGTCTTTTTTTTTGAACCTACAACATGAATATACACATATTTGGAAAATGTAATGATACCATGTTATGGTTTTGTAGGTAATTTTTATAACAACATATGGTGAATATTTTCCTAAAACATCATTTGAATGGATCCATAGTAATAAACCATAGGGATAGCCAAAATTTAATTAACCACACCTCAATTGTTCAGCATTTAAATTGTTTCCGATCTTTTCATATTCATGCAAATCTATGTTTATATCAGAGTATGATTATTTCCTGAAGGGGGGGAGAGGCTAAATCATTAATGCAAAGGTACATTTCACTCTGGTGAAGTTGTATAAATTAACACATGTGGAGTTGGGTTCCTATTTGATGACTAAAAGATCTGTAATTCCGGGGTAACTGAGCGGCTCAGTTGGTTAAACAACATCTGCCTTCGACTTGGGTCATGATCCCAGGGTCCTGGGATTGAGTCCCACATCAGGCTCCCTGCTCAGCAGGGAGCCTGCTTCTCCCTCTCCCACTGCCCCCTGCTTGTGCTCTCTCTCTCTGACAAATACATAAATAGAATTAAAAAAAAAAAAAAAAGTCTGCAATCCCTTTGGGGCCAGATCCTAAAAGGGTTGCCAGAATTGCAGGGGCAGATCCCTCCACTGGGAGCTGGAAGAGCAGGGGTTCCAAGCAACAATGAGAAAATACAAACCAAGCTTTTCAACTTTCATACCAGAACACTAACTTTGAAAAAAAAAAAAAAAAAAAGAAAACACTAACTTAGCCATATGCCACCTGTTTCTTGGTCTATACCTCAAAGTCCATGGATCAACAACACAAAATACATGTACTTCAAGTTCTCAAAAGTGATGTTAGCCCTAACCCAGCTAATTAGCAGTGCCATACCCCCACCCTGGGCTGGATGATTTGTGGGCAGAATACACTTCTTATTCATCCTGATATCCTCCGTGCCTTCATACTCAATATTTTCTGAATGAATGAAATCAATTCTATTTTCTGTTTATTACCTTAATTTAATTGACTTTTTTAGGGCCTTTCAAGAAGGTAAGCTCCAGAAGTTATTACAGGGATTGAGACTTTACCTGCTGTGAGAATAGAATTGGACCAAATGAAACCATTTTGACAGGTTGGAGCTTCTGGGTAGAGATCTCTTGCCCAGGCCCACTAATCTACATAAGTAAAGAAATCTTGAAATAATCATGCTCAAACCCGCATTTGAAATCTATTTGATTGCAACACACTTGTATAACTTGGTTTTATAGTATATATATCAAAGTTTTTTAAAAAATCCCTGTTCATATCAGCAGGAGAAATGTACTATTTCAACAAGATTGGGGTTGAAACTTGGTGACCAAGTTCTATTCTTTCAGGTCAAATTCCAGTAAAACATTATCACAAGATGGATTACAGCAAAAAATTTTCCAAGCTTTTACAGACCCCTAATAATAATGTTCTGCCAACATCCACTATAAGAAATGTTTTGTCAGTATGTACTTATCTCTAACACTCATTTATGCCACGCTCCTGAGAACCACATGGAATCTCCGTCACAGCCAGTACATTTGCATAAAGAAAGAAGATTCTGTGGGGTAGAGCAAGGCCTTAAGATGTCCCATAGTTTTCTCTCTAATGATTTTAGAACAGAAAAGATACTATATCGTTTCTGATATCTTTTTTTTTAAGATTTCATTTATTTAGTAGAGACAGTGTGTGTGAGCAAGAGAGCACAAGCAGAGGGAGCAGCAGAGGGAGAGGGAACAGCAGACTCCCTACTGAGCAGAGGGTCCAATGTGGGGCTCAATTCCAGACCCCGAGGTCATAACCTGAGTAGATACAGGCAGAGGCTTAGCCCACTGAGCCACCCAAGTGCACCATCTAATGCCTTTACTATGAAAGTCCCGAGTGCTTGTACCCTTATGCAAGCAAAGAGTTAATGTTTCTTTGCCTGTGAATACTAAAGGATGGGGTTTGGGTTTTAGATTAAGTGTTAATAAAGACCGGAATTTCAAGGTGATGGGTTTTTTTTTTTTTTTTTTAACTTCTCTGAGCCAGTGTTTCCTACTGTGTCAAAAGCAGGGGAAAAGGGAGAGTTGTGGGAGGCTGATTGTACTAGCATCATTTCTTTCCTACTTCTGTTTTCCTGGCTTTGCTAGTCAGCAAATTCTAAGAAATTTGGAGCCAGCATGGCGGAATGAAGATCTGTGGTATTTGGGGAAGACTAGCATGTAAACCCTATTTCTGCTATTTAAAAACTGTGAAATCGAGCACCTGGGTGGCTCAGTGGGTTAAGCCTCTGCCTTTGGCTCAGGTCATGATCTCAGGGTCCTGGGATCCAGGCCAGCATCGTGCTCTCTGCTCATCAGGGAACCTGCTTCCCCTTCTCTGTATGTCTACTGCTCTGACTACTTGTGATCTCTGTCTGTCAAATAAATAAATTTTTTAAAAAATCTTAAAAAAAAATAAACTGTGAAATCTTGGGTTAAGTCATCTAAATGAGCTTAAGTTACCGATACTATGGAACTCTGATAACATCTGCCTTAAGTAGCTTGTATGAGTTGCAAATAAGACGAAATTACTTGAATCCTTGTTGTCCAGTTTATTTAATTTTCAAATGTTCATGAAAGGCCTTTTCTTCTTTGCTTGGCTCCTTTTCCTCCACCTATTACATATCTGCTCCCGTTTCTTAGAGTTCTGCCATACCTTGCTTTTGTTGTATCAGTGAATATATAACCCTCAGGTGACCTATTCTCTTCTCATAGCTTCAACGCTTAAATATATGTTGATGTCTGCTATTGGTGTGTACCACTCTTGTTGAACTTTAGATCTACATATTATACTGCCTATTGGAGATGACCATCTCAGAAGGTGAAGGTCAAGTTTGGCCTGCATATAATTTTAAAACTTTGAATTAGTTCTCAACATTTCAAAATTGAAGGAGGTCTCTGGTTTGCCTGGAGAGAGCAAAGGCATAGCAGCATTGAGGCCATGTTCTGGCAAAGTAAAATCAACCAGTACCTGGGGCTGCTCATCCCCATAGCTGGACACAGGTCACCTCACTCATGGTAGGTATTTGAGTTTGCCACCCTGCAAGTTTAAGGAATTAATTAAATGGATGAAAGAATAACCCGATGGAATAATTAAATGGATTAAGGAATAACTCAACGATCATGTGGCCAGGACCGAAATTACTTCACCTGACCATGAACTCCTTCGGGCGTGTCTGAAAGAGTTGATGTGCCTTTGCTTGAATGCAGAGCTCTGTATTTATGAATGTTCATAAGTAGAAAGTATTTGCCTAAAGACCTGCAGTGAATTCCTTGTAGTTTACTGATTAGGTTGTGAGCTTTTTCATACATATGTTTCCTTTTGCTTAAAATACCCTCTTCTTCCTAATTCATCCTTTTCTCTTAGCTCATCCTTCAAAATTTAGCTTCCTGGGAAAACTTCCCTCATCCCCCAAACTGATTTCGTTGCACTTTCCCCCACATTTCTGTAGAATGCTTCTTTTATCGTAGTCTCCAATTATAGATTTTGTTCTAAAATGTGTTCTGCGATCTTTTATTCGAACACGATTGGGAACTTCTTGAGGGCAGATTACGTGTTGAGTTTTATTCCTATCCTATAGACTTCTTTTCACTTCCTCATAGAGGTCTCCTTGTATACCTAGTGTCAGGCATGCAGAAGGCTTGTAACAAATACTGGAAGGATCAATGATTAAAATTCTCCATCAACAGACTGTCTATGATTTGCTTTCTGTTGCCCTGTCAGCAATAATTTTGTCAGTGGTGGTAAATAGATGGACCAGTTCTGATTTATTACCTTAATTGATCAATTTATTTACAGTTTGTGCTGGAAAGTTGTGTTTTTTTTTTTTTTTATGCTAAGTGTTGGAGAATTGGAGAAACAAAGAAAGTGCAGGTCTAAACTCTTTAAGTCTTAAGTGGGGCCCAAAGTTGTTAAAAGGCATCCACTTCTCTCTTCTGGGAAAACACAGTGCCAGAATATTTAATTTAGCTACACATTCTCATGAGCATCTGTAACATCTGATTATCAAATAAATGACTCAGAATAAAATGGTATTGGGCTTACATAAAGTGGGGAGGGGACTGCTGTAATTACTAAGTGAAGACATACTGATGTCATTAATTTGCCCATGTAAGAAGTTAGTGGGAAATAAATTGAGATGAAATGCAAGGGTAACCTAATAACTTATTATTACCTTTGAAACCTTGGTTAATATCATCATTACAGTCTACTTATTAACTGTATATACCCCTACATTTACATCCTTAAATTCATTCCCACCCTTGGTATCACAGAAGGATCTTTCGTTTTGTTCATTCCTGCCACAGAGCTCCTAAAACCCTTGGAATTTCTTGGGATAAGAGTGATAGGAGTGTCTTTTAATGAGGCCAGTCTTGGCGAGCCTCTAGATAGCTTTAGCAAGGGGAGCCAGAAAGACCAAGCCTAGTTTAGTAGCTTGGAAATTTCAGCCCTACCTCCTGAGAGGGGAAAGGGGCTGGAGATTAAGTATAATCACCAACACCCAGTGATTTAGTCAGTCATGCCTACGTAATATAACCTCCATAAAAACCCATCAACAACAAGGTCCAGAGAGTTTCCAGGCTGGAGAACACCTCTAAGGGCTAGGGGCATGGCACATTCCAACTACACAGGGACAGAAGCTCCTGCACTTGGGACTTTTCCAGATCTCATGCTATGTACCTCTGCATCTGGCTGTTCATTTGTATCCTTAATAGTAAACCTCTGAATGTAAGTAATCTGCCTTCTTAAGTCCTGTGAGCCATTTTAGCAAAACGTCCAACCTGAGGAGAGGGTCATGGGAATCTTCCATTTATGTCTGGTGGAACCAAGGCACAGGTAGTCTGGGGCTTGTAATGGGGACCTGGAAGTGGAGGCAGTCTCGCCAGGGCTGAGTCCTTTCACTTAGGAGATCTGATATTAACTCCAAGGAAATAGCACCAGAATTGTTAGTCACCCAGCTGGTGTCGGAGGTAGGTAGTGTTGGGAAAGACATCAGATATGCGATGTCAGGAGGACAAAACCTCTCATGCCCTTGATCGTTAAATTGATCACATCAGGCTGATCATTAGCGGAACTGCTAAGTTACTTTAAACGGTCCCTTTAAATCTGTATGTCAATTCCTTTTCCCCGTTGCCTTTCATGCAATATTATTCACTTGCTCCACAAATATTAAAACCCTGTTATATGCCAGACCTATGCTGGGACCTAGGGAATAGTGGGAAGCAAAACCAGATATGAGTCCCCACTCTCAGGAGCCTAGTGATAAAAACAGACATCCATCAAAGAACCATATATATATATATATATATATATATATATATATATATATATATACATAAAGTTGTATATATATATATATATATATACTTTTATAGATTTACAACTGTGGTAAATGCTGAAAGTGAGAGGTATAAGATGCTCTGACTGTTCTCATCAGAAAAAGCATGACACGCTTTCCTAAGGAAGCTGGAATCTAAAGACCTGTAGGAGGAGAACTAAGTGAAGGTGTGGGAGTGGGCAAAGTCTTCTGAGACTGAGGATTCTTTTTCTTCTCCCTCCTCTTTCAGCACCCTCCTCCTCTAGATACCCCCCCCCACCATCAATTTGGCTTCTATTAATAGCCTCTCAGAATATACCCAGAACAGCATCAGAAGAAAACATTTCATAGGCTTCTTTTTTATTATTTTTTTATTATTTTTTTTCATAGGCTTCTTTTTTAAAAAACGGTTAACAGCATTAGACGCTCAGTAAAGAAAGGCCCCTAACTTCTCATAATTGAGCACAGTACTGGTCTCCTAATCGGTTTCCTTCTCACTTCTCAGGAGGACCCCCAACTGGATGCACCTAGCATTCATCCAGCTAGGGCCTCAGGGATAGCAAAAATTACTAATAGAGCTAAGACCCAAGACTATCGGATGGCAGTGGAAGCAACTTACTTTGCTGAGTGGAGTCACAAGAGATTCAAAATAGGTTTTGAAGGGTGAGGAGGAGAGGGGACGGCAGGAGAAGGGAGCACCCACAAGGCATAGAGGGGTAAAAGAACACATATTTGCAGGGACTGAGGGTAGTTTGGAATTCTCTTAAGTAAGTCAGGAAAACATCATAATAAAATAGTGAAACTAAATCCACTTTCTAAAAATACAAAGATCAAATGTCAGTGAACTCTAAAAGTCCCATAGGCAGAAGTAGTCATTTCTCTAAAATCCTTGGTAAATGAGTTGTTGCTACATGTATTAATCTAAACATCTGCAACAGTCCTAGCTTCTAGAATCTTTAGTTTAGTTCCTTGGAATCTGTGTATTTTCCTGGCATACTTTATTTAAATTCTTTCCCATTTTTTAAATTGTCTTCCAAGTGTTACCCTTCTTTCTTGCTTACCATGTAGAACAATCTTTGTCAGATGATTTCCATCTTCCCAGACTGTGATGTAGTTGACTAAGAGTTTCTTTGGCATAGCTCTTTCCTTTTAGTTGCCAGACTGGAAGCTTCTACCTAAAATGGCACATGGCAAGGGCTAGAGGAAAAAATGTCAAGAAAACAGGTTCAGCCTATGGAGAGAACCAGCCACTGAAAACTTCCATTAGGAACACATCTAGAGGGAAAACAAATGTTTCTGCAGGACTTTTTTTTTTTTTTTTTTTAAGATTTATTTATTTGAGAGAGAGAGACAGTGAGAGAGGGAACACAAGCTGGGGGAGTGGGAGATGGAGAAGCAGGCTTCCCACCCAGCAGAGAACCCGATTCTGGGCTCTATCCCAGAACCCTGCGTTAAGGGGCTGGCCTCCTTAACGACTGAGCAACCCAGGCGCCCCTCTGTAGTATTTTTGATTAAGCAAGCTGTATAGTTCTCTATTGTTACATCACCAGACAAATATTCCTGTGTGTGCCCATTTTCAATGGATAAAGAAGGCAAACCTTTCTTAAAATTGAGAATGTTGCAGAATGTTTCCATTTTGTGGGACGAAAGGAGGCATCAACAGGTCTTAGCACACATCTGATGCTAGGGCTCTGCATGCAGTCTCAACGCTATCTTGTTTAGTCAGCTATCAGGAGCCTAGATGGGGAGATGCTCATACAGTTTCATCGTGGTGACAAACTTGAGATGGAACCCACTCCCTTGATTCTCTGGAGAGTAGTTTCGTGCTCATTTAGGTCATTAACAGCCACGTGAGACCTGAGCCCAGGCTGCTGATCCTTCATCAATGTTCTTTCCACAGCAGGCTGAGATTCTCGTGACCTTTCTCTTCCAGTCTTGTTTCTCTTCTTTCTGTCATTTTTCTTTTTCAACAGTGTGGTTATCTCTGTTCTTTGAAAATGGGTTGTTTGAAATCATACTTCAACAATATAATTCAACATTTAGCAACGGATCATCTACTGCACACTAGACCTTGACACTGTAGTAGGCATTTGGTTGAATTAGAATAAGATAAGCAATGTAGAGATAACTAAAATACAAAGGAGAATATAGGAAGGCTTTGTAAACAAGTTCTACAGGATTTCAGAGCTGGGTGTGGGGAAGCTGGCCTGGGACTTGGGCTTTTAATGAATGGAAACGATTTTCACGAGGAGATGAGGGCCCAGGGAAGGAAAAGAATTCTAGGTAAAATGAAGAGCAATAATAAGGGTAAAGAGGAAGGAAACTTGGGGGAGCGATGTCAAGTAGAATATGACTAACAAAGAACTTATATTAAAAGAGAAAACGTGAGACAAGATGGAAACATAAGCTGTACTGTTTAAGCAGCTAGCAAGGAGAACTTCCTATTATAGAGATTAGAGTCGCTGAAATACGAGAGGATAGAAGCCGCAGTCAGATGTCCCCTGATCAGGCTAAAGACAGGTCACCTAGAAGCAGGCTGGAAGTGGGTGGAAGCCGGCAAGCAATTAACTAAGGTTGCTGTTAAGATGGACTGTGTGGACTGAAGTCAAGAGCGAGGCTGAGGAGACTCTTACTAGCACACTCCTACCTCTAGGGGGTGCTCAAGACTTCTGTCCTTCATTCTCATGAAAAAGGAACTCAAGTGAATCTAGAACAAAATGGAGATTTTATAGAAACTTCTGCGGGAGATTGTGTTGGAGGAAGAAAGTCATACATGGAAGCGGGCTGAGAAAATATTTTCCCTATCAATCATCTCCGGGGATCCTTAGCTTTGTTTAGATCTCGTAATGTACTTATCTTTTCATCTCTTCTCTGCCTTGTGTTTGGCGTCTGCTGGGACATTCTGAGTCAGAAGGGCAAAAATATCACTGGGGAGTCCACATTGTCCAGCTTGATAGGATCTGGAGCCAGCGTGAGCTGGCAATAAAGATAACGGGCAGAAAGCCCCAGTGTCCTTTGTGCATATGTCTGGTGAAAAGCCTGTAACAGCTCCATGCATGATTCAGGATCTGGTCAGATTGTTCCCACGTTAACTGTAATAAGATGTGCATCTGGTGTGGTCACATAAGTCACACCGGTCACTGGGACTTCGGAGGCAGGATCTCAATGGGCAGAATTCTTGCTGAGAGAGTTCTTGCTCAATGCTTCAGCTACTGATTACCAATAGGCAGAGACAGAGGGCTATTTCTGACACCAGAAAAGGTGTCCTTGAGAGGCTGAGAATGCAAAGGCACCTACCTGCACCGTGGTGCGGCTCTGTCCTTCATGGTCAGGGAGAACCTGCTTTTGGCCAGGATTCACTTCTGGGACCAAAACAGTCTCATCAGCAGAAGCCTGGAATTGGAAGAAATGCAAAGCCAACTGTGAGGCACACACCTTCTCTAAAATGAAGGCTATCTTCGTGGACAGACTCGGTCCCACTTAATTTAGGAGTGAGAAGCTGGAAACGCCAAGAGCGATGGCATGAATCTAGGACCCTGGAGAGATGTTTAACCTACAGGAGTAAAGGAGGGCTGTGAATGACTTACAGGAGAGAGATGACAATACTGTAAATTCTTAGTTTCACCAGTTCACAGTAGTGTTTAGGTGCAAATCTATGGGAAAGCAGGCAGCCTACACAGGTGTAGGACTTACCCTAGCTTGTGGGTGTGTCAGAGAGGTATAATTTTAACACTAGTTTTTATTCATATATTCAGAAAGCATTTTTAAAACCATCTTCCATGGTCCAGTTATAGGAGTTACATTATTATTCTAGCATGCCATCTGATATTCTTATATGAAGGTCCATGTGTTCCAGCCCAACAAATCTTTTATTCTATCATTTAACGTACTCCTAACTTTCTAATTTAATAACAATTTATTTCATTATAAAATCCATAACTAATGCAGAATATTTGAAGACACAAAAACCACAGTGTAAAACAAAAATTAGCCATAATTGTATCAAAGATAATTTTGATGTATGCACTTTTACTGTTTCTGACTATATATGTGCATGTTTTAAAATAAAAATCACCATGATATTTACACTGATTGTAGCTTTTTCTTTCTACTGACTAATGAGTATTTGTGAACTTTTTTCAATGTCAGCAAATGATTTACATCAAGATTTTTTTCTTTATAATTTTTTTGTTTTTTAAGATTTTATTATTCGACAGAGAGAGAAAGATCACAAGTAGGAAGAGAAGCAGGCAGAGAGAGAGAGAAGGGGAAGCAGGTTCCCTGATAAGCAGAGAGGCCCATGCCAGGCTTGATCCCAGGACCCTGAGATCATGACCTGGGCCAAAGGCAGAGGCTTAGCCCACTGAACCACCCAGGCGCCCTCTTTATAACTTTTTAAATTTTTAAGTATTAATTAGCTGTGCACTGTTGTGAACTTAGAAAATGGAAAAAAATTGCCCAGAAGGAAGTCAGTCATTGAGAATCCTATCATCCATTGATTAATTGCTTTTGATATTTTAGTCTATATCCTGGAAATCTGTTTTTAAAAGTTCTATAAGTAATAACTAAATGTATTCTCACTATAAAGTTTCAAATAATACAGAAATATTTTACTTTTTACTTTGCATGTAATAAAAATCAGGTCATTGTTTCTTTGAGTAAACTTTTGTCTGTATTTATCTGTAAATGAAATACAGAAAAGTCTGAAAGGAGGCATAAATCACTGGGCTGAAGTCAAGATGTGAGCAGGGCCACTCTCCCAGAAGAGGGCTCTATGGGACACTCTGTCTCTTGCCTCTTCCAGCTTTTTTTTTTTTTTAAGATTTTATTTATTTTTTTGACAAAGAGACACACAGTAAGAGGGAGAATACAAGTAGGGGAGTGGGAGAGGGAGAAGCAGCCCTCCACCCCCTTGCAGAGCTGGATGTGGGGCTTGATTCTGGGACCCTGGGATCATGACCTAAGCCGAAGGCAGACACCCAACGACTGAGCCACCCAAGTGCCCCAGGCTCTTCCAACTTTTAAGACTTTCAGCATTCCTTATTTTATGGCTGCGTCACCCTAATCTTCAAGGCCAGCAGCTTCAAATCTCTGTGTTCCAATTCGTATCACCTTGTTTGATCTCTCCATCAAATCTCTCCCTGCCTCTCTCTTAGGACCCTTGCCAACAATCCAGGATAATCTCCTCATCCTTAACTTAATCGCATCTACAAAGGTTCTTTTTCCAAATTAGGCAACATCTGTAGGTTCCAGTGAATTGGGCGCCACTATTCAGCCTGCTAAACCTGTCATCTTTGTGTGGGAATGGAGTGCTGTGAGTCAATAGGAAGAAGGGAAAGGGGAGACTGTTCTAAGGACACCAGCCCTAAAGCCCGTTCCACTCCTAGGGGCTAGGGAGGAGACACATGATAGCCAGAGTCATTGGATCAAGAAGAAGTTAAGTTGCTGAATGGTCAACTGAGAATCTGTCTGAGATGGCAGAACTAGGACTGGAGCCCATAGAGGAAGTTCAAGGCCAGAGCCAGAGGCACAAATGGATCAGAGGACAGGGGAGGAGGCCATATACAGGAGCCCTGGGCAGAAAGATTCCTAACCTCATCATCAGTGTGAGAGATAAGTGGAAGGACTCAAAAGATGGGACTTTGGTGCCACAAGGAATTTTCCGTGTTCACAATCCATCCGCTGACTTAATACCTGCTATTGATTGTATTCTGCAAATTAATCCTTTCTATAAACCTGTTTTAAGTGACCTTGTAAGGGGTTGAGCCAGACCTGCCTGTCTCCTCATGAATACTCAGGGTGTGTGGGAGGGGAAATAAGCTGATGGGATCTTTAATAGGTGATTGGTGACTAGCCTGGAGACCTTACAGAAAGACTATACCAGACATTAAGTGTTTCACGGAAACACCCTTCTAAGGGCTGAGTCTGTCATTCTGACTAATTGGGGGGCTTACAGAGATGGTATATTTTTCTCTGAGAGGCTAGAACATTTCGGAGAGCTTGAGTAGATGAACGTCTGTATGAGTGTTGGTAGTGGGTGGGGACCATTGTGTCAGCCAACTCTCTTCACCAAGAGCAACCATAGTGGAAGATCAAGCTTTAATTCGAAAGTCTTCAGAGATGACTGGGCTGGATTTCCCCAGCCACATACAGGAGAAGCCTCAAGGAAGAGGAAAGGGAGAAACACTGTGGTGACATGGAGGCCTTCACCCAGTTCTCGCCCCTGCTCTGGGCATTTCCTCCACTGTGAGCTGTGCTCTTGCTGCCCTCAAAGGGCCTCAGCTATTTTCTGAGTAAGATGGAGAAAGTGTTTGATGATTAAGTGGAGAGAGGGTTGAGCTGGAACAATGATAGGCCTCATGTTGGGACATTCCAACCCTGAGAGAGGAGGGGAGCTGAAACCAGTGGGAGGGGAGAGAAGGAGAGCACATATGACCCAGAGTAGGGCATTTCTCCCCAGAAATTGATAGTTCATATGCACAGATTAGTCATTTAATAAATGAGTCTTGTAACCCTCTTCCATGAGGGTATCAGTAAAAATGATACTAATAAATTCAAATGCCTTAGGGTTAGGCATTATGCTTTTCCTTTTCCTGGAGTTCTTTTCTCCCCCTGGAAAACTCCTCATCCTTCAGCATTTAAACCTCCAATAATGGGGGTGCCTGGGTGGCTCAGTGGGTTAAGCCACTGCCTTCGGCTCAGGTCATGATCTCGGGGTCCTGGGATCGAGTCCCGCATCAGGCTCTCTGCTCGGCAGGGAGCCTGCTTCCCTCTCTCTCTCTCTCTGCCTGCCTCTCCATCTACTTGTGATTTCTCTCTGTCAAATAAATAAATAAAATCTTTAAAAAAAAAAAACCACTCCAATATGATGTTCACACAACACTTTCAGATTCTTAGCACCTTTCAATTCTTACATCCTGTGGGTCTTCTTTATTCTGGTGATTCAGTAATATTCTTGAGGAAGATTTACAAATTCTATATATCTGAGTCCCACCCAGATTTTTTAAATTAGGTGGGACATAAGCATTTGCAGTTTTTAAAACTTAAAATGGTTCTAATTCTGTGGCTGAGAACCAGTAAACTATCACATCATAAGCACAATATACCGGAGTATAAAGACTGTCCCACTTTCATTTTGTTTCCCTGCCTCGTAGTGTAAGGGCCTACTTAGCCAGCGATTTCAGCTTGGTTAAACAGTGATTTTGTCGTTTATGCAGTAAAACTTAAACTGACCCTGCCCCCCACGCAGGGGAACTTAATTAAAAGCAAGTCCAGGAAACCAGTAAAATATGGTCCGACCAGTCCCTGATAACAGAGCCCAGAATACAAGGACAAGTCAGTCCGGGTGGAGACATCCAATCAGTAAAGCCCACATACTATCTCCCTAACTACCAAAGAATGTGGGCCCCACCTTTTGGGCACCTATTCTGACCAAGGTGATAGGCTAGTTCAAATATCTACTATAGGGTGAATTGTAATTCAATTGGCCAGCTGTGTGTGACCTAGCATGACTATGCAACTTTCTCTGTGTGTTACAATCTCATTGGCCACTTTGTGTGGCCAGGCTCAACCACAAGGCCTTTGCCCTATAAAAGTTAGTCTGTGAGGCTGGGAGGGGTTGCCCTCTCTGTAAGAGGCGGCTCCGACCAGTCGGTTTGATTCTCTATGCTTGGTGCGAAATAAAGCTTTGCTTGACCTTCACTTTGTATCAGTTTCGCTCCTCTGATCACGGACCCTAACAGTAGCATGTTGTAAGCACTCAGTAAGAGTTTCTTGAATTTACTGAAAGAATTAGAAAGCAGAGAGAGCTGAAGTGTATATGTTTAATGAAGGACATGTTCTAGGGCAGGGCAGGTCAGGAGTGCTGAGAGTCCCTGGCATTGAATGAGGTATTAGCCCAGAGGGGGAAGCCTAGAGTGAAAGATACTAAAAGAAGTGGGTATCAAAGCCCAGCGTGGCCTAGTCTACATTCCTTTGACATAAGATTGCTGCACAGCTGGAATGGGATCACATTTTGAATAACGTACTCAGGACTGGGGGATAGACATTGTATCAGGTACCCTTAAAGGGAAATAAGAGATGCTGACAAGACAGAGTTTTTTTTTTCCTTAACGATTTTTATTTATTTATTTGACATAGAGAGATCACAAGCAGGCAGAAAGGCAGGCAGTGATGACCTAAAATCACATGGTAAATCCTACCATGTCTTTGTGGCTTGGAACAGTTCCTGATTCTTCTGCCTTACAGAAAGTGTTAGAAAACGGAGTTTCTGCAGAACCAAGCAGAGAGGTGACTGAAGAGGATGGCATTGATATCAGGGTGGCATTGATATCGGCTTCCAAAAGTGATGAATGAGCTTGAAGTTTACTTGAAGGAAGTAAGGAATACGGAGGAGAAAGAACAGAGCAACATTAAATCTAGACCTGAAATGTTTGAGGAGAAAAAAATCTCAGATTCACCTCTATACTTATCAAACTCATTATTCAAAATCTCACCTGATGGCACAGTTGGGACACATGCACACACAGAGTCAGAGAACCTATGAGATTTTGCTAAATACTAATTTTTCAACAAATAGATAAAACAATAAGATTAAAAAGATATATTTAATCAGGGGTGAGCTGTTTGACTCACAACACTTTTGACACCAAATGTATGTTTGTTTATTTGTTTTTCCCTCACACCAATTCTCTGATTCTTTGGACACCAACTGGATGTGGCACAATTCCGTTCTAACACTAACTACCTGAAGTTAGACTTCATAGGTTTAAGGGCTCAATCCTACAAGACTGCTTATTTTCAGATGCCAATTGCAAGTCCCAAGCCACCCCTGTATGTGCTTCTGAACAAGCAGGTATAAATTGCGGATTCCCACTGTGCTCTTCTTAGGTACAAAAATTTGCTAGAACAGCTCACAGAACTCTAGAAGTCACTTCATTTGTGTCTACTAGTTTATTATAAAGGATACGAATGAACAGCCAGCTGCACAGGTACACAGAGCAAAGTCTGGAAGCACCCTGAGTTGTAGGAGCTTCTGTCCTCATGGAGTGGGGGTGTACCACCCTCCCCAAACCTCCATGTGTTCCCCAACTTGAAAGCTATCCAAACCTCATCTTTAATGGGTTTTTATGGAGGTTTCATTGCATAGGAATGACTGATGATATCATTGGCCATTAGTGATTGAACTCAATCTTTAGCTCCTAGTCTCCCCTGCCTGGAGATTGGGGGTTGCCAGGTTTGGTCTTTCTAGCCAACCGCCACCCCCCCACCATTCTGAAGCTATGAGGCCCCAGCCATCAGTCATCTCCTTAGCATACAAAAGACAATCCTATCACTCCAAGGACTTAGGAGCAAGGGACAAAGACCAAACACTTTTTTTGCACCCCAAGGGATGTCTTTGCAGAGAAAGAATGCTGCCTTCTGTTCTCTGGTGGTGCTAAGTATGATGGAATCATCCTGAAATTTGAGCCAGAAAATTTATGTAAATAATTTAAATCAAAGTACAGCTTTAAATGTCTGTTGACTTAACTTAGGCTAGAACTCCATTCAAATGTTACATATGCACATTTGCAAGATACCTGATACCTGTGCTTCGGGCTTGGGGTGGGGGTGAATGGGGAGGGTAGAGAAAGGGTAACCCTCTGCAGCTCTTGCCAGTTTTATCTTCACTTGGAGTATTTCCTCCCCTGATTTTTATGTTACATGGACTTGTCTCATGATGGCACCATTGTGACATGTGTACAGGCTGGTCACACCCTTTTCAACTGTTTTATTTTAAAGCCCTTTCTCCTGATGGACTGGGCCCAAAGCTTACCTGTTCCCCACCCACCCCCCCTCCGCCCCAGCTTTAGAATGGAAGGCAAATAGTGAGGCTTCTTCTCAGGAGATTTTCTAGCTTTTGCCATTGCCATCATTACTTCTAACCACCCAACCTGAGTTATGATCAGCAGCTCACACACATATACAGCCAAGATCTATGAGCAGCATGGTACTATTTAAACTTATGTTTTATAATCATCTCAGCCACTGTTTCTGGATGACTATAGTTATGGAGACCTCTACCACATTACTGCTAGACTACTTGTGTTATATTTATATAGACTACTTGTTCTTATATTTCATTTGGTTCTTCTTTTGGGGTAGTTTCTTTTCTATTTTATTTCTTAATGCATAGGATTTACGTTTGCATACCTGAGACACTGCTGAAGAAAAGGTTAGTTTTACATTTGAATGACTGGTAAGTAATGTGATTTTAGTTGGTATTTATTAAAATAAAAGAATTCTTGTGGGGGCGCCTGGGTGGCTCAGTGGGTTAAGCCGCTGCCTTCGGCTCAGGTCATGATCTCAGGGTCCTGGGATCGAGTCCTGCATCAGGCTCTCTGCTCAGCAGGGAGCCTGCTTCCTCCTCCTCTCTCTCTGCCTGCCTCTCTGCCTACTTGTGATCTCTCTCTGTCAAATAAATAAATAAAATCTTAAAAAAAAAAAAAAGAATTCTTGTGGGATTGTGTGAAATCAGTTTTCTTGTGGCGTTATACTCACACAACATATAAACAGACTAAACAAAAGCATTTTCATGCTTAACAACTAGCAGGAAGTCCATATTGCTCACTAAATGTTTACTGAGGACTTACTCTGTACTTACTGTGGGCCAGATACATGGGGGGCAGGGCTCATAGGACACAACAAGATGCTGTGTGCTCTAGTAAGTAAGACAGTGGCAGTCCCCATCATTCTTTGCTTAAATTCCTTGGAGGGCCTTGGGTCCAAACTGGTTTAGAATTTTCCTCTCCTGCCCAGAGAACCGGCTGAAAGAGCCCAGAAAGGGGAGAGAAAGCTTGAAGAATCCACACTAGGTGGTCCCTCTGGCCCTCTGCTTTGACTTCTTTGCTGTCCTACTCCCTTCAGTTCATGTTTCATATTAATTATTGCTGGTTTTTCTTCTCAGCTTTGAGTAAATCCTGGTTTTGTCTCTGGGTCTCTACTTGAAATCCTCTCAGTTCCCTTCTCTGCAGCTTAAGGAGAAGTTTCACCCTACCCATAACCAGACCTAGTTTCTGGAACTGAAGGAGCAGGAGGCTGGCTGAGGACAAAGCAAAAGCTGGCGCCTTGCACCCCCACCTTCACCTGCTGTCAATCAACCCCCTCAGCCCCACCTGAAACTTGTTTGTATCTGTCTATAAAAACTCTGCACCAACCCAGCTCTGGACCTCTCGGCGTTATCGGCAATGAGCGGCGCAGAGGTCCAGATTCGAACCTGCAATAAACGACCCTTGCTGCTTGGCTTTGACTCACGTCTCTGGTGGTCTTTTAAGGTGGAGGTAATATTCAGTTGGCATTTCAGAACTACAATCCCCGAGTAGCACTCTAGTTCCCACTTGCCTTGGAGAGGACTTGGGACACGATTCATAGCTTTGCAGTTAAAATTCCTTAGTTTGACACACGAAGCCCCTTTAGATCTGACACCTGCTTGTCTTTCTAGCTTTGTCTCTTGCCATCCTTCACCCTGTGTGTTAGGTTTCAGTTGTACTGAACTTCTTCAGCAGTTTCTGGAACAAGTAATTTTATTTTCCATCTAAGAATTTTTTTTCTACCTATGAGCAAGACCCTAATAAGTGTGAATTGCTGAATCAAGATATATCCAAATGTTACCAAAACTAAAGGTGAATTTGGTCACATATGAGAATCATCAGTGCTCAACAATTATTGAGTATCTATTACATGCAAATTACAGCTTAATCTATAAGGATGTCATGATTTAGGGAGGAACCATATAGAACCCTGAGGCAGGGAAGACTGATAATCATATTAGAGGTTCAAACAACATTCTATGGGATTCTGATGGAAACAAAAGTTAATTCTGATTAGAATGATCAAGTCAACAACTTATGGGATGAAAACAGTCTGTGCAAATCAGGATAACCAGCTAATGAATGTTGGACAGAATAGAGAGTAGATTGAGTAATAACAATTACATGTCAGCTGGTTATTTTGCCCTGCAATGGCCTTAAACTCTGAGTGATAAGGAAGTGAGAAAGTAGAAGAAGGAAGTATGGCAGGATCTAGAGGGAAGGAATTTATTCTTGTAAAAGGAGGAGGAGAAGTGGAACCAAAGGCAGGAGAAAGAGGGGTAAAGATCATGGGTGTAGTATCTTCCTGAGTCTCTTTAGTTCCAAAATTGGGGAAGGAAAGAAGAGAGCCAACCATGGACCCAAAGGAAGGCTTGGTGTCAAAACAAGAAGAAAACACAAGAAATAGAATATTTCACACAGGAACTTTGCTATGGTACTACTGCTTATAAAATGTTTGTATCAGGAACATTTTACTTATGATACAGATAAAAGGGTGGCAAAGCCACAGTTATAGAAAAATGTCTAAGGGAAAATGTTATTACGGTTATTGTTAGAACTATTCACAACAATTCCCACTCTCCATTAATACTGAACTTCCCACCTCTTTTAAGACTGATTGCTGAGGCTAGGACTTCTAGTACTAAGACTGATGTGGCTACGTGGCTTTTTTTGGCTAATAAAATGCGAGTGGGAGGGACAAACAGGCTAGAATGAACGAGAATTACTTCTTACCCACTGAGATTTGGGATTTAAGTCTAAGCTAAGCTATCTTTCCTAATGCAATTATCCATAAATGAAAAGATTCCTAATATTTTCGTAAAGAAAGATTTGTGGGCTTTCCCTTTTACGAAGATGACGCCGAAAGCTAAGAAGGAAGCCCCTGCCCCTCCCAAAGCCGAAGCCAAAGCAAAGGCTTTGAAAGCCAAGAAAGCGGTGCTGAAAGGCGTCCGCAGTCACAAAAAAAAAAAGAAGATCCGCACATCATCTACGTTTTGATGACCCAAGACTGCGTCTACGAAGGCAGCCCAAATACCCTCGAAAGAGCGCCCCCAGGAGAAACAAGCTTGACTACTGTGCCATCATCAAGTTCCCCCTGACTACTGAGTCAGCCATGAAGAAAATAGAAGACAACAACACACTTGTGTTCATTGTGGATGTCAAGGCCAACAGGCACCAGATCAAACAGGCTGTGAAGAAGCTCTATGACATTGATGTAGCCAAGGTCAACACCTTAATCAGGCCTGATGGAGAGAAGAAGGCATACGTTCGGCTGGCCCCTGACTATGATGCTTTGGATGTTGCCAACAAAATTGGGATCATCTAAACTGAGTTCAGCTGGCTAAATCTAAATACAGTTTTTTCATGATAAAAAAAAAAAAAGATTTGTGGGACAAGTTGAACGGGTATTACAAGAGATGGAAACAATATAATGCAAGACTTATAATTCCTTTTTTTCCTTCCAATAATTTACCTATACATTTTTCTTTTTGTAATTTTCTCCTTCATACACAAGCATCCACTTTTATGGTTTCAACAACTGCCTTGGTATGAATCATTTAAGAGCTCTATGTGTCTAGCCCTGAGAATCATATTCTCATTTCTAGCTGCCTACAGAGACATGCTCTTCTTAGAGGACAACCACTTAAACTATTCAGACATGTTCATGTCTAAAAATGAAACCATGAAACTCCCCAACAAACCAACTGTCCTCCAGAGAAAAACCCATCCATCCTTAGGGGTGAACTTAGCTTGCTTCCTTGTCTTTTTCCTTGTTATTCAATGTCTTCTTCAAAATGCCCCTCACATTTACCACTTTCCCTTCACTCACACCTTAGCTACCTTGCTCTGAATGTACTTAACTCACACCTGAACCATGGTCACAACCCCACTTCCCCTCCAGCAGTATCCACCCACCAGTCCATCCCAGTCACTCTTCAAGGACCCTCTTCAACCCTTCAGTCTTGTGTCCAACATGCTCTGCAGTGCACTCATCCAGTCCTCTCCCAGTGATTCCCAGCTCTTGTGCTCAGGCCAACTTCTTTGCTGTGCTGTGTAAATCACTCTGCTCAGTCTTACCTCACTTCTCTGCTAAAGATTTTACTGCCAATTGGGCAAGTATTCTAACTTGCATCTTCCCAGTCAAAAATCCCATCCACCCCGGGGCTCCTGGGTGACTCAGTTGGTTAAGTGTCTGACTCTTGATTTCAGCTCAGGTCATAATCTCAGGGTAAGATTAAACTCCTCATCAAGCCTGAATCAAGCCCCCTTACCAGGCTCCACACTAAGCAGATCCTCTTGTCCCTCTCCCTCTGCTTCTCTCCCCATATCCACTCTCTCTCATTCTCTCTCTAAAACAGATAAATAAAATCTTAAAAAAAAAAAATCCCACCCATCCTTAAGGCTCATATTCAATTCCATTTTTTTTTCTTTCTGGAAGACTTACCCAACAAATGTCATCCAAACAGATCTCTCCCTTTCTCTACCCACACAGCACTTAGTCACAAAGTTCTAAGTTCTCTTAGAAATCATACAGAACAATCTCCTAATTTTATGGTTGAGGTTCAGAGACTTGGCCAGTCCTGCAATCAGTCAGTGGCAGCTAAAACTAGAAGCCAGGTGTTCTGACTTTAGTTTCCTTCCTGCGATGCTTTTTCTGCCTTTTTTTCTTTTTACCAACGAATGTATTTTAGAGTTTAATTCTATCCAATCTTGCATTTTGCTTAATGTTTATTAATCATGCATCCCTGATTAGATTATAAGCAGCTTAGGAACAATGAGCTCAGTCCGTATTAGGCACAAGCCCTTATTTTTGGCTTCTGAAGCTGAGGTTCAGTGTAAGGTTGAAATGCAGAGCCAAGCCATTAAACCAATAAGTTTTGGAACAACTGGAAATCAGCCAGGAACATGAATGGAACATTAGAGGAAAAAGGAAGGTAGTAATTTAAGGTCAGGACTTTAGATGAGCAGAGTCAGGAAAATTCAAATTACAAAGTACAAACTCCTTGGTTGAATTACAGATGGTCAGAAAGAGTTAAATCAAGCAACAGGTCCCTTACTCAACACCTAGAATAGGGCAATAAGGAGAAGGAAAGGAAAAGGACTCACCAGCGATCCCCTGAAATTTCCTCTGTATAGCTAGAGAAGCTGACCCTAAAAGAGGACACCAAGCTTGGGAAAGCCTGATTTTTTTAAAAAAGATTTTATTTATTTATTTTAGGAAGAGAGAGAGAGAGAGAGAGAGAGAGCAGGGGGAGGAGCAGAGGGAGAAGGAAAAGCAGACTCTGTGCTGAGCAGGAGCCTGACTCAGGGGACATGGGGGCTTAATCCCATGACTCTGGGATCATGACCTGACCCAAAATCAAGAGTGGATGACCAACTGATTGAACCACCCAATCAGTTTGATTTTTATTTTATTAAGGTATAACTGACATACAACATTATATTAGTTTTAGGTATACAACCTAATGATTTGGTATTTGTATATATGGTGAAATGATCACCACAATAAGTATAGTTAACATCAGTCACCACACGTAGTCACGGAAGTTTTTTTTCCTCATTCTCTTAGCAACTTTCAAATATGTAGTACAAGGATAACTATGGTTGCCATGACTTATTTATTTTATAACTGGAGTTTTTTGCTTTTGAGCCTCTTCACCCATTTAATACATTCCCCATCCCCAAGTCTAACTTTTAATTATAGATGGTCTGGCCAGCCAGAGATGGGCAGAGCTGCTCTGAGCCAAAAGGCAGTAGATGTTTTTAGCTGACTGTTGGCACAACCCCAGCCATGATTCTTTCTTGGGAAGCCTTGCCAGATCCCATCCTTCCTGAATACTGGCCCAGACCCTTGGACGGAGACCTATGCCTCTTGACTTCTGCCCTAGCTAAAGGACAACGGATCCCATCTACCAGTGACTGAGTTTGCCGACCTGTGCCAACTCCCTCTGTACCTTAACATAAACCACTCAGCATGGAGTACACAAGATAATGTACTCTTTTATCTCACCTTTCCTTCCCAGTTTTACTTCCCACTGTATCCCTTTACATAATCTTACACTGCAGCCCCACTGGTAACCACCATTCCTTACAAACAATATATATTGTTTCATGCCTCCATGGCTTTGTTTGTGTTATTACCTCTGCTTAGAGTGCTTTTCCTGTTGCCTTTCCAATACTGTATTGGACCGACAAATTCTTACTTGTGTTTTTAAGACCCAACTCATACGCTCTCACCTTAGTCAAATATTCTAAGATTCTCCCTAATTGGAATAGAGCAAGTCGTTCCTTTCCTCGGGCACTCTTCATCATTGTTTGTGTCTTATATAGAACTTTAAAAATTCTGCTTTATAGTTGGTATAGTTCTATAGCTTCATCCTAAGGTATTTAAGAACTATGTGTTAATTATTGCTTTCCCTCACAATACCTGGACCATTGTGTTGTGCACAATAAACACTGAATAAATCTGTTGGGCTAAGTCTTCAATTGGTGTTCTTTTATGCTGTATATTTTAAAACAAAATTTATTCTTCAGGGCAGTATTAGGTTCACAGCAAAAATGAGGGGAAAGTACAGAGAATTCCCATATCACCGCACCCCAACAAAAGCACAGCCTCCCTAACAACATCCCCTGCCACGATGTTACACTTGCTACAATTGATAAACCTACATTGACACATCATTATCACTCAAATGCCATCGTTTTTTAAAATGTATTTATTTATTTAAGAGAAAGTGTATGCAGGCAGGGGAAGGGGCAGAGAGAGAGGAAGGAGGAGAGAAGCAGACTCCCCTTCATCCCCACTGAGTGAGGAGCCCAGTGTGGGGCTCAGTACCATGACCCTGAGATCATGACCCAGCCAAAATCAAGAGTCAGCCTCTTAACCGACTGAGCCACCCATGCACTCCCCAAAGTCCATATTTTACATTAGAGTTCGTCCTTGGTGTTAGACATATTTTGAGTTTTGACAAATGTATAAGGACATGTATCTATATCATAGTTTCCCAGTCCTAAAAATCCTCTATGCTCCAACTATTCATCCCTCTCTTCCTGCTAACCCCTGGCAACCACTGATCTTTTTACTGTCTTCCTAGCTTTGTCTTTTCTGGAATATTATATAGTTGGAATCATACAGTATGTAGCCTTTTCAAGTTGGCTTCTTTCATTTAGCAATATTCACTTAAGTTTCTTTTCACAGTTGGATAGCTAATTTCATTTTAGTGCTGCATAATGTTCCATTGTTTGGATATACCACAGTTTATTTATCTGATCATCTACTGAAGGACATCTTGCCAAGTTTGGGCAACTATGAATAAAGTTGCTATAAACATCTGTGTGCAGGCTTTTGTGTAGACGTGAGTTTTCAGCTCCCTTGGGCAAATACCAAGGAGCACTATTGTTGGATCATATATTAAGAGTATGTTTAGTTTGGTAAGAAAGTGCCAAACAACCTCCCAAAGTGGCTGAACCACTTGGCATTCCACCAACAATGAGTGAGAGAGTTCTTATTCTCCACATCCTTGCCAGCATTTGGTGGTGTTAGTGTTTTGGCTTTTTGCCATTCTAATATGTAGTGGTATCTCGTTGTTTTAATTTGCAATTCCCTAATGACATATGATGTTGAGCAACTTTTCATACGCTTACTTGCCATCTGTATATCTTCTATGGACAGATGTTATTCCCTATTTTTAACATAATAAAAATAAATACTTGCCAATTATTCAAACAACATACAAGTTTACAAAGTAAAAAGTCAAGCTTCTCTTTCCCTCAATCTTATTACCCAAAAGTAATCACTGTTAACATTTTCTTGGTCTTCTTTCAAGACATTTTTGTACACATTTACATACCTCTATATGTATATTTTTACACAGCTATGCAGTTTTTCTTTCAATAGTATTTTACGAGTTATGTTTAAAATGGATATTAAAGATATATTACTTTAATATATCTTGAAAATATTTCAGTATCAGTAATAGCTGCAAGATATACCAGAGGAGGAATGTGCTTTAAAGTAATCAATCAATCCCTTAATGGACATTTAAGTTGTTTCTATTTTTTTTTTTTTACCCTCAAGCAATTCTGAAACAAACCACCCTACACGTATATATGTCTTTGTACAAACATGCCTGTATTTCTGTAGGATAGATTCTTAGAAATGGAGTTGTGAATCAAAAATCACATAACTTAAGAACATGATAGAAATTGCCCTTGAACTGCCAAACTGTGCCCAGAATGGCTGTTTCAATTTACGCTCCCATCAACAGTGTTAGAGAGTGTATCGAGTATCCAGAAAAGCCTTCAGGACTCCAACTATGTGTCTTAGGGGTCATCGGGGGACAAGAAGGAGCAGGAAAAGGGCCGGGAGTCCATGTAGCAGCCCCCTACCCCCTTCAATCAGACTATCTGCTGTGATAAATATTGGTTGAGGTTAGTATAGAAGTCCTCTTGAGGTAAGGTTTCTGGTACTGAATATTAATATTAATATTTTAATATTAAAAATATTAAAAATCATTGAAATAAGATATTACTTCTTTTGGTTAACATTAATTCATCAATTACTTGGGAATATTTTCAGCTAGAGGTAACAGACCATCTAACAACAGAGATTGAATTAGCGGGGCTTTATTTTTCTCACATAATAAAAATCTGGACAGACTCAAGGATCCTTCAGGGATCATTCAGGATCCTTATGGTTGTAAGATGGTGTTCCTCTAGCCCCAGCATTATGTTTGTATTCAAGGCAGGAGGCAGGAGAGATAGTTTGCACCTGTTACTCTGGCCCTTTTATGAGAAATGCAAAAGTTCTTCCAGAACTTTTAACCGACTGAGCAGTCGACTGAACCGACTGCTTGTGTCTCATTGGCCAGAACTGTTTTTCCACAGTGTCCCTAATAGCTTTAAGGAAGGTTGGAAAAGAGAATTTAGTTTTTCCAGCCTTTATAGAGGAAGTAGGCACAAGATAAGCAGCTTAGGAGTAGATGTTGGGTGGTCTAAGGGGTAGATCAGGCTCTGCCCCCAGGGCATCACCATACTAAATACCAAAGACTTATAAATGAGATAGTTCTTATGCTTAATGTGTTAACAGTTAAAGACAAGCATGTAAACAAACAGTCTTATTGCATAAATTAGAACAATACAAATGTTGTATGTCCCAATGCAAAAGTATGTAGAGGAGGTATTAGAGGCCCAAAGGAGAGATGGGTTGATATTTAAGTGGGAAAGGCCAGGGGAGGCCAGGTTAAGACTTCATTCAGGTAGTGACATGTAGCAGCCCCCTACCCCCTTCAATCAGACTATCTGCTGTGATCAATATTGGTTGAGGTTAGTATAGAAGTCCTCTTGAGGTAAGGTTTCTGGTACTGAATATTAATATTAATATTTTAATATTAAAAATATTAAAAATATTAAAAATGAGTAGGTACCTGCTGGATACACAGAAGGTGAAATGGTGCTTTCCAGGCAAAGGGAATGGAGGCACAGAGGCGCAAACCCAGCGGGCACATTTCAGGAACCGCGAATAGTTATTACCACTAAAGAGAAGGTGTGGGGCTGAGTGGTGGCAGGGGAGGCCTGAGAGGAGACGACACTGGAGATTTCTGCCAGGGCCGAGTCACAGAGGGCCTCCTGTGTTCCACAGTAAGTAATCTGGACACTCTCCTAAACTGATAGTGTCATGGAGATTGTGGCCCGTAAGCTGTCAAGTGCAACCACAAAGTAGAAAACATGTGAAATAGTCCTAAATACCTACTACCATCGGTGGATTTCCCTCTTTCACCTGGATGCGCCACGCCTTCATTCCTGAGCGATCTACACACCTACTTGCCCCAGTGACTACTTCTTGGATGAAAACTTGCCACCAACTCCTAAGGGAAGTTGCTGTTCTTCTCTGGACCTCAGTTTCTTTATCTAATAATTATCCTCTGTGGTGTAGGACTTTATCTTTTCCCCCCAAATATTTTCAGATTCCATGTGTCATGAGTGTCTGTCTGGTATCATTAAAGGGAAAACAACAAGAAAAGCATAGTCGGAAAGACCTGGGTTTGAATTCTGACTCTCTCTGTGATAGTAGAGTGACTACGTGACACGGCCTTAAACCTTGTACAAGCCACGTATAAAATAGGGGAAATGCACCTACTTGTGCTTGGTGCATAGTTTATGCCCAGTAAATAGCAGTATTTTTATATTCTTTAAACAAGTTTACATTCACACCATAAGGTGAGTGGAATAGGTCTAATGTTACCCTAAAGGTGACGACCCAGAGGCTTACAGATATTGGTTGGTGGTTTGCCAAAAGAGCAGCCACGCAGGTAGGTGGGCTCAAAGCCAAGTCCTGACTCTAAAGTTAGCACTGTTTCCACTAAGCTGTGCAGCTTCTCTTCTCTAAGTAAGAGGATGGGATTCAGATCTCTGTGATGCCTGTCAAATAAATGATTTCATGAATATATTAGAGAGCCCTGTACCTTCCTCAGGTCGAGCTCAAGGAGCACACAGGCCTGAGTTACTTCACACTCCACTATAATTCCTGAGTGTGCAGCTGGGACACTCTTGCCTCGTGCCTTGCTTCAGCGTGACTGTGACCTGCAAACCTGCAAGGACACTGCACATTGACACGAAGGTTTGAGATACCCTGGTGACTTAAAGGGCTGCAGTACACATAGCAAAAGGAAGGGTGGGACTTCCCTTGTTACGGGTAACAGTACACAGCTTTCTGGGAAGTTTGCAATAATGCAAGTTTTAGGAAGAAGACTGTCACTATTAAAAAAAAATTAAGAGATGAGATCATGACACAGAAAGAAATGACTTTTATGAGGAGGAAGTAGAAAGAAAAAAGAGGGCATGGCTAGAACAAAGGAAGACAAAAGGAAATTTGGCACAGGGGTCAGTTTTGTTAGATGCTCAATGTTCACTGGAGTGTCTGATGCAGGTCGGGGAGGAGAAAGAGTTGAAACTAGAAAGATCCTAATGGGCTGTTTGGACTTTATCCTGAAATTGCTGAAGTATTAAAGAAGGACATGAACATCACAACAACAACAAAATAGTAACAATAACAAGAATAATATTGTTATTGCAGTAGGTTGAATAATGGTCCCTCAAAAGATGTGTACATACTACTTCCTGGGGTCTGCAAATATGCTACCTTACATGGTAAGAGGGACTTTGCAAGTGTGATTAAGTAAGGGTCTTGAGATGGGGAGATTTCCAGGAATATCTGGGTAGGCCCAATGTAATCACAAAGGTCCTTCTAAGGAGAAGGCAGGTAGGTTAGAGCGAGAGAAGGAGGTGTGCCAATGGAAGCAGAGGTCAGAAAGAGAGAAAGAATTTGGAACATGCTACCTGCTGACTTTGAAGATGAAGGAAGGGACCATGAACCATTTGCAGAGAGCCTCTAGAAGGTGGAAAAATCAAGAAATTGATCATCCTTTAGAGCCTCCAAAAGGAATGTGGCCCTGCTGACATTTTGATTTTAGCCCCATAAGACTCCTTTCGGACTTCTGACTTCCAAAACTGTCAGATAATAAATCTGTGTTGTTTTAAGCCACTAAGTCTGTAAAATTTGTGATAGCAGCCAGAGGAAGCTAATACAATTATCACAGCTACAATTTAATGTGAATCTATTCCAGACCAAGTATCTCATATACATTAACACTAACCGCAGGGCGAACTTCATAGGCATTCAACCTGTGCCTCCATGCTTACAAGGATCCTGAACTTCGTTGAATAACCTGCTGCTCCAGCCTTGAAACCCTTAATTATTTAATAAGGGGCTGTCCATCATTTTCCTTTTGCACTGGGTCATTCCTGCCTATTACATGCCATTCCTGCCTATTCCTAACATCAATCCTGAAAAATAAAGGTTATAACCATTTCACAGATGAAATTGGGAGTCTCAGAGAGAGAGAGAGAGAGAGAGAGAGAAAGAGAGAAAGAGAGAGAGAGAGAAAATAGCCTAGTAATAAATGCCTTGAGTCAGATGGTAGATTCTGCTACTTACCAATCATGGGCCCTAGGACAAGTTTATTAATTTTTTCCTGAGACTCAATTTCTTCCCTTGCACAGTAATTATAAATATGCACCTTACAGAACTGTCACGAGGAGTAGAAATGATATACCATGAAGTGTCTACACAGCATTGCCAAAGAATAGGGACTCAGAGAGATGATAGTTATAATGGCTCAAAGTCCCAAACTTAGTAAGACCTGGATGTAGGTTTCATGCCCATACTTCCCCCATTTCTTCTCCTATCTCTTGGACTGTATTTTAGAAGATTACTCTGGCAGAAGGGGATTGGTGGAGGGTAAGGGTAGAGGCAGGGTGGCAATGTAGAGACAACTGTGGGAAGACTGCCCATCTTATGCCCTCTCTTTGTCTCTGATAATTGCCTCCCATACATGAAGGCATCCTCTAGAAGCTATGTTTCCCCCACGTGACTCAACCTCTCCACTGCTCTGATCTTTGTTGGTCCCCCGACTCTCCCAGAACTGTATTAGTTTGAACTGAGAGACACAGACACTGAGGATTGTTGGAACCAAGTCTCATCCACAGCAGACCCTCTAGACAAGGTCCATAGGCTGCCTGCTTGCTGCCTGGGTCCCTAGAACCGCCCTACAGCCAGCCTTTCCACAGTGACTCCTCAGTGCCTCCTTTCATTCCATACATATATCCATTCAATAAATCTTTTCATTTTCCTCCTAATGTGACAGAAGGATAACCAATAGAACCCTAACTCATACATGTAAAAATGCCACAATCATTTGGAGAAATAATGAAAACATGAATCAGATTAGTGTGATAAGTTTGGAGAAAAGAAGTACTTGAGAGACATTTAGGGTATGTAGGGTGGGGAAGGAGTTTGGAGTGACTTTCAGGTTTCTGACTTGGGTGATTGGGTTACTATCATCATAAAGACGGGGAAATGAGAAAAGAAGGAGTGGCTGGAGGTAGAAATACTGGACTTGAGATGCCCAGGGGCCATTCAAATAGAGACATAGAGTTGGCTCAGCCCCACATCAGGCTTTCTGCTCAGTGGGAAACCTGCTTCCCCCTCTCTCTGTGCCTGCCTACTTGTAATCTCTCTTTGTCAAATAAATAAATGAAATCTTAAAAAAAAAAAAAAAGTGAGAATATTCATGTGAGGAAGGAACAGATGCAGAACTCCTCTCGAGCTCCAAGCCCTTTCCAAAGACTGACTCCGTGGTGGGACTGAGAGCCTGGTTCCTGGAGTTGAGGAAGGTTTCCCAAACCCTGAAGAATGATTTTGAAAACAGCTCTTCTGGCACTAGGAATGTTTGCCTCTGCCCATTATGAGGAGGAAACAATTTACCCAGATGTGGGCCCCATCAGTCTCCCTCCTCTGTCAAGATCAGGCCACAGAAGTCGGAAGGGTGGAGAACAGCACGTCCATTAACTGGTCATTTTCACACATCGTTCCTGCACAGCATTTGAAAATGTATGCAGTCTAACAGGTTGAATAACCCTGGTGGGGTAATGCTGTGTCCTTTCAGAATAATAAACATGATACTTGAGGGGAATTTGCTACGGGCTGAAGCAGTTTCATAAATGGGGCAGATCCAGATGCGGAAATGCTATGTGGCTTGGAACAGACACCAAATTATGTGGAGTATGAAGTTAGATCTCCTTTCCGAAATTCCTGGTCTACATTTCATTAGTCGCTTCTACCTAACAAACATTGGTGTTTTATTCCAACCTTGGACTTCTGGGTAAATTCTGATCGACTGCACAACTATATTTTGAGTACTTGCCACATGCTAGGCATTTGGAGAGGTGGATAGGATCTTGAACTTCATTCTGAAGAAAGAAGAGGAGATTTTTTTGTAAAAATTCAGAGGGCTTCTCCCTTCAAACATTATTTGTGGGGAAGTGTAAATGTCTCCCCTATCTGCATATGAAGAAAGTAATTTCATGTAGAATGGCTTCGTTCCCGTTTTCCTCTCATCTGGGGGTAGACTCAGGAATGGGAGGGATAGAGCAGCAGAGCATGTTGCTATGGTAACTTGGCATTAACACACCTTTAGCTCCTTTGTGTCGCCCCCAAATTACCTTTATAACTAGTGCTTCAGAGCCTGGAAAGCGTTTCTTAATTTCCACGCAGCCAGTAATGAAGGCATTTTCCAAGGCACTAGGCAGAGGGAGGGTCCTTTCTTTTTAAGGCTGAGGCTCTGCTCATGCTGTTTCCTAAACCACAGTATAGAATCAGGATCCAAACTATCCTATTTTTTATGGAAGATTTCACTTTCGAATGCCTTTCACATATGTTATCTCAGTTTTCATTGCTACATTTTTTTTAACCTCATGTTTAAGCAATCCAAAAGGGCAAGAAAATGAACCCATTAAACATTTATGCCTCAAAATAACCATGTGAGGTAAGGGCTCATCCCCATTGTACAAACAGAAGAACTAAAACTCGGAATTGCCGGAATGTGCCCAAGGTCACACTGTTAGAAATGTCAGGATGAGGAATGGACCCAGGCTTTAGATCCCAAACCAAACGTCTTGCTGTTAAACCTCTACTGACTCCCAGTTTCTTTCTGCCTTTGTTACTTTAGAAAAATACAGGTGTATATAAAATAGCAACCAATTTGTGCTTTGCTAAAAAACAAAAAAAACCAGCTTTATTGAAGTATTATTTATATTTCATAACATTCACTTACAGTGAACATACAGTTCAATGATTGTTAAAGAATTTTTGCGGGCGCCTAGGTGGCTCAGTCGGTTAAGCATCTGTGTTGAGCTTAGATCATGATCCCAGGATTCTAGGATCAAGTCCCATGTCAGGCTCCCCGCTCAATGGGGAGTCTGCTTCTTCCTCTCCCTCTGCCCCTCCTCACTGCTTATGCACTCAATCTCTCTTTCTCAAAGAAATACAATCTTTTAAAAAAAATTTGCAACACTATTATTGACATAATTCACATGTTACACATTCTATCCATTTACATTGTACAAGTCAGTGGTTTTTAGTTTATTCATAGAGTCATACTGATGAAGTCCCAGAACCTAAGTCAGGTTCGGTGGGGTGAGGAGGTTCGGAGCCGATGACTAAAGAAAGAATTCTTAAGACGTCATTGGTGCAAAATGGTGGTTTATTAAAGCACGGGGACAGGGCCCGTGGGCAGGCAGAGATGCGGCTGCCGCCCCGGGTTGTTAGGAGTGGTTGGTTATATACACAGGAGTTGGGTAGGTGAGGACAAAGGGGTGTTCAGAAGGGCTATTGGGGCAAAGAATACTATCAGGATATTGAAGGCTTAGTTGCTAACAAGTAAAGACAATTAGAAGTCTGGTGGAATGTTACATTCCTGCTATCAAGCATCCTTGTTAATGAGATTTAGGTTTAGAAGAAATTTAACTTTATTTACTTTTCCTTCTACCTCCACCTCCTTCAGTTTTTATGGAGGGGAGGGTGACATTAGGCTTGAGGAACTGAGTTCTGTGTCTTTGGAAATTGGGCTATTGATAAGGTAACTTCTTTGTTGTAATCTCAAGGACATTTGCAAACCAAGGGAGACTCCTGTCTTGCAGGATTGCGATCTCAGCAAGTTAACTATTTATCATTTTATGGCAGTCAAGGGTGCCCGAGGAATGCTACACCTATGGAGGGGAGCAGGTGAAGGGGGGGGGGTGCAAGGCGCAAGCTCTTGCTTTGTCCTCAGCCAGCCTCCTGCTCCCTCATCAATACAACCACCACCATAATCAATTTCAGGACATTTTTATCTCAAAAAGAAACCCTGAACCCTTTAGCTATGACCCACTAATCCTCTCATTCCCCACTACCCCAGCCTAAAACAACCACTAATCTACTTCCTGTTTCTATATATTTGCCTATTCTGGACACTTCATATAAATAGTATAAAAAATATGTGGTCTTCTGTAACTAGCTTCTTTTTTTTTTTTTAAGATTTTATTTATTTATTTGACAGACAGAGATCACAAGTAGGCAGAGAGGCAGGCAGAGAGAGAGAGAGAGGGAAGCAGGCTCCCTGCTGAGCAAAGAGCCCGATGTGGGGCTCGATCCCAGGACCCTGAGTTCATGACCTGAGCCGAAAGCAGCGGCTTAACCCACTGAGCCACCCAGGTGCCCCGTAACTAGCTTCTTTTATTTAGCTTTATGTTTTCAAGATTCATCCATGCTGAAGCATATAACAATAACTCATTCCTTTTTTTTGTCACCAAATAATATTCCATTAGATATACCACCTTCTGTTTATTTGTTCATCAGTCAATGGACATTTGGGTTGTTTCCACCTTTGAGCTATTATAAATAATGCTGCTATGAATATTCATGTACAAGTTTTTGTGTGGGCATATGTTTTCATTTCTCCAGGAGTGAAATTGTTGGGTCAAATTTCACTTCTGTCCATCTAGGAATAACTTTACATTCTGACCAACACTCTATGAGGTCCTAGTTTCTCCACATCCTTGCCCAAATTGGTATGCTTTGCTTTTTTCACCTAACATTATTTCTTAGTTACATTTCCATATCCACATGGTTGTCATTTTTAATGGTTATACACAGTGTCCCAAAGCAGTTACTGTGATACTGTTAAAGCATTACTTTAAAGTTGAGGATTTATATTGTCTTCAGTTTTATGGTGTTATAAGTAGTAGAACTAAGATCTGTGCCACTTGCCCATTTTTTCCTTGGGTTTATTTCCTTGAGGTACATTCCAGAGTGGAATAAAGGGCACACACCACTCTATTGCTGCTTTCCATGTTACTCTCCATGTTACTCTTGTGAATAAAATGCCAAGCTTATCCTACCAACTTCCCCGCAGCCTCTGCCAAAACAAGGATTTATTGCTTCATTCCTGTGCACTAATACTATAGGTATATAATAGAACTTGAAGGTTGTTTTGAGTGGCATTTCTTTTACTGTTAGGAAACTTACAGTATTTTAAGGCTCATCACATAGTCTCTGTAACTAAATCATTGAGCCAAAGAGGCCTGGTAGTACAGGAAAATCTAGGGGTCGAAGCAAAGGGTAGCAGATTATATTAAAGGAATTCTCTGGGTTTGGGAACATGGATTCAGTTATGTTCAATAGGATGGTTGTAGCCTCAGCCGTGGATGAAGAGAATGCTCTTTAAGTGGTCAGCTGATTTATTTAGACACCTGCATTTTTGAACTTTCCCCTCATTTAACCCTTCTACTGGATCTGCTCCCCTGTCTCTGACCATTCCTTTTCTATCTCCTTTGAGAGTTGCTTTTCCTTTATATGCCACTTAGAGATTGGTTATTTCCCAGGATTTCACTCTCAGGATTCTTCTTTTATGTAATACTCTGGGCACCTTCATCCACTCTCATGGCAGTAATGACTATAAATGCTGGAAACTCCCAAATATTTATCTTCTTCAAATTGAACTTCAGATGTGCTTCTCTAACTTCCAACTCTATGTCTCTATTTGTTTTTTTGTTTTTTTTTTAAAGATTTTATTTATTTATTTGACAGAGAGAAATTACAAGTACACTGAGAGGCAGGCAGAGAGAGAGAGAGAAGGAAGCAGGCTCCCTGCTGAGCAGAGAGCCCGATGCGGGACTCGATCCCAGGACCCTGAGATCATGACCTGAGCCGAAGGCAGAGGCTTAACCCACTGAGCCACTGAGGCGCCCCATATTCTCACATTTTTGACAACTCATGGGCCAACTCCTTCCCAGAAGACATTTCCTTCTTGCAATCTCCTTGGCCAAATTGTGAAACTCCTTGGGTCAAAAAGGAAGAACAGAGAAGACTCCTCATCATCACCAGACTTGCCATGAACTCCCTAGAACCAGCAATCACAACACCCTTCAACTGCTGAGTGATGGTATTTTGCAAACATTAACTCAGTTAATCCCCAGAACAGCTCTGGAAGGAAAGTGGTTTTGATTCACTTTACCTTCAAGAAAGCTGAGCCTCAGAGAGGTCTTATAATTAGTCAATGGCTGTGCCATTATTTCAACCCAGGCCTGATTGAGTATATGGTTGGTTGCATTTAAATGAGCTAAAACAGCCACAGCAGCAGTAAACTGGTGCCAATATTACTATGCACCAGAGATTTGGGGGAGAGCAAAGGGAGACAAACTTGGCTCTGACAATACCCTAATAACACTTAGACCTTACTAATTTCAGACCTTAATTGGAGTAGCATATGTGTTGTGGTTGATGGCAGTAGGAAGTAAGCAGGAAATACCAGAACCAGATTCTGGCTAATCAGGAAGATTAACCCATACCAAAGATGGCTCCACCTCTAATGCTTTCTTCCTCTCTCCTTTGACCCTTCTAGACCCATCTTTTCTGTAAAAGCTCTCCTGACCTGCACATGATCCCCAGCCTTTATCCTTTGCTCTGTGTTCTCTTTTTACTTTGTGATATCTCAGTTTTTGCCTTTCCTCATCACATTTTATTTTAGTATTTTATTTATCTTTCCTCCCTACCTGGCCAAAGCACCTTGAAGCCAGCACCTGTGTTTTAACCATTTTTTTTTTTTTAATAAGCTCATGACCCTGAGATCGAGAGTCATATGTTCTACCAACTGAGCCAGCCATGTGCCCCTGTCTTAGTCATCTTTGTACCCAGTGGCTTGAACAGTTCCTGGTTAATAAAAAGTCTCATGACCTTCTAATCTAAGTTTTCCAATCGTAAACCAGTATCTTCACTTTCCCAGCATCCTGACTTGAAAGGGCCTTTTGAGTACCTTAGATAAGATATTTGTCAGGGATTACCTAATTTTATTGGCTGCTCAGTATTGACCCCCCCCCTTCCTACATCTGGGGAAACAGCCATCACGTGAAACATGGGTTTCATGAAAGGCAGAATATGTCTTCCCTTTACAAAATTTGGGAAAGAGGTCAGACAGTTGCCCTCCTTGATCCCTGGCAGCTGGAGTGCAAGCATATGACCTAAGGTTGGCCTGGCTGATGCTTCTCCCCAAACCTTGAATTTAAATCAAGTGGCCTAAAAAATAGGGACAGTTTAGAATTTGGGCTAGTGGCAGCACTGGTGTCCACTGCTCCGTGGGAGTGGAAGCAGCATCTTAATTGAGATGTTTCTGTGATATAGTCTTTCTGTCTTCTGAGATGGTCTCCTTTGCCCCATGTCCATTTTCTAAGCTTGATTTTCTAGCCTTCCAGCCACTTCTGTGATTTGCCTGATACCTCTCAAATAAACTCCTGTTCTGATAAAAATAGCCAGAGTTGGCTTCTGTTATTTGCATCCAAGAGCTCTGACCGATACAGCTGATGGACCCATGGTAGGTGGTCCTGGATTCTGGGGAGCTAAAGGCTAAGAAGTTACTTCTCCTTGATCCAATCCCCAAACTGAGATACAGGATTACCTTTCAGTCTGCTGTACTCATAGTTTTCCATAGCCATGATCAGACTTTGTCCTCACAATAGCTCTACCTATAGGCAGGAGAGTGAGTAGTAAAATGAATTTTTTTTTTAATGATTTTATTTATTTATTTGAGAAAGAGAGAGTACAAGAGCAGGACAGATGGAGAGGGAAAAGCAGATTCCTAATTGAGCAGGGAGCCCGATACAGGGCTCAATCCCAGGACCCTGGGATCATAACCTGAGTCGAAAGCAAATGCCCAACAGTCTGAACCACCCAGGCATCCCAGTAAAACAAGATTTTAAAAGGAAAAGTGTAAAGCTCAATGAGACTAAGTGGTTTTCCTGAGGTCCCCAAATTAGTGACAACTCAGACTACAATACACACTTCTTGATTTCTAGCACCTGAATAACACTGAATGACTAACCTGCATTGAATTTTAAAGAATTCATTCACAAATATTCATTGAGGATCTGTTAATTGTAATAATATAATATTATAATATAGAATAATGTAATAAATATAGCAAATATACATTAATATATAAAGTATATTTATACATAAATAGTATCAATATAAATTATAAAATATATTACATATAAATATAAATTACAAATATCTATTATAAAATAAATATTTTATATATATATATATGTGAAACTTACATTTGGGCAGCAGTATAATATTGTTGCTAAAACCCAGCCAGGCTGCGTGGGGAAAAACCCTGGCTATTCCACTTAGAATCTGTATATAGCACACCCTCAGTATCCTACCCATAACCTCCCGACCCTCACCTCTAGCCTGCTGAAATCTGCTTGCACAGAGTACCTGGTACTCACTGCATGAAGAGCTCACTGGGCCTTTGTGCAGGGGAAGCCAGGAAAGCCAGAGTTAACACCCTGAGCAACCATCCTCAAACAATGATGGAGATTGGTGAGACATACTCCAGATCCCTCACCTCTCAGCGGGAATGAATCCCCCCCCCTTTTTTTTTTAAGATTTTAAAATTTATTTTATTTGACAGAGAGAGATCACAAGTAGGCAGAGAGGCAGGCAGAGAGAGAGAGGGTGGGGGAAGCAGGCTCCCTGCTGAGCAGAGAGCCTGATGCCAGGCTCGATCCCAGGACCCTGAGATCATGACCTGAGCTGAAGGCAGAGGCTTTAACCCACTGAGCCACCCAGGCAACCCAGGAATGAACTCTTAAGAGTATTCCTCATCACCTTCCAAAATTCCCCTTAGTGGTAACCGGCTCAACAGAACACACCTTCTTCCTTGCCACTCATTTCCCTACTCCCCAGCTGGTGTTTTGTGGCGTCATTCCCACCTGCCAAAAGCTACTTATCCTTTTCTCTAGGTCTGCTTCTGGGGGACCCTAAACTAAGACACCATGAGGCCCTGGGAAAATTACTCAAATAATAACCTGCAAAACGAAGACAATATTATTTGCCTCGTTGGAGTAAATTCACGCAAGAGTTTAGCCCAGTTCCCAGCACGTCATCAGCACTCAGAGTTAGCCATTGTTACTGTATGCAGTACTTCGGGCTCTCAGAGAACTTAAGCACACGTTCTTTCACTTCTTCCTGCACCATCAGGGAAGCCTAGCTTCCTCTCTAGCTTCACCTCCAGCCACCCCCCCGCAGACTTCCTGCCTCGCTCAATGACACATGCTGTTTTTCACGTCAGCCCTGCTCTCCCATGAGCACATCCCCCAAATGACCAATCTCTTTCACATATGTGTTGTTCAACACATCCTGCCCTCCTTGCCTGGACACACTCCTTCATTCCCCACATTTATCTCCCAGTAATGTCCACCCATCTACCAAGCTTCCATGCAGCTTTCCCACCTCTAGGAAGTGTTCCCAACTATCCTTCCTTCCTCTTCCGTTTGGTCCAAACCACACACTCCACACACACCACAAGCACCATACACACACAAATACATATATACTTCTCACCATGGGACCATGCAAAGAGAGCACTTAACCTAGGAGTGCTGCTCTCCCTCACGCAGAGCCCCTAGAACTGTAATTATTTTTCTTCTTACCTGCCTCCTTCACTAGCCAGTGAGCATCTCTGCAGCAGGCATTGTGGCTTTTATTCCTATATGGCTGGTGCTACGGCTATTGCCCATCTCAAAACATGTGAAATTATTTCTTTCAAATAAGTGAGTGTAAACAACCTTTGAAATAGGGGTGTTTTCTGTATTTTTTCAGTTGAGGAAACAACTTAAAACTTGAGATGACTCCATTCAAGATCCTACAGTTAGTATGGGGTGGTGGAAGGGGAGAGGAATCCAAACCCAGTCATTTGCTTCAAAGTTGAAGACAGAGCTGATGGGTTTTGTGCCCGAGATGCCCTTCATATCCCTCCTACTTTCACATTCTCTGCTTAGAAAATAGACTCCATCCACCGCCTTGGAAGAAGAGCAGTTTCCCATTCAAAATGACCCAGGTCTCAACCATGGTTGATGGGCTCAGGAGTGGACATCTGACTCAGGAGAGGCCAGGGAATCCACGCCTCTTGGGAATCCAGACAGCCTGCATCAGCTGGCTGCATGCACTGAAACTATAAGGCAGCAAAGAAGAAGAGCAACTGAGGCTGGTATTTGAAGACTTCTGTTTTGAGTCATATGATTATGGTCTAAACCCAGTTGGCCGCTAGTGTGGTCAGTTGAGGTCATATGAGAGAACTCACGCTTTGCCACCTAATGATCAGTTTTTAAAAATAAATTTTTTTTTTTTTTTTTTTTTAGGTTTCATTATTTTAGAGAGGTGGGGGGGCATGTGTGAGCCAGGAGAGGAGCAGAGGGACAGAGAGAATCTTCAGCAGTCTCCATGCCCAGTGTGGAGCCTGATACAGGGCTCAGTCCCACGACCCTGAGATCATGACCCAAGGCAAAATCAAGAGATGGACACCCAATCAACTGAGCCATCCAGGTACCCCCCAACTTCCATCCTTTTAAAATTAGCTATGCATCAACACTATAGATTAAAATAGACCTAAAAAGCAAATGAAACATTTAATTATAAGTATTAGTATTTGCACATTAGTATTTGCACATTCTTTCTCACTAGTTCTTATGATTATTCATCAACTTATCAACTGGGTTCTTCTATACATTTCCATTCAGCCATAAATAAATACAGCACACAGCTGTAACTATACATAAATCTGTTATAGGGTAAGTCAGATTATGTCACTTCTCTGACCTATAAGGCACTACCTGATTCACCATCTGTTATGTAACTTCTCTGATCTCCTATTATTCCCATCTTCGCTACACTGGCCTACATATTCCTTCAACACACCAGGCACATTCCTTTTCCATGGCTGTAATAGTTTCCTAGGGCTATCGTAATGGAGTACCACAAACTGGGTGGCTGAAAACAACAGAAATTTATTGCCTCCCAGTTCTGTTGGCTAGAAGTTAAAAATATCAAGGTGTTATCAGGGCCGTGTTCCCTCTGAATCCTGTAGCAGAGACTGCTCCTTGCCTCTTCCCAGTTTTTAATGGTGGCCGTCAATCCTTGGCATTCCTTGAGTTGCAGCTGCATCACTACGATCTCTGACTCTGCCATCACGAAGTACTCTTCCTAAATATCTCTGTCTCTGTGTCCTCTTTTGGACATTGGATTGGGCCAACTCTGAGGACCTCATTTTCACCTGAGTGCATCTATAAAGTCCCTATTTCCAAATAAGAGCAAATTTCACAGGTACTAAGGATTTAGGGTTTTAATATATCATTTGGGAGACATAATTCAACCCACGATGATGGCCCTTGCTTTGTTCCTTCTGCCTGAAATGCTCCTTCCCCAGGTGTGTCCACCTTCTCACTTCCTTCTGGTCTTTAATGTCAATTTCTTTGTGAGTCTTCCGTAGCCCCTTATCTGAAATGGCAACACCCCTTCCCCAGCATTTCCTAGTTCCTGTCCCTGCTTTACTTTTCTCTTTAGCATTCGTCATTAGCATAGTATCTGCTGTGTTTCACTTATTTATACTGTTCATTTTCTGTCTTCCCTGGTATAATGAAAACATACACTTACGGAACGCAATCCGTGAAACAGAAGTTCATAGTGTTTTTTGAGAGAAAGTTAGGATGTTCTGCTTCCTGTGAAAAAGTAGAACTCTAGCAGCATGTTTTTTCTGGTCCTGGGGCTCCAGTTCTAAAACTGAGAGCCTCTGTGGAGAAGGGGGTTCACAAAGGACAGAGAAGATAGAGTTCCAGAAAATGAGGAAACTCTGGCTTATTACTAACAGACCATGCTTAGTTCCAGAACCAAAAGGGAAAAAAACCTCCTCATTTTCTCCAATAATCAAGAAGCCAAGAGAGAGATTTACTGAGTTGGGACAGAAGGGAAGGAAGATAATGCTTGTTTGGGCCTCCTGGAGAGCTTCAGATCAGGATCTTAATTGAAAAGTAGCACTATTTTCTTTATCTGGCTTTGCCATACTAGCTGTGTGACCTTTGGCAACATCTTACCCTTCTCTGAGCCTTCCTTTTCTCACTGTTCAATGAGGCAGTTGAATGAGACAGCCTCTTCAGTCTCTTTCAACCACGCCAGTCTGTGTCGCCTTAAACTCTAACCTCCATGAAGGTGGATCACCTCTTGTTTTCCTCCAGGTACTGAGCAGCTAGCACAGGGCCTTATCTGTAGTAGCACCCAGCACAATACTGGACCTTTAGGACATACTAGCAACAAATGAATAGATGAGGATTAAACAAACTATTTAGGTAACTTTTGAAGGAGAGGAAAGAGAGATCAAGGAATCTCATTCCATGGAGTCATATAGAAGATGTTTTTAATCAACTTGAAATCTTTACTGTAACCAAAAAGCCATTTCCTGAGATTTGTTTTAAATATTCAGAGCACCGGACAGTGGAGTATGAAGCTATTTAAGCCAATTCTGTGCCCCCGAGGGCCTTACCGTTTTGTTGGGGAGACAGGAAATGCATACCACAGATGCTAAACTACAGAAGGAATCTTCAGCAGATCCCAGGCAGTGGTACTCATAGTCTAGGAACTCACAGTTTGCAGGGTTCAGAGAGACGAGCTGAGTGACCTCCTGTGGTCCCAACTCTTCTGCTCCAGCTCCCGGAAACTTTGTCCATCCAAGCTGGGACCAAAAAGTACAGCAGCAGGGGTCCCCATCCCCTGTCCTCTGTATCTCCCTGGAGCTATCGGCAGGTGAAAAACAAACCACCCTCTGCTCTTCTGTTCTGTCCCAGATTCTTAAGTCAAGTCCGATTTCTTTTTTCTTTAAAGATACTATTCATTTATCTGATAGAGAGAGACACGGTGAGAGAGAGAATACAGGCAGGGGGAGTGGGAGAGGAGAAGCAGGCTTCTCACTGAGCAGGGAGCCTGAAGCAGGGGCTCAATCCCAGAATGCTGGGATCGTGACCCAGGCCCAAGGCAGACGCTTAACGACTGAGCCACCCAGGCGCCCCTCAAGTCCGATTTTTGCCCAGTTCAAGTCAAGAATTGCTCTGTATCAGCCAACTCCCTGCAAGTCAGCTGACTAATGGTTTTCTAACTTCATTTGAAAACAGCCTAGGAAAGCCTCGAGTCTATGGAGACTCCCTCTGAGTCATGGCTCAGAAAAACCTCTCTAAGTCATCCTATTTGATTTCATAAAAGCTTCCAGCATTTAGACCAGAGAAGCTGCCTCCCCCATCTTGAGTAAAGTGAACGTGCCTCTGGACCTGGGCCAGGCAGGCTTGTCGTGTAGTTCAAGCTGCCTCACTTTGGGATAGTCCGCGTTTGCCATGTCACTTCTCTCCAAGCCGGAATTGTCTCCTCTGTAAATGAAGGACGGTAACAACACGACACACACTCACATTCACTCTACCACCACCCCCGTCTGCCACAGCGTTATTCTGAGAGTTAAATGAAATCACTTCTGTGATGGTATTCTGCACTATACAAGAGTAAGTTCTCTTTATTATCAGATTACAGTTTTGGTGAGTCATCTTGGACATCAGTTTTTGACTTACATGACCTTGACTTAATCCCTTCACCAACTATTTCATGTTCTTTTTCCTGTTTCCTAGAGAAATTATAAAGTTGGTGCTATGCATACTCCTGATGGAGTCTTTACCTAACATCATTTGGTCTCCACTCTCCCTTCCCAGTGGGACCTACCAGCTGTGACTTCTTTACCCTGTCGGTATTCAGGAAGGTTTTTTTTCCCAACCCATGCTATCACCATGCACACCCACATATCTGAAACTGACATATTTAGCATTCAATCTACCTGTTGTCATGTGAGAAACCCAAAAAACGATGGGCTCTAAGAGTCAAGAGTCCTGTGTTCCAGAATTAGCATTGTTTTTGATTACCCAGGGAGCTCTGGGCCATTCTGTTCAATAAACATCTATTCAGTTCAAGGGAGAGTGTTGGGGGGTGGTTGTCTGCTGTGCAGAAACTCAAAAGTTTTGTAGGTCACACAGAGAAGTAAGCCTCTACTATGAACAGTGTGCTATATAGTGGCACACATCTATACAGAATAAGGGCACACAGAGGAAGAGACAATTTAATCAACCTTCAACAGTTATAGAGGCACCACTTCAGAGAGGAGGTGACATCTGAACTAGGCTCTCAAGGAAAACAAAGATTTGCAAGGCCAAGAAAGAGATGTGGTAGGAAGAACGTTAAGACGTGAACAAAATCGCATGCTAAAGAAATGAGAAGAGTTTGGTAGGGTCAGAGGCTAGGATGCGTGGTAGGGAGGGCAGGGAATGAGGCTAGGAGAAAGTCGGGCTGGGGCTGCATGGGACCTAGAGTGCCACGCTTGGCCATGTGGGCTTTATTCTCTCTAGCCCTTTTCAACCAGGGTTCTGCAAGAAAATGAAGTCCTTTGGACCTAAGTCATGCATTGTACAAATGAATTTCTCCCCTCTGTATCTAGAATGACACAAGTTATGTATCATCCTGGAGAGAACTGAGAAAAGAGTCACTCTAGTCATTTTCTGTGAGGTTTGGTGGTCACAGGGAAGCCCCGCTGAGAAAGGCTGCTAGGCAATGGCAAATCATCCAACATTTACAGAAAGCAAGTGAAAACCCCACGTGTCATAGAAACATTACTCTGCTGATAATGAGGAGAATGATTTAGAAAGAGTACAGGAGAATAAAGTTCTGCTGCAATATTTCAGGGGGGTGATGGCCAGGGCTCAGGACAATGACTGAAGGCACAGAGGAAAGGGACATCCGGACACACTGGGGAGGCAGCATGGATGGAATCATTGAGTGCTATCTTCCTTGGCTTCCCAACTATAGCATGCAGTCACTTGCTCCCTCTGGATCTAGACTGGAGCTTTCCTGAAGAATGGGAAATCCCTCAGCCACAAACCACCATGCGGTGGTGCGTGCTGCCACTAATCTGGACTTTGTCGTGCTCTGGTCAACTCTGTACAGCCTGATGGGCTCCAAGTTATGATATTTCTCTTTATACTCCTCCCTCTCCTTGCCAGGTCAGTCCAGTCCTCCTAACTGACCTGCAGCTTAAGTCCCCTACCCAGCCCTTCCCTGCGGGGACACAAGCCTTGCACTGAACTCCGGACTGCTTGGCTGCTCTCCTGACACTCTGCTTTTCTATTCCATCCCACTGTTCCAGGACACTGGGCCTGCTCCCTGTGCTCCACCCTGGCCCCCCAAATCCCGTAGCAGCGTCAGCATTGCCAGCTTTTGGGCTGCTTCGTCCCAGCTTCTTCCTCCTGCCAGATAGGCCCATGTCTCTGAGGTCCCCTCCCATCTCACCCTTAAACCCACCCGAGTTCACCTATCACCCAGCGTCATCTGTGTGCTCATTTGTAACATACGGGGTCACACTAGGTGACTTCCAACACTAACATCCTGTGTTTCTAAGTCGGCCAACTATAAAAGAAGTCTGCACTGGCACAGGACAACTGAGGCTGGGGGCTAGTGAGTCAGACTCAACCAAACTGTCAAGCTGACCATGAAGCCAGGAGGTAAGAGCATAGCCCGCCACTGGGCAGACCGTGGCTGAGACTCAAACCACAGATTAGCAGACCCAGACAGCTGTGCGAACGTGATGACTGATGCCACACCTAGTTTATTAGTCACATTCATGTTCAAGGAATTAATGACGTCATTCTGTATGCCCCCAAAGGACAACATTTCACTTATGACCTAAAGCTATTTCTTATGATGATTGTAACACTACCTTTTCTCACAGTTAGCGCTGGTGATCTGGGATTAAATATTATCCCAATAGTATTTTTTTTCCCCTTTCCTAGAAACAATCACCAGTAAGTACTCCCCAAGAGTCAGGCTACATTTTTAAGAATTTCTAAGTTCCTCCCAGATGCTTCTCAGCATTCTCAGCTTCTCAGGGTGTGTGCAAGAGAGAATACAGATCTTTGAAGACCTAGGTTTGAATCCCACAGCTACTTATGAATCATGTGGCCCTGGAAAAGTTAGTTAATCTCTCTGAGCTTTGGAAATAGGATAATAGTACCTGCCTTGCATAGTGGTAGCTCAAATGGAAACTGCCCGCCCTGCAGAAAGTTCTTGATAAAGGGGTTCTCCCTCACACCAACCCTGCTGTCTTCCATCTCTTCACATTTCTTTGCTCTCAGGATTGTTTCTCCTGGGCTTGTCTTGATTCTTTCTCTTTTTCCTAGTGGAGATTAGAAGGTTCCTGCCAGTCCACACAAGTTTCTGCTCCAAATATCAGACCGAAAGCATGCTGAATCAGCACTAGCACTTCTCAGAGTAGGGGCTCTCTCTGGCCCCCCAGTTACGGCTGAGCAATCACAGGCCAGGAAAAATTGTGGTCAGAAGATGAGATCATAGCTGAAGTCTCTAAGAGCTCCATTGTCTCAGCTCCAGAGTCTGATACATGGAAGATGTGAATGCCAGTGCTGTAATTCAGCATAGAGCCGGTCAGGAGATTCCAAGAGACGGTGCTGAAGTGGGGAGGGGGGTAAATTAGGATGTCTCGAGGTTGCTGAGCACATGATTTAGCTGTGGGACACATATTTGTGACTGGCTAGGGGGCTAACACTCTTGGTTCTTCTTTCAAGAGGATTTTAATATCAGAAACCAGTATACACATGGGCTGCAAAAGCCTTTGAGATCATTTAGATCTACTTTCCTTTACACAAATGGAGAAACTGAGGCTTAGAGGATGGAAATTACTTCCCCAACCCACACAGAGAAAAAGGTTCAGAGTGGGACCTGAACCCAGGGCTCCAGATTCTGTGTCCATAACTGTGTTTGTTCTCCTATGAAAAAACCAGTAAATTCTTAAAATTCAACACAGTGTGGATGCTCAGTAAATTGGGTTGTTTAATAACATGTGGAGGGAATGTTTGTTAACAGGATTTCTAAAAAAGAGAGCATTCACTGATGGACTAAATATTTGTTGAGTCCCAGAAGGTAAGGAAGGGCCCAATCATGAAGGATACTGACTGCCATGCTTAGGAGTGTGAATTCTACTTGAAATCCAATGTGAAGCCATCAGTTCAGAACAGAGGACTGACATGACTGGTTTGGGAAGATTGTTCTGGTGACAGAGGGGAAGATGGATTAGAAGGCATCAGGAAAGTGCATGAGGATATAGGAGGTTTTAGAGTAGTCCTGGCAAGATGTGGGTCGTGGCAGTAGAACAGAGAGGAAGCAGGAGAGCCAAAGGTCATTTCCTAAAGGCAGTGAATAAGGCCTGTGGTCAGTGGAATGACAGGTAAGGCCAGATGGGGCAAAAGGCTAGGTTACAATACCACTTCTCAAGACTCTAAACCCCTGACCAGGATCCCAGGCTAATCAAGCAGGCTCCATTCACAGCAGGGCAATGTTTGATGCTCACAGCACGGGGCAGACCACAGGCTGCTAACAGTCATTCACGGTCACTGACATTCTGACTATGATAAACCATGGGCATCTGTTTCCCCAGCAAAGTGCGGTGAAAGTGGTTGGTTGGGACACATAGATAAGAAGTCCTGTTAGAAGTGTTAGTTGACTTAAGGCTTCCAGTGAAGGGTAACATTTCTTAAAGATGAAAGCTTAGTGTTTCTAAAGCTTGGCTGAGTAATTTCGATTTCTCAGTACAAGGTAGGTATCATTTACTCCTAGCTATGGAGGTTATGTCTTTAAACAGTTAATAGCAGTATCAGGAGGTCTGAGTCCAGACTGGCCCTCTCTAGCTGTGTAAGCTTGAGCAAGTTACCAAATCTCTTTAAGTTTCTTCAGCCATAAAGCAAGGATAATAGTCATACCTTTGTGAGGCTTGTTGTCCTAATGATATGAGACAATGCATTGTAAGAGCTCAGTACAATGTTTGCCACAGAGCAAGTGCTCCGAGTTAGCTAGAGTTAACTTTAATAGTGCTACTGAATTCATTTGTAGAATGGTAGATATATTTACAAAGATAACTTTTGCAAATATAAAAAAAATGTATGTTCTAATTTTTAAAAGCCCCCTGTTGGGATGTTGCATTTTAACTACATTTCAAAGATTCATGGATGAGGGGTAGGACAGAACAGGGGATATACAGTATACACACGTTTTACAAGGGAGTCATAAAAGCTTTTTTTTTTTTTGCTTCCCCCAAATTTTGTGTTCAAAGACTTGATTTTGCTATTGCTTTGCTGGGTGACTGAGTAAATCCATTTAACCTTCAAACTTCTTTTGTTTCTTCTGCAAAGTAATTCAGCATAGTTTACAGGGTTTCAAAAGGCCCTACCAATTCTAAGATAAGTATATGGACTTATTTTTTTCTTTTGCATAGCTATAAGAGTAAGTCAAACTCCAATTATTTCTGACGAAGCCCAAGAACTCTTCATAATTATCAGGAATTATTGCCAAGAATCTAACTACCATTTTTATTACAATGTATGCATTTATCTATCTAGTGGTTTGACAGAGTACAGTTGACCTGGAACATTAGGAAGGATAGTCACAGCTGAAAAGCAGAAAATTGGAACCAGGGGTGCTGGTGGCTCAGTCGGTTAAGTGTCTGACTCTGGATTTCAGCGCAGGTCATGATCTCAGGGTCATGAGACCAAGTTCCGTGTTGGGCTCCAAGAGTCTCCTCTCTCTCTCTCTCCTTCTCCCTCTGCTCCTAACCCCCCAAAAGGAAGGAAGGAATGAAGGAAGGAAATGAACCAGAACTTGAGTTTCCTTGAGCTTACTGGTCTTTGGTGGAAAACGAGTTTGTTTTTGTTTTTGTTTTTGTTTTTTAAGATTTTTAAAAATGTATTTGACAGAGACAGGGAGAGTAAGAGTACAAGCAGTGGGAGCAGGAGAGAGAGAAGCAGGCTCCTCACTGAGCAGGGAGCCTCATAATGGGCTTGATCCCAGGACCCGGGCATCATGACCTGAGCTTAACCAATTGAGCCACCCAGGTGACCCTGACTTGACTTGATTTTTCTTTTCTTTCTTTTTTCCTTCTTTCCTTCTTCCTTCCTTCCTTCCTTCCTTCCTTCTTCCTTCCTTCCTTTCTTCCTTCCTTCCTTGCTTTCTTTCCTTCTTTCTTTCATTCTTTCTTAACTCTCTCATCTGTTCATTTTTATTGTCAAAGTTTCTCTGAGAGTGGTTTTTGGTGTTAAGTTCATCGGTTTGGCAAAGTGCAGGGAACAGGTGAGTGAAGATCATCTTTGTGAGCAAACCTTTCAGGTCTAGCCATAGTTGTCCCTGCAGCCCTTTCTCACTCCTTTGCTTTCACACATTCTGATACAACCAGACTGACACCAGCTGTTTCTTTAGATCCTGTGTGTTTACTGCTTCATGTTTTACTAATGCTGCTCTCAACCTGGAAACCCTCCTCTCTGAATTCTTCCTCCACTCTCACTGCTAACACTGTTGTGTCCAAATCTCCCCATCCTTCAAGGCTTAGTAATGTTACGTCTATACAAAACATGGGTAATCCTTTTCCAAGGGTGCAGTGAATATCTCCATTAGCTGAGCCCTCAAAACACTCAGATACATGCTTTAGATATGTACCTCTCAGATGGTTCCAGTGTTCACAATAGCATAGCGGTCAGGCACAGGATCTGAAGGCCCAGCCACTTGAGTTCAAATCCCTACTCGAGCCCTAGCTATGATCTTGGGCAAGTTAAAAGTCTCTCTGTGCCTCGGTTTCCTTATCTGTAAAATGGAGTGAACAGCACCTACTTCATGAGGTTTCTGTTAGGTTTAAATGAGCCAGCACATGTAAAGCACTTGGAACAGTACCTTGCCCATAGTGAGTGTTTGATAAATGCCAGCTATCAATACTACTTTCTCCTTCTACCTTGTTTTATAGGTACAACATCACCGTCTTGTGTTTCCTCCTAGACTCTGCACTCTTTGAGAGCAGGAGGATTTGTGCCTGTTCATTTTTTGTAGCTCTTTTTGTGTCTAGAACTTAGCACACAAAACGAGTTACCTGACAGATTTTGGAAAACGTAGGTACAAGTCATTCCTATCTTTTCATCCCCAATATTCACAAGGTGCCATGTGAATAAGCGATTCCATGAATTAAAGAAATCTGTTGTAATTAAATGTCACATTGTCACTGGGGCACTTGGGTGGCTCAGTCACTTAAGTGATCGACTCTTGGTTTTGGCTCAGGTCATGATCTCACAGGCTTGATATCAAACCTGGTGTCTGGCTCTGCACTCAGTGTGGAGTCTGCTGGAAATTCTTTCCCTCCACCTCTCCCTCTGTCCTTCCCCCAACTGGCATGCGTGTGCCCGTGCATGCTCTCTCTCTTTCACTCTCGCAAATAAATAAATAAATAAATAATTTTTAAAAACCCCAAATGTCGTATTGGACATTAGACTAAACAGTCTGTAGTCAGTTGCATGCTAATGCATGTGGCACACCAGGGCCTTTTAAAGAATGTTACATGTGAGGCCCAGCTATGTGAGTCAGGGACCCCAGCTCCGGGTTCCTGGTCCCACCCCACTGCTCTAAGCAGCCAGATTCAATTACTTTACTTCCTATGGCTGTGGGTCAGCCGGTTTCAGCTGGCTAGGCACAGTGATGACCAAAGCTACCACAGAGAGCAGTTCACTTTGGAAGCAGCCTCACCCATGATCCCTAGACCAACTGGTGAACAAACATGTACTCAAGGAAAACATCATGTATTACTCCAGTGGGACAAAGTGCAATTGTAGTCAAGATTACAGGTCAAAGTCAGATCTGTTTCTGAGACACTTTCCACATCTTTTCCTGATATTTCTCACATTTTTGCAGAGGCACTTCTTGGTCTGTGATCATGGATTTGTGCCAAACAGCAGTTTACCCAACACTGTGATTCATTTGTTTTCTATACACTGTCTGACTTTAACTCGTGTTTGGCTTTGGCTGAGGACACTCAGCATACACTTTATGTGGCTAACCAGTCAGACATTTTAGTATTTTTGGATCTTAATAAAAAAAGAAATTAATCTGGGAATATATCCAGAGGTAACAAAAACACTAACACGAAAAGATATTTATAACCCCATGTTCACAGCAGCATTATTTACATTAGCCGAAACGTGGCAACAACCTAAGTATCCAACGATGGATGAATAAATAAAGAAGTTGTGGTCTCTGTATAAAATGCAATATTATCCAGCCACAAAAAAATGAGGAAATTCTACCACTTGAGACATCATGGATGGACCTTGAAGGCATTATGCTAAGTGAAATGTCAGACAGAGAAAGACAACTATTATATGCTCTCATATGTGGAATCTAAACAAACAAATAAACAAAACACCCTGCAAAAACAAAAAACCAAAATTTGTAAAAAAAAAAGATGGGACTTGTTTCTGAGGGGGGTGGGTAGGGAGAATTAGAGGAAGTTGGTCCAAGGGTAGAGACTTCCGGTTGTAAGATAAAGTACTGGGGATGAAATGCACAACACGTCACCTCTAGCTAACACTGTTGTATCACATATAGGAAGGCTGTTCACACCACAAGGAGAAAAGAAATTTTCCCCTTTACTCTTTTCTTCTTCCTGTGTCTGTATTAGCAGATAGATGCTAGCTGAACTTATTGTGGTCAGCATCTCACAACATATGTAAATCAAACCATCACACTGTACACACCTGAAACCCATACAGTGATGCACGGTGATTATTTCTCAGTAAAACTGGAGAACAATTCAGACCAAAGGCTGGAATTTTTCTAGTGATAAACCAGGGACTACTTATTTTCTTTTTAGTGAGTATTAACTTCAGCTTAGTTGTTCTCCTCTGTGAAATCCCACAGCATTAATGTTAAAACATAATTCAGGTCAAATAGAGTATCAGCTCCTGGTCTATCATTAATAGTTCTAGGATCATGAGTAAGAGCCATACAAAGTAGCACAGGCCCACAGAAATGGGCCTGGGGAAATTAGGGCAGTTGGGCTCAAAGAAATTAAGGTAGAGGATGCTGCCTTCTCTCTGCTCTCAGGGGCATGATTTCTTTCTCACAGCTAACCTTAGACCCAGGCAAAGCAGGCAGTGGCCTACAGCACAGAGGGGTATTGAAAGTCTCCAAAGTTGGTCTCCAACTTGCCTCTTCCATTTGCATTCTTACATCTAGAGTAGCATTCCTCTGCCAGAAGTTCATTCCAGAGAATGCAGTCCGCTTCCTTACTAATTCATTTGTTCAGCCAATGCTTATTCATGCCACCAAGTGCAGGAACCAGGAAAGAATAGTGAGTAAGACCAGAGCTTTTTGTCTAATATGAAGACAAAAATAGGGACATGGTTAAAACTCTGTATGTTTGAGTAGTATGATGATAGAGCTTTATGTAAGGGGCTGCCAGAGAAGTAGGAGGTGATCTTAGAGAGAGGGATTTCGTAGAAAACCACGAGTGGAGGACTGATGAAGTCATGCCCCTCATAGAGGACAAGTAAAGTGAGGAAAGACAATGCTGAGTACAGGTATCTCTGAGAGGGGGAATGCTTTAAGCTGACTAGTGGTTATGAACAAGTAAAGTGCATGGTAGCCTTTCAGGCTCACGAGGTAACACCATTCAAAAGCTGGGCAGAATTGGTCCTACAGGCTAAGACTTGAGAGGGAAGTGAGTCAGAATAGATAGACTGGGAGCCTGGGCCCTAGGGTGGGGTAGGGGAATGGTGAGAGGGGAGGTGCCTCAAGAGGGCTCTTGGTTCTTGGAGAAACAACACAGCACACTAGGGCTAGAGTTGGAGGTGTCCTGAGACAGGCACTGGAAGAGGATGTCAGAAACCGCCAAGCAAGCCTTGCTTATTTGGTAATTTGGGGGCAAGTGGGCACTGGCTTAGTCTTGTGTGCAGTGAGGGACCAGAAGGAAACAATCAGTTAAATCTGGATTAATGTGGTTTATTTGATTAAAATAGGCAAAGCATGTGTTTGGCTTCGGGCTTAGAAGACTGTTGAATTCTTGAATTCTAATCATTCCTGCCACTGCACCGTAACCCCAAGCAGCATATGTTCTTTATTTTACTCAGAGGACCTCTTCACCCTCTTCTTTGCCCTTCAAGGCTTCAACAAGTGTCCCCTACTTCCCCAATAGCTGACTGCTAAGTGTGCCTGCTCCAAGCTCCCATAACAATGAGCACCTCTCTCTCATTAGATGAGTACCCGTCACACTGGATTATCTCTGCCTATTCACTTTCCAGTCCCCCTCTTCAGTAGGCTGAGCTTTCTGAGGGCAGAGATTGCCTTCCATCTCTGTATCGCTAGATTGGAACACAGTAGCTATGGATATATTTCTGTGGTTCTGTGGATAGATAAATGGATGGATGAATTGAGCAAATGGATAAACGACTGGCCCAAGTCAAAAAGAATTTGCTTTCTCCTTAGGACTGCAGACCTCAGGGAATCAATGCTCAGAAAAATCTTGTATCTCTTTTAACGCTGTGATGAACCATGGATAAAAAGCAGGTGCCTCGGTCCAAATCAAACTTGGTTCCAATTTGGTGTGATTTATTTTCCGGTTCACATGAGTACTGTAATTTTAGGTCAAGGTTTGCTTAGTGGGCAGGTTTCAAAGACGTGGCAGGGGGAGGAATCTAATCAAAAAAGCTCAGACCAGGAGCCAAGAGGTCTAGCCTCTCTTCCTGAGACCCCACCGACTTCCTGATTATGTAACCCAGATGAGCTTCTTATCTTCATATGCTTCCAGTCTCCCAGCCTTTAGTCTTTCCTCTTTGCGCCCCATCCACCGCCCAGTTATCTTTCCTGAAAACAAATTAATCATCTTGTTTTTTACTTTAAAATCCCCTTGCCTCCGGAGCAAAGTCCTAGCCCTTCAGCAGGCAAACAAGGTCTTTTTAGTATCTCTCAAGGCTGATGGTCATCCTTTATCACGTGTCTCCTATCCAGTGACTCCATGGTTCCCATTCCTCTAACCAAACTCTTTCAGGCCGCTGTGTTTTTGCCACACACTGTCCCTGATGTCACCAATGACCTTCTACACTCATTTTATCTGCTGGATGCCTGCTTGTTCATCTTTCAAGACTCAGCCAGTGGAGCCCAAAGGTTGCTTCCTCAGCAAGACCTCTTCTGACTCCTTCAGACAACGTGAGCACCTCCTCCACTCTGGTCCAACAGCATTTTCTATCCTTTATCTTAGACCACTTGTAAATCTGATAGAAATTAGTTGCTTACTTATCCATCTCAGGTGCAAAATTCTGAGTTCTTATAGGTTGGAGCCATTGATCCCATATCTTTAGTCACTAGAACTCAGGAGGTTCCCCAGTATATGCTAGTTGAAAAAAAATCAAAGGAATTATATTGAATAATACGTGTACTGTTTTTCTTACTGTGGCTGTTTTTACTTCTCATCCCTCTCCACATGAAACCTAATAATAAAGATCAGTTTGTTGAGCACTGATCAGGCATCAGGCACTTTTCTATACCCTTATACATAGGACAACTTCATTTAATGCTTACCTCAGCCCTCCAAAGTAGGCATTACTCTTACTTTATAGATAAAGAAACTGAGGCGCAAAGAGGTTAAATATCTTTCCCAAGTCAGAGTTAGCAGATTGGCAGAGTTAGCTAGAATTCAAACGCAGACTCCAAAGGCCATGGCCTTTCCACAACATTGCCTACTTCCTTAAAGGCCTGCACCTGGTAGGTTCTTGCTTGGTTGTTTAATTGCTCTGGATTGCATTGAACAGGACTGCAAGAGTCAGGATCACTTTGATTTCCAGCTGGGGACTGGCCATCTCCACAGTCCATCCATGAAACCCTAGACAGCCACATCTAAATGCTGGTGTGCATGAAGACAAAGCCCAGATCCTTTTCCTGGCAGGAAGCTGTATCTTCTAGCACATGGAACCAGTACTGCATTTCCTGGGATCAGATGGAGCCCTCAGCACAGAGGCCTCTCATGGGTTTGTCCCCAGTGTCTAGCCCAGAAACTGTCTGCTCCCTGGCTCCCTGGAGAATGAGAAATTATTGGCTTCTGGAATGTTTTTCTGGTCACTGAGCCCTCAAGGTGAAAGGTCCCTTGGATGGAAACCAACAGGCCAAGTTTACCCAACCCAGCAAGGCGTCAGGCAGCCCGAAGGCACATTCCACTAGATCCCACAGAACAGCTGGGGCTTCTTCTCCTCAGCATGATACCTGCCCTCAAAGAATGAAGGTCTTCCTGCTCCACTGCACAGCTGACATAAAGCAGAAATCCCAGTATAGAGCACCTTTCAGGATGGAGATTGTGCAGAGCCCTCAGAAATATTCTCTTCTTCCTCTGCTTTCCACTGTTGCTGCTAAAACTTTAGCTTACCGGGAGAAGAGAGGTTCACAAAATGCTATGTGTTCCAGTCCTAAAAATGTCCTATAGTAATTGAGCCAGAAGGGAGGAGAATATTTACATGCTTGTGAACACCTATTACATGCCTGCCATTTCTATATACATCATCTCATTTAACCACTACTATAAATATTTTTCCCATTTTAAAGACGTGCAGAATGAAAATGACTCCAACCACAACAGTGGCATAACTCCTTTCTTTGATAAAAGGGATCTTGTGAAACCTTGGACCTTGGACCTGAAAATCAGTGACTGGAGCTCAGCATAAGGGTGAAGTGTAACATAGCCACACAGGTAGTGTCCCTGCGTTAGTCACATCTGCTCATTGTCTGAGACTCTGTAATACCTTGCCCTGTTCCCTGCTGGAATCAGGAATTCTATCTGGGCCCAAACTGAACTGTCCAGTACTAGGAAAAAGAAGCAGTATGAGTTTGACAAGAAGAGCCTTGAACTAGAAGTTTGAATACATTTGCTTGAGTTCCAGCTCTACTATTTAACTTAAGTGAGATCTTGTCTTGGTTTTCTCATCTGTGAAGTAGGAATAATAACGATTGATTTCCTATTTTGGGTTTGTGATGATTAAATGAAATATTGCATGTGGGGTGTGGGGAAGGTCCACAGAGACTTGGCCTATTCATAAATGAGCCATGTTCTTGTCCACTGCCCTTTCTATGGGAGCTCCATCATGACTGGACAGCACCCCACTCTTTAGAATAATTTTTCTCCTACCCTCTTCCCCCACAAGCTAAATGAAGAGCAGTTTGGTTTGGAAGAAGGAGCATAGGCTAGGAATTGGATTATTACTTGGGTTTGAGTCCTGGTTTTATTAACTATTGGCTGTGAGATAATTGAGTCACTGAGCCTCAATTTCCTCATCTGTTGAGTGGGGGTAATATAAGTAGTTATCTTCTAGGGGTGCCATGAAGACTATATAAGTGCATCAGTGCCTTATAAATTCTAATGTGTTATACAAAGGCAAGTTACTCATCCAACAAAGTTTTTTGACCATCTGCTACGGACTAGGCATGTTCCAAGTGATGACAACCAAAGACAGTAAGACACAGTATCCATTAAGCTCACAGTCTGAGGAGGCGATGGAAGCATACACAGGTAATTACAACACACTGTGGTAAGTACCATGACAGGGGAAGCATAGAAGAGGGGCACTGTATTAGTTATCTATTGTTGCAAAACAAATGACCCCAACACTAAGTAGCTTAAAATAATAAGAAATTTATTACCTCACATACATTCTAGGAATCAAAAATCTGGGAATGGCTTAGCTGGATAGTTCATGAGGTCAAGTTGTTGGCCAAGGCCATAGTCTCTAAAGACTTGACTACGGTTGGGGAATTCAGTTCCAAGCCTACTCATGTGACTTTTGGCAGGAAGCTTCAGTTGCTTGCCATGTGAACCTCTCCATAGATCTGCTCAAGATATGACTTTCTCCAAGGGACGTCATACGAGAGAAAGAGAGCATGTATGAGAGAGCATCCAAGAGTATAACTTAATCTTAGCCATGCCATGATAACACTTCTGCCATTTTCTATTGGTCACAAAGACAAACCATGGTACAATGCAGAAGGGGAATACACCAGGGTGTAACTTGCAGGAGGTGGGGATCATTGGGAGCCAATTTGGAGGCTTGCTGCCACAGGTACTAAACACACTAGGAGAGAGGAGCCAGGGAAATTGTCTAGAGCTTAAGCTCAGGTGTATTTTTAAAGCTTCTTATAGTTTCTGCTGAAAACTGGATGAGTAAGAGAGAACTTCCTTTTCTATCTAGATTATTCTATTAGGTGGAAATGACATTGTATAAAATATAGAGCAAACAGAACTATCAAGAAATGATAATGACTCATCAAAATAAAAAGCTTCTGCATAGCAAAGTAAACAACAAAACTAAAAGGCAACCTACTTGAATGGAAGAAGATATTTGCAAATGATGTATCCAATCAAGGGTCAGTATCCAAAATATATAAAGAACTGATACAACTCAACACCTCAAAAAACAAATAATCCACTAAAAAATGTGCAGAAGACATGAATAGACATTTTTCCAAAGAAAATATTTATATGGCCAACAGAATCATGAAAAGAGCCTTAATATCAGTCATCATCAGAGAGATACAAATCAAAATTACAATAAGATATCACTTCACATCTGTCAGAATGGCTAAAATTAACAACACAAGAAAACAAGTGTTGGTGAGTATGTGGACAGAAAGAAATCCTTGTGCACTGTAGCTTCTATTGTAAACTGGTGTAGCCACTGTGAAAGACAGTATGGAGTTTCCTCAAAAAGTTAAAAATAGAACAACCCTGTGATTCAGTAATTATGCTACTGGGTATTTACCAAAATCCAAAAGGATACGTGCACCCCTATGTTTATCACAGCATTATTTGCCCAATCATGGAAGCAGCCCAAATATCCATTTATGGATGCATGGATAAAGAAGAAGTATGATGGAATATTATTCAGCCATAAAAAGATGGAAATCTTGCCATTCACAACAGGGATAGAGCTAGAAGGTATGATGCTAAGCAAAATAAGTCAGTCAAAGAAAGACAAATACTGTATCTCACTCATACATGGAATTTAAGAAACAAAACAAACAAGCAAAGGGTAAAAAAGAGCGGGGGGTGGGGCGGAGAAAAACACCAAGAAACACTCTTAACTACAGAGAACAAACTGATGGCTATGAAAGGGGGGTTGGGGGGATAGATGAATACACCCAGCCAGGTATAGGGGATTTAGAGTACAGTTTAGAGTACAATTTTCATGATGAGCACTGAGAAATGTATAGAATTGTTGAATCACTATATCATATACCTGAAACTAATACAACATTGTCTATTAACTATATTGGAATTAAAACAAAAAACTTAATAATAAAAAAAGGAGTAGTAATGACTTTGCTGGTGAGAGTATCTTCCAGCTCCGTCTTCAGGGCAACTGCACCCTGGTAAGGTCAGTTCCCCAAAGGCCCTAGTAGAGCCCTTAAAGTTCATAGCCTTCCCAGAGCTAACCAATAATAACTAGTACCCACCCTCTTTACAGTGCAACTCACATTGCACCATAATTGTGTGTTTACATGACTCACATCCCTTTAAACTGCCCTGAGCAGACAGGGAAAATGTCTGTTTGGTACACAGCTTGTCCCACATCGAGCACGGTCCCTTGACACCATGCCCAACTGTTTGATAAAAGGATGAACAGAAACTGAGTGAATACAGGATACACTGCACATGTCATAAGGTCCAAGCAGGTAAGTAATGATCACAATATTTAAGAAGCTATGCTATGTGTTTCCTGAGTATCAGGTCCTATGCTACATGCTTTATGTATATTACTTCATTTTACACTCATCACAGTCATATGATAGGCATTATTATCCCCATTATAGATGAGGAAACTAAGGTCACACGATTAGAAAATGGTGCAGTGTGGATTTGACCCCAGGTCTGTCAGACCCTGAAGCCTGTGTAACTAATCCTATCATATCTGGTAGCAGATCTTAAACACACAAACAAAAAATGTCAGCTCTCAAAAACTTTGGATAGTTAACAACCAGATAAAAGAAAATTAAATAGTCTTAATAAACAATTTGTTCAATATCTAAAAACCAGGTGTTTCCCTTTCTCTCTCTCTCTCTCTTTCACATGCACGTACACACATCCTTTATCTTTCCAGGAAAGCCTGGTTTAAGTCCCGTGTCTTCCAGGAAGCCCTCTTTGACACACAGTGATGCTCATCTCCCTTAAATTCCTGCAGCACTTGTGAGCGAGCCATTCAGTTGATACAAACTATGTGTAGTCATGATTTTACAACTCAGGCCCATGGCTTCCTTCTTAACATAGTGAGGGAGCTAGACTACTTCTTAAAGTCCTTTTCTGCTTGCTCATTGTAGGAGGTATTTCCTGATTCCCATCAGCACAGTCCTCTCCCTGCTGGGAGGACAGCATGGTTGTCTATGGCAAGCCCTCAGCAATAGCAGAGCTTTAACCTAATTGTGTTGGAAAATCCTGCTTTCTACCATCTTCCGACTTTCCTGAAAGCTTCTGGGACTCTTTATAATGTTCCAGAACCTAGCACAGGGCCTGAAACACAGTAGGCTTTCTATAAATGTTTCCTGGACCAATACATGAGTGAGTGAATGGCATGGTAGTGATGACTGCTACTTAATGAAACCCCCCAATGTCACTGGCATTATTGAATTAACTAGTAATTTCTTTTGCTCATTGGGTGCTTTGGCCTTCCCTAAGCAGCATCTCCTTCAGACCTTTCTCATCCCAGGGATTTCTGACCGCAGAACCAGTAAAATCAGAGCGGCCAGAGCTGTAGACACATGAGCAAACTTCAACTTGGCTCGTTCCAGACGGCCTGCCAACTCATCACCCTTCTGTTTGGACTCAGTTACCACATTCTTTATTGCAAGATACTTTCTAAACACAAGGCAATGCCCCTGCCTACAGCTTTCTTTTGCACTGGTTACATATGTGATCTGCTTGCTTTCGGATGCCGTCACCCTATTTGTAATAATGAACCATCAGATGGTCCCAGAAATTCCATTATATTGGCACCCAGACTGGCAGTTGGGGAGGGTGTCACGACTTCATTTCAGCAGTAGTCTCTCCTGGATCCTACGGACAAATGGGAACAGTCTAGGAAGCTTCCTCCAGCAGCCGCTTCCACACAGGGAAACAGGACAACAGGAACCCTCCTACTGATCTTCATCAATGCCTTGGATAGGACCTTACTTGTTTAACCTTTCTCTACTTTCTGCCTTTCTAAACAGGGAAGGACTATAGTGCAGTGGTAAAGAGCAGGGGTTTTGCAATTAGAGCTGGATTCTCATCCTAGTTCTGCCTCTTATCAGTTATATACCTTGGGTGAATTACTTCTTTGAGCCTTTCTCACTTGTAAACCAGGACTACTAATATAGTCTACCTCGTCGGGTTGTGGGGATTGACGTGATGCTGCAAAGAGTTTAGAATAAAGCTTGCAAATAATATGCCCTCAACTAATATTAGCTATCTTAATTCATTATTATTTAGTGTGCCCACTGCTCACACTGAGGATTAAGTGGGTAGTGGGAGGCTGCAGGTAAGTTTTCACCATCACCATCGACATTTTGATGAAAGGAGAAAGAAATTCAGCTTTACTGAATGCTGGCTTGAGAGCTTTACTTACCTGAATTCATTTAATGTTTAGAAGAACCCCAACTTTACAGATAAAGCTCAGGGGATTAAGGAATTTGCTTGATGTCACACAGCCAGGGTTGGGAGCACATCTGCCTGACGCATGTTCTTTCCCTATTCCCCACAGAAAGCTCTGGGGCCCATGGGGGCCTTTCGTTTGGTCCTTCGCAGTGATGAATATCCATGCATTTACCTAGACATCCCTCTTCATGCTTAGAACTAGAATTGTTGTGTATATTTAGTTCTTACTTCTCTCCCACTTCCTTAACTGGCCCCAGGATGTTCTGTGAGTCTTGCTCCAACTTCTCTTTTCCACTGAGCTAATGTCAGTTTGGTTTCCTGGCAAACGCTTTCCTGTTTCTCTGCGTCTATTACCCCCCTCCTCCTTTCTGTACCCCATCATTTCATTTTCACAACCTCATCTTACCCTGTGCCTGGGATTGCTTGTGCTAGTATCAGCAGGATTGGTATCAGTAGCCCAGGCCAGACTGGCTCAGGGACACGCAAGGAGTGGGATGGGGAAGGTGAGAAGGATAGTGGGGAGTGTTGGGGGCTCTGGAAGGTGACTGGACTGGGGTGGGGAGACCAGCAGGGAATCAGGGGGCTGACAGAGAGTCAGGAAAACAGCTGCCCTCTCAGGTGAGAGCAGACAGTGTGCCTGGGGATGCTGCTGTGGCAACTGAGAAATTAGGAGTACTCTGCCAGCTCTCCTGGCAGATCTCAGGGGGAACAAAAGGTTCAAGGCCTTGAACTTGGGAGAGTCAGGGTAAGGCAGGCTGAATGCTAGGTTGTAAGCTGGTATCCTCTCAGGAGGAGCTCAGTTCCACAAGGATCCAAAAATGGAGTGGGATTAGGGATTTATGGACAGGCCTGGTTTCAGACAGTCTATTTGTAATAATGAACCATCAGATGGTCCCAGAAATTCCATTATATTGGCACCCAGACTGGATGTCCCAGGCTGCCTCTCCTACTCAGAAGTTGTACCAAAAATTCTTTGGCAGTCACTGGTTTCTAACTTTTAGTTCTGAAAATGCAGTCACCATACCTAACCCATATTCCATAATCTAAAATAATTGGAAGAAGGGTTATAGGCTATCATTGGCTTCCATTTTTTTCTGACTTCCTATAGTAAAATCTTTTTGCCTACCATGTTATTTTTTTCAAATTAAAAAAGTGCTAGCTATACAAGTACAAACTCTAAGTAAATAAGTATATTCTTTGCAAAACAATTTTAAATGAATAGCAAGTGAAAAGTAAAATTCCTGCTCACCGCACCCCCCCAACCCCTCTTCCTTCTGTAAACTATCCTATTTAGTCAGTACTATCAGTTTCTGCTCTCAGTTTTTCTATGCACTTGGGAAAATGCAGTAGCATCCAGGATTAGGGGTTTGGTGGACAGGAAGTGCGGACAGTCCTGGCTGGAGGAGCATTTTATCACTGACATTGCTTGTTTCCATTGTTCATGGTGATAATAAGAAGCAGATTAAGTAGATTTTATTGTCATTTACTATTGTTTTCACGTTATCCCTTAAAATTATTATTTTAAATTATCCTCAGTTGCTAAACCCCCTTACTGCCTGCTCTCAGGACAGACAGCTCCCCCTGCTTTGCCCTACAGTGGTATGTCCCTGTGTACATGTGCAATAGGTACATTCATGTATTTTTAATGGGATAACCTATATTCATTGTTTAGCAATTTGCTTTTTCCTCTCTCACCTTCATTTAGCAATATATCCTTGGGATCTTTCCTTGATAGCACACAGTTAGTAGAATTCTACCACCTTTTAAAAATGTTTTTAAATTTTTTAAAAGATTTTATTTATTTATTTGAGAGAAAGTGAGAGAGGGAGTGCATGGGGTAGAGGTAGGGTCAGAGGGAGAAGCAGAGTCCCCATTGAGTAGGGAGCTCGATGTGGGACCCAGTCCCAGAACCTGGGGATCATGACCTGAGCCAAAGGCAATTGCCAGACCGACTGAGTCACCATGTACCCTCTACCACCTTTTGATTAATGGCTGCACAGTATTCCCTAGTATGGTAGTACCATTGTCTTATTTATGGATATTAGATCCTCTGATACTGTGCCACATCAAACACTGCAGCATCATTTCTCTCCAGTTGCATGAAACTGGAAGTATTTCACTGTCTAATGTACTTAGATAACATCTAATATCTCTCTACAGAATGCATGACAGTAATACTCATTTATCAAATGCTTAATCTATACAAAGATCTGTTCTAAGCACTTTGCATGTTGTAACTCATTCAATTCTCAGAACAACCCTATGAAATATTATATCATAATATGTTATAATATTAACATAATATAATATAACATATTATCATACCCATTTCACTGGAGAAGCACTAAGGTAATCTTACCCAAATCTCATAACTAGTAAGTGGCCAAGCTGGGATTTGAACACAGCACACTGATTCTAGGATCTGCACTACTGACCCCACAGCACTGTATAAGCTCCTGTGCATTTGTATAAGCTCTTCTCTAGGTTAGATAGCTGCGAAAGAAAAATGTTTATACATATTTCCAAGTTGCTCTGTCAAAATGACGGCACCAAATGACACTCCCACAGACTCTGAGAGGGCCATTTTCCCTAAAACCTTGCTAGGGCTGGATTTCATCAAGTTTACTCCCTTTTGCCAACCTGGAGGGTATAAAGAAAATGTCTTGATTTTGCTCCTTCATTGGAAAGCCAGTTTGGCTAGCATGGTACATAATTCTAGGTCAAAATTATTTTCTTTCAAAGTTTGAAGTGATTGCTTCCTCGCTGTCCAGCATTCAAAATAACCTTTCAGAAGTCTGACAGCCAACTCATTTTTGTTCCTTGTAGGTAACTTGTTTTTCTTCTCTGAATACTTTTACAGTTTTTCCTTTGTCTTATTGGCTCTGAAACATCCCAAGTATTTGTCTAAGTAAGCATCTTTGAAAACGTTCCTTGTCTGCCACTTAGCAGGCCCTATGAAGTTTTGAAGCCTTTCTTTGGGTTGGGGAAGTTTTCTTTTATTATTTCTTTGTGGATCTCTTCCCCACCAATTCTCAGTTCTTTCCTGGCATTTCTTTTGAATGAAAGGAGGCACTTCTGAATCAATCCTTTGTGTCTCTGTATTACTCTGCTTGGGCTGTCATAACCAAATACTATAAACTGGGTGGCTTATACAACAGAAATTTATTGTCTCCCAGTTTTGGAGGCTAAGATCAAGTTGCTAGCCAATTCAGTTTCCAGTGAGGGCTCTCTTCCCGGCTTATAGACAGCTGCCCTCTGGCCATGTCCTTACTGTGTTCTCATATGGCAGAGTGATAGCTGTGGTGTCTTTTCCTCTTTATATAAGGGCACTAGCCATATTGAATTGTGAATTCATACATGAATTAAACTCATGTAACATTTATCACCTACTCACAGGGCCTATCTCCAGATAGAGATCAAGTTTAGGGGTTCAATATATGAATTTTAGGGGAACACAATTCAGCCCCTAGTAGTTTCTCAATTTCTCTCTCAAATTTTCAGTTCCTGATCGTTTCCATATATTCAGGGACATCTCCTCACACTTAGGTTCTTAACATTCCCAGTTTATCCCATACTCATTATTTATCCCATCTACTGCTTTTTTTTTTTTTTTTTTAGTTTTACTATCATAATTTTTAATTCCCTGTTTGTTTTCTGTTTGTTTCTTTTTCATAGCAGCCTGCTACAATATACTTGCAGGTCTTTTGAAGGATGATGCTACTTAGAATTTATTATTATTATTATTATTGTTAGAATTTTTTAAACGTTTTTTCTTCTGTCCTTTTATCTATCTCTTCTCTGGAGTCAGTTTTTGGTTTGTGTATATATACACATATATATAGATATTTTTAAAATTTTTATTTGTTTATTTGAGAGAGAGAAAGAGAGCACAAGAGAGAAAATGAGAGAGGGAAGTGAACACAAGCAGGGTAGAGGGGCAGAGCGGGAGGGAGAAACAGACCCCTCTCTGAACAGGGAAGACTGATGCAAGTCTCATCCCAAGACACCAAGATCATGACCTGAGCGGAAGGCCAACGCTTAACCAGTTGAGCCACTCAGGTGCCCCTCAGTGTGTTCAAGTTAATCCTTTTTTCTTTCATGTTAATCCTTTTCTTTAGAGCTGTTTGAATTTCATCAACTACCTGGTGATCCTTTGTTCTTCATCATATCTATGTTTTAAGAACATTTAAGCTGGTATTTTGTTTAAGTTTTCACTTCAGTTTTGAGCTGTTTCCACTCCAGTCTCCTTTGGTGAATGGAAGGTTACTAGGGATTCTGTGAGTAGGTCATTTTGACTACAGACTTCCCAGTAAGGTGCTTGGAGAAGGCAGAGAGGTAGGCTTGGGGACCACCCTCCTCCTCTCTTGGTCCTTTGCCCATCCCCAGATGCCCAAATAAGGAGGCCTTTACTTCAGTGAAGCCACAGTTGACAGGCTGGGCAGGAACAGCTTTGCCTTTTACTTCTCTGTGTCCCGTGGAAGTTGGATAGGGTTATTTCCAGCCCTCCCTTCTCACAGGCCCTCACACACCAGCAGACATCCTCCCCAGACAAGGGACTTCCCTTTTAGAATGAAGCTTTGTGTTTTAGCCCACTCTCCTGACCCCTACCCTCTACCTATAGCTCCCTGAAGTGGAGGGAAGAGGAGAGAGGTCTGTTGTGCACAGGGCAGTTTAAAGATGAATAACCCTGATGAGTGCTCCCCAACCCCTTGTATTCTTTCTATTTGCTTCCTCTGAGCTAGGAGATTCTCTGCCCCTGCCTTCAAATAAAGTTACTTTTTTTTTTTTTAATAAAGATTTTATTGTTTATTTGACAGAGAGAGAGGTCACAAGCAGGCAGGGAGGCAGGCAGAGAGAGGTGGAAGCAGGATCTCCACAGAGCAGAGAGCCCGATACAGGGCTCGATCCCAGGACCCTGAGATCATGACCTGAGCCAAAGGCAGTGGCTTAACCCACTGAGACACCCAGGCGCCCTAAAGAAATTTACTTTAAGAGTGGTTTGGAGTATGTTAATATTCATCGTGAGTTGTCTATCATTGTGATCCTAACTGCTTTCTATTCAGATTTTTATCATAATTTCTGCCTCCTTTCTTGTTTGCTGGTGCTGAGAGAGACTTCATGATTTTAAAAGCTATCTTTTCTGACCTTTAAAGGATTTATGGTGGGAGGGTGGATATATGTTCATGCTTAGTTCTCCATTTTGATTTGAGTCCTCCAGTTCTATATCATCTCTCCTCTTTTTTTTTTTTTTAATATTTTATTTATTTATTTGACAGAGAGACACAGCAAGTGAGAGAGAGAGAGCACAAGCAGGGGGAGACTCTGCACTGAGCAGGGAGCCCGATATGGGGCTTGATACCAGGACCCTGGTAGATGCTTAATGGACTGAGCCACCCAGGTGCCCCTATCATATCTCCTCTTGATAATGAAATTCTGACAACAAATTGTGCTGCTCGAATACAGTTCTTTGTTCATTAAAATAATTTCATTTACTAAAAAGTGCCAGACACTTATGTATAGTATCACTTTGAAGTCTCACAACAATCCTGTGACAGAGGCATCAGAATCCACATTCCGTTGAGGAGGGAGCTAAAATTCAGGAAGGTTAACTGAATTAATTGAGGTCAGGCAGCTAATACGAAATAGGCCTAAACTTGATTCCAAGCCCACTTTATCATGCTACATACTATTTAAATGTCTCTGTTATATTCATTTTCTCTAGTTTTCAGTACATTTATATTTATGTTCCCCCATTAATATATACGTGCCTTGAGAGTAAGGCCTGGCTATAGTTCATTATTCCTATAGAGAGATGCCTGACTTCCTGTTTTACAAGCAGCAGTCAGTTGAAATTTTGTAAACCAACTCAATAAAGCAACTAATTATAGTATGTTATGATAACAACATAGTACAACTGTGCATTATAGGGGCAGAAATGCTTTATTTGAGGTATTTAAATGTTTTCTTAAGTCCACTGAACTAATGACTTGGTGGTGAGTGGAAACTATAACTGGAGGAAAGGTCAAAGTTCAGCTCTGGTTGGAGTTGTTATGGCAACTCTCTGAGCAATAAGTCTGCATAAACAAAAGAGAGCACAAGAGGAAATACCTATTGATCTCTAATATTAGTTCTAGCAAATTGTTTTTCTGTTTCTTCAACAGAGCAGTATGTTGAGATGGTGAAAATTATATTCTTTCATGTACTCCATTAGATTCACTGTCACATTCTCTGGAAGTCAGCCTTAGGAAATAGCAAATTTTCTGGAGGGGACAGAATCATGCTTTGACATTCCTAAGGATGGTGCCCTATGGATCGGTTCCTTCTGATCCCATGTCATTCATCTATTCACCTATTCACTGAGCATCTATGACTTTGGATGTGTACTAAAACTACCTGGGAACTTTTCTCAAATACCACGATCAGTTTTCACTCCAGACTAATGGAGCCCAGATTCATATAATTTTAAAGCTTCTCAAGCAGTGACGATGCATATGAGAGTTGAAAAACCACTGTCCCATGATATATTACAAATTGTGTTAACTACTGGGGATACAAGTAAAAATGACAATTGCTAATATTTATTGAGTGCACACCATGTCAGGCACTGTTCTATGTGTCTTATATATCTTAACACATTTAATCCTCATAACAACTCTAGAAGGTAGGTATTACTCCCATTTACAGATGAGGAAACTGAGACACAGAGATTAAGTAATTCGGCTAGAGTTACACATTTAGGAAGTGGTGGAATACGGTCCTGGGATGCATGCACACTGTTCTACAAACTATCAGTAGTATCATGGTCTAGTAAATAATGATAAGACAGTAGGTACCTATCAAGAACACCTAAAGTGGGAGGTGAGAGGAGGTACGTGCAGGAAGCCTTCCCGTAGGAGGTGGTACCCTAATTAAGTAGAGAAAGAATGGGAACCAGCAAGAAAAGTGGAGGAAGAGCATTTTAGGTTCCTGTCTCCACTGCCTTGCTAGACAACCTGCCTCCTCACCTCCAAGGGGTTCCTTCCTCCCTCTTCCCCACATTGAAACACTGGAATGTCCACAATCATCCTTAATACGCCTAACATTTCAACTGGGAAGACTGAAGTCATGCACAATTACTCATGCAATTTTTCCTCCTGACAATAGGTCCTTCTGTGAGCCTCTCATTCACATATATAAAGCTCCACTCTGTTATGTGTGTGTGTGTTTTTTTTAAAGCCTTTGTTATAGGAACAATTCACAAACGTGTCAAACACACATTGGTTCCCCACCCCCTTCTCCTGTCCCCTCACCTGACTGGGAGAGTGGAAAACAATCCCCTGGCTTGCCAGGGACCTGTGCGCACTTGCCAACTCTGTCCCAGTGGAAGCTAACCCCGCATTTCCCTTTGCTTCTCCTCAAGTGTGGCTCTAAGCTGACGTTTGAGGTTAACCTCAGGCAGTGCTTAGCCACACCTGCCACCCCTCTGCCCGGCCCCAGAGGCAGGAACAGACTCTCTGTTGAGGAAAGGGAAATGCTCCTCTGCTGCTAATTAACTGTGGGAGGAGAGGAAGCTCTCTCCAGACACCAAAAATACCAAGGACCAACATTATAAAAAGCAGTCTTTGTACTAGCCAGCCGCATCATTCAGCATAGCCTAGGCTGGGGCCGGAGGGAAAAATAACTCCTCTTGCAGCCCACAGGGTCCTGGCATCCCAAATGGATGCTTCAGGGAGCCAAGCTCTCCTGTCTTCTTGGGTACGGGGTCTCAGGAACAGCGATGGAGGCCACCTGCCCTTAGACCGCAGGAAGCAGCCTAAAGCTAGCATGCTTATGGATGACTCCAGAGTCTTTGCTAGAATAGCCATAGGCCTGTTGAGTAAGTGAAAAGGTGAAGAGGGCAGGTCTGTGGAGGTGTGAGGCCAAACTGTAGCAGATTGCCGCAGAGTCTGGGTAATCTCACCATAGCAGGTCCGTTTCCCACCCTGTGCTTATCAAACTAGGGGCCGAGCCCCACTTGGAGCAGAGGACTATTTTTAACATAGAGAACCAAGTGTCGCCTTGGTCTGGCCTTTCCAATTCCCTTAGGCTTGGCTGCTATAGGCCCAGAGAGAGTCTGCAGCATCTGGGAGACTCAAGTCCAGAGGGTGATCTTGGGGGAAGATTGAGTTGCTGCAAAAATTGGATTTGGCCACAGGCTGGGAATTGGAGGCTTTCACAAACAGGAAGGCAGTAGGGCCATTTGGCTGGGACTGTAAGCTCAAGTGGCTTTAGAATTTGGCTGCTGATCAGTGTAGGGGAATGAGGTGAACCCTGAGGGTAGCCCCAAGGATAGAAGACCTTAGAATATGAAGGCTGCCAGAGTCACACTGAAGTTCTTAGAGGGCCTGTTTTCATGGTCTGTCTTACTTTACAGAGCCTGGGACAGATTCCCAAGACTTTAAACTGCCAAAACCAGGAAGTCAGGGTACTAGGATTTCATACTAGGCATGTTTCCCAGTCTCTCACTCCAACATTTCTGCATCTGGGCAGACAAGGGGAAAATTCTTCCATTATAATACCACATGTACAGGATCCTTGGCAGCTCTGTGTGTGGTGGCACATCCTTGTTCCTTCCCTCCTATTGATACAGGCTCTCTTTATAGATTCCTCAAGTGTCAGAGCCAAAAAGATTTTAGAAGCCATCTAGACCATCTTTTTTTTTTTTTTTTTTAAGATTTTATTTATTTTTTTAATTTGACAGAGAGAGAAAGAGCACAAGCAGGCAGAGAGAGAGGGAGAAGCAGGCTCTACACTAAGCAGGAAGCCTGATGGTGGGGCTTGATCCCAGGACCCTGAGATCATGACCTGAGCCGAAGGCAGTTGCTTAACCAACTGAGCCACCCAGGCATCCCTAGACCAATTCTTTTGACAAGAAAGGAGACAGAAAACTGGAGAGAAATGACTGGCACAAAGGCACACTGCTGGTTAATGATGCCGGGTCTTCTGACAACCCATCCAGGGCTTTTTCCACAACACCACACCCTTTATAACAAAAAACATTTGTCTTAGCAGCTCCTGCCCATTCCCTATCCTGTTTCCCATTTTCCTCACTTCCAGGCAGAGGGCCTTAAACTGTACCTTGTATATGGTAATATGATTTTCTTACAAGTTTCTGCTATTTGACTAAAAAATGTCAGGTTAGAAAGAAAGAAGTCATGGCCAGTGAAACACAGATGGACCAGCGTGGAAGGGCAAATTCCCTGACTCCAAGGCCTTGCTGCTCCCACGGCCCAGCAGCCTAGGCATCACCCGGGAGTCCCGTCCCATCCCAGACTTGCACTTTCACCAGATCCCTAGATGATCCTAATACACATTAAAGCAGTGCTACTTGGAGGTAAGCCTCTTCAAAAAGTCCTCCCCGTCTCCTTCCTGCTCAAATGCTTAATTAACCCTCCACCTCCCTCCTGCTCCTCCACTCCTCTGTCTTCCATCCTAAATGCCGCTGTCTTATTCTGACTTTTCTTGAAATTCAAAGCCATGGTGGGGTGGGGGTAGTGTTATATTTTAAAAGGGGACTCAAAAGGAGGACTCATTTTTTTAGAAAAATAAAATATAGCCAATTCGAAAGAACTTTTGCAGCTCCAATGTCATGTTGTTAATGTAGAAATATAAACATCTATGTTTATATTGGCTTGCTTGTAAAATCATCATCTTTGGTTATATTTAGGAACTTGATGGCTTGGAAAGTATACTGAAAGAGTCTGAGAACGAAAATATTTTTCCCCTTAACTCTCTGGAAAAAAAACTCTTTAAAAAAATCCTCAAACATCTTTTTCCTACTTTCTTAACCCCATCCACCAGTACACATTTTTTCCTCTTACCTTTCCTCCCAGTTCAATCCCCTCATTTTGTTTACATTTTTAAAAATGCATAGAATTTTCTTATTACATACTTATTCCTTAGGGAAGAATTAGGGTATACGGAAGCAAAACACAACCAGAATCCCATTGATATAGAAACAACTATAAACCTTTTATAAAAAAATTATCTCCGACTTTTTTGTGTATGTATTTAACAAAAGTGGGATAATTCAGAACATCATAATTAGAATATAGTTCCTTATAAATGGAACTATAAATTACTAACTTCTTTACATCTGCAAACATAAAAATGTACATTTATTAAATTCTGCCATGTGGATTATACCATGATTGATTTAATGGTATTTCTATTGCTATTAGGTAGTTCAACTTTTCACTACTAAAAATAGTACTGCGCATCCTTAATGATTTTCTTACCTTAAAAAATTCTTTCATTAAATCATAAATGCACTGTCACACTTGTGAGAAAAATTTAAATACAGAGAACACTAAATTTCTTTGACCATCATTTCCAGTTCTGGTTCTCATCCCACCTTCCTAGAGGTAGCGACTGTTACCAGATTTGTATATATTTTTGTACATATTCTCCCAGACCATTTTTCAAGCATTTAGTGCATATATATAGCTATAAGAAATAAACTACTATTTTGGGTTGTTGGTTCATTGGTGGTTATTCTTCACACCAGTGGTATAATACAAGACGTATCATTCTTCAAACTGCCTTTCCCACTTAAACAATCAATTCTGGAGTGCTTTCTATATTAATACTTACAGATCTACTTATTTTAGCTGTTGTCTAGTATTTTGTCCTGAACAGAACATGGTTTATTAGCATGTGTTGGATGAACTGACTTTTAGGCTATTTCTACTTTTTGTCTCTTCCATAAAGTATGTTTATACATGCTTCTTTGTGTACACTTGGGGGTGTTTCTTTAGGGTAGATTCAGAGAAGTGGCATTGTTGAATCTTAGGATCACTGACTTCTTTCTATGTGTGAATGAGAAGAAAAACTCTTTTGAAGATCCTGCAGGGAAAAGCATAGTTCTTAAAAATCTGAAAAATGATTTTTGTTTTCCCCTAGCTTTGTTCTTGGCTTCCAATATTATCTTGAGGTTTCTTAGCTAGGATGGATGGATGCGTCTGAACAAGAGAAAGGGCATACCAGGCCTTTGGGAAAAATAAGAAGCAGGTTTGGCGGAGTTTAAGATGTTGCTTTACAGGAAGGAAGAATGCCTGAGGGGCACAGCAGATGGGGAGTCCTCTCCCACTTCTCTTGTTCCAGCTGCCCCACTCCCACCGCAGCCCAGTGAACCCAACTGTCAACCCAACTTTTGATGAGTGCACATGGATACAGAGCATAGCATTAGGATTTCAGTAGATGACATTCAGTAAATGACAGTAGATGACTTGTGAAGGCGAGCAGATATCCATTATGGGAAGATGTATTAACACTTACAAGCCAGACACTGTACTACCAAGTAAAACTTATTGTCAAGCAAACTGAGTACAACCAACATTATTCCTGAGTGAACAATAAATCCTTTGTACCTTTCACCTGGATTATTGCCCCAGGTTTTCACTTGGTCTCTTTAACTACAATCTCTCCCTTTCAAACTATCTAGCTGATTGCTGATAAAGTAATCTGAAAAAGTCACTTTTATGGTATCTGTGATCTTACTCATTCCCTTCTCCTCTTATTGTCTGGTAGGCTTCCCTTCAACCTTTACGACTCAGCTCAATAATGTTATTGTAGTAGGGGTGCCTGGGGGGCTCAGCCAGTTGAGCCTCCAGAGTCGATTTCTGCTCAGGCCATTGTGTCAAGGTTGTGAGATCTAGCCCCGTGTTAGGCTCTGCACTCTGCACAGTCTTCTTGAGATTCTCCTCTCTCGCTCTGCCTTCCCCGCTCCTTAAATTCTCTCTCTAAATAAATAAATAAAATATAAAAAAAAACAGTGTCATGGTAGTAATTATTTGCAATATGGAAGTATATCAAATCAACACATAGTAGATCTTAAATTCATAGTGTTATATGCCAATCACATATCATTAAAATTGGGAGGTAAAGACAGCTCAAACTTTTCATTCAATTACTTAACATGTATTAAGCATATACTATGTGCATATCAGCTCTACTGAAAATTTCCCCTGACTCTAGGTTCTGTAAATAACTCTATCCCTGCTGCTTCTCTTGTAGTAGATCCTACTTTATTGTCATTACTTTTTATGTATGTATGTATGTATGTATGTATTTTCTTCCATCCCTTTTTATTTTGTTTAAATATTTTTAAATTGGAGTATAGTTGATACACAATGTAGTTTCAGGTGTACAACAAAGTGACTACTTTTTTTTTTTTTTTTCTGGCCTATGTCCACCCCTAACTGTGAGTTTTTAAAGTACAGGGTCTGTATCTTATCCACCTCTGAACCCCCAGGACCTAATATTATGCTAGCCATATGGCTGATGCTTAATAAATATTTGTTCAACAAAAACAATGAATAGGGGCACCTGGGTGGCTCACTCATTAAGCAGCTGCCTTCAGCTCAGGTCATGATCCCAGGGTCCTGGGATCGAGTGCCGCATCAGGCTCCCTGCTTAGTGGGAAGCCTGCTCTTCCCTCTCCCACTCCCCCTGCTTGTGTTCCCTCTCTCTCTGTCTCTCTCTCTCTCTGTTAAGTAAATAAATAAAATCTTTAAGAAACACATACAAACAATGAATAAATGAGCTTCCTAGAAGTGTGTACCCTGGTTCTCAAAGTACTTTAAAGATCTACAAGATAACTTTTGCTTAGAGAGGAAACTGTATTAGGTAGCAAGAGCAGAGATAGGCTTTGCAGTGATTTGTCCTGGATCCTGAAAGTAGTAGAGGGAGGAGCTGCTACTTGCCCCAGTCTAAATCTTTTCATTTTATATTTCAAATGCACAGTCTATATCACTGTTGCAATATAAGGGGTGTGAAAGAGGTGTTTATTTTTAAAAAAGAAAGCTTTTAAAAAGATGCAACTTTCCCTAGTTCGGAACTGGACTTTTTAAACCTCTCGCCTAATGCCGCCCCTTGCTTAAACCCCTTCCATGACATCTCATGGGTTAAAGTTCAATAATTTTAGCTTGTCTTGTGAGGCTCCACATAGCCTGGAGATTGCCCATTTTTCCAGCATCTTTACACATTGTTCTTCCTGAAGCTCCTTACACTCCAGCCACAGAAGTCATTTCTTTGATCTTCAAGGCCACCAAGCTTCTTCATCAGTGATACCCTTCATGCCTGGAATACTCTCTGCTACAACCCACACCTGTACCCCCCTCTCCCCACGCCTTCCCCCCAACTTCACTGACTGCCACTCATCCTTCAGGACTCAGCTTAGTGATCACTGCCTGGGGAGGCCTGCTCCCCACTACAGGGGAGGCTAGCTCACCCTATGGTATGTCTACAGAGCATTCTGTCTTTTCCTTTTACAACACTTAACGATTCTTGTAACTTCATTGTCAAGTTATGTAATCGCCGCCCATTTGTTTTATCACCACCCTCCTCCCCATCCAGGTCCATGAGAATGGGATCTGCATCTGTTCTGTTCACTACTTGATTGAAAGGGCTTTACCTACATTACTTCATCTAGTTTCACAATCCTGTGAGATAGACATCCTCATCCCTTATCTGACAGAGGAGAAAACTGAAGGCTCAGAGAGATGTGTGGTAGAGTCAAGATTTGACCTCAGTTCCATCTGTATTACTGAAGAGTTAAAAGGGCTAGAAGTTCATTTATTTGGGATTTGGATTCTCAAGACTAGAATTTAATAAGATAATAATTCTGGGTGTGCCTCTGAATCTGTATAATAGAGATACTATTACTTTTTACCTTATCTACCTCACAATTTTCCTCAGGATCAAATACAATAATATATATGGCATGCCTGTTAGCCATAACACAACCTATGAATATAAACGAAATACGTAGTATTTTTCATCAGACTCAAGTCTGTAACGGCTGCTGCTTATCTGGTCTGCGCATTCTGGGCATCAGTTTCTTCAGTAAGATTGACAGTTTGAAGATGAAGAGTCCAGATATCCCTGTATATTATCTAGAGCAGGTTGTTAGCCCAGACTTCTGCTGACAGCTAAAAGATTAGTTGAGGGGTGCCTGGGTGGCTCAGTGGGTTAAGCCTCTGCCTTCCGCTCAGGTCGTGATCTCAGGGTCCTGGGCTCTCTGCTCAGCAGGGAGCCTCCTTCCTCCTCCCTCTGCCTGCCTCTCTCTCTACTGGTGATCTCTCTCTCTCTGTCAAATAAATAAATAAAATCTTAAAAAAAAAAGATTAGTTGAGAACGATAGTGTTCATCTTACAGGATGAGAACTATACATTTAGCTTTTACATAAATAAAAATAAAGTAATAAATAAAATGCAGAACGTGTTTAGAATTTAGTGTCCAGTATTGATGGCCAAGAACAGATTGAATGGTTAGGCAAGTGCGGTTAATGATTAGCATGAGTGTTTAAGAGCTTAGACTTTGGAGTCAGAGAGACCTCAATTCAATTCCCTCCGGTCTATGTTTACCAACAAGGAGGCCTTGGGTGAGTCACTTAACTCCTTGAAGCTTCATTTCTTCACTTTTAAATGTTACCACCCCTCAGCCTGTTGTAAGGATTAAAACAAATAATGTAAGGAAGCGCCAGAGAACCAGGAAATGCTGCACACATGTGGAGAGTTGTTGTTGCCATGTTGGTCTTTGTTTCCTGGCTTGCTGATCCCTCCACACCTATTTGTTCCACGTTGCTTTCATTCCAACTGGAATGATGACTTTCAGGTGTCAAGAGTCTTAAGTACTAAGGCCAAGAACTCTGTCTCTCAATCTGCAACTGCTCCAAGTGAGGCCAACCTTGAGTGAAGGGGAGAGGTCTCCTCTCATGTGCTGAGTGCAGTGAGTCCCACCAGCTTCTCAGGAGTCTGGGGAAGCTTCGGTGTTCGTGCAGAGCACCAAGTTCTTCCATCCACGTTCGAACAATGGCATGTCTCTGCTCAGCTACTTTCAAGAGTCAGGCTAAGGATGGGAGGATTTTATTCTCTCTGGCTTTGAACAGCCAAAGGACTTGCAATTTGGAGCTGCAATAAAAAGGGGGTTTCGTTATTTGGTTACTCTATGGCTAAGATCAGATAGGCACAAGAAGATGATTGGATTCCTTATTAATTTTAAAATGGGAGCCTTTCTATAATTCCGAAGCAGGAGTCAGAAATTCTAGTGGTAGCATTGTATTTTGGTTTGGGTATGTGTGTTTTCACTTAAAATGTCCTTAACAGAGAAGTACTATGTTCTATTCTCTGGGGAGGAACACAAAGATGAGTAAGTTCTCTTTCCCTCACAGGAACTGAAATCCTATGTAGGAGATAGACTTGGACACAGATGATGGGAGGGAGTGAACATACAGGCGAGGAAGGATGCTCTGAGCATGGTCCCCTCGATTCTGGATTGGGATTTGAGTGTTTGGGTGGTGGGTAAGGGAGTAAAGAGAAATAGACACCCAGTGGCACCCGAATCCTCGCATTTATATTTATTAGTTAAATTAACCTGAGCAAGCCATTTACCCTCTCTGAACCCGTTTATTTCATTTGAAAGCAGAGAATATGCTTACCTCCAAAGAGTGCTATGAGGATTAACTGAGATAAAGTACGCATCAGGCATGATGCTGGACAAACTGTAGCCAACAAATACTAGCCAATATAAATATGAGTGTGATTAATATACCATGACATAGTATTTAAAAATTGTGTCAGCATATAGGGTCAGTGGGGGAAGCTTGATGAAAGAGATCTTAACTGTCATTTCAGCAGCATGGTACAGACACGGAGCATTTCTCAGATAAGCAAATGTGAAATCCCCCTTGCTAAATATTTGCCACTCTTCTGACACAGAGGATGACATCCTGTGGTCACTCCCCTCCCCTAGTGAGATATTTGCTGGTGGTTTCATGCTCACCCCACCCAAGACAGTGGATTATCTGCCAGTAACAGACAACCAGGAAGATCGGTGGTTTACAATGAGCAGAGACCAGGGGTTTTACAGTAAATAACTCTTCCATTTCTATCAGTTTCTTGACTGAATGAACAAATTACGATATAAAATGATAAGGAAGCCAAGACACAGCTTTCGGAAAAGCTGAAAGCCCCTTTGATGTTGGAAGCACATCCTGTCATGTAGAGTATACTGAATGAGATGATGGCTGAAGACGACTTTACGGACAGGATAATTGGTGCAGCAGACAGATGGAAGGAGGAAGGGGGCCTGGCACTGTACCTACAAGTGCAAGAGCACCTTCTTGATGAAGCTGCTGTTCTGCACTCTAGAATCCCTCATTTCATTCGCTCAATCTAAGCAAGTAAGCCTGATTTGAATAAATGCTAATTCAGCTCATTTATTATAAAGCTCCTTGATTTAAGGGAAACACATGGTTTCTAGCAGGAGAAAATCACAATCTGTGATAAAATGGTTATTACTCATAAAAAATGCCACTATGGTCTCTGCTTTGTTTTCAAAAGCATTAGTCTCATAAGGGCATTGTAACACCCAAAAGTTTATTGGCATTAATGTGGTTGGATCTATGTTTATTATGATGCTAATCAAAATAGGGGGCACCATCTTCGAGCTTCCAGTTCAGGTCACTGGGAGGGAGAATTCAATCAGGCTTCAGGGAGAGTTTGAGCAGGGCTTCAGTTCAAACCGTGTGACCCTTGGAGAACCTCTCATGGTCAGTCTCTAGGCTATAAATTCCATATAGGTGGAAGTCTTTCCTATCACTTTAGGGCTGTGCTAAACCCCAAGTTCAGCAGAACATCTAGTACATGATGGGCGGGACATCAATATTTGTTGAAATATTTAATTCAACCTTCATTATCTCTTTTAACACAACAACCCTGACAGCTCAATGTAATTAGCTTTAGTTTGCAAATAATAGAGTTGACCTGTTTGTTTCAAAGCTATCTACAGAGTTATGCATGTGATGGGATGTTGCATGTGATGGTATGGGAGAAATTTGCTCTATGGTCACATGATCTCTGAGCTTAACATGGGAGAATCAAGGAGAATAATATTGTTTATGTAAAGATGCTTTTCATGCTTTTGCAGAGTGGGAAGAAGTAGCTCTGTTGGCCATTTGACTAGAGAAGGAGCTTGAAACCTTTCCTTTCCTATCTACATTGTAAGTTTGGTCTAGAGGGAAACATTTCCAGTTATTTGTGTTGTAAATATCATACTTACATGGAATCTTTTCCTCAGAAGAAGTGTGTATTTGCTGTTGCTCTCACGAGCTCAGAAGCTATTTGTGAGGAGACCATGCAGAAGCCAACTTGTGGGATGCTGGAATGAGAGGACTGGCAGGGGTCTGAGAGATCCCCTACTCTGTCTGCAGCTGAGAGTATTCTAGAGTGATGGGGCCATAAATTAACGGGCTGAAAACCATAATCCAATATGGGGAGTCATCCCTGGAGGTGACACTGGAGAAACCCCAGAGGGAGACAATGGTTTCATCTAGTCCACCGGTCAGGGACTCAATGCAATATAGTTGACCCCTGAACAACACAGGTTTGAGCTACCTGAGTCTACTTATATGCAGCTTTATTTTCAATTCATGCAGTATAGTACTATGAATGTATTTTCTCTTGTTAGTGATTTGTTTTTGTTCTTAGTGATTTTCTTAATAACATTTTCTTTTCTCTAGTTCGCTTCATTGTAAGAATAGTTATAACATATATACGAAATGACTGTCTATCTTACCAGCAAGGCTTGTAGGCTACTAGGAGTTAAGTTTGGGAGGATTCAAAAGTTATCTGCAAATTTTCAACTGTAAGCCTTGTGTTGTTCAAGGGTTAACTGCATAGTGAATGAATGAACAAATGGTGTCCAGGAGCAATGTTGAACTTTGGACCAGAAGGCCTGAATTCTCCTCTGGAGCTACTGTCACTGACTGCCTTGTGACCCTTACATGTTCCTTATCCTCTCTGTAGATGTCATCTGGGGCTATAGGCATGCAGACAACTGTCCTATTTGGAGGATACTAGTTATAGAGGAAGGAGAGTACGGCTGTCTCGAGTGTTGGTAACAGTGGAAATGGAGAGAAGCAGATGACTCTGAGGGCCATTTAAAGCAGTAGAGTAAGTAGGTCTGCATGTATAATTGGACGTGGGGCGTGAATGGGGGCGGGGGGAAGTGGTCAAAGATGACTCCTAGATTTCTAACCTAAGCCGCTGAGTGGATGACAGCAATGTTTGCTGAAATAGGAACAAGCAAGCAGGTGCGGGTTTCAGAGGAAGCTGATGGACCACACCTTGTGCTCCCAGAAGCCCACACACTCAGAAAGATCCTGGCCCTTTGGCTCTTCTCTTAGGTCCTTGTATGAGAAAAGGCCCACAGCATGAGAGGGTTGTAGACCAGGTAGCTTCAGATGTGACAGATACCCTGGTTATGCCTCCTGATGTGAAAATGCTTCAGGGGCTGGTGTAACTCAGCTTTAAATCCCTACATTCAACTTTTCTTATTGCTAACGGAGATCTGGAAGGCAAATATGGAGATCTGGTACCCACAAATCTAAAATTACAAAGAAAAGAAGAGAACGAGGGGACATTTCAAGATTAGAAGCTGGTTTTCTGCCAGAACCTTGCTTTATTTAATACACTTGCCCACACTCTCCTTGGTTTCTAAAGACCCACTGCAGGCTTGACTCCTGCGGCCTATGTCAGTGCCTCTAGTCTTTGATGCTGAATATATGAAACTAGTAAGATTAAAAAAAAAAGTGGAGCTCCCTGAGGCAGTGTCATGACGGGGGCCGATGAGTAATGTCGAGAACAGAATTCCCATGGCACTGAGTTACCACTGACTTCAGCCCCATTTAAGTACTTGGGTACGCTGAGCTGAACTCCTTAAAGCCATGTTGCAGTACAGAGAATAATTGACATCCCATAGCATCTTCTGAATATTGTGGGGTGGAGAAGACGCATTTTTATATATAGCAGAAAGGGAAACAGAAGAAGCAAAGAAAGCAAAGGTGAAAATATGAGAAATTATGTCTGTCACTTTAAAAAAATATTAAGTTTTATGTCTGTTTCTAATTACAAAAGCAGTATATGTTTGTAGTAGAAAATTTAAGAAATATAGAAAAGCACAATAAAATCTTTAGCTGTAATGCTACTAAATGCTCTTGCCATTTGATAAATATTTACTGAGTGATGACTAGCTGAGGCACAATTTAAGGTCCACAAGAACATTGAGACTTGAGCAATATTATCACTCCCCACTTTTTTTTTTTTTTAAGATTTTATTTATTTATTTGACAGAGAGAGAGATCACAAGTAGGCAGAGAAGCAGGCAGAGAGAGAAGGGGAAGCGGGCTCCCTGATGAGCTGAGAGCCCAATGTGGGGCTCGATCCCAGGACCCTGAGCTCATGACCTGAGCTGAAGGCAGAGGCTTAACCCACTGAGCCACCTGGGCACCCCTTATCACTCTCTTTTAATCCGTGATGGAACTGACGTTCAGAGGTTGATATTCACCTGAGGACACACAGCTGGCAAGTGGTACACTCTAGATTTGAACCTGACTCTGTATCCCAGTCTTCTCACAATACTTTGTCTTGATCCATGGAAAATACCAGAGGTGACGTCACCTGGTCAAATAATTCCAAATTTCAAATGGGAAGTACTCCACAGCAGAAAGATATCACATGATATTTAAAAAATGTGTCTTGCCTTTCCTCAGCTACACTAAGGTGCTTGGTCCTTCCGGGGAAGCTGAGGCCACGCTGGGGTGAGACCCTCACTTCATCTGGTGACTACCCTGTGCCCAGCCACACCCGCTTAGCACTTGCCCACCCTTTTCAGAGCTCGCCTGCATCTATGTGACCCTGAGCCTACTCCACGAGGAGGTGATAGTCACGGAAGATAAGATCAATGCCCTCATTAAAGCAGCGGGTGTAAGTGTTGAACTTTTTGGGCTTGTTTGCAAAGGCCACGGTCAGTGTCAACATCAGCAATGTAGGGGCTGGTGGATCTGCCCCAGCAGCATGGCCAGCCCAGCTAAGAAGTAGGTGGGAACAAGGAAGAATCAGAGGAGTCTGATGAAGACATGGGTTTTGGTCTTTCCGGCTAAACCTCTTCTGTAACCTGTTCAATAAAAAGCTGAACTCTTAAAAAAAAATGTGTTTTGTCTTTCAAGTCTTGTCACACTTCCTGCAATTTTGTAAACTCATCCATTGCAAAAGTGATGTTTTGATTCTTTGCCCTTTCTGACAACCAGAACAGAAAGCAACTCTCTTTCCATTACTTGGCCTGAGGTTTCCTTCTGCTTCTGCCCAAGGCAGGTTGTGGTTAACACTCACTGCTTAACCTCATCCTCCTCTAACTAAGTCCCTTTTTGAAGTAGAATCTTTTTTTTTTTTTTTTTAAACCACTTTGATACCAGGGACAGTCCTAAATATCAAGCCAATCACTTAAAAAGAAAAAAAAGAAAAAGTAATGTGTGTCACAACCTTACCCCGTTTCTAGGCTTCATTGTCTCTTACCAAATCTCTCACTCCCCAGCCTTGAATCCCCAATCTGACTCTCACTTCATCTAGATATTAGAATGAGTTTCTACTGCACAGAGTACTTGATTTTTTAAGTTGAAAGTTTAATGCTTTATTCTTCATAGAAATGAATTAAGTGTGAATGTCAAAAAAGCACTAGCATCAAAACAACCATAACAAGGGCACGTGGGTGGCTCAGTGGGTTAAAGCCTCTGCCTTCGGCTCAGGTCATGATCTCAGGGTCGTGGGATGGAGTCTTGCATCAGGGTTTTTTGCTCAGCAGGGAGCCTGCTTCCTCCTCTCTCTCTGCCTGCTTCTCTGCCTACTTGTGATCTCTGTGTGTGAAATAAATTAAAAAAAAAATCTATTAAAAAAACCCCATAACAAAACACTGTATTCTCAGTACCCAATCCTGACTACCTAGCTTCATCCTCAGCCAGTCATGTACTATCAGGTTTAGACATTCCCTGTGCATTCACCGATATTAACTGGCCTGGTATCTTCTGGTGAACTCTCCAGTGGTTCTTAATCTAGGGTTGTCATTCACAGTGGGAGCTTTGGAACCTAGCTGCCCCAATTCAAATCTCACCATTACCACTCCCTGGGTGGCCTTGGGCAAGCTATTTAACTTCCCTGTGCCTCAGTTTCCTTGTTTGTTTAAGTGGGGAAAAGAATGATACCTATTTTATAAGGTTGTTGTGAGATCAAATACTTTTTTTTTTTTTTAAAGAGTTTATTTACTTATTTGACAGACAGATCACAAATAGGCAGAGCAGCAGGCAGAGAGAGAGGGGGAAGCAGGCTCCCTGCTGAGAAGAGAGTTCGATGTGGGGCTTGATCTCAGGACCCGAAGATCATGACCTGAGCTGAAGGCAGAGGCTTAACCCTCTGAGCCACCCAGGCACCCCAAGATCAAATACTTGTAAGGCTAATGCTTGTAAAGGACTTAGGACATGACCTGGCATATTGTAAGCATGTAGTAAACGTAACCTAATAAGACAAACGAAGTTGTCTGTCCATCTTCTCACCCCAAGGGCCAGTAGTAAGGATCTATTTCTTAAAAAATAATATAAAATTTAAGTGGTTTTTCCTGTTGTATTTATTGGCATTGCTGAATAATTTTTTAAAAATTGCACATGCACAGTAGTTTGCCTACAATTATATATTGAATAGACTTTTGTGGACTTGCCTAGAAATCTTAATAACTACTTATAATACTGTGTGTGTATGTGTGTGTGCACGTACACATTTATCTCTCTATTTACATGCATACACACACATTCTTTTGCAGTAGATTTTTGGACAACAGCTTTTATATAACATATCCAGTTGATTTTATACATTTATTTTTCTTGAATAGATTTTTCATTTCCAAAGATTGGCTGGTCTCTGGCAAGACTCAACATGGTCTTGAACAGCATGCCAGAGACTTTGTATTTTATTCCCTATACGATGAGAAGCCGCCCATGGCTTCATAGGAAGACAGCATCACAGTCTAACATGATTTAGGGAGCAGTGCAAAGGCTACTCTGATTAGGAGATCAGGGAGGTCAATTAAAAGGCTGAATGAGAGCCTCAGTTAAGGTGGCAGACAAGAGGAGATACATGTGAGGATAATTTGGGGTAGAATTAAGAGGACTCAAGAATGAAGTGGTGAGAGAAACAGAGGAGATCTGAGGATTTTTATTTTGGGCGAATGGGAGAGTGGTAAAACCATTAAGAAAGGCAGAAGGGATGCAAACTTTTCTAGGAGATAGAAATAGGCTGTGAAAAGTTGGGATATAATGCAAGCCTCTTCCTCAACTAAAAAAAATAATCTATGTGCACCCATTAATTTTGACATCTGAATCTAAAACCAAACAAAAATTGAAGGACAGTGGAAGATGGAGGAGGAGGAGAAGGAGAAAAAAATTAATGTACATTAAATGTTATACTTGAGGGAGTGCTGGGCAGATGCTAAGTTTGTAACAACACACTTTTTCATTTCTGCAGATATTGGAGATTTCCTCTCCCCACAGAACAGCCAGAAACTTGTTTGGAAAGACCCATACAAGGCTGCTGCAACTACATCCTTTCCAAAATGCTAATGCTTTCTACTTTCATCCAAGACTCCCAAAGCCTGTGTGTTCAGTGGGCAAAGGATGAGGCGGAGGGGATAATCTCATCAGAGACCACATGGTCAGCCAACCACGCAGAAGGGAGTAGCTGAGGCTACCAGCCCAGAAATGGTATACTCTACATAAAACCATATTTCCTTCCCTTATCCCTCCCAAATAGTCAGGCTGGCATAGGGAGTTTTTGACAATGAGAAGGAAGCTGTCCTATGTTGTATCTATGAGTTTTGTTGCCGTATTTTCTAAGTCAGAACTCCAGATGCATGACAAACACAGTTGTACTAATGGCAACTAAAGGACAGCTATTTTAAAGACTCTGGAAAATCTAGTGTATGTGGTTGCCATGGTAAACACACATTACTTAAAAGACTGATTCTACAAATATTTATATGATACCTACTAGGTGCCAGGCATGGTTTTAGGTGCTGACCATAGAATGGTGAACAAAATATACAACATGTTATATAATGGGAATGGGCAGTGTGTTGGGATTTAGGATTTGGTCTATTAATTTAAAGATATGATGCAAAAAGAACATGACCAGGTATGTAATGATACTGCAGATTTTTAACTTCTCTTTGAATCCCCCAAATTCAAAAGGACCAATTTTAACTGTGCCTGACTAATCAGTGATATAGTCTCTGACCACTAGTGGGAAATCATCTCTCCCTTCTCTGACTCCCCTGCACTTCCTTTGGTGGTCTGAAAAGCAACAGATCATTCCAGCATGTGTTATCATTATGTATATGTCTTTTTTTAAAAAAAAAAGATTTTATTTATTTGACAGACAGAGATCACAAGTAGGCAGAGAGGCAGGTGTGGGGGGGCAGGCTCCCTGCCGAGCAGAGACTGATGTGGGGCTCCATCCCAGGACTCGGAGATCATGACCTGAGCCGAAGGCAGAGGCCTCAACCCACTGAGCCAACCAGGCACCTCATATAATTATGTATATGTCTTAACAGTGTTTGTAGACTCCTTCAGAGCAGCCTGCTTTTGCTTGTATTTCTAGATCCCTTTCCTGATACTGTGTTTTTTTTTTTTTTGCTTGTTTTGTTTTTGTTTTAAGATTTTTATTTTATTTATTTGACAGACAGAGATCACAAGTAGGCAGAGAGGCAGTCAGGAGAGAGGAGGGAAAGCAGGCTTCCCGCTGAGCAGAGAGCCTGGAGCGGGGCTCGATCCCAGGACCCTGGGACCATGACCTGAGCCGAAGGACCCACTGAGCCACCCAGGCGCCCCCCTGGTACTGTTCTTAATCCTCTCCCTTCTTCTCTTCCATTTACACATATCAATGTCCCTTCCATGCAGAAGTCTTTGCTAGTCTCTATATATGCCAAGCTCTTTCTAGGCCATGCCTTTGCACACAGTTCCTTGTGATGGAATACCCTTTCCCTTCTTTGCTTTGCAGAACCATAATTCCTTTCAGAAGAATCAAAGTTATTTCCTCACTTAAGCCATCCTTGACTTCTCTGGGTCATGCCCTCTGGCTCTTGGAGGGCTCTCGGCATATCTCTGTTAGCTCACTTATCACCGTGTTTTGTTTTTCACTGTTTATAGGTCTATAAGTCCTAGGGCAGAGTCCTTATTTTATCTATCTAGATCTCTAGGGCCTTGTACCTTTGCCTGAAAAGGACTTCAGCGAAAGTTGCTGAATAACTCCCTTGCCTTTTGAACTGACAGGGAGACAGCTATATGATTCTAAGGCCCTCCTTTATTCCCTCCCTCCCTGCCTTACATACTCATTTGGCCTTGCTAGAAATTTCCCCAAGTGCTCACTCCTTGGCTTGAAGGCACTGAAACTTCTATGAACACCAATGTTATATAATGGATAGAGCACAGGATGAAGAACCTAGAGACATATAGTCTAGTTCCAACTCACTCCGTAGTTAGTTCTGTGACCTCTGCCAAATCACATCATCTTCCTAGGTCTATGTTTCTTCATTTATAAGGTAAAAGTGGAACTCAATCCAGAATTACATCTATTTTTTTTACTCTGATAATTTCAGTCAAATGATAGTGGCCTGTCAGAGAACTTTGTTGAAGGTTGTGAAGCTTGGATTAAAAAAGACACTCAGCTGGAAAAAATATAGTGACTGTTTTGGACCATTCTGCACAGAAGTGAGAAGTGGGACAGGCCTGCCTATTATTTGCTGAGAGGAACTGAGTGGGTCTTTGAGTTCCTCTTAGTTCAAACACTCCACATGTCATGATTCATGTGAGATTATGTGTAAAGTCAGTTCAATTTTGTTCAGACACTTGTTAAGTGTTTACTGCATACTATGTACTCAACAGGGCAAGATTAAAAGAAGAATAAATAAGGCATGTCTGTAAGGGACGCTGGGTGATAAGAAGAGGTAGACAGTAAGTACCACCTTCATTAAATAGATAATAGGAACTGAGACTCCACCAATGAGTGGAGGAACTGGATCTCAGACTAACATGACTTTCAGTGCTTTTACACTTTTCCACTATACCTCACTACCCTTCATTTTTAAAAGAAAGGAAAAGGAGATACTGAATGAAAAGCTTGGGTGTTTTCCATGCCTGGGGCATAATAGCAGAAGCCTAAGATGATTGGACAGTGTTAGAAACCTGGGGAAAGAACTAGAAAAGGGAACAGAAGAGTCCAGAAAACAGATTTCACCTATTGCATGAGGTCTGGTCTTGGCTGCTGCACAGGAAGCCTGCATTGGGCTGTATTCACAGCAAGTATCATCTTCATGGCCTATGTGCCTCAATTCTAAGATTTTCTGTCTCCTGAAGAGTGGTGGGGTTGGGGAGAGGCAATGACTCTTCTGGGATGAAACAGTGCAGGATAATTATTCAAATCAAATCCCAGTGACAACCCATCAGGCCATACAACCTTTGTGCCATGACCGTGTCCACCAGCCACCACCTGAGGGCATGGCCCTATGCACTTGTGAAGTTTGGAGGAGAACTTTTATATCCATTTGGTTTGAAAATGCCACTATTTTCCAAGTACTGAATTTTTCTAAGTAGTGAGATTTTTTTCCCTAAGTAATGGCAGATGGCTGTGTGATGCATCTTGATGGAGATGGGGGGGCAATCAAAAATTCAGTGTGTGGTCTCTGGACTCCACATGTCCCAATTCTTAATAGTGACCAGGTCCTGAGAAAATCATTCATGTCACTAGACTCACATAAGACAGGCAGTCATGAAGAAAAGGAAGTTGCTGATTGATAATGAACTTCCACACAGTAGGCAATGCACATAACACTAACATCTTGTGATCCAGTAAATTCGTGGTATTGGCAGACCTGAGAAACCAGCCAATATTCTGAAAGTCACTAAGGGAGAAGACAAAGTTATAAAAAACAAGACTCAGTGAACTAAAAATGGTATTTATTTTTGGCCACACTAACCTTAAAACATAGAATGTTGGAGCTAGAAGGCACCAAGGTCATCTTAGCCAACTATTTCATGTCACAAAAGGGGAAACTAAGGCCCAGAAATGAAAAGTAACTTGCCCAAACCCACATCATTTACTTATTTTTCTTTTTACCCTACAGACATGTACGGAGTGTTAACCAAGAGCAAAGGTTCATTCTAAGCAAAGTGGAGCCTTTCACAAGCTCAAAAGTCTAGTTTAGGAGGTGGATATAAATAGAGCCAGTTCTCATACAGTATGATTAGTGCACTAAGACAGGGGTTGGCAAAGATTTTCTGTTAAGGGAAGGATAGTGAGTATTTTAAGCTCTGCAGGCCATATAGTGTCTGGTGCAACTACTAGGCTCCACTGCTGTAGCACAAAAGCATCCATAAACAAGACGTAAATGATAAACGGTCTGCATTTCACTAAAATTTTACTTATCGCCACTGAAAATTTAAATTTAATATAGGAGTCATGTGGCATGAAATATTATTCTTCTTTTGATTTTTTCCAACCACTTAAAAATGTAAAAACTGTCCCTAACTCATGAGCCTACAAAAATATGCGGCAGGCTGGAATTAGCCTAGAGGCAGGGGTTTGCTGACCCTTGTCTTGGATGAACCGAAGTTCCAAATGATTTTTCACCATCCATGAACATATGGTCTAGGTGGTGGTCAGATTCATTCCCCAAGAATAAAAGGCTGGGGGCAGGGGGGAGAGTGTATTCTTGTCAGCATCACTCTGAAGAGGCACAGTCATTGAGGTGGATATTCCTCACAGAGAACACTAGAAGACAGGAGGAGAAGGGTCCCCAAAGCCCCTAATTCATCTCCATCCCACCTCTACTTCCAGTTAAACTCTGAATGCCTCCATAATCCTGGGCCAACTTTACTTACTTTTCACATTATGGAGACTCTTAATTTTGTGCAGTTTAAAATGTGGATTCCTCTGGAGAAGAGCTGGCCCTTTCTAAGTTTTCCCCCAAACCAAGTTTAGAGGGCATCAAATGGCTACATGGAACTCAGTCTTTCCAAGAGTCAAGTAATGCTTCATAGCATTAGGGGTGCCCTGTGTGTGGCCTTGGGGGAAGACTGACAACCTGCCCCTCAGAGACATGAGCACACAGGCAGCATCTTCCCAATCTTTGAATGTCTAGCCCTTCAGAGCAGAGTTTGGCCTTTCAGAACCACTAGGCTTTGTCATGGGCAGTTTCTCTGATGAAAAGGTATAGGAGAATTCTCTGGGTCTCAGTTTCCTCCCTCATAAAAAAAGTCATAATAACCTCACCTATATCACAGGTTTTTATGCAATCACATGCGTGGTAAAACTCTGTACACTGACTAACACTACATGAACCATCACTTGCTTCCATCCACACCATTTCATATTCAATAAGGCTACTTTATCTTTCTGGGCCTCATTCTCCTTATCTCAAAAGCCAGAAGGGTGAATTCAGTGCTTCTGAGTTTCCTTCCAATTCTACCACCCTGGCCCTGTGCCTTGTTAGGAAAGGAGGTTTTCATTGTATGGTGAGCAGTTTTACATTTATGATTGAAGGTGAAGGGCAGGAACAAAGAAGTCAAATATGGAAAAACACCAACAAAAAAAGAGAAGACTAGAAGGGAACCTTGATCCCATAGAAGGAGTAACACAAACGGTCCTCCTTGTTTGGTGTCCAGTATAAAATGTCTGCTTCCTTAAAAAGTGAAAAGGTCATGTTCTTTGGCATGGTCTAGATTTGCTTTACATGCGGAATGCTGGGTTTGAGAATCCCATCAGTCTTTCCTTTCTCTCCTTATCAGAGTCAATTGATACTTAACTAGATGGTCTGTTCAGCAGTTTCTAACAAGGGGTTCACTGCCCAGATAATTTAATGTGGAATACACACATTACTATGTCATGACTTTTTACCTGTGCTGGGAGTGATGGCTTCCACAAAGATTATGTCCCATAACACCAGGGTCCTCCACAGATTTTTCCCGTCTTCCTCTCATTTTCCACCTTCATGAAGAAGGAGTATGTAAGTCCATTGACTAGTAGATGAAAGGCTGTCATCTTTCCCTCTGAGGAAAGTGACCTTGTTTTTAAGGAGCCAGTGTGGGATGAGAGTGGGCATAGGGATGGGCTGGCAAATGAGGGGCATGTGAGGCAAGTTGGGAGATTAGAGAAACCAGTTTCTCTCCTTCCTGGCTTGAAAAGTTTAAGGAAGGGCAATGAGGATCGAAACCGGGACGCAGCCTGTGGCTCTCAAGGTTGTTTTCTACAAAGGAGAATGGATCTTGGTAGGGCCTTCTGCTATACTAGACATCTTTGGTGTCCAAGAAATGATTCTAGTTCTCTAATAAAAGGAAAATTGGAAGCCCTGTGAATTCTCTTGTGACATATATATTATAGGCCCACAGAGATAAAGTAATTTACAAAAGCATGTATGGTAGATGATAGTTTTCCACAACTACAGGAGCCTGAGAAACAATTTTCAAGACATCTGGCTATTCACATATTATGAAAAACCAGGAATGTCCCAACTAAATATCTCTTGTTAAACTTAATTAACTCTGAAATGAACAATTTTTGCTCCTCTGGATATACCCCAAGCTTCTTCATTCTCGTGCATTTATTCAAACTATTCCCTCCCTCTACTTTAAAGCCCCTGCACTATCAAACATTCTTCTTACCACCGAACACGACTCGGTCCAAATCTACACAGTTCAAGTCCCATTTCAAGTACTGACTTCTTTCTGAAGACTTCTCTTTTTCATTTGGCTCTTGTTATAGTTACTTTTTCATGAGTTTATGTTTTGCCCCTCGTCCCATGAGGCTATCCATTCCTTAAGTTCTCAAACTAATCTTCATATTCCCTCATGTTCAAAATGATACCTGCTTCAGGTCCTTCAATAAAGTAGTCCCCCAAAGGAAAGAATCTGTTGATCATTTGTTTAACCAGAACACAATATCGAGTAACCTCATCTATAAATGGAATGTTTGCACTATTTAGAAGTCTGAACCACAACAAAGCTGTTAACAAAGATTCCAATTCAAACTAACAAACTTCTAGATTTCCTGAGTTCAACACATTCCAACTAAGTTTTGCCCCTTCTGCGTATTTATCCAAGCAGCTGAATAAGTTCTGATTAATAAGCCTGAGGCATGGCAAGGTCTTCAATCATCAAGAAAGATTCAATTATATTCAGAGTGTGTGGTTTCCAAAGGAGGAGCATGGACCAATATTTTGAAAAGGCTTTCAACAAGACTGATTGAACTAAAACGTTTTCCTGAATAAATATTACTTATTCGGAACATGCAGGCCCCATCCCCATCCTGGTTCATGAACTCTTTGCTGTAATTCCTTATCTCCCCAAATCATTAAGAAGGAGGGAGAGGTGAAATGTGAGATGGACTGTGCTAGGGACTGAATATATCTTACTCAAATTCATATGTTGAAATCTTAATCCCCAGTGTGATGGTATTAGGAAGTGGGGCAAGATCTGGGGAATGATTAGGTAATGAGGGCACAGCCCTTATGAATGGGATTAGTGCCCTTATAAGTAAAGGCCAAGAACTAGCTAGCGTCTTTTCTGCCATCTGCAAACCAGGAAGTGGGTTCTCACCAGACACCAGATCTGCCAGAGCCTTGATTTTAGGCTTCTCAGCCTCCAAAACTGTGAGAAGTAAATTTCTGTTAGCAGCCTGGGGTGCCTGGGTGGCTCAGTGGGTTAAGCCTCTGCCTTCAGCTCAGGTCATGATCCCAAGGTCCTGGGATCAAGCCCCACATCGGGCTCTCTGCTCATCAGGGAGCCTGCTTCCGCCTCTCTCTCTGTCTGCCTCTCTGCCTACTTGTGATCTCTGTCAAATAAATAAATAAAATCTTAAAAAAAAAAAAAAAGAATGTCTGTCCCTGCTATGACCCTGACCCTTTATAAGCACAATCTCAATCCTATCAGCAATTCTAAAAGGCAGGTATTATATACACTTGACTTACAGATGATGAAACAAGACTAAAAAGGGGTTAAGTAGCTGCTCCAAGGTCACAGACCTAAAAGTAGACCTACATCCAAACCCCTGTGCCATTTCTTTCAAAGTTTATGCTTTTGCACTGTACAATGCTGCCTAATGCAATATTTTCATAGCATCCAAATAGGTGAGTAAAATTGGTTGAAATAAAAAAAATTTTTTAATGGAAATACATTATGGTGTATGGTGTCATGAAGCAAAACATTGGACCAGGTGATATAGAACAAGTAGATCTCGCTCTGCCATCAGCCACCTAACCATATGACCTCAGCCAAGAGACTCCATCTCAAAATCATAAAATCAGACTGCAAATGCTGAAAAAATACATATTGAAAATCACTTACCCCTTCTCAATCCTCTTCCTTTGTAGAAGAGGAATTTGAGGCCCAGATGAAGCCATTTGCCTACAATCACACAAAGGCACAATTCAGGTTTATCAAACCCATCTAGGGCTCCTTCCACTGGATTGTCTCTTCTCCCTAGGTCTTGGCCTCCCTGTGTACAAACCAAACCTCCAAGACTGTGTTCTCTTAGTTTGGGCTGTTAAAGAGGAATAGCATAGACTGGGTGGCTCCAACAATAAACATTTATATCTCATAGTCCTGGAGGCTAGAAGTTCAAGATCAAGGCCCCAGGAGATTTGGTGTTTGGGGAGGGAACTCTCCTTGTTTGCATAGGACTGTTTTCTCCTTGTACCTTCACACAGCTGAGAGAGATAGCATCTTTCTCGCTTTTTTTTTCTTGTTTAAATTTTTTTTTTTTTAGTATAGTTGACACATAATGTTACATTAACTTCAGGTATACAACATAGTGATTGAACAAGTTTACACATTATGCTATGTTCATTGCAAACGTAGGTACCACACAAACGTTGGTACAACACAATTAAAACACCATTGACTACATTCCCTCTGCTGTATCTTTTATTGCTAATGACTTATTCATTCCATAACTGGAAGCCTGTATCTACCACTACTTTTTAAAAATTTTTTATTTATTTTATTATTTTTTATAAACATATAATATATTTTTATCCCCAGGAGTACAGGTGTGTGAATTGCCAGGTTTACACACTTCACAGCACTTACCATAGCACATACCCTTCCCAATGTCCATAACCCCACCCCCCTTCTTCCAACCCCCCTCCCCCCAGCAACCTTCAGTTTGTTTTGTGATATTAAGAGTCACTTATGGTTTGTCTCCCTCCCAATCCCATCTTGTTTCATTGATTCTTCTCCTACTCTACCACTACTTTTTATCCATTTTGCTCATTCCCTCCAACCCGCTCCCCTCTGGCAACCATCAGTTTGTTCTTGTGTTTCTTCTTACAAGGGTACTCATCTCATTCATAAGGGCTCCGTGCTCAAGACTTAATTACGTCCCAATTACTGTCCCACCTCCAAATACTATCACATTGAAGGTTAAGGATTTCAACATATGAATTTTACAGGGACACAAACATTCAGTCCATAATATGCGTGGTCCACTTAGACTGTACTATATAAACGTAGAGGATTTTATTACGATTTCTTAGTGTGTAACTGTAAAGTGAGAGGTCTCAGAGATACTATGAAAGACCATACAGCCTCTTGCCTATTTGTTCGGGTGGGGGGGACGGGTAGTGGGTAGAGAAAGAGAAGGGGAGGGAAAATGGGTCCTGAAGAGAAACTTTTCCTTAGGGCTGCCTCAGATCCCAATAATACACCTGAGTAAGTTTCTGTTCTTTATAACAAACCCCAAAAAACTAACTAACTAGAAAACAGAGAAAAGTCTTTATCTAAATTAACTTTTTCCAGAGCATCAGATGATACTCTGGTGTAGTGTATATAGGTAGAAACACCCAGATGCTAGTATTTGGGGAAAAAAAGTTACGTGATTCACACAAAAAAGAGCATTTCCTGCTGGACCTCTCTTTAGATCTTCCATCTCATTCCTCCACCAAAACAATTATTATTAATATAAAAAGGCGAAAAGAGCCAGCATGTGAGCTTTGGCTCAGAAGCGATGGAGGAACAGCCTTCCTTCCTTCTGACTGCATTTGGCTCCTATGTGCTTCCCGCAGGTACAGTTTTTGGCCGGGATCGTCAGCGCAGTGTTTTGCTTAGCAACTGATGGGCTTTCATTGAAATAACCTCTCTGCTTAGAGGGAGAAGACTTGCCTATGTCACCTTATAAGTTAATACATTATGCTACAGTGGAGTACAGCTAGAGGGTTATGAAAAGTATTTCCTAAAATGTTTTTGTTGGGACCCTATCCCCGTGAGATGCTATGTGACAAAAGGTTCTGAGGTCAAATAAGTTGGGGAAATGCTGCCTTCGTTACTGCCTCTTAAGGAGTCATTAATGCACAGGAACATTTTAAAAGTCTTCTCTGCTGGCTCCTCCTCCTTACCAGATTTCTCAATTCAAAGTGCCTTTGGAGCTTGGCTTTGGGCCTTAACTCCTCTCTACATTCTCCCTAGACAATGTCGTCCAGATCCATGACTTTAGATTCAATACCAGTGATTTCCCAATTTATACCACAGACTTTTCTCCTAAGCTCCAGACTCTTGGATATAAGATCTATTTGATAGCACCTCTTACATGTTAATAAGTATCTTGAACAGAATGTGGATAAAACAATCTCTTGATTTCCTTCACCCCTGTAAGTCTTTGTTTCCTTAGACTTTCCTTGCTCAGTCAATAATTTTACCATGTAATCAACTCTCAAGCTCAAGCCCAAGAGCTACAAGTCATCACTGTCTTCTCATTGGTCCTTATATCACACATTAACTCATCAGGAAGCCCTTTTATCTTCACTCCTGAAAAACATGCGGGTGCCATCCGCATCTCTCTACCTGTTCTGACAACCCCATCATCGTCTCTCAGGCGAGCTACTATAAGAGCCTCCTAACTGGTCTCCACTTGTCATCGTGGCCTTTAAATTCCATTTTCTACACAACAGCCAAGGAGATTTCTCTTTTGCAAATTATACTATTAGATCGTGCTAAGGCTTAAAGCCCTTCATATTGCTTTCTACTGCATCAACAATTAAATCTTCCTTCTTACCATGGCCTCTAAGATCATCTCTTCACACACACTTTCCTGTTTGGTCAGTTTCTCAGCTCCAGCCACAGAGGCTCTCTTTCTTCTTCCAACATGCCAAGCTTTGTCTTGCCAGGTCTGTGGGCTCATTGTTCACTCTGCTGCTTGCATTTCTCCAATTCCAGTTCTTCCCTATAACATCACCCTTTAATTTTCCACAGTCCTTACCATTATTCGAGGTCTTACCTGTTTGCTTGGTCATTCAGCTTTTTGGGGGAACCACTAGAAAGTGAATTCTATGAAGGCAGGGCAGCTCATTCTTCATCAGGATTTGTTCAGTGCCTGGCACATAACAGGTACTGAATAAATATTTGCTGACTGTATGAAATGATTTGAAAAATTATGTATTGGAGAAAACTGTGAAACTTAGTTTAACCCTACAGTTTTCAAGTTTATTTGAGCTCAGGACCCTACCTACCATTGTAAAGAATATTCACTCTCCTGGGATCCTTTCCTAGAATGCACTTGTTTTTCTGCTGATTTAATATCAGTATTGAGAAGAGTTAATATTGGAGACCTGGTGGATCTTCAACATCAGGACTTGAAAATCTCTTATAAGCAGGCATTTTAGCAGGTCTTTGGGAGTCCAGAGTATTTTTTTTAGGAGAACGATAGTTTTAAAAGTAAGTTGAGTATTTTTTTTCCTTAGGATATGGATTAAAAAAAAAAAAAAAAACAAGCTAGCAGCTTAAGATTACAGGGCTCAGGGACAGATGAGGTGTTGGAGGTGGGAGAGAGGGAGTCCAGACAGGATATAGCAAAATTAAGGGATGTGGTTGACTAAGGGTAAATGAGATTGAGGCTCAGTAAAGCTTTCCTACTTGTAATGGAATTTTTAGAAACAGAAACCTGAGTTGGAAACTTGGCTATTTTTATACGATGTATGTTTTCTGTAATTATTTGTTTTCTGTTTTCCCTCATGTTTAGTAAAGCTGTTCTTGAAAATACCAGCCTGTCTTAGTTATGCCAAGAGAAAACATATTTGTCCACACTGAAAAATTTAAAGGGGAAACCACCCAGTTTTAGATGAGACATGACCAGGTGATGTAGTGGCATAGAGAATCTGGAAAACAGAAACCCAAAGTGAAGATGAAAGTCAAGCACGGAGTTAGGGGAAGTTGTCCCTCCCTTCCACAACCTAGAAACACTCTTTCAAAAGTCTGATTTGGGGGGCGCCTGGGTGGCTCAGTGGGTTAAAGCCTCTGCCTTCGGCTCAGGTCATGATCTCAAGGTCCTGGGATCGAGCCCCGCATCGGGCTCTCTGCTCATTGGGGAGCCTGCTTCCTCCTTTCTCTCTGCCTGCCTCTCTGCCTATATGTGATCTCTGTCTGTCAAATAAATAAATAAAATCTTAAAAAAAAAAAGTCTGATTTGGTTCAGCTCTGATCTGTTTAAACTTTGGAAAGTTTTGTGTTGAGTTCTAATTAGACAAAGCTAATTCTTTACAAAGTCACACACATGAAATAGTAAACTATAGTAGGAATTATTTAGTTATAAAAAGCCTTAGACAGAATTAACCAGGAGAACTTAAGAAGCTCTCTGTGACTTGAGAAGAAGTCCTCTGTGACAGGCAAAGAGTATGTAAGGGATGCCTGGGTGGCTCTGTCGGTTGAGCGTCTGCCTTGGGCTAATGATGCCAAGGTCCTGAGATCTGGTCCATATCTGGCTCCTTGCTCAGCGGGGAACCTGCTTCTCCCTCTGCCTGAGGCTCCACCTGCTTGTGCTCTCTCTCTCTCTCTCTCAATCTCTCTTTCTCTGACAAATAAATACATAAAAGCTTAAAAAAAAAAAAGAGTAAGTGAGAAGTTCTGTGCCTACAGCAGAGTGCTCTGAGTGTGGATCTCAGTATTTCTTAATCCATGATTACACTAAAGTTGAGAGCTGGATTTTGTCTTTGGGGAAGGCTCTTGGAGAGACCAATGCGAGAGCATTTTTAGTCATAAAGATGAGTGAAACCCAGGGGAATAATCCAGATATAAAGGATTGGAGGATTTGCGTACAGTATTTAGCAAGATAAAGGGTTGGCCTGGTAGCAGCTGGCCCTTATGTTATTTCTGGTTGTTCTTTATTAGGTAGGATGTGGACTTAGGGAGCATATTAGTCAGGGTTCTCCAGAGAAACAGAACCAACAGTGTACCAGTGTGTGGGGGGTGAAGAGTAGGGAGATGCACATTCTATAGAGCCAGTGTCCCAGTTTGAGTCTTATGCTGGAAGCTGCTATAGAACTAGGAAGAGCTGATGTCCCAGTTTGCAGGTTGTCAGGTAGGAGAATTCTTTCTTATTCAGGGAAGGGTTAGCCTTGCATTCTAGTCAGGCCTTCAACTAATTGGGGAGCAATACGCTTTACTTAGTCTACTGATTTGAATGTACATCTCATCCAAAAACACTCTCACAGAAATACTCAGAATAATGTTTAACCAAATATCTGAGTACCCTGCGGCTCAGTCAACCTGACACAAAAATTAACCACCACAGGTACAGAGGCATGTACACAATCAGATTTCCACTCAGGATGGTCAGCCATCCTAGAAATAGGGTAGCAGTTTCGACAGAAGGATAGAGAGAATCAAACCCTATACCAGGCATAGCCAACAGATTCCCTGACAATGACACTTGAGATTTAGCTTCAATTTTTTTTTCCTCCTGTGTTATATTTCCTGTTTGCTATCTTTAAGCCTTGGTATTATGGGTTGAGTTGTGTCCTGAAACAGATGTGTTGGAGTCCTAACATCTGGTACTTCAGATGTCACCTTATTTGGAGATAGGATCATTATAAAGATTATCAAGTTAAAATGAGATTGTTAGGCCCCATTACAAAGGAGGCAATTTGGACATAGAGACATGCATAAAGGGAAGACAGTGTTAAGAGATACAAAAGAACACAGCCATCTACAAGTCAAGGAGAAAGGCCTAGAACACATGCTTTCCTCTCAGCTCTCAGAAGGAACAACCCTCCCAACACCTTGATTTCAGATTTCTACTTTCAGAACTTTGAGACAATAAACATGCTGTTTAAGCCTCTCAATATGTGGTCCTTGCCATGGCAATCCTAGGAAACCAACATGCTTTGTTGAGTCTACTACACATACTATCTTGCGTTAACAATGCTTGCAAGGATGAAGACAGGAGCTGAGGCACATGTAGAGAATAAAGCTCCAGGGGTGGGGGCCAGGCGAGTAGGTAGGAGGGGAGGTGACAAGTTGGAGGGAAGGTTTAGAGATGGCACAGTTAGGGAAGAATCTGCGAGCGATGAGCTGTGAGCAGGGTCTCCAATGAGGTGTTGAGGATGATAGTACTTTGCATACAAAATAATATTATAAATAAGGGTAGATATCATTATGACTGTTGACAAGATCATCACCAGAAAAATTTACTGGTTTCCCTACTGGAAAAACTAATATGACTCGTTCATAGTGATCATTCCTGTGTTTGATCAGCTGAGAACTATTTAATGGAGTTTATATTAACTTTAAAATGTTAAAAATTGAAAGGTTTGATGTAACATTGACGATGTTGAAAAGCAAAGGGCATATATTAACTCTGACAATGTTAAAAATTAAAGGGATAATCTTTGATGACAGCTACATCAGCCATGGAGGCACAAACATCTTGAGAGAGGAATATGGGAGCAGAAGTGACTATAGCATCACATGTTGCAAATACGCCTTCTTGTCTGAATGCTACCACACAGGCATTTGGCACATTGTTTCCCTAGGTATCCCTTCCACTGAAATGGAGTATCATAAGGCCATATGAGTAGAAAAAAAAGAATGGAAGGAAGGAAGGAAGGAAGGAAGGAAAGAAGGAAGGAAGAATCTCTGCTCTACCCCACAGCCAAGTACCTATCCATTTGAAACAACCAGATTTGGTTTCAGACAACACTATCTTTAGGATATTTAACAAATGTATTAAATTATTAATGTGAGATAAAAATGTTATTTAATAATCTGTAAAAATTAATGCTTCTTTAGTGTACTCATTTCATGGTTTATTTCTAAAATCTTTAAAGTAGCATCTAGTTTCAGAAAATAGAATGAAGATTCCTTGGAGGTCTAGAAACTAGAAGAAGGAAAAGAAATCCAATGACAGTATCTTGACATCTTTAATACAGAATAATACTAATATGATAACAACAGCTACTCCTTTATTCTAAGGATTTCCATTTTAAAGGCTTGCTGTTATTAATTTTCCTTGCCTAACTCCTTTTTAATTATAATTTTTTAGCACTGTGTGCATGAGATGAATTCTATTAAATACCAAATGATTTCCCACATATCTTAGTTTAGAATCTGTCTCTTTTAATAGACAGAAATTACTTTCCCCAGAAGTGTGATACAGTAACATTGTCCAGACAGTCAAAATGAATGTCATTGTCCTTCTTCCTTATTGATGAAAAACTACTGATGCTTCTAGTCCGAGGTATAGCTAGGAAGAAATTGATAATGCATAACTAGGAAAGTTTTCTTTCCTGGGGCATGGAGTTGAAGGGTAGGGGTGTGGATCGAGTGTCCTTTCACCTTAAGGATCTGTTAGGATATCCACAAGAAACACAGTTGACATGTTTTCTCAAGAAATATTTGAGGCACGCCTGGGTGGCTCAGTCAGTTAAGCTGCTGCCTTCGGCTCAGGTCATGATCCTGGGGTCCTGGGATCGAGTCCCGCATTGGACTCCTTGCTCGACAGAGAGTCTGCTTCTCTCTCTGCCTCTGCCTGCCACTCTGCCTCCTTGTGTGCTTGCACGCTCTCTCTCTCCCCCCCCCATCTCTGATAAATAAATAAATAAATAAAATCTTAAAAAAAAAAAAAAAAGAAAAGAAATATTTGAATGATTATTCCTGATCTGGGATGGCCCGTATAGGATATATTGTCTTTATATCTCTAAATATTCTGCAAGAGTCTGAAATCCATTCTACTCTGTGAAGTCATTTTTGTAAAGGAGATCCCAAATGAAATGAATGGCTGGGCAATGACTTTGGGAAGGTCTAAACCAGTTCTGATGTAATGCTTCTTCCAGAAAAATCCTAGGACTTTTGGGGGTGCTTGTTTCTGGTTCCATTTCAAAATATGACAGCCTTGGGTAGACTTAATCCAAGTGGACATGATTACACAGCCCTGTTCCACATCATTAGTGAGAGTAAATGCCTCTGCCAGAATTCTGCCAACACTGTTTCTAGCCAGACATCCATTAGTAAACATTGCAGTCTTAAAATATTGGTTGGCTTCTGTGGCTTGTCTGCATAATGGAAACTAGGTCCAGATTTTTTAAAGTATCAACATGAATAATCATAGAAATGCTGTTCTCCAAGAGATATAGTTAGAAATTTGAGGCATCCAGAGTAGAATTTTGGTAAAGACCTGTTTAATTTCTTATTTTTTTTAATTTAAAATATTCTTAATTGAAAGTAGAAAAATATTTCTGGTTTTGTGATCATGCCAGTTAAGGAGATAATTCTTAGCTCCAACTTTCCCTTGCTCGGTATGGCTACTTTACATTCTGTATAGAGATCAGCATAATTTGGAACATCCTTCTTCCTCGTGAGTAGTTGATCATTCCAAAGTAGGTATTTCTAACAAACTGAGAGGATTTAGCTGAAATTCACATTACAGATAATTGTCATATTTTACACATTCTTAAAAATGACAGTTCTTCTAGTTAGCATACACTTCACAGTTGAAAAACACACCAACCTCTGTTCTCTCTATTGATCCCTGATGGTCCTTGAGGTGGAAAGGGAAGGCCATATTTGCCTTTTACAAGTGAGAAAACAAGCTCAAAGAAATAAAGAACTTAGCCAAAATCACAAGTACCTTAGACTGTTTTCAAGGTCAGCCTGAAGGTCAGGGATAGTATCTTCTTAGTATTCCTTGTTGAAGAAGGAAAATCTGCCAGTTGGGTGGGAAGGTTCTAGACTCTGTATCCTGCACACAAGTCCTTTGATCTCATCTAGCTCTAGGTCCCCTATGTTTGCTAGAACTCAGTAGTGATAGCTTCCTTTAGAACATGTCTAGAATGAAACGAGTTTAACCTTAAAAGATTTACTTACCACCTGCAAGTAGTAAGAATCACAGCCCTCTCAGAAAGCCAAAGTGCTGAGAAGTTTTTGAGGCTATTTCACAAACCTTGACAAGGTTACTTAAGTGAACTACATTGCCTTCTCAAATGAAGGACAACAAATACATAGGGATGATAAATTGTAGAGATCACCTTAGAAGCAAAGACATCCTTGGTGGGCATTTGTAAGTAAGATACTGAATTTGCTAAGTCTCCTTCCCTGGAAAAGCCCTGTGAACATCCACATGTTCTTTTTTTACACTCATCACAATACCCGCACTGAGAGCCGCCTAGACAGGAATGATCATCCCATACTACTTATGGAAAAGTCAAGGGTTCAGAGATCAATGGACTGATCAAGGTCTCAGAGTGAGTCATTAGGAGAGACTAACCTCAGGGCTTATTTCTTCTTCTTCTTTTTTTTTTCTTGTTAAATTTTTTTTTTTTAACGATTTTATTTATTTATTTGACAGAGAGAGAGAGAGATCACAAGAGGCAGAGAGGCAGGCAGAGGGTGACGGGGAAGCAGGCCCCCCCGCTGAGTAGAGAGCCCAATGTGGGGCTTGATCACAGGACCCTGAGATCATGACCTAAGCTGAAGGCAGAGGCTTAACCTACTGAGCCACCCAGGCCCCAGGGCTTATTTTTTCTTGATGATTTAAATGACTTGCTTCAGTTAATCAGAGAAAAATATTTGGAGAATGAGGACATTTACGGGATGTTTATCAAATATGCAGGTAATGAGGATTCAGTGCTATTTCTCACTCTGCTTCCAACTAGTCATGAGGTATGGACAAGTCACTTAAACAGGCTGGGCCTCATTATCATTCCTGGAGAAAGGAAGCAGATCAGGAGTTTTCCAACTTCATTCTTTTTAAAGGAAATTCTTAATGATTTAGACAGTCATTCAAAGTGCATTGTAATGTTAACAAAATTAATTGATAAAATCTGAGATGCATACAATCTACCTCCTGCTTGGTTTTCCCCACCTCCTACAGTATTCCTTGGATACAGTCTAAAAGCTATGATTTTATATAATCTGAAAGTTACTTTCTGTTTTAAAAGTTAATGTTTTATGATTGGAAGCAACTGGCTTTCAAATCTGCTACCTGCTCCCATCCCCTACGGCATCTTGGGATATAAAAGAGCTCCAGACTGGAAGTCTGGAGGAGCTGGGTGTGGATCTCTGCTCCACCCACCAATTATCTATGTCACTTTAATCAAGTTGCTTCACCTAAGTTTCTGTGTCCTCATCTATAAAATAGAAATAGTAAGGGCACCTGGGTGGCTAAGCCGATTAAGTGTCCCACTCTTGGTGTCCGCTCAGGTTGTGACCTCAGGGGCATGATCTCAGGGTAGTGAGACTGAGCCCACGTTAGGTTCCTTGCTCAGCACAGAGTCTGCCTAAGACTCTGTCTTCCTCTCCCTCTATCCCACCCTCTTTCTCAAATAAATAATCTGGAAAAATAAAATAGAAATAGTAACCTTTCCCAAGAGTGCTTTGTAAACTGTAAAGGACTGAATAAATGTACAATGTCGTTAGTATTATCTTCTGTGCACAACACAGAAGGAGATGGTTTTATGTTCAGAATGATGCAGAGGACCAACATGGGTTGAGCTGTTCTTTGGCAAGCTTGCCTACGAGTAGAGGTGGTATCTATCATATTTGAGCTTCATTTTCTCTGAGAGCTGAAAGCCAAGTCAGTAGAGAAAGTGTGGGCTATCGACACAGGAAATAATGAAACCAAGGAGGCATCATCGTTAAGTTTAAAGGGAAGAGCTGGGGGTGCCTGGGTGGCTCAGTGGGTTAAAGCCTCTGCCTTCAGCTCAGGTCATGATCCCAGGGTCCTGAGATTGAGCCCCGCATCGAGCCCTGCATCGGGCTCTCTGCTTAGCCGGGGGCCTGCTTCCTCCTCTCTCTCTCAGCCTGCCTCTCAGCCTACTTGTGATCCCTGTCAGTCAAATTAAAAAAATAAATAAAAAAAATAAAGAGGAGAACTGTTCCCATAAACTGACCTTGATAATAGTGACCTGGCTACATTCCCCCTCTGCACAAAGCCATGACCCATTAATAATTGCCGTCATTCAATGAGTGGTGCTTACTACATGCTAGACACTGATTTTTACATGAGTTATCTCATTCAATCTTATCAGAATCCTCTGCAATGATGTTATCCCTATTTTATAGTGACAGATAACCAATAAAATGGGGGTATGATTCCTATTTTGTAACTTAGAAAGGCTAAATAATTTGCTCAGGTTCATATAACGGGCAAGTGGCAGAACCTGAACTCCGAATTCAAAACTCTAAACTGCTTGCTTGACTCTATTATCTCTCAGTTGGAAGAAATGGGTTTTCTCACTCGCATAGGGCCAAAAGCCTCTATTCCTCTGTATGTTTGCAGTGCCTGAGTCAGCTCCATCTCTTCATTTTTACTATCGTTTTTATTCCTCCGTTCAAACGGGCTCATTCATCTTCATAAAACTTGAAGGTGGAAAGCCCCTATCAGTCAGCAATGGCCCAGCGCACCCCCACCCATCTCCTGCTGGTCCTCTCTAGCATGTCTTCTGCTCAAGAGTTAGGGAATGGAGCCACATCCCTTACCTTGGGGAGTCAGTCCCATAACTAATTCATCTCTGTCAGGAAGATTTTTGTCTTATGCACATCCTCTTCAATTTTGCATTCTACCCAATTCCTTCTTTCTGTGGGCTGCACACTTCAGCTCTTCAGATCACACTGCCTAAGCCTGCCTAGGTTCTCAGCAGTGATTCTGCCTGAGTTGCCTTTTCCCCTCACACTATGGTCTGAGTATTTTTCTTATTAGCACCTGGAAGATGCTTTCCCCAGTGGACAGAAGCAGAAGTGAGCCGCAGGATGCTGGGAAAGAAAGGGAGGAGGAAGAGGAATGAGCACAAGACTTGAAACCTACTTAGTCAGCAAACCTTGGACCCAGCTCAGCCTGGACATTTAGGTGCCCCCGACTGCAGGCAGCAGAGGCATTTACTGTCCAGCTAGGCATGATTCCATGAGGATGCTGTGCCAGGCTCTAAACTTGTGCCAGCAGTTACAGAAATAAATGGAGTGCATCATCAGAAGAAAGTGTGGAGCAGTGGACACTATGTCAGCTTTGGGATTTGAAAAATCCAGTTTAAGTTATTGTTTTCCTTTTTACATAGCTATGGGGAAACAATACCTACCTACATTGTTTCTGTAAAGATTCGAGATAATGACCTGGCTTACAGTAGGCATTCAATCAATGAGTACTCTTATTTTTCAAAGCCCTGATTCTAAATAACTTGTTAGAACCACATCCTCATAACTTTCTATCTCATTTGGCACGTCTAGGCAGCTATCCTTACCTCTTATTCTTCCATTCTAAATGTGCCGAAAATCAGTTTAGAGTATCTTCATATTCTGGTTTCACCCAGCATCAGCAATTCCACATGGTTCACCATGGTCTAGAAAACAGAACTCAGATATTAGCTATCAGGTACAAATCAACATTAAATTTGCTTTTCAATTTTCACTTTGATGTGAACCTTCCCATTGACATGCTGAAATAGATATAGCTATCAATCTGTCACTTTGTTACAAGTTTTGCATGTATGTTGACAATTTCTTATTTGTGTCAAGGAACCATTCCATGTGCCTGGGTGTTGGCAGTGGTATCTTAATATGCAAATAGAACCCAACTTGGACAAAATATTTCACTAAACATTCTTTTCAAATGAATGCACAAGACCTTTCTCAGCCAAAGGAAACAACCTCTCTTAGGCAACTGAAATCTACTCACTTAACAAATATTTATTGAGTGTCTACAATGTACAAAAAGGCCTTGTAGGCACTGGGATACACTGTTTGACATGGCAGACATGCCTCTTGAAATAAATCTCCCCTCTCATGGAGCTTACATTGTAGTGGGAAATACACAATAAACAAGAAACACATAAATAAAGAAAATTAATTTGAGATAAGGATGATTGCAATGAAGAAAGAAAACAAAGTGATATACAGTGATTGGAGAAGCTTTCTGTTTATTTATACATTTACTTTTACCTTAATTTACAAATCAAAGTAATAGATGCACACAGATTTAAAAAAAAAAAAATCAGATCTCTCCCCCCAAATCTAATGAACATGGAAAGGAAACGTGGGAAAGTTTTTCTGAGGCAATAATAACTGAGCTGAGATCTGAAGTAGGAGGAGACATCTATAAGAAGGCCTGGTGAAAAGCTATCAGCAAAAGGAAATGGCAATGCAAGGGCACTGAGTGCATAGGAGCATGGTGTACAGGTCCATCAGACAGAGGAAATGACAATGTAGTTAGGGTGAATTGACCAAAGGATTGAGAGGTAGGAGGCAAGACTGTAGACACAGAGAGAGGTGGAGCATAAAGGCTCTTGAAGGATATAACAAGGCTATTGGCTATGTTCCAGTTACAGTGGGAGGCCATGGACAGGGTTGGATTAAGCCAGGCAGCGATACAGACTGATTCACATTTTTTAAAAGCTGATTCTGTCTTCTGGCTAAAGGGTGGAGTATAGAAGAACAACAGTGAAAACAGGAGGCTTTTAGTAGTCCAGATGTGTGATGATGGTGGCTTAGAGCAGGATAATAATTATAATGATGATGAAATTGAGGATTTCTTTCAGAATAATTTGTTCAGAATGTCCAGAATTTGTTGATAAATTGGATTTGGGGAGTGAGGTAAAGCAGAATAAGTCTCCTATGTTTGGACTGGAATTTTGGGGTGTATGGTGGTGCCATTTACTGAGACAGGAAAGACTGCAGGTAGAACATTTTTGGGGGAACTGGTTTTGATTTGGGAAAGTTAAGTATGACAGACCTAGGAAACAGTCACGTGGAAATGTCTAAAAGGATGACTTGCTTGTCCTCTCTCACAATGCACAACCAACTTGTGGGCTAGGCTAGAGGTATGCAAGAAAGAAGCCAGACACCCAGCTAATTCCAGATGCCTCAGTATTCAATTTGCAATTTTTCCTAAGAATTGATTCAGGGGTTTAGGGCCCATGGTGGATACTCCTTGGATACCTATACTACATTCTAAGATGTGTCTGAATAGCTGTGGTTGGTAAAGGAAGTACTTTCCCAGAACAGAGTTAAACTTGGCCAAAAAACATTTCCAACTACATTTTCTACTTGGCATGTAGATAGAATATGGCATGGTATGAAGAAATAATACAATCTGGTTTGAAAATGTTTCTTAGGCATATACATATTAAGGAGAAAAGGTTTTTTTTTTTCTCCTTCAGATTCTGGTTCATAAATTTATAGTTCTAAGAATTAGGAGGATCTTAAAGAACAGGAAATTTAGCCCCTGATCTCAGACACACAAAATACTAAGGCAGTTAATTCCTAGAAGAATCACTATTATCCATCCTATCATTATTACTACTAAATTCAGTAGTGATTTATTAATCATTACTCTATTTTTGTAATAGAGCTTTCTGCCTTTGAGAATTAGGCTTTTTCTTCAATCTCCTTACTTTATACATTCAGGTCCTCAAAACCTATTTTCAGCTAAAAAATTAAGTGTAAATAAAAAATTCAGTAGAGATAAAACATTAAAATAATTTATAATCACCAGGATGCTTCCTCATATGCAAAGTGTGCCTTGGAGTTAAAAAAAAAAAATCCCTCTCCCTGCCCTAGTGTTTAAACATCTCCCCTGGGATATCATTTTGTTTTTCTTTATTTTTAATGATTTTATTTATATATTTAATTGAGAGACAGAGAGAGGGAGTGCATGTGCATGTGTGAGTGCGGGGAGGGGCAGAGGAAAGAGAAAGAGAATCCCAAGCAGAGTATACATTGAGTCTGGAGCCCAATGCAAGGCTCTATCTCATGGCTGTGAGATCATGGCCTGAGCAGAAACCAAGAGTTGGATGCCTGACCAACTGAGCTATCCATGCACCCCTATTATTTTGCTTTTCTAACACAAAGCTGTTACTTTCTGGCCTATCTCATCTATATAAGAAAGACTAGAATTAATATGATTTTTGATGTTGCCAGGCCCTTTCAATTTATCAGATTATTTTATAATGGCCACCTCATTATATAGACTCATTCTTAAAACTATCCTCTTACTGGTTGATGGGTCTGTTACCCTTCTGGAAGCTCCCCTGAGCTAAGTTCATCTATACTCTGTTCTCCCTCAAGCTGTAAATACCCTCTCCCCACCCAAGTCTATTTCCAGTCAACTCCTCTAAAGGTAGAGCAGGAATAATTGTGATACACTGAAACAAAGGAACCAAGGAAGTAGAATTTTTGAAAGCCTAGGAAGTAGCCACATCCTATAACAAAACTGAAAAATAATCACCACTGTCTACATTCAGACCAATACCACAAACTAAAAATGGGAAGGGCATTTGTTTCAATAACAATTTGCTGACAGGGTCTACCATTTCTTGTCATGAGCTATCTGTCCCATTTCTACATCAAAGTCCTGAAGGTTTTGTTTGCTAGGCCTTTCAAGGTAACATTGGAGCTGTGTTCTGTACAAAAACTAGCTCAACTCAGCTTGTGTTCTCTGAAAAAGTTAGCTCAACTCAGGTCAATTATTTCTTGCATTTGTACAAGATAACCTGATTCTCATAACTAGGCTTGTTTATTAAGAGACTTTGGAGAATCTCTCTTCTCAGCATCACTATTGCAAAACAAAGGCTGGAGATACATTACTTTTGCCTTAGTTCCTTAAATCAAGATTAAGAGTTGCACCCACCAGAAAAGAATATTCTCCTTATAGTTTAAATTGCCAACTTCAGAGAAATAATATACCAGATCCCCTTATATATTCTTGACCTACTTACTCTTTCTTCTACTTCCTCAACCAGAAGGGGCTCTACACTTCCTAACAAAGTAACATCTACATTAACACTAATGTAGAAATCAACTATAGTCTTTGATTTATTTTATGACCATCTACTCCCTTTGGTCTTCCCCCAGGACACGGTTCTTTTTAAGAATCTTACATTTCAACTGGAGAATGTAATTTTTAACAATTTTAAATAATTTAGAACAATTATAATTTTAATAATTTTTAAACAAGTTTTATTAATTTTATATTTCAATTGGAGAATTTAAGGTAGATCTAACTTTTTAGTATACTATGTATACTCAATACATAGTATACTATGTATACTATGTATACTCAATAATCTCTTGAAAAGCTTCAGTGCACTTACTAGAATTCTGTTTCTTTCTTCCCCCTTTCCCTTTTTTGTCTTTTCTGAGATGCAGGATTTGGCAATGTAGAAGAAAATACGTACTGATCGGGTATAGGCTAGGGAGCCAGGTATAACCAGCTTTGTGATTTTGGTCTAATTATTCCATTTTTACTTTTGATCTAGTTATTCAGCTTTTCAGAGTTTGAGCCTGGAAATGGATATCTTATGGAATGCTATGAAGATCAAAAGAGATGTGGAATGTCTTAAGCCCAGTGCCTGATGGATTGATTACACAAGTAAAGTTTGATTGATTATAAAGTTTGTATATGTTTGTATATGTAAAGTTTCTATGGGGTCTTGGAATTGGATACCAGTTCACAAAAACTACTGTTTCCTTATTTTCCCTGACAATAAGAATTTCTTATGGTTAAAAATACAATTTCCCTGGTCTCATTCCAGACCTGATGAATCAGAAACTCCAAGCCTTGAGAGCTAAGGAATTAAAAATTTTACAAACATTCCTTGTGATTCGTATTATCAGAAAAGTTATAGAAACACTGATATAGACTATCAGTGCCTATTATGCTCAGTAATTAAAAGCAACATTTGAAATAAAATAACATTATTTTAATAATTAGATATTTTAATGTGTGGAGCTTCATTATGCTACAGTTAAATTACACAGCTGAGTATTTTAACTGAAATTTACATCAAATATTTAAACTTCTAGTCCATCTGTCTTTTTCTCTGTAGGTTCCACAAAATAGTCAAACTTCATTCTCATTAGTGAATAAAAATGATACTGCTTTTGGCTTTAACTAATTTTAAGTAGTAATGTACAACAGGACATAAATGTCTACTATGATATTACTGTTATAATAATAATGGTCTACACCTATAAGACTTGACTTGTGAGTTAACCAGTTAGCTTTATTTTAATATGCTTTTAGTCTAAGCTTCATAGAGGCAAAGCTTGAAATATTATGCATAAAAAACAGCACAAATATCCCTTCTTGCTTGAACCTACATTACTTTTTATTCTTTTTTTGGATGGGCCTCTAGCTAAGTCCACAATTTAGGTTATATTTTTAACGTATTTTTAGATATTTGACATCCAGATACATTTAATATTTCATTCAAAGATGACGTTGTGGATGGCGACTATTCTCTCCTGGTGGTGTATGTGGCGGGGATCCAGAGGAGGGGGCAAAAGAGGAGGCAACGGTGTGTGTGTGGGGGGGGTGGATAAATCAATGTAGGAGCAGCAGCTCTTTCCATATGAAGAACCATTCAAGAAGGAGCATTTACTATCTAGTAAGAGCCAGCTACCATCCTAATTCCTGAATACAGCCACTAACTGCTCCGTTGGTTCACTATTCTCAGTTTTGCCTCTGAGCTTCTGTGATCAGCTAGAGGGGCATGGCAGTTTGTGGTGACTGGTAGACACTTTTCCTGTTTGAAAGAGCCAGGCTCTTCTTGGTTGTCCTGGGCCACAGCTACCACACAATGGTTGACACTCTATTTCAGAACCACATGTAAGTCTTCTATTTTATGTCTATGCCTACTGCATATGAATACAACACAAAAAAATGCTGATGGTTTATCTTGTCCTCAGTCACTGGTAAACCAGATATTAGACACTATCTAGAATCTCAATTATACCATCATGTATTTGATTGTAATTTGCTTTCACATGATACTTTAGTCATTTCCTATTAAAATTATCTTTTATCTTTAACTAGTACCCTTCTACTTTTTTTCTCTACAACATAGCTCCTAGGATAAAACTATACATGTGGAAGGTCCTCAAATGTTGTTTGGAATGAGTAAAGATGAACATATTAATTCATCAGCTGCATTACAGGAGCTGGTTGGTGACTATGTCTCTTTATTTGACATATAGTGATAATGATGAAATTTTCGATAATTTAAGAAAATCTGACATGCAGTGTTTCTTGAAAGTCTGAAACTACCAGCCATGTGAAATTCTGAACATAGTCACTAACAATGATCTCAGACACCAACTCATACTCCCAATGAGTTGGATTAGGAAAATACAGAAAGTACACATAAGAGTTTGAAATAAAGGATTTCAGTTACATTTATCTTTATTTTAAATCTTTTATCTCAAGTACCTCTATTCTATATAACCATCATGAATTTGTTTATATTTTCTTTGGAATTATTCTTTCTTTCTCATTTAGATTTTGATATGTAGTCTTCCAAACTTGCTTTTTATGCACCTATTTTTTCCATAAAAATATGTATATACTTACTTTCTATTGTAGTAAGTATACTAACCCTTTTTATAAAGATGCTTACTGTTGATTGAATGGATGACTACTGAGGGCAAGGAGTGGAGATGGGGGAAATACCTGTAGAGAGACAAAATTTATCAGGTACTTGGAATTATTCTTCAGTTTCATAAATAAGATATGTTTGCTTTCCACTTTAATTTAAATCTATTTTGGGGTATAGACTGTATCATTTACAACAGTATTTGTCAGACTTCAGAATACTTCACAATTATCTGAGAGCTTGTTTAAAAAAATGTTAACACCTCTCGCCACCCGCCCCTCCACCCCCCACACCTGCCTGCCAGTTTCACCCCCAGAGATTCTGATTTAATAGGTAATGAGGCATTTGTTAGTTTTAACTCCACTTCCCATTTTCATCCTAATTTTCCGAGTAATCTCCCTTTGTGCACAGTTTTAGGAAGTATCACCTGGGCCTGGGCCTAAGACACCATCATTTGGAGACTCTATTTCAGAAATTTCCATCTAGAGCAGTAAGACAACAAAGTTAGAACTAGAAATCATTATAGAGTCAGCATGAAGACCACATTGTTCCCATGTTTTGATTTTTGTTGTGGTTCTTCTAAAGTTCCCTCAGTTCCAATTTCTGGTCGATTTTGTTACTCCCTGACATCCTTCCAGTGAGTTCCTTCTTTGTCTGAGGGAGCATGAATTGGTTTATGTTGCCTGCTATGGGGAACTAAACCAATAAAGAGAATCTACATTAGCGGGGTCTAGCAACTTACATTTTTAGCAGTTTCTCCAGATGATTCTGATCCAAGTGGGTCCCTGAGCTACACGTTGAGAAACACTGTTCTATTTCTTTAGTGTTCTACATAGTTCCTCGTATTGTGGTATTCATGTAGAAGGTACTCAATAAATGTGTCCTAGATGAATGAATGGATAAATGGATGGATAGATAATGGGTTCTTTGTAAAGATGACTGACCTCAGGTCTACTAGTGTTAGACTTCTGTCATATAAACGTAGGTTGATTGATGTTGCCCCTAAAGTTTTCTTGTGCGGTATATGTGCTGATTTTACTTTGCTGTAGCTGAAAACCACACAGCAGTTTAGAAAATTAGCGGGAATTCAAAAAAATTCACGTTAGAATCTTACTAAGAATGAAGAAATGAGATTTTGTAAGGTATGGCCATAGTTTTTTGTTTGTTTCTGTTTTTGTTTTTCTTTCTGGATGATGGCATAGATCTTTGCAATCTTGTATATTTCTTCAGTATGTTACACAGTGAAGAAAAATATAAGCGCATGAAAACAGCTAATTAAAATCTCCTTTTCTTGCTTAAATAGGTTGAAAAGTATGCCAGTAGCTAATGGAATTTTTCATGACTTTGACCTTCATGGCAACTTCTTCAAAAGTTGGAGTAAAGGCCATGGAATGTATGCTAAGTTTGCAGGACTTTTCCATTCATGATTTCTTCCATGTTCTAGGAAGTCCTTACAAGTAGTTTCTTTCACACAAGGATAAAGCCCTCAAAGTACTTGTGCACCCTGAAGACCCAGGCTTAGTTGATATTAATATATCTTTGGATCAGTTTGACAATAGTTCCTTACTACTTTCTCATGTTTTTTGAGAGACAGTGTGAGCTGGTGGAACAGACACTGGCTTAAGAACCTGGACACAGAGTTTTGAGCCCTGGCTCTGCAACAGTCAAACTACAGTTTTGGATTTATTTGCCTGACTTCTCCCCCTACTTGGGCAGAGATCATGTTTTATTTGTCTTCCTATCCATACCACCTGGCACATGGTTAGTTCTCAGCTAGTGTTTACTTAATGAAGCTTGAATGAATTCCTAAACTTGGGCAGCTCACAGTCTTTCTGGATTTCACACCTGCCATTTGTAAAATAGACTGCTTGTTCTCTAACACTATTTCCAGGTCCGACATTCTGTGATTATATGATCTGTAGATACTGAAGCCAACCTCCATATGTACAATCTCACTTGTTTGGGGGCATTGAGAAATGGCATTGCATTAGTTGCTTTGTTACAAGTGGCTTCTTCATCTTTGAGTCATTCTTACTGAAAACAGTGTCAAAGAAATGCAGTGTTACTGTGTTAGCAGAGAGCAAATTGAAGAATTGCCCATTCAATATTTACTTTTATAGTTTTGGCAGAGTTCTCTGCTCTATGAGAACTGTTGCGATATTTCACATAGCTTCTTAAAGACATCCTCCATCTCAAGGAGTTGGTACTCATATGATTAGACTGACTTGGCTACATTTCAACAGATTTGTTGGTCAGCCAACAGGACTTCAGATGTCGGGGCATCTATTCATCCATACCATATTTCTCTACTCCTTTATAGTAGAGTGACTTTTGTTTGAAGATTCTTAGGAACATAGTTCTGGGATCATCACATCGACAGTACAGAAGGTTAGAGTGGCAGGATCTAAGGTTTGTTGTAAGGGACCTCAGGGGCTGCCTAAGTGGGGTGGAGTGTATGTGTTTTGGTGGATCCTTAATTAGGCAGGACTCTGAATTCTCATTCCAGCTTCAACCATCTCAACTGAGAGCAAACCCGTTTTTGTTCATTTTAAATATGCTGATCTTCTGAATAAGTTTATTTAAAAAAATGTTCTCCTGCTAAATAACATTTTGACCTATCAATCTAGTCCAACCTCTCATTTACAGATAAAGAGGCTTATGAAGACAAGGGATCTGCTCTTGAGAGAGGCCACTGGAAGAACTAGACTGGCTCTTAATTAAAAAAAATTTTTTTCAGTAAAACAAATGTCATAAGTAGAAGGTATAGGTGGAAAAACTTACAGTAGGAGAATGCTTAATTTTTATAGTTTACAAAACACTAATACATATATGTCATTTGGTTTTCACAACAGACTTGGGAGCCAAGCAGTACAGGTATTATTAACCCTAATTTACAGATGAGGAAATTGACACTAGGGAAGTTCAAGTGGCATGCACAGGCCCTAAGTGTGAGAGTCTGGCCTACAGCTCAAGTCTTCTGACCTTGAGCTCAGTACTTTTTGTATTACACCACTATGCAGACTAAGGAATTACACCACCATGCAGACTGAAGAAAGACACATGACAAATAAATGTGTCAAGATATCTCAGAGACAGGAATCAGTAGTGGGTAGAGGACTCACACAGTCTGGTGCCTGAGGATACGATTTGGCAATTGTGTGCATTTCCCCAGAGTGGTCTTATGCTGTCATTGCTCACAGTCTGAATCATGCACATTGTTCCCACTGGGGGAACATTTGAGCATACTTCTCCATGTGCTATTTTAGCAACATCGATTTGCTAATTATGAAGACAAAATTATCTTATTAGATCATAAGGAAACCTGCCTTTTGGTTTTGTCAAGACTTTGTTCCTGCTGGTTAAAAATCTTTTGGTATTCCATAAGAACTGACCTAGTCAAAAGTTTAATGCACACCTAATAAATTTTTTTTTGGTGTTAAAGCTCAATTTTTTCTTTCATTTTCTTTCCTCCTTCCATCTTCTACTCTTACCTCAATAATCATTATTCACTGTTGAAAATGTAAAGCATCTTTTCAAGGGTAAAAAGAAGACTTAAAAGGAAATGAATTTAAACCTTACAACATAGTACTCAATATATAACAATAGATGGAAATATGGTAGAGATTAGTTATAAAAATGAGGGAAGATTTTTAAAAACCTAGGCTTTCTGGTAAAACAGCTGTGCAGTACTTTTCAGTGTAACAGATAAAGCAGTTTGAAGTTTGAGGTTAAAAGTCACATTTGGCTAGTTTACCTTTCTTGGTACTCTAGGAAAAGGTTCTAGAGCCCTTAAAGGTATACTATTAATGAACTGTGTAAAGTGCAGGAGAATCATTTAAACCAATTTCAGAGAATAAAACCCAGTGTACTTAATTAGGCCATCTTGGAGAATATAAGCTTATTATCTGAGAAACTGCTACTGTATTCGTATGCTAGGGTTAATTAACAAGTTCCCTTTTCCTATAAAACTTGTTTGGGTGCCTTCGGCTTCGACAGGTCAGATGGAAAGAGGATCATATTTGGTGTTGGGAGTAGAAAAAGAAGATGATGCTGGAGATAAGGTCAGAACTTTCTCTTTACTTTGCCCAAGAGAGAACAACCTATGAGGACTTTAATAGATCCCCTCTGTTGGGATTAGGGAGAAGTGAGAAAGACAGAAAGCTACAGATAACAGTGGCTTGAATGAGATATAAATGCCTTTCTGTCTTTCGTAAGTGAAGTCTGGAGGTACAGAGTCCAGGGTTGGTAAGGCAATTTTATAATCATCAAGGACCCAGACTCTCTTTGACCTTGTTGCTCTCCCATCCTCAGTATGTGGCTTCTACCTAGTGGCCCACAAATACTGCTGGAGCATCAGCCATCACATTTGATTTTCAGCCCCAATGAAGAAGATAGAGATGAAGAAGGCTGCATGATCTCCCCTTAAGGAAATCTCAAAGGACAATCCTGCTAACATCTCATCAAACAGAATTTAATCACATGGACATAATCAACCACAAGGGAAGGTTTTTTGTTTTGGGTTTTCTTTTGGGGTGGCTATAAACTGAGCTAAAATCAAGGTTCCTTCAGCAAGCAAAGATGAGGGAAAGGATATGTGGGACTGACACAAGTGTTCTTTTCCTACCACGAATGCCAACCACTTGGGCTTAGGCTGCATGAGTTTGCCTGAAATCCCTTTATCATCCCAATCTGGACTAAAGTGTAAATAAATAGCTGATGTTTCTCGTCCAAGAGATGGGGAACTTGAAAGAGCTCATATCCTCCTCCTACAATTTGCTGGGAAATGCATCTTAAAATGTGGTTCAGTACTAGATGTAGGTTGCTCCTTGTGGAACTGCAAAAGAACTAAAACTCAGGATAAAACTCTATAGCATAATCATCATTTCCCTAAATACACGAAACTAAATTTAAATGTTATTAAAAATGGCAGATGGGCCAAATAACCATATTCCAAGCTGGTATGAACCTGTGTGCCCCATGAGATTTTTCTGAGGGAAAAAAAGCCCCATGCAGTTAATCTAAACAAGGAAAACATCTTCAAACATTCTGTAATTTGTTTTCTGGCAAGGACCCTGGGAATAATAGTGGAAGCCAGATAAATTTGAATAAACTGAATCTTCATTTCAAAAAGATCACGGAAGAGTCAAAGTGAAGCTCCAGATGCCATGGTTAAAAATGTTAAAACAAGATCTAAGGGTATCGAGATGACTAAACTTCAAAAAATGTTAGTTAATCATATAATTGGTTACATGAAATAGAGGGAGTACTATAGTCTCAATGAATCTATTTTACAATTAATTAACAAGACATTATATTAACTTCCCTAGCCTGTTTCTGCCCCCCCAGATTAATCATTATTGGTTTGACAAACATTTACTGAGTGTTTACAATGTTCCAGGCATTGGGCTAAGAGCTGAATAAAACAACCTGTGTCCTCAAAGAGCTCAAAGCTTGGTAGTGGCAAGTTATTTGTAATTTTCATCCTTACCAATAACAGTATCATTGTATTCTATCATTTTAGAATTAAGAATTTGGGATTAAGGGGCGCCTGGGTGGCTCAGTCAGTTAAGTGACTGCCTTTGGCTCATGTCATGATCCTGGAATCCGGGGATCAAGTCCTATATTGGGCTCCCTGCTCAGAGGGGAGTCTGCTTCTCCCTCTCACCCTCCCCCCTCTCCTGCTTGTTCTCTCACTCTCTCTCATGAATGAACAAAATCTTTAAAAATAAATAAATGAGTTGACATTTAAAAACTGGGAAATTGTACAAAGATAGTAAAAAAGAAAAAAAGAATTTCGGATTAAGAGACATGGCTGGTCCATCAAGAACAAAATGAAAGAGCTTAGGCACTTAGCACTCAGAAAACATCCATTTGAAGTTCAGCCCTGTCACTTATTACCTGTGCCCTGGAGCAGATCACTTAATCTTTCTTAATTTCGGTTTCTTCCTCTGAAAACTGAGGATGTCTCAGGATTGTTCCGAAGATCAAATGATAAAATGTAAATGTTGTGCTTGGCCATAAAAGGTACTCAAAAGCTGGTTGTAATTATTATAATTATTATTAATTATTACACTATTTTCAAGGGTGAATTGGTTCTACAAAATGCTTTGGAGAATGAACATAATTTCATGCATACATGAAGATATATGTATATTTTTGTCTAGCCAACATATGCATACATTTAAGAGTAATATGAATTGTTTTATATTATGAAATATCTCTTATGTTTACTTAACATTTAAAAAAAAAGATTTACTTATTTGAAAGAAAGTAGACGTGAGATATAGAGCACAAGTAGGGGTAGGGGCAGAGGGAGAGACATGCAGACTCCCTGCTGAGCAGGGAGCTTGAAGTGGGGCTCGATTCTAGGTCCCTGAGATAATGACCTGACCTCAAGAGAGATGCTTAACCAACTGAAACACCCAGGTGCCCCTACTTTACATTTTTTGATGGAAAATATATTCACTGTATATTCTCTCACTTATATATTCACTCACTTTACTCAGTGAGATGGGTGTTTTTAAAACATTACAACTATCCTTCAAAGTAGTATCATTATTATCATCCCTATTTTACAGATGAGATAACTGAGGCATAGATAGGTTAAGAACTTGCCCAAGGTGACTTACAACTAAGTAGCAAAGTTGGGATGTCAACCCAGTTACCAAGTCTCCAGAGTCTGTACACTGTGTCACTACAAGTAACTTAATTCTTTTTTTTTTTTAAAGATTTTATTTATTTATTTGACAGAGAGAAATCACAAGTAGATGGAGAGGCAGGCAGAGAGAGAGAGAGGAGGAAGCAGGCTCCCTGCCAAGCAGAGAGCCCGATGCGGAACTCGATCCCAGGACCCTGAGATCATGACCTGAGCCGAAGGCAGCGGCTTAACCCACTGAGCCACCCAGGCGCCCCAGTAACTTAATTCTTTAACCCATGAATCCTAGATGGGACTAGAAAGAACTTCCCAACATTTAGTGATTGACTTTTGGCACAGTAGTACAACCAACCCTGCCACCCACGCAAGATGGCCCTGACTTAAGCCCTGTGTTTTAGAAGGCCCCACATATAAGAAACACAAAAAATAAATCTATTAAATAGCATATGGGCACGTCTGGCACTTGAGATCTGGTGCTAAGCACTGGCTCATGTGTTCTTAAACAACTACTTTCTTGCTTAACTGCATTCAGGCCTCAGGGCAATGCTTCTTTACATCTCTTGTCATATGTCCTTGAGTTAAAATGCACCTGTGCCTAAATGCTGTGAAGTCTAATGGATGTACTACCACCAAATTTGGAGATGAGCACCAGCAGTTTGGGTGGATTTGAATAGCAGAAGCAGCTAGAGAGAAGAAAAGACTAACTTTTCATTTCCTTCCTCTTAGCATGCGCGAAAGAGATTTTTACAGAGTGTGGTATCATTTTTCATTGTATCCAGCACCCATTTTCTTGCTTTTCTTCACATTTTGTGTTTTCAGAAGTACTCATGAGTTAGTATATTATTTGCAATAATTAAACAAGATTGCTGAGAGACAGTCTGCAATATAAAATATTTCATGCTGCTCTTGAATGTGTGCACATGTAGGCTAGACATAACACAATATGCATGAAGCATGATATCAATTCTTCCCTTAGGCCAGTAGACAGTCAATGCAAGGAACAAGAATAGTTTTGATTTTATTAAAATATTAAGATATTTAAATAGAGGGGTTCCTGGGTGGCTCAGTTGGTTAAGCACTTTACTCTTGATTTTGGCTTAGGTCATGATCTCAGGGTCGTGAGATTAAGCCCTGCATCAAGCTCTGTGCTTAAATAGATGGAAATAAATTTAAAATTCTTTCTATAACTTTGAGCTAAAATTTTGATACTCAATAATTATATTTTTTCCTTTTCAATTTTAACAATTTGAATCCTTTAGAAAAGTCATTTTTAAACATAAAAAATATTTATTCCAGTTTTATTGATATATAACTGGTATATAACATTGCCTATGTTTAAGGTATACAACACAATGGTTTGATAAATGTACATATATACACAATGTACATATATTACCACAATGAATTTAATCAACATCCATTACCTCACATAGTTACAAATTTATTTTTCTTGTGATGAGAACTTTAAGATCTACTCTCTTAGCAACTTTTAAATATACAATACAGTATTATTAACTATAATCACCATGCTATACATGATATCCCCAGAACTTACATATCTTATACCTAGAAGTTTGTACTTTTGACCACCTACACCTAAAAATAATGTAATTTTTCAGTTTTTTATATTTACTTTACATTTTTTTGATGGAAAATACATTCACAATTTGAATATTTTGACTATAATTACATTTGTTTTTTAATCTTTTAGAGAATTAAGAATGAGCACAAGTTTAGGCCAAGACAGAAACAGAAAATATGAAAGTGAAATTCAGAAAAGAAAAAATATCTGTCAAGGTAGAAGGATAGGACATACTTTTTCACCCAAAGTTTGAGAGCTTGATATGTAACTTTTAAATATGTAGACACATGATATGGGGGCCTCTGTGTATGGCCTCGTTCCACCTCCACATTGTTAGGGGTGGGACTTTCCAGCAGAGTTTACACACAGTTGCCAAAGCAAGCTCTTTTTGGCCTAACTGGTATTTTAGCCTGTCTAAAATAACATAATTAGATCAGTATCTTCCCAAATAGACTCACAAATTAAGAAACTGGGAAAGCAAATTAATACCAAAAAATCGAGAACATTTCTGAAATATGAATAACTTGAAGACTGCATGATGGATTTAGGTGTTTTAAGTATGACATGATTTCCATTAGGAAAATAGTCCACGTGGAAAATGTACTATGTTCTAAAATAAAGAATGATTTCGGACACAAAATAATCTTCAAGGAGGAAAATCATGTCAAATAGGTTTTCTTAAAGAGAAAACCTATTGACTTGGTCAGTCAATAAATGTGTAGTGATGCTTGGGGCGCCTGGGTGGCTCAGTGGGTTAAGCCTCTACCTTCGGCTCAGGTCATGATCCCAGGGGCCTGGGATCGAGTCCCGCATAGGGCTCTCTGCTCAGCAGGGAGCCTGCTTCTCCTCTTCTCTCTCTCTGTCTGTCTCTCTGCCTATTTGTGATCTCTCTCTCTGTCAAATAAATAAATAAAATCTTTAAAAAAAAATGTGTAGTGATGCTCATGTAATGTACCCCAACATGGTTAGACAACATTGAGAGGAGGGTGTTTACAATCTAATTGAAGAGATAAATGATATATACTTGGAACAATTAGAGAATAGATCATAAAAACTGTGAACTGTGGGGTACAAACAACTATTATGGAGCATCAAAGTAGAGAAGGACTGATGTAATCTTGAATCATCTGACGGGTAGAGGTTCATAGAGTGGCACTGGAATGAGGCCCATAATATAATCCCTGGAATGTGTCTGCCTCATGACCCTGAGAGTGAGGGCCTTCTTAAATTTTGTGCCCCTGGTTCCTCTTTGACCTTACACTAGTCCTGGCCCTGGCCAAGCACATTCATTTCTTTTTCCTAAAGTCACTAGGGAGAGGAAGTATGGAGGCAAAGAAGAGGCCAGATGTGTTACTCTAGTAGATGTCTCTGCACATAGACAGAGGCTAAGGGAAAGGCTCCTTTCCCTAGAAAAGGTCATAGAAGTAGTTTCCTGCCAAGACTATACAACCAGTACAGGCTAGATCCCAGGACTCCTGATTCCTGTTCATAAAAAAGATGATATGATGCAGCTTTGAGTAATCAAAATGTCTCCTAGAGCACTCAATTACCCAAGTACTTTATTATCACTACTATTATCATCATTATTTTGCCTTCATGACTCTTTTAGGTGACTTAAGTAAATTATATATTTAAACTATATAAAAACTCATATAGTGTGTAGTAGAATGAATGGTGACCCTTCAAGAAGATAAGTCCATATCCTGGAGACTGTGAAAGTGAACTTATTTGGGAAAAAAACTCTTTGCAGATGTAATTGTATTAAGGATCTGGACACGAGATCAATCTTGACTCTCTGCATAGGTTCTAAGTCTGGATAAGTATCCTTGTAAGAGACACACAAAGGAGAGACAGACACACAGAAAAGAGAAGGTCATTTAAAAATGGAGGCAGAGAGAAAACAGTATGGAAGTTCTTCAAAAAGTTGAAAACAGATCTACTCCATAGGGTAGTTTATTATTAATGGTTATGCAGCAAAGTCCACAGTAGCCAAACTACGGAAAGAGCCTAGATGTTCACCAACAGATGAATGGATAAAGAAGATGTGAGATATATATATATATAAAATATATATTATGCAGCCATCAAGAAAACCACCCCAGGGGTGCCTGGGTAACTCAGTGGATTAAAGCCTCTGCCTTTGGCTCAGGTCGTGATCTTGGGGTCCTGGGATTGAGCCGCGCGTCGGGCTCTCCGCTCGGCGGGGAGCCTGCTTCCCTTCCTCTCTCTACCTGCCTCTCTGCCTACTTGTGATCTCTGTCAAATAAATAAAATCTTTAAAAAAAAAAAAAAACCTAAATTATCTTGCCATTGCAATGATGTGGATGGAACTAGAGGGTATTATGCTAAGTGAAATAAGTTGATCAGAGAAGACAATTATCATATGATCTCACCAATATGGGGAATTTGAGAAACAAGACAGAGGATCATAAGGGAAGAGAGGGAAAAATGAAACAAGACAAAACCAGAGAGGGAGACAAGCCATAAGAGACTCTTAACTTCAGGAAACAAAACTGAGGGTTGCTGGAAGGGACAGGGGTGGACGGGATAGGGGTGCCTGGGGATGAACACTGGGGAGATTATGTGCTACAGTGAGCACTGTGAATTGTGTAAGACTGATGATTCACAGACATGTACCCCTTAATCAAATAATACATTGAATGTTAATAAAAAGAAAAAAAATGTAGGCAGAGAATGGAGTTATGCAGTCATAAGCCAAGGAACACTTGGAGCCACCAGAAACTGAAAGAGGCAAGTGAGGATTCTCCCTTAGAGTTTTTGGAGGGAGTACAGCCTAGTCAACACCTAGATTTCAGACACCTGGTTTCCAGAACCGTAGAAGAATATGTTTTAGGCCACCAGATTTGTAGTAATTTGTTACAGAAGACCTAGGAAAACTAATACAAGGGCATATATATATTTTATAAGCCCTGTATTAGTTATCTATTATCCCAAAATGTAGAGGCTTTAAAGCATCTCACGCAGTTTCTGTGGGTCAGGAATTTGGAAACACTTTAGCTGGGTAGTTCTGGCTCAGGATCTCTCCTGAGTTTGCAATCAAGATGTTGGTCAGGGCTTCTGAAGCCTTGGCTGTGGTGCCAGACAGAGGATCTGCTTCCAAGATGGCCCACTCACAAGGCTGACAAGTTAATGCAGGCTGGTGGCAACAGGCCTAAGTTCTTTGCTACGTGGACCTTCTGCTGGAGTTTGAGTGTTCTCATAACATGGTGGCTGACTTCTGCCAGTGTGAGAGAGCTGAGAGAGAGTAAAGTGGAAGCTTCAGTATTTTTTATACTTTATGTGCTGACAGGTCACATACCATCACTTCCCCAATAGTCTATTGGTTATACAGGTCATTCTTATTCATTCTGAAAGGAGATTATACAAGGGCACAAAATCTAGAAGGTGAGGATCTCTGAAGTCCATCTTGGAAGCTGGTTAGGACAGGTCACAGATTTTTCAGGGTACACAGGGAGCCAGAATATTTTCTACACAGTCACCTGAACCATGTATATTTGCAGCCATAATGCTCAACTATAAAAATGCTTTCTGCAGTGATGAACTTGAGTTATTACAAGTTGTTCAAATATTCAGATCCATTTACTTTCATATTTTAGGCTGAGCCATATGAAATTTTTTGTTTTTGTGAGTAAATAATTATCCAAGTTGAGTGATTTTCCGATTTCAACCTACTACTTATAAAGGTGGAACTATGAGGCAAAATACCTTAGATTAATTTTTAAGAAGTTATAAATAAAAGCCACTTTTCTTTCATATCATTAGTTAATCTAATCATAAATTTCAATGAATTAGAATAAACTATCCTTCAAGCACTCTGGTTATCTGAAGTGTTACGATAACTTTGATGTTCCCATAAAGTTTTTAAGAACCAACGGATCTGTGAGGGCAATGTATCAGTGTGATTTTATGAAAGTAATTTAACATCCCTGGGGCCAATTTCCTTTATCCAAAAATGAAAGAATTTGATTAGATGCCATCTAAGTAGACTTACTGTGTAAAATTTTCTGAAAAAAAGATTTTAATTATTTTTTTGTCAGAGAGAGAGAGCACGCACAAGCAGGGGGAGCAGCAGGCAGAAGAAGCAGGCTCCCTGCTGAGCAAGGAGCCTGACGCAGGACTCGATTCCAGGACCCTGGGATCATGACCTGAGTCAAAGACAGATGCTTAACTGACTGAGCCACCCACGTGCCCCTGTGCAAAATTTTTTAACATGTTATGCTGTGTGTGAGCCACTAGCAGTTTCTTTCTTCAACTCATGGTAAGAAAAACTGCATATTTAATTGAGTTGTAGAAAAATATCTTTAACCAGATATGCTTATTCATTAGCATACATTATTTATAGTTAAATACAAGGTCCATCATGTTTTTGAGTTGTCCAGAAAATCTTCCTTTCTCCTTTGTTCTCTAGAAAGCATAGACTGCCCTTCAGTAAATCAATTTTCTTAATTTGACTTGCTATATTTGACAACATTTTTTGGGTTCACATATTTTTTCTTGTGCCAAGTACTGCATTTTTCATTTCCCACAGAATCAGGACAAACTGTACATCCCCTGCTGTGTCCAGGGCAGATCTGGCTAAATGTCAACTATGTTAATTGGTATAGAGAAAACAGCAGCCCTATTTTTATCTGATTAAAAATCCCCACAAACATTCTCCTCTAAAATAAAGCTATGTCAGTACAAAGTGATTTAATTATAATATAAAGTTTGGCAGATGTGTCCCTCCTGCCTTCATTTTACTGTAGCATGCAGAAATGCAACTGTTTCCTGGAATCTTTCAGTATCTAAGATTTTAATTCCACTTTTGGAGGTTTGGAATTTGGTACTCAAAACTTACTCTGGACTGCCAACTGGAATAAAATATCTTTGCTTTGAAGTGACATTTTTAAACGGAAAATTTACAGAACACTCTATAGGACTTTATTGAAAAGGTAGTTTGAAATATTTTATTCCACTTTTGAAAAGTCTCCATCTTAACAATTGCCCCAGGATGAGCAGATTATGTAATATAATTGCTTTAGTTAATTGGGGTGTGGGAGGTGTGGGTGTAAAAGAATAAAAGGTAATGAACTTTGATAAATTTATATGAGCAATAACAAGATACCTGTGAAAACTTAATTTTATCAGAGTGACTGTATCTTCAGTGCTCTTTCAAAATTGTATGCTGCCTCTTTAATGTTGGAATTCCTCAGGATTCCATCTCACTCCAGGGAGCTTACTCCCAGGTTAACTTCATATACTCCATGATTTGCCAACTACTTATACACTCATATTGTTTGGATCTGTAGCACTAGTTTATCGAAAGCCATATTAATATCCTTTGGTATACTGGACAGCTCCATTTGGGTATCTTCTGAGCACCCCAAAGCAGTATGTCCAGTCTTCTGGTTTCTTGTCCCATCTCAACATTCCAATGTAACAAGCAGAAAGCTGGACCAACTGAGAAATCAACTCTTTTTATAACTGTCTGAGAAGTGAGGTTAGAGGGTAAATCTTCCAGTTTAGACTAAAGAATGACCAAAGGAAGGGGGACTGAGAAATGAAGCAACCATCCTACTGATACGCAACATAAACAATTCAAGCTCTTACTGTTTTAACACCAGCTTTAGACTCGTTGTTACCAGACCACAAACTGATTTAACTGTAACTGTGCTCAGACTCATATGTTCTAGTAATTGTAGGGTGTTTGCTCCCCCTCAAAACTGGCAGGACAGGTGAACACAGAGAATCACAATTTACAAGGGCAGAACCCACAAGAAACCATCACAGAAACCAGTCCCAGGGTGCAGAAACCTAAACTCTAATTGACAAATTGCTGGAGGCTCAGTGTGGACAAGGTATGGGGGAGGTTCCCACACTTTTGCTAGTTCAACCTCTGGGAGCTCTACCATGCCATCTTAGTAAAGACTAGAGAAAATTCCTTGGTGTTTCCAGCAGGAGAAGGTGGAAGGGACTGTTTCAATATATGCCAGAGCATTCTGTTCTTAGGAGGAGAAACTACTTCAGAGATTAATCTGCAGCAGTTTTATAAGAGGCTAAACTACTGGGGAGAAAAAAAAAAAAAAAAAAACAAAGACAACTCCAGCCCCCTCTGTTTACCCTGTTCCATCTAAGGAAGAAAAAAACAAACCAAACCAAACCAAAAGCAATACTAAGGAGCAACGTATTGAATAGGAAAAGATATTTGCAAATGATATATCTGATAAGGGATTAAAATCTAATATAGAAAGAATTTATACATCTTAACACCAAAAAAAAAAAAAAAAACCCAAATAATCTGATTAAAAATCGGCAGAGGAGGGCGCTTGGGTGGCTCAGTGGGTTAAGCCGCTGCCTTCGGCTCAGGTCATGATCTCAGGGTCCTGGGATCGAGTCCCACATGGGGCTCTCTGCTCAGCAGGGAGCCTGCTTCCCTCTCTCTCTCTCTGCCTGCCTCTCTGCCTACTTGTGATCTCTGTCTGTCAAATAAATAAAATCTTAAAAAAAAAAAATCGGCAGAGGACCCAAAAAGACATTTTTCCAAAGAAAACATACATACAGATGGCTAACAGATACCTGAAAAGATGTTCAACATCACTAATCATCAGGGAAATGCAAATAAAAACCACAAGATATCATTTGCAGTGAATGGCTAGTGAGATTGGCTAGTATAAGAAAGACAAGAATCACAAGTATTAGTAAGGATGTAGAGAAAAGGGAACCCTGCTGCACTGTTGGTGGGAATGCAAACTGGTGCAGCCACTGTGGAAGACAGTATGGAGGTTCCTCAAAAAATTAAAAATAGAAATACCACACAATCCATTACTTTCAATACTAGGTAAAAAATGAATATACTACTTCAAAAAGACACATGCACTCCTATGTTTACTGCAACATCATTTGCAATAGCCAAGTATGGAAACAACCAAAGTGTCCATCGACAAATGAATAAAGAAGACATGGTATATATACACAACAGAATATAGTCAGTCATAAAAAAGAATGGAATTGTGCCATTTGTGACAACATGGATGGACCTAGAGGGCATTATGCTAAGTGAAATAAGTCAGACAGAGAAAGACAAATACCACATGATTTTACTTATACGTGGAATCTAAAAAATAAAACAAGTGAACAAACAAACAAAAGAAGAAAGACCCTCTCTAAATATAGAGAACAGATTGATGGTTACCAGAGGGGAGGAATGTGGGGGGATGGGCAAGATGGGTGAAGGGGAATGGGAGGTACAGGATTTCCAGTTATGGAATGTAGAGGTCACAGGGATGAAAGGTATGGCATAGGGAATATAGTCAATGGTAATGTAATAGCATGGTATGGTGACAGATGGTAGGATGGTCGCTACACTTGTGGCAAGCATATCATAAAAATAGAGTTGGAGAAGCACTATGTTGTACACATAGTACATGGTAACTAATGTAACATTATGTACCAACTACACTTCAATAAAATACAACAACAACAACTGGGAAGCACTGGTGAATTTCACAATCTATGGGCACAAGCTCACCCAAAGACAGAATGAAACACAGCACTACTAAAAAAGCCTATTGATCATAAAAACTGGATTTGTTAAAGTTGCTGATAAGGGGAAGCATCCCCTTATATCAATAATATCTCAAAAGCAGGTAGTTAGGGAAAGATACGGGATTTGGGAGGGGATTGGTATTAATCATAGGGTGTCTTTATAGTAGATGTTATTAGCTTGGGGAGGGATTTGATAAGAACTTATAAACTAAGTGAATTACTAGAACATATGAGTCTGAGCACAGTTACTGTTAAATCAGTTTGTGATCTTGTAACACATGAGTCTAACGCTGGTGTTAAAACAATAAGAGCTTGAATTGTTTGTGTTACGTATCAATAGGACAGTTGATCGTTTTTAATTTTTGCTTCATTTCTCAGTCCCCCTTCCTTTGGTCATTCTTTAGTCTAAACTGGAAGAAAGACCATTTTTCTGGGAGGATGATCAATTCAGATCTGCACTGCTATTTAATAAGTCTCAGTAACGTATTGAGATTTTCATAGTAGTCTTATTATCCTCTGTAAATATCAGGTCTTCTTATTCTTTTTGTTGGATAATCATTTGTAAATCATCTAGTGTAGCAGTGGCTGTGCAGCAGAATTTTAAGACTCTAAAGATCATATATCTGGTAACTGCAATGCAGACAGACACTAAGACAAAAATGATTGGAGTTTACAAGGCATTTCAAAGGTACATTCCTAGATTTTAAAAACTAGACAATGGATAAAGAATTGTTGTATCACTGTATCATTACATCTTAACTAATATAGCACCACATGTTAACTATACTGGAAATTTAAAAAAAAATTTGAGACATAATATTCCTTATCTAAACAAGTTTCTTTTTTCCTTTAATTTGGTAGGGTTTGTTCAACCATGTCCTATGTCCAGTAATTTTCAAGGATACAGGTCTTGGGAATACTATGTATTTAATAAAGGAAAAGCATGTACACCAATAATCTAGGACCTTAATCCAGAAGAGGGGAAAGGAAATAGCCAAGAGGATAAAGATGAAAAGCCAAGGGGATATGCGTACGTAGAAGAACACTGCAATCAGCGGATTCTTGTTCCAGTGGTATTGGTTAGAAACAGCCTACGTCATACGATCATCAGCTTGTTCCAAAGATCTAGGGCTACCTATCCATTCTCATGGGACATCTACCTCTAGATATTATCTAGAGTCCTCAACATGCCCCTCTCGATCTAGCCACATTCCTGAGCTCATCTCCTAGTTCTCTTTCTCTTCTTCACTCTTTCTCTCGCTACACTGGCCCTGCTGTTCTGCAAACAAGTTAATCTTGTTCCTGCCTGAGAGCCATTGTACTTATTGTTCCTTTTCTGCAAAATGATATTCTCCCCATTATTTGCATTGCTGACTCCCACAATCCACTCAAGTCACATGTTATCTCTTTAGAAAAGCTTGCCCTTGTCATCCAATTTAAAGTCCTCTGTCATTCTTGATTCTTTTACCCTGTTTAAATTTTCTTCACAGCTCTCTTCACTCTGTTTATTATATGCCCTCTTAAATGTATATACTGTTCCAGAAGGCAGAAGACTTTTCTATTGTGTTCACTTACGTGTTTTCAGGACCTAGTACACTATCTGGCATATATAGGTGCTTGCTAATTACTTGCTGATCAAATGAATAAATAAAAACCTCACACATACCATGTTTTGGTCATATAAAACTATCTGCAGTTGGGGCATCTAGATGACTCGGTCAGTTAAGCGTCCAGTCCAACTCTTGATCTCAGCTCAGGTCTTGATCTCAGGGTTGTGAGTTCATGCCCCACATTGGGCTCCCTGCTGGGTGCAGAGCCTGCTTAAAAAACAATAGTAACAAACTATTTGCTGGCCTCAAATGACTTCTCTTTTTGCATATGCGATTTTCCTTTGCCTGGAATAACTTCTGATTCCCTCACAATTCCTGATCATCCTTCAAGACTCCACTTATGTGTCACTGCCCCTAACAAACCTTAATTGATCCCTACAGGAAAAACTAAATGCCCTTTTACTCCATTTTTATAGTAGTCTATGTATATCTCTATCATATTACTTAATACATTCTGTTAATATTTTGTCTAATTGACCTCTGTATCCTGGGAATCTAGCAGACTGCATTGCCCATAATGAATTCTGAATAAATGTTGAATGATTTTATTTACTGAGTGACAACATTTATTGGGTGTCAAATATTATATTAGTGTTTTACAGACATTATTTTAATCCTGATAAGAAATAGGTACTATTTAAAATGGGTACTATTTCTCCATGTTTTATATTTAAGGAAACTGATTAACTTGTCCAGAGTTATGAACCTAAGTGTGTCTAACTCCAAATCCATTTCTTCTCCCATTGTCTTAAATGAATTACCAAATCTCCTTTAGATTATTGATATATATCAACCAAAACTCAGTATCCTAATTTTAACATTAAAACCATTCTTATTTTAGTTCAGTGTTGCATATTCTAATACATTTGTACTTTATTCAGCCTCTTTAGACTGCAAAGAAGGGACCCCAGGTATCTTAATAGCTCAGGTATCATATTTTTATTCTGCTTCATAATTAATGGGTTTTGATGATGATTCAGGGTTAAGGTTTGGTTAATCTTCCTTTTTAAGGGAAGGATGGCACTTAAAAACTAATCTACACATCATTTTTCAACAGGTATATAAGGTCAAAATACATTGTAAGTCATATTGAAATTGTAAAATTAATACACCCTAAAGAAAGGAAAATGTGGCAGGAATAAGTTAAAGTAAGAGAGCATCTTATATGTGAAAGAAACTGGAGGTCACCGTGGTTATTTGCTTTTTCAGCATGCTAGGTAAAGCAGTCATTATTAAAGCCTGTATGAAACGTTTTTGAAATTTTTATTTTAAAAAAGATTTAATTTATTTATTTGAGAGAAGGAGCATGCAAGTGAGGGGGAGCAGCAGAAGGAGAGGGAGAAGCAGACTCTCCCTTAAGCAGGGAGCCGGACAGGGGGCTCGATCTCAGGACACTGAGATCAGGACCTGAGCTGAAGGCAGGTGTTTAACTGAGCCATCCAGGTGCCCCCTTTTATGAAATTTTTAAAAGTACATGAAATAGTATCATGAGAAACTTAAGCAGTGAGAGTTTAAACTTAAAAGTCAGAGAGACCTGAGATCTATTCCTAGTTCCCCACCTAACAGCTGAGCAAATTTAAGCAAATTACTTAACTCTTCCTAAGCCTCAATTTCTCTTCACCAGCAAAATGAAGAGAAGTATATTAGGCATGGTAGCTAATTACTGTAAAATACAGTATCATAATTTCAGGGGCATAATTTAATAAAACAAGTAAAATCCAACACAGGTGTTCCTCGCCATGTTTGGATGACATTTCCACAAGGATCAATTTGGGGCCCTAGGCTTCTTGCATGTTGTGGTTTTGACTTCCTCTAAATTCTTTGAAGTTTTCATTCAGCTGGTAAGTATGGAAAGAAAGAGAATATGGAGGGGCCCCTGGGTGGCTCAGTGGGTTAAATCCTCTGCCTTCGGCTCAGGTCATGATCCTGGGGTCCTGGGATGGAGCCCCCCGCATCGGGCTCTCTGCTCAGGAGGGAGCCTGCTTCGTCCTCTCTCTCTGCCTGCCTCTCTGCCTACTTGTGATCTCTGTCAAATAAATAAATAAATAAATAAATAAATAAATAAATAAAAGAAAGAGAATATGGAGCGTGTGTAGGATGTTCTAGAGGTTCTGTGGGCCAAGCCTTAAATGGGTTTCATCATTTCTATTCACATTCCACTGGACAGAAATCAGTCACATGACCCTGACTGATCAGGAAGGAGGCTAGGAAGTATAAGGTGTGTTGTGAAGTAAAGGAAACAGACTTTGGGGAACACAAAGTTGTCTCTACTAAGGTCATGAGGTTGTTTTAGGGTTTAATTGAGATAAAGCATGTATGTAATGTGCTTAGCACAGGGTATGCCACCTACAAAGTTATATGTTCTTATTATTATCACAAGTATGTATGCTGAGAATGTAAATAAGGATCCCACAGTTAGAAGTGGAGTATTTGCTTGGAGGTCCTAGTAAGAGAACTCAGATACATTTAAAGGAAAGTCCTGACCTTTTAAAGGTTATGATCTTTAATTCATTTGGCAGCATCAGAAGATATAAACAGAAAGATAAGGGAAGAAGCGGATGCCAAGGTGTTATCAGCTTAGCTAACAGAATATCAAAATATCGTAATTTAAACAACTCTGATTTCCAAGAAGAGTGGGAATACAATAAACTGCTAGATTGTTTGGCTTTGGGAATGAGCATAAGTGAAGTAGTAAGGAGTAAAAATTCTAGTTCATTCTGTTTTCCATATTCTCTTTCTCTATTACTATCTTACTTCAAAGTTTAGACCTCTTCAAGATTCTTCAGGAGCAGTAAGTTTTCTTCACCTCACTTATTTCTCTTCTGCTGCCACTTAAAATATTGTAAGCTCTAAGAATAGAGACCAAACTTCTCTTACACATTATTGTATCTTTGAATCTAGCAATACCTAGTATGGAGTTTGCAGGCAAGAAGAATTTGTTGAATAAATGTCATTTGTATTGGTAGATGCTTCACGTTTTGGTGAAAGGGTATAAATAAAGTTAATGAAAAGACAAGTTTTTAAATCTTGCTTATGCCACTGTAGTATCTGTGGAATTCTGGTACTTCTTAAACTTAACTATTTTTTTTTTTAAATATAGAAAAATTATATAAGCACTTGACTCCTAAAACTTGTTCTTTCCCCTTATATTAAATGGTACAATCCATTTTAGAGTTATAGTAATGAGAATTAAATTTATAAGTGTTCCAAACACATAGAAGACACTAAAAAATGTTTTAAATGGTTTCCATTTCCCCCTGGACACCAACCTCCCTACACCATACTTTGTCATTTAAGAGCCTTGGAAAGATCAAGTGCTGTTCAAATTTTTCCCTCTGTCTTTGTTTCTATTCATTTGTAATTAAAGCACATAGACCTTTAAGTTGGCAATCAAAGTAAAGAGCTTATCAGTTCCCAAAGGGCTGATGAGTTCATTGTTAAAATAGTATATAGCACCTAGAACAATGCCTGACACACAGTGGGTGTTCAATACATATATTTTTGTGAATGAACTAATACTGAAATTAAAATATGATCCTTCAGATGGATAATTACAGAATGGGCATGCTGTAAGTGTGAAAAAGTGGGCAGGTTTTATCCAATGAGAGGTTTGTAGTAGTGTTTCCAAATAGGTGACTTCTACGTGTTTTCATTCATTTATTCATTCATTCATTCAACTAGCATTCTACTGTGTGTCTACTATGTATCAGCCACAATATTAACAAGAAGATATCTCTGTCCTCATGCTAGCATAATAAAACAATTACAAAAATAATTAGTAGGAGGATGTGTAAGATACTACATGAGTAACAGAAATAAACTGCTGACTACTTACGAGGGTGTGAACCAGAATGGCATACCCAGTAGTGTGACACTAACCGGACTAAATGTGGAGGACTGGAGAGAGATAAGGCTCAACAAACTATACTTAGGTAGGGGCTAGATCATGAAAGGCTTTATATGTCAAACTGAGAGTCCTAAATTTTATCCTCTAGAGTAGTGCATGGGGTGCTACGAAGGTTTTAATACAAATAAAAGATTCATATTTTAGGTTCAGAAAGATCTGGATTGGACAGTTGAGGTATGAGAAAGAGAGAGAGAAATCAGCTAAGAAGTTATTAGAATAGTCTACATGGGAAAGAGATAAAAAATGATAATAAAGCTAGAACTAAGGCAATAGATATGATGTTAGAAAGAAAATGGGTTTGAGGGATATAACTAGATTAGGCTGGGTAAGAGAAATAAGAGAGAAGGAGGGCTAAGAATAAGTCATGGTTTTCTGACTTGGACTTCTGGGCAGGTGGTGAGGCCATTCCTGGAATAAAGAACAAAGATGATGATCTGCATCGACGAGGGATATGGAATGGGCAGGGACAAGAGAAATCATTTTTGGCTATACTGAGCTTGAAGCATCCGTGAGACAAGTAAAGATATTTCTTTAACAGACCAAGGAAAGAAAAAAAAAAAAAAACAGACCAAGGAAAGTAGAACACACAAAAAACTTAAGGATATAGGACAGGGCAGGTAGGCCCATCAGTAATTCCTATCCTTAGAATATTTTCCCATCATCTTCAAAATTTCTTCATATCTTTCAGTTCACCATTGTACATAAACTTCTATAATGATCACTGATTACTCATTCAGAAACTTATAAAATGCATCCTTGAAAAATGTAGAGTTATATTACCCTTTAATATTCATAGTAGTGCAAAAAATACAAGTTTCCTGCTGTGTACTTAGGAGTAACTTTTACATTTTCCCTGAGGTTGAAGTATTTAGCTATTGGCAGCCAAATGCCATGCTCATATTGACTGACTTCAGCAGGAGTTATTATTATTGGTGCAGATGCTCAGGTCAACTGGGAATTCACTCAGTGGAACCCATAGAAGGGCAGCAAGGATGGCATGCAACATGCCTTGAGGACTGGGTGACTGCACCGCACAATGGACATGGGGCAGCAAACTGGGCACCAAACTGTAGATGGACTGCAGACGCACTGAAGGAAGTCACTACCATTTTGTGAAATTTGGGACTGGCTTGACAAAGATGAAGCCTGCTGATTTAAGACTGTATGTTCTTGGCAAATCATGGTGCTGCAGAATTTCACCAGCCATAGTGAAAAAAGGGGGGGAAGGGAACAGGAGGAGACCACAAAATCTGTGATATGATACATAAAATGTTAACTATTAGCTTTGCATCTTCTGAGAGTCACCAGATTGAAGCACGAATTTTGGATTTGGCTGGCAGATGGTGTACACAGACTTTTGGAGTATGTTAGCATTTCATTTGGAAGTAGCAAGATTACATAGGACTATCACAGTAATTTAACACTCACAGAGATTTTAAAATTTATCCCTAAACCTAGTTAAATGTGGCCCTAATTACATTTTTAAAGGCTCACAGAACAGATTCACAGGATATAGTAATTCCTCTAAACTGTCTACAGGTCAGGTGTCAGTGTCTCCTTTCCCTGAAAATCTGGCTCACCCAAGAGAAAAAAGGCCAAAGGGAAGGAAAAACTAAACCTGGGGAGACGGCAGGTAGTGATGTCTCAATTCTTTGAATGGGACTTCTCTATTTACCAGCCTTCTCACTTCCTTCTATGGTCTGGACCTTTAATCACCTCCACAGTGAGCCTTGTAGGGTCAAGCTAATCTCTGTTGACATCATCCTACTACTTCCCTTTTCAAATTCCAGTGAAGTTATGTGTTTCCTGTCCTATTTGACACGCTAGAGAAAGAATACAGGACGGTTAGTATCTAAATTTAGTCCAGCAGTAGCGTGTCTGAGTTTTCAGAGGAGAGATCAACAAAAACCGGTGACATTTCCAAGTCTTTCAAGAAAATGGGAAAAACAAAACAAAACCGAACCAACAAAAACCATACCCAACCCTCCCGGGGTAAGTAAGTAGTGAGAGCTTCAACAGTTTCACAGTAGGGAGAGGCCTGCTGGCCAGGCTCCGAAAATGGGCCAAGTGAAGCGTTTTCTTTTTCCTTAAAACCAGGAGGACGGCTTTGGGGGGCGGGAATCCCTCAACACAATCTTGACTCAGCCACTGAAGTTCGGAGAGCCGGAGCCCTGACAGCCCCCTCCCCACGCCAAGCCGTGAAGGTGGCCGCACCTCCTCTTTGTCAAGCCGTTGGTTTCAACCACAGGCAACAAGAAGACCCTCGGGGTGGGAGAAAGGTAAAACGGACGCCACTCACTAGCTCGCCCCCGGCTCGCGGGTCTCGCCGCCCCTCCCCCGCCCCACCTCCCCTCTGTGACCCCCGCGTCCCGCCACGGGCGACCTGTTGGCAGGGAGCGTCACGTGACGCGGCCCGCCGCGCACTGCCCCCGGGCGGGCCTCCTGTTGCGCCCGCCGGGCGGGTTCCATCACGTAACGCGCGGGCGCCGCCCCGCTCTTCCCTCGCGGAGCGAGGGAGGGCGGGCGTCGAAGAGGAAAGGGAAGGGAAAAGGGGCGGGAGAAGGAGACGGAGGGGCGGCGCCCGAGTCACGTGACCCGGGACAGCCCGGAAAGCTCCGAGGAGGAGCCTGGCGCCGCCATTTTCCTGCAGCTGCCTGTCCCTCTTGCCCTGCCCGGCTCCAGCTGACCAGGGAAGGGGTGGGCTGAGCTGAGGCGGGGGCAGGGGAGTGCCCGACGCCGTGCCTGACCCCGCGGGTGACACGAGCCGGTTCTTTCCCGGCTGGGTGGCAGCGCGCGGCCCTGAGCCCCGCCCCAGGCCGGCAGGCGGAGAAGGAGCCGGTGGGGGTAGGGGGTGCGGTGGGGGGTGGGGGTCCTCCGGCGCTTGGGGGTCCCAGTCCCCGCCGGCTGCCGAGCGGGAGGGGTGGCGGAGGCGCCGCAGAGATGTCCGGCCAGAGCTTGACGGACCGAATCACCGCCGCTCAGCACAGTGTCACCGGCTCCGCGGTATCCAAGACAGTATGCAAGGCCACGACCCACGAGATCATGGGGCCCAAGAAAAAACACCTGGACTGTGAGTGAAGCCGACCACGGCCTCTGTCCCCGCGACCCGCGTTCTTCCCTCCTCTTTTCTTACCCCTTCAGCTGCCTCTTCCTTCCCGTCGTCTTGTCTGGCACGGCGGGTCCTGTACTGCTCCGAGGTGTGTGCTTTTTGCTTCCATCACACCTGCCTTCACGGCTTCCGTTCCCTGTCTAAAAATCCCTGATAAGCCACTCCCCCACCCCCGGGTACCTAGAAGACCCTCGCTTTCCTGCCCGGTGCGCCACGAAACCCCAATACACTCGACCAACTTGGCTCTCCACGTAGCTTTTCACCTCCCTGCCGCCTCTGTCCACTGCAGCCTTCTGCTCTTTCATACGACCCCCACCCCCGTCCCGTGCTGCCTAGTCGCCCTCTCCTGAGCGTCTCTCGGCTTGCTCCCGGTCTCACCGCCCCATTGTTTCCCCATTAGCCTTCGAGTTCCGTAAACGCCCGGTTCCGTGGACCTAGATCCCTGTTTCTCCGCAGTCCTGAAGGCTGCCTCCCTTGAAGTGATTCCCACTCCTTTGCTCCACTGGTCAAGTCTCTTCTGTCCGTTCCCTTCTCGGGTTTCTCTTCCAGCTTTCCTCTCCCCTTTGGGTGACATTTCTTTGCCTCTGTAGCTTCAGTTCGGTTCCTTCGTCTCATTTTGTGTCGGACACATCAGACTCATTATCCGACTCTTAGCCCAGATTACTTACTTTGGGGGAATGAAAGTAAAGGTACTCCGTTTGGTGTAGGGAACGCTTTATGGGAAGTTGGGATTTATTATTGCCTTTGGTGGAATTTAATCATTCTATTTTCATGCTTTTTAGATAAGTTGTGAATGTCAGCCCCCCTCTCCCCCTTGTTTCTTTTTCTAATGGGGTCTGGAAAAGGATTGGCTGATAGTGGTATCATTTCCTGGAACTGTTAAGCCTGGCGGTTTGAATTTAGAAGGTTGAGTATGAAGTGTAGATTATTGGGATAAAAAATGGATTAGTATCAAACCTACAAATAACCTACATCTCTTTTGAAAATGCTAAAAAGGTGATTGATGATGCTTGAGTTTGGACTCCTTTTTAATTTAAGCTGGTTTTCTCGGGGAACCAGCTTCTCTTCTCCGGTGTAATATTACTCCATTCACTAACTTACATACAATTACCATAGCTTAACTCCTCCCAACTTTTTCCAGACCTGGAAGCCACTTGTAATATCCTCATTTTTCTTTCCTTTACCTGGAGGTACAAAGCTCAGTGGATTACTCAAGGTTTGACTCAGTGGAGTGACCTAAAACTTTTCAGGGAAATAAAACCTAGGGAAATAGGCACAGTAATAAGTTCCTTTTTAAAATGGCAGCTGGACACATTTGCCTGACTGACTTATTCTCATGAAAGTAACTTTGCTTTACTGTTTGGAGCAAGAGTGAACAAGGCCTGGAAGGGAATTCCCTGACAGTGAGTCCTGTTTTGATTTCTCTTTTGGGCTTTGGCTGTAAGGTCTGCACTTTAAAGAAAAATGTACAAAATGTGAATTCTTCCAAGATAGTTTGCTCATGAAGTGCTGTTAGAACAAGTTATTGCTACAGACCAACCATTATTCATTGTGACTGGTTCCTTCACTGTGGAAAAGTTAAAAAAAAAAAAGTCATTACTGCTTGGTTCTCCTCTAATGCACTGGTCGTGCAGGCTGCTTTTAACTCTCAGTCCTTGCCTGTTTAGAAAAATGTAGAATATATTTAAATGCTGACACTTTTTTATATATGGAAAATTCTTTAAAATGAATTGTGAAACCGTACGTGATTTTTTTTGATTATCTGATACGTGGAGTAGATAGTTTTGCTCTTTACTTCCCTTCAAGTGACTGCTTGGTTTGCTATAGCCAATCTTACGGTTTGACCTGTTAATTCTTACTGTTTTTTATTTTTCTTTTTGGTGATGGGGGGTAGGTGAAAAAACTACTTCTTTCTGTAAGAACTGTTTTCCTCTAACTGACTTCAAAGCGATAAGTGATAAGGAGGGTGATGCTTGTGTTTTATTAGTGTTACCCTTTTTCTCTTGTAATAGCAGCTACTGCAGATGCCAAATGGTATTAGGTTTGGAAACTAAACTCAACATTTGTAGCTCTTTTCTACCACTGCTGTAAGCTCCGACCTTAGAACTTGAATATTCTTGGTAATGTGTGATTTTTTTTTTTCTTTAAATCCATATAAGTTGCTACTACTCATCTAGTTCTTTTAAAGTAAGGTTTTAAAATACTCTTTTCCCTATATAGTTTTAAATGCCCTTGTAACAAGTTTTTAATAATGACATAAATTTATGTTAAGTGAAGACTGGCCAATCAGTGGTTTTTCTAAACATCTTTCTACCCACACACTTTAACATGCTTCCAGAAAATTGAAAAGGCTTTCACAGACAGTTCTGTGTCGTGACACCATGAACTTCAGGCTTTAATGTAGAAATAATTTTTTCTCTTCTAGGAATTTTTCTTTCTAGTGAGGGCTTAGATCAGTTGCATGTTTTAATATCTTGAATGACTGTTTTCCTCATCAGTTGAACTTAGTGAAAACAATTTCATTTTTTTTTTAAAGATTTTATCTATTTTATTTGACCCAGAGAGAGAGAGAGAGCGAGCGATGATCATAAGTAGGCAGAGAAAGAGGGGGAAGCAGGCTCCCTGCTGAGCAGAGAGCCCGATGTGGGGCTTGATCTGAGGACCCTGAGCCGAAGGAAGAGGCTTAACCCACTGAGCCACCCAAGTGCCCTGCAATTTCATTTTTTAAATGTTAGTGTATAACAAAAATATGTCCAGGACTGTCCCCCCCCCCCCCCCCCATGGGCCTTTAGACTGTGGAGGAGGTTTCTTTGTACTTGACAAGGTGTTTGCATATTAGGAAGTGATTATTATAATCTACGACTTAGGGCTTAATTCATACTATATTATATACTTGTTTTAGAAAATTTTTTGCTTTGCTTATGGGTGTCTGTAGGTAATAGTGTTAACTAGGGTCCCTAGTGTGAGGAGTTGTCCAACTTGAAATATAAATGTTAAAATGAACACGATTTGCATTTAGTTTCGGGTCTCTAATGGTTGTAGTCAAGGTAGAAGAATAGCAGCCCTTAAATTGGAAGGACTTCAGTTTGCCAGGCACTATTAACTGTTACCTAATTTAATCCTCTCTTATGGCTACGGGAGAGGCAAGCCATATGCTCAGGTAGTAGTTTCTAACTCCATTTAAAGAGGATATAGAATGCTTCAAACATCCATAATTATTCAAATATAAACAAAACATAATTTTAATTAATTAATTTATTTTTGAAGAGAGGGTTAGGGGAAGGGCAGAGGGAGAGAAAGAGAGAGAATCTTAAGCAACTTCCACAGCCAGCACGTAGCCCAACACGGGGCTTGATCCCACGACTCTGATACAATGACCAGAGCAGAAATCAAGACTCTGGATACTTGACTGACTGAGCTACCCAGGTGCCCCAAAACACAACTTTTTAAATTTATAAATTCTTAATTTAAAAACCATTATTATCTGACTTCATAACCTTTAGTATTATTTTGTTTTTTTGATAGGAATACTTAAATTTTTTTTATATATTTGTTTAATTTCCTGTCCTTGGGCATTTACATTCTAACATGTTGCACTGAAATACAGTATTTATGATAATGGTAATAATGGCTTCACTTTTTTATCTGTATTTTTTCCCACTTAATTTCCAGGGACACTTCATTCCATCCATCATCTGCTTTATATCGTGGGAAAAAATCAAGATCTTGTTCTTATTAAGAAGCATCAATTATTAGTGTATCTCTGTAGTAGATATAATGTGGGATTTGTGTGTTGTGTGCTGGATCTATACCCTGCTTAAATTTAATTGTGGAAATAATTCTTTTGAAGTTAAGAATTTGTGAATATATTGAATATGTAGAAGATGGAATTTGTATTTGGGTTAGTGGTTTGTATAACCATTGAAAATGTATGTAAAATATCAGAAAGTACCTGAAATAATTACCTTTTTAATCAAATGTATTGATGTATGACTTCTATTGGGTGCTTAGTTGGCATATTGTTGAGAACGTATTTGGTAATTGGGATCTGATTTGCAAGAAAAGGTGCATGTGAGGAAGAGATTAAGTGGGAAATCTGCCCCAAGATGTATCATGTTTAGAAATAAAGTAACAGGCTTTCCAAATAGATCTTGTTTTAAAGAAGCAGTTGTTTCGTGGTTAACATGTGGACTTACTATTCTTTCTTTTTTTTTTTTTAAGATTTTATTTATTTATTAGAGAGAGAGCGCAAGCACAGGCAGACAGAGTGGCAGGCAGAGGCAGAGGGCGAAGCAGGCTCCCTGCCGAGCAAGGAAGCCCGATGCAGGACTCAATCCCAGGTTCCTGGGATCATGACCTGAGCCGAAGGCAGCCGCTTAACCAGCTGAGCCACCCAGGCGTCCCCTTATTATTCTTTCTTATAAGAATTAACCATATGATTTATATTTTCCCTTTTCATTATTTAACCAATTCTGTCCCTTATTATTTAGTCTTTAATAGTTCTGAAATACAGAAAATGGTAATGGAGTCAACCTAGGTCAAATGCCTGAGGTATGTAGCAGAACTACACAAATGTAATTTTTTTCCTTGTGGTATATACAGTTAAGTTTCTGAATTGTATGTACTTTAAAAGAGAAACTCAGAAGAGAACTTTATATATAACCATTTTGGTAGCTGCATTATTCGTAATTAGCAAATTAATTCTAAAATGTCTGCAAAAAGTACTTAGGCTTCACTAATGGATTTGTTATTTTAAAAAATATTAGATTCCAGTCATCTATTTTTTAATCCTTATAGGAAGGCTTTTCATGTTTACTGTATATGTATCTGAATAATTTTTAAAGGTGTTTTCAAATTTAGAGTGGCAGATGAGGAGTAACCTTTCATAAGAGGTAACTAGGCTTCCCCCTCGCCCTCCATTTGATTTGTGAAACACTTCTATGAAATATTTAATCAGATGTTTTAAATATTTAATCAGATGTTTTAAAGGTACGTTAATAGTTAAAAAGTAGTCTTTTCTAATTAATTGCCAGAATTTCATTATTTTAAATTATTTCTTTTGACCCTGATTATCATTTAGAATATTTGATGTAAACATTTACCATAATGCATAGAAAGAGCTTCTCTTCTGTTTCCTTTATTTCCAAAATGCTTAGTTTCAAGATTTCCCCTTTCAAATCAAACATGTAAGAAAAATAAACTTAAAGGCTTCTTGGCAAGAGGTTAGAGCCTACCAAGAAGAAATAGGGTTAGGTTTTCAAAGTACAGCCTTAGTATTTGCTCTTCCTGTTCTTTTGGTGGCTGAAGTGGCATTTCCGTTACTTTGTGTTCTGTCTCCATGTGTTCCCCGTTAAACTGTTTTATACATTTCTCTAGAGAATTGAAATGTTTGGATTTGACCTTTTAGAGTTTTATATGTTCATTGTGTATATGGTTCTTTTAATGGAGAAACATTTCTCGGTAGTCAGATTTTACGAATGATAATTCTTTAGAGGGGAATTCTGATGAACTTGAATTTTTGTATTAACATGGTCAGAGTTGTAATTTGCTAGATTATGGGAATACAGTATTAAGGATTTTTAAAGTTATACTAGAATGTAGTGGCAGTACAAAATCCTTGTATTTATGCATTGGTTGTTTTATATTTATTTAACTAATATTTATTTGTGTTTATTTTGTCTTGGGCACTTACTGTACTAAATACTTTTATTAACTTTATTTCTTTCAACAACTTTGTGAGCAAGGTTTTTATTATTATCACTGTTTTACTGAAGAAGCAGCTAAGGTGCTGAGAAGTTCAGTAATTTGTTCAAGGTCATAATCAGAAGGAGGAGAACTAGGATTTGAGTTCAGGTGGTCTAGCATCAGGTTTGTGTTTTCATCTCAGTGTGATGTTTTAGTAATGCTTTTCTGTTCCAGAGAATGAATAAACCATGTTCATTTATCCATGGCAGTAGTTCTTGAAATGAGGTCCTGGCACTTAGGGGAGTTCCAAAGACCCTTTCAATTTATTTTTAAATTTTTGTTTATTTTTTATTTCTATTAAAAGATTTTATTTATTTATTTGACAGAGATTACAAGTAGGCAGAAAGGCAGGCTGAGAGAGAGGAAGGGAAGCAGGTTCCCCAGGGAACAGGGAGCCCAATGAGGGGCTTGATCCAAGGACCCTGAGATCATGAACTGAGCTGAAGGCAGAGGCTTTAACCCACTGAGCCACCCAGATGCCCCCCTTTCAGCTTATTTGTGAGGTCAAAACTGTATTCATATACTGAGACATTATTTACCTTTTTTCATTTTTGGTTCTTTCATGGGTGTACAGTGGAGTTTTCTATTAATCCAGATAATAAAAAGTTTTGCAAAAAGGTAAAACAGTACCACTGTTCTAAATTTTAGTTTTGAAAAATATAGTTACTTTTCATGAAAATTGTTAACATGTAGGTGGGGAGGAATAGGTTGCCTGGGTTACGGACATTGGGGAGGATATGTACTATGGTGAGTGCTGTGAATTGTGTTGAAAGCCTGGTGATTCACAGACCTGTACCCCTGAAGCAAATAATAGATGTTAATAAAAAAATAAAATAAAAAAAAATTGTTAACATGGAATGAGACTTATTATTTTAAAAAGGATTAAGAGATGACTTTTCAGTTTTCAGTTTTAATCCCGAACACAGTAAATACCAATAGAGAAAATCCACATAAACCAAATTCTACCAGGGTCCTCAATTTTTAAGATTGGAAAGGTTCTTAGACTAGTAAATGTAACCCAAGGAAGAGTGTATGTTAGGAAAAAAGGATACTCAGAGCAGAAGTAGATTTAAGAGGTCCTTTAAACTCTGAGTAATTTGGCAGGTAATAGTGACCCATCCTTAGGTGGACTTTGAGCAAAAGATGGGGCATTAATCCTTTATGTCACACTGTTAAGTAGATTGGGAGGAAAGTACAATGTATTGTACTTGGAAAGGAGACTGCTGGGAGCAAAAAGAGTCTACTAATTCTTTCCCTAAAAGGTCTTAATAAAGTCCACTAATTGGGACTCCAGATCCATTTTTCCTCACCTTTAAAAAAATTTTTTTTTATTTTTTAGAAACAGCTAAGCTATTCTTTTTCAGCCATGCACTTTAGTTACCAATTGTGCTAAAGAAAGTTCTTGACCCCCAGACTATTAGCCTTTGCATATACCATTCTTTGGACACAAAATAGTTTTTTCTCTGTCAAAATAGATACCTCCCTCCTTTTAAACGTTTTAAAAACTAACTTGAGTTCCTTAACACTCATAGTTAAAGTACCTTCTTTTTCTAAAGACATTATTGAATAATTCCCCCTGGTCCTGTCATTCCAACCTTTTATCACCATTTAAATTTTATAATTTTGTTTAAATTGGCTCTATAGCTCAAGGTTTAGAGCACTGGTCTTGTGTAATTTTGTTTAAACTATAGTTGGTATCATGCTTTTATTTATGTTTGGGTTCATCCGTGTTTTCTCTGTAGAATAGGAACTGTACTTTTCTGTACTGATCTGTATCTCTTCTTGAAGTACTTAATCAGTGATCCTGTGGGTGCTCAGTAAGTATTGGATGATTACACATAATCTCTCTTCACAGGTTAGACTATTCCATGAACAACTTTGAGACATAGTATAGAGATCTGTTGGTATAAACATTCAATAATATTTTCTTAGTTGCAGTGAGTGGTAATTACCTGATTTCAAAATTAAAAGTTGGTAGCACTGATTAAAAATATAAAAGATTGCTGTGTTTCGTGGAACCCAGGAAGGCGTTAAGAGGGTTAGTTTTGTTGAAATAGTAGATGATATCAAGATACTGTCTCAGAAAAAAAATGGGGATTGCAGTAAAACTGTATTGAGACATGTTTTTGAGAATCTGTTTTTAAAAGTAGAAATTTAAGAATTAAGCAGGGGACCAGCAATAGATTTGAAATGTTTTATCAGATTTTCTTCCTCATACAACTCCAGGAGGTATTGTATTGTAGTCTGTGTGCAGGGGGTCTCCAGAGTACTAACTGTATGTTAAACTCATTTTAGATGTCAGGAAGGATAAAGTACACTTAATAATGTCAAAATGCAAAAGGAAAGTAATGATTGTTTTAGAATGAATCTTTATGAGATGGGAGGCAAGCGTTGGAGAGGAGTAGTGATGGTATGCTAGTAGGACCACCATCTCAGCTGTAAGTTGATTCTAGGGGCAAGTGGGGATTGCTGAAAGTTTTCTCTGAACACTTGGAATTCTAGCAGTAATTTCCAAAATGGTGCTGATATTTGTAGTCATAAACTTACTACTCGAAAGCATCCATGGGGCTCTGATTTTACTCAGGGGACACTTCTTCCAAGTGGTGTTTGAAGCAGCTAGCATTACTTACCAAATTTCTTCTCTCACTAAAGATTGTAGGCATACTGTACAAGTGACTTCATATTTATACTTAATGTATGTGTTTCTTGTGGTTATAGATCTCTTCATAAGACACTAAGCTCCAAACAAGGGTTGTGGTATATGTATGTAATGTTAAAAATTTTATGTGTTGTAATAATCATTTATCTTGTGGATGCCTAAGAAATATGAATGCACTGTATTTTAGATACATCTGATATGTGAAAATCTTACTGTAATTCAAGTATATGCCCAAAACTAAGCAGCAGGATAGTATTCACATCGTTCACACAGGGTTGGCAGACCCCCTTTTAAAAAAAGAGAAATTTTATTTATTTATTTTAGAGACCAGGCACTTACAGGCATGCATGTGGACAGGAGGAGGAGCAAAGTGAGAGGGAGGGGTAAAAATCTCAAACAGATTCCAGGAATCCCACAACCCTGAGATCATGACCTGAGCCGGAACCAGGAGTCAGATGCCTGGCTGACTGAGCCACCTAAGGTGCCCAGCAGACCTTTTTGATGTACTTGAAACAGTTTGCAGAAATCTGATTCATGCAGGATACTGAAAAATTTGAAATATTGTTAATCCAAATCTAATGTAAGAAAGGGGGTTATAAGACAAAGTGATATTTTTTTCTGCAATTTTTACAGTGAGAAGTAATTCATACAACATAAAGTGCATCATTTTAAAGTATACAGTTAAGTGGTTTGTAGTATATTCAGTGTTGTATACAGTCGTCACCACTAATTCCAAAACATTTTCCATTGCCCTCAAGAGAAATACCATGTCTGTTAGCAATCACTTCCATTTTTTTTCTCCTACCATCATTCTTTGGCAACGATTAATTTACCTTCTGTCTATGGATTTTCCTCTTTTGGGCATTTCATGTTAATGGAATGCACATGTGGCCTTTTATGACTGACATCTTTCCCTTAGCTTTCAAGGTTTATTTATGTTTTAGCATATAACAGTACTTCATTTTTTTCCATAACCTAATAATATTCCCTTGTGTGGATATGTCACATTCTGTTTATCCATTCATCCATTGATGGACATTGGGGTTGGTTACCTTTTGAAACCCATTAAGAATAATACTGCTATGAACATTCCTGTACAAGTGTTGGTGTGAACATGTGTTTTTAGTTCTCTTGGGTGTACACCTAGGAGAAGAATTGCTAGGTCATACAGTTAATTATATTAAACTTTTTGAGAACTGACTGGACTTTTTTCCATAGCCACTGTACCATTTTACATTCCCAACAGCAATGTATGAAACTTTCTTTCTTTCTTTTTTTTTTACATTTTGCCAACACTTAACTATTTTCAGGTTTTTAAAAACTAAAAAAAATTATATTCTATCCATTCTATAAATCAGTGCTAAGTGGTATCGTGATTTTGGTTTGCATTTCTCTAAGCACTAATGATGCTGAGCATCTTTTTATGTGCTTATTGACCTTGGTATGTCTTTGAAAAAAATGTCTGTTCAGATCTTATTTTTTTTTTTTTTAAGATTTTATTTATTTATTTGACAGACAGAGATCACAAGCAGGCGGAGAGGCAGGCAGAGAGAGAGGAGGAAGCAGGCTCCCCACAGAGCAGAGAGCCGGATGTGGGGCTCGATCCCAGGATCCTGGGATCATGACCCTAGCTGAAGGCAGAGGCTTTAACCCACTGAGCCACTCAGGTGACCCTCCTTTGCTCATTTTTAAATTTGATTCTTCATATATTTGAATACTAGAGGAGTTCTTTACATTTTCCAGATGCTTGATCTTCATATGATTTGGAAATCCTTTTTTCCCATCCTGTGGTTTGCTTTTCCACTGTTTTTATTATTGCCTTTGGATGATGTACAAACATTTTTAATTCTGAAGTTGCAACTTTTTTTTCCTGAATGTGTTCTTGGTATAATAGCTAAGAAACCTGGCTAATCTAAAATTATTCAGATTTATCCCTAAACTACCCTTACAGAGCTTTATAGTTTTTAGCTCTTATGTTTAGGTTTGAATAAATGTGAGTTAATTTTTATATATAGTGTGAGAAGGCAGGGAAAGTTAATTAAGGGAAATTAAGGATTTTTTCCCCTTCTTTTGAAAGATTTTTTAAGATTCTCAATATAGTCTTTCAAGTATGTGGAGAGATAATATTTAGTTGCATATCAGTAAGCAGTTATTTTTGTCTACACAAAATAGTGTTTATGTTTCCATAGTATCTTGTACTTGCCTGTAAACACTATGTTGTCATTTATAGCTTCTATATATACAATTTTTTCTTAAAGAGCCCTTGAGAATTGTCTTTACTGTGCTACAAACAGCATATAGCATGTATGCATTAAAAATATGCTGAATGAATAAAGGGGGAATGAGGGGACGCCTGTGTGGCTCAGTTGGTTAAGGATCTGTCTTCAGCATAGGTCATGATCCCAGAGTCCTGGGGTCGAGATCCACATCAGGCTCCTTGCTCAGCAGGAAGATTGCTTCTCCCTCTGCCTACTGCTCCCCCGGCTTGTGTGCTTTCTCACTCTCTCTCTGACAAATAATAAACTTAAAGGGGGAGTTAAATTTTCATTGGGGAGGGTTCTAACATGTTTTTAAACAGGAGTTGGGGTTTTTTAAATAAAGGAAGAGGATGATTACTGTAGAAGTAATAGTCTTTGCTATGAGTAGTGGTTCTTTAAACTTCTTTTGTTTCCGTGATGAAGTAAATTCTTTATTGGTTGAAGATGTGAGGAGATTACGGAAGTTTGGAAATAAACTTCCAGAGTTAGATTATGTAAAATTAAAGCAGTTTAACACAGTAAAATATTACTCATTGCAGGACCTACCTATAATTGGTATATTTAACTTCAAATAGATGAGTTCAAAATAGTCAAATCTTGGGTTTTCTTCTTTCCTTTTCTATGATTTTTATAATTATTATTTGCTTATGTGTGATTATTAAAAGTGAATTCCAAGGCAGTCCTTGATTTTAAACTTAGTGTTATCTGTGATAGTCCACATCTCATAGCAGAATGCCATAAGGCCTTATTTGCTAAGCATTGTGTGCTTTGTTATTAAACATTGGTAAAACATTTAAAGTGCAAATAAAGATAACCAGAAGTGAAGTATATGACTTTAATAAGCTATGTTGAATGAGCCAAGCAATGACCTTAATTGGTTTTTTCCTACTACCCACTTAAGCTATGCCCTTCCTTTCCTAGTTTTAGAACTTTATGGTGAACTGTCTGTGAAAATCCAAATTAATTTGCTTTTGATAAATGAAATATAGGTCAGTCTTACTTTGTTTGTAAACCTAATAACCTAAGAGCTAATTATTTTGCATGACTTTTTTTTTCCACCCTCGGGGAAGAAATGTATTTTTAAATTTTGTTTTATTGAAATTCTCTAGGAAACTATCCTTTGCTTGCTCTATGAGTAAGAAAATGAAGCAAAATTTTGTTTGGTGCAAAAGGTGGAGTTCTATTTAATACTGAGCAGTACCAGCAAAAACACTAGTCAGAAGCAGTTAGTGGGGTGCTGAGAGAAAGTCATCAAAATCTAGAAAAGAATGTAAAGTTGAATGACACAAAGAGCATGTGATCCAGTAGTGAAAATGTGTAAACAAATAATTTTAATATGTCAAGATAAATATATAATGCTTTTTATATAATATTTCAAAGTAGGGGCTGGAGTAAGTAATTTTGAAGGTTAATCAAGCTTGATAGAGGAACTGACAGGGATTTTAAGGATGAATAGTTGTTTGCCAGATGGACAAAGGAGTTTCTTCTCAGTAGGTTGGCACATGCAGTGACATAGAGACAAGAAAGAGCATTATGATGTGTTTGGGGAAAACTTTCAGTAGTACTGTGTGGTGGAATGCAGAGTGTTAAAGAGGGAAATGAGGCTGGAGAGGGAGCCTTACAGGGGCAGGAGTTACCTTGATACCTTCTCCCCAAATCCTCATTTTAGAGTCCCCTTTCCTCCTCCTCATTAATAAGCTGCTTTCCTAGCTTTAGATGCCAGTGCTGTGGAATTGGGGAAGTGTTCTTTCCTTTTCCTAGGTAATTTGTGGTGGTAGGGTTATTGGAAGGGATAAGAAGAAAGAAATGCACACATAGTCTTGTTGACCATTTGTGCAAGGGTTTATTTATTTTTCTTTTAAAGATTTTATTTATTTATTTATTTGACAGGTCACAAGTAGGCAGAGAGGCAGGCAGAGAGAGAGGAGGAAGCAGGCTCCCTGCTGAGCAGAGAGCCTGATGTGGGGATCCCCAGGACCTTGAGATCATGACCTGAGCCAAAGGCAGAGGTTTAACCCACTGAGCTACCCAGGCACCCCTGTGCAAGGGTTTAGATAAGCTTGTGATGTGAAATTGGACTTCTGAATATTGTTATACATAGTGGTTTGGGTTGCTAAATAAAATCCACTATACTGATCTCATGGCTTTTGTGGCTTTGTCTGGAATTGAGTTTTTTTGAATTCCGAATTTAGGAATGATCTTAAACAGAAAATGTGATGATGGTCATTCTGGATACAAACGTTTTGATAAACCAGTTAAAAGTCAGTAAGATTCTTGGGGGCATTTTTTTTTTTAAAGATTTTATTTATTTATTTGACAGAGCGAGATCACAAGTAAGCAGAGAGGCAGACAGAGAGAGAGGAGGAAGCAGGCTCCCTGCCGAGCAGAGAGCCCGACGTGGGACTCAATCCCAGGACCCTGAGATCATGACCTGAGCTGAAGGCAGCGGCTTAACCCACTGAGCCACCCAGGCACCCCTCTTGGGGGCATTTTTGATTTATGTGATTTAACTGCTGACATCTATTATCTGCAAATGATACGTTAATTATTAGTGATTCATAGATTTTTTTTTAAAAAGATTTATTTATTTATTTGAGAGAGAGAGAGAAGAGAACACAGGAGAGGGAGAGAGAGAAGCAGACTCCATGCTGAGCAGGGAGTTTGATGTGGGCAGAGAGTCCAGGAATCTGGCATAGTGACTTGAGCCAAAGGCAGACACTTAACCAAGTGAGCCTCAGGCAGCCTAGTCATACATTGATTTTTTTTTTTTTTAAAGCTAGATCTCTACCAAATAAGAGTTTATTATTAATCTTGTGGAAACTAATGAACTCATTAGCAATTGCATATTGAGTGTTTACTGTGTGTCTGAGTTACTATGTTGAGATGTTTGAGAAATCCAAAAATTACATTTCTGATCATGTCTTCTGTCTAGTAGAGAATAGGGTATATACAGATAGTTGTATTATCAGGCAGTGTGAGATAAAGTTCTTATCAAGCGTCATTGAAAATCACAGGAGACAAAGATACTGCTTTTGATGAGGGGGAGAACTGGACCTTAAATGATAGGTAGTCAGGAGCAGTAGGCATTTGAAGTGGAGGAAACAGTGTGAGCAAACATTTGCAGGTAGGAGGGCTGGAAGTGTGTTTGGGAATGAAGGAGTCTGTTTAATCATAGAGTGTGAATGCGATCCTTTGGGGCTTCAGGAGGGATAGGTTTGGGAGTAAGGAGAAGTACAGTGGGACAAGAAGCTGGATTGTGGATGGAGTATGGATTTAAATCATAAACTTTAGATAATATCTCACCTTCATGTAGCTTTAGATTACTATGGCTAAGGTTGGACCATAGAGCTGATTATCAAAATTATACTATATCTTTATGTTCTTTCTCTAGTATTAAATTATGGAAAACAAGGAGTCTTGCTGATCTTGAAGCTGAAAATGAGATTTTGCTGCTTCATGCTTTTTATATTAGCTTGATTATTATAGACTGCATTAATTGTGGCAATATCTGAGGTTCTTGGGACTTATGAGTCCAAAGATTGTACAGGAATTATTGAAAAAGTCTTCTAAACAAATGATATATACCTAATTTTGATCTGGACATAGAGATTTTATGAAAGTTTAAGGAGACTTTAGGCTTATACAAAATCTAATAAATCAGTTTAATTAGGATATAACCTGCATTATGGAGATAATAGCTAATAAGGTTTCAAGAGTCCTTTCTGTCTTGAACCATAACATAATCCTTACAAAACCTATTGAAAATATAGTTTATTAACTGTGTTGTACCTACACATAAATTGAGACACTGCTAGTTAAACGATACAGAGACTAAATTTAATACTAAAATGCAATGAAGAACCTTAAGTGGAAGTCAGGCAGTTTGAAGAACTTCTTACCTCACAGAGAACTTTCAGGGAACAGAATATTGTTGGGAGAAAGTCTTTCTTTCAGAAGTATAATTTCATAAATATGTAAAATTACATTTGCAAACAGCAACTTCCTGTACTTCTTAGAGTAAATTATTAATATGCTTCAAGGGCAATAATCGCTCAACTGATACATGGGAAGCTGCCACAGCTCCATTTGACCTAAGAAAATCCCTTACTTAAATTGCTTATTTTCTAAATTGCCTCCCTGCCTTGCTGTTCTGTGGTGTTAACATATTTGTGTCCTTCTAGCTTTTGGGTTCTTGGCTTAGTACTTCGGAAACTAAGATTATGGACGGATTCTGTTTGAGTTTTTGCTTCATTTTTCATTGGAGTGTCCCACCTACCACTCTGTCATTATTTCTTTTTAAGATGGTATTTATTTATTTGACAGAGAGAGAGAGATCACAAGCAGGCAGAGAGGCAGACAGAGAGAATGGGAAGCAGGCTCCCTGTTGAGAAGAGGCTCAACCCCCGGGCTGAAGGCAGAGGTTCAATCCACTGAGTCACCCAGGCGCCCCTCCACTGTATCTATCATATCTTGCATATCTTACTGTCATTAGGAGGAAGGGGCTGCATTGTTGAATGTGGCTTTGTTTTAGGAGGAAATTGCCAACAAAAATATGTCAGGATTGTAAATTGATACCTGAAAAAGGGTGAGGATGGTAGTCACTTTTGATGTAGATTGAATGATATACACTGGCTAATGTTTGATAGCTGTTGGTCATAATGGAAGATCAGTTGTGCGTATATAATGGAGCATCACTAACACTGTATGCTCATATGTGTGGTAACATCATCTTAAAATTATTTGGTTAAGTGATGAATGTGTGAATTATCTCTCAAACCTTATTTTTATCCCTTGACTTCATAGAAAGTTATCCACAGAAATCTAAGCATTGATTGTTTCAAAGATTCTTAATTTATTTGCTTGTTGGAAGGACTTTGTTTCTGAAGTATATGTATACTGTATATATACTGAACTAGAACTCTAAAGTAGGCGAAGTTTGCTTCAGTTTTTCTGTACGCATGTTTGGTCTCAATCTTTTTCTCACAGTACTTGTACATGTAGCTAGTTTTCAGTTGACTTTTTAAATACTTGTCAAATACAGTGTGAGCTTTCTCTTTGGCCATCTTTTTACCTTGGTGGCTTGAAATTAAATAAGATACTTATTGTTGTAGTTTAGAATAATCTTTAGTTGCATTCAATTTGTAATTATATGTAGGAAACTTGTTTTAGTAGTTGTTTGTACCTTTTCTAACTGGTGAGTTTGTCTGCAGATAGCATCTTTGGTAAGAGAAGGGTGGGATTTTGGAAAGGTGTAGCATTTATCTTAGGTGAGTAGCAAACAAAACCGATTTCACTAATTTTGGTTATTAGCTTTATTTCAGGTGATCTGTCATGGGGGGATTTGGTCTAGTTTTGATTTTATGAGGCCAGTGTGAATACTTGTTGGTAAATACAAAATTGAGTCTGTTGCTCTGCAGTTAAGTTGTATTCAAAAATCGCATATTCAGGAGGGTTTTAGGATAGTTGACATTTGATCTTTTCATATGAAACAGGAGGAGAGACCTAGTTTGTTTTTTTATATGATCACTTTTTCAGGTCTGGAAGAGGTGACCATATTATCCTTGTGCCCATTTATACTTTTAGAGGTAAAACTAGCTGTTTAATGACTGAGAAATTAAGGTTTAGTGGGCAGTATTTCTTCCTTTAGTTTTCTTTTCTCAGCATTAGCTTTTGTAACTTGTTTTGACAGACTATTTTGTTATTAGTTACCAGGTTTGGAATTTGTGTTAAGTATTAATTCAGTATAAACTTTTAGACTTGGTACAGTATAAACATTCATTTATTTTTGTTCTTCATATTCTTGCAAAGTATATTTTGATTTGGTGACTTAGAGTGGACCAAGACATTATTTTCAAAATTTTCACACATCCCAGAAACATCCCACAAAACACCTGAGTGGCAATAAAGTACGATCACAGTTACTGAATTAAGAATTAGTTATAGAGTTGCAACTGATAGCTAAGTTAGAGAGCTATTCATGGAGCTGCTCAGGAGGCTGAGACATTCCCTAACTGTTGAAAGTGCTGTGCAGGGTAAAAACCATTTCTTATTAGGAGATGGAAAACTTTTAAGCTGCTTCCTAACTTTGGGCTTGTAGACTTACCCTAGGAGTGCTTTTTTCTTTGAGTTTCTTCATCACAGTTGTGTTTTCCTAACTTGGTGACCAACTTGTAGGTTTTGGGGACCACCCCCCTTATTTTTAAGTATTGGAAATGATTAAATCTCTGGGTCAGTTGACTGAAATGCTTTATATGTTCCTCTCTTGGTAAATCATGTAAGCCCTCCTCACCTGAAATCTGGTGAATTGAGTTGGTTTTGTAACATTATTAGCTTTTTAAAGCGTGTATATAAATTAAAGCATACAATTTCTGAGGTACTTGGAGATGAAAATGTCCAAAGCTCTCGAATCCTGTTCCTTGTGAACTTGGTTTGAGTGATGTGATGCCTTCCTTATACCTTGTCAACTTCAGTTGATTGTAGCCAGAATGAAGATGATGCTAATGAGGAGAAAATGCTATGCCAAACAAGAAGGGGTGACAATCTGTACTGGGAATTAGATTTGTGAGAGATAAGAAGAGAGATGTATGAATTTTAGAATAGAGAAGGTGATGACAAGACTCAAACTACTTGGAATGGAGAGAGAGACTCGAGAGAAGATATTTGTGTATCTTTATCCCTCTGGTGGAAAGATGACTGTTGTAAAGAATCTAATTTTGGCACAGCCACTGTATTGTGTTACATTAGATAGGCAAGTATTTAAATCTTTACAAGGGAGGTAACAGAACATTCCCTTGCCTTGTCTGTCACAAGGCTATTGTAATAATCAGAAGACTAAGGATGTGAAAGAACTTTGTAAAGTATAAAGAGATCTGCATGGATAAAGATTTTGCCACATATGCATGTAACCACGGTTATACTTCCCAGTTGAAGAAACCCAAGTTTCATAAACTTTTGAAGGAAGGTTGTACATCAGTTACTGAGTTTGAGGTGGTTTCATAGTATTGTATTGTATTAGAAAAGTGTTGAGGGAGAACTCATCAGTAAAATAAGATACTAAGTAAAACTAACAAGATCAAATATTTCTAATACTATTTTAAAGTTTTTAAAATATTCTGAGAATGCTCCTATACTATTTTGATAATTATTCCTATTTTTAAAAAGGATGAGGCGCTAATTCACATGCCTTGAAGTTATAATCATAAATAGTGAATCTGAAATTTGATTCCAGATCCTTTGCTCATTCTGATGTCACTTGATCCTGTTATCATATAGCCTTAGCCCATGAAAATGGACATGGATGGCACCATTCAAAGAAATGGGAGAGCCTAGAGCAGAACTTTAGTGATGGTGAGATTAGTATCTTCATCAGAACTCTTTGAAGCAGAGATTGGAAATGAGAAGTACTTAGGATAGACTAATGAATGGAAGTCAGAAAAGAGCTCTAACAGGGAGAAATAGACTTTAAAAAAATAGAAAAAAACAAAAATAGAAACCCCTTTTCCCCATCTGTCAATCTTACCCATTCTGGAAGGTATTCAGTATAGCAGTGCAACAAAAAGGTCTAGTTAGTGGTCTCCAGTATTTGTCAAGTTTAGCGAGAATTCATACTTAAAACATAGTTTTCAAAGTAGTAGCCTTTTAGGTGGGTGGAATGCCTCTTGGGGGGATTCTGTCATCATAGCAAAAGGAAAATTGGTGAAAGATTGATACTCTAGAAAAGGGAGAAAGGTAGTTGAATTTTTCTTTGCTATTTGACTGGACCACTTAAGATTTATATTGCCTTCTCATAACAAACCAAGGGAAAGATAAAGTGTCTCAGAAATTTAAGGGACTTTTTAGATACCCATCTACATTTAGAATATATAGATTTTAAAAATACATGTGATGTTATCTTTCTACCTAGAAATAGATAGCTGCTTGCATGAAAGCATCAACTAAGACTTTTCTCAGCTTTTTATTATTAGTATTTTTATCATTGGTACATAGAAGCAGAAGAACTAAATAAAAACCCACTGTAAGCATTATGTACAATATATGTTAAGTGTTAAATTGATTGTTTCTATATTCCCTAGCAGTGGAGGTCTGTTTGTCAGAATACCTTGTATTCTTGACTTATATTTATAAGTAAAACCTTGTATTCTTAACTTAATTTTATACCTATATTTAGGGAGAATAAATCCACAATTTACCATGTAGTGTGCAGAATATGTTGTGATCATGTCAGCGTTTAATAGGAGAGATAATCCTCCTATTATAATAATATTTATATTATATTCTAAATAATATAAATATTTATTATTATAAATATAATCCTCCTATTATAAATATTAAATATAATACTAATATAAATATAAATCCTCCTATTATAAATATTAAGTCTTAAATTTTTGCTGTAGTATAATTAGTTTGATGACTTTAAATATAGATTTAATCAAATAATGACTTTATTTTGGAATTTAAATTAAACTTACCAAATTTCCTATAGTCATACATAGTTCTGAAAAAGTTTTTTTTAGATTAGCAAACCATTTACGGCAAAAGCTTAGATTAAACATTCAAACTAGTGGGAGTTGTTTTTCTTTTAATTAACATTGAGGCATAATTTACTTGGAATTTTCTTTTTTTTTTAAAAGAGAATACAACTGAATTCTTTTTTTTTTTTTTAAAGATTTTATTTATTTATTTGTCAGAGAAAGAGAGTGCGCCCACAAGCACGGGGAGCAGCAGGCAGAGGAGAGAGAAGCAGGCTCCCTGCCGAGCAAGGAGCCTGATGTGGTACTCTATCCCAGGACCCTGAGGTCATGACCTGAGCCAAAGGCAGAGGCTTTAACCCACTGAGCCACCCAGGCACCCCTTAAAGGCTTAAGTTTAAAACTTTTTAGGAAAAATGCTTTTTCTTATGGTGATTTATTAATAATTATATTTTCCTCTTACATAGCATTATTTAAAACTTAAAGCCGTATAGGTAGTTTATTATTTTGTGCTTATCTATTTCTGGCTGTTATTTGTCATTACTGTTTACAGCAGTTTGAAAAAAAAGTTTTTAGGAATGGCCTTCATGTTAAGGGTTGAGAGGGGTCTACTTGCCAGAAGTGTGGGACTTAGTGAACTATTACTAGTAAATGGCCGGTGTAATTTTGATTCAGGGTCGCTTTTTAAAAAAAAAGATATTTTTTATTTATTTGTTTGACAGAGAGAGAGAGTCCAAGTAGGCAGAGTAGCAGGCAGAGAAACAGGGAAGCAGGCCCACTGCTGAGCAGAGAGCCAGATGCAGGCCTTGATCCCAGGACCTTGAGATCATGACCCAAGTGGAAGGCAGAGGCTTAACCCACTGAGCCACCCATGCGACTTAGGGTCGCTTTTGTTTAATTGTGAAGTATACGAATAAATAAATGAGATTCCCAGTCCCTACTTATTATCCACATAAAATTAGAAGCTTCGTAGAATCAACAAGAGAAAATCCTGATCAGCAACACTTTGGTTTGGCAAGGATGAAGCAGACATGCTTCATCCTTCAGATGTAGAGTTAATAGGATACCTCCCTTATCCTATTCGTAGGATAGGATCCTATTCGTTGAAACTTCATAGAATCAACAAGAGAAGATTCTGTTCAGTAAGACTTGAGTTTGGCAAGGATGAAGCAAATGTCCTTCATCTTTCAGTAGACTTAGTAAGATACCTGTTGGTATCCTATTGGTAGTTGATCATGGCAGTCAGTTCTGTAGGCCTCCAGGCCACTTGTGACGCACTACCATTTTTACTATAATTTTTTAAGTCTCCTTATCTAAAGACTCCTGATATCTTGTATAATTAGCAACCTCCCCCAAAACTTGTCCCTTCCTATTTAAGTGCTAAGAAATCCTTAGTACTTATCACCATCTGACATATATTTGGTCGTTTGTTTACTGACTGTTTCTCTACACTAGTATCTAAGCTTCCTGATGGTAACAGATTTGTCTGCAGTTGCCTTTTTCTAAGTCCTAAGACTATTTGGCATATTACAGTATTTGATGAATATTGTAGAATGTACAGAATTTCTACTTGTTCATACTAAGGTTTGCAACGCTGAAGTAAGATGGATCACAAAGATTCTGTTGCTCTAATTGCATCTGGGACATGAACTTCGTGTTTTCTGGTTGAGGTAGACTGTGGCAGAGAGTCCATAACTACAATTTATTATTCACTCTGACTAGGCAGAATTTAAACTGTTGAGAAAAGCCATGAAAATCCTTTGGGTTCCTCCTTACTTAAATTTTATACCTGGACTGGACTGTACAGTATAACTTAGCTATGAGAAGGACGACTTTTTGCCCGTTATTTTCTCTCCACCCACTGAGAAATGGGCTTTTGTTTCACCCATAAATCTATAAATATTTATAGCATCATGTCACACATTGTGGAAGATAGGAGAAAACAAAAGATACCTGAATTTATTTGAACAGAAAAGGAAGGGGTGCCTGGGTGGATTGGTGGGTTAAAGCCTCTGCCTTCTGCTCGGGTCGTGGTCCAGGGGTCCTGGGATTGAGCCCTGCATCAGGCTCTCTGCTCTGCGGGCAGCCTGTTTCCTCCTCACTCTCTGCCTGCCTCTCTGCCTACTTGTCATCTCTGTCTGTCAAATAAATAAAATCTTAAAAAACAACAACAAAAATAAAAGGAACACTCAGGGTACAGTTAAGATTATTATATTCCTGATATTTTTGGATATAGAGGTGAAAATTTCTAGTAATCTCCAACTTCCCAGAAGACCTTAGGTTGATTTTTAGAGAAGAAATTTGAGAATCATTTGTCTAGATGTTTTTAATTTAAAAGGTGATTTTCTCAGGGTAAAATAAAAATAGAATCAGAGATTATTAATGTTAGGAAAATTCCCAAGGGTTGGGGGATGAGAGGACAAAATGAACAGAATGGAAGCTTGATTGGGTTTTAGGAAGGCCGAGGAAGAACCTGAATATAGCACCGCAGAAGGAAAAATGCAAATATGCCTGGAGTACGTGGTGATAGTATATTAATTCCTTTGCCACTTGTAGACTTTTATTAGGTCACTTATAACTAGGGTGACAGAGAATTTATATTCTGAACTGGGTCACTTTTGAGAGTGAAAGGATGTGCTATCTGAATGGGACACTGGGACAACAGGTGTAAACCAGAAATGTTTCAGGAAAACCAGGACACTCGATCACCTCCTATTAATAACATACTTTTCTCCAGAATTAGTCCTTAGACCCCAGGTAATTTTTTTTCCTATATGGTACTCTAAACTGCATTTGAGGAGCTTCTTAAACTTTGATTCCTGTTTCTGGTCTTGTTGGAAGGAGAAATTCTTTTCATTTTTTCTTCTCCTGTGGACCATTTGGTGGGGGTAAGTACAGTGTACTTAAGATGAGTTTGTTGACTTTTTATTTTGCTTAGGAAACTATGTTTTGTGCATTTTTGGTCCAGTGTTAGGTTATTTTTAAGAATCCTTGATATATCCCTGTAACTGGGCTGATAAAGTATTTGTAAGTTCTTAGAATATAATACAGAAAGTGAATTTTTAATTTTGGCATTTACTCTTAAATGACTTGATATTTATATAGTTTGCTTTCCTACAAGTGGGGTGGTAATTCTGAAACTTCCAGTCTTCAAGGAAGGGAAGAAAAACACCTTGGGTTTATACAGTGGATATATTATTTTTTTTATGTTGGATCACTGTAATGGTTTCATTTTGTTTTCCTATAAATAAATCTTTTGTTATTCTTACATCAAGTGATGTTATTTTTATTCTGTTAAGTAATTACCATATTATATATTCTGGTAAATTAAAAATTAATAGAAATAACAGTTGCCTTTGAGGTAGTACTTACTAAAATATGATTCACCTCACCTCTGAGATCCTTCTTTGGAATTGGGATGGGAGTAGGGTGTCAGGGTTTGGAAATCACCACTTTGAAGTACTAGAATCCTAAACCTATTCAACATTTAGGAGACAAACCTGAATCCCTCTAGTCTTGCTACAGTGGTATTGTTTTGCTGCACAGTCTGCCATCTAGTGGTAGGAATGCAGAATACACCAGAACACCAAGGAGAAGCCTTAAGTTTTCAGACTTCTTTTTAATATTAAGTTAGCTTATATAGCAGGCTAAAACATTTCGATAATGGGGGGCGGGGGGAGAGAATGACCTTTTCACTTGAAAATATAAATCAGTAGTAGTGAATTCTGAGAGTATTCAAAGAGTATTTGTTTTTTTGTGGAACATTTTTATGACTTAAACTTTCTTCTGCTCTTGTAAGATTTATATATTTTTAACAGATTTGTTGGTGAAGTGGCAAATGCATAAACAGTGTAGATGATTTTAAGAGACAGTACGTTGGACGTATTTGAAAAAGATACTTATATATTGATTAAAATTTTAGTTAATGATTCCATTAACTAAAATGATTTATTTTACATTTTTAAAATTAAAGTACAGACAATTCAACAAACTTGGCTTGTGTTCAGCTATGACCTAAGTGACTAAATTTCAGCTAGATAGTAACAGAGTATCTTAGGGTTGGCTTTGTTTACTTAGCTCCATCTGAATTCTTCCTGTTCTTAGGTAGTCAGTCCCACTTCTTTCCTCTACTGCAGATACAGAGGAGGTCAGTCCATGCTACTTTCTGAAGTGTTCTGAAAGCATCAACACTTGACACTTGGATGGTCTACTCCATAGAAATGCAGACTTAGAATACTATGTTCAAGGTTTTTTTTTTGTTTTTGTTTTTTTTGTTTTTGTTTTGTTTTGTTTTTGACAGAGTACAAGCAGGGGAAGTGGCAGGGAGAGGGAGAGGCAGACTCCCCACCGAGCACGGGGAGACCCATGTGGTACTCCCATCCCAGGACTCTGGGATCATGACCTGAGCTAAAGGCAATGGCTTAACCAGCTGAGCCACCCAAGCGTCCTATGCTAAATTTTTTATTCCTCTTTTTAAAGAACTGGTTTCTTTGGGTGGCCTCCTTAAGCATATCAAATTAGCACTGAGGGGAGGTCTTTTTGGGTTAATGTATGTTAAAAAAAAAAGTTGGCTTAAAATAAATGGGGGGGGGGTGCCTTGGTGGCTCAGTGGGTTAAGCCTCTCTCTCCAGCCCAGGTCATGATCTCAGGGTCCTGGGATGAAGCCCTGCATCGGGCTCTCTGCTCAGCATGGAGCCTGCTGTTCTGCCTACTTGTAATCTCTCTCTCGTCAAATAAATAAACTTAAAAATAATGAAAAATAATAAAATAAATAGGAATAGCCAGATAATGAGAGAATTTATAATGGCTTGCTTATAGCAACTTTTGAATAGTTTTAAGGGAAAAATACCTCTTGTTTTACATGGTGATTAAAAAAATCAGTCAAAAGGAAAGAAAAATTGGGGCACCTGGCGGTTCGGTCAGAAAAGCATGTGACTCTTGATCTCTTGTTCTAGGTGTCATGAGTTTGAACCCCACCACGGGTATAGAGATGACGTGAATAAATGTAACTTTAAAAAAAGGGAAAGAAAAACTTACTATGGCATAAACAGGTTAAATATAGCATGTACAATTACCAAAGCGTTATCTTTACATTTCTTAGTTTTCATGTGTGAATCTTTTGTTCATTCATTTTGCAGAGAACCCAGTGTGACAAAAATAGCATATCTAGTTGTAGTAACAGATTGGTTTTTCCTGCAGCTGCAACTTTTTTTTTTTTTTTTTTTTAGTAAGATGGTCCTTTGCCTTTTTTTGTGGGTTCTGGAGGTAATGTAAGGTTCATCTGCCATGGTGAGAGATTGAACTTGTGTTCACAGTATCGGCCTGCCTCTGGAAGAGTGGCTACCAGATTTTCAGCTGTTATACCATGTTGCTCTTGTGTGTGTACCATGTCATCACGTGCTTGAAGAAATAAACACATCAGGGCTGTCCTTTCTGCCATTGATCATGGTATTCTCCAAAGGGTCTGGAATGTCCTTGTATACTGTGACTTAGCTCCTTTAGCTTCTTAGTTCTTTTATCAAAACCATTTGGATATCTTTATTTCTTTTTAATACTTTGAAAATGTACCTTTTTCTCCTCTTTCAAATTATCTCATCCTTGTAATTTTTCCCCCCAGTCCTTGTTACTTGTTTGAAACACTCTATGGTACGTGAATTTTCCCCCAGTTTTTACCTTCAAACCCAATTAATAAGTTGCTATAGGATTGGTATTTGCTGTGTGACAGGAGATGTGCTTAATGAGAGTTGTAAAATTATGAACTAATAGTTCTTTTATATGTTGATTGTGACTACCTATTCATATATAGTTCAGTTGCTGAATAATTTTGGAAGCATTCAGTTCTTTTCCTATCAACCTATTCAATATTGAGGCCCATCAGTACATATCAGACAATCTTATACATCTACAGTTTTAAAAAATGGAATCTGATTCTGTGGTGTTCTTTAACATGGCTTTGATTTAATGTGCCATGAATATTTTCCCGTTAGCCTTTTTTGCTCTCTGTTTGTTGGCCTCGTAGTGTTTCATTTTAAGACTGCTGTCTTTACCATTATTGAACATGTCCTTTTTCATTGTCACTTAGCTCCTTTAACTTCAAAATACTTTATCAAAGCCACTGGGATATCTTTATTTCTTTTTAACACTTTGAAATGTACCCTTCTTTTTTCAAATTAACTCAGTCTTATTGAGTAGTATGTATGTAGTATGTAAGTCTTTTCCTAGTTTTTACTTTCACATCCAGTTAGTAATTTGGTTAGATTTATTTCTTAAGGTATATGCCAGTCTAAGAAGACCGTATTTCTAAATTAATTGTAATGGGGATTATATAAAAGTACAACCTTGTGTTTCACATGGAAGGACCCTGCAGACTATTAAGTTAAAATGGTAACATTTACATCGCAACCTTACACACAAAAAAAAATGAGTGGAGGAGTAACATTTAAGACTGTTTATTCCATTTCCTAGACATTTGACACTTAAGGTAAGTGCTCTTTGTATAAAATTATTTTGGCATAAGTCTCATTTCAACTTGCGGTTTTTTTTTTTTTAAGATTTTATTTATTTATTTGAGAGAAAGAACGAGAGAGTGAGAGCATGAGAGAAGGAGGGTCAGAGGGAGAGGCAGACTGCCTGCCTAGCAGGGAGCCGGATGTGGGATTCTATCCTAGGACTCCAGGATCCTGACTGAGCCACCCAGGCACCCTCACCTTCTGTGTTTTATAAATACTTTCAAATTTATGCTAAATGAGAAAAAAACGTTGCTGATACTTTTTTAAAAAGCAAAAGTTCAGAAACTTTTCCTCTACGGTTTCTTTTTCTTTCTTTCAAGACTTTATTTATTTGACAGAGGGAGAGACAGTGAGAAAGGGAATTCAAGAAGCGGGAGAAGGAGAAGCATACTCCCACTGAGCAGAGAACCCGATGTGGGACTTGATTTTAAGATCCTGGGGTCATGACCAGAGCCGAAGGCACATGCTAAATGACTCAGCCACCCAGCTGCCCCTCCTCTACTATTTCTTGACTACTGTTTTTGTTGCTGTTTCTTGATGAATAGTTGTTCCTACTGTTTGTACTCCTACCCAGGAAAGAGTTCAAAGATCTGATCGGTGAAGCAACATTTGATGATCCATTTAATTTGTCTTCCAGATTGAGTGTATCTCTAATTTTCTAGATTGAAGAAATGAGTCCTGTTAATGAAATTGTATCTTTCATAAGCTTAGAGTACACATCATACTCAAGAGTAAAGAGCTCAAATCCTTTCTTCTAAGTCCAGGAACAAGATAAAGATGCAACTTCTATGCCACTTCTATTCCATGGTACTGGAAATCTTACCTAGCGCAAGAAAAAGAAATAAAAAGCATCCACCTTGGAAAGAAAGTAGTAAAATGGTCACTGTTTCCTGATGACATAATATTATATAGAAGACCCTAAAGACTTCATCAAAAAACTGTTAACTAAAAAATGAAGTCAGTAAAATTGCAGGATAAAAACACACAAAAATCTGTTGCATTTCTTTGTAGTGGTAATTATCAGGAAAATAAAATAATCCCATTTATAGTTACCTCAAAAAGAAGAAAATTCCTAGGAATAAACTTAAAGGAGATGAAAGACCTATATATTGAAATCCGCAGGGGTTACTAAAAGAATTTGAAGAGACAACTATAAAGGTTGCTCATGGATTGGAAAAATTAATGTCGTTAAAATATCCATGCTGTTCAAAGCAATCCACAGATTCAGTGCAATTTCTACCAAAATTCCAGTGGGATTTTTTCAAAGAAGTAGAACGACTAATTCTAAAATTTTACAAAACAGCCAGACACACAGATAGCCAAAACAGTCTTGAAAGAACAAAACCGGACACATCACACACCCTCCCTCATTTTTAAATTATATTACAAGCTTATAGTAACTAACAGTGTGGTATTGTCATAAAAGTAGGCATATGGATCAGTGGAACAGAAAGAGAGCCTATGAATAAACCTGAGTATATATGGTCAATTAATTTATGACAGAGGAGCCAAGAATATACACTTGGGAAGGAGTAGTCTCTTCAACAAATGGTTCTGGGAAAACTGGGCAGCCACGTGGAAAATAATGAAACCCAACCACTGTCTTAAACCATACATAAAAATGAGTTCAAAATGGATTAAAGACTTGAATGTAAGCCCTGAAACCATAAAAATCCTAGAAGAAAACATAGGTGGTAAATTTCCTGATACAGGTTTTGGTGGTAATTTTTTTGCATATGTGCTGCTGAAGCGAGCACAGTGATGATTTTTTTGAATCTGACACAAAAAGCAGAAGCAACAAAAGCAAAACTAAGTGGGATTACATCATACTAAAAGGCTTCTGCACAACAAACAAAACCATTAAATTGAGAAAGCACTCTACTGAATGGGGGAAGATATTTGCAGATCATACATTTGATAAGGGGTTAATATTTAAAATATATAAAGAACACATAAAACTCAGTAGCAAAAACAGTCCACTTAAAAAAATGGCTGAAGATCTGAATAGATCCCCCCCGTCCAAGAAAACAGAGAGATAGCCAACAGGATTGTAAAAAGGTGCTCAACATCATTAATCATCAGGGAAACACAAATGGAAACCATAGTGAGATACCACCTTATGACTGTTAAAGTGGCCATTATCAAAAAGACAGATACCAAGTGGAGAAGAGGGAATCCTTGTGCAGTGTTGGTGGGAATGTAAACTAGTGTACCTACTGGGAAGAAAGTATGGAGATTCATCAAATTGAAAATAGAACTGTATGATCCAGCAGTTCAACTTTTGGGTAACTTGAAAAGATAAATGCAACCCTCATGTTCATTGCAGTATTATGTACGATTGCCAAGATAGGGAAACATCGTAGCTGTCCATTGATGGGTGAATGCATATAGAGATTGTGGTATGTTTGCACAGTGGAATATTGTTCAGCCATTAAAAAGAATGAAATCGGGGCACCTGGGTGGCTCAGTGGGTTAAGCCGCTGCCTTCGGCTCAGGTCATGATCTCAGGGTCCTGGGATCGAGCCCCACATCGGACTCTCTGCTCTGCAGGGAGCCTGTTCCCTCCTCTCTCTCTCTCTCTGCCTGTCTCTCTGCCTGCCTGTGATCTCTCTCTGTCAAATAAATAAATAAAATCTTAAAAAAAAAAAAAAAAAAGAATGAAATCTTGCCATGTACAACGGCATGGATGGCTCTCCAAGGCATTGTGCTAAGTGAAATAAGTCAGGAAGACAAGCACCATGTTATGTCTTACATGAGGATATTAAAAAAGCTGATAGATACAGGGGACAGATTGGTGATTGCAAGAGGTGGGGAATGAAGGTGGTAGAAATGGATGAAGGGAGTTATTGGTAAAAAATGCAATTGATACAAAACAAATTTGGAGTCGTTTAAAATGTTTGTTTATATATTCATATACATGGCATAGGTATATGTAATATATATAAAGGCACTGAAAAAAGAAAGAACAGTACTTAATTATTAGTATCTATTGAGACTTTCTTAATGTATAGTTCCCAGAGCATTTAGCTAATCCTGAAAAGAGTCTTAAAATGATGTGGACATACATACATGCTGAAAAAGTATGTTTCAGGTGATCCTTTGGAAAGAGATTGTTTTGCATTTGGCTAAATGATTATGATACAGTGTGGGGTTTTTTTGTCTTTGTTTTCATTTGTTTGTTTTTTTTTTTTAACTAATACTGTTTTTAGCCAAGTTTATTTATTAGAAAATCTACTTGGGTATCAGCATAGTTTTGATATATATAGTCCCGTGAATGCCTGTGTAGTTGGGAACTTGTTACCCTCAATATTCTGCTAATGGTGCATGCCTGACTTGCTGTGGAAGTGAACACGAAGTGGCTTAAGTTTCTAAAGTTGTGAACTCTGCCTTGGGAGATGTGTATAGGCTTGTGTGCTATACTAAGAATAGGACTGTAAGATTAGTGAAGCCATCTGGTAATTGGTTACTCCTAAGTTTTTGAGATTTTGCTGGACATTTTCCGTGAAAAAAATTGTATGTTTCATTCTTGTTTTACATTGATTAGCTATTTAAGACTTGCACTGAATTGGCTAATTGGGTATTCACTTGCTATATATGTTTCCAAGCACTCTTTTCTTTTACAAAAATTTAAATCTGTTCATAAATCTGTCACTACTATAGTAGTGAGTTTCTGTGATGTGACCTTTTGGAAAGTCTTATTTGTGTTAATACAGGTAATGTTTACTTTGCCTCATCATTGTTGGAGGAGGGCATATTAGATAATAAAAGTGGGAGTATTTTGTTTGTATAGTAGGGATTGATTCCTTCCACTGTCTGGAAAAATGTTCTTATGTTTCTGTGGTAGGCCTGTTTTCTTCCTGCATGTATGTGCTAGAATCCTCATAACTTATCACTTATCCCTAATGCAAAGAACCTATATCCCATGTTTTAATTTTTTTTGGTGTCGGGGTTAGGAATTATTAATAATGTAATGTCAAGAAAGTATTTCAGTTTTTATATTTTTAAGGTAAATAACTAAAAGAAAATCCAAAGTGTGTTTCCATTTAGAACCTTTTGATTGGTAAGGGAAATTTAATATCAAGTTTGTGGTTTATAAGAGCTGAGGTCTTCTGAATTGAGAATGGGAAAAGCAGTAGCTATCAAGATTCCCATGATATTTGTGTTTCTTGTTTGGAGTAATTTGCTTTTGGTTGGTTAGAGGTGGGATACATTTTCCTTCCTTTTGCTGGGGCTCAGACTTAGAAGCTTTTTCAAGCTGTTGTTGTAGTAGAGACATTGTGCTGAGGAAAAATTACTGCCTAGAGAACTGCTTGAGTTAAAATACTATAAGGAAGTGTATTTTGTAGAGTTAGTGTTAACGATTCAGTGTTTCTTCTCCCAGGAATATTTGTATAACTTGGTTTTGTGTTTGGTCTACTGTGGGTTCATAATCTCAGCATGAATTCTTACTTCTTTTTGCTTTTTAATGTGAAGTACCATATTTTAGTTTCTGGACTTATCTTCAAGTTTTTATGTGCTCATTTCTAAAGTATACAGTAGTTTTCATAAACATTATTTTAAAAACCCTTTATTTTTTAGATCCTCTTCCACCTGAAATTTGAAAATTTTCACATGTAATGTGCTCAGGTTAGTTTTTTATTCTTTTGACAGTAGATTGTGCAGATAGTCAAAGATTGTTGGTTTTAGTCTACATAAAAAATACCATTTTGGATGCTTATTTAAAAAGTCATGCTAGGACTGTCATATACTTATTTAAATGAATGTATTTATTCAAAAAGTATGAGTGATCACGGTACACAAGGCACTGTTTTGGACCTTTGAGGATGTAGTAGAGACAAAACAGAGCTTTGCCCACATGGAACTTAAATTTTAATTGAGAGAGAAAAACATTAAACAGATTAAGATGAGTTAGATGGTAAATGCAGACAGAGTGAGTAAGGGTGGATAGTGAGGGTCTAGAGGTAGAGAAGTGCCCTGAGGCTTTGTTATTTTGTATAATTACTCAGAAGAGTTCATCTGATAAGGTGACATTTTTTAAAAGATCTGTAAGAATAAAGTGTGGGAGCAAAAAGTGTAGATATTGGGAGAAGAGTATTCTAGGCAGAAGGAACAACAAGTGCTGAGCATTTGAGGTAAGAAGAGTTCTTGGCCTGTGGGAGGCATTGCAAAGGAGATGTCAGTGCAACAGAAGCAAAGTGATGCAGAGGGAGTGGATTACAAAGGCTTACTGTAGTATTGGTAGAATATATATTCTAATGTTATATGTAAAATACTGTAGTTGTTGAAACTGTGATTTATACCTTTTGGTTCACTTAAGATCAGACTCTTTCTGACTAGTCTAGCAGTTTATTACCTCTGTGATGAAGAGAAATTGCTAACAAAAATGTTTGCAGTCTCCTTTTAAGGTCTCTCAAACTAGTTAGAAGGTAATGATTTGGAAGCAAATAATTACAGTGTAGAAGAATTCTATTATGTAGAATTATGTGCTAGCTTTAGTGACTGGAGGGCACGTTAGTATGTGAAGGGAAGACTTGATTCATTTTGAAGAATGAGCTTCAAGTGTGAAACAGCAAGGTATATCACAGAAAACTGGGAAGTGGTTTTGTGTTGGAAGCGAAGATTCAAGAAAGAATATTGACAAGGATGAAATGTATGCCATCTTGTAAATAGTAGGGATGTCATTGAGGTTAAGCACTGAAAGTGTTGTATTGTAGATCATTCTGTGGTCAGTTCAGAGATTGTTTGTAGGTGTGAGGTGGGTGAGACCCCAAATCAGTTATCATCAGATAAGAAGCAGTCAGTCCAGCATTTCTTTATGGGGACAGTTATGGGAGGACCGTGTTTGTTTGTTTTTATTCATTTATTAAAGTAGCCTCTGTGCCCAATGTGGGGCTTGAACTCATGACCCTGAGATCAAGAGTCACATGCTCAATCAGGTGAGCCAGCTAGGTGCCTCAAATGGGTGGAACAGTTTTAAACTGTGAAGTGCTAATTGTGCATTGTAGGACAATTAATAATCTTCCTTGTCCTAGGTATTAAATGCCGGTAAAATCTCTCTATGTTAATCTTCTTCCCTAATTTCTGAATACTTAGAGGATAGGTGGCTCCCCCTAGTTAAGAAATGATTAGAAATTAGGGACACCTAGGTGGCTCAGTCAGTGAAATATGGCTCCCTTAGCTCAGGTCATGATCTCAGAGAGTCCTGGGATTGACCTCCTGTCCTGCTCTCTGCTCAGCAGGGAGCCTGCTTCTTCCTCTCCCTCTGCCTGCCCCTCTACCTGCTTGTGCTTGCCTTCTTTCTCAAATAAATAAAATCCTAAAAAAATTTTTAAAAATCCCAAATAAATAGAATTTAAACTCTGGCTTGGGCGGTCATAGTTGGATAAGGAGGAACAGGTAGAATTGCTGGAGATTACAAGACTTGATTATCGATGGGCTCTAGGGGGAGTGTATATGAATATAGATGAATATAGAGAGGTTTGGAGCATCTTTGGGTCAATAGTGTGACAATAAATTTTATGACAGTTTCAGTTTTGAAAACTAAAAAAAATCAAAAACAAAAAAACCAAGATTCTGAGGAGTGTAAAATGACTTCATGCTGTCAAGGGGGAGTAACTAAGAACTGAATAACTTATCTAGACAGTTTCTGGAAGGATATAGAAAAATGCAAGATACAGCAAGATAGAGGAAGAAAAAAACTAAGAATATAACTTAAAATTGAGTTCAGAACTTGACCAGTGTGTTTGAAGTTTTAAAGGATTCAAAAGGAGCAAGACAAGTATGCCTTGGCCTCAGATTACTTTTTGAGGGGCAGAGAGAAAGCTTAGCATTGGAAATAAGGGTACATGATATATTTAATGCTATAGGACAGGTATGACATACTATTTAAGAAGAATCAGAGAGGGACGCCTGGGTGGCTCAGTGGGTTAAAGCCTCTGCCTTCGGCTCAGGGCATGATCCCAGGGTCCTGGGATTGAGCCCCACTTTGGGCTCTCTGCTCAGCAGGGAGCCTGCTTCGCTGCTCTCTCTCTGCCCACCTCTCTGCTTGTGATCTCTGTCTGTCAAATAAAATCTAAAAAAAAAAAAAAAAAAAAAAGAATCAGAGAAGGTAGAAATCAAGTTCTGTTTTTTATTATCAGAAACTGAACCATACACACCAAAATAAAAGTACTATTTAATTTTTGTTGCAAGTATGAATTGTGAAAGCCTTGTATCCTTGTATCATTTTTCTGTTCCGTGGGTATTCTGACTATTTCGTGCTTTGTTCTTAAAGCACAGTTGGCCAGGGTTAACTGTTAACTGCTTATCAAATGTTACTTTGTATAATAATTGGGCTTGTTTGAACAGACAATTTTGAAAGATTGTAAGTAGATAAATGATCAGCACTACTTTGGTGTTTTCTTGCTATCAAGGCCAAGTTAGGTCACTTGAATTTTTACTTAATCATTATGTGCTGGAGAGTAAAAAGGCAGCACATGAATAACTTCAATTTCTTTCCCTTTATGGTAGTTACAGCTGAGATATATATATATATAAAATTTTTTTTTTACAATATCATTGAAATGTATTTACTGACATGAAACTTTAATGCCATGTACATGAGAAAGAGCAAGTAACAAAAATATGGCAGGCAAGCACCTATAACCATTTATGCATATGCAAAGAAGGAAGTCTGGAAATATACCACAATAACAGTGATTATTTCTGGTAATAAGATCGCAGACAGCTTTTTAAAAATTTTGCCTCTTTTTTGCCTTTTATGCTCTTTCTACAATAAGCATATACTTCTTGAGTTTAAAAAAGTTGTTTCTTTTTTTTTGTTTTTTTAAATTTTATTTTTTATTTTTTTAAAAGCATATAATGTATTTTTATCCCCAGGGGTACAGGTCTGTGAATCGCCAGGTTTACACACTTCACAGCACTCACCCTCCCCAGTGTCCATAACCCCACCCCCCTCTCCCAACCACACTCCCCCCAGGAACCCTCAGTTTGTTTTGTGAGATTAAGAGTCACTTATGGTTTGTCTCCCTCCCGATCCTATCTTCTTTCATTTATTCTTTTCCTACCACCCCAGCTCCCCACGTTGCATCTCCACTTCCTCATATCAGGGAAATCATATGATAGCTGTCTTTCTCCAATTGACTTATTTCACTAAGCATGATACCCTCTAGTTCCATCCATGTTGCAAATGGCAAGATTTCATTTCTTTTGATGGCTGCATAGTATTCCTTTGTATATATATACCACATCTTCTTTATCCATTCATTTGTTGATGGACATCTAGGTTCTTTCCATAGTTTGGCTATTGCAGACATTGCTGCTATAAACATTCAGGTGCACATGCCCCTTCAGAGCACTACGTTTGTATCTTTAGGGTAAATACCCAGTGGTACAATTGCTGGGTCATAGGGTAGCTCTATTTTTAACTTTTTGAGGAACCTCCATGCTGTTTTCCAGAGTGGTTGCACCAGCTTGCATTCCCACCAACAGTATAGGAGGGTTCTCCTTTCTCCGCATCCTCGCCAGCATCTGTCATTTCCTGACTTATTAATTTTAGCCATTCTGACTGGTGTGAGGTGGTATCGCATTGTGGTTTTGATTTGTATTTCCCTGATGCTGAGTGATGTGGAGCACTTGTTCATGTGTCTGTTGGCCATCTGGATGTCTTCTTTGCAGAAATGTCTGTTCATATCTTCTGCCCATTTCTTGATTGGATTATTTGTTCTAGGTGAGTTTGCTATGTTCTTTATAGATTTTGGACACTAGCCCTTTATCTGATATGTTATTTGCAAATATCTTCTCCCATTCTGTCAGTTGTCTTTTGGTTTTGTTAACTGTTTCATTTGCTGTGCAAAAGCTTTTGATCTTGATGAAATCCCAATAGTTCATTTTTGCCCTTGCTTCCCTTCCTTTGGCGATGTTCCTAGGAAGACATTGCTGCAGCTGAGGTTGAAGAGGTGGTTGCCTGTGTTCTCCTCAAGGATTTTGATGGATTCCTTTCTCACGTTGAGGTCCTTCATCCATTTTGAGTCTATTTTCGTGTGTGGTGAAGGAAATGGTCCAATTTCATTTTTCTGCATGTGGCCGTCTAATTTTCCCAACACCATTTATTGAAGAGGCTGTCTTTTTTACATTGGACATTCTTTCCTGCTATTGAAGATTAGTTGATCATAGAGGTGAGGGTCTATTTCTGGGCTCTCTGGTCTGTTCCATTGATCTATTTGTCTGTTTTTGTGCCGGTACCATGTTGTCTTGGTGACAGCTTTGTAATAAAGCCTGAAGTCCGGAATTGTGATGCCACCAACTTTGGCTTTCTTTTTCAATATTTCTTTGGCTATTCGAGGTCTTTTCTGGTTCCATATAAATTTTAGAATTATTTGTTCCATTTCTTTGAAAAAAAAAATGGGTGGGATTTTGATAGGGATTGCATTAAATGTGTAGATTGCTTTAGGTAGCATAGACATTTTTACAATATTTGTTCTTCCAATCCATGAGCATGGAATTTTTTTCCATTTGCTTGTGTCTTCCTCAATTTCTTTCATGAGTACTTTATAGTTTCCTGAGTATAGATTCTGTGTCTCTTTGGTTAGGTTTATCCCTAGGTATCTTATAGTTTTGGGTGCAATTGTAAATGGGATTGACTCCTTAATTTCTTTTTCTTCTGTCTTGTTGTTGGTGTAGAGAAATGCAACTGATTTCTGTGCATTGATTTTATATCCTGACACTTTACTGAATTCCTGTACAAGTTCTAGCAGTTTTGGAGTGGAGTCTTTTGGGTTTTCCACACATAGTATCAGATCATCTGTGACTTGTTTGACTTCTTCTTTGCTGATTTGGATGCCTTTAATTTCTTTTTGTTGTCTGATTGCTGAGGCTAGGACTTCTAGTACTATGTTGAGTAGCAGTGGTGATGATGGACATCCCTGCTGTGTTCCTGACCTTAGCAGAAAAGCTTTCAGTTTTTCTCCATTGAGAATGATGTTTGCAGTGGGTTTTTCATAGATGGCTTTGATAATATTGAGGTATGTGCCCTCTATCCCTACACTTTGAAGAGTTTTGATCAGGAAGGGATGCTGTACTTTGTCAAATGCTTTTTCAGCATCTATTGAGAGTATCATATGGTTCTTGTTCTTTATTTTATTAATGTATTGTATCACATTGATTGATTTGCAGATGTTGACCAACTTTGCAGCCCTGGAATAAATCCCACTTGGTCATGGTGAATAATCCTTTTAATGTACTGTTGAATCCTATTGGCTAGTATTTTGGTGAGAATTTTCGCATCTATGTTCATCAAGGATATTGGTCTGTAGTTCTCTTTTTTGAGGGATCCTTGTCTGGTTTTGGGGTCAAGGTGATGCTGGCCTCATAAAATGAGTTTGGAAGTTTTCCTTCCATTTCTATTTTTTGGAACAGTTACAGGAGAATAGGAATTAGTATTTCTTTAAATGTTTGGTAGAATTCCCCCCGTGAAGCCGTCTGGCCCTGGGCTTTTGTTTGTTTGGAGATTTTGGATGACTATTTCAATCTCCTTACTGGTTATGGGTCTTTTCAGGTTTTCTCTTTCTTCCTGGTTCAGTTGTGGTAGTTTATATGTCTCTAGGAATGCATCCATTTCTTCCAGATTTGTTGGCGTAGAGTTGCTCATAGTATGTTCTTATAATTGTTTGTATTTCTTTGGTGTTAGTTGTGATCTCTCCTCTTTCATTCATGATTTTATTTATTTGGGTCCTTTCTCTTTTCTTTTTGATAAGTCTGGCCCGGGGTTTATCAATCTTATTAATTCTTTCAAAGAACCAGCTCCTAGTTTTGTTGATTTGTTCTGTTGTTTTTTTTGGTTTCTATTTCATTGATTTCTGCTCTGATGTTTATGATTTCTCTTCTCCTGCTGGGTTTAGGCTTTCTTTCTTGTTCTTTCTCCAGCTCCTTTAGGTGTAGGGTTAGGTTGTGTATTCAAGACCTTGTTTCTTGAGAAACGCTTGTACCACTATATATTTTCCTTTCAGGACTGCCTTTGCTGTGCCCCACAGATTTTGAACCCTTGTGTTTTCATTATCATTTCTTTCCATGAATTTTTTCAATTCTTCTTTAATTTCCTGGGTGACCCATTCATTCTTTAGAAGGATGCTGTTTAGTCTCCATGTATTTGTGTTCTTTCCAGATTTCCTCTTGTGATTGAGTTCTAGCTTCAGAGCATTGTGGTCTGAAAATATACAGGGAATGATCCCAGTCTTTTGATACTGGTTGAGACCTGATTTAGAACCCAGGATGTGATCTATTCTGGAGAATGTTTCATGTGCTCTAGAGAAGAATGTGTATTCTGTTGCTTTGGGATGAAATGTTCTGAATATATCTGTGATGTCCCTCTGGTCCAGTGTGTCATTTATGTCCTTTATTTCCTTGTTGATATTTTGCTTGGATGATCTGTCCATTTCACCGAGGGGAGTTTTAAAGTCCCCTACTATTATTGCATTATTGTAGATGTGTTTCTTTGATTTTGTTAATTAATTGGTTTATATAGTTGGCTGCTCCCACGTTAGGGGCATAGATATTTAAAATTGTTAGATCATCTTGTTGGACAGACTTTTTGAGTATGATATTGTCCTTCCTCATCTCTTATTATAGTCTTTGGCTTAAAATCTAATTGATCTGATGTAAGGATTGCCTTACAATCCTTAAACCCAGCTTTCTTCTGATGTCCATTATCATGGTAAATTATCCCCCCCCCCCACACTTTAAATCTGGAGGTTTCTTTGGGTCTAAAATGAGTTTCTTGTAGGCAACATACTGATTTTTTTTTTTTAACCCATTCTGATACCCTTTGTCTTTTGATTGGGGCGGATAGTCCATTAACATTCAGGGTAACTATTGAGAGAGATGAATTTAGTGCCATTGTATTGCCTGTAAGGTGACTGTTACTGTATATTGTCTCTGTTCCTTTCTGATCTACTACTTTTAGGCTCTCTCTTTGCTTAGAGGACCCCTTTCAATATTTCCTGTAGAGATGGTTTGGTGTTTGCAAATTCTTTCAGTTTTTGTTTGTCCTGGAAGCTTTTAATCTCTCCTTCGATTTTCAATGATAGCCTAGCTGGATATAGTATTCTTGGCTGAATGATTTTCTCGTTTAATGCTCTGAATATATGCCAGTTCTTTCTGGCCTGCCAGGTCTCTGTGGATAAGTCTGCTGCCAATCTAATATTTTTAACCATTGTATGTAACAGACTTCTTTTCCCAGGCTGCTTTCAGGATTTTCTCTTTGTCGCTAAGACTTGTAAATTTTACTCTTAGGTGACGAGGTGTGGACCTATCTTGTTGATTTTGGGGGGGGGGTTCTCTGCACCTCCTGGATTTTGATGCTTGTTCCCTTTGCCATATTAGGGAAATTCTCTACAATAATTCTCTCCAATATACCTTCTGCTCCCCTCTCTCTTCTTCTTCTGGAATCCCAATTATTCTAATGTTGTTTTGTCTTATGTTGTCACTTATCTCTCTAATTCTCCCCTCAGGGTCCAGTAGCCGTTTGTCTCTCTTTTGTTCAGCTTCTTTATTCTCTGTCATTTGGTCTTCTATATCACTAATTCATTCTTCTGCCTCATTTATCCTAGCAGTAAGAGCCTCCATTTTTTATTGCACCTCATTAATAGCTTTTTAAATTTCAACTTGGTTAGATTTTAGTTCTTTTCTCCAGAAAGGGCTTTTATCTCTCCAGAGAGGGTTTCTCTAATATCTTCCATGCCTTTTTCCAGCCTGGCTAAAACCTTGAGAATCGTCATTATGAACTCTATATCTGACATATTACCAATGTCTGTATTGATTAGATCCCTAGCCTTCGGTACTGCCTCTTGTTCTTTTTTTTGTGGTGAGTTTTTCTGCCTTGTCATTTTGTCCAGATAAGAGTATATGAAGGATGGGCACCTGGGTGGCTCAGTGGGTTAATCCGCTGCCTTCGGCTCAGGTCATGATCTCAGGGTCCTGGGATCGAGTCCCACATCGGGCTCTCTGCTCAGCAGGGAGCCTGCTTCCATCTCTCTCTCTCTCTCTGCCTGCCTCTCCACCTACTTGTGATCTCTCGCTATCAAATAAATAAATAAAATCTTTAAAAAAAAAAAAAAAAAAAAAAAAAGAGTATATGAAGGAGCAAATAAAATATTGAAAGGGTGGCAAAGACTTCAGAAAAATGTGCTTTAACCAAATCAGAAGACATCCCAAATCGTGGGAGGGAGAAAGGGGATAAAAAGAAGTTCAGAAAAAAAAAAATAAATAAAATAAAAGAAGAAAACTAATAAAGACAAAATATAAAAAAGAAAAATTATATATATATTAGATAAACTAGTTAAAAAACGTTAAAAAAGAAAAGGGTAAATGTTAAAAAAAATTTAGCAGAAGAAAAAAAATTAAATTAAAAAAAATTAAATTAACTTTAAAGAATCGTGGGGAGAAAGCCATGGTGAGTTCCATGCTTTGTTTTCTCCTCCACTGGAATTCTGCTGTTCTCCTTGGTAGGTGAACTTTGTCTTGGCTGGATTTCTTGTTGATCTTCTGGGGGAGGGACCTGTTGTAGTGATTCTCAAGTGTCTTTGCCGCAGTCAGAATTGCACCACCCTTAATCAGGAGACTTTGTCCCTTGAACGTTTTCTGTAGAGTTCCAGAGGACGGGAATGAAAATGGCGGCCTCCCAGTCTCCAGCTGGAGGAGCCGAGAGCTTGGGTCCCCACTCCTCAGTGCGCCCTCAGAGAAAAAAGCCCAATCACTCCCGTCTCCCTGGCCTCTGCCGTGCTCCAAGCTCACCCAGCCTGTGACTGGTTCAAGGTAAACCCGAGCTGAGAGCTCACTCCTTGGCTCTGTCTCTTTAGCCGACTTCCCCAGTTTAATACCTGTGAGCTCTGTGCCACTCAGACACCCCCAATCCTTCTGTGACCCAGTGGGACCTAGGGCCACGCTGGCCCCGCGTGGGCTTCACCCCGGTTTAGCCTCTGGAGCTGTGTCCCTCAGTGGAGCAGACTTTTGAAAGTCCTGATTTTGTGCTCCGTTGTTCCGCCGCTTGCCGGGAGGGCCCCCGCCACCCGGTCTATTTTCCCGTCGCTTTGGATTAACTTCTCCGCAGGTCCTACCTTTCAGAAAGTGGTCGATTTTCTGTTTCTAGAATTGCTGTTCTTCCTCTCTTCGATCTCCTGTTGAATTTGTAGTTGTTTGCAATGGTTTGATAAGCTATCTAGCTGATCTCCTGCTACGTGATGTATTCTCAGCCTGCTACTTCTCTGCCATCTTCGATACTTGTATATTTTTAAACATACTTTAAAACAACTCATTTCTTGGTCTTCCTCTCTGTTCTCTAAATTGGATTGTATTTTTATTTTCTTCATTGAATTTGAAAATAATGTCTCTTGAGTACATTGGAGGTAAAACTCTAAGGTCTGTTTAGAGCTGCCTCTCCCTCAGTTTTGGTGCTGAAACAATTGTGTTAGACTATTTTATAGTAATGCTCTTCTGTTTAAAACATACAGTTGGAATGTACGGCGACGCCTGGGTGGCTCAGTTGGTTAAGTGGCTGCCTTCCGCTCAGGTCATGATCCCAGTGTCCTGGGATTGAGTCCCACATCGGGCTCCTTGCTTGGCAGGAGCCTGCTTCTCTCCCTGTCTCTGCCTGCCACTCTGTCTGCCTGTACTCGCTCTCGCGCACACTCTCTCTCTTTCTCTCTCTCTGACAAATAAATAAATAAAATCTTTTTTTAAAAAATTGGAACGTACGTTGTTTTAACTGTTCAGAGTAATAGCAAATGAAGTTCCTGGATCATTTCTTACTTGGAAATCTATGCAGCAAAAACTTGTGTTAGTTTCCAGTTTTATTTGTTCGTATTAGCTAGTTGATACCAACTGGTGACTGAGCTAACGCAGTAAAACTGAAGGGAGAGAAGAATGAAAATTTATATAAACAAATTGAGATCCTGTCTACTCTCAGACCACGTATCTGCTCTGTGTTTTTAATAATGCAAACACAGCATTCTAGGGAGAATATTAATAAAGGTAGTTTGACCCTCAGCTTGTTCATGCTTCCATATATGTGATTTAAGTTTTTTTTTTAATGGTAGGGATGAATAATCCTAGCATTGTAGTTCTGAAGGTTTATGAGCATTAACAGAATTGAAAGTTCTTCAGAATTCAAGTTCTTTGAAATAGCTTCTTTTTTTTTTTTTTTAAAGATTTTATTTATTTATTTGACAGAAATCACAAGTAGTCAGAGAGGCAGGCAGAGAGAGAGAGAGGGAAGCAGGCTCCCTGCTGAGCAGAGAGCCCGATGCGGGACTCGATCCCAGGACCCTGAGATCATGACCTGAGCCACCCAGGCGCCCTTGAAATAGCTTCTTTTGAGATAAATAGAATATTTGAGGATGAATTGCTCTCAGAGGAAGTTTGATTTACTTGATGTTACCGATCATTTATGTGACCCTAATCAGTATCCTCTTAACTTCTCAGTGGTCTCAATTGTTCTCCTAAGAGATTTTTTAATAACTTCTCCAGACTATCAGTGGTTGCTCCACTGTTAGGTTTTCCACTTGTTAGCATGCACATCTGAAATTAGAAGTAAATTAAAGCTAGAGATTAAACCTTTTGTTGTTGTTGTTGTTTAATTGCAGACTTAATTCAGTGCACAAATGAGATGAATGTGAACATCCCACAGTTGGCAGACAGTTTATTTGAAAGAACTACTAACAGTAGTTGGGTGGTGGTCTTCAAATCTCTCATTACAACTCATCATTTGATGGTGTATGGAAATGAGGTAAGCCATATTTTTAATTAACCATACTGCTGTGATGACAGTACAGCTTGATTCTCCCACTGAAATTTTAGGAACAACTTCAGCAGCCAATAATAACAGGTTAAAAGGGCAAAGTGACTAGGCAGAAATGTAATTGTAGATTGTACAATTTGAGGAGATGGTCTGTAAGTTGGGAAGCGAAAGTGGGTCAAAGCACAGAGGACTTATAATAATGGGATCAAGAAACAGAGATTAATCTCTAAAGGTAGGTTCTTTAAGCAGCACTGGTCTTTGTAGACCTTATGTGTAGATCTTACGTCTTTTTGCTTTATTGTTGCTCAGATGTCTGTCTCATTTCATCCAGTCTCTGGAACCACTTCACTTAGTTGAAAGCTATTATATTGAGGACTAAGATGGCATTTGCTGAGAGGGACTGTTTAAGGGTGCCTTAAGCAGAGGTGTGTCTTAAGTCTTCTTTGAAGTCTTCATTCCCCAAAAAGTTAACAAAAAGATGTGTAAACTTTTGCATTTTAACGTTGGAGAGAAATGTCTTGTTTTCCGTGATAGCCTAGCAACAGATTTTTTAGTTCTTCTCTTAAATGGTTTCCTCAGCCCTGTATACTTACTTGTAAAGTTGAGTTAAAGCAAACATTTAAAATTATGTTAAATATTTTAATGCGTGTAGATAAATCTACATTTAGTATGCACTTCAGAAAAATGCAGCCCACTGGTTGCTGAGAGATGGCTTCTGGAGAAATGGGGAGGGACTTTAGTTATTGGTATTAGACTTCTGAGCATAATGACTTTCCAACATCCATCACTTTACTCATTTTGGGCTTTTCAGTGATAAAGCTCTGCTGCAGCTTTGGCAGATATCAGAAAGCATCACTGAAGTTCAGAATTAAAGCAAGAATTTACCTATTTCATTGCAGCAGATCTTACTGTATGTACATTTTGGTGTTCCCTTCTGGCCCTTGTCCAGGAGTTATTTTTTTATAGCTACAATCAAAATTTAGATAAAATATTACATTTAGCTTTTTTATATAACATGAAACCATAAGCTTTTCCATATTCTGTTTTTTTTTTTTTAATATTTATCATTTTTAGTGACAATCTAATGGGTCACATATTCTATAATTTTCTTAACTTTCCCTTTCCTAGAAATTTTGCTTTCTGGTTATTATTATTTTTTAAAGATTATATTTATTTATTTGACAGACAGAGATCACAAGGAGAGGGAGAGAGGCAGACAGAGAGGGAGGAAGGGAAGCAGGCTCCCTGCTGAGCAGAGAGCCCAATGTGGGGCTCGATCCCAGAACCCTGGGATCATGACCTGAGCCGAAGGCAGAGGCTTTAACCCACCAAGCCACCCAGGCGCCCCCAAAAGTTATTTCCAGACGTGTTAGCTGAAATATGATTGCTTAGTCAATAGACTCGATCATTTTTAGAACATATGCTACTCGGTTGCTTTCTATTTTATTATAACCAGTGTACAAAGTCAATCAAAATATTTGGATATACTAGCTTTAATATAACTTGAAGCATTTTGATCTTAACTAGGGTAATAGTTTCTGTTTTTGTTGATACTTTGTTAAGATTATGATCATTCTGAAGAATTTCAGGCTTATTATATTTTTCACCTTTTTAAAAAATACTTATAGTTTATTCTTTAAAAAGTAAAAGCCACAAATACAACCAATTAGAATGCCAAATTAAGAGGAAAACTATTAATAATGGCTTTTAGAGACTGTAAAAAAGGTGAGAATATGGGGTGCCTGGGTGGCTCAGTGGGTTAAAGCCTCTGCCTTCGGCTCAGGTCATGATCCCAGGGTCCTGGGATCGAGCCCCACATTGGGCTCTCTGCTCAGCAGGGAGCCTGCTTCCTCCTCTCTCTCTGCCTGCCTCTCAGCCTACTTGTAATCTCTGCCTGTCAAAAAAAAAAAAAAAAAAAAAATCTTAAAAAAAAAGTGAGAATATTAGAAGTAAAACCTTGACAAAGGCAAAGAAACAAAATTGACTGTCATTCCTTACATTTGACTGACAGGAGAAGAGAGATGATAGCGTTTCTGTGTGGTTTTTAGATAAACCCATGTTTAATTTCCCTTAAGCTAAGACAAATGTGATGTTCTTCTCATTGACAGGTTTATTAGTCTTTGAGAAAGTATGCATATGATTTTACTGTGCTGTTGGTGTTGAGAATACTATTGGGAAAGGAGGAAACTGATCCCCTGTTCTGCCCCTGCCAGGGGACATTTGTCAAAACTGATGGGGATGGTCTTGGCACCCCTAGACAGAGGCCAAGGATGCTTCTAAATAATGCATATGGCAAACTTCCCACAATAAAGAATTATCACTGCTGAGAGGTGATATTGTCTTAGTATTTTAGATTAATTTTAGAGTTAATATTTTCTTAGTATTTTGTTCAAGATTTTATTTTTTTACTTCTGATGGGGAATCCTGGCAGAGGGAGAAGCAGACTCTCCGCTGAGCAGGGAGACCCGTTCAGGACTGGATCCCAGACCCCTGGGATCATGATTTGAGCTGTAGGCAGACACTTAATCAACTGAGCCATCTGGGGACCTTTTGTCTTGGGATATTTTAATACTTTTTTGCAACCAGTCATTTTAGGGTAAATGATGAAATGTGAGCCTTCAATTTACAAATTGTTTTTCAAAATCTTGGCTTGTTAGTTTGAGGTGAAGGCAGATGAACAAGATTAGGGGAGTGATGGTGTGTACCCTAATTGATTTAACCCTCTGCACACATTGAAAAAAAAAAAAAAAAAGGAAATTCTAAGGAGAAATGAAATTGAAAGGAATTAGCTATTTTAGAGGGTGTATAAAAAGGGAAGTTAAGGTTGTGTTCTGTGGTAAGTACTTTGGAGAGAATTTGGCAGAATTTTGAGATGACCTTTACACACATGCAGATTCAGCCATTCTACCCTAAGTTTATATCATGCTAAACTCCTATATGTTTGCACAGGGAGACCAATACAAAGATGCCTATGAAACATTGTTAATAATAGTGAAATTGGAAAGAACTTAAACATCCATGAAGAAATGAATACATAATGATATAGTAGATCACTTAAGTACTAGAACATCACTTTAAATGAGTGAACTAGATCTACATATATTAAATGGATAATTCTTGAGGAAAAGTTATTAAAAATTTTAAGCACATTGGAAAAGAATAAGTACGGTATGATTTTTCTGTAATTTTAAAATAGAAAAGAAAATCTGTACCTTGTATGGGTTAAATAGAAAAATTATAAAAATATGTGTTAGAGTGATAGATAACCTACTTCGGAAAAGTGATTGATTTTGAAGAGGAAAGGAAATGAGATAGAAGGCGTGCTTCAATAGACTCTTTAATGTTTTGTTTCTGTAAGATGATCTAAAGTAAATATGGCCTCAGTTTAATCTGGACAGTGGGTGAGGGGATATCTGTAATACTATTCTCTTGTATGATTGTAAGTATTTCATTCTTAAAAATGTCATAAAAGTATGGATCATCAGGTAGCTGTTTAAAGATGCCACTTAAGTGTGATTAGCTATAGCTCTAATAATGCTGTAGTAAAGCCAGAATTGCTGATTCCAGGGTAAAAGTGCCTATTTCCTTTTATTTTGATGCTTCTGCCAAAGCCATGAGCATTAGGCTTTAATAAATTCCTTTGTGCTAGTGACATATATGGATTATGTATTTAGGTTTGGTAACTTGTTAGTAGGACTGAGAATGAGAAATTTAAGTTAGATAAGCTTAACAGAATGTGTTAAACACATTCCCTTCCCCATTGTTGAATTAGAGGTTGTTAGATGACATTACCTTAATTTGATATAATCATTTGTTTGTTTTCCAGCGCTTTATTCAGTATTTGGCTTCAAGAAACACGCTGTTTAACTTAAGCAATTTTTTGGATAAAAGTGGATTGCAAGGTAAAGACAAGTTTTTCATTATAGAAAATCAACCCTGTATGATGACTACTGCAGAGTTGAACTCTGTCTTTTAGCTGTGGAGGAATCACATATTTTAGTGAAAGGTATAAGGAGGAAAAGACTGCCTTTTAATGTGATGATTACATTGACTTTAGTACTTGACACCTAGAACTGTAAGAAATAGAACTGGATAGTGGTTTCAGAGCATGGATTCTGGAATTTAACTGCCTGGGTTTTAGTCCCATCTTTACTACTAACCAACAGTGTGAATTTGAGCAACTTCACCTTTCTGGGTCTGCAGAGTCAGGAATAAAGATAGCACTTACTCTCTAGGGTTGTAAAGAGGCTTAATCTAGTTAATAAATGTAAAGTGCTTACAACAATGCCTGGCACACAGGAAACACTATGTAAGTATGAGATTTCATTGTTATTGTTGTTATTTTATGCTTTATTTTAAAAATGTAGCTGGGAATATTACATATTTTAGTAGCAAAGGTAAGTATGGTATGTTATTCGGATGAGTTACTCACTGATGATCACATCTGTTATTTATTCTACTTTTAATTTAGTAACTTGAGATTGCTATGTGCTCCATGCATGTTCTGTGTTACTGGGATCTGTTGTACTTAGCTCGAGAACTAGGCTGTTAACATTGTACACGGTCAAGTCTAGGAATGACATCATAAGGGACATACCATACGATTTGGGAATATTCAACAGTAGGGCTCAATCTGGGAAATGTCTTTGGAGAAGGGGAGATTTTTTGGGGGGCTTTGAAAGATGGACAAGGATGTGGGTTGGTTTAAGCAAAAGTACATAGATATACACAGATATGAAGGAGTATGGGATATTTAAGATTTGTAGAGCAAATGAATATGAATAGAATTTACAAGTGACGTATTGCAGGACATGTAGTGGCAGATGGCCTCCTTCAAGAAGCTGTTTGGGGCCAAAGTCAGACATGGAAGACTTTTATAGAGTTGGGGTTTTATAATGCAGTGAGAAACCATCAGAGTTTTTTGATTTGAGGAAGAAGGGGAGAGGGAGTGTGTGTTATAAAGAAATTGCCATAGGTCAGTACAGGTTGGATTAGAGTGATAAAGTCTTAAAGACATTGAGACTGTTCTGGTCCTTGTTCTGGTCACTAGTAGAAAGGTAGTAAGGACTAGAATAATGTGTCTTGTGGAGGTAACATCAATGGATTTAGTGACTAGCAGTGTTTGGGCTAGGGACTGCCCAGTTCAATACTTGTTCACTTTGGGCAGATGGGAGTATTAATTAGAATGAATCAAATACCCTATCTTCCAGCGATTTTGGAAGGCCAGTAATCTCTACATAGGACTGAGTGTTATAAGACTGATTTTTCTTTAAGAGGAGCAGTACTCTCAGTAGTTAAGAATAAATTAGCAGTAGAATACCTTTTTCAAGTAAAACCTTAAATAGACACCAGAAATATGTAGCAGATAAAACTGGAGTTGGTCTCTTCTCAGGGATATGGAAGAAAGTACTTGCTCGTATTTTTTATTCTGTTCCCCTTCATTCACTTCATTAGAAGTTAAGAATCTCTGGAAAACAGTTTGCAAACCACTACTCAAAAGCAGAGTATATGCATTTGTCCAAATGGGGAATTTTTGGTGCCTTATTAGCTACTGATTTTCTACTTTCTTAAGATGGAAATTAAGCACTTCTAGTAATAAGGTTTTAGGACTTTTGTTCCTTTTATGTAGATATCATTTTTTAGGCCTTTTATTTAAAGCTCCTGTTCTGTAGAGAAAGCCCAGAAAGTAAATAAAAGCATGTGATTCAGTGGTTTTGACCAATAATTTTTATTTCATATGTATTTTGTTGGGTGAAGTCTATTATGTATGTGTGTGTGTGTATACATAGTATATATATTATGTATATATATGTGGGGGGTGTGTTTGTGTGTATGTATATATATACACATGCACACACTGGATGTTATACTGGGTGTGTATAAGTATAAATAAGCCTCTAGTGAGTTAAACACTGTACATCAAAGAGGTAGAAACTAAACACGGAATAAGAGTATTATGGGAACACAGTGTTCAGGGAAAGTGTCAGAAACTAAAAGAGGTAGGGAATATATGTAACACCTTATACAATACAGTAGTAGTTACAAGAATATATGAGGGCAGTCATTTCTTTTTTCCATTTTATTCATTGGTTTTTCTCCAGCAGCACTGAGTAGGCACTCAATAAATATTTGCTGAATAAATGAATTGGTAATGATGTTAAATCCAGTCACAGAAATGATACCTTTTGCTATTGTCTTTTAAAGTTGTAGAGATCATCAAATAAAGTGAAATTTATTAGATGAAGATGAGCTAAAATAAGATGGACCTGCTTTTTAATGAGTAGCAAAAGTTGTAGACTCCTTGAGCAAAGCAATAATTAAAATAAAAGTTGCTTTTTAAATAACATTGATTTGATTTTATGTTGCTGAAGTTTTCAAATCTCATGATTATGATAAAATCTTAGTGAAAGTTTTATCAAAAATATCCCTCTAGTTTCTTAAGCTTTAAACTTGCGTATTGCTGTTTTTTTCATTGTACTATGCAGTAATTTAATGCACTTCTTACAGATTGGCATATGTAAGTTTGGTTGTTACAAATAATACACAACTGAAGATTTCATAAGTATGAAAATTATAAAATTGCTAAATGATTTGAGGACAGGGGCTTATGGTCCCATAGGATGTTAAATTTGAATTATGAGGTTATCAAAGAGTATTTAAGAGAACACAGTTTTCCAGTTGTGGTAGGAATGCTGGTTAGAGGTAAAATAGAAATATTTATTAGTGAAATTATAAGTGGAGGGAGGTTTTTCAAAGCCACATAGGGCTTTCCTGACTTAAAACATGTGAGGTCTTAGAGATTTTAATGTGATACTATTATTAGTCACAATATACATCGTTAGATTGAGTTGGGATATCAAGATATTGTCATTGGATGAAATAAGTTGGTTTTCTAAGCAAATTGGGATTTCAGTAATTTGTTAAAACATTTTTTGTTTCTTACAGGGTATGACATGTCTACATTTATTAGGCGGTATAGTAGATATCTCAATGAAAAAGCAGTTTCATACAGACAAGTTGCATTTGATTTCACAAAAGTGAAAAGGGGGTGAGTTAACCTTTCTTTTTTTTTTTAATATCTGGTGTATTTGGCTATTTTAAAATGTAAACCATAGAAATTATTAAGTTACAAATTGTGAAATGTTAGACCAGTTTTGAATGATGAATTTATATTTCTTTGAAGTACATCATAAGCTTTTTGTGCTACGATAACAGCTTTATTGAGATACGATTCACACAATCTAGAATTCACTCTTTTAAAGTATATAATTAAGTGGGTTTTAGTATATTACAAAGTTGTGCCACATTACTGTCTAATCTCGGAACATTTCGTCATTTCTGGAAGAAGCCTCACACCCATTAGGAATCACTTCCCATTTCCATCTTCCTTCAGACCCTGGCAGCTACAAATCTACTTTGTGTTTATGGATTTGCCTATTCTGGATATTTTATGTAAATGAAATCATACGTTACGTGGCCTTTTGAGTCTGGCTTTTCTCACCTAGCAAAATGTATTCAAGTTGTAGCATCCTTGTTGCAGTGTGGATTGCTACCTGATACAACCTGGTATATAGATTTTTCTTGGGGTATATGATAGATGAGCTTAGGAAAAAGCCACTAAAGGGGCACCTGGGTGGCTCAGTGGGTTAAAGCCTCTGCCTCTGACTCAGGTCATGGTCCCAGGATCTTGGGATCAAGCCCCACATCAGTCTCTCTGCTCAGTGGGAAGCCTGCTTTTCCCTCCCTCTGCCTGCCTCTCTGCCTACTTGTGATCTCTGTCTGTCAAATAAATTAATAAAATCTTAAAAAAAAAAAAGTAAAAGCCAATAAAGACATTCTTTTCTTTCTTTCTTTTTGTTTTTTTTTTTTTTTTTTTTTAGATTTTATTTATTTATTTGACAGAGAGAAATCACAAGTAGATGGAGAGGCAGGCAGAGAGAGAGGGAAGCAGGCTCCCTGCTGAGCAGAGAGCCCGATGCGGGACTCAATTCCAGGACCCTGAGATCATGACCTGTGCCGAAGGCAGCGGCTTAACCCACTGAGCCACCCAGGCGCCCCCAATAAAGACATTCTTAAGGGGCATTGGTGACCCTTATAGCTCTAAAGGACTGCCCTAAGGGGAATCTGGCGTCTGCAGAAATATTTTGATAAATGCCTTTCTGAATTTCCCTACTGCTCAAATCTCTAAGCAATTAATGTTTTCTTTAAATTGTTCTCTTGAAATGTTAAATTATTAGACTTCAATGGAAAATTTAATACAAATGTAGAAATAACTACTTGGTTATTTAACCATTAGTTTTTAAAGATTTTATTTATTTATTTGAGAGAGTGTGCTTATGAGTGCAGGAACAGGGGGAGGAGCAGAGGTATAGGGAGATTAATCTCCAGCAGAATGCAGATCTGGTGAATGCAGATCCTGAAGTGGGGCTCAGTCCCACAACTGGGAGACCATGACCTGAGCCAAAGCAAGAGTCTGATGCCCGACTGAGCCACCTAGGCACCTCAGCATTTTTATCTTTAAATTTTTTAAATTTTTATTTTTAAAAGATTTTATTTATTTGAGAGAGAGTTTGCCTGCACGTGCAGGGTGGGGTCGGGGGCGAGGAGGGGTGGGAGGGAGGCAGAGGGAGAGAATACCAAGCAGATTCTGGGCTGAGCATGGAGCCTGACTCAGCTTGATCCCATGAGTGAGAGATCATGACCTGAGCTCAAACCAAGAGTCAGACCCTTAACGAACTGAGCCACCCTGGCGACTCTAGGCATATCTTATTTATTTATTTAATCTGTTTTATTTTTTTACTTATTTATTTATTTGTCAGAGAGATAGAGAGAGTACAGGGAGGCAGAGTGACAGGCAGAGGGAGAAGCAGGCTCCCTGAGGAGCAAGGAGCCTGATGTGGGATTCGATCCCAGGACGCTGGGATCATGACCTGAGCCGAAGGCAGCTGCTTAACTGACTGAGCCACACAGGCATCCCACTAGGCATCTTTAAATCCTAAATGTTCTGTGTACCTATTAGGAGTTGATTAGTTTGGAATTTACCAAAACTAAATTCCACAGATTTTGTTTCCTATCTTAAAGTACTTTGTTGTTTGTGAGATGATAATAGAGGAGCTCGTCTTAAAAATCTGGTTCTTAATTCCAGTATTCTGTCCCATGAACCATTTTCCATTTTGACTTCTGTAATATTTCACTATAAAGTATGTTCAGTAAAACTAATCTTCAGGAATTTGTAGATTTCATATTAATAGATTTTTAAAAGTGTTTTATTTATTTATTTGACAGAGAGACACACAGCGAGAGAGGGAATACAAGCAGGGAGAGTAGGAGAGGGAGAAGCAGGCTTCCCACCGAGCAGGGAGCCCGATGTAGGGCTTGATCCCAGAACTCTGGGCCAAAGCAGATGCTTAACGACTGAGCCACTCAGTCACCCCCATGTTAATAGATTTTTTAAAGTAGTAACTTTTTTCCTAATCTGAAGGGCTAGTTTTGAGATTGAGGAGAGTTGCTGCACTCTGTATTTAATAGAGCAGACTTTTATTATTTGGCTGAGAACAGCCTTGATTAATCACAATATATTTAGTATTGACATAAAGGAAACTACTCTTAAAGGGAAAGGAAAGTGAATTAAGGAGCCATAATTGAGTGAACCAAGAAGCACAAAATTGACAAATACACATACATATATATTCATCAGATCATGTATATAAGGAAGAAAAAATAATGGGACATTAGGGTATAAGTTGAGAAAGTGACAGTGCTTGAAATGTATCATATTATGGCTGAACCTCAGTGAGTTGTTTTATTTTTGGAGAGGATTTGTGTGGTAAATAGTAAAGTTTTACTTACTGGGGTAATAATTTTGTATGTTTGGTATATGTAAACCAGTATACACATCTAACATTTTAATAGAAAACAACAAATTGGCCTTTATAAAAGTTATACCAAATTATTGACTTAAATACAGTTATAGACACCTCTATACTCTTCCATCCTCATGAAAAGGTATCTTACTGGGTGTTCATTTTACACTGAGTACTGAGTGATTGAATAATTCAATAAATGGTGATGCTGAGCCTCTTTGTCTCTTAAAATGCAATCCATACCTTGTTCATTGCCTTTCAGTATCTTTTGCCCCCTTCTTATTCGGTATTTTATTCTTTCCTGTTGTGTTTAATGTTAAGAGGTCACACGCTATTTATTATTATTTTTTTAAAGATTTTATTTATTCATTTTTAGAAAGAGTGTGCACGCACAAGCAGTGGGAGTGTCACCAACCATGCATCCCTCCCTCCCAGGCTGTTCAGTCAGATTAATCTGGGTTTGAATTCTAACTTCACTCCAGTTAGATGAGGAATTTTAGTAACATACTTCAGCCAGCTTGCTCACTTTTAAAAAATAATTTTATTTTGAAATAATTTCACTTCCAGAAATGCTGCAAGAATAATATAGGTAATATAGGTAACTCCGAGAAGCAGGAAGCCAGATGTGAGGCTTGATCCCAGGACTCTGGGATCATGACCTGAGCTGAAGGCAGACGCTTAGTGACTGAGCTACCCAGGTGCCCCCAAGGATCTTTTTATTACATATCCATCATGCTACTTTTTTTCCGTATGGCACTTACACTGATAGTATTTGTACAGGACGATGGACTAAATTAAGAACACTTCTTGAGGCTGAAGGGTTAAGGATTGATATCTTGGTGCATAGCCTATTTGTACTGTTTGCTCTGGCACAGTGGAGAAGCCTTGATTTAAGTTCTCAATTATTTCATCTGTAAGATGTAAAACAGTGATATTACTAGTCTGTTAGGATCGTAGTAAGAATTAAATACTGTGTGTAATGCTTAGTACGTGGCAAACATTCCAACAAATAAGCTTTTGGTTTATTGGGAAAATAAATTGTTATGAGTTACAAGTTATATTCTCTCTTTTTTAAACATTATGAAAAGTTTTAAAATCTTCTGAGTAGTCTTTTATTTTTATGGCTTTTCTCTTTTTAAGGATACTCAAAATGAGCTTTTCTACCCCCAAAATGATCAATTGCCTATTCATGTTTTCATTGTATATATTTATGGATATAGTATTTTATGTTAAAGTCTTCGATTCATTTGTAACATATCTTGGTATAAAAAACGTGAGGTGGAGATCAGCTATATTTTCTAATAGAAGTATAGGATATTAAAAAATTAAGATGAATTAACCAGTAATGGTTAAATGACTTTTTGCTTATAAGTACTGCCTTCTTTAAATAAAGCCTCTTTTTTTGTTATTTTGGTAAATACTTAGTCATTCTTCAATAATTCACTCAAACATCATTTCTTTGAGGAAATCTTATTTCTGTTGTTAGATTTTATGTTAACATGTCGCCTCCTTGAGGGCAATATAACCTTAGTCATAATATATCTTCAGGACTTACCACAGTGTGTAAACATAGTAGGTGTTTAGCCGTTTTTGGAAAGATGACTAGAGCAATTTGTAAATAGTATATTAAATAGTTTTTTTTTTAAGATTTTTTATTTTATTTATTTGACATAGATTGCAAGTAAGCGGAGAGGCAGGCAGAGAGAGAGGGGAAGCAGGCTCCCTGCTGAGCAGAGAGCCTGATGTGGGGCTTTGTCCCAGGACCCTGAGATCATGACCTGAGCCAAAGGTAGAGGCTTCACCCGCTGAGCCACCCAGGCGCCCAGTATTAAATAGTTCAATGAAAAATGGATCCAGTTGCCTGTAGATTGATCTTTTCAGTTGGTTATTAAATATCAGTCCCTGTATTTTCTTTTTAACATTCCACTTTTTGATAGTACTAACTTAAAATTGAATTACCTTGAATTCTGAATTGGTTTGATTCAAAGTATCAAGACACTACTATATAATGAGCAAAAGACAGAGTAATCCAGGTATTTTCTGTAAATAAGGACATGGGACCAGCCTTTAATCCATTGCTTTTTTATTTGAGAAACAAGTATCTGAATTTAATTATAATGTATTTAAGAAGTCCTAAAACTGGATGTTCTGTATGGAGTATGAATTGTCCTGTATTTGGTCTGAATCATATTAAAGCACTTGGGTTTGTGAATTATTTGAGTCTTTTAAAGTCTAATAAAAGCGTTTGGTAGTTGTGAGGATTTTTCTTAATTGAGAAATTTGAAGTTCTTTGGAAAGACATGATATGGGAGCTAGTGAGAGAAGGGGAATCAAAATTGTCCCTAGGGTTTCTGGTGTAAGTCCCTGGGGAGATGGGCACCTTTTACTGGGAAGATTTGGAGTAGAGTAGAATTGGGCATAGTGGTACAACATTAAGGATTTTGTTTTGGAAATACTAGTTTTGACATGCCTGTTATTTATACAAGATGAGATATGAAGTGGGCAATTAGACATACTAACTTGGAACTTGGGAGTTCTGGTCTAGGAGTATAAGTCTGTCATTGGCATCTTGGCGATTTCTGTGTTGGGAATGACAGATTACTTGGGGGTTTAAGCATAGAGTAGAGGATGGGGCCAAGAACACTTTAAGGTACAAAAACATGTATTTTAGAGGATGAGTAAAGAATGAGGAGCCAGCAAGACACGGAAAATGTGATAGTGAAGAAAACACTGTAAGTCTAGTCATATAATTTTAGACAAGTACCCGTTGGAGAATCAACATGGATTTTCTACTACATGACCTAAACCAGTGCATTTTAACTGAAGTTGAGAGGAGTGGCTGTTTATAAGTAAATGTAGGTCATTTGTAAATTAGAGAAAGTCTACACACTTTCTGGAAGTGATTTTTTTTTTTTTCTGACAAAAGGTTATGAACAGCACTGTTCTTGAGTCTAATATACCTGTGTTTACATAATGATCCTACCACCTATTATTTCTCTGACCTTAAGACAGTCATATATCTCAAGGAACCTAAAACTTCATCAAACAAAATGGGAATAGTCTATCTATAGGATTTTGGTGAGCATTTGAAAAACATACACCAACCCTTAAAATGGAGCCTGATGTTCATTGTGTACCTTAGCCCCAGGTACCTCTTATCTAGTGTTTTGGGGACTACTTTTGTAAAATTCTAGTTTTTTCTGACACTGCTAATATTTCTTATATCTTTAGACTAAATATCTAAAGTAATATTTAAATCTTTGGGAAATTTTAATAGAATATTTAGAAGCATTCCTCTTAAATATCATATATTTTAATGGCTTATAAGTCCTTGCTGTTTGAGTCATAAATAAAATCTCTTAAATAAAGCAGCGCTTCCTCTAACTTGAGTTCATCTCCTGGCTCCATCATGTCCGAAATGTTTAGTGATTTGAGGCCAATGATTGATTTCTTTCTTTCTTTCTTTTTCAATTAAAAAAAAAAATCTGTAGAACTGCCCTTTACACACGAGTGGTGTGAGGATCAGATGATTCCTCATGTGAAAAATGTGCTATAAATCTGGCTGTATAATGTAAGCTTTGATTTTTATGTCTAATGTTTTTACACTTTTTTTTTTAAGTTCTTTGATGTTGGACATACAGTGTTTCCTGTTTTGTTTTTTCTCTGTATGACTTTTGTTGAAATGTCAGGTTTGATAATGATTTAAAAATACGTGATGTTTTATAGCAACTTGTTTTCTTTAGAGAACCAGATGAGAGCTTAAAATGTAGATTTAACAACAGTTCTTTCTTTTTTTTGTTTTTTTAATTTAAAAACAGGGCTGATGGTGTTATGAGAACAATGAACACAGAAAAACTCCTAAAAACTGTACCAATTATTCAAAATCAGATGGATGCCCTTCTTGATTTTAATGTAAGTTGATTGTACAAATGCTTTTATAAAATTTTAAGATTTAAAAACTATGCATTTATTTATTTATTTATTTATTTTTAAAAGATATTATTTGTTTGACAGAGATCACAAGTAGGCAGAGAGGCAGGCAGAGAGAGGAAGGGAAGCAGGCTCCCTGCTGAGCGGAGAGCCCAATGAGGGCCTCTATCCCAGGACCCTGGGATCATGATCTGAGCCGAAGGAGAGGCTTTAACCCCCTGAGCCACCCAGGCACCCCTAAAAAAATACATTATTGATCACAGTCTTTATTCTCAAGTTTTCGTAAACTCTTAATTTTTTCACATTAATATCCTGTTTGGCTATGGACTCTCTATAAATGTGGTCCCACCCTACATAAGTTTGAAATCTTATTATTTTTTTAGATTTGCTCTGACTTGTTTGGTGTTGCTTCTCTAGCTCTAGAATTATAAGGTATACTAGCTAAAGAAAGTGATAGGTGAAAGGATTGATCTGAAAATCAAAATTTTTTTGATAAAGATTTTTAGATTTTAAAAATAGGTAATATTCTTTATGAATAGCCAATATAATATTTCACCTTTGTCTGCATTGTAGGACCAAAAGCATATCAGTTATTAACAAATACAGGGAAGTTCAAGTACACTTGTTACACACACACACACACACACACACACACACACACACAACAGCTTGATATATGTATGTAGCTGTTGCTGAAAGCATTGTGTTCCCTGAAAGTTTTATTTCAATGACCATTATTTAAACCAAGTTACCAGCCTTGTCATTTGTTTGTGATATGTGAGGTGTTAGCATTTTCAAATCTGTTCTTTTGGGGGGCATCTGTCTTGAGACATTTTTATTTTAGAGCTTATATAAGTACAGGTTAGTGAATGAAACTTTGAAAATTTCATACTCAAATAGATTTTTCCTTTAACTTGTGCTGTTAATTGATAGTCTTCAAAGTTCTTGAGGGCAGGGACCAGGTCTGCTTTTTCTCTACTATGTCTCCATTGTCAGGAGTATGTGGTGCATAGAGTGCATGTTGAATAAACAATAAATGAATTCTGTAGATGCTTCATAGACTGAAATAGGTTATTAAACTATGGCTTACTGCCTGTTTATATGGCTTGTGAGCTAACAATAATTTTTACATTTTTAAATGGTTGAAAATAATTTTAAAGAAAATATTTTTGACTGGTGAAAATTATATGAAATTTCAATTCAGTTTCTATAATAATATTATAATACAACCAGGCTCACTGGCTTACATATTGTTTATGGATGCTTTTTTGATGTAATAACAGAACTGAGTAGTTGTGACTGAAACCGTGTAATTTGCAAAATCTAAAGTATTTACATTCAGGTCCTTTACAGAAAATGTTTGCTTATCTCTAGTGACATATAAGGGACATAAGACATAGGGGATTGGGGTAACTATGGAGCTTTATTTTGGTTTTTATTAGAGAGAGGGTCCAACTGTGAAACTTACTTCACCTGATGAATTATGAATATTTTTATAGAACTGTGTTCTTTTCAGTGTCTCTATTGTCCTTCATTGCATGTAACAATTTGCCTGATGTTCCTTTTGACAGGGATTTGGAGTTTTTCTGATTTTTTTAAATTCAGAAAATGAATGGGAAGAAACCAGAGACGGGGACACACTAAATTCTATTTGTGTGTTAGTGTGTGTTACCTATCCATTTATAAACCTAATTCTGTAGGGTTAATGCCTAGAAAAGATTGGTGGATCAAAGGACATAAACACTTAAATTTTTAATAAATACTGCCAAGTTACATTACAAAAGGATTAAGCCCAGTCACTTGTCAACAACTGCCTGTTTTTCTTCATCCTTGTTGCCACGGAGTAATAGCTTGTTTTGGTATCTCCTAGTCTGGTGCTAAAGAAAGGATAGTTCTAGTCTAGCGTAATTATTATATTTTAATTTACCTGATAAGGGAAGTCTTTTCAACATGATTATGTGAATTGTCTGTCATTTGCTTCATTATTAGGATTCTCTGTAATGGAAGTCAACCTTGTTAGAGATTTTGCAAGTATTTACCAATTTGTTGTTTACTGTTCAACTTTGTGCTTATGTTTTTCTATACCTAAAAACAAGTTAATTGGTTCATTCTTTTGATTAATTTCTTGAGATGAAACTAAAGGTATTTCTAGCATTTTTGATAGACAAATAGGTGCTGGGGTTTTTTGTTGTTGTTACATCATAATTTAGTAATATTCTTTATGTGTAAGGTACTATACTGTTCACAGTCAGTGTATCATTTAATTCCCCCATATGAAATAGAAATACTATCCTAGCCATTGTGAAGGTGTTTGTTTATAATATTGGAAAAAGGTGTATTTAAAAAAATACATTTCTTCTACCTAGTTTAGCTTTGTGCCTTGGTGATTGCCTAGGAATTTCAGAAGTTATAGGGTACTTTTGTTCTTTGTGACTTATTTCTGAATTAAATTGAATGTTAACAGAATTTTTGTTTGCTTGTGCCTGAACTCTTGACAGATTTTTACGCTATTTGGATGTAACTCTGATTGCAAGAAATAAATGTCTTTTTCTCTAATACACTTAAATGTTTGAGTTTGCAGTTTTTGAAGGAAGTTTTTGTCATTTAATACATAGATTGGCTCATCTTTTTTTTTCCCCCCCTTAGGTTAATAGTAATGAACTTACAAATGGGGTAATAAATGCTGCCTTCATGCTCCTGTTCAAAGATGCCATTAGACTGTTTGCAGCATACAATGAAGGAATTATAAACCTGTTGGGTAAATATTGCTGTAGTTTATTGTTGTTGCTATTCTTTTAAGATTTTATTTGTTTATTTGAGAGAGGGAGAGAAAGCACAGCCAGGGGTAGGAACAGAAGGAGAGGGAGAGGCAGATTCCCCACTGAGGGGGTCCAGTGCAGGGCTTGATCTCAGGACCCTGGGATCATGACCTGAATCGAAGCCAGACACTTAACAGACTGAGCCACCCATGCCCTTCCAACACTGTTGTAGTTTAATAACATTTTATTTTTTTTAATCTTGTGTCCGGTTGATAAATAATGTGTGAGTTGTTACTTCGAGCTGCCTAACCACTCGTTGGGTTATTGATGACAATTTATTTGGAGAAAAGATTTTTATACCTGATTATGGGTTAAGTGATTAAATACTTCTTTTTACAACTAGAAGGTTCAACTGGATGAAATTCATTTTTTTTAAAGATTTACTTATTTTAGAGTGAGTGTGCGCTTATGCACACACAGGTGCATACCTAAGTGGGGTCGGGTGTGAGGGGTTAATGGAGTGAAAGGGGATGGAGGGGAAGAGGGAGAGAGACAAAGAATCCCTAAGCAGACTTCCCACTAAGTAGGGGGCCTTGTGCTGAACTTGATCCCAGGACCCTGAGATCATGACCTGGGCCAAAATCAAGAGCCAGCCGCTCAACCAGCTGAGCCACCCAGGTGCTCCTAGATGAACTTTGTTTTTTTACATATATCTGTGGTTTTTTCCTATTAGTTTTACTATTTTTTAAAATATAAAATCCCCTTAAAATTAAGTTGGCGTTTTTTCTCTGCCAGAAAAATCTACTTCCTCACAATTTACTCCATAAAGAATTTCAATTGTAAAATAGATGTTTGTTCTAAGCCTAATTTTAAAATTGATCATTATTTTAAATGCATTAGACATTTATTTTTTGGGATGCCTTTCACTTTTTGAGGCGTTTTATGAATGTGTATATTCATTATATACAGAATGCAGTTAAATATATATATAGAATGTGGTTAATTTTGCCAAGAAATTATCATTTTTTTCTGTGGGACTTGGATGGAGTACACAAGTTAACAGTTTAAAGAGTACCTAAGTATCAAGTGTCAGGTATCAAATGTGTTCACTCCATTGTGCTTGTTTTCCCTCCCCTCCCCTTTAAAAAAAAAATTATTTAAATTTGCTTTTGATGAGCTTATTCACAACTTACTTCCTTTAGGAATGTTTTAATTTATGATGATAGGGAAATTGAACTTACTGTTTCTTAGGTAAAAGATAGAAGGTTTTAATTTGAATCTCCCTATATATTATGGAGTATTATGCCTCCCTCAGAAAGGACAAATACCCAGCTTTTGTAGCAACATGGATGGGACTGGAAGAGATTATGCTGAATGAAATAAGTCAAGCAGAGAGAGTCAATTATCATATGGTTTCACTTATTTGTGGAGCATAACAAATAGCATGGAGGACATGGGGAGTTAGGAGAAGGGAGTTGGGGGAAATTGGAAGGGGAGGTGAACCATGAGAGACTATGGACTCTGAAAAACAATCTAAGGGTTTTGAAGGGGTGGGGGGTGGGAGGTTGGGGGAGCCAGATGGTGGGTATTAGGGAGGGCATGGATTACATGGAGCACTGGGTGTGGTGCAAGAATAATGAATACTGTTATGCTGAAAATAAATAAATTTTTAAAAAAGGGGAAAAAATAAAATATATTTCAAAGAGGGAAAAACAAACAAACAAATAAATAAATAAATAAAATCTTAAAAAAAAAAAGATAGAATGTTTTCTATAGAGTTTTGGGAATCTGTCTTAAGACCTTGTGATGGGTATAAATGAAGCTCTTTGTTGCTGTTCATATAGTAAGTTTAAGTTTTCCAGATGACATTTGGACATGATAAAGTTGCCATCTTTGTTAATATGTTACTAGTAAGAATATTTGGAAGTAGAACTTAATGCTGTTTTAAATGGAGAAAAGTATAACGTGTTAACAAAAAATACAAATTATATTTAGGAAATTGTGAGGTAAGGAATTTTATAGAACAAACTAGTAATACAGGCGAAGTCAAATGATTTTTCTGTTTTGATATAATAGTACCTCTGTTTTAATTTGCTTTAAATGTCTAAGCTAATATAACACAATATTTTTCCTGTAGGGTGAGTGTGTTCTCTGAGACACCTATATCATCTCTTTGGGGCTATTACTTAATCCTTTTCCTTTTTGAGTGTTCTGTTTTGATGTGAACAAAAGTGTTTTCATTTACTTTTGGCAGAAAAATATTTTGATATGAAAAAGAACCAGTGCAAAGAAGGTCTCGACATCTATAAGAAGTTCCTGACTAGGATGACAAGAATCTCAGAATTTCTCAAAGTTGCAGAGGTAAACTGTCCTTAACTGTCGTTAAGTATAGATTTTAAAGAAATAAGGCATTATCCAAATGAAAGAAACATCTTAAATATGATAAAGTATATATTTAATAATATCCATATGCTGTTGTTGAATCCTTTGTTACGGTATGAATATGATGTGATATTGAATAAGATATATCCTGTATATTTAATTCAATATTCAATATTGAAAGGTATCTATTTTTAAATTGTTTATTTCTCTGCAAAATCAGGTAGGTGGTACATAATGGTGGCAGAGATTTTTATGTTTGACATTAGCCATGTATTTTAGCATATTTGTCCTGGTAGGTGATAGAGAATATTCAGTGTGAGTTCAAGTCTTTTTCCTCCAGTGAGACTTGTAGATAGGGTCACATGGTTCATAGAGTTTTGTTCCCTTACAGAAATGAATTTAGTGTATATATTGTTTATCATTGATTATGAAAACCGTGAATGTAAGTTGTAGGAAAATTTTATAGATCTATTTAAAAAATAATTTTCTGTATTTCTAGAATAGTGTTATACTACTTTACTTAAAATTGTTCTTTTTTTTTTTTCATTCCTCAGTCTAATGTATTAATGGTAAATACAGTTTAATAGAAAATTTTCCTCAAGAGGTTTTTTTTCCCCTGTAAGAAAACACAGAATATTTTAAAAGAATGTTAGCCTGAGCCAACATTTTAATTTTTTAGTAAGCTCATTACGAATGATAAACTTTAAGATAATTCATAACATTTCTGTATCAGTCTATAGAAATTGTTCTTAGCCATCAACTGATAACCTCTTTGCATTTTTTATTCACGACACCCAGAAAACGTTTTTTCCCTAGTGTGGTTTTAATTCTGCAATAGGTGTTATAAACTTTGGTGCTTATGTCCAAGTTTGAACCCTGATTTCAGCCATACCATCTTGATGCAGGTGTTAATCTTGGTATCCCATGATTTCCTCATCTGTAAAAGGGGTTTTCAGTAGTACTTACCTCACTGGGTTGTTTTAAAATTGCTCAGAACAGTATCTGACTTCTAATTTGTGTCCTGAAGACATTTACTATTATTTTTATTCTCTGCCACCTTGAGAAAGCACTTATTGGAATGCAAATGAATGTCAGTAGTGGTCTTTTAAGGATAATTAATCTAATATATATTTTATAGGAATTTTATATTATACATTTATCTTTTCCAATGAAAAGAAAGTAATCTATAACCTTCAGTTCAGAATCCAGCAGATGTCTTATTTTGAGAACTCTTGGCCCAAGTGATTTTTTTTTCTGTATTGATGTGTGCAAAAGATTTTTACAGGTAGCTAAATGGTGTTTGAAAAGTGTAGTTCATTAATTTTGGCAAATAAAGGAAGGATTTAGTTAGTTTAGACAAAAATATTTTAAGTTGTTTAAACTGTCCGAAACATCTTACTGAGGAATTTATCTTTTGCCAGAAACCATAATAAAAATAGTAAGAAGCTAATAAAACCCTGCTTTTAAAAAAATAATTTTCTGGTATCGTCACAGAAGGCATTTGTGTTGTGGTAATTCTTAACAGGCATTGCACAGAGCTTGCACAGCGGCAGCTTTCAAAGTTTTTGTTTGTTTTCCCTTTGTACTCTCTACCCATCACCAGTAGAGATGTCTTGCTTGCTAGGATAATTTTGGATGATGACTGGGCTATAACTCATCAGTTATATCAGAGTAGTTAATGTGGAACTAGCAAGTTGGTGAGTCTAGCTCTATTACCATAGTGATATTTCATTCTGTAGCAGATGAAATAGAATAAAACAGGACAATGAGACCTTTGAAGAAAATAGCTTTACATTAGCTCTTTTATGAAGTCCACTGAAGTTTGTATTGGATTTAAAGTATCTCTCAAGGAGAAATCAGTGTATTCCCCCCCCCCCATTTCTTTTGGGTCAGTCATATACTAAAATAAGAAGAAGGTAGTGTTTGGGACCCCAGGGTGGCTCAGTTGGTTAAGCGCTTGCCTTCAGCTCAGGTCATGATCCCTGGGTTCTGGGATCTGGTCCACATCAGGATCCTTGCTCGGCGGGGAGCCAGCCTCTCCCTCTGCCTCTGCCTGCCACTCCCCCTGCTTGTGCAGACTCTCTCTCCCTCTCTTTCTGACAAATAAATAAAATCTTTAAAAAAAAAAGGTACTGTATTTACTATGTTTCCAGTAAATTCTTAATGTTTTAAGATAAATTCTTAAATGTTTTAATTTGTTGACTTTTCCCTTCTTTGCATTTGATAGTTGTAGTTATTGACTTTAATTTTAAGCCTTTATTTACCAACAGTTGTTCTGGTCTGAGATGAAATAGACCATCTGCTCCATATGATGTGAGAAATAAAATATTCTTTCATTAGACTGTCTTTGGGCTTGCAGATTGTGACAGCATAGCTTACATAGGTGCTCAGAAGAGATGGAGATGGTAACTTAATAGTCTTACTGAATTTCAGCTCTAGTTCTCCGTTTATGACTTTCAGAGCCATTAAAGAACATCTAAGCCCTTAGGAATATTGAATGATACCTCTGGATATTAAATAGTCTTCTAATTTTAAAGATTATCTATCTAGAATATTGTTCACAGTACTATCTGTAAATTTCATTTTCTAAATTTTTAATATTTATTATAATTTTGTTTATTAAATAAAATGCTTCTGCTTCTTGCAGCAAGTCGGAATTGACAGAGGTGATATACCAGACCTTTCACAGGTAAATATATTGCTATAATATCATTTCACTGTCTCCTGTCTTTCCCTGTATTGCTAGGTGTGAAGGGTACAAAGATGAACAATAGGCAACTCCTGCTGTCAAGGAGATCAGAGTAATTTTCTTGACAGATTTTAACATGATACATTGCCTACTGTTGTGCTAGCATTTTGATCTCTTCATCTCTTATGTAGGTGGAGCTAGCCATTGCTATACCATTCCTTTAGTTTATTCCCTTTAATTTCCAGTTCAAAGCCCAGTTTTAATTTAGGATTCTGTAGCCTAGTAGTTAAATATCTAAACGTTCAGCTCAGGTGTACCTTAGACTATATGTGATCTTAGGCAAGATACTTAAATTTCACTGTCTCGGGTTGTTCATTTGTAAAATGGATATAATACTAGTGTCTTCCTCATGGACTCAGTAATTACATACAAGGTAGTTAGCATGGTGTCTGTTTTGCTGTAATAGCTTTTTAAATGTTAATCACTTTCAGCATTTTCATCTCTGACAAGAGCTCCTGGGAGTCACATTTTGTTGAGATTAGGGAGTGGTGTACATATGTACTCAGTTCAACATAGTTAATGTTATAATCCAGTATTTTTGGTTTTAATTGGTCTTCTACTATATCTTTCTTGTACTAAGGTAGGGTCTTATATATGGAGAGAAAATGCAGAATGAAGGAAATTGTGCATGTCGTAATTGGTAGAGAGATTGAGATTCCTGTAATCCAGTAACTCTTTATCTCAAATCCTAAAGATTACTTGGGGCGAGTAAATACCACTGATGCATTTGCTTCACTGAAAGGTAGTGAACTGTTCCTTTTCAGCTCACTGAAAAGGTTTCCTTTTGAAAGTAATTAGCCCTTCAAATTAAGTTAAGATTTGCTATATAGCCTTTAAAGGCCAGTCTTTGTTTTTTAAAAAAAAATTAAGCTAAATATCTGTTTCACTGGAATTTGATAAACTGTAAATATTTGCGTTATCAGCACACTGTTCAATATAAAAATCAATTCCAATTCCATCACCCCAGTTCTTAGGTCCCCCTCTGGTCACTACCTAGTCCTCTCCATAAATCACTGTTTTGATTTCTAATAGCATAATTTTTTGACATCTTAAATGTAATATAAATAGAATCTTGCAAGTATTTTTCTTGTATCTGCCTTCTTTTGCTCATCATAGTGTTTGGAGTTCTGTCATGTCTTGAGTGTACCATTAATTTATTCCTCTTAATTGCTGACTAGTATTTCACTGTGTGACTTCACAATTTTGTTTATCCATTTTCCAGATGATGGACTGTGGGATTATTTGTAATTTTTTACTGTTGTTAATAAAGCTACTAAAACATTCTTGAGCAAGTGTTTTCATGTGGAGATATTTATGTTTTTTGGGTAGATAATTAGGGATGGAATTGGGTAGTTAAGCTAGGTGTATATTTCATATCATAAAAAAATTTCAGATCCTTTTTCAAGGTGGATGAATTCCAACCAACATGTAAGAGTTTCATTTGTTCCATATTTTCACCAGTGTTCCATGTTGCTAGTCTTTAACCTTAGACATTCTAGTGGGTAAAAAATAACATCTCATTATGATTTTTAATTGGCATTTTCTTGATGCTGTTCTGTAGTTTTATTTATCAGTAACTGTTCGAAGATAATGTTTGCACACTTTGAATTACTCAACAAGTATTTATTAATTATAGGGAGTGGGACCAACAATATGTTTAGCTTTTAGGAGTATGTTTTTATTTAAAATTCAAATAAATATTTAAAAAGTAATTACTTGCAGGAACCTCTCTTAATGTTTCATGTTTACGTAGTCTCAGTTTTTATATTTTTGATTGCATTTATTAATACCTCTTACTAGGTTATGCTTATATAATAAAAATAACTCTACTGTTCATTAGTTTGTGAGGAATATACTTATTTGTTACTCTCATATGTTAGATAATACTTAATTTTTTTTTTTGACCAGTGGCCTAATGATCATGAAAATCTTAATATCTGTACAATTTTAGGCCCCAAGCAGTCTTCTTGATGCTTTGGAACAACATTTAGCTTCCTTGGAAGGAAAGAAAATCAAAGATTCTACAGCTGCAAGCAGGTACATTATTCTTCCTAGGGCAAAGAGCAGGAGTGATGTTTCTGAGAAAGTTGATGAATCCCGCTTAAATTCCAAGTTACTTAACTTCCCCTTATCTTGATTAATCATTTATAAAATGTACTTAATAGCATCTCACCTCATAGAGTTGCTAAGGATTAAATGCATTAATACATGTAAATTTTTGGAATAGTTCCTGATCTTCAATAGATGGCAGTATCTCTTAAGATGATAAAACTGACTACATGGTTTGCAGTGGTATTCATAGTGTCAGTATTTCTCTTAAAGGTGATAGTATTTTGAGGCACCTGGCTGGCTCAGTCAGAAGAGCATGGGACTCTTGATCTTGGGGTTGTGAGTTTGAGCCCCACGTGGGGTGTAGAGATTACTTAAATGAAATTTTAAAAAATGAGCAATAAATTTAAAAACAAAACTTTTTAAAAAAGTGGTTATACATCGATTCATGTGGTGTCTAGTAATTTTCAAATGCCTTTTTACAAATTTGATTAACCTCCACTGTAGGCCAGTGAAATTTATGCAATAGTAATTCTGGGACTCAAACCTATGATGTCTGATATCAGATTTCATCATCTTTCTCTAATGCCAGTTGATTGACATATTTAAACAGTCTGTTGGTCTTTGAGCTGATTTCTAAGACTGAAACCAGTTAACCATTGAAAATAGCACAGATCATCTAATACTGACTGTGTAACATGAGTTTTATATTGGATAGTGACTTGAGTAATTCTCGTTTTTTATTATGATGATTTTCTTTTAATAGCATGAAAAAAGTTTGTGTAAAATATTTATAATGAGAACCTTCTTTTTCTTTAGACTTTTTGATTATTTCAGAATTATTTTTGGGGGGGGCAACAAAATTTAATTTTTTTAAAAAAGATTTTTATTTATTTGACAGAGATCACAAGTAGGCAGAGAGACAGGAAGAGAGAGAGGGGGAAGCAGGCTTCCTCCTGAGCAGAGAGCCCGAAGTGGTTCTTGGCTTTTTGCAGAAGCCCAGAACCCTGGGATCAAGACCTGAGCCAAAGGCAGAGGCTTTAACGCACTGAGCCACCCAGGGACCCCCAAAATTTAATTTTTAAAGGAAAATGTTATTACTGGATTTTAGTACTTTTTAATTCAGATTTGTTCTTTGAATTTTCTGTAGGTTTTTAGAAGCATAAGCCAAATTATATGGCTCACTTACTTGAGAAAATAATGAAAAATAAAGTCAGATAGTTCAGGTGTACATTGATTTAACCTCATACTTTTTTATCATAAAATTTGCTGGGTTTCTTGCATTTCTGTCACAACTGTATTACTCTTCCCTTCTAAATTGTATCTTTATAAAGTTGATTTTACATAATATTGGAAGTTTTGCCACTTACATGCTTAGAATAGAGATTAATGATTGGTGTGTGATAAAAGGAAAATGAGTAAAGTTTACTGAGTAGTAGTTCTTCAGGTTAGAATTCTTTACTACATGGGTTAATGGTGCTTAAAATAGACATTTGGGAATTTAATATTGTTGGGGTCTGTGGTATGGATAAGGTTTTGATACATAAGGAAAACGAGTTGATCTGCTGTGTATTTGCCAGTGACAGATGATGCATTCTACATGTGTGACATGTTTGAAAAGGAAATTCTGGCTTGGCAAAAGACTAGCACATAGAAAGGAAGTGCCAGGTGGACTAACGACTGAAATAAAATTGATCTTCCTTTAAAGGAACTTGTGGTCCCCTGGGAATGACATCTTTGGGTGTTATTACATGGGAAACATCTAGTCACCATTATTTGCTACTGGTACTCATGTTTTAGTGTTCCTATAGTAGTACTGCCAGAATATAGGCTGTAAATTAGCAGAGTTAATTTCCTATGAGAAAGTTAATACATTTTACCCATAAGGCCTTTCCTGGGAGCACAGGAGCTCTTTCCTAATTGTATTGGTTCCCTGCCTTGGGACTTGGAAAAAGCAGTGTCCCTTAATGTTACTGTGAACCCTTTCCAAAGTCTAACCGTTAAAAAAAAAGCAGTGAATGTTTGTATAAATTAGCTAATTGCTAATAATTCTGTGGGTAGAATATTTCATCTGAAGTACTGATTTTTACTCCATAAGGTAAGTTCATAATTATAGTGCTTATCCATGGCCATGTTTCCAGACCATTTCATTACTATGTTGCAAAAAGCCAAATTACCTTTGTCCAATTACTCTAGGGCGACAACACTTTCCAATGCAGTTTCTTCCTTGGCAAGTACTGGCCTGTCTCTAACCAAAGTGGATGAGAGGGAAAAGCAGGCAGCATTAGAGGAAGAACAGGCTCGTTTAAAAGCTTTAAAGGTAGGTGTTTGCATTCTCTGTATTGGGAAAAACCTCTAAATAGACTAACAGTATTTCATGTATAGTTATCCAGATGGAGTGGAAACTCTGTAGTCGGATTTTTCATCCTGACATTGAATGGCTGATAAAACAGAATACCTTTCTGCTATCAGAACAAAATTAGATAATGCTTTTTTTCCCAAGGCCTTAAAACAAAAATCTGCTTTCTGGATTCTTTATGCTAGTTTCTTTTCTCAACAGGAACAGCGCCTAAAAGAACTTGCAAAGAAACCTCATAGCTCTTTAACAACTGCAGCCTCTCCTGTGTCCTCCTCAGCAGGGGGTATAATGACTGCACCAGCCATTGACATCTTTTCTACTCCTAGTTCTTCTAACAGGTATGTGGAAGAGATAAAGATTACCTTTGAATATTTAGATCTAAAGGTAGACTTCTCATAGAAATGTTACAAAACTTTTCAGATTTAGTTTAATTTGTGATTTTGTGTTCATAAATTCACACAAAGGAGGTGATACTAGATGGTGATAGTGGTATAATTAAGAGTTTATGTTTTGCATATTTAGGAGATGAAAGATGGCTGAATTACAAATTCATACTAATTGGAATGTAGTAGGTTATCTCTGTGCAGCTGTTTCATTTATGTACATGGATGTGTAATCTATTTCACAGTATTCTTTCATTGGATATTAAATTAAATTGTCTTTGATGTCTGTTCCCAGGTGTTAAACTCAGTGATCTGGAACATAGTAAGGGTTTAGAGTTGTCAGGTTTCTGTGGCAATTAAAGCCTACTAGACTAACTTAAGTAGTCTTGTTATGTAATTAAAGCTACTGAACAGTGGAAGTTAATGTTTCCAGGCGAATTAGGATTAATTGGCTTTTTCTAAGTTTGTCCTGTCTTTTACCTCGGAGTGATTTAAAGTCTTAAGTTTGGAAGTCAGATTCTGGTTTGAATCCTTGCTCTGTTTGTTCTTCTCTTCTTTCATTCCTTCTCTCTTTTTCTTTTCCTTTCTTTTTGTTTTCTTTCTATCGCTATCTCTATCTCTGTCTCCAAATAAGATGTATGGTACAGATCAGTGGTTCTCAATTTTCAGTAAGCATCAGAATCACCTGGAGAGTTTCTGAAGCCATAGATTTTTGAGTTTCACCCCCAGAGTTTCTGATTCAGTAGTTACAGGGGTTTTTCATTTCCAGCAGACTCCCAGGTGACTAGTATAGGATGTAGCACAATTTTTAACTAGCACATGGTAGATGCTCCACAGAGAGAGAGAGGGTTTTCTTTAATTTTGTTGTTGTTTATTTTATTAACTCATTCTTATAACATCTTCCCTCCCATTTACTGAGTCCACTCATAGCTCAGTGTAACTTACTCAGTTGCTACCTCTTCCCTAAAGTCTTAATAGATGCTTATTGAATTGTCGTTGGGTTTTTTTTCCCCAGCTTTATATTTTTTGTTTTGTTTTGTTTTTTAAAGATTTTATTTATTTATTTGACAGAGAGAGATCACAAGTAGGCAGAGAGGCAGGCAGAGAGAGTGAGAGGGAAGCAGGCTCCCTGCTGAGCAGAGAGCCCGATGCGGGACTTGATCACAGGACCCTGAGATCATGACCTGAGCTGAAGGCAGAGGCTTTAACCCACTGAGCCACCCAGGCGCCCTGTTAATTTTGTTTTTTAATTTATGTGCTACGTGTTTAGAATCCTTCTTAAATAACATGAAGTGTCCCTACTTGGAGACCTTGGAAAGAAGTTTGTCTGTCTTAGGAGAGATAAATGCAAAAGAATTTGAATGTTTGAGAATTAAACAAATTATTAGATAAAGAACTAATTTGACTATGTTTTATTTCACTTAATACACTCAAAGTTTTTACCTTTTTAATTGTAACTGAGAGCAAGTCTTACAGCCTATTATAGAATGCTTTATTGCCTGTTCTGTTCTTTTTTTCTCAAGGCATTAAATGCGTTTGTATTTTTCCTTACCTGTCAAAACTAATTTTTATGTTTAAAAGGCATTTTGTTTTTGAGTAAGTTAAAAATGATCTGTGCTATAGTACACACAATGCTTCAGTTCATGGAAACTCTAGGATCTTTGTTTGAGTTGTTACTCCTTAATCACATAAAAGTCTTATATATCGTGTAAACAGTGCCTCAGAGTTGTGTAATAGGTTGACTCTGTTGTAAGTTTATATCATGTATGAATGCATAATTTTTTCCTATATTGTTGGTATATTTGGATATTGAAGCAATAGAAGGAAGTTAACAGGTATTTTTACTTCGCTAAAGGTGTTAGTCGAAGATTAAAAGTAAGAAAACAAATTTCCTTACAAAAATTAAAATTGCCAGGATATTTCATATTTCAGAATCGTGTTGTTTAGCTTCATTTCAGTAAAGAAATCAGTATTTTCCTGGGGAAGTCACTAATCCTTTCCAGAAGGGCTATAATTATTTGAATCCTATATAAACTTAAAATATGGTATGTGAATTTTTTTCCCAAACCTCCTTAGAAATACACTGTTATAAGTAAAAACTTGCTGTTAAATATATAAAGGATATGCAACTATTACCTTACTGAAAGTGTTCCTTCTTTTGAGGTTTACATTACTTGGCCTTTTTTCACTTTTAATGTTTTTTATTTACTGGGCAGGAGAAAGGGAGAGGCTGATAGAGCAACATTTACCTAATAAATAAATAACTCATCTTTTCAAAATATTTTCCTAGCACATCAAAGCTACCAAATGATCTGCTTGATTTACAACAGCCAACTTTTCACCCATCTGTACTTCCTATGTCAACTGCTTCTCAGGTAGCAAGTACATGGGGAGGTAAGCATTAATGAATTCTGCTTTTTATGTTGTATAGGCCACTCCCTTTCCCATTCTGTAGTGTTTTACTTATTTGTGTAGTTTTTGGTTACACTTGATAAGTGAGAATTTCAAAAATATTACCATGGCATTGAGGTCATTTTGTTCCTTGAAGACATTTTCATGTATTTGTAAATGTAATTTTGGAATTTCTGTTCAATTAAATTATGAAAAGTTTTAATAAAGGTGAAGAGGAAGGTCCCAGTGTATGTTGAAGTATGAAATCATTCTTTCAGTGTTGAGTAACTGTTCCATAATCAGAAAATGCCTAAGGGTTTTTTTGTTTTTGGCATAGGGAAAAAAGTGACTTACGGGAGAAAGAAAACTTCTGTCATGTAAATATCTGATAAGGTTCTAATAAAATTCACATGGTGTTATCAAGTAGTAAACTATGTTCTGACTGGGACTGTCATGACAATCTTTATGTTACTTGCATTTAAAACTTGTAGTTAGTTGAGACCTATAAGATTTTGGTACTCAAAGAATTTTCCCCTAATAGTAACAAGGAATGTTTGCTGCCCTGTAGTAGTTATTGATCTTAGGGTGACTATATCATGATCATTGACCTGGCATCTTTGAGGGATTGAACCTAGTCCATGTCAATTTTTAAGCAGTTTTGCATAGACATATAGTATGCTTTCAAATTATTTCATTTGGTTAGTTGTGATGCTTCTGTTATATAAGTATTATTTTATGAACACTCAAAAATTATTTGCGAGTAAAAGGGGAGATATTCTGAGCAAAGATACGGTCTATAGAATAGGGAATGGCAGGCTACCTTAAAGTTTTATTGGTTCACATGTAAAATCTGAATTGATCAGCTTACTTCTCATAGTAAGATACAATTAATTATTCTCGAGAATTTTTATGTTAGTATGACTTGTTCCCTCTATATTTTAATGATTAGAGTTTTAAGAACTTTTTTCATTTTTTATAGTTAATTCTTGAGGCTCTGTGTAGTGTAATAGAGTGCAGGTCTCTGAAGGCAGGAGTTTTTATTTATTTTGTTTAGTGCTATATTATCATTGCCTAGGATACTGATTTTTAATAAGTTTGTTGAATGAGTGGATGTTTTCTTTTTTCTGGACAGGTTATTTCTGGTTCAGGATATGCCAGGTAACCGAAATAGTAAAACGCTAAAATACTAGATTTCTAGGCTAATCTTATGAGTCATGACTTGATTAAAAAAAAAAAGACTTAGAAGATTAGTTTAATTTAGCTAAATCTTAAGTTCTCAGGGTCAATTCGTAAAACTGATAAGCTAGTTTAAAGTCAATAAATATTTTAGAATTTTTTTTATCTGAGTGAAACATAACAAATTTAGAAAGTATTTTTTTAAGATCCTAATGATATATCCTAATTTTAGGATTTTTAATCTGGCAAAATTTACGTGTTTATTTTCTGCTTACTGTGAATTCTTTTAGAAGTTTAGTAGAATTGACATGACCATGTAAGCAGTTTTAGCTTGCTCCCCCCTTCACACAAAAAAAGAAAAAAAACAAGTAGTTATTTCCTAAATAGATGAGAAATTTTACAGAAGTCTTAGAACTAATACATTTCAAAGAAACTAACTATGAAATTATTTTATTTGGATACCATATATAGTTAATTCTAATAATTAACAAATTAAAAAGTTTTGGCTTGGGATTATTGAACTCATATGAAGGCAGATAGACTGTTTCTGTGGGAGAATAATTTCACGAAATTTCAGCCTGTAGAAGTTGTTTAATGTCCTGTTAAAAGAAGTCCTTTCACAGCAGTCTGTGGGCAAATATTGTATGTAGGAACATACTTAATTATGTCTTATTTTTCTGTTCTAGGTTATTTTTCTCTTGCTACTATTTCCATCAAAAAGTCCTTTATATTTTAGCATTAGGCTTGTTATGTACAAGTGAGACCATTAAAAGTACTAAAAATACAAATCAAGAATGGTGGGAACAGAGGCTATAGCAGTTGACCGTTATTTTTCCAAAAGCTTATCATTATATATGAGGAAAGGACAGTAATGTTTACTGTGAACCTCTCAACTTAAGAATTAAATCTTGTCTTGGGGCACCTGGGTGGCTCAGTGGGTTAAGCCTCTGCCTTCGGCTCAGGTCATGATCTCAGAGTCCTGGGATCGAGTCCCACATCGGGCTCTCCCCTCAGCGGGGAACCTGCTTCCTCCTCTCTCTCTGCCTGCCTCTCTACCCACTTGTGGTCTCTGTCTGTAAAATAAATAAATAAAATCTTAAAAAAAGAAAAAAGAATTAAATCTTGTCTTGACTTTGATATAAAGATAATTGATTTCTGAGCCGATGATAATTTCAGAGTTTTGACTTCTGCATAATTGGCTACCTGAAGAGTGTTTTGAGTCAAGAACTTTGAATACTTCCTAAATCAGTCAGTATATTTTTTATATCCAGGACATTCAGATTAAGATTTTTTACTTTATTTTTGAAATTAAAGTTAGATTGAGATGAGTAAATAAATCATATAAGTAAAAGGTTTTGATCATAACAGTAAAGTTTTTTGAAATTAACCATTTACCTAAACATTTGAAATATGTAACATTTTAACATCATGCTGCTTTTATAGCAAAGCAAAGCAAAGGTATGATTTTTTGATAATCCTAAAATTTTATTCTGTGTTTGTCTTGCTTTCATTTGCTAAAATGGTTTTTAATAGCAGACTTAGTACTTTTTAAAACAGATTTGGCATTAATTTAGTTCTTACCATAAAGCACCACAGAGATGCTGTGTATTCCCAATCACAGGTAGTTAGTGATGCTAAATTAAAAGGAAGTAAGGATTGACTGTTTATTTAAAAGGCATTTAAGAGTCCACCTAAAAATGAACATGAAAGACAGAACACAAGCTCTTCTGTACCCCTCACTGCATTATTAATGAGCCTTTGATTTTTCAAGAAATGGTCTGGAGTCTGAATAGGCACTTCATGTTGAATACTAATATGTGAGAAGATTTAAGTTTATATCACCTTTAAAACTTTGTGTTATATCAAATCTAAAAATGAACAATATTTTCAGCTCAGTACACCGATGTATGTCTTAAGCTAGATTTTAGAATTTAATTCAGGCAAAAAAGAATTATCATTCTGAAGTTAAATTTGCTTTACTCTCCACTGGCATGAAACACACAATGCTTTAGGGAAAACTTATTTGTGTCAATATAGGTATCCAGTGTTTAGGACCTCAGCATTATAATATGTCTGCTATATTAATCCTCAATATTTTGGGATTATTTTTCTTTGACTGTTGTAACATAAAAAAACGTTTCTAGGAATAATGGGAAAAAATATTTTTTAAAATAAAATACTTATTTGTTTATTTTTCATTCACCTGTCTAGTGAATAAAGTTTAAGTTGGGGTAGCTGGAATGTTACTTTCTTTTAATCGTAATGGATTTGTTTTTATTAGTAGTAGTACAGTATCCACTAACAGATTAACATCATCTATATTATCTAATAATTCTGTCAAGTAGATTAAGGACTGTTTTTTCTTACTGTCTAGTCGACCTAAATACAGTCACACTTGCTTGTTTCTGTGTATTCTTCTCTAAGATGTTTCATATAATAGAAAATGATTGATAATAAGTACTTAGGTAAAACTCCATCATTCATCAGAGCAGCAGATAACTAATGTCTTTTCCCAAATGTGTCTTTTCTCATAAACTAATAGATCTGTAATAGCAGAATGTATTTTTTCGAATGACTTCTCTCATGGCTCTTTTGCATGAAAAACTAGAGATGTTTTGGGTCCGACCATGTATGAAGTACTTTAAAAAATTCATGCCACTATTCAGTATTTTAAAATAGTACTTTGAATAATTGATGAACTCTAAACAGTGCATCCCCTTCTTTATGCAGAAAGCAGTTAGAGTGGTCATCATTATAGGTTTTTTTTAGGACAGAAAACCTTTTTCTTGTTATCTGTTTTCTACTTCTTATTTCTTAATTACTTTTTTGGATTCTTTTCCCCCGTCATTCCATTTATTAAGGAGTGGGAGATGGGAAAGGTGTTGAACATGATTGTTTTAGTTTGAGTACTGTATCAGTGAATTTTGATACATTTGTAGGACTTTATTTTTGGGTGTAAATTGATGTTCTGTAGGAATACTTGATAGAAAAAGTCCTGTGTGATTAAAAAAAAAAATTAAAGTTTTAAAAAATGATTCTGTATAAGCCAGTGACCTCAATATTTTCTTGCTATTTCCTTTTTTAAATAGTTTTAGGATTTGTGGAGCACCTGCTTTGAATTTATTGACTTTAGGGAAAAATGTATTTGTAATGAATGAGCTGGCTATTTTTAGGCTATTTTTGTGTTCTTATTGTTCTATCATACAGTCTTAGAGTAAAATACAGTGCTTAATATCATATTCTTAAGTGAGCATCACGAACTATAGGAGACAAGAATAGGCTTCTGGTTAAAAGTATAGAATGTAAAGGTTAGGAGGGTTTTGCTGCTAATGATGAGTGGTTTTTAGTCATTAGAATGGTGATTATCTTGAATGAGGTATAAGTATAGTAAATACCTGATTCTAAAATAACTTTAGAAGTAGGATTTGATAATAATACACATTTGGTACCATCCTAATATGGAATAGTACTTTTGTTACTACTTTAGTAAATCATTTAAAGCCTTAATGATTTCGCTTTAGAACTCTTAACTGGACCTTCATTGTGGTTCCCAGTCTATGAAATGGCCACCATTCTTTTGTCTCTGTTCTTAATTTTTCTAAAATTCCTTTCCTGTTTCTAAATCATGAGACCTTTTCTTCATCTTTATTTTTTTAAATTTCTACCTCTGAACCTATTTAAGACTTACCCCACATGTTATAAATAGCCCTTTACCCCTAATTTTCTTTGTTTTTTGATATTTTACTTACGCCACACACGTACTACACTGGGTTTTTATATCTTTCACTTGAATAAGCATAGGTATGCCTTGAAAGCCAATACATTCCCATATAGGGTGGGGAACACGGTCCAGGGTTGGTGGTTCTTTTATCGATGCATTTTGGTTATTTTCTTTTTCACCTATTGGCTTCCTGATGTTAGAGAGCAGATCTGTCCTTAGTATGCTACAGATGTTAATTGGACACATTAATGTTTTCTTCTTAGGATTCATTTTAAAAGATATTAAATGTAGTTCTTCCATCTTGATGACGATGATTAGGTATTTTGCACTTAAGATTAATAAACAATAATATAGCTGCTACTTTTCACTTTGCATCTTTTGACTAATTACAATACTAATTAATTTACTTCCTTTCTTCATTTTGCTGTAATGCACTTGGACTACACAGATCCTTTCTCTGCTACTGTAGATGCTGTTGATGATGCCATTCCAAGCTTAAATCCTTTCCTCACAAAAAGTAGTGGTGATGTTCACCTTCCCATTTCTTCAGATGTATCCACTTTTACTACTAGGACACCTACTCATGAAATGTTTGTTGGTAAAGTACCATTTAACCTTTCTTTCCAATTAATGTTTATACTGCCTAAGTATTTTTTACATATTCATTAATTATTTTTAAGGCGCTGCAATAATTATTTTGGATTTTATTATCAATTTTTAAAATTAAATAACAATAATATAGTGACATTTAAAAATTAGTATCCCTAATTTTATTTAATCCAAGTTTTTAGGAAAGAAGATTTCCTTTGAAGTTGTGGGTTGGTGTTTTTGTTTTTGGATTTTTTTTTTTTTTTTTTTAGTGTGTTGTTTTCCATCATTATTATAGTGTGATACTCAAGCTGTCTAACATCATTTATCACATTTTCCCCCCATGTTTTGTTTATTAATTCAGAGAGTTGGCTATAGGATAACATCTCTTACACTTACTAATATGTATGTACTTATATCTTTCCCTCTTTGTTTAGGAGAGAGGATGGTTATCATTCTCAGTAGCTATCTTTTTTTTTTTTTTTCTTTTTTGAACTGTGAATAGTACAGTTTTAGATCGTCTTAAATCCATACATACCCTCTGTCCCATTCTTAAGGGTTTCACTTCATTGTTAGCCTGGAGATAAATGACAAGTAGAAAATGAAAACTAAATTGCCTTTAGTTGTGGTATAAAAATCTGTAAAAAGGTAAAATTTCACTCCAGAGTTACACAAGGAAATCTTATGAATATATAGAATCTTATGAATATATAGTAACCTGAAATTAACAATTTTCAACCCCGTGAAAAGATTTTGAACACCCCTTAAAAGATGATGAAACTGGGGCGCCTGGGTGGCTCAGTGGTTTGGGCTGCTGCCTTCGGCTCAGGTCCTGATCTCAGGGTCCTGGGATCGAGCCCCGCATCGGGCTCCCTGCTTCGCAGGAAGCCTGCTTCTCTCTCTCTCTCTCTCTCTCTCTCTCTCTCTCTCTCTCTCTGCCTGCCTCTCTGCCTACTTGTGATCTCTGTCTGTCAAATAAATAAATAAATAAATCTTAAAAAAAAAAAAAAAGATGATGAAACTGCTTTTATTCACCAGAGAAACAACTTTTAAGGCGATACAAATTTAAATCTTGTTTAAAGCAGCATGTTAAAAGTCAGCTGTGTACCCTAAATAGCCACTTAGCCACATTCTGAACATTCTGTTCGATACATATGAGGAGGTGGAAGAGAGGTGACTAGAAAAGAGTAGTTGGAGATTTTAGGAAGTTCCAAGGCACGTGCTGTCATTATATATAACTAGTCTCATAGCTCCAAATTCTAAGAATTAATTGCAGGCATTCCTTCATGTCATTGTAACATATTACAAATTAAGTATAAAGTGGCTGAAACTAAATTTCATATTTTGCTACTCTTCAGAAGAATTGTTAAATGCTGTACCTTATTTGCTTGGTAAAAAAAAGGTTACTTGAGTTAACCTTGGAATGTGGTTTTCTAATAAGTTTATATTTTCTTTATACTTACTGAATATGAGCTAGCATGTATTTAGTGAGTCTGGCTTCTTGTATCATTAAGTCAGTTGCTTTAATTGGGGGTATGAAACAGCTATGTCTTTACTTTTGGTCTTAAAATTTCTGTCTTTAGGTCAGACCAGTACATGTGCTTCAGTATGTCAGTCTTCTATTTACCCTAGAGGGACAGAATGCTATAGGCTATAGCTATTTCACATTGAAACAGAACCAGAGTAAAAATATAAAAAATTCTGTGAGAGTTAATTATTATTTACGCTTTTCAAGGAAACCCTTTAACAGAAGGAATGTACTAGAAATGTCCTTTTCCTAATGTTTAAGTTTAAGGCTAAGGCCTTTGGGTTGGGGCAAGAGGAAGACCAAAAAGCAAAGAAAGTTAGTAAAATTGATGGCCATATATGCTAAGGTGAGTAGGTGCATTTGAAGATTAAAATCCTAGAATTGGTGATTGTAAGCTTGTGAGGACCTCCAGAGAATATTTGGTCAAGTTCTTAACTCTCATATTGGTAACAGAATTACTACCATTTTTATGGATGGATCATGTGAGTCTGAGTAAAGTTAATGTCCTGAGACAACCTGGCTGATAGGAGCAAAAGCTTGAAGCAGGAATCCCGTGTCTTTGCTTTACAGAGCCCTTTCCTTATGAAAGTGTTGTCTTTATTTAAACTCTTACATTCTTTGAGTGTAAATAGTATAAATGAAAGTATAAAGTATACTTAAAATACATTCATCTGTCAAGTTTTATCATTAGCAAAAACTTACTGTTTAGTACTTGTGTTTTTGTAAAAAAGTGAGTCTAGAATGGGAAAATGTAAATCACTCATGTCAACCTAGGTCATTAGTCTAGAACAAGAATCAGCAAACCTTTTCTTAAAGGATCAGATTGGAAATAATTTTGGCTCATGAGTCATATAGTCTGTTGCAGCTATCAGCTTTGGCATTATAGCATAAAGGTAGCCATAGATAATACATAAATGCGCATTTGGCTGTGTTCCAGGAAAACTTTATTCACAAAGACATGCAGCTGTAGTTTGCGAATGCCTGTCCTAAGAAAAGGCTTTATAATAAGAAGCCATTTAATCCACATTAAAAGTTCTTGAGAAGTAAGGTTGTATAATAAAAATTCCAACAGTTTCTTACTCATAGCATGAAAGGGCCACCCAAGGTATGTCATTCATACAGCTGTGTTAGCCAGGTTTCTGTTGCTCGGTGGCACATGTGACTAGTGTCTACCATATTAGAGCAGATTTTTAAAAATTTCTGTTACTAGAAGTTTTTGGATAGTGCTTCTGTAGAATAGTGGTCAGCAAACGTTTTATGTAAAGAGCCAGATAGTAAATATTTCAGACTTTAAAGGATATATAAAATCTATGTTACATATTCTTCTTTTATTTTCTTTCATTTTTAAAAAATATCTGTTTGAAAATGTAAAAACCTTCTTTAGCTCATGTGGCCATATTAAAAATAGGCCTCTGGCTATAATTTGCCAACCTCTGCTCTAAAGGATTAAGAACGACTGAGAAAAATCAGAGAACAGCTACATAGACACCCTCTAACTCGTTCAAAGTAGGACATTGGTCTGATGATGTGAACCCCAGTGTACAAAGTAGCTTATCCTCATTAAAGCAGTTATAAGTCAAGAAGAATGGGTTGATGATCCCAGCTATGCCATGTCTGTGACCTTGTTCAGGCCTGCTTACTCATCTGTAAAAGAAGACATCAGAAGACATGTTAACATTGACTAAAACGCCAACTGCTGCTTATTTCTCTAAGGAAATACATGTTGGTTATTTTTAAAATTTTGCTGTGAATATATTTTAAATAGAATGTTCATAATGGAGACTTAAGTGCTTTTTAAAATAAGTTGTAATGTGAAGAACACTAAGAGCTTGGACTCTCCTGTTTTTGTTCTGTTTGTTCATTTGTTTTTTAATTATTCCATTTCACTCTTAACTGTTCCTCCTCATTTTTCTCTTCCTTTTTTTCTGTCTCCCTCCCCCTTGCCCCCCATGTATGCCTTGTCAGATTCTTTTTGTGGCACTCAAGCTTATCCTAATACTACCCTTATGTGCCATGAGCCTTCTACCGTAGCTGGTTTATTTGGAGGTAGGTAATGGTATCTCTAAAGTTTATCAGTTTGTTTATGCAGGAGGGAGTTCTTTGTTTTCTTTAAAATGAGGATTTTTTTTTTAATTTGGTTAAGAAAAAATATACTTGCTTTTGAGGAACAGATCATTTTTTCCCTAATTTTGCTTGTGTTAATTAAAAACAGGATTGTTCTGTGAGTGGATACTTGTCATCTCCCCACTTTAATCTGTACTCAAAAGGTCCACATTTTCAGAGGAGCTTATAACATTTTATTATTACAAGCTTATGGAATTTAAAGCTCTTTATATAGTGATAGAACACTAAATAATTTTGACTTAAACAGTTGTGGCACAGATGTAGGGAGATTCTCCTGGAAATAGGCGTGCTTTGCCAGCACTATGCAAAGGCAGAAGAAACCGGGAACAGTTTCCAGAGAGGCATGGCCATTTTGATACTCATTTCTGCCTTTCCAAACATGTTCTAGGCCAGTGCAGTGATAATGAAACCCCAAAATCCAGCTGATTTTATTTTTTTCTTTTTGGTGCATAGGAGTTGATTACCTTAGTTCAGTTGGGATTGAAAAGTAGGTTTGACACAAGTGAAGAATGAGGCTCTTGACTGGCAGACTTGGGCATGATTAAAAAGATTTAAAAATGGAAATTATGAGGACATTTGATGGAAAGTATGTGTTTAGTATTCAGTGAATTTGCATTTGAATTCCTTTTTGAATTCCAGTTCTACGCTCTTACCTGTGTGACTTGAAACAAGTATTTGACCTTTCTTAAGCCTATGAAAATTGGGATAATAATAACTTAGAGGATTGTCATGAGATTTACATATATGACTGTATAAAATCTAGCGCTATGCCTGGTACGTAGAATTATCATTAAAACTACTACTGAAAATTATCTTGTGTATTCAAATCATTTTATATTTGTTATTATTTAATCATCAGATACAGCCTTGAACACATTTTTCATTGCTTTTAGACTTTATTAAAACTGCTATGGTTGTTCACTTTTTTGGCCCAGCATTTGCTGTGAGAAGCTCAAGAAGTTCATATAACTTTAATAGTGAATAAATATAATTACTATAGCTGTAATAATACAATTTTCTTTTTCTGCCTACTAGTTTATATAAAATGAAATACTTGGGATAAACTGAAAACCCCTAAAAGATTCTGAAATCAGATAATCTGAGGTTTAAGTCTTGGTTTTGCTACTTAATAAATCTTTGACCTTGAGTAACATTGTTTAAGCTCTTTATTTCCTCATCTGTAAAATGAGGATAATAATGACTATCTCATAGGGTTATTGTGAAGTTTAAATAATATACTGTTTATAAAGCTCTTGCATTAGTGTTTCATAGAGTTTAATAAATAGTAGAAGTTACTTTCACAGCAAGTATGAGATCTAATTTATTATGGAACTACCTCTAAAATCCCTTAACAAAATGGTGTGTTTTTCTGGACGGTATTTGGAATGCCTTTCTGTCCCCAAAGCTTGTTCATCTTGTACCATGCAGTTAATTTATTATCGTCCTCCTGATATATGCTCTGCCAGGCAGTGATTTCTAAATGTTGATCTATGAACTACTGATGGTCAGTGGTAGAGTTTTCACTGGGCCTTGGTGAAGTGAAAGAGTAGGCAGTTCAATGTCATGATTATTTTACATAGTTATCCTTAACTCAGAACTTGTTCATCTTTTTTTTTTTTTTTTTTTTTTGTCTCTGAATTTTCCTTTTGAGATGGTGATAGTAGTTTTTAATCTTTGTTTTAAGTAACTTTAAAAAATTAAATCCTGGGAAGCCTTGGTGGCTCAGTAGGTTAAGCCGCTGCCTTCGGCTCAGGTCATGATCCCAGGGTCCTGGGATGGAGTCTGGCATGGGGCTCCTTGCTCAGCAGGGAGTCTGCTGTTCCCTCTGCCTGCTCTGCCTGCTATTTCCCCTGCTTGTGTGCGTGCACATGCTCTCTCTCTCTCTCTCTGATTAAAAAAAAACAACAACAAAATAAAACCCTAAGTCTCCCAAAAAATGACTTGGGATTAAAGGACATTAAGTTGATAATGTTCATTGAAATGAAAATGTAGAACTCTTACCTAGAAGATGTGTTACTACTTAAAATATTGTTATTTTGAAATACATTGCTTGCTTCCCTAGGAGCCAATCAGATATTACAATTTATAAAAAAATTTCTTTTTACGCTTTGCATACCTAGAGACGTTTTTAAATTTGAGGTGCTAGCTCTGGGTTACTTTATATCCTCTCGAACTTTTTACACTTTTAGGTAGTAGTCTTGTAATTGCACAGACTGATGCCCCTAGGGACCATAGTAAATGGCTCCTCTCTTTAAAGAAAGTAATAAATGGATTACTGTAGAAAGATGGGTTTATCTCTGATATTAACCAGATTCTAGAAAGGTGGGATAAAAGAGGAGAAAACCGGGAATTTGATAGGCTATCCTGTTTATAAATTATTATGTATATTTCCTAAACTTTGGAGACCTAGCCAGCGAACTGTTTCCAGAATCACTTAAAGAACAATTTGTGTATTTCTTAAACTGATGGTTCTATGGGCACAAAATTAAGCACAGTAGATTTTTGTCTTCTTGAGTAGATGCGTAAGTTCTCATAGAGAAGAACCAGTGAGCCCATGGTGTAATTCTTAAACAGCTTGTACACTTTAAAATGTTGTTAGGGGCACCTGGGTGGCTCAGTCAGTTAAGCGTCTTCCTTTGGCTCAGATCATGATCCCAGAGTCCTAGAATCGAGCCCTGCATCAAGCTCCCTGCTGTGTGGGCAGCCTGCTTCCCCCTCTCCCTCTGTCTGCTGCTCCCCCTCCTTAAGCTTCTCTCTCTCTCTCTTTCTCTGTCAAATGAATAAATAAAATAAAATAAAATGTTATTAAACTGGTAAGTCTAGAGATCTAGAAACATCTTGATGAATGGTCAGATTTATATACTAACTTATTTTATACTTTGATAGTGTTTGTGTTCTCACTGTATGACCATTGTGGTGGTGGTGGTGGTGGTGGTGGTGGTGGTGGTGGTGGTTTAAGATTTTATTATTTATTTGAAAGAGACAAAGAGCTTGAAAGAGCGAGAGGGAGAGAGCACATGCTGGAACACAGGGGAGGGGCAGAGGAAGAGGGAGAACAGATTCCCCACAGAGCAGGGAACTTGATGCAGGGCTCAATCCCAGGACTCTGGCTGGGATCATGACCTGAACCTAAAGCAGATGCAGATGCTTAACCAACTAAGCCATGCAGGTTCCCCTGACCATTGTTTTCAAGAGTGGTTTAAGAAGTAATTATGGAATAAGAACTTTTTAAAAAAGATTTATTTATTTGAGAGAGTGTACACAGTGTGCATGCAGAGGCAGAGGCAGAGGCAGAGGGAGGGAGAATCCCAAGCAGACTCTCCCTGGTGAGGGCAGAGCCTGGACTCCTGCTGATCCTAGGACCGTGAGGTCGTGACTTGAACTGAAACCAAGAGTCAGCAGCTTAACCAACTGAGCCACCCAGGTGCCCCTGGAATAAGAACATTTTTAAAAACGTGTGTCCTTTGGAATACTCGATAGATCTAAAGGGTTACTTTTAAAGGGGGAACCTAAGGATTAATGCATTGTAACTTTCAGAATCCTCTTCTCAAATGAACTTAAACCATATTGCATTTAATTAATAATTTAAAGGTGGAAGGAAGGTGAGAGAAATAATGGAAGGTGAGTAAGTTGTCGGGGAGAGGGGGAAGATTCCAGGATCTAAGTAGAATCTCTAAGTAGATATTTTTTAAAACACTGTAGAACATTTACTTCATTACCAAGTGATCATTTGCATTGTGTATATATTTTACTTCATGCACAGTCCTGGAATTTTAGATGTGTTTAGTTTTCTAATCAGTATATAAAATTAAGGTAAAAAGATAAAAATTTTATTTTTGTAATGAAGCAAACTTAATAGTACAACTTCAGTTGCTCTTTTGTTAGTTTTCTTTGTCAGTAGGATGATTTTGTTACAGAAAAATGTCATCATTACAAAAAGATGGAGTAGTGTTAAGAAACATTTTGCTTGAAGGATTGGCCTTGTTTTTCATTGGGGGAATTTATTGCTTTTTCCATCCTATTGTCGTCATTATTAAGAGCCGTAAATGTAGATATATTAAAGAATTGAGCTTTTTCCACTTTGGTTTTCCTTAGGATTCACTCCATCTCCAGTTGCACAGCCACATCCTTCAGCTGGCCTTAATGTTGACTTTGAATCTGTGTTTGGAAATAAATCTACCAACGTTATTGTAGATTCTGGGGGTAAGAAAAAATTGTCTGTTAACATTATTATAATGTTCTCATTTAGATTCTGTGCAAGGACAGATAATAATATCTTTTGAACATATGTAAATAGATTAAATTGGAGTAAGCCAGTGAAGTTGTTTCTCTTCTCCCAGCTACTAGATGAGAAGAACTTCAAGGGATTATTAACTGTTACCCTTTTCTTATTGGCAGTTTTGATTCTGGGAGGATTTTGTTTCTCCTAGAGCTAAATGAGATCTTCCTCACATTAGATTGGTAAATTGCTAATGGTTATATGTAAAATGTTGTGCTTTGTAGTCATTACAATTTTCACCTTTACTGAAATGAAATTGGCTTTTTTGAAAAATAGGAAAAATAAAACATTTGGTACCTGACTTGTTGAGACAGTCGGTGCTTAACCAACTAGAAGTATTAAGTACCAGAGCTCTAGGGGCTTTTTGTTATTTTAAGGGTGGTTCTTTCTGTAGTGTCCTTGTTCATTTGTCTTAAAATTGGGACTTATATAAATTTCTAGAGCCAGGTTTCCATTTAGTATTTTGTTACTCCGAAGTTTGTAAAGATTAAGAGTTTCCATGAAATTTATTATTCTTACCATGGAATGACCTTTGATTTTAATTAGTAAATAAGTTCAAGTCATTTGAAGAAACATAGTGAGGTGTTTTTGATTTTATAATATTCGATTATACAAAAAGTAAGCAATCTTATAAAGAGTATGTATGGACTAAGAATTTTTTTTCTCTGTGCACTAGTTGGTTTATAATTACATTTTGGATGCATTTGGCTTTTTCCTTTTCAGTTTGTTTTTCTGGGGAAAAGGATAAAGTAAATAGAGATCAGCTACTCATATTTTGTACACCACTAGTTTTGGTGACTTTGTTTTTATCAGTCCTGCATCATGTTATTGAGTCCTTTACTGGATTTGTTTGAATGGATTCACTTTTCTCGCTTTGGTAGAGAACCTTAAGGGATCTATTTTATTTTCATTTCTAAGCAATCTAGTTTAGTAGATGGTTTAATGTCATTGGAGCATAAGGCTAGCAATTTCTTAGGTATAATTTAGGTTAACTGTTTTTAGACAGAAGAAAAGTGATAATCAAATGGTACATTTTTACTTCCTTCTAATGTTGTGGTTTACATATACCTTGCATACTCTACTCTGAAGAATGTAAAAAGGTCTACAAAATATTTATTAGATGAAACATTTTTCAAAGGAACAGAGATGTATTTTTTGTCTATATTTCTTCAGGTATAAGGGAATCTTCAGAAAATCTTGCCAGTGAGGGGGAGAATTCCATTCCATTCCCTTCTCTTTCACAACTTTGGAATAAGAATTGTTTACTCGAATGCTTCTTTCTCGTCCCCTTTAACCTTAATATAATTTTTTTAAAAGATTTTATTTATTTATTTGACAGAGAGAGAGAGATCACAAGTAGGAGAGGGTAGGGGGAAGCAGGCTCCCTGCTGAGCAGAGATTCCTGATGTGGTGCTCTATCCCAAGACCCTGAGATCATGACCTGAGCCGAAGGCAAGAGACCCAGCCCACTGAGCCACCCGGGTGCCCCTAACCTTAATATAATTTTGTCATGAAATAAGACATGACAGATCTTTTCAATCAGTTCACTTTGAAATGGTGAATTTCTCCCTCTTCCATTTAAAGTCATTAATTAATGCCCCATGGAGGACTTTTCCTGCCGACGAATAAGTAGAAAAGGCAGAGATCCCTGTAGAAAGCTAGCACCATAAAGTCCCTTACAAATCCTGTTTCATCTGTTTGTAACTTTAAGGCTTTGATGAACTAGGTGGACTTCTCAAACCAACAGTGGCCTCTCAGAACCAGAGTCTTCCTGTTGCCAAACTCCCACCTAACAAGTTAGTATCTGATGACTTGGATTCATCCTTAGCCAACCTGGTGGGCAGTAAGTATTCTTTGGATTCTTTTAATCGTCTTCACAATTAATTGTATTATAAAAATGAGTCTAGTTTTTAAATGCTTTCTTTATTTCCTGTTGTAGATCTTGGCATTGGAAATGGAACTACTAAGAAGTGAGTGTTTTATATGTATTATTTCCCCCATGTACCATTTAGAGGTTGATTTGGCTTTCATTTCAAAAGTATGTGTAGACCTGTCAGATCTGCATATTAAATGCTTTTTGTTTAATCTAAGTATATAGTAAAGAAATTTTACAATTATAGACATTTAACATTCTCACTGATGTTTATTTAAAGTGATGTAAATTGGAGTCAGCCAGGTGAAAAGAAGCTAACTGGAGGATCTAACTGGCAGCCAAAGGTTGCACCAACCACTGCTTGGAATGCTGCAACAATGGTGAGTTGAAAAGCTCACAGTAACATGACTAATTTAGGAGAATAACATGAAAATGTTTTTAAAGTGATAGCTGTAAGTGGGAGGATTTGTTTATTGAGTTTTAGATATATAAGTAATTTTTTATTTTATTTTTTTTTAAGGAAGCTGATTGACTATTTGCCAAGTATGTTTTAGTAGCCAACATTTATTTAAGGTTTACTTTGTGTCAGCCATCATTCTAATTAATGTGTGATTTTTTTCTTCTGTATTCCTCAAATTAACTACATGTGGTGGTAACTATTACTGTCCTCACTGTGCAGATGAAATGGAGGCACAGAGTTACTACATAATTGCCTAGGATCCCAGAGTTTTTAAGTGATTGGGTGGACTTTTAGAATACAGGAAGCCTAACCGCAGAGCTTAAACTCTTTAATCATTACCCTCTACTTCTGATCTCAAATTTATTATGTATTTATCTAGAATATAAAATCATTAGTGTTTTTCTGATCTCACTATTGGTAATGTTTGGTTTTTGTTAATGTTGTCGAATAGTTCATAGAGTTGATTTTCCTTACTTGCTATAATTATATTCTTAAAATCCCCTAAACACTGAACCATTGCTAGGCTCACACGTACTACATCTGTACGTATTTCCTTTAGCAATGGTTCAGGGTTCACTGATTTAGTATTGGGTTACTTTAACAACATAGGTGCAGCAAATAAGGAGAATTGCCTATATGTGTATGTACACACACACACACACACACATATATACACACATATACCCCTTACATTCATTATTATCTCAAATCCTAAAAAAATACTTGTTCTAGTAGACCCCCCCCCTTTTTTTTTTAAACAGAAAAGAAAATGTGGTTCGTAAGAGTTACGTTTGACTTACTTACCAGAACCTGCAGCACTAAATTGAGAATCCAGCCCTATCTAGCTGGCTCCACAGCCAGAGAGCTTCTTGCAGTAGTATACTGCATTATTCCCTGTGTTCTCATCCTCTGGTCATTGTTTTATCAGAGCCAAAACAAGACAGAATCTTATTTTGTTCAGCCTCAGCTGAGAATGAAGGTGTTAAGCAACAAATTTTTCACCACTCCATGCATGTCTGTGAAAGCACCACAAACATTAATTTTCGGGATCACAAATTTAGCAAGTAAGCAAATTTATAAATATGTAAGGTATGAAAAATGAGGATTAATTTATATGTAGCATCTAGTACTGAAGAAGTTCTGCTAATGTTTTTAATCACTATAAGGTATGGTTGTCCCAGAGTAGCTTTATGGCTCTACCCCTGTCCTCAGTCAGCTGCTATTTCACCAGTGCGGGAAGTTTTCCCACATTAGAGAAAACCAGTTTCCTCCTCCTCCTCTTCTTCTTCTTCTTCTTTTTTAAAGATTTTATTTATTTGACAGAGAGAGAGAGATCACAAGTAGGCAGAGAGGCAGGCAGGGGAAGCAGGCTCCCTGCTGCACAGAGAACCCCACTCGGGGCTCGATCCCAAGACCCTGAGATCATGACCTGAGCCGAAGGCAGAAGCTTAACCCACTGAGCCACCCAGGTACCCCAAACCAGTTTCTTCTTAAAGAAAAATTTAAAACAAGCTTTCTTAACAATATTTTGGAAATAAATAACATTTTGATTACACAGACTACACATTGTAGCCTTCCTGTTGTTAAAGACCACCATTATCCCTCTTATAGCCACTCTCTTGTATTAAATCACTTCCAGAGCACCACCTTGTTTTCCTGGGCTTAATCATATGTGAAAATTACCAGGGCTCAGCTAAAAATAATGTGCTAATAAAATTTGTGACATTATGTAAAGAGTTTTATTAGGTTTAATCATCTTAGATGAAAAATAAAAATTTAGCTAACTTGTTTTTGTTTTTTTTTAATTTAGCCACCTTTTTAAGGCAACACTTTTTCATTAATAGAGGTCACTGCCATTCTAATAAATCCTTGCATTAAGCTTGTTAGGTTTTACACATACATGTATCCTCACTATCTTGAGTCTGTTTACACTGCATTCTTGGGAAAGTTTGAATTGATAGCATCCCAATTACAAGAATAAAGTTAGGCAATTTCTCTTTGTAAGTATAAAACATCTAGAAAGCAGATTTTAGTTGAAATCCTTTCTCTCTGACTCTGAATCCCAGGTTTATCTGTACTGTAACAAACTTCACTGACCAGGGGATGACAAGAGGTTAGGTTAGTGGATTTTATACCATTTGGTGTGAATTACACATTGATAATACATGAAGACTGTTAAAAATCCAAATGCTGATATGAAAATACAATGAATATTTTATTATTTTGTATTAAATTGGTATTGACTTATATGAAATATTAGAAGTTTGTAGATAGTGCTTGACTTAAGATTGACTACCAGAATGTAATAGGCATTTAACTAGTTAAAATTTGTATGTAAGTTGATGATATTTATGCAACTGTGTTATTGTGTGTCATCTCTTAAGAATTTTCTTAAAATATTTATATGTATGTATATAATAGAGTTTCTTTTTTAATGACTAACATAGAGGGCTGGTGATGTGATTCACTACTTAGATAAACTGCTGCTTATGTCATTTCTTTACATTTCTAACCTTTTTATTAATCCATAAACACTGTCAAGGTTTTTGAACTTTTTTAAGTTAAAAAATTCATTGGTCTTTTATTAATCTGTATGATGATATTATACTACAAATTCTTTGAATTATTGCTTTCTTTTTTCCTGAGTGGTGGATATATGATTCAACCCTGTTTATGGGACGCACTGAATTTTGCAGTGTTGTCACTACTGATAGATTTTATGTTTTATGATACTTGTCATAAACTATTAGATATGTAAGGGGATTATGTTAGAGACTAAATTTCCCTTGTCAACCTTGATAGTGTTTTAGTATAGGTGTTCTTCCATTAGATACCGGAAATACAAGGGATTTTAGGTAGTCAGTGAATGTACATGTGAACTAAAATGCTCTCTGTGTATTTTCTGTTGTGTAAGTATTTGTTCTAATCCAGTGTTATTGCATTATGTAATTGTTCTCCCTGGGAAAAACAGAATGGCATGCATTTTCCACAATACGTAAGTGACCAAAAACTAGCCTTTTTTGCAATAAATTGGCATGCTATTAACCACTGCTGTAGCAGAATCTCATAACCTTCCAGCTATTACTTTTTTCACATTCAGATTTTCAATGTGCCAGAAATTCTTTCTAGCATCTACTGATTTCATGGATGTGTTGCCGAATTGATTCTGATGGTGGCATGGGAAATACAGAATTTTTTTTTTTTTTCTTGCTTAACATTCTGCCATTTGCTGCCAGATGGCTGGGTGTCTGTGTGTGTATCTGTGCTGCCACTATGCACTTGATGATTTCTGAATGAAGGGAAATGTTGATTGTTGTAATGTTGAAAATAATAATTGCATGAAATCTTACAGGCTTCCGCTGTACTTGGCAGTTTGTCTGCTGCTCTTGCAGCTCTCAGTTTTTAAGTAGGGAGAGACCAATAAATCCTACATGCTCACTCAAATACTAAACTTTTAACTATTCACTTTAGTTATGCTTTAACTGCTCCACGCATATGTTCAAATTGCTGTGTAATTTCAGTTATTTTTTGTATTTCAGCAGTGTTATTGGTCTTTCTCCTGTATTCAGTTTCAGTTTTCATTATAAGATATCACACACACACACACACACACACACACACACACACACAGAGGGGATGTTGTTAAGACAGCAAATATATTTAAAATGATTTTGTGCTCACATTGTATATTTACAGAAAGCTTGAGGTAGGGTAGAAGGTGGAGGGGAACTTTAAACATCGTAGGGCTAGGTGGTTCTTTTAAGTGTTTAAGAATAAACAGATTTAAAAACTTCTTGCTCCTCCAAATTGGTGCTTTGTAGAAGATTGTTTAATTTACAGAATAAATTACAAGAAGTGCTAATACACGTACTCTGTATAAAAACCGTGTGCCTCATAAAAGTAGTCACACTCAGTAGTGTTTTGAAATCTTTGAGGTTCTTTGAAAAAAATGAATTGAGGTCTTCAGAAGAACTTTTTGAAATATCAGATTATTAATTGATTTGGGATCTTTAACTTTTTCTTTTCTTGCTCAAAATACTGAAGCACCTAGGAAGACATTCACTAATACTTTTTCTGGGTAAACTGTTTTTTTTTTTTTTAAGATTTTATTTATTTGAGAGAGAGATAACGAGAGAGAGCAAGAGCAAGGAGAGGGAGAAGAAGGCTCCCTGCCGAGCAGGGAGCCTGACCCGGTGCTAGATCCCAAGAACCCCAGGTATCATGACCTGAGCCAAAGGCAGGTGCTTAGCCAACTGAGCCACCCAGCTACCCCTGGGTAAACATTTTTTGTAATAGCAATAGACCTCAAATTTTAGAACGTTCGGTATTTTTTTTTAAATCTGAAGATCTTTAAAGCTGTAAAAAGCACGTTGAAATTTTAGATCACTGTTGTATCTAAGTTTAAATGTTTTTTTTTTTCTGATCTGCTTTTCTGCTAATTTCAAGACACTCTTTTTTCATTGAACATTAATTGACACAGTTATTAATGATCCTAAGTGTCACATTTAATCACAGCTGTCTTAGCAATTCTTTTTAGTGGAACTATGCTATTAATTCCTTGAACTCAACTGATGTAACATGAGTTATACATCTTTGTTTATTTTTTCTCCACCATGTCAGGCACCCCCTGTAATGGCCTATCCTGCTACTACACCCACAGGCATGATAGGATATGGAATTGTAAGTATTGTTCCAGACAAAACTTTTTGAAAATAGATTGATTTATATTTAACATGCCTTTTTACAGTTACTAAAAAATGAACTTGGTAATTCACATACCTTTAATGTCTAACATAGAATCTTATATCATAACATTGGTTTCATAAATATTTCTAGAATTGTCATTATACAGTAGATATCATTTATGAATGTTAATAGTAGTACCTGGCTTCTTTTTCCCCTCATAACTTTGCCAAGTATTTTATGCTTCATTACAAACCCGTTTAAACATGAATGTTATCTCCAACCCTTTGTGTGCCCTTATATTAATACTATTGAAGTCTTAAAACCTTAATACTATAGGGGAAGGGGGGAATTAACATTTCTTGAATTGTGTAGGGGCAAATTTAGTCCAGTATAGGCCAGAGACACTTTCCTATGACAGTGATTAATTACTGTCATACAGAAATACTTGTCTTACTTTTAAGCTGCCCATAATCCAGTCTACACTGCCCTTACTCTCCCAACTCTCTAAGACTCACTTAGATAAGAAATGGAGGTAATGGCTTCAACCCCTGTATGTGGTTGAGGAACTGTTGATAATAGGAGGCAGCATCACATCCCTTGGGATTGCTACTGTGGCTGCTATGCTACTTCTTTATTTACATTTTATGGAAGTAGCTCTGGAGTTTAATTGAAAGGTAGAACCTGTAGAAAGATAATATTATAATAGAGTATGGTATTTTAACCAAAATGATACTGTGGTGTGCATGTTCTCTATTTGGTTACTTATTTGTGTTAATTCTATACCATGGAGTAGTAGTTTTTAAACAAAGAGGTGGTTGGTTGAGACTCAATTTTCAGTTACTCAAGAAAAAACTAATCTCTTCATGTGTTATTTAAGCCTATTCTTGGTTCTCCCTAACAATAGATGAAATAAAAGGAAAGAACCATTGAGAGTAAACCACTTCAAAGAAACAACTGTATTCACTTAGGATCACTTGCATAATGGCATAAGAACTTGATTTGACATTCAAAGGTAGTTTGTTTTGAAATATCTTAGCCATTTTTCAGTTTCAAGTTTTCCTATGTCTAAAACTGCAAATTTGAAAATTTTGAATTGGTTAAAATTTTGACTGCCATACTGTAGTAAGGTTTAAATTTTGCTTAAATTTAAGCTTGCTTTTTTTTTTTTTTTAACCTTAGAAGTATATACATCAAAGACTTTTAAAAAACTGTTAAGAATTTATGGCTGTCAGTCTTACTTGTATTTATAAGAATTTTTCCTTCGAGTTAAAATACTAGTACTTTCCATTCCTGCCATTCTTCTTGTTTACTACTTAAGCAAAATGTTAATCGACATTATCTAACTTAATATTTTTCTTTTCTTTTCTTTTCTTTTCTTTCTTTCTTTTTTTTTTTTTTAAAGCCTCCTCAAATGGGAAGTGTACCTGTAATGACACAGCCAACCTTAATATATAGCCAGCCTGTCATGAGACCACCAAACCCCTTTGGTCCTGTATCAGGAGCACAGGTACTTATGTGCCACATGTAACTCTTTTAAAATGTGCGTGATGTGGGAAGGATAGAATACTAAAAATTCCTTTTATACAACATAAGAAACAAACTGTTTTTCCCTTTGACAGTGGATGTTATTTGCTTCTTTATCATCTAAAAATGCTTTTAAGAATATTGATTTATTTGGAAGAAGTGGACAAACAGATTACAAACATTAAGGATGGAAAATTTTTGACAACTTACTGTTGGTCAATGCAGAGTACAGTTTTTTTTTAGTTTAAGGAACCTACTTTCTGTTCATGATTGTGGCTTTGCTCTCCTTTGTGAACCCTAGAAACCTTGAACTCAGAGCTCCAGTGTTTGGTTTGACTGGTGCTAGAACAAAGGTGTTGCCCTTGAGATATTTGTGGAATGTGGCAAGTCTACAAAAAAGTGATGAAGAACGTATTCTTTCACTAGATAACATGTATTTAAAAACAAATGGTGGTGGAGGTGGGGATGATGGGAAGGCAAAAAAAAAAAAAATCTTGAAATGCCATGCTGACCTAATTTCTTTAAAGAAGAGACTTTCCTCTTCAATTGTTTCTAAGACCCTCTCCCATTTCCTGAAATTTCACCCCAAATATTCACACTTTCATCCCATTATTGTTAGCTTTAGGGGAATCTGGATTTTTTTAGAAGAGCTTTTCCCCACTGTGGTCAGAAGAGATGTGCGGTTTCTTTGTTACTCACTTTTCTTGTGGCATACTAGTAGATATGACACTCAGGAAGTGATAGAATGGTTTCTCATTCATTATGGCACTGATCCTGTTGTGTAACACTTGGTAGAAATTACACGCAATTATTAAAGTACTCCTTTCTTACACTGCTTCTGATGCCAAGTGATTGGTTAACTTTCATGTGTTTAAAACTTATTTGAAAACATTGATGTGAGCATTTGGTAATGGACTTGTTATTCCTTTCCCACTTGAATATATGTAGTATTTCCATTTGCCAATCCCTACAGTGTTACACGACCAATATTAGTTTGCACTGACCCAGTTTGAATCTAGTCTCTGTGTATTTCATAGACTTGGGAAGCATAGGTGATCAGTCCTGTTTTTTAGACTTTTTTGAGCATTTAACTCATTTCATAAATTGGCATCTCAGGGACTACCAGTAACTTGGAGTGGATAGTCAATTTAGTCCTGATTAAAAGGTAAAATCCATGTTCTTTGCAATTCATATATTTGCCCGATGCCTCTTTTTTTCCCCTTTTGTCCATGTTAAAGTAACCTTTTCTTCCTGTTCCTTAATCAAAGTATTTATATTGAAAATAGCTGGGAGTGAGAGTAATTGATGCAGCCATAACTTTTTTTTAAATAAGTCAGTTATTTTGTATGTATTTGTTTTTATAAAATGGATTATGGAAATATATACATAGTTTACCGTGTGTTCTGTCTTTTACCAATAGTGGTTCTAAATACTGGCTTAACTTGCTAAAGAAGTACTAGATTTTGATAATCTTTTAAAATGTTTATTATTTCCCTAATGGTTGGTATAGACGGTTTCTTGAGATTGTAGGCCTCCCTTATGTCTTTTTTTTCTTTTTTTTCCCCCAGTTTTTTTGTTTGTTATGTATACTTTTTTTTTTTTTAAAGATTTTATTTATTTATTTGACAGAGATTTCACAAGTAGGCGGAGAGGCAGGCAGAGAGAGAGAGGAGGACGCGGGCTCCCTGCTGAGCAGAGAGCCTGACGTGGGGCTCATGACCTGAGCCAGAGGCTTTAAACCCGCTGAGCTACCCAGGCACCCCTGTTATTTATACTTTTAACGTCAGATATGGATCATTTATTTTTTTAAGGAAAAAAGGGGGGAAAGGGCAGAGGAAGAGGGAAAGAAGCTGACCCTCTGTTGAGTGTGAAGTCTGATGTGGGGCTCCCTTTTATGACCCTGAGATCATGACCTGAGTCAAAATCAAGAGTTGGGTGCTTAACCAGTTGAGCCACCCAGCACCCCTATCATTTATTTATTATTTTTCCTGTATGGATTGATTGAGTGATTACGACCTTAAATGTATTTAAGAGAAAAAGCTATATTCCAGTGCTACAAATTTACCAGAAACTGCTTGAATACCACCTACTTGAACACCACCTAACATTTTCTGAACTTGTATCACCTTCTTCTCAAAATAATTTTTAAGGTAGATGGGCTTGCTATCACCATCCTGTTTTAGAGATAGAGAAAGCTGAGACTTGGAAAGGTTCTTCAACTAAATAAATGATGAAATGCAACTTACCCCAGGAATCCTTGGTTTCTGGTCCAGTGCTCATTTGTAATACTCTTACTCTATACTTAATGGGGATTGGGCCCAAATGGCTACTATACTAGCACTGTCTTCCTTTTGGCATCAGTGAACTACTCTGCAAATCTTTGGGTTTCCTGCTGGATTATAAACTACATTTACACATTTCAGAATATAATTTCTGTAGATGTCAAGAACATCTGTAGTGTTGGGAATGCTTTGAATCTAACTCAAACATTTTATATGAATTTGCTTTAAAAAAAAAAAATACGTGGTTTAAAAAATTGTGATAAAAGGGCACCTGGGTGTTGCAGTGGGTTAAAAGCCTCTGCCTTCAGCTCAGGTCATGATCTCAGGGTCCTGGGATTGAGTCCCGGATCCAGCTGTCTGCTCAGCAGGGAGCCTGCTTCCGCGCCCCCCCCCCCCCCCCCGCCTACTTGTGATCTCTGTCTCAAATAAATAAAATCTTTTTTAAAAAATTGTGATAAAAATCTGCCTTTATGAAAAGTGCTGGTCTCCTAGCATCTCCTCTTATTCTAGGTTTTATATCCTGTTGCCTTCTCAAAATCCACGTAACTCACTAAACCACCAGAGAAGTGCAAGAATTCCCATGGGCTTGAAAAGAGACACTGACAGAAGTACCTTTTCCTAATGAAATTATGCCAGAAAAGAAGAGAATAAGAACATTAGAGTCATTAGTTTCAAGTTAAGAAATCAAATTTGATGTGAGCACTTAACTCTAAATATAGATTGAAGAAAGCATGTAAGGAAGCAAATAGATAACTAGAAAAAGAGAAAATCCGGTGGCAGGGAAATGGCTCCGAAAATCTTCTGTCGGTTTCAATCAGTTAAAAGGCAGAATCTCAGATTTTTTTTTTTTAAAGATTGGATTTATTTATTTTAGGGAGAGAAAGCGCAAGTCGGGGAAGGGCAGAGAATTTCTAGCAGACTCCATGCTGAGACACTCATGACCTGAGCGGAAATCAAGAGTCAGATGCTTAACGAACTGAGCCATCCAGGCTCCCAAGAATCTCCTAACTTTTAATGTTACTTTTCATTACTTTAACCCTTTGTTCTCCAACTGTTCATCACAAAGCCCCATTAGTTTTTTTCTCTGCTATCATTACATCCATCCATCTTGCTTTCTACAGCCTTCACCCAGATTGGAACCCTTTATCTCGTGCTTATTTTACAAGAGTCTCCCTGTGTTTCTTGTCTTTCTAATTTAATTCATTCTGAAGATACTGGAATAATCTCTGTGCGGTATTTTTAGCATCTTATCTCTATATTTAGAAACCTAAGGAAATGAATCTAAATATAACTGAACATATTACTCATCCTCTTAACTTTCCTTCTTTCTTAACAGCTACCTCACAAAGTCTCCTTAACTGTTAAGAGTAATAGAGAGTAAATAGAACATTCAGGTTCTTCAATTCCCATGCCTTTACAATTTTCAGAAAGTATCCAGTGTTATTCTACTGCTTGTCTTTGCCAGAAAGTCTTCATATGTTACAAAGTGGACTTAGTCTTTGTTCTTTTTTTTCCTTTGGTAATGCTTTTAGTTTTGTTTTTTTTTTTAATGGTTTTAGGGTTTTTTTTTTTAAGTTTTATTTTATTTTTTAAAGATTTTATTTATTTATTTGACAGACGTAGATCACAAGTAGGCAGAGAGGTAGGCAGAAGCAGGCCCCCTGCTGAGTAGAGAGCCCCGATGTGGGGCTCAATCCCAGGACCCTGGGATCATGACCTGAGCTGAGCCAAAGGCAGAGGCTTAACCTACTGAGCCACCTAGGTGCTCCTAAGGTTTTATTTTAATTCCAGTTAGTTAATATACAGTGTTATATTAGTTTTAGGTGAACAATATAGTGATTCAACATTTGAATACCTTACCCAGTTCTCATTCTTTACTTATTCATTAGTCTTCTCTTGTCCCTTTCCAGTATTTCTGAGATCTGAAACTCTTTTCCTTATCCTGGATTATTTTTCTTTATAGAACTTACTATTACCTGACATCTGTTTGTCTGTCCTGTCTGTCTGTCTATCCATCCATCCATCCAGTCTAGCAAGAGACTCCTGGAATGATTTATAAGCTTCGTAGTGGTAGGCTTCTGTGTGTTTGTTTACTTCTTTGTCCCTGATTCCTAGAACAGTGCCTGACTCACAAAAGTTTTGAACATTGTCAGACAAGTGAACCTGGTTGAAAACTTACCTTCTCTGTTACATTAACTTACTTGTCCTTCATTGATCTTTTCACTTACTTAATAACCATTGTGTAATAATTTATAGCCGTATTTAAAATCAGTTTAATTTTGGTAGCTTTTAATGGTTCTGAGACAGTCCTTTGGATTAATTCTGCCCATTCAAATGCTAGTTGTAAACAGAATAATTTTTCTTAATGAATTAACCTTTTAGTTCTCTCATTATTTTCCTCCCATTTTTCATTTGGATTCAAAATTCTTTGAAGACAGGGAAGACATGGTAAAGTAAACAGTAATTTAAATGTAAAGTGAAATCCCATCAAACTAAAATGTTTTAATCAAATCCCAGTTCTGTACCTATTGCCAAAAATCTTTCCCTGCTCCTTGAAATGCTTTTTGGAACCTCTTACTCACCTAGGGCATAACCTGTATCTTCTGGTTTCTTGCTTGCTTACTTTAAGTTATGTTAATATTTTTAGAGTATCTTGGGACGCCTGGGTGGCTCAGTTGGTTAAGCAGCTGCCTTCGGCTCAGGTCATGATCCCAGCGTCCTGGGATCGAGTCCCACATCGGGCTCCTTGCTCAGTGGGGAGCCTGCTTCTCCCTCTGCCTCTGCCTGCCATTCTGTCTGCCTGTGCTCGCTCTCTCCCCCCCCTTCTCTCTGATAAATAAATTAAAAAATCTTTAAAAAAAAATATTTTTAGAGTATCTCAGCCCTACCAGATATATTCATCTTACTGCCATTTAGTTGCCAAAAAATTGTGTTCTGTGTCCTTCATGTATCTAGGTTACTCTAAGTGCTGTGTTAGTGTTATCGAATACCTTCCAGATGGCTCTTATTTCAGACTAGACTACTCTGTTCTTTAGGATATTGTCTTTAACTTAATAGACTACACTGTACTATTGAAATTATGCCTTCCTGTACACTCACCCAGTTCTCACTCGTTTTTTATGCTGTCTTATTCTGTATTTTTAAGGTATTTTTATGTAACTTTTGCTTAAAAAGATGGGGATTATGTTATGTTTCATGCCCAATATTGTAGCTTTTTAAAAAAAAATATTTATTTTTAAAATTTCTTTTCATTGTTCCAGCATTCATTGTTTATGCACCACACCCACTGCTCCATGCAATACATGCCCTCCATAATACCCTCCACCAGGCTCACCCAACCCTAACCCCTTGCCCCTCCAAAACCCTTAAATTGTTTTTGAGAGTCCACAGTCTCTCATGGTTCATCTCCCCCTCCATTTCCCGCAAGTCCCTTCTCCTCTCCATCTCCCCATGTCCTCCGTGTTATTCCTTATGCTCCACAAATAAGCGAAACCATATGATACTTGACTCTCTCTGCTTGACTTATTTCACTCAGCATAATCTCTTCCAGTTCCGTCCATGTAGATACAAAAGTTGGGTATTCATCCCTTTCTGATGGAGGCATAGTACTCCATAGTATATGTGGACCACATCTTCCTTATCCATTCATCTGTTGAAGGGCTTCTTGGGTCTTTCCACAGTTTGGCGACTGTGGCCATTGCTGCTATGAACATTGGGGTACAGGTGGCCCTTTTTCTCACTACATCTGTATCTTTGGGGTAAATACCCAGTAGTGCAACTGCAGGGTCATAGGGTAGCTCTGTTTTTAATTTTGTAAGAAATCTCCACATTGTTTTCCAAAGTGGCTGCACCAACTTGCATTCCCACCAACAGTGTAAGAGGGTTCCCCTTTCTCCACATCCTCTCCAACACACGTTTTTTTTGTTTTTTGTTTTTTTCAAAAGATTTTATTTATTTTACAGATGGTGATCACAGGTAGGCAGAGTAGGAGGAAGCAGGCTCTCTGCTTCAATGAGGGGCTCGATCCCAGGACCCTGAGATTATGACCCAAGCCAAAGGCAGAGGCTTCAACCCACTGAGCCACCTAGGCATCCCTCCAACACACGTTCTTTTACTGTCTTGTTAATTTTGGCCATTCTAAATGGTGTAAGGTGGTATCTCAATGTGGTTTTGATTGAATCTCCCTGTTGGCTAGTGATGATGAACATTTTTTCATGTGTCTGTTAGCCATTTGTATGTCTTCATTGGAGAATTGTCTGTTCGTGTCCTCTGCCCATTTTTTGACATAATTAATCTGTTTGTGGGTGTTGAGTTTGATATCCTGGATATCAGCCCTTTGTATTGTCATTTGTGAATATCTTCTCCCATTTCGTGGGTTGCCTCTGTTTTGTTGACTGTTTCCTTTGCTGTGCAGAAGCTTTTGATCTTGAAGAAGTCCCAGAAATTCATTTTCACTTTTGTTTCCTTTGCCTTTGGAGACATATCTTGAAAGAAGTTGCTGTGGCTGATGTCAAAGAGGTTACTGCCTATGTTCTCCTCTAGGATTCTGATGGATTCCTGTCTCACGTTGAGGTCTTTTATCCATTCCGAGTTTATCTTTTTGTATGGTGTAAGAGAACGGTCGAGTTTCATTCTTCTACACATAGCTGTCCAATTTTCCAGCACCATTTATTGAAGACTGTCTTTTTTTCCACTGTATATTTTTTCCTGCTTTGTTGAGGATTGATTGACCATAGAGTTGAGGGTCCATATCTGGACTCTTTACTCTGTTCCTCTGGTCTATGTGTCTGTTTTTATGCCAGTACCATGCTGTCTTGGTGATCACAGCTTTGTAGTAAAGCTTGAAACAGTCAGTGTGATGCCCCTAGTTTTGTTTTTTTCTTTTTCAACATTTCCTTAGCAATTTGGGGTCTCTTTTGATTCCATACAAATTTTAGGATTGTTTCCTCCAGCTCTTTGAAAAATGCCAGTGGGATTTTGATCAGAATGGCATTAAAAGTACCGATTGCTCTAGGCAGTAAAGACATTTTAACAATGTTTATTCTTCTGATCCAAGAGCATGGAATGGTCTTCCATCTTTTTGTGTCTTCTTCTATTTCTTTCATGAGTGTCCTGTATGTAGTTCCTCGAGTACAGATCTTTTACCTCTTTGGTTAGGTATTGTATGGTTCTTGGTGCTATAGTAAATGGAATCAATTCTCTAATTTCTTTTTCTGTATTTTCATTGTTAGTGAAAATACAGTGTACAGAAAGCAACTGTTTTCTGTACATTGACTTTGTATTCTGCCACATTACTGAATTGCCGAATGAGTTCTGATAGTGTGGGGGTGGAGTCTTTTGGGTTTTCCATATAAAATATTATGTCATCTGTGAAGAGAGAGAGTTTGACTTCTTCATTGCTAATTTGAATACCTTTTATTTCTCTTTGTTGTCTGATTGCTATTGCTAGAACTTCTAATACTAGGTTGAACAAGAGTGGTGAGTGTGGGAATCCTTGTCGTGTTCCTGATCTCAAAGGGAAGGCTGTCAGCTTTTGCCCATAGAGGATGATATTCGCTGTGGGTTTTTCATAGATAGAGGAATGTTCCCTCTATCCCTGTACTTTGAAGTGTTTTAATAAAAAATGGATGCTGGATTTTATCAGATGCTTTTTCTGCATTGATTGAGAAGACCATGTGGTTCTTCTCTCTTCTCTTATTGATTTGTTCTATCACATTGATTGAATGTTGAACCACCCTTGCAATCTAGGGATAAATCCCACCTGATCATGGTGGATAATCTTTTTAATGTACTGTTGGATCCTATTAGCTAGGGTCTTGTTGAGAATCTTAGCATCCATATTCATCAGGGATATTGGCCTGAAATTCTCCTTTTTGGTGGGGTTTTTGAATATTGTAGCTTTTAAGGAAAAAAAAATGCTGCATTAGTGTATCTTACCTAGATGTTTGACTACGTGGGAAATACTAGATCCCTGTGATTGGTGATTTTTTTTTTCTCTTTTCATGCTTCCTCCCAGTTTTGCTCACTGTTTGATGGCTTATTTTAAGTGTGTTTGTTTATTAACTTGAGGAGAATGGGGACTCTTAGGGGACTCTTACTTCTTCTCTTAATGGTGTTTAAATCTTACTAATACTTATTGGTGTATACACTGAAATGCCCATTGCTGACCAGTAGTTTATTAAACTCATTCTACATTGCATTATGCAGCTTTTCTGTTAAAAGCATGAAGACAGTTCATCGAGTTTCAGTTTTCTTTTGAAGTCACTTTAATGCGAAGTAATATTCTTTCAGTGGATGTTTATGAGGCAGTTTAGATGTTGTTGAAGATCTTGGGGATGGGGAGTGGGTATTATGTTAGTTACATTCTTATCACTTCCTTACATGAGAAACTTACTCTGATCCCATACCAATCTACTTTTCAAAAGCAGTATGAAAACCAGAGTGTTACTTATGGGCATTTAATTTTTAAAATAAGCTGTCAGGGTGCCTGGGTGGCTCGGTTCTTAAGCTGCTACCTTCTGCGCAGGTCATGATCTAGTGTCCCAGGATCAAGCCCCTCACCAGGAGGCCTGCTTCTCCCTCTCCTACTCACCCTGCTTGTGTTCCCTCTCTCGCTGTGTTTGTCTCTGTCAAATAAATAAAATCTAAAAAAAAAAAAAGTTAAATCAGTGTACTGTCGAAAGTTTTGTTTGTTTCTTGATTGGTATTGGTTTTGTTTTGTTTTAATATGGCGGGTTGCCAGTTTTATTTATGGAGGATATGGCTAAGGATGCAAAATGGCTGCTGTGTTTTGTTTGTAACGGCCAATTTTAAGTAAGTCTGCATCAGTTAAGTGTCTGAAAGGAAACAATGGCTTGTTGTGAGTATCTTTTACCCTTCTAAATAAGGACACTGTTGGATATAGGAATAATTCAAGTCTTAAAAAAATTGCCTTTTTAATGACTTTCTTGTGTGTCAGAACTAGTGGATCTTTTTGCTGTTAGGCTTAATCCTTACTCTTTTCGTTTCTTTTTTCTTTTTTCTTAGCTTTCCTGGTGTTTTAAATGTTGGTTGTTGGCAGTGCCTCTTCTGTCACCTGATCTGCCCAGCTGGATTTCTGTGAAAAAGACCTTTTGCCTTGTCAGCAGTGCTTTATACTCATTTACGGTTGCCTCCTAGAAGATACCATGAGGGAATATAGTTCAGGAATTGGGATTTAATACCATAGATGAAATTGGTTATGTAGTCCCTGGGGTACACCTGAATCAGAACAAAAATTTGAGAAGTCCATCTGCTGACTTTTTTTTTTTTTTTTTTTAAGATTTTGATTACTTAGGGCACCTGGGTGGCTCAGTGGGTTAAGCCACTGCCTTCGGCTCAGGTCATGATCTCAGGGTCCTGGGATCAAGTCCCGCATCAGGCTCTCTGCTCAGCAGGGAGCCTGCTTCCCTCTCTCTCTCTCTCTGCCTGCCTCTCCATCTACTTGTGATTTCTCTCTGTCAAATAAATAAGTAAAATTAAAAAAAAAAAAAGATTTTGATTACTTATTTGGCAGAGAGAGGCAGGCAGAGAGAGGAGGGGAAGCAGGCTCCCCACAGAGCAGAGAGCCTGATGCAGGGCTTGATCCCAGGACCCTGAGACCATGACCTGAGCTGAAAGCAGAGGCCTAACCCACTGAGCCACCCAGGCGCCCCTAATCTGCTGACTTTTGATGTTAATAAGACAACCTAGAGAATAAGGCCTTTTACTGTTTCTTTCCTAAGGACATTCTTTCTAAAAGGTAGAGATCTAATTTCTTGTCTTAAACAAAACCAGAACATACTCTTAAAATTTTGAATGACTATAAAGTTCTACCTTCGTGATTACCATAACTGACCATATACAGCACTGTGTGGTTAGAAAATACAGGAGTATATTGACTGTCTAATATTTACTAAAGGAGTCCCCTTTTTTTTTAAATTAAAATTAACATTTTATTTATTTGACAGAGATCACAGGCAGGCAGAGAAGCAGGCAGAGGGGGCAACCCCCTGAGCAGAGAGCCCGATCCAGGGCTCAGTCCCAGGACCCTGGGATCATGACCTGAGCTGAACACAGAGGCTTTAACCCACTGAGCCACCCAGGCTCCCCTAGAGGAGTCCCTTTTTAAAAATTCTCTGTTACACTTTAACTTTTTCCTATATGTTAAATATAGCCATAAATTCTGGCTGAGTTGAAATTAACTGGGATAGCAGAGTTTAGAGAGGAAACAAAAGCACCTGCCTTGGAGTCAGCAGATCTGCATTAGAGTCTACTGTTAGTGTCATGGGGCTGCCCATAGCAAGGTATACCACAAATTTGATGGCTTAAATCAGAAAGACATTCTCTCACAGTTCAGAAGGTAGAATTCTGAAAACGTGGCCCCCAGGGCTGGGCTTCTTCCAAATCCTCTGGAGGAAGATCTTGCCTTTCTTCTTTCCCAGAGGAAAGGAGTTAGCCCCAATCATTATTTGGTTTGCAGCTCTAGCACTTCAATCTCTGCCTCTCTCACATCGCATTCTCCCGTGTCTGTCTTCATGTGGCATTTCCCTCTTAAAAAGACACCATCATTATGTTAGTGTCCTTTTAATGACTTCATCTTAACCTGATTACGTCTGCATAGATACTGTTACCAAATAAGGTCACATTCATAGGTCCTGGGAATTAGGACCTCCTATGTTTTTGAGGTCCTTAATTATAACTCTTACCTGCCAACATCAGATAAATACATGGACATAGGTCATGGTGGTGACAGGGCGGCCCTCCTGAGCATGGGCCACATTAGTGCGGGAATCATCCATGTGCCCAGTAGACTGTGGACACTGTTCACAGAAACCAAGCCACATCAGTCTTCAGGATTGTATCAGCAGGACTTTAATGGCTCAACCTTTTTGGAATGTAGTGTTACCCAGAAGTATGAAACTTCATTTTATAATAATTAAAGTATTTATTTAGACCAAAGAAATACGCTCATCTGTTTTGGGGTGAGGGGTAAACCTTTTTTGAAATGTCCAAGTCTAAAATTCTCTTCTTAGACATTTTTAGTGGAAATAGACTACATAAAACAGGTAAAAGCATGTAGCTTAAAGCTCATATGGAATACAGTTCAGAAAAATTTTTTTTAACCAAGCTGGGGTGCCATATTTCCAGTAAATGGCAAACAGGGGGTATGTTATAGTCACATTTAATTACTGTTTCATCTTATAATAATAGTTGACATAAACCTTGGTTTTTATTTTTATACAGAGCTTATTTTATCACCGAAAAACATTTTAATTTAACATTTAATTAAAAATTTATTTTTAATTTAACAAGAGACAGGTAAATTATGTTTCTTACATCTGAGGGGCCTAAGGTTGAATGTAATATGGACATAGAAGTAAGTGACTGGTTGATGGCAGAATAAGAACCATTATAAGAGAAACACAGCGTGTTGAGAGCACAGTGGATTCAATGACTTTTGAGCTGGGCTTCTTTTACAGGAATAGATGAGCAATTATTGTAGGTGATAGGGAGGTTTGAACTAGTATTTGAGCTAATAAAGGTCAGGCAATGTATTGATGCTTTATGTATATTTTCATTTAATCCTCAAGATAGTCTTAAAGGGAGGTAGGAGCATTGGGTCTGGATAGTCTAAGCCCCATTTATAGAAGTGCCAGGTAAATTAGATTCAGTGCTATCTTTCTATAAAGCTCAGCTCTGTCAACCTGGACAAAGGAAATACATACCCATTTTCTTAAGATGTTGACTTTGCTTCTCTAACAAAGACAGAGTGAGTCTCTACAGCATTGCTATTTGCTATCCAGGCTTTTGGGTGACTGCGGAATTCAAATGGAAAGAAAAGATGTGGCAGGGTTTCATCTTCTCCAAGAATTTTGAGCACAGCCAGTGATATGTCAGAAGTTTATCCTTAAATATCCAATTCTTCATTCTCCTGTAAGCAGTTGCACTAGTCTCACTTTCACACTGCTGTTACTTTCTTGTTCTGACCTGAAATTTTCTTTCTTCGGTGTTGAACAGGAAGCTAACGAAGGAGTAACCATTTTTGTTTTGATATGTGGTGTAGCAATAGAATTCTTTGTTTAAAATCTCTTTTAAGTATGTTTGACTTTTATTAAAGTTAACTTAGGATTTGTGTACTCTGTATTATACTAATAAACACATGCTACAGGGCGCTGGGTGGCTCAGTGGGTTAAGCCACTGCCTTCGGCTCAGATCATGATATCAGGGTCCTGGGATCGAGGCCCGCATCGGGCTCTCTGCTCAGCAGGGAGCCTACTTCCCTCTCTCTCTCTGCCTGCCTCTGTCTTCTTGTGATCTCTGTCAAATAAATAAATAAAATCTTAAAAAAAAAAAACACATGCTACAACCAAAAATATCTTTGCTTTTGACATAAAAGCAAAGATTTTTTGGTAGCATTAGAATTTTTCTTCCCATTTCAACATTATGTTTTAAAGGATGATTAGAGTGGAGGGAAAGGGGGGGAGGAATTTCAGTGGAGAGTTACCATCATCAGTTACTTGTAAATCTTAGTATTTCTACTTATACGCTGCTCTTCTTTTACTGTTTCTCAGTATTTTATTTTCCTATAAGATGAGGAAAGAAGACTAAGTATGTCCATATTAGACTTAACAGTAAGAGTGACTATTAAAAAAGCATATTCAGGGGCACCTGGGTAGCTCAGTGGATTAAAGCCTCTGCCTTTGGCTCAGGTCATGATCCCAGTGTCCTGGGATCGAGCCCCACATAGGGCTCTCTGCTCAGCAGGGGGCCTCCTTCCTCCCTCTCTCTCTGCCTGCTTGTGATCTCTGTCAATATAAATAAAATCTTTTTAAAAAGGGCATATTCAGTTGTGTTATAGGTCAGTTTAATTTGAACAATAGTGCTGATTTTTTTTTTAGCATTGTGGGATTTGGTATGGAGAGTAGTTGAAATAAATAACTAAAAGGCCATGTTTTATTTTGTTTTAAAGATTTCATTTATTTATTTATGGGAGGAAAAGCTGAAGTGGGAGGAGAGGTGGGAGGGAGAACAAGAGAATCCTCAACAGACTCTCTGTTGAGCAGGAGCTCCGTCCTTTGACCCTGAGATCATGATCTGGGCCGAAATCAAGAGTCCGATGTGCATCCAGCTGAGCCACGCAGGTGCCCCTGGGTTTCTTTTATTTTTAAATAGGCTCCTTGGCCAGTGTGGAGCCTTAGGCCGGGCCTTCAACTCACCACCTGAGTGGAGATGAAGAGTCGGACACTTAACAGACCACTCCCCCAAACCATGTTTTATTTTTTTGTGTGATGGCATATTTGAAGTAGGATTTTTTTTTTTTTAAGAGCGCACACATGCCTGGTACTAGCAGCCCTACATAATCTCTAATTTACCATAGAATGATAAGTAAAGGAGGGTCAGCTCTTTTACTTACAGGTGACTTTCCAGACTCTTCTAGTCCCTGTTTCTCACCCACCAGGATCCTGTTGAGCCCTTCGTGCCCTTTTTTTCTTCTTCCTGCTTCCCTTGAGCAGTAATTGGGCTCTTGCAGCATATATCCTTTTCTTTTTCCTTATTTTCTCTTAGCGCTGGGTACTTTCTCACCAGTGCATGGTGTGCCTATGGTTTGCACTCGCCAGGAAGAGGCGGGCACAGGTGTTTCAGGGCTGCTTCACCGCCATGCCTGTAGTGCTCTGCAGTCAGCCAAACCAGTCAGGGCCATAGTTTCATGTGCTTGAGATGAGTGTTGATGATGTAGAACTTATTACAAGGATATTGGCTCTTGTTTTCTCACGTTTTAATTTGGCTACATATTTATAAATGTAAGCTCTAGGTGTGTGGATTTTTCCAGGTTAGTTAGAAACTGGCACTTTTTTCTCCCCAAGGAAATAGATCCTGTTTAACATTATTTCTAAGTCTGTAGGACTTCTCTCTAGCAGTATGCTCAGACATTGAGAAGAGTAGAAGCATTCCCTCCCATTGATCATATTCTTCATGCATTTTCCTCTGAGACTGTCAGGTCTTCAGACTGCCATCTTCATGAAAACATGTGACTTAAGACATTTTAGTCTTTAAATCTTTAGTATTAAGTCTCTCATAGGAGACTTGAGATTTTGGATGCAATCTACCCCAAAAAGGGATTTTTGATGTTTTTGTTTGAACTTCAAGTGAAAGAGAAAATTTGTTTTGGAGAGAAACCCAGTTAATCTTAGATTCCCTCCAGCTCAGAGACTGGTGATCACTTTACTTGAAGTCATTCTGCTTCTGAATGGGCATCCATGGTTGGTCTGAAGTGGGGAGGAGGAACCATCTTTCCAAACCACCTTACTGCCTGGCTGTTACTTGAATCCCCAAGCCCAGTGTGCTGCTCTGTCCTTCCATTTGTAGCTGCCTATGTAAGTTCATCATCCTTTCCATTGTCTCTTCCCATTGTCTTTGATTGTTTATTTTTGAGAAAAGGGTATGGATTAGGAAAGTAACTCAACCACTAAAATAACTGAAGTTGATTTCCAGACCTTTAAATTGCTTTTGACATCCGCACCAACAAATTGCATGTACTTGTGTTGTAATATTTGCTGAAAGTCATTGCCTATTCATTCTCTGTAGTGCTTTTCTTAAAAGGTAAAATTGAGATCACTTTGAACTAGCAAAGACAGGTGATGAGGCTTGAAATCCATAATAGGATTTGAGTGTTGAAAATATGAATTGAAACTATTCCCCCTTAGTCAACTTTAATACTCAGTTGAACATCCCTAGAAGGATAGCTCATTTAGTAATGCTTGCATGCCTCTGTGCTTGTCTGTCTCTGCAATCTTATGCAGCGTGGGAGAAAAAAAATTAAAAGTTTGTTCCAAACTAAAAGCATTTGTGTTTGGTTTGAAATATTCAAAGTAGGTTTGGTGAAGGAGCTACACATATGAAAATGAACCCGTTATTCTTCAGGAACTGTCTGTCTTTGAGGGAATACTGATGATACGTTACTGAGTTTAACAAACTCTTTTTGCCTCACCATATATTCAAATTAAATGAGAGCAGCTAATTCCAAGAATCCAGCAAATGTTACCAAGTAGAAAACGATCAATGATCTTAAGTATTCCCTATTTTCAGGGCATATGCGTGGGCAGTTAGATTAGGTGACCTCTAATGTCACTTTTACCTCCCAGAATGTATGCATCAGCCACAGCACATCCAGAGAAAGAGCAGGAGACAACTCCATGTGAAAACACTGTGAGCACTGAGGACAAGACTTTCCACCTCTTAGGAAAATGGAAGGAAAGAATATTACAGATGGATGTATTGGGTCTGAGCTGAGGTCAGAGTTTGCACAGCTTTTGACAAGTAGCCTGGATACAGGAAGCCATCTTTCCTTAGTTAAAAAGAAAAAAAATCACAATTACGCCCTTTCTTCCCCTTTTCCCCCCACCCACAATAGAAGTCTTAACTGTGGGTCAGCTTTTATCAACCTTTTTGAGTAAAAGACTTTCATTCCTTTGGAATTTCAGAAACAAGAATTTGTTTTCTGAAAAACACATGCCATTGGATACCTTTAACTTCACATGTGATTGAAACTTTTGTTTTAATAATTCCATTTTCTACAAAGGCTGCCTCTATATTTATTAAAGATGAAAACAAAACCACTTCTTCTTTCATTACATTTTCTGCTTTCATGTTCTGTCATTCAGAGATCTTTTTTTCTTTCCCTCTCTCTGTCTTCTTTTCCCCCAGCTGTCGGCAGCATCCAGCCCCTCCAGTCACAGTCCTCACAGAGCTTCAGGAAAGGACCCTTTTGCAGAGCTCTCTTTGGAGGATTTCTTATAAATCACTTTAGGTATTGCTGCTTGTTGGGTGAGATGGGGAGTTAAATACTTAAAAAGTTTATCAAATATTAAACACAGTTCGCTCTTCTCCTTTGTTTCTTTAAAGGACGCTATCTTGCTCTTCCTCCTTCCTCCTCTGTTCTTTAGGTGAAGAATAAAAATAGACCTCAAAATAGGACGTAAGGACAAACAGTTTTTGGAAACTGCTTTAACATAATTAGAAGGTGTGAAATCAAAGAATCATCTCATGTTTACATACAAGCATCCACTGCTCACAGCAGATGGATGGGATCAAATACCACCCTTAAAAAAACTGGGTGTTTGTGTCATTCTTAAAAGATGTATGGAGAACAACACAGTTCTACACGTTGGATTAGAGTTTGATTTTAATGTCCCTGAACATTATTTGTGAAGAATTCATTTTAACAGTCTCTTTAAAATGTTATATTTATGTGTGCCTTTTCATTTAAAAATTTAAAACCAGTGACATTTTTCCCCAAAATAGACCTTTTTTTTTTTTTTTTTTTTGAAGTTAAGGGCATGTGAATACTTTATGCCCTTTTTGATTGAAGAATTCTATGTTTGATCCACACTGCCTCTTTTTGCTGGAAGGTGGTGAAGTTTGTTCTTCTTGGTGCTCTAGCCCCTAGTAGAGATAGAGCTTCTAGATCTTTGAGAGTTGAGAGATCTTCTGATTTGACAAGTTTATTAGCACATCTACTTCAGTAATGTCTTTGGATGAACAGTTTAAGGGATATCCTGAGTGAAGTATCTGAGCAAATAGTGAGGCCCTGTTGAAAACTATTCCTTCATAGATCTTTCAGATTTTTATTTATATTAGTAAAGCAGTGATTTAGTAAGCATAATATTACTCTTCCTTTAATTATTTAATTTTATGATATCATTTGGAAATGATACCAGATTGTGCTTTTCTCAGTGAGATTTTCACATGGAATATTTGTGTTCATGGAGAGATGTTCTCAATTTGTCAGTGAAAAATTGTTCATTCATTTTCTTTCTTCCCCAGTCTCTTGGTTTTGGTAATTAGATATATTTGGAAGTCCCTCTAATTAGGCTTCAAACATTGAGTCCTGGCACATGATGAGCTGATAATAGTGACCTAGTTTTGTAATCAGGGTTGTGATAAATATGCAGTAAACATTTCTGGGCCAGTTGAATGGTAAAAGCCACAGAGCATTTTTTTTTTTTTAATGAGAAGACATCTTACAATGCTGTAAGTGAACTTACACTCTTCTTTTTTTTTTCTTTTTTCCAGATACAGTTTATGTAACTGGATGGAAGAGAATGGAATTATTCCAAAAAGACAAGTGCTCAAGCAGCAAATACTTAACTTCCAGCAAAATCCAAACTGCTGTCTCTTAAAACTCTCTTCTTCCATTAGAATGCTACAGTAACCCAGTGAAGGCCCATGAAGGAAATTGGGACTAGTCTATAGGAGAACATATCAATACAGTTTATAAAGCCAAGAATTGCCATGATTTCAGACTAAGATCTGTCTTTTTGGTGACTAACTTTTCAGTTCTTTCAACTCTTATTAATACCCATAATCAGTAACCTACCAAGAGAAGCCCTTATTTGGAAAGCGTGAAATTTGTATTTGGAAAAGCTGCCTGGAGAGAAGAGCTGTGTCCTTTACTGTAATGCAACAGAACTCTTTTGGGGGGGATCAAAATTGTAATTCTTAATTATGCAGTATCTTTCTTTTCTCCAGTCCTCACAGATACAGGAACAGTAACTAAAATTAACTTTTCTTTTAAAAAAAATTATATATTCAGTTTGCAGTAGACATTCCTTAAGTATTTGTATTTATTTATGATTATCAATTTACGTAACATTAATATTGTATCAGACCTCCTTATGAAAATGAGTATGGATGTACACAGTATGTTTGATTTTTATCCATAAAAGTGAATCTGATTCAGAATGCTTTTCAGCTGACATACAGAGCACTAAATATTTTAAGGCAAGTTCATAGGTCTGAGTCGCTTAAGAATTCTCAGTCTCTATGGGATTTAGGGAAGCATTATAAATGCATTAATCCTTATAGTCAATTCTGTGCCTAGGATTTTGCAAGGGAACAGTTCGCTGACTAGGAAAAGCACTACATTTTAAATTCAGCATTAGTGCATTGGGAAGGAACTTTACTGCTTTGTGCTTGGCATGTCATTATTTTCCATTTGACATTAGGGCCTTTCCAAAATGAATGTGAGGAATTGCTTTCACTTCAAGACTTTCCTTCTTTTCAGTAAAACTCTAGGAGGTGTTAAGGGGGGAGGGGAGGGGACAAAATCCTTGAAACCTTTTATTTGGCTCATGCCATGTTATGATCATGTACCTTTTAAATAAGGGGAAATAGTATCTTTAAAGTTAATGTCTAGCCAAGAGTTTAGTTAACGAAGAATTAAACTGCACTGTTGATCGGTGCTTTGTGTAAATACATCTTAACGTTTTGGTTGAGAGGGGCCTTAAGAAGGACAGTTCGTTGTAGGAAAGCAATTCTGTACATGAGTTTAAGCATACTTGTTGCATTGTCTCTGCAGATTCTATTTTTGTTTACAATATTAAAATGTATGTTAGCAAAAATGGGTGGATTTTCAAATAAAATGCAGCTTCCACAAAACTTTTTGTTATGGTATTCTGGTCTGAGGTGTATTGTTTGTTTTGTTTTGCTTTGCTTTCTGCGTTTTCTTTATCATCAGTATCATTTTTTTTTTGCTAGTAAAAACATATCCAGGTGATTATATTTGCTGACTTAATACAATGTAAATTTTATTTGTTTTAACTTAATTTCCTAAAAGATTTATCTTTGTACCTTTTGTTTTTCCTCTAGACCCTTATTGATAAACTAAACTACTTATTAAAATAGTTGATTTTTGTGTTTTGATCAGAGGTCTTCAGTCAGGTAAGTGTAAAGAGAGAAAAAGGTTGTGTTTGGCACATTGATGCATGTGATATTCTGCCAGAGAGACCTCTGAATGTATCACGTTTAATATGGAATAGTAAGGAGGATTCATCATACATGATGGAGGAATTAAAGACTTTGCATTGATAAGTGTCTGCATAATATTTGCCATGGTTGGGGGGAAAAAAAGCTTTAGCCAATATACTTTGTTAATTTTACCAGTTTCTGAGTTGCATTAATATTAAATCATTTTCATTAAGCTGGGAAATTGTACTTTTGTAGTTAACTTCCTTAACATTATCACAGATTTGATTGTTCTCTTGTGTTTGAGTGAATCTTCTATTTCAGGGCTGTGGCTTATTCTTTTATAATTACTTTTATTATTGTTGTCATTGTTATTGTTATTTGTGTGTTTGTGAGGGTGCTTCAGAAATATTTTCATCCTACTGAAACAATTTTGGGACTTGTTGGATAGGTGTTACCCACATTTTACCCATTTTACAGATTGGAATCAGGAACTGGGAAAGCAACTTGCTCAGGTTGATAAGCTAATAGACAAAGGAGTCAGATCTTTGGTTTCATGATCCATTGTTCTTTTTATGACCTGCTGTTTATAAACCAAAAAGGGAATTTTGTCCCTCTGCATTGTAGACTGACAAACACTTGCTCCTGTGTGGTCTTCTTCCATGAAGCACATATTCTGCTTATTGCTCTGATGCCCATACATCATGGGCAAGGAGAAATACAAAACACATGATCGGGGGCACCTGGGTGGCTCCGTGGTTAAGCCGCTGCCTTCGGCTCGGGTCATGATCCCAGGGTCCTGGGATCGAGTCCCACATCGGGCTCTCTGCTCAGCAGGGAGCCTGCTTCCTCCTCTCTCTCTCTGCCTGCCTCTCTGCCTACTTACGATCTCTGTCTGTCAAATAAATAAATAAAATCTTTAAAAAAAAAAAACCACACATGATCGTACAACTTTAGTCACAGTATAACAAGTGAGGTACATTAGCTGTTGAATGCTTAACTGTATTAGGTTATAAACCTGTACATACCCACACCATCTTAGTACCCAGCTACCAAGCTGGCAGTGGCTACAGAGGAGGTAAGATTATTAGCTGCAGAGGGCAGCTCTACTCATCACAGATTATTTTCAAAATTAGTTTAGTTTTGACCTAACATTGTCATTTAAAATTTTCTTAAAGATCGCCTTTTCTTGATTTAAAAAAAAAAAATTTTTTTTTAAAAGATATGTTTTTCTTAACCAGTGATTATGAGAGTCCTTATTTAGGAAGAGGCCTTATGTTAGACTAGGAAATTTTTCTCCACAAATAAAACATGAGCCCTGGAAAAGAGGCCTTTATGGGATAAGTTTCTCCTTGAGCTAAAACAATTTCAAGTCTCTTCTCTTATTCTTTATCATCAACAAACATGTTTCCAAATTCTGAGAATTCAGAGTGCTGATACAAATGCTTATTTAACACTTAGTGGAGAGAAAAACATCTCTACATTCAGGATGAGTGTGGCCCCTGTGTGTTTGACAGTGGCTGGGTCACAGAGTATATGGAGAGGCCACGGCACTCAGCCAGATGAACTTATTCTGAATATCTTACAGAAAAGATAGCCTCACGGCTTCCATCAGTGGCTACTGCGTATAGCTTAGTTCCTTGTTCAGCCATATTTGCTACTTTCCATGGATCTCACTGGCCTGGAATTCTGCTGTCTAAATAGGCTCTGAATGGAAAGGCTGCAGTATCATCTTCCATTTTGGTGTGTCATCAATCAGAAATATTTTCTAGGGGGTGTCTGGGTGGTTCAATCAGGGTTCGGCTCAGGGTTATGATCCCAGGGTCCTGGGATCCAGACCTATGTCAGGCTCCCTGCTCTGCGGAGAGCCTGCTTCTCTCTTCCTCACCACTCCCCCTGCTTGTGCTGTCTCACTCGCTTCTCTGTCAAATAAATAAATAAAATCTTTTAATTCTAAGTCCCTAGCTAGTACGTATAATTTAGTGGCCATCTCAAAAGGCATAAAACAGAATCTGCACTTCTCTGATCATTTTGTCCTGAAGTAGCATAGGAACTGAAAAGCCTTTTGTTTCTGTGTAATTATGTTTTAAAGGAAACTCAAAGGGCAAGGAAGAGGCAGGTAGAGGGACTGCAATAGGAGGGGAAAGATGCCAGATAAGTCCAGCAAGGATGGCTGTGCCCATTATGTGGCGTTCAGAACATCCATTGTTAGGAGTGAATCTTTGATAACTACTGGTAACAGAACTTAATTGATGGTGGACAGAATTTATATCACCTGTGGGTCCAAAGTGGAAATGAAAGAATGATAGTTCACTTCATCTTATAAAGGTTAAACTGGGGTCATACTGGCCTAAAAGAGAGAAGAATACAATAGGATAAAATGAAATGATAGAAAACACATAAAAGTCTCTGTCCCCTCTTCCTGGCACAGAGCTAAGACCGCAGTAGGAGCATCTTTTGTTTTAATTGGTCTTTGACCCCAGTCCTGACAAAAAATTACGCATTCTTTGGAATTTCCAGTCTTTTGTTTGAATGAGGCAGCTCTTGGTGGGCTCCTAGATAGCTTCAGGACGAGGACTGGTCATCCGAGAAGGTCACCCTTCAGCCCAACCACATCCTTCAGGATAGAGGGAGTGGAGACAGAGATAATGATGGAGCATGCCTGTAGAGGGACGAAGCCTCCATAAGGGATCTGGAGAGCTTCCAGACTGGTGAAAGAATTCACTTGCCAGGAGGGTGGGGCACCCCACATTCACCGGGACAGAAGCTCCTGCACTTGGTATTCTCAGACTTAGGGATCTCCATCTGGCTGTTGTCTGTATGCTTTATCATATCCTTTATAATACTGACAAGCTCTTGGGGTTTCCCTGACTTCTGTGAGCCATTCAAGTAAATCATCAAACCCCCAGGTGCCCCACTTATAGGTAGTCAGAAGTGCAGGTGACAATCTGGACTTGAAGTTGGGATCTGGGGCATTGGGGAAATGTGGGCTGTCTTGAAGGACTGAGTCCTTAACCTCTGGGGTCCGCATCAACTCTTGTTAGTATGAAAGTTGAATTCTAGGGCAGTCAGATGGTGTCCTTTGATTATTTGGTGTGGACATGTCTGGTGTCAAAAAGTATTGTGAGTATGAGATTAAAGGAAATACAAGCGTTTTTCTCATGTGTTTAATCTTAATAGCTGAGGTGCATTCGTGTGATGGAGATGGCATTTCAAAAGAGTAAAGATAAAGAGATGGACCGTTTAATAAGTGGTTTTAACTGGCACCATAAGCTGGCGAAGGATAACAGAATTCCCTCCAATGTATACCAGTATAAATTCCAAATGAGTTAAAGGGTGTAAATGTAAGAAATTAGATGAAAATATAAGTGACTATCTCAAGTCAAATAGCAAAAGGGAAAGACTATGATAACAATTCATCAAAGAACTGATGATCAATGAAAAAAGTGAATAAAAAAAATCTAGTAATAACTAGAAGATTCAGTGGGAACAATAGAGCTTCCCAAGTGTAAGGACATTCTCAGTGCTTTTGTATGTATTTGTTCATTTAATCAAGTCTATGGAGAAGGTACATTTGCTATGTCTATTTTATAGATGAGGAGACTAAAGCCTGGAGTACTTCACTTAACTGATTTTTATCAACTAGGTGAACTACAATCCTGAGCATTTGATCTAGCTATAGTCTGCGCATAACCACTTAGCTGTATGCTGGTGTAGGAGGATGCCATTTTGATGTGTATGTGTGTGTATATATATGAGTGTGTGTGTATACACATATCGTGTGTAATTATGTGTGTGTGTGTGTGTGTATGTGTGTACACATAAAAACAGCATGGGTAGCATAGGGTTTGATTGCTAATTGAAAGCTGCGGTGACTATAACCTAGTACAGCTTTTTTGGACGTTAGCTAGAATTGTCAGAAGTCTTGAGAGTTTATACCCCCAATCCTATAATTACACTTTTGGGAAATTTACCCAGGGAAATAACTTGGGGATGGGGTCTTGGCTAGGGAACTTGCCTTGAATTGTGGGTATAGCACATAAGTTTAAAATTAGAAATTGCCCATATCGAAGAATAGGAAGCCAGGTTAGTAGGATGCCATACCTAGAGACCATCTGTGAAACCAAACAACCTTGTTCTTGTGGATCAGTTTACAACAGCAGACAGTAGACAACTGGAGACTCAGTGCAGATCTTCATTGCTATCATTCCAGATTAAAAGCCAGTCTGCACTACCAGGCTCTGCCAATTCCCAGGCCAACCAAAAGTAGGAAGAGCTGTTTTCTCCCTTGCAAGGGTTTGTCTGCTGGTGATGAGGTGGAGAAAGAGGGAGTTTTCCACTGACGACAGAAGGAATACTGGTCCAAGGTGCATAGGAGAACAAAATTTTCTACCAGTCACCCAACAGAGAAGAGGGCTTGACACTCATCATCATGAGTTTTACTGTTCTAGAAGATGTAGGAGGTAAGTGGAACTCTCCAGTTTCCTTGTCCTGTGTTCAGGGAAACTAGAGGACCCACAGGAGTTTTTAGTTTCACATTTATCAAGCAGCTTCTCAGATACAGTTTCTTGATTGCAAGCCTTAACATACATGTTTCACAAAGTTTCCACACGTGGTAATTTTCTCCCCAAATGGCGTTCCCTGTGAAGGGCATGGGGGATCCCTCACATGGGGGATCCATGTGTCTGACTGGCTGCAGCCCTCCCCTGCAGTCCTCGAGTGTACCAGTGTGGCTCAGTGCTCACCATGCAGTCAGGGCTAGAACAATTCCAGCCTTTCTCACACCTCCAACTTCTGCTCAGACTTTTTCTCAATAGAATTCTGGAGTTCCCTGCCCCTTGGTCTCTGTATTTTTCCCCTATTTTGCTTATTTGAGTACTCTCACTCCTGGTAGGGAAAACTAGCACCTCTCTTCATTTTTAGGGGCATTTGAATTGGACAGCCTTTTTAGAAAATCATAAAAATGCTTTTATACTTTGTAATTTCACTTCTGGAAATTGGAGAAATTAGTCCAAAGTGTGGAAAATAGTTTTTGTGGAAAAATACCAATCCCAAATGATTGAGATTACCAAAGTTACAACTGGGAAGGCAGGAGAAGTTCAATGACGAGTCCCAGAGATTATCTCTCCATTCCTAAGGGATAGTGAAGAGTTAATGGAGACCAGGAAATGAACAGAGCTGGATATTAACTGTTTTCAAAAAGAAAGGAGATAACATGCTGGTGAGGATGTGGAGAGGGAGGGAACTCTGTGTGCTGTTGTTGGGAATGTAAAGTAGTACAGTCACTATGGAAAACAGAATGGAGTTAAAACTAGAGCTGTCCGTGGATCCAGCAACCCCACTTCTGGGTATGCATCTGCAGGTAACAAAACCATTACCTTGAAGTAATACCTTGCTCTCTGATGTTCACTGCAGCATTATTCACTACAGCCAAGGAATGGAAGCAACCTAAGTGTCCATCAGCAGGTGAATTGATTGAAAAATTATAGTTCTATATAATCACAGGGGAATATTACTTATTCTTAAAAATTAAGTTCTGTCACTTATGACAACAGGGATGCTAAGTGAAATAAGACAGATAAAAACAATACCGCATGGTCTCACATGTGGATTCTAAAAAGGAAAAAGTCAAAATAATAGAAAAATATTGGAAACTAGAAGATTGGTTATCAGAGGATGGAGGAAATAAGGAGCGATTAGTGAAAAAGGGCAAAGTTTAAATTATAAGAAGAATAAGCTATGAGAATCTAATGTTTAACATGGTGACTGTAGTTGATAACACTGTCTCATAATCAAAGTTTGCTAAGAGAAGAGGACTTCAGTGTTTTTCCTGCTGCCCTCAAAAAGGTAGATAAATGGGTGATGGATGTGTGTATAACTCAATGGGGGGAATCCCTTCACAAAGATTAAATATATCAAATCATCACATCCTATACTTTAGTTTTAAATTTTGCCAGTTATATCTCAAAGATGAAAGAGAAGAATGCACTAGTAATGTTAATTCCTTAGAGTAGAAATTAAGGACGTTAAAACAAGAGTGACAATGAGCTAAGCAGCAAAATCTGTAGGAGAGAGGGTAATGCTGAGTGGTTAGAATGGGAAATGAGACCAGGTAAGTGAGGAAAGAACACAGGGAGAGCCTGTGGGATAGGAACACACACAGAGGGCAACCTGCACGACTTGTCTTTGAAGAGCATTCTTCCCTTCTGAGAGCATTTCCACCGCTGAGTGAAGCCCCTGCTGCTTGATGACACAGAGCAGCACGGTGGGAGCAGTGTGCACCCTGCAGCCATGCTGTAGGTCGAAACCCAAGCGTGGACAACTTACTCTGCCTGTGCCTCAGCGTCTTCATCTGTAAGGTGGCCTCATGATGCCTACCTCAGAGGACTGTTGTAATTAATGAATTAATAAACAGGCATTTAGAACATCCTGGCACATGATAAAGTTTCAGTACACTGAACTAGGATACAGAATAGCTTGTGGTCAAGAGCCTAGACTTTTTAAGGGTAAAAATCTGCGTTTTTAAATCCTGATTCTGTCCCTTACTAGCTGGGGGACTTAGGGAAATTTACTAAATCTCCCTCTGCCTGTTTCTTGTTGGTAAAGTGAGAATGGCTGTAGACACAGGATTATAGATTATAGGGTTATAGAAGAATGGACTAGGTTAATGTATGTAAAGTGCATATAATAACACAGTTAAGTGTTAGCTTTTGTTAGTATTACTAAAGAGACAGTCTTTGGAATTGTCCCCCCTGCCCTGTGTGCATTGTGCTGATGTCAGCCCAGTGCTCTGCTGGAGGTTGCAGGGGTTGATTCCAAAGCAAAACCCTGAATCTCTATCTCTGCATGTCCTCACATAAGCAGGAGTCCTTGGTCCTAAGGGCTGTAGTAACTGTAGAGTCTGGGGTGACACATTTTTTAAAACAGCCAGCCCCACTCATTTAAGCATACTTAGGTCAGCAACTTGGATGTCCTGAGATAAAGCAGAACACTTCCTAAGGTCATTTGAGCATCTCCCCCGTCAACTCCGCCACCACTTCTTTTTTCTTTTTAACGGAGAATAAATACTTCCTGAAATTTTGCTTAGTGTCTTAGAGATTTCGTTTTCCTATTGGAAACACCGACTTCTTGTGAGGTAAATATTCATGTTTGTCCCTGTATTAGGATTAGATTTGGCTTGCATATCACAGAAAATTCACACAAACTATGAATGATTCAAACGAGACAAGTTTATTTTCTCTCTCCCATACAAGTTTGAGCTGGCATCGCAGCTTTGCTCACAAGACTGGTAGGTTCCCAGTTTCAGGTCTAGGTAGGTGTCTGGCTGCTTCATAGACCTTCAGGTGCTCCTTGCGTCTCCAAATCCCCTGGAGCAGGATGGAGGGGGTGTAGGGAGGAAGGAAAGGAGGACATGATCCAGAAATTGTGTTCAGTTTCTCAAGTTCCCTTGGCTAGAACTTTGTCGTGTGGCTGCAGGGTAAGGTGGGAAGTAATCTTTAACTTCGGTGATCATGTACTGAGCTAAAATGGCTAAATCAATGCATTATTGTAGTGGAAGGAATGAGATTTGAAGGCATACTAGCAGGCACTGTCACAGTCACCATTTTCTGTCAAAAGAATTGCTAACCTCCTGAGCCTTTATCTGATCAATGACTTTAAAACCTTCCCATGTCACATGTTGTGAGTTGAGATCTGAGATACACTAAAAGAAGTATTAGAGCTTAGAATGGAAACATTTCACAGAAACTGAATACAGGAAACATCAAATGCTTAAAAAGAAGAGGAGGAAGCAAATCCAAACTGCCAGTGCTCGGTATAAATGTGCACCCTCCCATCAGATTTTAGGCCCAGCAGTGGTCCACGTTGACGGTTTTACATAAATAGCACACAAGTCATGGAAGTCACTTTTTAAGTGGAAGGAGAAAAGAACTGATGCAAAGATGAATTCTAACAGTCACAGGACGTCGAAGATCTGAAGCGAATCTCAAAATGAGGCCAGGGCACGCCATCCCTCTGATCTGGTGTCTGGGGGCTTTAAGGTAAAAATGCCTCGCTGACCTCAGTTAGTCATGCAGAGGGGAGTCCAGCATAGTTCATTTTCATTCCTCTTAGGAGGGAAATGTTGCAAGGCCTAGCATATTTTTATAGCTGAGACTATACAAAAAGATGGCCCGAACCCAAGAAGGCAAGAGGTCAGTGAGTTGAGCACCCAGTTTGAGGAAGGAAATGCTGACAAAATTTTTTACCAAGAATCTGTGAGGACATCTGAATCCGCAGTCCCTTTCAAACTCATTCACTCTACCGGAAACCTAAAAACATTTCTATATGAAGAATTTTTAAAAGCATCTTAAAGGTTTTTAGCACTTACTCAGATCATAAGAACAGAATGATTAAAAACATAACCAACTGAAAGAGTCATAGTTAAAGAAAAGGCAGCCTTTCTGAGAACTTGAGCCTCATAAAGTCACAGGAATAGGAAATGGAAATACTTAATCTAGTTAAAGTCACTAATATTTAGAAAGCCTCTGCTGCTTGAGGGCACATTTCCTTGCATCTAGTGCAAAAGCCAGTTTTATTCCAAGAAAAATACAGAGAACTGTTGTGTTGAGCTCTAGTAAAACAAGGAAGGATCAAGCAGGCCTTTAACAAACAGCCCTTTATTGCCACAAAAATCCCCTGGCCTCTCCGTTCCCTGAATCGCACTAGTGTCTGGCTATGGGACTCAAAAAGAACCAGAAATGTTACCACTGACCCACAGTGCCCACCCAGCCTCCCCCACACTCTTAAGAATTTTGCAAGTGGGTTTACGACTGGTCCCTACAGCCTGATGTGGATCAGCAGATCCTGGGTAAGGCCCCTTGGAGCCCTCATGCCAGGCGGCAGCTGAGTGCCTTTCCCCCAGCCAGCCCGGAACAGAAAACCCCTTCATGCAGCCATCCTCAGGCACTGGTCAGCGCCTCACAGCATGTGACGGATGGGACCCAGGCATGCTCTGTCCCTACATGGGAATGCACTGCAGAGACAGTCGGACACCCTGGGCCTTACTGGCAGAGACTCCTGTCAATTACCAATCATTATTTCAACGACCTGTATCGCATGTCCAGTATGTACAGGTTATATGTCCTCTTTAAAATAATTTTAAAAAAATTTTTTTAAGATTTATTAGAGAATGCATGAATGGGGGAGGGGCGGAGGGCAAAGGCAGAGGAAGAAGCAGGCTCCCCGCTGAGCAAGGAGCCCAATGTGGGACTCAATCCCAGGACCCTGGAATCATGACCTGAGCCAGAGGCAGATGCTTAAACAACTGAGCCATCCAGGCACCTCACATGTCCTCTTTTTCATCCTTAAAGAAATCCTGCAAGATGAGAATTAGGTCCTTGTAATATAGAAGCGGAAACAAGGCTTAAAAGAGGTCAAGGGACTGCCCAAGATTCAAGATAGCCAGCCTGACTCCACAAAATGTGTTTTCCCATACTCTGCCTTATCTCTTTCCATCTCCTTAATTTCTTCAAATTTATCTAATTCCTGGCCCAAAATAAGCAATTTCCTCGCCTGAGGCTAAAGCTGCTAACAGTCTCTACTCTTCCACCCCCCAAATCTTGAATGGCAACATATAAAACTCACATGCTTGGTTATTCTAAAAACTGAAACCACTACATAAAATCCTTCTAAACTCAAATTTCTTTTCCAAAATTATTACTAAGGATGCTAAAAATAGAATGTTGCAAGTTAAATACAACCACCCACCACACCTAGAACATGTCTAGATGTCCTGCCTTCTCCTCTTTGCTGCTGGTATGAAGAGCGACCAGGCTCTTACTGGACCTTAAGCATCTTGAAGAAAGGGGCAATTTCATTTTGCCTCCCTAATGCCTTACACATAGTGCCTGGCTGGAAGGACTTGTTTGATCAACAATTTCTCGAGTGAGTGAGACTGATAGGAGGTTCACAGTGGTACAGGGGTTTGTTGAGATTTGCTTTGAAATGTCATCTCACAAAGATACAACCCTACACTGTTAAGAATTTGGGTTGTTAAAAACTTTTTTTTTTTTAAGAGATGGTACCATTCTGCAAATTCTAAACACAAGAAATTATATTAACAGAAGGAAAGAACATTCTTCCCTTTCCTTTTCCAAAGGATGCTTTTTCTACTCTGACATCTTCTTGGCAGCAAATAAGACTTTTAGCTATTTGATATTTTCTTCCAATTCAAATTCACATCGTAAAGTGAAAAACTGCCACGACTAACAAGTTAATGCTGGAATCCTACCATGTTATGCCTGGCTCGTTTTCATAATCTCATGGTCTGAACTTCCCAAGAGTGAGAGAAAAACAATGTCAGTTTCTGCTGACCTACTGAAACCAGTGGGCTGTCACATAGCCTCTGTTTGTTGGTTTACTGGAAGCTCTTTGATTTGTCCCAGTGGAAAGGCAGTAAGTTATTTTTTCCTATCTGAGAAAAGTAAAGATAAAACTTATCTATAAAAAGTTTACCTTTCTTTCTTAAAAAGAAAATTGGCAAATCCACTTCATATTGTTCCGAACTTTTCCAAAGACATTTCTGTTTCTATTGACCTCTGAAAGACCACTCTAACAAAATGTTCTGCCCTCCCATCAGGAAACACTGTCACTGCCATTCACACTGCAGAACATAAGCATCGCCTTTCCACACTGTCACTTTATGGAATGGACTGGAAGATAGATATTCGGGAGACATTTTGGGGAGTAACCTTTTAAAATATAAAATATATCAGTCAAGTATACAAATTTTAAGCATCCTACTTAATGTTTATAAAGTGAAACATCCATGTTAACTGCCACTCAGATCAAGATTACCAGAAAACTCCTTCATGTACCATCCTAATCATTCCCTACCACAAAGGTAACCACTATTCTGACTTCCATCATTAAGGTTAGTATGCCTGTCCTGTTTTGTGTAAATGGAGGCATATCATATGTGCTCTTTTGTGTCTTCTCTCTTTTCTTCAATCTTATGTATATAAGATTGAGCTATGTAGCTATATTTGGCACTAGTTTATTCTTTTGCATTGCTGTATAGTGTTCTACAATGTGACTCTCCATCCCTCCCTGTCTCCCCTCTTTTTTTATTTGCGTGCACGTGCACATGTGTGTGTATGTGTATGTATGTGTGTATATATTTATTTATACATTCTATTTACACATTCCATTACTGACAGTCATTAGTGTTGTTTCAAATTTTGACTACTATCAGTAAAGCAGCTAGGAATATTGTTATCATGCCTTCTGGTAAACATAAACACTCATTTTTGTTCTGTATTAAAACAAGAATGGAACTGCTGGATCATGACATATATATATATATATATATATATATATATATATATATATATATATATATATTTATGGTTTAATAGATACTGCCAAACATATTCCAAAGTCTTTATGCCAAGTTATGATCCCACCAACTATTACAGAAGAGTTCAAGTTGCTCTGTATCTTTGTCAATATTTGTGCTGTTTTTAACTTTTAACTTTAGTTATTCTGATGCATGTATATCAATCTTCTTTTTATGCTTAGCAGTCATTAGGATATACTCTTTTGTGAAATGCCTATTCAAATCTTTTGCTCATTTCCCCCTAAAATGGTTGTCTTTTTTCCTATTGATTTGTAAAAGTTCTTTATATATATTAGATATTTTTTTGTTGGCTACATATATAGAAAATATATTCTCCCAGGATGTGGCTTGCCTTTTGACTCTTAATAGTATCTTTCAATGAAAAGAGACTATAATTTTCATGAAATTCGATTTATCAGTTTATGATTAGTGATTTTTATAGCATTTTTCCCCAAAGGAGTAGGTGACACAAGGAGCAGTAGACTTGGAGAAGGGGGCATGTGGACGACCACAGCTGAATCCACATTTACACACCAACCAGATATAGATGTCAATTCAAGCATAGACTTGGAGAATCTATTGAGTATGTAAAGGGGAACACAAAGATATTCTGTTATATTTCCTACTTGAAGCTTATTGTTTTACCTTCCATATTTAAGTCTCTGGTCCACTTGGAATTGATTTTTGTGTATTAGGTATGATACAGGTTCGAGGTTCATTTTTCCCATACGCAATTGACTCAGCATTTTTTAATTGGGAAAAAAAGAAACTCCCCTGCTCCCAAATTATATCAGAAGTCAAGTGATTTTGTGGGTTGGTTTCTGGACTCTTCATTCTGTTCCATTGGACTTTTTAACCTTGGGTCAAAACCACACTATCTTAAATATTGAAAGTCTTGCAATTTGGTAATAAGTTCTTCAATTCTGTTGTTTTTCTTCAAGATTGTTTTGGCTGTTATAGGTCTTTTGCTTAGGTTATAGATTTCCATAATAATGTTAGATCATTAATTTCTGTAAACAAAAACCTGCTGGAATTTTTCTTGAGATTGCACTGAATCTCCAGATATAGGAAGAACTCACATCTTAACTCTTTTGAATCATCATCCATGATGATGGTGTATGTCTCTATTCCCCATTTATTTAAATAATCTCTAATTTCTCTCAACAATGTTTTATAGTCTTCAACATAGAAGTCTTGCTCATATTTCATTGGATGTTTTTCTTGATTTTGATGTTTTGATTTAATTAATTTATTTTATTATAAATGATTTAAATTTTTCCCACTTGTTTGCTGTAGTACAAAGAAATACAGTGGATCTTTGTTGACCTCTGCCCTGTGACTGTTAAATTCACTTATAAATTCTATTAGTTTGTAGATTACTTTGGATTATCTACGTACAGAAACTTGACATCTGTAAGTAGTAGAGTTTGCTTCTTCCTTTCTAATCTCTATGCTTTTAATTTCTTTTTCTTGCCTTTATTGAACTGGCTATAACTTCGAGTTACATTAAATACTGTTGAATATTAGTATGATAGTGAACATATGTGTCTTGTTCCTGACCTCAGTGGGAAAAGGTTAATATTTCACTATTAGGTACAGTGTTAGCTATAGTTTTTTGAAGATATTACTTGTTTGCTGAGAGCTTTACCATACTATTATGAATTTTTATCATAGTATTGAATTTTATCAAATGCTGCACCTGTTGAGATGATCGTATGAGTTACCTATGTTCCATTCATTTTACCCTTTATTTTTAAATTTTGAGATATAAATTCACATGCAATTATAATGGGCACATGATATGATGAGCACTGGGTTTTATATGCAACTAACGAATCATTGAACACCGCATCTGAAACCAATGATGTACATGTTGGCTAATTGAATTTAAATTAAGAAAAGATAATATGAACAGATAGCATGTACTCTTTATCCAATTTCCCTCAACAGCATAATTTTTCAGAATTATAGTATAATATCACAGGCAGCATATTCACATTGATTTAATCCACTGGTTCTGTTTGTGTTTCCACTCTGATTTCTGAATGTTAAACCAACCCTGTGTTCTTTATTCGTGAAACATGTATAACTGGATTCAATAAGCTAATATTTTTGTGGGGATTTTACATCTGTATTCACAAGAGATATTGGCCTGTTATTCTCTTTTCTTGTAATGACTTGCCAGGTGTTGGTGTTAGGATTATACTGAGCTCATTGAATGATTTGGAAGTGTTTCTTTTTTCTCTGTTCTCTGAGTTTGTGTATGTTTGCTACTCTATCTTTTTGAAATCCTTGGAGAAATTTACCAGTAAAGCAAGCCATCTTGGTTTGAAATTTTCCTTGTGGGAAAATTTTAAGTACATATTAGATCTTTTTTTTATAGATTGGGGACTATTCAGAATTTTTTTTTCCTCCTGAAAGAAATGTTTTTCAAGAAATGTTTCCATTTCATCAAAGGTGTCAACTTTATTGAGAAAGTTTTTTCCTTTAATTTCCTTTTATGATGTTTTTCATAATGTCAGTAAAGTCTGTAGTGATACTTCCTTTTTCATTTTTTTTTTAAAGGTTTTATTTATTTATTTGACAGACAGAGATCACAAGTAGGCAGAGAGGCAGAGAGAGAGAGGAGGAAGCAGGCTCCCTGCTGAGCAGAGAGCCCGATGCGGGACTCGATCCCAGGACCTTGAGATCATGACCTGAGCCGAAGGCAGTGGCTTAACCCACTGAGCCACCCAGGTGCCCCTTCATTTGTTTTTTGTTTTCTTTCTTGATTAGTCTTAGTAGGAGTTATCAACTTTACTAGGAGTTATCAACCATTCAAACTGACTTTTGGCTTGTTGATTTTCTCTTTGTCTTTGGCCTTATATTTAAAAGATGTTCCTTGTAGACAGCATTATAAGTAAGTGTAGCTTTAAAATGGAAAGTTGATGTCAGATTCAGGCACAGTCGTAGTCCTTATCTTGTGGCACTCACAAGAGGGAAGTGGTAATGGTCTTGAACCGGGACTCAGCAGTTTAGACTTGTATTTTTTTCTCTAAGATTAATTTATTTGACACAGAGAGGGCTGGAGGGGCAGAGAGAGAAGGTGAAAGAATCACAAGCAGATTCCCCACCAAGCGTGGAGCCTAGCCCGTGCTCCATGTGGGGCTTGATGTAAGGTGGGACATGGCGCTCCACACAGGGCTCCACATGGGGCTCGATCATAGGACCCTGAGATTGTGACCTGAGCTGAAATCATGAGTCTGCCCCTTCACCAACTGAATCACCCAGTTGCCCCCAGCAGTTTAGACTTAACAGAAGTGAGAGGAAAAGGATCTCACTCTTGGTGGAATATTTTTATATAATAAATTACCACCCTCAAATTCATTTGTTTCTAAAGCATTTAATATTTATTATAGTGTTAGATTAAAGAAGAATAGGCTTGAATTGTGGCTTGGCTGTCTATCATTCAGCACTCTCAGAGGCAAAGCTGTGTAGTCAGTGCTATACAGGTCTCAGAATTCGTCTTAGAAAACTCCTATCTGGGGCACCTGGGTGACTCAGTGGGTTAAAGCCTCTGCCTTCAGCTCAGGTCATGATCCCAGGGTCCTGGGATCGAGCCCCACATCTGGCTCTCTGCTCAGCAGGAAGCCTGCTTCCTCCTCTCTCTCTGCCTGCCTCTCTGCCTACTTGTGATCTCTCTCTGTCAAATAAATAAATAAAATCTTTAAAAAAAAGAAAACTCCTAACTGAACTGTTTCTTATTGGAGTGATAGATGAAGCAGCAGACTTTAAGTGGTAAGGAAACTCAGAAACCATCTTGGGCCCATTATCATTTTTCTGTATACTTGGATATAGAAATATAAAGTGTACTCTCATTTTTGTCATGCAGATAAATGAACAGCTGAATACTTGGAACTTGGATTTTAAATGTCATCATGACCTTTAGAAATAACAACTGGTTTAAAAATGAACCAAAGTGTAAATAAAATGGGCAAGCAATACACTTAAGTTCCCAATGAAAATTTATAAGAAAAAGTTATTTTTGCTTTGCAGTGTTTGGTCTTAGAGAAAAGACTTCATCATTTTATATGTGATGTGGCTTTCTGGGCGCCTGACATCTTCATAACATTTGACTGGAATTTCTTTCTCTTGAAAATGAATGGGCATTTTCTGGCTCTTCACACTCATGAGCTTCACTTGCAGGGGCCCCAGGTTTACATAATCCTATGGTGAACAGACACAGAAGAGAATAGGAGAGGTTATCCAACAGGGTATCAGTCTTAATAGTTAGGTTTCTTTTATTATAGTTGGCCTTGATCTGACAGATTTCATTGCCCTCTTAACTGCCTGAATAACATGTGAAATATGAGAGCCACTGTAAACAGAAAACCACTCAATAAGCTTGTATACCCAGTGGGGCATGGTTTCAAGAGCTCCCAAAGAGCAGGCAGCAAGCCAACAGGCTTGTCTTTCAGGGAATTGGGTGGGGAGCACCAATTAGAGTGGGGAGATACATTCTCTCAAAGTCTTTAATTGGTAAAAGAAAAGTGTTGGCTATATGTAGCCCTCTGCTGGCCAGGATATAACCACAGCAGAGTTTTCTACATTATTCAAGAACAATGGGAAGGATCTGTAAACATCACTTTGACTATAAATATTAAGCAAATGCTCCATGAATTTTTCACTTCTCAAAGGACCACTGGGTACTGTATAAGTAAAACTGACATATTCTGTCAAACTAACTATAGCTTAAGATATCCGCACATGGAATTAGAAATCTCATTTACATGAAATCCCAGCCAACCCAATAGTGGGTTGAAACAGCTCAGGCCCTACCCAGCATGCCTTCCTCTTAGAAGCCTCCTCAAGCCATAACTCTCTCTTTTGAATTCCTTCAACATTTCAGCAAACCTTTCCTGAGTTCCTACTTTGTACCAGGCCCTGTACCAAGTGCTGAGGTGCAATGATAAGGTCACAGACGGACTGGTCAGGGAGACAGATACAGGTGCTACTTTCCTCATGTATATTGATTAGTGATTTTCTAATCTGTCTTCTAGAATGTAACAGTTTGAGGGGAGGACCTTCCATATAGGCATCTTTGAAACTTCATTTCTGCCTATTCTCCCCATAAATTCCCAAACATCTAACAAGTACCTGGCATGTGTGGGGTTTTCAAGAAACATTTATTAGAATTTAGGAAAAATCACTGAATCAAAAAAGGAAGGCATTATTTTGTTCCTCAAAAATGCATATAGTTGTGTTTATTTTATTTTAAAAATATGTGATTATAGAGCTACACGAAACACAAGATAGGAGAAAAACAAACTGACGGATGTCTCCAACATATTTCAGAGTCTGCTCAAGCTGTGATGACAAAGTATCATAGATGGACTGGCTTACGCAGCAGACATTTAGTTAGTTCTCACAGTCTGGAGACTGGGAAATTCAAGATCAGGGTGCTACACTGGATGGGTTCTGATAAGAGTTCTCTTTCTGGCTTGCAGATGGCTGCCTTCTCGCTGTGTCCTTACAAGGCAAATCCTCTTCTTATAAGTCACCTTCCTATCAAACTGGGGCTCCATTTTTTTTTAACCTCATTTAACCTTAATTACCTCCTAAAGACCCTATCTGTAGATTGGGTGTGAGGGCTTCAACATATGAATATGGTGGGAGTGGGAATGGGGATGGGGGATCCAATTCAGTCCATAGCATACATAGTGCCATTTCCACCCTCAAAAACCTCCATGGAAAGTAAGAAGCCCTTTCATTCAGCCAAATGGTATGTGATTTTGGAATTTTGTAAACAATGGTGCACTAGCCTGAGGTCATGATAACATACCAAGTGTCATGATTTCAAAACCCCCATGGGGGTATTTGAATGCCATAGAGACTAGAACTTTAGTCTTTGTCACTTGATGTTAGCAGGACTGAGGTGTATTCAGCTAAAATGGTTTTTGTTGATTTTTTCAGTTTCTTCTGCTTTCATACAGCACTCGTTCTCTTACCAGACTTTAAGTTCTAGGAGAATTTTTAAAGTTATTGGTAGTACCAAGAAGGAAAATGGCAAGGGATAGATATGGGAGTAATTGGAATGTACCAAAAAGGCTTTAAAAGTAAAAAGCTTTGACACTCCAGCTTTCACCTAATATGGTATATGTGGCAGTCTATACTTTCCAAAGATGGCCATACCAATACATATCCTATCCCACATGCTGTTCTTAGAGTGTGGTGCTCCTTCCTCTTTCCAGATGCAGGAGCTACATTCCCTCCCTTTGGGTGGAACTTTGTAACTACATCAACGACTAGAATATGAGAAAGAGATGGTATATGATTTCCAAATCTAAGTCTTATAAAATATTGCAGCTTTCACCTTGGTCTCTGGTATTGCTTGTTCTCAGAGAAGGCAGACACCATAATAGAAACAATAAGGGCACCCTGTGGAGAGCCCATGTGAAGAACAGAGACTCCCAGTTCAGCCAGCATTCACTTGCCAGCCATATGAGTGAGCCACCCTGGAAGTGGATCCTCCTGCCCCAGTCAAGCCTTCAGATGACCTCGTCGCCCCCGCTGACATAGGACTGCAACTGCCTGAGGGCCCAAGTGAGAACTGTCCACTGGAGCCCTTCCCAAATTCCTAACCAACAGAAGCCATGAAAGAGAATAAATGACAGTTGTTATAAGCTACTAAGTTTGGAGGTAATTTGTTATATAGCATTAGATAACTTACATGGTATACAAGGAATGAACCCCTGTTAATGAATATATGTAGCAAATTGCACAAGAGTAGAAGTGAAAATTCTATCTAGTGAGAGATATGAATGGTGGGCCAACTTTACTAATAAGTTAGTCTAAATAGAATTTTTCAATATCCATGTTTTAAGTTAATTTTCTCAATCAATAAAATGACATGTACTCAAAAGTACATGAATACTCTTAGTACTCAAAAATATTTTCATGAATCTTACCTTGAAATCCTTCTCATCCTCATATAGTAAGTATTTAATATCAGAGGGCCCAAACTCTATACATGAGCTGTTTTCTTCATCTGTCTGCAGTTGCTTGGCATATCTGATACCATCCTCATGACTGAGATACAAAGCACTGTCCTCTGCTGATGAGCTCATGAGGTCTCTACCTTTTACTTCTGCAGGTTGCAAATTTTGGATGAATACAAAGAAACTGGTTATTTGGGGATCGAGAAAAATGAAAGTACAATATACACTTTCTCACACTTTTAATTTGAAAGAGCTTTGAAAAATATAGAATCTATGTATTACGGTGAGAGTGATTCCCATGTTTAGAATCTCTAAGTTGTATGCCTTTCTGTTAGCTGTTAGGTTTTGGTAATCATATGGTAACTTACATCATATGGTAACTTATGTGCGTGCTGGTATTTTGGTTGGTTGACTAAACAGGAACCAAAAACACGCCAGTGTAGACAGCACCCCATCCCTCTCACGAGTATTTAATGTAATTCTAAAACATAGTGACTTTAATTTGAAAACAGGACTAGAGAAAGCTGCAAGAAGAGAAATATGGAGAAGCTGGCATGTATTTATTCCCTGAATAGCTCCTGGGTATGAGGTACCTGTCTATAATAGATGCTCAGTAAGTATTTGTTAACTTAAAAAAAAAAACCCTATCACCATTACAATAAAATAATACCCCCATATATTTCTGGCAACTCCAAAGGCGCTTTAGGCGGAGGTTTCAGTCCAGCAGCTTGAGTAAGATATAGTTGCCTAAAAAGAACAAATGAGAAAAACAGCTTGTCAGTCAACAAATATTACACCATCTGCTCACTGGTGTCTTTCTCTCTGGTAGGTGTTGGAGACACATAGATGAAAAATGAGACATAGTTTATACCTTTGAGGTCCATGAGGCCCAGTGGGGTACAGAGAGGCCTACAGTATTTTAGGGTGATGGTCTCTACCCTGATGGGTGAGTAGGCGAGTGTGACAAATGCTGTGGGACAGAAGCAACACCTGATGGAGCTTTAGGAGTCAGGAAAGGTTTCCAGGTACAGACGGTAACTGAACTGAGTCTTGAAGAACCAGGGACTGTTTGCCAGGGAAGGGCTTGGGGTGAGGAAGGGCATTGCATGATAAGGGAATAACACACTTAATGTCCTGGGAATGAAAGTGAGCACGACACCTGTTAGGGTGCTATTGTAGTTATTCAGGTGAGGGACAACTGGGGCTTGAATGGATGGTTTTAAAATGAAGAGAAAAAGAGAAAGACAGTGAGCAGCAGGAATCCCAGATGACATGGAGGCTCCGGCTGACACCGAGTGGCAGGTGATGTGTACGTCCACCAACGCAGCTCTCGGTGCACATGTGTAAGCCTGTGCTCTGCTTTTCGGCACCCAATGAACTTTTTTTTTTTTTCCTGAAGATTTTATTTGTTTATTTGTCAGAGATCACAAGCAGGCAGGGAGGCAGGCAGAGAGAGAGAAGCAGGCTCCCCGCTGAGCGAAGAGCCCGACATGGGGCTCCATCCCAGGACCCTGAGATCATGACCCGAGCTGAAGGCAGTGGCTTAACCCATTGAGCCACCCAGGCGCCCCCCCCCCACTGAACTTTCAACCAGAGTATATGATGTCTTGAAAGCTCCTGATAGCTTTGCCTGAAGACAGTGTGAATCGGACTCTTGCAGATATTCAAACCAGCCCCCATGCTTACCAGCTCAGCAGTCAGAGTGAAGCCCCTGGATTATAGGTTGTCAATTATTTAAAGAACAGGAGTAAAGTGTTATTCAAATTGCGTAAGTCTCCAGCAAATAATATAACTGCATACAATATTTATGTTTGTAAAGGCTTTTTAAGGTTCAGTTCAGTAAAGGTCACTTTCACATGTAGCTCTGGTCTGCAGGTAGACATGTCTGAGGTCTTAGAATTCTCTTCTTTCCTGGTTTTCCCACTTTGAATCATTATGATCATACTAAATGTCTTAAACATTTAGATGTGGATTCTCTCATAACCATTAATTCGTTGTCACCTTTTATCACCACAGTGCACCAACACTTGATAATATGGAAAATACTTAAAGAATGTTATTATATGGGATGCCTGGGTGGCTCAGTTGGTTAAGCCGCTGCCTTCGGCTCAGGTCATGATTCCAGCGTCCTGGGATCGAGTCCCACATTGGGCTCCTTGCTCAGCAGGAGCCTGCTTCTCCATCTGCCTCTGCCTGCCACTCTGTCTTCCTGTGCTCACTCTGACAAATAAATAAAATCTTACAAAAAATAAAAAGAATGTTATTATATGAAGTTAGTGTTAGATTTGTAAGTATTGGTCCACTTAGCCTCAATTCTGTGGTGCTGGGGTCCCTGGGAAGTCAGCTGTGGTGGACGTTCGCCTCATCTCATGTGTCTAGCAGATACTATGACATTCTATGTGAGTTGTGAAGGAGGAAGTCTGGGGAGCACTGGATGGGAAAGGTAGTAACTCTGTTAGCTAAAATACCCCCATTCTTGAGCCAAATAGGAAAACACTTTTTGTATGTCCTTTGGGCATAGTTTGTGTGTATTTCTCACCCTCCTAGTATATGACAAGACTGAGTTGCCATAAAATATGCAATATGTATTATATTTCTTTGACTTGAAAATGGCTTATAGTAAAAGTTGCTGAATACACTCAAAAGTTATCCTGGAGAAGTGGTGGAACAGATAATTGAGGGTTAACACATTTCTGTTCCTTTATGCAGATCTTTCTAAAATATCCTAAACACTTGCCCCCAAGGAATTTATAATCTAGCAAGGTAGCAGCCATTAAATAAGTAATCACAAGTGCGATAAATACAGGTCACGAAGGAAAAGATTAGGGTGCCATGGAAGCATGTACCAGGGCTCCTAACCGGGTTCTCCTACACATTGCCCATGCTTTCTTTTTGCTTGGTCAGATTTTGAATGCATCTCTCCCAACTCAGAAGCCAGACTAAACACTCAGGTCTCTCACTAAAGAAAACCAAGCCACAAGGCACTGATGAACACTGTCAGTTTTATTGAGGATTTTTGTGGGGCTAGGGGTTAAATTGGGTAGAGTTAAGTTGCACCTGACAAAGTTAAGTTGCAAACAACTTCATGAAAATCTCCATTAAGAGTTGCTCATCTCCCTGCCCATCACAACCCAGTTCTCTGTGGCCAGTGAAAGAATTCCCCTTTGTAGAACCAGCCATTCCCTTTCGTGGCAGCACCAAATCAGATAGAGAAGACTGAGCGGACCAAAGCAGCAAATGGGGCTGGCAGTTTGGAGGGTAGCTCCTTTCTAAGATTGGGCCTGTTGAGAAAAGAAGGAAAGACAACAGCGGAGGCAGGGAAAGCGCCAGCCGTGGCTGCAGAGATGAAGACCTGCTGGCTAAGAAGGTGACAGCAGAAGCAGGATGGACAGGAGCGTGGAGCTGGAGACCTGATCAAAGAAGAGGGGGCTGACAAGAGTGTGTCGCTTCCTGGGGGGACGCTAAGGCCCACACCCCCTAGGACTCCTTGAGGGCATCAGCTCAAGAGCCTGGGAATTCAGGAGTCCAGTAAACAGTCGACTGCCCGCCACGTCTGCACAGGTGTCTACCTCTCCAGGGCACCGCGCGCGGACCTTGTGTAAGGGAACAGGTGGCCGGCCCCTTCTCTATACTGCCCCGCCAGGCTTCAGCCTGTAACGCAACTACATGATTCCTGTTTCTCCATGCTTGTATCCCACAGCCCATACCTTAGCCCAGCAAACGAAAGCCCACAATACCTGTAGCCACCCTGCTTGGAACACATCGGGAAGTTTGTGAACAAGAAATACTCTGTCACAAACAGTATTTTTTCATGCCATGCAAACCACAAGAACTATTCGGGTAGGAACTTTTTTGTGGCCCTTTCACCATGTTTAGTTTCTCAGCTTTAACTCCTAGACCAAGACATTTGTCTCCCATCTTCCACATGCACAGCCTGCGTCGGTGTGATTGGTTTCCCCTCTCTTCCTAAACATGCTACTCTTCGGGGTATCAGTTGTTTCTGACAGCTTGCCCAAATCATCACCACCACTCTGAATTTGAATTCCATATTCCAGGATCCCAGTTTTCCTCAAGACTGGTGTGTTAAGAATTCTTTTGTCAGTTCAGAAAAAGAGAGCCTAAAATACACTTTTGGTTTCTCTTGCTCAGGAATAAATGTGACTTGGAATGCAAGGCTATTTTCTCTGCCTGGAAGGTAGCTTGACTCTTCCACTATCAAAGGAAACAATGTTACAGTCCACAAGGTAACCCTAAGGGCAGAAGACCTCCAGGAAGCTACAGCAAAGCTGATCACACCTTGGTCTATCTTCTGCTGCACAGGTATGCTTTTATTTTTATGCCCATTTTCCCTGCTGGCCTGGAGGCTTTTGAAGGTCAGCAGTTGTGATGTTCCTGGTTAGTGTTTGCTGTTAAGATTACAGTGCATTGTTAAAAGAAGCAAGCCAAAGTTAGCATGTACCCACAGCCGGTTGTAATAATCTTTCACCTTCACCGTGGCCATGTCATGAGTGCCTTTCTTTGCAGCTATTGCCATCCAGCTAGAGCATTAAAAAATTATATCATCTTTTAAAAATAACAACTTCTTACACATACAAATGTTTACAAGCTACTTTCTAGATATGCTAATGACTTTCACCTGGGTATTTTGAGATCCACAAGTCTACAGTTGAATAGTTGATCAATAAGCACCAAATTTTCTTCTTCCAGTTCATGAATAATGTTTTCCAATTTTTCAACTTCCTTCTTGTGGTTTGCAATCTGTTCTCAGAAGAGAATGGATGGATATTGGTACTTGTTCACTTAGTTCAACATGGTCTTCTGTAAAATACTCAACTCCTAAAAGTCCATTTGCCTGAGGGGAAGATCTATCCTGTATTATTTATCACTGGGTTTGCTTTGTCCTTCCTCTCTAAGAAGTGATGAGTGGGTCACTTTTCTGGATTGTTTGCAGAACTTGTTTACATGGTTATGCAGTTACTAGTGAATGGCAGGAGTTGTCTTTTCCTACTCTTCAGAAACCCTGGTGCGTTCTTTGTGCTGGAGGTAGAGATAAACATGAAAATAAGACTAATTAACTTATCGTGCTTAAATGGGGGAAGATGGTGATAAAAACAAAAAGCAGTGTGATCAAACCATAACAGATGATGCTCAGCTATGGTGGGAGTTTCACTCTAGGTCTGGGGTAGGGGGTAAGGGAGAATTAATAGAGGAAATGACATCTAATCTGGATCTTGAAGACCAAGTCGGGATTCTTCAGACAACAAAAGAAGGTACACTCTAGGCAGAACAAACCACAGGTTAGGCAGTTATTTTGGTTTTGGATAGATACAAAATGGATGTGGGGAGTAGGAGAGAAACTGGACAATTAGGGAAATAATGCTAAAGGGTTTGGTTTTTTTTTTTTTTTTTTTTGCAGGTAATGGAAGGTCATAGGTAGACATGGGTTTAATGTTTACTAAAGAAATATGATTAACTTAATTAAATATGAACAAAATTTGCTGCTTCTTTTGATGGAATTCCCATCAATCTTTAAGAAGGATATTTTGGAAACTTTGTCTAAAGACTTAGACAGTGGGAAAGATATACCGGATGTTACTAGGCTCACCTCTCTGCCTGCCTCATGTAGCATGAGCTATACAGGTGCTGCATTGAGAGGTGCTCATGGAGATAGGTCAGGACAATAGGAGAATTAGAAGAGTATAGAAAACGGGCACCTGGGTAGCTCAGTCAGTTAAGCATCTGACTCTTGATTTCAGCTCAAGTCATGATCTTAGGGTCGTGAGATCAAGCCCCATGTCTACTCTGGGCTCAGTGGAGAGTCTGCTTGAGATTCTCTCTCTCCCTCTTCCTATGCCCCTCCCTCCTAGCATGCTTTCTCTCTAAAATAAATAAATAAATGTTTTTAAAAAAAGACTATAAAAGAGAAAGTGATATGCTGATGGGAATAATGGAGATAAACTGGAAAAAGTAAGTATCTCAAGGGAATATGATGAAACAAACAAGGTTCAGGGGTTTAGATTCAGTATCTCTTGTTCGGTGTTGCCAAGAGCGTAGCTGAGATGAGTACTTAGATAACTAACATTTTTGACTTGTACTTTTGGAATCTGAAAACATTCTGTGTATTACTACATGCATATCTCTCACGTAAGTCATGTATTAAATGCTTAAATTCCTACTATGGGCAAGGTTCTGTGTGAGACATTGAAGGATGCAAAAGTGAATGAGTTTCCCTCAAAGAGGCTTACAATCCGGTGAACAAATACACGAGTAACAGTAACATAAAGCGATACTAGTGCCATAGAAAAGGCTCAAATATTGCTGGAGGTTTATCGTTAGAAAGAAAAGCATATATTATTTACCTGCCTTAAACTGTTTAGTAAACCAGTTTAAGTCCATAATACTAAATTATAGAAAGCTTTTAGGGATTGGTGCTTTAGCATCTCGTGCATTGGGAGATCATCAGCTTGATTATGGGCTTGAATGTCTTAAGGAAAAGTTAATAATTTTCAAATGTCAAAGAATGAGGAAAATTATATTTAGAGTTTGTAAACAGAAGGAATTGATAGGACATTTGGAAATGTTTGACCCAAGGGCTTGGCATGCTTGGAAGGCAGCACACACAGTTCTTGGTCTCCTTCCAAAACTGAGAAGGAAGAGGTCCTTTTTGGGGAGTTAAGTCCGATCTTCCAAGCTAAGGATATCTTGTGGCATCACTGACCCTTTGGACTACTAACTAAGGTTCCCAACAATTACTGTTTCCAGTCTTTTGAAATATTAGGGAAATGAAAACTACTTCCTTTTTATCGCCATATAAATACCTTTACATTAGGTATTTATTTACATTAGGGTAAGAAAGTTAAAAGGAGGAAGTAGAAGACCGCTTTTCTCTCCCCATCTGGGCTTCTCCCTAGATACCCAGAAATGTACTTAAGAGATTGAGAAAGATAGTTTAAACTATTATAAGTTAGAGACTTAGGATCCTGAATTAAATGTGTGCTCTTGAAAATCTCCCCTGAAAGATGCAAGTTAGTTTCATGCCTTCTCACACTTGAAACTCTGATTGCTAACCTCTTTGAATCCCTTTGTCTAGTTTTTATTGGCTTTCTGTTTGTTGAATGAATCTAAGCCATTTGGAAATTTCAGTTTTCTTCCCTTCCTTAATTATCATGCTAAATAAAACCAGATAATGTAAGTCATGCATAGGATACTACATATCTTTTCCACAGATACAAGTTTTTGGTTATCGGTGAAAGAGTTAAATAGAGAAATGCTTTCAGGACTTCCATTATTTTTTTTTTTTTTTGCACTGTATTTTAGTACCTTTTTTTTTTTTTTTAAGATTTTGTTTATTTATTTGACAGAGATCACAAGTAGGCAGAGAGGCAGGCAGAGAGAGTGAGGAGGAAGCAGGCTCCCCGCTGAGCAGAGAGCCCGATGCGGGACTCGATCCCAGGACCCTGAGATCATGACCTGAGCTGAAGGCAGCGGCTTAACCCACTGAGCCACCCAGGCGCCGCTATTTTAGTACCTTTAATGACACATTTTTCCTGCAAGAGTTCCATTATTGAATATCCCTTGTTAATCATTCTAAACCTCTCTCAAAGAAATTAATTGACATACATTATTCTATTTCTGGGCAATTTTCAATTCTTGTGATAATACTTATAGCCAGAGATGGTATTTTTTTTAAGAATTTTTTTTTAAGATTTTATTTATTTATTTGACAGACAGAGATCACAAGTAGGCAGAGAGGCAGGCAGAGAAAGGGGAGGAAGCAGGCTCCCTGCTGTGCAGAGAGCCTGATGCGGGGCTCTATCCCAAGATGCTGAGATCATGACCTGAGTCAAAGGCAGAGACTTTAATCCATTGAGCCACCCAAGTGCACCCAGGGATGGTATTAATTAATTTTATGAATAAATTTAATAATGCTAAAATAAGTATTTATTGAAATAAGGAGAAATTAAGTCTATTAAATTTCCTTAAAATGATTTGTCCTTTATTACTAAGCTCTTTTGTTCATGATTTAATTAAACTTGACATTTTTTCTATCTTTTATTTCTACTGAATCAGGGGAAATAAAAAATAAAATGAAACAAAATATCATTTGTGGCTTTAGTAAGAAGGATCAAAACACCAAAAAAACCCCTTTCTTATCAGTCAGATATAAATTTTTACAGGTATTCTCTCTGAACCTAATATCTATGACACAAGACTTAAGATCTGAATTGTTAAATTATTATTAATTAGGATTATGCTGTTATATTCAATAAAAGTATCAAGATTAAACTGCTCCCTAATATTCTTTAACTGTTAGGCTCACCTTGAGTTTTGGGGTTTTTTAAAAAGATTTTATTTATTTACTGTGTTGTGCCCAAATTCCAAGACCCCCCAAAGATGACCACCAGAGTCCAGAGTCAAAGCCAAACAGCAAGGGTCGTTTATTACAAGTTCGAACCCGGACCTCCGTGCACTCGTTGCTGGTGACGCTAAGAGGTCCTGAGCTCAGGATCACAGCACCTTTTGTACACTATTTGGGGAGGGAGGGACTTAGCATACATCATAGTATCTCGTAACAAATCACTACATACCGCGGGAAAATCAAACAGCAACTCTATAATATGACTACATTGCACAGAACGGGAAAAGGCTGGGATTAGATTATTGGTTAGGTCAAAGGGCTGTCATTCTTCAAACTGCTTAGTTGGCACTGCTAGGGTATGTGCCCCCTCAGGATTGGCCAGGGTCACCCTGCCGGGGTGCCAGATGGTTATTATCTCCCGTACCCAAAGCTGGGTGGGGGGTCCGGGGGCAGTCTCTTTGTCATGTCCAATTCTGGGTGGGGGTGTCTCTGGTGCCAGATGGCTGTTATTTCTCGGCCCAGAGCCGGGTGGGGGTCTGGGAGCGGCCACTCTGCTAGGTTCGATTCTGGGTGGGGGTTGTGTGGTTATAGAGTGCCTACAAAAAGTCTTCTGGTATTCTTCCATCTCCTCATGGGTTAGCAAGCGAAGGTACAGAAGCAGAAATAGGGTAATAGTTATAATTTAGGCATCTCAACTGGAGAGAGAAAGAGAGGCATGTGCACAAGAGCAGGGGGAGGAGCAAAGAGAGTGGGAGAAGTAGGTTCCCCACTAAGTAAAAAGCCCAACACAAGGGCCTTCATCCCAGGACACTGGGATCATGACCTCAGCTGAGGGCAGATGCTTAACCAACTGAGCCGCCCAGGCACCCATTCACTTTGCATTTTTGAAATCAATATTCATTTTTTAAAACTAGGGATTTATCTTGATTCATTTTGGAAGTAGTTTGGACTCCTGTTTACCATGACTTTATAAGGGCAGCTTAAAGGTAATAGTTGCTATCATAGAAAGAACATTAATTTTTAAATTACTTGTTTCCCAGATTCACCAATTCTATTCAGCCAAATAGGGGGCAAGGAAAAGAGAAGAGAAAGTGATAGTGACATTTTTGCTTCAGGTATCTGAGCAGATGGTGAAAAAGGAGATGTAAGAAGTGAAAATTTAAAGAGAAATTTAACGAATCCTGCTTTAGTTATGTTGAGTACCTTTGGGACATCCATGTGGAAATATTTGGTAGGCAAATAAAGATACAGGTCTAGAGCTACGGACACACATGTTAGTGTTGAACACGCATATTTGAGAATCATGTACATATATATAACTTGCTAACAAGAGCTGTGTGTAGCTGAAGTGAATTCTTCCAAAAGAGAGTGACTGTTCTTTCATGGACAGTATCTGAGCACAGGTTGGTGACTACTTGTCTGGATATAAAGGGAATTTCCAAGTAGTGAGTTTTGCACATCTTCTGTAGCACCTTGTAGTATCTAGACCAAAGATTATCTACCTCTTTTATCCAATAACATGCTTTCACATCTTTACCCAAGATCTAAGCCATGTACTTGATTCATATCTCGAATGAATATATCTATACTCATGGACATCCTTTTATTCAATAACTATATATTGAACATAGATTATTTATTAGTTCTCATGGATATGCAGTGTAAAATGCATAGCCTGCTCTCTGCAATGAAGAGATAGATGCAAAAACAGACAATTTCAACATATTTTAACAAGAGTCATGAAACAAGAGAGCACAGAGTAAAAAGTACCCAACACTTTCTGGGGGAAATACAAAATGATTCAGAAAGAAATTAAGCATCAAAGTCTGTGCCTAAAAGAGAGTTGGGAGTCTTCCAGGTACATGAGTGTAAGGAGGGAAGACAGAGGGTGTGGTCTGTACAGAGTGAGGAGCACAGGACAGTGCCTCATAACAAAGAAGGTCTAGAAGTCCTCCCATGACCCCATTCAGTGAGAGCAGTATTGCAGCGCTGGTATAGGGAGACCCAGACTTAAGGGTCTAAGGTAGCACACTGTGCCACTAGTTCCCACATGTTCTCCAGAAAGAGGTGTGAAGAGAGTCTGATGACCAAGCTAGGATAGGATGTAGAGCCTGCAATGGGTAGGGACATCTTGACCACTGGCAAATGGCTGCAACTGTGGGTTTGGTATTGGCTGCAACATGAGGTCCACAAGGTCAGAGCAATCCATTCAGAAGTCACCAGTGCAGGGAGCAGACGAAAGCACGTCCTGTACAGACGAAAGGCAGAGGGAGCAAAGATCCAAAGGTAACCCACAGATCTAAGCCCTCTTCAGTGACATGCCCCACAAGAGGGTATGTAAGCCCCACCTCCTTATATAACAGGATCTGTCTTGGAGCAGAGCAGGGGGAAGTAAGGAAATCTAACCGACTGAACACTTATGCAAAGGAGACTATGTCATCCCAAAAAGGCAATTCAAAAACAGCAGGGAATGAGGTTAGAATGATCCTTCAGCCTTCCTCCCACTACCCAGAAGGAAGTAGAGTCTTGAGGAAGACCAGATCAATTTTAGGGCATAAAGAAGCTTCATACATTTGAGTATATGAGTCAGGATGCCAAAAATGATTTCTGGTTGTTATTGAAATTATTGATGGTATTCATTGAGTAACAGCTCGTAATAAGATTAGGATTCCACTTAAATTTTACTTTAGCTAGTCACAATTCTGTGCTTTTCCCATGTCTTCGGCTCATAAATTAAAGTCCTTTCCAGTTCAAAAAAATGAGAAAGGAGAAATTGTTTTTTAAAATTCCACCTACTGGGGTGCCTGGGTGGCTCAGTGGGTTAAGCTTCTGCTTTCAGCTCAGGTCATGATCTCAGGGTCCTAGGATCGAGCCCTGCATCAGGCTCTCTGCTCAGGAGGGAGCCTCATCACCCCCACCCCCCTGCCTGCCTCTCTGCATACCTGTGATCTCTATCTGTCCAATAAATAAATAAAATCTTTAAAAATAAATAAATAAAATAAAATTCCACCTACCTCCTTTTTCAGCCAGTCATTCTCCCAGATCTCTCGGTAGCTGCCCTTGTCAATGAACCGTATGGCATTCTAAAAGATAGTTTCTGTATTAAGGAAGACTTGCAGCAGGTGCTTCACAATGAACTTACCTGATCATTTTACATTATGTTTTGCAATTATTTTGGAAATATATCTAAGAACTTTTGCTTCAGTTGTTCTTTATTCTCATATTATTTTTGGCCGATTCACACTGCCTGATACAGGTGATTTAGAGAACTGGACAATAGCTATCCATTCAACTGGGCTTCCATTGTGACTGACTCTGATTGCCATGATGAAATCAATTCATTAAGTGATCTGTTCCATGATTAAAGCGGGTGAAATGCAGGGACCAAATACTCTTCAAGTTTATGGTCACAGACATAATCCAACATAGAGCAAAACCATGAGTAGATTCTCTTACTATTACTATTATTTTTAATCTGAAAGACTTCTGCATGTCAATAATAAAAATATACATATTTACAAACTTAATAGCAAATAGTTTCAGGGTAACTAGACTGTCTCCTGGAGAAAATCATTTTAGATGAAGAAAACAGAAAAGCATCACTTTGTCAGTAGTTCATAAAATGTAAATTCATTTTCAATTTTTGTTTATTTATAGTTTTCCCCAAAGGAACTTTATAATGGATGAAAGATTGCATTTATCTGTGAGGTACTTTTATATGGATACCGTGCTAGAAATTCCACATTCAGTAACCGAAGGGCATAACCAAAACAAGAGAGATTAGGAAAAATTTTATAGATCATAAACACAGACAGAAGTAATTTAAAAATATGTTAGGAATAAATTTATCTCAGTCTTTGAATTGGAAGATTTGCAATACTTTTTTTTCTTCAAATCATGCTAATTAGACTAAGGGTGCACCTACATTCCCTAGGAACCAAGACCTTTTCTAATCCAGCTGCTACTGATAGCTCTGAAGTGTCCTGGAACACAGAATTGAACAGAAGCAGAATACATCTCATAACGGAAGTTAGTCGGCTAGTGGTTTCATTCACTAACAATGGAGCAGGGGTCTTCAACTTTGGGTGCATGCTAGAATCTCCTGGGCAGTTTGACAAATCCAGAAACCAAGTCAACATCACAGGCCAATTACATGAGCATCTCTGAGGAACCAAATGAGTTAACCAAACTTCTCAGGTGACCTCCATATGCAGCGAAGGTTGCACAACAGTGGATTATCAGAAGCTAAAGTTATACTAAAATAGCCAGATAAAATGGGGAAAATTCACTCACATGTGTGGGTATTCGCCATTAATGTAGAGAAAAGACAATGTATCAGGTAGTGATTAAGAACGATGATCTGAAGGAGACATCTGGAATTCTGCCACTTGCTCTAGGAAAGCCACAAAAATTTCTCTGTGCCTCAGTCTTCTAATTAGTGAGTCCCTGCCTTATAGGATTGTTGAGAGACATGCATGTAAAATGCTCAGAGCAGTATCTGGAACAGTCCTCACGATATATTGAATGTGTATATTTGAAATATATTTGATCTAAAGATGCATTTTTAATCATCTTAACTATGTTCAGATCATTTCATTGTTGACTTCACCGTTTCATCATATTCAGTCCCAAATGGGCTGAATTTTATGGGCAAATAAACTATTGGTCAGTTCTCCATAATCCTCTATACTTGTATAAGTACGTAAAAGTCATGCAGTAGGATAGTAACTGAAAGAACAATTGAACTAACAGTTAAGCAACAAACAATAGCAACTGAAATTCAGCGAAGAACTTTAAAGAAGACCAGATGTTTATGATTTTGAAGAGGAGATACTCTAAATGAAGAGACAGTCCCTGTGGGGATCTTCGTAACCAGAGATGGTCTGGGGGCAGGGGAAGGACAGCAAAAACAAGGGATTAGAAAACATAAAATGTTGGAAATTATATCTCAAACTTTTCTCAAGATTTTATTTATTTGTCAGAGAGAGAGAGAGTAGGCATGAGCAGAGGGGTACAGCAGGAAGAGGGAGAAGCAGTCTCCCCACTGAGCAGGGTACCTGATGCGGGACTCGATCCCCGGATGCTGGGATCATGAACTGAGCTGAAGGCAGACACTTAACTGACTGAGCCGTCCAGGCGCCCCTCAGACATTTTTTATATCCCCAAATATTAAAGCTCTGCAATGTAAAGTGTACTCTCTTAGGTTTGAATATATATGACAGTACTTTTTAGACAAATTATATTTCATTTTATAATGCATCCCAAACTTGTATTTAATAATTCGTTGTAGCCATTATTATTACTTAAAAATAACTGAGTAAGTTACTGAGCTCTTGTTCCTTATGAGCACTATGCTACGTAAATCATTTCATTTAATCCCCATACTCTTCTTTAAAGGTAAATAACATTATTGCCCTTTTTTTAAAATTAGGAAACTGAAGCCCAGAGAGGTCAAGGAACAAATTTAGTTTATATTCCCAGTAAGTGGTAGAACCATGATTTAAACTAAACTGCCAAACTTCAGAACTCAGGTTCTTAATCATTATAATATACCATGGGAAAAAATAGGGGAGCAACTTCTGTTTTTTTTGTTTTTTGTTTTTTTTAATTAATTAATTTATTTATTTGACAGAGAGAGATCACAAGTAGGCAGAGAGGCAGGCAGAGAGAGAGAGAGAAGGAAGCAGGCTCCCCGCTGAGCAGAGAGCCCAACGCGGGGCTCGATCCCAGGACCCCGGAATCATGACCCGAGCTGAAGGCAGAGGCTTTAACCCACTGAGCCACCCAGGCACCCCTTCTGTTTTGTTTTTAAGAAAACTGAAATATACCTGTGTGGCCCATTCCTTCTTTTGATCCAGTTGCAACAAAGTTTCTCTGATTATTTTCTTCCTAGCATCTTCCAGAGTGACTTTATAGTGTTCTTTAAAAAGAAAATTAGAAGCTTTAACAAGGCTAGTCCTAGGTAAAACTATGCTGCTCATAAATTGTATCTTCAATGATCCTCTCCGCTCCTTTCTACATATTTTTTCCCCCAAATTTTCAGGGTACATTTTTACTGAAGCATCTAGTACCTCCTGTTAGAAAAAATGCTCCAATAATTTGCCAACACCTTAATGTGAATTAGCTTAAGATGCTGTCTCTCCAAAGGATTGTCTTTCTAAAAATTCCCAATACTTTAGGGTAGCCATCTACCTTGCATATGACACACCTCTGATCCCATAACGGAAACATAAAGAAGATTTGATTATCTGAGGGAGAAGCATCCTATACCTCTGACTCCATCTAACTAAATTTCCAGTATTTTTGGCATGCGTTTCCTTGGGCAGGAAAGACAGAATGAAAAGACGGAGAGAGGGCTGAAGGGGCCGTGAAAGTCAGCCCCTCATTCTGAGTAGGGCTCAGAGCAAGAAAGGAGGACAGATATGAAGAAGTGCAGGATTCTTTATTCTCTCCAGATTTTCTTATGTCATAGTCAGGATTGAGAGAGCAAAGGATCATAAAATTTTAGGCCTTGAAAGATGCTTCGTAATCATACCATCAACAACTCTGTTCAAGGGAAAGTGAGATAGAGTGACATTAAGGCTGCTGTAGAGAGTGGAGAGGAAGGAAACTGGTCTAACCTGACATGTGGAGAATAAGAAACTGGAAGTCCTCATGATTCCAACCCACATATACCCATCCAGACAACCTCTCTTCTTCTTACTCCCATTCGGAGTTATCACTTGGATATTTTAATCATTCCAATCTCATTTCTGATAGAATTTGTTTCAATTCAGGACCTAGTCCACTAGACTAAGGGTGGCTATTTAGTTGAAACTTCTACCCAACAAAACGCAACAGGCAGTCTAAGAGTTGCGATGGATCAGGAGTTTAGTTATAATGGATTTTTCATTCTTAACGTCTGAAAGAAACCATCACCTGGAGCTTGATAAGATTAAACATTAATTCTTTGCTGCAAATCCTAAAAAAACAGATAATCAAATATGCTCTGACTAAAGTTATAGCTGTCTCTAGTGCCATATTAACACTGATAAAGCAATAAAAATACCCAACTTGTTCCAAGTTCCATATAAAATTCTATGAATTCTATGAACTGTTTATCTTCGGAAGAACAGAGTAACCAGCACAAGGGAGGATATAAAAATCTCATTGCTAGCTTTCGTGATTCCCATGCTGCTTCGAGAAACAACAGTTAACCATGAATTTGTGAACACAGCCAAAGAAGCTGGGAGTATGAAACATCTCCTTCTCATAAAAGTTGGAAATGTTGCCAATGGGAGCATGGGAGACTGTGGCTTTGTGCCTTTACACTCCTGGCTGTTCAGACCCCTAATGTGGCCACTTCTCAGAAGCTGATGGCAAAGCCTTGCTGGCTGAAGCTTGCTTTGCATCATTCTGCCTTCCCTGCTGTGTCTGGCTCCGTGTTGCTTTGCTCCCCCACTGTTTTCTGGAAGTCTGTTGCCCACTTTTCACACACTTATCAGTGTCACACGACCTCACCGTGCTGACCCCCTCCTGTGGGGAGGCTGGAGGTGGCCTCTTGTGAGTCTCTTGGAGATCACCAATGGACTCCCATTTTTACAGATGAAGAAATCAATGTTCAAAGAAGTAATGTTCCTTTTTTGTAAGTGCATTTGAACCCAAATCTTAGTGTACAAAGAAATTTTAGAGATTCCTGTCCTGTGTACCTGGTGAAGGACAAAAGTAAAAATGCTCTGTGACTCTGATATCTAATGACTTATCATAACCCCACACTTTCTGTATTGCTGGGCCTCACTAAGGTCGCCTTTCCTTTTATTGAGAAATAAAGCCTTTTCCTGGATAGAATAGTGACTGTGTGTCCTCTATTCACTATCCCAACATCTCCCAACCAAAGTTCAGGGAAGCAGCTCTGGGTGCTTCCTCCCCGACCACCCCCCAGAGCTCATGGATGGTCCCAAATAAAGCAGGGATGGATAGCTGACCACAGAATGGCCGACCCATGCCCCATGAGGAGGCATGGATAAAGGTCTTTGCTCATCTTCTTTAGGTAGGTGATGACACCAGCTCTTCAGAATCTGGGCTGGAGAAAACTGCAAGAACTGGTGTATGGGAAGCAAGAAGAGAATGGGGATGGGACAGAGCAAAGCAGAGGCCGCGTGAAGGGGGCACAGGCCATGGAAGATAAATGTAGAGAGGAGCCATGGCTAGAGCTACCACTGGGCTTCTGTTTCCATCTTCAGTCTTCCCATTCCTCACTGCAAGTGATATATTCAAAAAACATGACCATGGGACATCAAACAAACTTAGCTTTATCTCTTCCCTTTAAAATGCATACTGGGAGGCTAGAAACTCTCCCAACAAGATAGATGGCAAATTTTTTCCTTTTCTGGATCCTTTGTGATAATAAGAGTCCTCCAATCAGGGATTAACGTATCCAGTCTTTTGTAGGAATTAAAACTTGAAACTCCATTCAAAGCTGTGGCTATTCCCTTCCCAACCTGGACATATAACCATTTCTGTGCCTCCTCCCTCAAGGCTGAAGAGAAGCATGGAAAGGGACAAGAAAGCTCTCACTTGGCAGAGACTGTCTCAAGCTAATGTGGCACTTTCTGGTCCTAGCTGGCACTTAAGGTTGATTCCTTTTCCATGGGAGAATTTTATACGTTCCTCAGGGGACCACCCTTCCTTCCCATTGCTAGTTATTTCACCCGTGTTTCCTTGATGCAGGGATGTACTGTCCTTGAGGCTGGCCAACAACTTGTCCTCTGGCCTCTGGCTCTCAATCTGTTGCTCCCTCCCATGCATGCAGGCTCCTATGTCTCTATTAGGACACCATCCCCGAGCTCTAACAGGACTGTGTACTAGCTCTCTCTCACAGCACATTCATAGGAGACACGTTGTGCTTTGCCATGACAAACTCTGAGAGTGCAGCCTGCTGCAGACAATATTTGTGGTCCCCTGCCCCCAATTCATGCCTTGAAACAGAATCACCAGTGTGATGATATGTGGAGATGGGGTCTTTGGGAGGTCATTAGGTCAAGAGGGGGGAACCCTCAAGAATGAGATTAGTGCACTTATGAAAGAGACTCCAAAGAGCTCCCTTGTCCCTTCCACTAAAGATGGCTGTCTATGGACCAGGAGGTAGGTATTCACCAGACACCAAAACTGCTGGCATTGATCTTGAACTTCCCAGCCTGCAGAACTGTGAGAAATAGATTTCTGTGGTCTATAAAACACCCACTCAATGTATCTTGTTGTAGTAGTCTAAAAGGACTAAGACACAGGCCTAGCTCAGGACAGCAGCTGCTTCCCCTTTGGCTCTGCTGTCAGAATGATCAGTCAGTCTCTTACCCCCTAGATTTCTCAGGACTAGACCTCCAAGCCACAGAGGATGCATACTGAACAATCTGAGGAATTTCCTCAAAGATTGTCCATCTTGATCTGAGGTGACGGAAGAATTACCCTTCACCTGCCCCTTTGTGGGACAGCATAGGACGTACAGCACACCAAGATCTCTTCCTAAACACTGTCCCCTAATTTCCAACAATCTTTTCTTGACCTGTCCAACTTCTTGTATAGACTGGAACTCAGTTTTTTGTCTCCTCAGCATGGCAGTCTCTCAGTTTACTCTGAAATGTGGTGTCTGTTATATTAGCACCCCAATTTAAACTGAGACTAAAAAAGTTGACTTTTAGTGTCCTGTTTCAATAACCACCTCTTTCCCTAAGATACTTGTTCCTTGCAAGTAAACTCCATGATCATGGGTGTGGGAGGAACATTCTAGAGAAATCATGGAGGAAGGGAAGAAAAACAACAATATAATAGTAAGGCTCCAGATAAATCAATTTAAGTGTCCTGCCCTTACCCATGGTCCAATTACTGGCTCCCAGAGTATTTTCATAGTCCCCAAGCCAAGTTGCTGCTGCTACCTACATGGTTAGGAGAAATCCCTAAAACTAATGAAGATAAGAAAAGCCCATAACAGCTATTTTCCTATGACATCTAAAGTCAGCTACAGACTAAGGTTTAACCAGAAAATAATTCAATATGTTTAAGTGTTATTACCACCATCCCAAAACTGAATTCACAGCATGACACTTTTCAACTCAAAGAAATCATCCAAATTTCTGATCAAGATAATGGGTTCATAATTTTATCTGAGAAGATGACTTCTTAATTTAAAATATAAAGAAACGTTGGGGGGGAATTAAAAATTTTTAAACTTCCCCAAATAATAACCATTTTAAAGGTATAGTACTGATACACAAATACATAGATCAGTGGAACAGAACAGAAAGTACAGGGAGAGACCCAAATACACATGGGAAACTAAAGTATGATAAAGTCAGCATTTCAAATCAGCAGGGTTAAAATGAATTATTTGATACACAGTGTTAGGGTTAAGGTTAGGGTTACCATCTGCTAAAAAATAAAGCTGGTTTCCTACCTCATGGACACAGAGAAAAATCAAAGATGTAAATATTAAAATGACACCATAAATATTCTAGAAGAAAATATTGGACAACTTATTCATCATCTCAGATATCATAAAATAAAAATCTAGTTTGGGCACTCTAAACCTTCATATGTCCCCATAAATATAGCCCATCAAAAAAGACTAATGACAAATGGCAGAAATATTTGTACTTTGTGTTACAGTTAAAGAGCTAATTTCCTTAAAATGTAAAGAGCTTTATAACACAGTAGAAAAATGAGCAAGGGATGTGAACAGATGGTTCACAGAAAAGGAAATGTAGTTATATTTCCCATTACATTTCCTGAACTTTTGACAAGATATCCACTATCACTTATAATAAGAGAAGTGGAAATTAAAGTTACAGTGAGATACAACATTCTACTTTTAAGACTGGCAAAGAATAAAAAGTTAGCTAACACCCCTGTTGTTGAAGATGCAGAAACATAGGCATCCGCATCTACACAGGGAGACGTCGGGCATGGGATAGGGGTGGTTAAAGTCAACTGGGTACAAGCTCTATGGATGGCCATACCTATCAAAATAAAAAAGAAATAAATGGGCACTTTGGGCCAGCCATTCCTTCCTAGAGATACACAAAAATGAAATTATAGAAATACAAGGATGTTCATTACAGTAAAATGAGATTTTTAAGAATATTCATTGCAGCATTATTTGTATTAGTACAATATAGGAAACAACCTAAATGCTTATGAGTAGGGGACTTGTAAAAATATTATAATACAACAAAACAAAGTAGCTACTGGAAGAATGAAGAAATGCTAACATGTACTGATCTATAAGAATGTTCATATTGTTACATGAAAAAGCAAGTACCAAATTGTATTTGTAGCATGCTTTGTATATGTTGATGCAAAATATTTCTGACAACAGTTACAAAAATTGGTAATAGTGGTTTTATCTAGAGAGAGGGTCTGAGGGGCTGGGGGATAGATGGGTATAGAAAGGTATCCCCTCTCCCTTTTAAAAAAAAGATTTATTTATTTATTATTAGAGAAAGAGAGAGAGAGAGAGAGAGAGCAGGAGGGAGGGGGAGAGGAAGAGGGAGAGAGAGTTCCAAGCAGATGCCCTGCTAAGTGTGGAGCCTGATGTAGGGCTTGATCTCAGGACCCTAAAATCATGACCTGAGCTGAAACCAAGAGCCAGACGTTTAACCAACTGAGCCACCTTGGTGCCTCAGAAGGTGTCCCTTTTATTCTCTACTTTTTTTCTGGGGAGGAAAATATTTTGAAAAATTGGAACTCTAAACTCAGACTGATTTGGAACCAAATGTACATTGCCGTTGTGGTGCAGAAGCCCTGAGCTGAGAAACTTACAGAATTCTTGGTCCAGTAGTGGAGCATCCCATGACAGGGCCCCTGCAGAGAAGCATGGAAATGACCCCACATGAATACCTCCACTACTCAGGGCACCATCACCAGCTGTCATCTGGCCAGCGTTCTTCTGAGTAATCCGATTTCTCCATTTATTCTACTCTATGACTTTCCTTTCTCTGGGTCTCTGATTTTTTTTTAAGCCATTGTGCTTAGCCACAATGACAGATAGGTGGCCTCATGGTTCTCAGAACTAGTCCTGGTAAGCTTCATCACCCCTGATGCCATCACACTCCACACTCTCTCCATTTTCCGTCTTGTGTTTGTGTTTCAGTTCTTTCTCACTATAACCTAGCATTTACTTGGGTGTTTCTCTACAATGATTCTGGTTTTATAGCATGGTTAAGTTGTTTTAAGCTTGGTTCAGGTAAATTTCTTTTCCATATAACCCTGTCCCTGGACCTTCCTACCTCAGTTGAATTGCCCCAGACCTAGAATAGAAACATGCAGACACCATCCACTGAATGAAGCTTCATTCCCCAAGGCAGTTGGTCTCAGGGATTCTCCACTCCCTACCCACTGCCCCCCCCCAACCCCCCAACACCAGTCCTTCTTCTCCTCAGTTCCATTGGTGGTCCTGGGAGAGTTTCTGCACTTCCTCTCTCCACCTTAGGTTCATAGCTGCTTGTGCTGATAGTAAAGAATGATCCAGGAAGTACACATTATTTTCCATCTACCAAAGGGCTGCTCTCCAAAGATTTTCTATTGAATTTGAACTAGCTTTGTTGCAACTGACCTGACATTTTCTCCGCATTTTCTTTAACTCTACTGATGTCATTCTGCAAGGAGGTGATGAGTTTAGCATGCTGTTCACTGCCTACATTCTTATATTCTTCCCAGTATTCCTTTTCACTGAGTTTCTCAAGAAATAGTTTCTCAGCATTACTTATTTGCATGCGCATATCTGTTGAGAGAAAATCAAGGCACCAAGTTGTTTCCATTGTTCTTACAGCCATGATACATTGCAATTTGATTTTATGAAGTTAAGGCCTGAAAGGTCTGCTACTAAAATGCTGTTAACTCATAAATGCAAATTTTTATCTACAGTGAGAGTGAATCTAAACTATTTCAACTATTGTTTCTCCTCATGATGCATAATCCAAGTAAAATTAAACTTCCAATTATAAAATAGATATGTGGTTTTAGGCTGTGACAGGTAAGTTAATAGACTACCTATATGGGGTAGGAATATGCCTAGGAATGCAGAAGCTTAAATTAATCCCATGATAGCTTGATAAGTGTACTATTTTGTACATTATATCACATAGAATTTTTATTAATAAGTTGTCACTTTTCTGACCATTGTGCCTCTGGGCAAAGTGAGCTCAACTTTTATCCTGTGCTGTCCCTGACAACCATTTTTGTAAACAAATAGTTTGCTTCCATCTAAAGTTCAGTGTTTGGGCTTCCCTTGTGTGAGATGACACCATAGGACAGTAATCTCAACATGTCTTCCCTGGGTCCCACTTACAAAGGCCTTCAGAGTGAAAGATAAATTCTCTAGTAAGATACGTACAAACACTGAGCTGTGTTACCCATATAAACCTTCAATTTGTCCTGGTGCACTTGCTAAACATGATATTCTACTCCATCTTTAGGCTGGGTCTCATGCTTCTCAATATTTTAGAACTGGAAGTATTACAAATAGCAGAGTATAAGGAATTTAGGGGCCATTTGGCTCAGTGCCACACACCATCTTGTTTGAGAGCTCCCTAAAGGTAAGACCATATCTTATTCTTCTCTACAAAAGCAGCACTTATCATGGAGTCTGGCAATTAGTTGCTGTTCAATAAATGTTTATGGAATGACCAAAGCATTACAGTCAGGGCAGAGGGACGTTCTTCAATACAGAGGGCCAGAAGGACTCCAGACATGTCTTTTTCCAAGACAGTGAATAAGATCATATATTTTTAAATCCCTTGATACATGGCCCTTGTTATTGCCACTGAACAGTGAATACCGCTATAATATGCATGACGAGCTGTCCTCCTGTTTGCTTCGTCGGCTGCTGTCTCAGCCCTGTCCCACAGCCAGCCTTTGAGTGGAGGGTTGGGCACGGTCACTGAAGACTGAAAGAGAGGTGGAGGGAGTGGCGGCTGTTCTACTTTGCCAGAGCCCGTGTCCCTCCCCTCCTCCCACCCCTTGTCAAACAAGAGGGCCGGTTACAGTGGCCCCTTCTCCTGGCCAGAAGGATTCCCTCGAACTGAGGGAAAACATGTCTCTTTTGTCTCCATTTGAAGGTTAAGAGGATGTACGGTGAGAAGTATCCATGGTCAGAGTTCCAGCTTCATGGGGACAACCGCCTCAGCAAAAGGAGCCAACTTTCGGGAGTGAGACAGAGGAAGAAGAAGGGTAAAAGACAGGGGTGGGGAGAAAGAAAGAAGGAGAGGCAGAAGAGGTTAAAGAAAAAAGAGAGAGAAAAGCTGAGATCAGACAGCCTGTTTTCCGTTTGGTTTTATGAAAAAATTAACACCCTCTTTATGCTTAGGGTAGTTTGGGTTAACTTTTTATCCATGCAACTGAAGAGTCCTAACTAAAAGGTGAAAAACAGGGGTTACATCAGTTCTTCTCGAACCTTCCTGTGCATGGGAGTGCCCCTGGATCTCGTGGCAGTGCAGATTCTAAGTCAGGAGACCGGAATGGGCCTGAGACTCTGCACTGCAACAAGCTGCCAGATGAAGCTGTCGCCGCCGCTCCCCAAACCCAGTCAGGTTACAGTGACTCCCAGGGACACAAGAGAACTGCCTCACAAAGGCTTTTCCCATCCGTCTGTCCTCCTGCTTTCCCTCCCTCCCTCGGCATCTGCCGGCTCCTTTGGTCCTTGGACTGCCTCGCATGCCCAGCCCTCCTCTGCTGTGCTCAGTCACCCGGTGTCGCCCCAGTCACTCATGATACACGAGTCCTAGCACTCAGCCGAAACTGTAACCAGGACACCAGGGCTAGCTGCGAAGGCACTTTAGTGAGCACATTTAAGTATCGTTTGTGGTCTCACTCCCATCTCAAGGGACTTATTCAAGTCCTCCTTCCGAACATAAACAGAAGTCTCCTGGAGAGGCACCCTGGGAAATACAGTATCTATTTCCTCGTGAAATCCCCCCTGACCTCCAAGGGATGGGCAGAACAGGCTTGTGGGAACAGTTGTGGAGACCCCTAAAAATGAAGTTTGCTGGTTGATCGCTGGTCTTGGAAACCATCTCATTCAAAACCACAGCTGTTGACAGATGGTGTGCTTGCTGTGCGTAAAGTGCTTGGGTCAGTAGGCTCTCTGATCTTGGAGATGTTCAGGGAATCACATCCTTGTTTTGCCTTCCAGCTGCTAGGACTGCTTCCTGAGAATACTCACATCTCTCCCTAAGTTTTCCAGCTTCCTAGATGTGATGGTTTATATAGAGGTTCTGGCAGAAGTGGTTTGGGAAATCTTAGCAGAAAGTTTAGGATAAAGGAATAAAATTTTTCTTTAAAAAAAAAAAATGCACGTGTTAGAATGATGTATGACTCACCCACTGACCCATGGTGTTTCCTAAAGTCCATGCAAGAGTAGGCCATGCTCTACCATCTTCTGCACCTAGAATTCTTTCTTTCCATATCCTCCAACCTTCCCCCTAGCCAACTCTTTCTTATTCCTCTTTTCCCACCAAAATGGGGGGCTTAGCTCCCTTAGTGATACTGGTGCGGGGTGGGGGGCAGCTTCATGGCAATATTCACCCTGTTCCCTAGTCTGAACTGAGCTGGAAGCCAAAGAACCTGTCAGACAAGAGAATTTCCCCGAGGAAAGAACAAATTCACCCTGTGAGGACTTCAGGGTAGCAGCTAACAGGCTCTTGTCCTCTGTTGAGAGCCAGGTGGTTTTCCTCTGCCTTTGTTTTTGGTCAGTGCCCTTCTTCCTCCGCCCACTCCTCCTCCTCACTTGGCTTCAGTAGTTCTGCCCACTCTTACTTCCCTCTCCGGCCCATTTACCCACACGTGTGTGTGCTTGCGGTGCTAATACTCTCATCTGGACATGTTCACAACACTTTGAACATATTAGGAGACAAAAGCGTGAACACATTCAAGAAATACCTAAGTTTCTAAGTCACCTTTCAAGTTTTCCTCCTGATCTCTTTCAAACTTCCATTTCTCCTTCATTGCATTTTCAACATCTTCTCTTGTTACAACTGGTAACCCGTCTGACTTCTCTTCACTCAGCTCCTTTAGTAGGTTCCGTATGTGCCAAGTCTGTTCGTCCTTCAAGTGTTTGTTCTGCCGTGAAAATCAACAGTGGGTAACTACATCTGCTCGAGTATTTACATTGATTTGCCTCAAAATGGAGTCACATGCTGAGGCTTGCAAAGTGAGAATAAAATATCTAATGAAATAAATTTATACAGTATGTCTAAGAGCTTCTGGAACATGGGAGGTACAAAGTAAAATTAAACCCATCAACACAGCAACTATTGAATAGAAGGTTACATTTAAAAAATTATTGGGGCACTTGGGTCACTCAGCGGTTAGGCGTCTGCCTTCTGCTCAGGTGGTGATCCTTAGCATCCAGGCTAGGCCCCATGTCCAGCTCCCAGTTCAGTGGGGAGTCTGCTTCTCCCTCTGCCCCTGTCCCTGCTTGTGCTCTCTCTTTCTCTCCCTCTCAAATAAATAAATAAAATCTTTTTTAAAAATTTACAAATTGTGTTATTAACCTCCCAGTCTATCACCCTAGCATAGGATCAGTGACATTAAAGTTAGACCTCGGAGGCCAATTTCTTCAGTCTCCCACTAAAACCTTCTTCTCCAGTGATCATCATTCATCTGGTCAGTATTTATGAAGCATCTGCCAGGTGGTCTTCTAGACACTGGGAATGTATGAGTGAATGTTATATGCAAAACACAGTGGCCCCTTCTCTTAGCCATAGGGTTTGTCCAGGTAAAGCATGTATCTCAAGCTAAGGACATGCTTAGAGTCCTTCCCTGGAAATACTTATGCTGAAACTAGTGAAAAACATGTCTCTCTTGTCTCCATTTTGTGGTTGAAAGGATGTAAGGTGAGAGGTGTTCATGGTCAGAGTCCCAGCCTCATGGGGACAACAACCTTAGAAAATGGATGCTTCCATTGCAAAGATAAAATTTAACCCAAAGTAGCCTAAGTGTGAAGAGAAGTTAATTTTTTCACATAACCGAACAGAAAAAAGCAGGGAGCTACACCTGGACCAAGGCTCACGTGCTGTCAGAGCTCAGCTTTTCCAAATTTTTGAAAATCTGCTCAACCCCTCCTTCTCTCTCATCCCCTCTTCTCCTCTGCTCCCTTATTCTACCCACCCCCATCCCTCTTCCCTCTCTGCCTTTCCCCATGAATGCTGGCTCCTTTGTAAAACGGTACAGCTACGCTGTTAAAAAGAATGCCAGTTTCTTATAAAACTAAACATTTGCTTACCATACAACTGAGCTCTTAAGCATTCATCTCAGAGAAATGAAAGCTTATATTCACCTAAAAACCCATACACAAATGTTTCTAAAAGATGTATTTATCATAGCCAAATACAGGAAATAACTCACATGTCTTTCAATAGGTAAATGGTTAAATAAATTGTGGTGCATCCATATCACAAAATAAAAATAAATAAAAGGAACCAGCTCATGATACATGCAGTTAACTGAGTCTCTAGAAAATTATGCTGAATGAAAAGGTCAGTCTCCAAAGATTACTTACAAAGATTAATTACTAGTAAGTAATTTATATAACATTCTTAGGATAACAAAATTATAAGTCTGGAGAACAGATTAATGGTTTCTAGGAGTTGATGAAGGGGTGGAATTGGGAGGGAGGGAGGGTCTATAAAAGGACAATGTGAGAGATGTTTATGTTGATGGAAACTTTCTGTGTCTTGACTGTATCAATGTCAGTATTGTTAATATTAATATCTTACTTGTGATATTATACTACAGTCCTGTACTACATTATAGGAAACCACGTTATGGTTATACAGGATCTCTCTGTATTATTCCTTGTAACTGCATGCCAATCTATAATTATTTTTAAAAAGTTTAATTTAAAAATGGAGGTCAATCAGTATTAACAACTGATAAACAATATATTGCTCTTTCATCAATTCCCAAATGTTCCATTTTCTTGAAGGAAATGGATTCATGTTTTGTCTTCTTATAAATAAATTGAATTACTTTGGCTTGACATGAGTTATTTGAAAATGAAATATCTGTAGAAACTTGAATAATACCAGTGGAACTGTCTCTTGCCAAACTATTGCACTGCTAATACTTTTTCCAAATACGGACTTTTCCACTTATTTTTGTTAGAAGTGGAAAATTCCTTTATCAAGTATAATCTGAATACTAAATAAATCTTCACCTGATTTTATTTGTTAGCTAATTTTAGTAAGGCAACAATCACTTCAAAATCAATTCCAACTCGGGTGCCTGAGTGGCTCAGTGGGTTAAGCCTCTGCCTTCGGCTCAGGTCATGATCTCAGGGTCCTGGGATCAAGTCCCATATTGGGCTCTCTGCTCGGCGGGGAGCCTGCTTCCCCCCTCTCTCTCTGCCTGCCTCTCTGCCTACTTGTGATCTCTCTCTGTCAAATAAATAAAATCTTTAAAAAAAATTCTATAAAAAAAATCAATTCCAACTCTATAACAGGCAAAACCCCCCAAAGACAGTGATCATTTAAAAACCACTGCATATAATTCATAAAAATAATGTGTAATCAATCAACAGATTTTGCTCTTACTTTCCCTACTTAGCACAATACTTGTCAAAGTGAATGCAGTCTTCTTAGATCAAATTTTTAACACTATGACTGTTCTTTTCAAACATATGATATTTTCATTTATAAATTAAAATAGCATCATATGGGGGCGCCTGGGTGGCTCAGTGGGTTAAGCCGCTGCCTTCGGCTCAGGTCGTGATCTCAGGGTCCTGGGATCGAGCCCCGCATCGGGCTCTCTGCTCAGCAGGGAGCCTGCTTCCCTCTCTCTCTCTCTGCCTGCTTCTCTGTCTACTTGTGATTTCTCTCTGTCAAATAAATAAATAAAAATCTTTAAAAAAAAAATAGCATCATATGTCCTAAAATGTGACTGAATGTTGCATAAATATGACTAAATCACATTTGGCTTTATATGTAAATATATTACATATTTATTAAATATATTTGAATTAAATTAAAATATTAAATATATTTAATAACATCCATATTAAACTTCCCAAATCCCATAGTGAATTTCAAATGGATGGCAAATGTGTCTGGAAACATGTTACAAAATTCACTATATCTGAAAAATTATTTTGAGTGATATACTGAAATACAATTTAGTTAGACATATTCACCAATGTGTTAAAAAAAAAAGACCTTTATCCTACGAAGTAGACAACTGTTATTCAAGGTAAGAATAATTGTCACACTATAAAATAGAAGAAAGGAGATTCAATAAATAAACTACAAAGGACTGGTTTGTTTTGTTATAAGGCCATCTCATGGGTTTTACCTTTCTAAGTCTTTAAGATTCATGGGAGCAAGAGCAGAAGTTGCCAAGATAGTACACAGATTTCTCTCTTACTACTTCCCTGCTTTCCCCAACGATGACATCCCATATAACCAGAGCACGTGATCAAACTGGAGAAATGGACATTACAATGTTATTAAGTAAATTAGAGACTTTATTTGGATTTCATCAGTTTTTACATGTGCTCATTTTAATTTCTTTGTGTGGGTATAAGTATTATGAAAATTTGTCACATATACATATGAAAATTCTCACTTATAGATGGCATTTGAAGTTGTGGTATTAAGTAAGATCTTTAGAGTTAAAGAGAAGAGTTGAGATCAGAACCCTGGAAAATACGTTAGGGGTGGGTCCAGGAAAAGAGCAATGAATGAGAAATTGTTGGTAAATAGGGGGGATATTTAGGGAGAATGATGTCCTGGCAGCCAAAGAAAGAGAGTTTCAAGGTGACAGGGACGACTGCTAAGGCACAAGGGGTAAAGTGAGGACTACAAAGAGGCCATTGGACCTGGTTACTTGGTCATTAATATCTTCTGCCCTAGCAGTCATGGTGGAATAGAACGAACCAGAGGTAAGGAAGTGGACACAGGGAACTATGAGATGTCTAATGAGGAGCAGTGAATGCAAACGAGAGAAATGGAAGATAATAAATGAAGTAAGAATCCAAACAAAACACACACAAAGGAAGAGATGACGTGTAGGAAGGAGGAGGGCTGTTCCTGATTTTGACCTGATTTTGACCTAACTGAAGAGAAAAGTATGTCTTGCTAATGAGTCATGTTTAACTTAGCAACTAAACATCCATGACCTCAAAAATTTTCCTTTCACAGTTGTTAGTGTGAATCAACTCAATAAATATTTATTGAACACCTATGCATGCTGGGTCCTTCCAGAGAAACAAAGGTAAGTAAGATTTAACTGCTGCTGCCTAACAAGCTTTCAATTTAATAATGGAGTTTTCAGTTTAATATTAGCATTTGTATGCTGCATTCCACCTTAGTTTGGGGGAATGAAAAGGAGCTAGCCAACAGAAGCGCATTCCCAGAAGATGAAAGAGTCTGTGTAAAGTACAGTAATGTGCGAGACTGGGTTTTCCAAGTTTTAAAAGAAGCAGTGGTGAACAAAGGGTGGACGAACTAGAGGTGAGTTTGGAGAGGTGAGCAGAGGATACGTTTTGTAGGGCCTCAAAGACTATAGTAAAGCATGGATTTAATTTTCTGTACAATAGGAAGCCACCATAGGGTTTTAAGCACTGAAAAGTTTTACAGTGTTTGAAAGGTTGGCCCTTGGAAAATGTACTGAATCGAAGAAGGATGGCTAAGAGACGGTGGCAGCTTAAATTGGGGCAGTAGCAGCATAAATGGAAAGAAAAAGACACATAGAGTTGGAGCTAGAGTCTGTCTCTCCATGTTCCTCACTGCTGGGTCCACTGATGACCTATCCCATTCTTGGGTGAATCCTCATGAAAATAAGAATTTTGTTTCTGGCTTCAAATAAGGGTCTATGGGAAAATGATTCCTCAGTCCTGATCTGTTCTTTCCACAATCAAATGGAAGTCCAAGGCTGACCCAGGAGTCCCATTGGTGACCCCTGGGGAGTGTGCATTGGTCCCTTGATGGCAGCTCACTCCTCTCCCATGCTGTGGATCTCATCATGTAGAACTGCACCCCAACACCTAGACCAAAGTTCCTGTTCCCATTCTCATCCACAGACCTGAGTTTCTGGTTGAGTCTGATAAACAGATGTTAGTGACCGATTCTGGAGAATCATGACAATGTCAGGGTCACAGTTACGACACCACTGTGGCATGTCTGGCCCAATAAATGTTGCTGAATTAATGGCTAACTTAGCTGTATTTGGAAGACAGGAATTGCCATGTCATAGGAGGGAAATTGATACTCCTACCAGTTTGGGCCAGAATGATACCAGTGCTAAGTGGTACAGTCAGGATGCAAACTCGGGTCTCTGACCCCAGACTCCATGAAAACTTGTATATATAGTCAACTAGACAAAAGCCAAATAAAAACAATTAACTGTGGAAGTTTTAGCGTTCATATGAATGCTTTAATAGGGAATTATCTCAGTATTTACTCACTTATGAGCTACCTTAAGAGATAAGTTGTGTTAATAATCACTTACTGCTTCCAGACTGTATTTCTGCCAGTCTTTAGTCATGACAGTATACAACATGGCTTTGATACTCATTTTAATCTGATTTTATAAAAACAATATATCATCTTAAACATTAAATGAATCACTTTAACAGTTGAGATTGTACTTTTCAAATAATATTTAACATCTGTACCATCTGAAAATCTAAAAGCAAAAATATAGAAATTAAAAACAGAGGACCAGTGTTCTATCCTTTGGCTAAATAAATTAACAGATAAATGTGGTTTCAGAATTTTAAAATTTTGAGTGTGAGATTCAGGGTCATGATGAACGAAATAACACAGCTCAAGCTGACTTCCTTTGACATGGTAATTAATATAATAGAAACAGCAGTGCCCTCTTGCCTTAAATGTACCGAAAACTGAGATTGTAATTTAATCAATTTCAGGCACTAAGGAGATGATTTCCTGGAATACATGTCATCATAATTTATAATTTTTAAGACATTTGTGTAAATGTTTAATAACTAGATATAAACTTGATTTTTTAATTTTTTAAAGATTTTATTTATTTGTCAGAGAGAGAGAGAGAGCATAAGCTGGGGAAGCGCGGGAGGAAGAAGCAGGCTCCCCATGAGCAGAGAGCCTCATGCGGGACTCAATTCCAGGACCCTGGGATCATGACCTAAACTGAAGGCAGATGTTTAACTGACTGAACCACCCAGGTGCCCCTAGATATAAGCTCTAAATGTTATACTTACTCTTTCTTGATACTTTTGGTTCTTTTCTCTAAGTCTTCTTATTTGAGCCATAAATCGTTCTACTGCATTTTCCTTTATTTGACAGCTGATAATAAACAAAGATGTGTTACAATTATTTATCAAGGAAAATTAATGAGACAAATTTAAAAATTAAACTATTTAGAATGAAATAAAGTATTGAATATATTAAAAAAAAAACCCATTGAGCGATCCGATACCTTCTTAAGTGGATTTTTCTGTTTGCACTTCTGAGTATATTTGACTCACTAAAATATATATTGGAGAGACAACTTCAAGTTTTTTTCCTAAATCACTCCCCATTTGTATTTCACAATCATAATTTTTATACTTTCTAAACATCTATAAATAACTCAGCTTAGAGGGAACCTAGGGAAGGGCATACAGAAAACATGCTTTCTAGAATTCTAAAAAAAATTCAGACAAAAATGACAAAACACAGGCTTATAAGGGCAGGCACGTCTTCTTGAAATAGTAAGATAAATGAGGCACACCTAGGGTTCAAATTCTTTAGTATGTCGTATCTTCTATGAATAATAAAAGCTTTCCTGACACAAACATATTTCTTTAATACGCAGCAAGCACCTGTTGAGTATCTGTGAGGTACAAAGGAGAGATGGGACAGTGCAGAAAGACTTTGGTGTAGGCCATTTGACAGCTATTTGAAGGGCTAAGTATATCTCTCTCTATTACCCAGGAAATCTTGTAACTTTAAATCTGAGACCAAAGTAACACGATGGAAGCAGCTTTGTGTAAACACCCTGCCTCAATTAAAACAGCAAAAATAAAAACACAGCACCTCTGTGGTATAGTGAATAGAGAGGTCGTTACAGAATGAGAAACATCGCGTCCCTGTCACCACTCACCTGGATGACCTCAGGCAAGTCACTTCCCAGAGCGTCAATTTCCAAGCCATCAGTGGCGAGAACAATACCTACCTCTAATCCTATGAGGATTAAAATGAGAAATTGCATGCGAATGTTTCTAGCATAAAGTGAGTGCGGAGTGCTTAGTAAATTTCAGTTGAACTTGAATTTGAATTTGAATCTTAGCTTCTCGGCCCTTCCTCCAAAATACCATTTACATGTGTGACAGCATGTATTTAGTAGAGAGAAAATGAGGCTCCTTCTTTCCCAGTGATGAGAAAATGCAACATAAAAACAAAACAAGCAATTCCTTTAGTGGCAAAAGTGCTCTGTTGGATGCTATGAAACTTCAGTCCTGCTTCTCCACCAACAGCCTAAGGACTCTCAACCTAGTTAGGCCTTGGCTTACTCCTCTGTAGGTAAGAGTATTAAAGAGAATTGAAGGTGAAGACTCTACACTGTTTCAGTTCTCCAGTTCTGCAATTTACATCGATCATCGTTCCCTTTCATGCAGTCACACGGACAACACATACAGCAAATGGGGGATTTAAAGAGCTGCTGCTCCATGCCCAGTATTGTTTATGGCATTATGGAGATAGGGGTGAACAAGACCTCCGTGATCCTTGCCCCCAAGGAGCTTCCGTTTTACTAGGCAATAAAGAAGTAAACACCCAGGGGCGCCTGGGTGGCTCAGTGGGTTAAGCCGCTGCCTTCGGCTCAGGTCATGATCTCAGGGTCCTGGGATCGAGTCCCGCATCGGGCTCTCTGCTCAGCAGGGAGCCTGCTTCCCTCTCTCTCTCTGCCTGCCTCTCCATCTACTTGTGATTTCTCTCTGTCAAATAAATAAATAAAATCTTTAAAAAAAAAAAAAAAAAAAAAAAAAAAAAAAGAAGTAAACACCCAAACATATTACTTACCCATTGTTATGGGGGAAATAACAGGCCATGTTTAACAAGTGACTATTATACACAAGGTGGTTTCCACACAGTAGGAGGTATAAACCTTTTTACTTCTCACCTAAAGTTTCCGTGTGGGGGCACCTGGATGGCTCAGTCAGTTAAATGTCTGCCTTCAGCTCAGGGTCATGATGCCAGGGTTCCAGGGTCAAGCCCCGTGTCAGGCTCCCTGCTCAATGGGGAGACTGCTTTTCCTTCTCCCTCTGCTGTCCCCCCTGCTTGTGCTCTCTCTCTCTCTCCCTCTCTGTGAAATAGATAAATAAAATCTTTTAAAAAAAATAAAGCTTAGGTGTGCAAAAATGCTGAAGGGGTGCCTTCTCTATCTCCCATTTTTAAGGAGAAAAATTAAAGTATTGTAAATGAGAATTATCTGAGAAAGCCCTATGCAAATGTATGCAAATCATGCAAGTTCTACAATTGTAAATACGGCAAACTAATTCATTCCCTGCATGGGCAAAGCAGGCAAATGAATCTCAAGTATATGGTGGCCCCCCGCTGAGACCGAGTCTTTAGGTGGTCTAGTTATAGACTGCTTCCTGGCTTTGGCTGAGAGGCTTCCTTGGTGATGACTGAGCATGCAAAAATGGGTCTGGAGACTCCATCCAGCCCCAACCCCAGATACTGCATGGCACACACTTATACTAAAAAAAAAAATTATTTCTCATTTATTTGAAATTCAAATTTAACCTGGCATTGTGTACCTTTATTTGCTGTATCTGGCAACTTGACACTTAAGTCGACCACCTCTCTGTTCAGAGCAGTTAGGAGCCAGTGACCTGGGGGTTTGTCTCGTGTTCCTTGTGAGCAGTTCAGAAAGATTTAAGTGACACCAGCAGGCCTCAGGGGCAATTCTGAGGGGCCCTAAAGGTTTTGGTGGCTCCATTGCCCCAGTTGTGGCTCACGTGGTAATTGTAGGTCTAAGTTAGCTGAGCCTTTCCTTAGAATTTACTTCAACCTCCATGCGTCTCATGAAGATGAAACTGAACTCAGAACTCAACACTATTAACCACTGAGAATTCAAGCTTCACTGTTCTCTGTATACTTTTTCCTTTTCAGAACTCCCTCAGAACCCATCGTACATACATGTCACACCAAATACTGATGCAAGTAGGATGATAAGCCAATGAGATAATATATATTAAAGTGGTTTGAAAAGGATACACACTATTCTAAAACTCAGTGATGTGAAATGGTTAGTAATACAACAGGTCACATTTCCCCTTCCCTCTCTGTATTATTAAGATGTTACTAATGTGTCAGTTTTCTCCCTTCAGGCAATTTCATTGAAAATTCTGAGAAGGAAAACAAATATATTTGGATTTCTTTCTTTCTTTCTTTCTTTCTTTTTTTAAGAAAGAGAGAGTGAGAGCTTGGGGGGTGGGAGGGGCAGAAGGAGAGGGAGAGAGAATTCCAAGCAGACTTGAGCACGGAGCCCGATGTGAGGCTCCATCTCATGACCTGAGTTGAAAGCAAGAGATGGACACTTAACCAACTGTGCCACCCAGGTGCCCCTAAATCTGAATTAAAAAAAAAACAACTATGTTCTTATCTATTTTTTAACCTATAATCATATCCACCTCTATCTCTATAGCTATGTTCATATTCATTGTAGAAAACTGGGGGAAAAACAAGTATAAGGGACAAAATTAACACCACTGTTACCTAGAGATGGTGATCGCCTCAGATTTAGCATTGGTGGTCTCAGCTCTTCACAAACAACCCCAGAGGTTCATGACTTTATTTTGGGGGGGATAGATAAAAAATGTTTAGTTGGTCAGAAATCACTGACTACCTACTATGTGCTTCTAGCTCTTTATTAGATGAGAACAATCTCATAAGAGAATTATAAGATGCTGCCAGGGGATCCTTGGGCAGTCCTTTCTCAGAAAGTGAGGGGGCTGTTTTGGCTCTTCATCATGTGATAAAATTTCCATCACCTGGGAACATATGGAATGGGTCACGTGTCACTTAGCAGGGCATGGTGCAGCAAGGCTTTTACTCTTGCAGTCCCTGAGATTATTTATTTATTCTTAACAAAGAGAGAACAAAAGCACGAGATGTTCAATTTATATCTTGCATTAAATCATGAGAATTTTAAATGTTTGTCTCTTTGTAAACCTCTGTTAAAGAACAGAAATACTGGCCTCTGACTGACCTAGAAGAGAAAGAGACAATTGTATGTGGATGTCATCAACGTAAACCCTAGGCGCAGACTAGAGACCAGGTTGTGTTCGCAGAGCCTGACTTTTTGTCCCCCTCTCCAAAGATGAGATGAGGGAAGTTTCCGTTACGCTGACAAATGAGTGCAAGTGACTTCTGGTTATAACTTAATGTCTCAAGTGGAAAATAAAAGAGAACTTTGTTAAAAGTCCCTTCCTATGGGTGTTTCTCTCTTAGTGTTCTGGCCCGTTCACTCCTTGTCCTCTAAAAAGAACAGACAGATTTGAGAAACTCAAGAAGGAGGTGGATTTTCTTTGAATGTTGTTAAAAAACAAATCTCTGGAAGGCCAGTGTCACAGACTGGTCACCAGCATTCCGGGCTCCATCCTTGCAGCTTTGTTCCCCTCCAGTAAGTAGTTCCCAGTCCCGAAACCCACGTGCTTCACACAGCGTGGCTTATCTCACCCTTGCTGATAATGCCAGTCTGCTCTTACCTCTTCTCCCGCTCTCTGCCTTCTCTCCGTTCCTAGACTCTGAAAAGCTCTCCCTGACACCAGTGTCTTTCCCATAAGCCTTTGTCTCCAAAACACCTGCTCCTCTGCCGGCTATCAGCTTCAACGTCACTCCCTCCAACAAGCTTTTCCTGACCCCTCTGACCGTTATCAAGTCCTTTAGTTAAACCATTACACAGGACCATATACTTTTTTTCATAGCAACTTAATGGTAGCTATGCATTTTTTTTTTAAAAGATTTTATTTATTTATTGGACAGAGAGAGAGAGATCACAAGTAGGCAGAGAGGCAGGCAGAGAGAGAGGAGGAAGCAGGCTCCCCGCTGAGCAGAGAGCCTGATGTGGGGCTCCATCCCAGCACCCTGGGATCATGACCTGAGCCGAAGGCAGAGGCTTAACCCACTGAGCCACCCAGGATCCCCTAGCTATGCAATTTTTTAAAAAAAAAAACTTGAAGTAGTTATCTAATGTCTGTCTCCCATGCCTCATCTGGGTAGGAACTGGATGGTCTGTTTGCTGTTGTCCTCTAGCACTTGCCTTGGACTAGGTAAACATTCAAGTACTTGTTCAGTAGATGCAAGAAGTACATGTCTTTTTTTTTTTTTTTTTAATTTAATTCCAGTATAGTTGGCATACAATATTATATTAGTTTCAGGTGTACAATATGGTGGTTCAGCAATTCTATACATTATTCAGTACTCATCATGGTAAGTGTGCCCTTAATTCCCCGCACCTATTTCTCCAATACCCAACTCCCCACCTTCCCTCCAGTAACCATCCTTTTGTTCTCTGTAGTTAAGCGTCTGTTTTGGGCTTGTCTCTATTTTTTTCTTTATTCATTTGTTTTGTTTCTTAAATTCCACATATTTGTGAAATCATATGGTATTTGTCTTTCTCTGACTGACATTTCACTTAGCATTGTGCTCTGTGGATCTATCCATGTTGTTGCAAATGCTAAGATTTCATTCTTTTTTATGGCTGAGTAATATTTCATTAATTTATATATATATTTATATATCATATTATTTATATTTATAATAATCATTATAGTTATATATAGTTATATAATTTTATAAATATACAATTATATATTATATATAATAAAATATGTGTGTGTGTGTGTGTGTGTATAAATATATATATATATATATTATATATATTTATATATTCCACTCATCTATCAGTGGACACCTGGGCTCTTCCATAGTTTGGCTATTGCAAAGAATGCTGCAATAAACATAGGGGTGCATGTATCCCTTTGAATTACTGTTTTTATATTTTTAAGGTAGTGCAATTACTGAATTGTAAGGTAGTTCTACTTTTAGCTTTTTGGGGAACCCCCATACTGTTTTCTGTGTGGGGAGATTATTTGCATTCCTACCCACATTTGACGAGGTTCCTTTTTCTTCCTTGTCATCCTCGTCAACACTTAGTCTCTTGTATTTTTTATGTTAGCCACTCTGATGGATGTGAGGTGATATCTTTCTTTTCTTTCTTTTTTTTTTTTTAAAGATTTTATTTATTTATTTGACAGAGAGAGATCACAAGTAGGCAGAGAGGCAGAGAGAGAGAGAGGAGGAAGCAGGCTCCCCGCTGAGCAGAGATCCCGATGCGGGACTCGATTCCAGGACCCCGGGATCATGACCTGAGCCGAAGGCAGCAGCTTAACCCACTGAGCCACCCAGGCACCCATGAGGTGATATCTTATTATAGTTTTGATTTGCATTTCTCTGATGATGAGTGATGTTGAGCATCTTTTCGTGCCTTCTGGCCATCTGGGTATCTTCTTTGGAGAAATGTCTGCTCATGTCTTCTGCCAGTTTTCAATTAGATGTGTGTGTGTGTGTGTGTGTGTGTGTGTGTGTGTGAGAACTAAGTTGTATCAGTTCTTTATATATCTTGGATACTAACTCCTTTTGGATATGTAATTTGTGAATATCTTCTCGCATTTAGTAGGTTGTCTTTTAGTTTTGTTCATTGTTCTTTTGCTGTGGAAAGCTTTTTATTTTGATGTAGTCCCAATAGTTTATTTTTGCTTCTGCTTCCTTTGCTTCAGGAGACATATCCAGAAAAATGTTGCTATCACTGATGTCAGAAAAATTACTGTCTCTGCTTTCTTTTAGGATTTTTATGGTTTCAGTGTCACCTTAAGTTTCTTAGTCCATTTTGAGTTTACTTTTGTGTATGGTATGAGAAGGTGGCCCAGTTTCCTTCTTTTGCATGTGACTGTGCAGTTTTCTCAACACCATTTATTGAAGAGACTACTTTTTTTTTTTTTTTCATTGCATATTCTTGCCTCCTTTGTCAAAGATTGGTTGACCTTATAAGCATGGGTTTATTTCTGGGCTTTCCATTCTGTTCTGATGATCTCCATGTCTGTTTTTGTGCCAGTATCATATTGTTTTGATTACTACTGCTTTGTAGTATATCTTAAAATCTGGGATTGTCATACTTCCAGTGTGGTTCTTTTTCAAGATTGCTTTGGCTCTTTGGGGTCTTTTGTGGTTCCATACAAATTTTAGGATTATTTGTTCTAGTTCTGTGGAAAATGCTATTGGTATTTCGATAGGGATTGCATTAAATATATAGATTGCTTTAGCTGGTATGGACATTTTAACAATATTTGTTCTTCTAATCCATGAGCATTGTTTGTATCACCTACAGTTTCTTTCCTCAGTGTTTTATAGTTTCCTGAGTACAGGTCTTTTACCTCCTTGGTTAAGTGTTATGCCCAGCTATTTAATTCTTTTTGGTGAAATGGGATTGTTTTCTTAATTTTTCTTTCTGCTACTTCATTATTAGTGTGTAGAAATGCAACAGATTTGTGTATATTGATTTCGTATCCTGCAACATTCTTGATTTCATGTATCAGTTCTAGTAGGTTTTTGATGGAGTCTTTTGGATTTTCCTTTTTTTTTTTTTCTTTAAGATTTTATCTATTTATTTGACAGACAGAGATCACAAGCAGGCAGAGAAGCAGGCAGAGAGAGAGAGAGAGAGAGAGAGAGAGAGAGGAGCAGGCTCCCTACTGAGCAGAGAGCCAGACAAGGGGCTTGATCCTGGGACCCTGAGATCATGACCTGAGCCGAAGGCAGAGGCCCAACCCTCTGAGCCACCCAGGTACCCTTGGATTTTCTATAATGGTGTCATCTCATATGCAAATAGTGAAAATTTTACTTCTTCCTTATGAATATAGATGGCTTTTGTTTCTTTTTCTTGTCTGATTGTTGTGGCTAGAACTATGTGGAGTAAAACTGGTGAGCGTGGGCATCCTTGCCTTATTGCTGACCTTAGGGGAAAAGCTCTCGGTTTTTCCCCACTGAGTATGATGTTAGCTGCACAGTTTTTATATATGGCCTTTATGATATTGAGATATATTCCTTCTAAAACTACATTGTTGAGGGTTATGAAATACATTCTTTTGTGGAAAGGACTGAAATGAACTCATTCACTCCCTAAGAATTACACATTAAGACACTTGCCCTCTGCCAAAAGCTGAGGTTCAAAATCTCCTCAGGGATTTGCTATCTATGAATTGGATACATCGTAAACATAGAATAGGTATTACCTCTAGTTTTGTCTCCAGCTCCTGGGAGTAAGACACTGGGGAATATTTTTATTAAAAATAATTGCATAATTTAGATTTGATCTCTATTATTTCTGGAGATATTACTCATTGGAACATCTAGAAATGAAAAAACTTTTACTCTTCTATAAATGTACATGAACTATTCTATGTTGTGCTTTAAGAGGTTAAGTCAGCCAGCTGTTATATACAAATTATATATACAGTATGTGGGAGAGTGACAAATAACACATCAGAGGGAGAGAGGGAGCCAAAACCACATTATTGAATGTTGTTTCATTGCTACTACTTGAAATATGTTATAGTCAAATTTAAAAACTTTGAAAAGTATGCACATGGCTAGCTCTCTTGAGTGTATCACTTTCCATTTGGAATTATAGAAATCTTAACAGTGATTTCCATTTACAGATGGGAACATTTAGATTCCATAATCTAAGCTTACTGGTAGTCGAGAAGTGCTTCACTGGTAGGCAATTTGACTTCTTTGTGTGGCCCATATTGAATATCCTTCTTATTTGCTTTCGCTGTGCTATCCATTGGGTTGCTTAGTTAGTAAGAAGCATACCTGTTTAGAAAAGAAATAGGAGAAGTAAGTAAATTCTGTCCTTGCCCCCTACCTGTACTTATTCAAGATGAAGAACTTCTGGGACTTAATTTAAAACTGTTTTTTCCACTCAGGTTTCGATGTCCCCAGACCTATTATCCACTGCAGTGCTGGGGCATCATGAATCAGTGGGTTCTTGAGTCTGATAAGTTCCATGTTTGGCCAGTTATAGCACTTCCCCACCCAAAACTTTCTAAGAGACTCATCTTCTGTGTTATCCATCTACATTTGTTGTCCCTATCAAACTTTTTTAAAAACAAGGACTAAACTTTTTCAGTTATTTTATTTCTCCACAGTGTTTGGCAACGTGCACTGCCCATAGTAGCAGATCAGGAAATGTCTGTTAATTTTTTAAAAAATTAAGATAAAACAAAAGCACAATTTTCGATGAGCACCAAGAAACTGGAATTGAAAAGACTTAGGTTTTGCCAGGGTTGTTATAAAGAGCAAATAAAAGCATATTCAAATGGTTTTTTAAATGGCTAAGAGGTTTACAAATGCAAAATAATAGTAATAATAACTTTTATTAATAGTAACTATTCATCAGCTATTAATTGCTTTTTAAATCAGTAATAAAAATTATAAAAAATATTTTAAAAGAAAAAAATCAGGTCCACTGTTCAAACATTTTTATAGTAAACAGGAATACCTCATGGATAGATTTTTTTGTATAGGTACTAAAGTACTTCTTTTCAGATTATATGGTCTTCTGTTACATATTTTTATCTTTTAATTTCAATTAATCTCAAAAAAATGAGTGCCTAAACTTCAATCAGTGTATTAGTAGTTGAGTATGGTAGAAAGAATTTAGCCTTTGTAATTATTTATTTAAAAGGCTGGAAACTCCATGAGAGTGGGAATGATATAATTCTTCTGCATTAATCTATTTCCCCACCTCACAAGTAGATGCACAAGAAATCCTCATCAGAAGAAAGAAATGGATGGATGAATTAGGCAGACATGTTTTAATCCCAGATCCACCACTTGTTGTCTATGTGACCTTGAGAAGGTACTTAATCTTTCTGAGCTTCAGTTTCATCATCTGTAAAGTGAGAGCAAAAATCTTACTCTAAAAGCCATTGTAAGGATTAAATATGGCCATTTGCTTAAACTCCAGATCATGCTTCTTCAAACTCCAGGTAACTGTAAAGAAGAGGATGTCTGCTTGCTGCCAAGTATGATGATATGTGGAAAAACTAATGCATGCAGTTTGCTATTGTCAACCCTCATCACTGACTTGGGTCCCTGAACTGGCATCCACATAGATCACTGAGATCCACAGTGGAAAATCTCACTGAGATGAAACATGTTTTCCTAGACCTCCAGCCAGGCTCAGTTTTTGTGTCTGAGACCTTTCCAGCCGACTGTGTTCATCTCTCTACACTAACAGATTCGAGTATACCTCAATGCAAACATTCTCTGATACCTTCCAGCTGAAAAGCACACAGGTTACACAACAGAAAGATTTAGCCCATTAGGACAGAATAGTATATTCAGTGGTATCATCTCAGAGGTGAAAGTTTTGTGAACAGTTTCATAAACGACACACTAAAATATGTCATTGTACCATCATGGTTCACAGAAACGTACCAGCTGAGAATAAGTGCTTTCGTTTCAGATGCAGAGTTGAATTTTTATATTATTTTCTATTTTAGAATTGGAATTTTTAGCTTGACTATTGCATGAAAAGATAACATGCTGGTCAGTGTTTCATTTTGCAACAGTAGGTTACTATTTAACAGTGATTTTTACTATAAATATTTCATTTATAGTTAAAACAAATGGTGGCCTTGATCTCTCATTTTCTTTCTGAGTCATATGGAAGAGATCAAATGTTAGTGTTTCCACCTACAGTACCCATCTGGTGCTGGGGGGAAAATGACCTCATCTTGTTCAATTACTTCAGTTACCTGGCTCTGAGGTTTTCAGCTCTTCTGCCTAAAGTATAATTAGTTACGTAACTGCAGCTCATGGCAAAGGGCTTTAATAAAATATGAGCGAAAATGTGGGTCCATGAAGCACAAATGATTTATGCATAAACTCTATTAATATTCATTGTTTCACTTTCCAGAAAATTAGTAAGCATTGGCTTGCCCTCTTATTAGATGCATTTTTGCAATGAGCTAATAACCTTACTTCAGAAAGTACTTCTACATTTGATAATGTCCCATAAGCAGTGGGGATTTTTATAAACATTTACAAGGATTTACAGTTCCTGACCATCTAGAGGATTTCTAACTCAGCAAAGGGTGAGAATCATAGAAAAAAATTTTCACAAAGTAACATAATCTTTCAGGAAGTTTTTGCATAGACTAATCCTGACAGAGGGACATCTAATCTGTTTATCAGGAACTGAAACTATCTAGTCAGCACTGGCTCTGTGAATGGCTTTACCTGGCCCTTAATTATAAAATCGGGAAAAGACAAGATCTCTACTCAGACAGATGGGAAGAAAGAAGCATACCCCAGCAGAACTTTAAAAAAATAATGAGCAACTTTAAAAGACTAGCAAGATCGTGCAGGTGATGAAGGCTCCGGAGATCTCTGCCCACAGTTCGACCTTTTCTGCATGTTTTTCCTTTCCCAGCGCTGTTGGGGCTTTTAGTAACATAAGCCATGGAGGGAGGGCTGGCGAGGAAGCACGGAGGCTCTATTTGAAAAACTCAGCTCTTTTCAGAGCCCGCCCCATAACCACTTTCCATCAGAAAATGTTTCAAAATATATCCTCTGAATGCTTCTCAGTGAAAAGTAAAAAAATCTGTTTGGGTAAAATGGCTATATAATGTTGTCTGTTTGGCTATATAATAGCCATCTTCTTCAAATGTACTGTTACCCCTTAATGCTTTACTCGACCCTGCAAAATTACCCAAAAAACAAAGAGTGCATTCTCAGGATCCTGGCTCAGTATGTAGAAAGTTCCTAATGACTTTTCTCATGACTTTGTGGAGCCATGAATATCCAGAAGCCTCCTAACCATTCTTTTCAAATTCTGTGGAGGCTGGGAGGGATGGCAGTTCTGCCCCGATGCCTTTCTGGGCATTTGGAATGAATTCTGATATTTGTTAGCCAATGTTTTTATATAAATGTAGATTAAAATGGAAGATATTTACTTAATAGCATTAGTAATGGCAAAAGTTCTGAATAAGATTCCCTCAGAGGTTGAGAGCAGAGGTTTAGTTAAAAGATCTCTATATGGGTGTTGAAGTCTGGAGGTTTAGCTATTCCTGGCTCTGCCATGAACTAGCTATAAATACACAAATCTAATAAATAATAATAATGATGTCTACTCTCTCAATATAGTGTTAATTGCAGTATATATTTGAAAACATTTGTGGCATTCATAACAACTAATCACTTCAACAAACCATCTTTGGGTTTTCAAAAATATATTTTGGCCCATAGGCCAGCATCTCCCATAGATGCAAACTAGATGTTTAATAAATGTCTAATTTGAATGACCTACAAATAATGTGTACTCACTTTCTTTACCAATGGCACTATTTACTTGCTCATAATATTGTATATACCCTTAATTTAGAAAGTAAATCTTATTTAAGTAGGCTCTGCGCCCAGCATGGAGCCCAGTGTGGGGCTCAAACCCACAACCCTGAAGTCAAGACCCAAGCCAAGATCAAGAGTTGGATGCTCAACTGACTGAGCCACCCAGGGGCCCTGAAAGTAAATCACCTTTAAATTCAAATTCTCACTTACGGTAAAATATATTTTTAATACTTTTTTAATGTTTTAGAAATACTCTTTAGTATATCATAAAAAGCCCTGAATTCATTTAAAGCCTTTTAGTAGTGAGACTATCACCTAAGAGTTAGCTTAAAAAAAATTCATCCTTGTTTTTTTAATCAATTATGTATATACAGCACAAAACAGCTTTAAGCTGTAAAACACAGTCAGTCTGGAGATGTGTTAAACCACTATATATTTAAATTGAGGTATTTAAAAAATATCTGGATAGAGGTGGTTGGTTGGCTCAGTCTCTGGATTATGAGTTCAAGCTCCATGTTGGGTCTGGAGCCCACTTAAAAAAAAAAAAGTAATAAAGTTAACTATTATTAATGTACCTGATATTTAAAAAATAAATAAAAATCTGGATAAATGATGTTTTTGACTTTCACTTGCCTAATTGATGATTTATATTACATTACCACATATTTTCTTCACCAACACAAATCCTTTGGTCAGTGGCACGTTTCTGAACAGCAGTTCTCAAATTATGCTGGACTCTTACGTTAAAAATCAGTCTCTCTTCTCCTCCAGAATTGTTCATGACATAGTTTGAAGAGCACTATATTATACTAACTTTTCTAGCAACCAGAACTACATTTCTACCCCCCAACTCCTGGTATCCTTCAAACTTAAAAATGCCACAAAAGAACAGAAACCTGGGCACCTGGGTGGCTCAGTGGGTTAAGCCGCTGCCTTCGGCTCAGGTCATGATCTCAGGGTCCTCGGATCGAGTCCCGCATCAGGCTCTCTGCTCAGCAGGGAGCCTGCTTCTTCCTTTCTCTCTGCCTGCCTCTCTGCCTACTTGTGATCTCTCTCTGTCAAATAAATAAAATCTTTAAAAAAAAAAAACACACAGAAACCTAATCATGAAAAAAATATTGTAAGGATAAGGGAAATACATGTAGTATTTTCATCCTCGGGTGGTGGAAGAGAACAAAAAGGCTTCTAGCTTCAAAGAACAGTGGTGAATATGAATCTACTGGAACCAGGTCTTGGGGTGGGGTGGGGAGCGGGATTCAAGGAAATCCATGAACTGTTATCAGACACACAATGATAAATGCCCAATCTTATCACTTTCCTTCTCTGCCTTCACAGAAATATATATGTGTATATATTTCTTTCTTCAGTGGGACATCTTTCCTCTCCCAGCCACTCCTCAACTCTCTCTTGCCAGCACAGAATTAATCATGCAGTCAGAAGGGGAGTGAAGAAGCAAGGTACTATACAAATCTAACAAATTAATCAAAGAAAGAAACGAAGTGTCCTCTTCAGAAGGATGTTTGCAGCCTCAGGCGCCAGGAGCGGAAGCCAGTCTGCGGACCCGGAGGGTGAGGAAGAGACCAGAAACGACACTCAGGGCACTCAGGGAGCACCCCGGCAGGAGGGCTCTGCGCGGGGCCCGAGAAGGATGCAGGCTGGGGGAGCCCTCACTCAAAAGGCATTCACAGAACTGGGCGTGCGGTGAGAAGAGCACTAAGCAGATGGAGACTTGAGTCCCAGCTCCTCCACTAGTGAGTTTTATAACCTCGAACACGCCGCTGAACCCCCTCTGACCCTGGGCGCTCTCCCATCTTTCCTGCCTCCCGTCAGGGTTACAAAGGAAGCTCAAACGCTTTGGGAATACTGTTGAGCCTCAAACTCCGTACGAATGGAAGGATTCGTTTCCTGAGCCTGTACGGTGTGCTAGAGGCTGTGAGCGCACCGCGAGAGTTACAAACCTGAATTATATTTAGATCCTGCCCTCCAGGAACAGAAGATCTAGAAGAGAAATAAGCAACGCATCCGGGGGTGCTACTGCAAGGAGGAAAGAGAGAGCAGTGTTTTGAACAGATCAAAAGATCTCCTTCCCTTTCTATCTCCTGCGTGAGCAGGGGCGGGCCCATGAGGACCCCTCCTGGCGGTTTCCAACGGTCCAGGAGCAAGGAGATCGCCAGGAGGACGCGACCCCGGGCCCCTGTGGGCTCGGAGCCAGCTCCGAGGGCTGGTGGGGGTGGGGCGGAGATGTCAAGCCTTAAGTGTCAGACTGGAAGGAGTCAGGGGCCGAGCGAGGAGCCCTGCCAGTCTCCCTACCTCCCCTTGACGGCTTCCAGGTGCGGATGCACTGCAGTGGATTCGCTAGTAGCGCGAGCAACCCGCCCGCGGACCAGGCCCACCCACACCGCGGCGGCAGCAGCGCCTTCCGTTTCCAAGGCGATGCACGCGCGGGGGCGTCCCCCTCCCGCACCCCCTCCCCGCGCAGACGCTACCCGCGGGCCAGGCGCGCCACCTGGTGGCCGCAAGGGGGAAGAGTCCGGGCGAAGGGCCCGCACCGCCCCTGGCGCCGCGGAGATGCGGCCCTCCCGCCTTCTTCCTGAGCGATTCTCACCGCCACGGCTCACCCTGCTGATTGCACAAAACGCCAGCCGCCTCCCTGCCTCCCCCCAGTGGCAAACCCATAAGTAGTGAGTTGTGTGGAGACGTGACATCCGGCTCTGCGCTGTGACCGTGAGACACACTTGGATCTGCGTGTCTGTTTCTTCAGTTTAAAGTGAGACACAGAGGCTGCTCCGTCGATTTCCAGGGGCTCGCAGCGCGGGGTGGGCAGGGGAAGGGGTGTGTGCGCAGGGGAAGGGGTGTGTGCGCACGCGCGGGTCCTGACCCACTCGCCCTTCGGCCACCCAGGCTTCGATTCTCACTTCTCTGTTTTAAGAGTTCCTTTGGGTTTGACTCTAAACAGAACTGCAACCCCCTGGACTAAGTGTTTATATGATAACGTCCAGCTCTGAAAGACCCTTGATCCTAGTTTGCTTCTCGCTTTATTTTTTGCTCCTAAACCTCAAGAAAACCAACACAGATTTTGATTCCATCTTTCCCCTTCTTTCTACTTTTTGCAGCTCCGTCCTAATTCGAGGGGAAAATATATCACAAGCCTACGACCTTGGAAGTTTCCCTTTTTTCTCCTGCATCTCCCCCTCATTCTCTGCCTCAAGATAGTTTCTTGCATCCTGGCAGCACCTACTTAGGCTAGTAACCCCCGAGTCAAACCGTTCTCTCTCTGTCGGGGAACGGAAGTGAGGCCCTCGCTTGAACAGCCACTCTTCGTAAATCGCCTGTTTGGCATTCTTGAGTTTGATTAACAAAGCATAGATTATCAGGTCGCCTGGGTGGCTCAGTTGGTTAAGCACCTGCCTTTGGCTCAGGTCATGATCCCAGGGTTCTGGGATGGAGCCCCATGTTGGGCTCCTCCTCTGGGAGTCTTCTCCTTCTCCCTCTGTCTCTCCACTGCTTGTGCTCTGTGTGTGTGTGTGTCTTGCAAATAAATAAATAAAATATTCTTAAAATTTAAAACATTAAATATTAAAAATACATTATCATGTTTTCTAATTAGATCTGTGTTATATTAATAAACAAATTGAGAACTTTTAAAAATATATATATATTTTAATTTTTAATTTTTTATAAACATATATTTTTATCCCCAGGGGTACAGGTCTGTGAATCGCCAGGTTTACACACTTCACAGCACTCACCAAAGCACATACCCTCCCCAATGTCCATAACCCCACCCCCCTTCTCCCAACCCCCCTCCCCCCAGCAACCCTCAGTTTGTTTTGTGAGATTAAGAGTCACTTATGGTTTGTCTCCCTCCCAATCCCATCTTGTTTCATTGATTCTTCTCCTACCCACTTAAGCGCCCATGTTGCATCACCACTTCCTCATATCAGGGAGATCATATGATAGTTGTCTTTCTCTGCTTGACTTACTTCGCTAAGCAACAAATTGAGAACTTCTTAAAAGAAAGGAATGGAAACCATTAATACATATATTAGCTTTTGCTTGAGGGAGTTTTTCTCATCAGTAAAAAGCCATCCAAAAAAAAAAAAAAAAAAACAAACCAGTTTGAGATAATTTATGTGTTCTACCTCATTTGAAACTTCCTTTATTCCATCAGTGTTATGTATTTGTTAAATGCCTACAGTTTGCTGTGATCCACACATCTGATAATGGATTTTTAGGTACTTTAGTCTTTCCTAGAATAGCAACACTGGGATTGTGGGGTAAAATTATTAAATAGACTACAGATGCAGGAGGGGGGAAAAAAGCTACCAACAAAAATTTTTAAGTGTGGGGATTATTTCTGTTAAATGGAAAAACAATTTTGTGATTATTCAGCACTTTGAAATCATTCCCAAATCATTTCCTATAAATCTTAGACCTGCTTCTCTTATGAGGGACTGGGCCCTGGGTCAAAAATGTACTTTTACCCTATCATTTATCTCCCGTGCAGTTTTTCTTAAGGTATTTGCCAGTTGGTGGTTAAACAGTGAAGCCAGATAAGCATTTGCCAGGTTTCCGTATTTGATTTTGATTTTCTGTTAGCCTTACCATGTTGAGTGATGTAGAAATACAGGCAGGAGAGGGGCGCCTGGGTGGCTCAGTCAGTTAAGATTCTGACTCTTGATTTTGTCTTGGGTCATGATCTCAGGGTCGTGAGATCCAGCCCAGCCCAGGCTCCACTCTGGGCGCAGAACCTACTTAAGATTTCTCTCTTCCTCTCCCTTTGCCCATCCCTGCCACCCCCCTCTCCCATGCCCAAGAAATGGAGATAGAAGAATTTCTGTGGTAGGAAAAGCTAAATATAATTGTCTGATTTGGCAAAATGCCAAATAACCTGTTTGGAATGCACACTCAACATTTTATACTTTTTTCAAACTTTTCACCTGTTTTTGTTGAGGATCACTATTTCTGCAGATAGACCCTAAAGCAGTCAACTAACATAATAATATTAAATGTCAATAATTTTTAGAGACCTGAGCTACTGATTAACCTGTTGACTTCACCAACCACTTCAAATTTCTAGTAAATCAGAAAGTTTACTGACAACCAAGTTGTTTTGAGGAACAGAAAAGCCCTGCTATGACTTCTTATCCAAAAACTTTGTTCTTGACCAATAGGAAACAGTTAAATATGTGTTTTGGGGGAGAATAAAGGCATGAAGTAAAATATTCTCTTGAGAGGGACAGTTTACATTACCTCTAAGCAGACGCTCTAACATCCATTTGCATGTTTCAATATTATAAAATGGGATTGTTTCCCACTTTATTTTTAAGGGCTACAACTTTTTCTTTTAGGCTGGAGACATGGCTCTGCTGTCTAACCCATCTCTCCATCTCTCCATCTCTTGAAACCAAGTTTAACTTGAATGACCAGAACTCTGGCAAAAAGAAATCACATACATCACTTTTCCCCCCACATATCTCCTCCTCCTCCTAACTAATTTTTGAAATTACTTTTATGATCTCTTTGTTCTCCCTGAGGGAGAGGAGCCCAGAATGGTAACTGGAGCCAGAGTGTCATCTCCCAGAAGCCTGAGCCAGCGCATAAGGACTGTGCCTGAGGGCGTTAGTGTCTGACATCATGGGAGCAGTTCCACGCCAGGAGTTGCTACATGCTTTTGTCAGTTTTAAAATATGACTACATAAGAGAAACATACAGATCAATAGAACGTGACAAAAACATCCAGACATAGATATTTAAAAACATAATACTTATATATTTATGTATATTTGACTGTCATATTTTATTTTATATGTATATACACACAAACATATATAGAGGATTTCTTCAGACAGAAGTGCCAAGATAAATAAATGAGGAAAGGATACTATTTTCAATCAATGCTACTGTAACTATTGCATATGCCTTGTAAAAATGAACCTTGACCTGATTATACACCTATAAAAAATTGACTCAAAGTTAATCATAAATCTGAACATAAAAGCTAAAACTATAAAACTTCTAGAGTAAAACATAAGGGAAAATCATCATGATCTTGGGTAGGTAGGCAAAGATTTTTTTTAATAGGACACCAAGAGCATGAATTTTTTAAAAAAGAAAATAATAGTTTGAACTTCATAAAAATCAAAAACTTCTGCTCTTTAGTTAGTTTTAAGAAGATAAGAGGTGGGATGCCTGGGTGGCTCTGTTGGTTGGACGACTGCCTTCGGCTCAGGTCATGATCCTGGAGTCCTGGGATCGAGTCCCACATCAGGCTTCTGGCTCCATGGGGAGTCTGCTTCTCCCTCTGACCTCCTCGCTCATGCTCTCTCTCAAATAAATAAATAAAATCTTCAAAAAAAATTTTAAAAAAAGAAGATAAAAGGTAATTCATAGTCAGGGGGAGAATATTTCAATATTTTAATTAGTATCCATAATTTATAAACAAATAAAGCTCAATCATGAGAAAATAAAACAACCAATTACAAATGCCCAAAGATTTAATAGACACTCCACAAAAGAAGACATATTAGTGGCCAATTGGTACATGAAAATACGCTCAACAACATTAGTCATCAGGAAAATGCAAATTAAGGCCCCAAGGAGTACCACTACACACCCATTAGAGGGGCTAAGTTTAAAAAGACTGACAATACCGTGTTATTAGCAAGAGTGGGGAGCAATGATGACTTTCCTATATTGTTGCTGGGAAAGTAAGATGGCACAACCATTTTGGAAAACGATTGAGTGGTCTATTATAAAGTTAAACATATATCTCTTGTATCACCAACTCAGCAACCCCACTCCTAGATATTGTTCAAGAGAGGTGAAAATGACTGTTCATAGACCTTTATCATAATAATCTAAACCTGGAAACAACCCAGATGTCCATCAACAGCTGCCTGCTATAGCCATACAGTAACAACTATTTAGCAATAAAAAAGAAATGAACTATTGATACATGGAACAAACAACATGACAGGTCTCAAAAGAATTTAGCTAACTGAAAAAGCTAAATGTCAAAAGCTATATACTGTATCATATAAAATTCTAGAAGAGCCCGAAAGCAGATTAGTGGTTGCTAAGCACTGAGAGGGAAAGGTGAGGGGCCTGACTGCAAGGAGGCAGAAGGAACTTTGCGAGGAAGGAAATGCTCTGTAACTTCGTGGCGGTAGTGGTTTTAGGGTACAGGCATTTGTTAAAACTTGCCAAAGTACATACTTAAATGGGTGCATTTTATTGCATGCAAATTATACCTTAATAATTAGTTGAGTTTTTTAAAAAAATAACTATAAACTCTCTGATACCCCTCCGATCAAGAGGTGGGGTCTCTCTTTCCTCCTCTTGCGTCTAGGTGGTCTTATGATTCTTTTAACCAAGAGAGTAGAACAGAAATGACTGTATGTTGTTTCCAAGGCTAGGTCATTAAAAAGTCATGCAACTTTTTCTGGGTTTTTTGGGGATACTTGTTCTGAGGGAAGCCAGCTTCCATGTAAAAAGTCCGTCTGCTTTGAGATAGCCATGCCGGAGAGTCCAAATGTAGGCCCTATGGTCATCTGTTCCAGCTAAGTGTACCTTCTACCTCAAAAAGTGCCTGCCATGTGAGTGAAGCTATCTTGGATCTGCCCAACAAACCCACCCATCGGCTGAGTACTGTTGAGTTGTGTCACAGTTGATACCAGAAGGAAAAAGATTGTCAATTACTACCCTGCAGAATCTGGGATATGGTTGTTTAAAGCCACTAAGTTTTGATACTGTGTTAGTTATCCATTACTACATAACAAATCACTCCAAAATTTAGTGATTCAAGACAATAGCAATCACTTACTGTCTCACAGAATCTATGGATCAGGAGGATTGGGAGCAAGTTGATTGGGAAGTTCTAACTTGGGGTATCTCCTGAGGTCAGATGTTCGGCAGATTCTCTCTCTGCCTGAAGGAGCTTTCAGTATAGGGGGAGTGAGGAGCAGACAAGTTAGTAGGCAGTCACAATACAGTTGGATAACCTGGAGAATAGGGGTAAAAACCACTGGGAAGGGAAAACCTAACCCAATCTTGAGGGTCAGGGAAAGATTCCTAGAGGAATTGAGGTCTGAACTGCAACTTGAGTAGGCATTAGTTTGAAGCGTTGAAAGGGGCTGGAACAGAGGGATAGGCATGGACAAAGGCCTACAGGTAAAAACGAAAATGATGAGTTTCTTGCGGAGCTGAAAGAAATTTACTAATGTTCAGAGAACTGGGTCGCAGAGAGAGGAGAGGAGGAAACCAGTAGGCTAGAGAGAAACGAGCAGAGACAGATCATGATGGGTCTTCTGAATCATCTTTCATGACAAAAGTTCACTCTGGCTACAATACGGAGGTGTTGGGAGAGGTCCAGATGGGGACAGGGTCCAGAATGAACTCCACTGGTCACACTTTCCATCTTCTTCTGCCTAAGGGCTTCTCACATAGGTTTAGTTTCTGTCCAGGAAACATGTCACCGCCTCTGCCTTTTGCAAGATTGCAATGGTTGGCAAAATGAATGACCTCATCTCCCTGGCTCAAGTTATCAGCTTGCCCAATCTCTGGAACTTTCTATGACTCAGGTGCGATGTCCACCCCCACACCAGGAAGTAGTCTGTGAAACTCTGCAACAAACATATTAAAGAACTCTCCAACAAACATATTAAAGAATTAGAACATAGGGAGTGACACTACCTCACATCTGGAGAATGACGCAGTAGAGATTCCTACTTCCATCTTTTAAGAACTGTGTTTGTATAATTGTTTTCTGATTGAATTTTTTTTTTTTTTTGACTGTGGTAAGAACATAACATGTGATCTACCCTCTCACAGAGTAAGTGTATATTTTTGTTAACTATAGGCACTGGATTTAATAGTGGAGCTCTACAACATTTATTTATTTATTTTATTTGTTTTGAACATATAATGATCTCTACAATTTATGCATCTGATGTAACTGAAACTTTGTACCTGTTCAGCAGCAACTCCTCATTCTCCCTCCCCGAGCCCCTGGCAACCACCAATCTACCCTCTGCTTCTATGAGTTTGACTGTTTTAGACACCTCGTATACCTGGAATTATGCAGAATTTGTCCTTTTATGACTGGCTTATTTCTCTTATATAATGTCCTCCAGCCTCACCTGTATGGTGGCAAATGGCAGGATTTTCTTCTTTTTCTAAAACTAAATAATATCCACTCTATGAATATACCATGTTTTCTTTATCCATTTATCCATCAATGGACCTTATGGTTGCTTCAATATCGCGGTTATTGTAAATAATGCTGCAGTGAATGTGGGAGTGTAGATATCTCTTTGAGGTCCTGATTTCCATTCTTTTGGATTAAATACTCCAAAATGGGACTGCTGGATCATATGGCAGTCCTGTTTTGTTTTTTTTTTTAATCTTTTGAAAAGCCTTAATACTGTTTTCCAAAATGTTTGTACACAATTCAACAGCTTTGTCATCTATCAGAAATAAGGATTTAGAATAGACCGTGTACACAGTTCAACAGCTTTGTCATCTATCAGAAGTAAGGATTTAGAATAGACTGTGAGGAAATGTGCCATATAAAAAGAACACCAGAAAAGACTTTAATATAGATAGTATATGTTCAAAACCTTAATAATAATTTTTTTCAAGTTCTTGAAACTTTTGACTTAACAGACTGGATTGGAAAGGAAATACTTTGTGCCTAGAATAGAAAATATATAACATTGAATAATGTCAGTGTTAATCTTTCCAAGTAAATGTATAAATTTAATGAACATTTGCCAAAAAATAACTCTTTGCCGAAGGAAAAATAAGGCATTTTCAGGACTGTGTATCAGTATTAACTAATCAAAGATGATGTGCTATATTTTTAAATAAAAAGAAATAAGGATGTTTTGGGTGTTGAGGAAATACTAAATATTTTACTTTTTATTCATCACATTAGCTGAGAAAAGGATAGCAAAAGACCACCTTCTATAATCCCATTTAAATGATATGTTCAAAAAAAGCAAATCTACAGAGACAGAAATTGAGAGAAAACTTCCATTGGGACTATACCACAAGAAGTTCATCAGGAGGGGGACCACTTGGAAAGAGAGTTGTCCAAATGAGGGACTTTGGGAATTGCTCATTGTGGAGTCCAGTGAGACTAAGACTCACAGGATATGGTCTGTGCTTTGAGGATGCTTAGTTAACCAAAATTTGGACTTCTTGAAGCAGCTGACCAGCTGTGAACTTGGATACATGACTTCTCCTTTCTGTACCTCAATTTCCTCATCTGTAAATGGAGGTAATATTGCATACCTCTTGGAGCTCTTCTGAAGAATAAACACTTGGTTCAATCCCTGGCAAAGAGTAGGTTCTCGGTAAATATTAATTCTCCTTCATACTCCTTCTAAAATATTATTTTGAGAGTAGGAAAATGTGGACCTCTTCTGGTCACATTTCCCATGTGGCTGGAGAAGGCTTGCTGACTCAGTATCTGTATCTGGTAGGACCCAAGTATGTGTCTCTGATCTAGGTTCAAACCTATATACTCAGCATCAATTAGATGTCTCACAGGCACATCAGGCCCACAAGTCATTCTCTCCCACCCCTCCAGCTTCCTGATCCTCAAGGCTATGATCCATACTCAGTAAATAGCACCAACATCCACCTACCTGTTAAAGTCCAAAGACTGGGATTGTTCTTGGACTCTCTCTTTTTCCTCAAATCCCAGACGTAATCAGTTGTCAAGTTCTGTCAGTCTATCTAGAGGTTTGGTACATAAAACCCATTCATTAATTTTCATCCAAAAATATTTGTTGAGCAGTGACTACAGGCAAGACAGGCACCATGTCTGTCTCTGTCTTTACTGCCTCCTCCTTAGCACAGATCAGTCTTCTCCTGATGTGACTGAAGAAATAGCTTCCCAGTAGTTGCCCTGAATCAGCATTTTACTTCTTTGAATCCTTTCTCCACATGGACTCATTCCTTTGCTTAAGACCTTAAGCGCTTTTCCACCGAGCCCTTAGGAAAGAGCTCCTGACAGAGCTGGTAAGGCTAACATCCAGACCCTCCGGATACAAGTCAGGTCGCTGTTATGGGCTCCAGTCATTGGTGGGGTTCCCTGAGATTGGGATTTGAGTACAAGTGGTTTATTTGGGAGGTAGTCTCAGAAAGCTGTGGTAGGAAGATGGAGGCATGAGGAGGGAAGAAAAAGAAACCCATTGGGAGTGCCCTAGTGAATGGGCTACTGGGAGATGCTACTGGGAGATACCTAACACGTTTAGTCTCACTGGGGAACTCTGGAAGACAGTATATTCCATAGCCTAATTTGTGTTTCCCCCAAATTCATATGTTGAAGCCTAACCCTCAATATGACTTGGAGTTGGGGATAATGAGTAGGTCACTAAAAGTTAAGGAGGCCCTATAATGAGATCGTAAGGGTGGGGTCTTGATACCGTAGGGTTCGTGTATTTATAAGAATTCTTTCTTTCTCTCTCTGAGTGAGCACATATAGAAGAGTCATGTGAGCGTACAGTGATGTGGTGGCCGCCCACAAGCCAGGAACAGAGGCTTCACGAGAAACTACCATACTGGCATCCTGATCTCAGCCATCCAACCTCCGGACCTGAGAAAATACATTTCTGTTGTTTAAGTCACTCAGTGGATGGCATTTTGTTATGGCAGCGCAGGATAAGATGGCGGAGAACACCCCCCAGAGCTGTCCCACCCACAGGGTGAGGAAGCTGGGTGTTTAACTCTTCCTTCTCCCCACCTTTGGTTGAGCACTGTTCCTGAGGGCGTTGCTGATTCCTCAGCACTGTTGGCCTGCACCATGTGGGGGTTGAACATGCTCCTGCCCGCTATGGGCCAGAGAAGTCTGACAGAGACTCAGCCTGACAGTCTCCTGCAGGAAGAAGCCTTCGGCTTGCCTGGTGAGCGCTGAGGGGATGTGAGCAGGGCGGTGGTGTCCACCACAGCTCCCTCTTTACCTTCCTTCTGTAGCTTTGCTTACTTTCGTAATGACTCATTCAGCTGAGGTGTTAGCTCTGTAAGGTTATAGACAATATCTCTGCTTCACCAATAAGCCGCCAATGCCCAGCACAGCGCCTGACGTGTGAGAGGTGCTCAAGAGATATTTAATGAATGTTTGGATAAAGGAATAAGTGGTGATTCTTTTCAGAAAGTAACCCAGGTATGTCATGCTCTGTATTGGAGAAATAAGTGACATGTGTAGCATAAAACCTCTAAGTTATAACAACACCTAAATCTCCACATTCACAGAAATCACTGAGATTTCTTTACAGTAGCTGATTAAAAGCCTTACTAGGCATTCTAAATAAAGCGTAAGGTGTAAATTTATCCGTTTGCAACAAGTACAGTCCTAACACCAGGTTTCTAGATCCAGGCCATTCCACATGCTGTGCTGGGGTCGGGAAAGGTGAAACAGACCCAGCCCAGCCTGGGCGACAGCAGGCCCCGTGACTGTCTGGAGATGGCTCCCGGCTGCCCACAGTAGGAAGCAAACAGGTGGAGCCTGTGAAGATGAAGGTGGCATCAGGGAACTCAGACCTTATCTTGTGAGCCCTGGGGAGCTGTGGAAGGTTTACCAGCACTAATGCAAGACTTCAGAACGGTTAATTAACAGGCACATTTAGGTGGGAATGGAACGGGGAGAGACTGGAGGCTGGGAGACCAGGTGGGAAGGAGAAGCCCTGAGACAACACGGCTGACAGAACCTGTGGGCCGTGTGACACTTTTCTCTCAGTGGTCAGTGGCCTGGGTGGAGACAGAGGAATCGCTGCCGGGAATGAATCAAAGTATAAACAGTACGCAAATGTAGTTTAGGTTTTAATCTAACTCCCTTATAAGCTCTCTTCTGTTACCTTATCTTTGAAGTTATTTTCTAAGGCACCAAAGGGATATTTGTTAAAAAAATAAAAAGGTCCCCCGCATCCTCTGTCCCCTCCCAGTCCCTCTTCCAAAAAAAAAAAAAAAAAAAAAAAAAAAAAAAAAAAAAAAGTCAGAAGCCATCACAAATATCCCTGTAAGTTATCAAGAATGCAAGTTCTCACAGCTGTGTAACTTGAAGAGGGAGGTTAAAGGGCATTAAGTTTTGTGCGTTTGTGGGATGATTCTTGAATGTTGTGTGCATACAGCAAACGGCTTTCTCTGAAACGAGGAAAGTGTGTGTTTCCCTTAAGTCTTTGCTTAAGTTTAAAATACTCCTTTTCACATGTTCTGTGTCTTGACGGTAGTGGTGATTACATGATGATATTCATTTATCAAAACTTCTCAAACCCTGCATTTAAAACTGGTTACTTTAATGCCTCAAGAAAACTGATTTTTAAAAATTGAATAAAGGTCCAATCTATCCAGAGAGGAATCCAGACAAATAAGAATGCCTATGTGTAATTGCACTTAGAGAAAACTGTCAAAAATGCAAACTAATCCATAGTGACAAAGCAGACCAGTGGTTGCTTCATTGAGGGTAGGGTTCTGTGGAGCTCATAGTGCTATGTATACACACATACGTGGCACCATGAGGTTGAGAGACTTCCAGTTAGATTCAGCTGAGTTTATCTCCTCCTACAGAAACATCACTAAATAGGGAGAGAGGGGGTGGTGTAGGGTTGTAGGGACTTTAAGTCTACAAAGACTGAGAAAATTGGAAGGGAGGTGTGAACAAATGAGAAATTTTCAGGAAAAATTTTTGAAAGGTCGAAAATGAGTGGAGGAGCAAAAGATGAGCTCCAGCAGGGGTGGCTGCTACTGAGAGTCCCCAGAGGATGCAGGACTTGGGGTGATACTGGGTACACAGAAGGTAGGTGAGGTGCAGGAATTGGTTGAAGTTTTTATGTAGATATTCAAGCCAAAGGTTTTCTTCCCCATTCTTTGAAGTCTTTGGAGCTACCTTCCACAGGCAGCCAGAGACATATGCAGATGAGGTGGGGTCGGGCTCCTGGTAGGAGACTGAAACATGCTGATATAAACAGTGGGATCCCCAGACTTCTTTCTTAGATTTCCTCCTACCAAGACCCTTCTCCAGGCGTATGTCCCCTGGCGGGAGACCGGAGACTGCTTCCCTAGAGACAAAACACCTCCACATACTGACATTTGAAGGATCTGGTGGGGGAAAGCACTAAAGGAAATTCCAGCTGACAGCTGTACCATAAGCCTAGAACATACTTAGCCCAGATAAAGCAGGAGAACTTGAGATTTCTGAGGGAGAGATTGTCGGGGGTGGGGGGGGGGAATAGAGAGATTATTTGATATGTTTTAGTGTCTGGAAAATCATAACAATAGGTGTTTGACAGGTCCAATCAAGCATTTGAATAGATTCCTAGGAAACTTTGCAACTGAAAATAACAAAAAGATTGTTAATTCCTAGAAAAACAAAAAGTTGTTCAAGAAAGGAAACATAATCATAGTAATCACCTGCCTCATCAGTATAACATTTGCATGCTTTTTTATTATACAAAAAGGGACTGATGATTTAACCCGAAGTTGGAAGGATGGGGGGAGAGTAAGTAAGGTCAGAAGTCGCAAGACAGAGCACCTGGGTGGCTCAGTGTGTTTGGCCTCTGCCTAGGGCTCAGGTCATAATCTCGGGGTCCTGGGATCAAGCCCATATCCGGCTCTCTGCTCAGTGGGGAGCCTGCTTCCCCTTCTCTCTCTGCCTACTTGTGATCTCTGTCTGTCAAATAAATAAATAAAATCTTAAAAAAAAAAAGTCGTAAGAGAACTAAATTCTCACTGACTTGAACAAGAAATTGATTTATATTAAAAGTGGTATTTCAGGGGCGCCTGGGTGGCTCAGGGGGTTAAGCCTCTGCCTTCGGCTCAGGTCATGATCTCAGGGTCCTGGGATCGAGCCCGCATCAGGCTCTCTGCTCAGCGGGGAGCCTGCTTCCCCCCTCTCTTTCTGCCTGCCTCTCTGCCTACTTGTGATCTCTGTCTGTCAAATAAATAAAATCTTTTAAAAAAAAAAAGTGGTATTTCACATTAGTGAGAGAGAAAAATCTATTTCAGAAAGCATCAGAATTTCCAAATGTAATCTGTTAAAAATAATATTAAAATTATATGTGTTAATATAAAATCCAAATTAAAATGAATTAATAAACATTAAAAAATAAGGGTTCTTAAAGTAAGTTTGGAGTAGGAAGCAGGAGGCAAACTGCAAAAGACATAAAGGCAAATGATGGACAGATTTGACCTTGAAACAACAAAGAATATAGATGTGAGTGACAAGGATCTCCACAAATTAAGTTAAACAGAAGCAACAAACCTGGAAGAAAATAGGCACAATATATTTAAGAGAGAAAGGATTAATGCTGTCTATCTACATATATAATTTCTAGTAGTTCTCTGTTCTTTTTTTGAATCTATTTGATTAGTCAGTTCGTAAATACCTTTTTTGTTTTGTTTTGTTTTGTTTTGTTTTGTTTTCAGAGGTAGAATTTAGTGATTCATTAGTTGTATATAATGCCCAGTGCTCATTCCGTCATGTGCTGTCCTTAATGCCCATCACCTAATTATCCCATTCCCCCACTCCTTCCCCTCCAGCAGCCCTGTTTGTATCCTAGGGTTAAGAGTCTCTTAGGGTTTGTCTCCCTCTATGATTTCATCAGACTTTATTTTTCCGTCCCTTGCATGATGATCCTCTGTTTTGTTTCTCAAATTCCAGATATGAATGAAATCATATGTAAAATATCTTGCTTCTTAATTATACTTTTGATGTTCTCATTTCTTTTTTGTTGTTGTTGTTAAAGATTTTATTTATTTATCTGACAGAGAGAGGGAGAGACAGCGAGAGAGGGAACAAGCTTGGGGAGTGGGAAAGGGGGAAGCAGGCTTCTCGGCAAGCAGGGAGCTCACTGCAGGACTCGATCCCAGGACCCTGAGATCACGACCTGAGCCGAAGGCAGATGCTTAACGACTGAGCCACCCAGGTACCCAATGTTCTTATCTCTTTAAATATATCAAAGGAACTTATTTTATATTCTGAATCTGATAGTTTTAACCCTACCTGCCCTCTCTGCAATTCTGACTTCGGTACATTGTTTCTGCCAGTGCCCACTCATGGAAGCTTGTTTCATGTCTGTGGGGTTTTGATTGTGAGTTCATGTTCATTGAAAGCTTATATGGGTGAACTTTTAATTTTTAAAAATTTTAAAAATATTTTATTTATTTATTTGACAGAGATCACAAATAGGCGTAGAGGCAGGCAGAGAGAGAAGGAGAGGGAGAGAGAGGAGGAAGCAGGTTCCCTGCTGAGCAGAGAGCCCAATGCGGGGCTGATCCCAGGATCCTGAGATCATGACCTGAGCTAAAGGCAGAGGCTTTAACCCACTTGAGCCACCTAGGCGCCCCTGGGTGAGCTTTTTAAAAGATGGTTTAAAGGCGATTTTTTAAAAAAATTTTCCTGGAAGTTTGCTTTTACTAACCTAAATGCCCAAGAGCATTAAGTAATCCTGAGCCACTTTGGAAAATATTTAGATATGATGAGGTGTTCTTGTGCTACACAGGCAAGTAGGTTCTGGTTCCAGCCCTGCCTGAGGATTGAGCTCGCAGTTGCCTCAAGGAAGACATTTCTCCCCCCTTCACTTCCCACTACTGTGTGAGTGGCTTTCCCATAAGTACTCCTGCAAATCTGACCATGTCACTTCCCCTGCTTAAAAAACCATAGATCCACTCATTTCTTGAGTCTTAGCTTAAACATTACTTCCCTATGATTGCCTCCTCTAACTGCCTGCCCCCAAACTAGAGCAGGACCCCAGTTCATGCTCTTACAGCACCTCCTACTTCTCTCCGTAGGCATTCATAAGAATTATAATTGATTATTTGTGTAATATTTCAATGAAATAGTAAATTTCTTCATCACTGGCTATAACTATGATGTTGGGAATCATACCAATCACCTCTACTGTTGTATCTTCAGCATCTAAGTTAGGGTCTGGTATGTATTTGTTGAATAAATAAAAAATAAACAAACGAACAGTTTGGGAATATTACCTAGTGGAGCAAATCTAGTTCCCAGCTCCATCATGTTCTAATACATCTCGAAGTCTCAGTTGCTCAACAGTAAAATAGAATTGATAACACTTACCTCGTGGGATTGCTGTACGTGTTACAAATGGTATACCTAAAGAACTACAAAATGGCCCTTGGCAATGATAGATACTCATTAAGTGGTAGCTTTTATTATTATTTGTCAGTTATTCCTAAGTTCTAGGGGATTCTGCCAATTTGTTATTTTCAGCATACTATAGCCACTTCAAATAAGGAGTAATGTAAAGAACTTTTAGCCCACAATGAATCACTGGATCAATATGATAATTAATGGGTTATTCAATGGGAATATCCAATGGGAATTGGGATTTCAAAATAATATACTTAAAACTCAATAATTTTGCTTTCAAAAGTAAGTCAGCATGATGGTTTCATGGGTGCATATATATGTCAAAATTTATTAAGTTGTACACTTTATTTTTTAAAATATTTTATTTATTTATTTAGAGACCACATAAACAGGGAGAAGCAGGCTCCCCGCTGAGCAGGGAGCTGGACGTGGGGCTTGATCCCAGGACCCTGAGATCATGACCTGAACCAAAGGCAGACTTAACCGATTGAGCCACCCAGGTTTCCCCTAAATAGGTATTAATAAGCAAATGATATACTGACTCTTGCTGTACACTTTAGATATGTCAATTATCCCACAATAGGACAATTTTTTAAATAAAATAATTAAGCCATCAGCAATGAGTGGAATGAAATGCATGTAATAGCTCTATTATTTAGGATGGAGTTTGATTCATTTCACTGTTTATTTTACCAAGGATATTTTTTTTTTTTTTTTTTTTTTTACTAAATTTAAGAACAACTTAATTGTTTCTCACGTAGTCCTTTTTTTTTTCACTGAGAGTTCCACTACAGTTTGACAAATGTCAATGTCAATGCTGCAATTCCACGCCTCAAATGTTAATATTTGCTGAAGGTTAATTTTGCTTTAACCATAGAAAAGGAAATTAACCTCCATTTCAGAATGAACTGTTTTTAAAATATTTATATTTATAGTAATGCCCTGAAAAATATGCATAATGCCACTTTTTTTTTAAAGCTGGCATCCTTCACAGATCTGACTGATGAACTTGGGCCTCTTTCTGAAGAGTAACTACTTCAGTATACAGTTAATGAAGGGTGAGTGTCCACACATTCAACCGTGTATATCAGTTCCTGCTAAGACAGCAAGAGTCAGTATATCATTTGCTTATTAACACCTATCTAGTACAACCTAACTTTGTGTCATTGGTGTTATTGAAAGACCTGTGGACAAAATCCTGGGGCCTAGATCTGTAAGGTGAGCAGGAACAGGTGTGGGTCAGCTAGGAGGAGATGCTTCTGTGAATTTGGTGAGAGAGGTGTCTTGGTTTGAGATAGAATGTCTTGGTGTGTGTTTTCCCCCAAAAGCAGACCGCTGAGAAATGTTTGGCGGGCTTCTGCTGCTTGCCTGAGCTCAGTCTCCCAGTGGGAGAAATGGCAGGTTAGTTTATATAGGAAGTGATCTCAGGAAGCACAAATGAGGAAGTGGTGGAAGTGGATGGGAAAGGGAGAAATGCCAGGAAAGGGTGATGAATGAGTGAGTTCCTGCTATGTAAAGCTGGGGCACAGTCTCACTAGGGACCGTCTGAGGAGACACTTGAGCAAGCTCCAAAATTATCCCACCAACAGATAGCTTGAGTTGGAGTATATATATCTGCAGATTCATGTCCTCATTATTTGAAGGATGACTTGAAAATGGGCATTAATTACACACACACACACACACACATGAGCTGAACAAGCTCCTGTTGGCTAAAGAAAAGTCCTCAGACAGAGATACCAAAGAGAGGCAACCCATTGAGATAGAAAGCTGGTTGGGCGCATGGAAACTGCCTACTGTAGGAGCCAGTGAGCTCAGAGATTGGATGAGGGCATATGAGCCGGTACATCAACGTCATCTTCTACACAGAGGTTTTGGGATCTTGATGTGATAGAATAGCAACACGAGGTGTTCATGAATGTGTAGCAGCAGCATGGTGAAAGCCACGGGTTTATAAATTCTGGAGGAGAAATTTCCCTTCACCGCTTTTTTTTCCAGAGTGAAATAAAATTGAGGAAATGCACAATTAACTGGTCAATTCAGTAGACTCTTCAGTTTTGTATCTTGTAGATAGGTGGTTCAGCTGTATTAGCATGATCTGGAAATCTGTTAGGAGTACAAATTCCCAGGCCCCAACTCAACTCTATTGAATCAGAACCTCTGGAGGCGGGACCCAGAAATCTGCGACAAGTCCTCTAGGTGATCCTGATACACACTCAGCTTGGGGAACTTCAGCTGGAGACAACCATATGCTGTCTGATCTTAGTTGGGCATGTAGCTGGACAAATTATGTCATATTTTTTTTAAAGATTTTATTTATTTATTTGACAGACAGAGATCACAAGTAGGCAGAGAGGCAGGAAGAGAGAGTGAGAGGAGGAAGCAGGATCCCTGCAGAGCAGAGAGCCCGATGTGGGACTCGATCCCAGGACCCTGAGATCATGACCCGAGCCGAAGGCAGCAGCTCAACCCACTGAGCCACCCAGACGCCCAAATTATGTCATCTTTATGGGTCTTTTCCAATATATAAAATGAGAAGTTTGGAGTAGTATACTGGAGTTTCAAAAAAAAATTTTAAACAGAGGAATACTTTTTTCCAAAGAAATTTTACTTGGAACATAAGTATATGAGACAGGAAAACAGAGCTCCTTTTTTAGAGAAGATGTTATTTATCTATTTGAGAGAGAGAGTGTGTGTGTGTGTGAGAGAGAGAGAGAGAGAAGAAGAAGGGGAATGGGCAGAAGGGGAGGGAGAAACAGTCTCCGCTGAGCAGGGAGCCCTACATGGGGCTCGATCCCAGAACTCCTGGATCATGACCTGAGCCAAAGGCAGAGACTTAACCGACTGAGCCACCCAGGGGCACAACAAAGCTCCTTGACTGGGTTATGAGCCCAGGATCCTGTCTTCTCATTCTCCCTATGGTGGCTTCCTAAGCATCACTATGGATTTGTGGGGCTCTAAGAAGTGTAGTTTGAGAACCACAGCAACAAGAAGACCTTCAAGGGGTCTCTACAATATGATCTAAGACATCAGGCAGACTTAATCACAGTTTACCTGCTGATGATAGCTCTGAGATAGTCCCGTGATCACAAACCTTAGATTCAAAGCCCACCCACCCCATGGGTGACCATGAGCAAGTCTCAAAGATCCCATGGCTTCCATGGCATCCTCATTTCTAAACTGAAGTTAACGCTAGTTCTTGTCATATCTGCCATACAGGGCTGTTGACAGGAACAAATGAAATCTTGTATGGGAATATACTTTATCAGTTGCTAAGTCCTGTCTAACTGGAAGGAATTATTGTGGGAGAAATTATCCTTCTAGGTAGTTTTCCTTTGTAACTGGTGCCAAAGATAAGAAGAGATAGAGAGTGTAGATAATGAAATAGTCTGTAGTTTCTCCTGTATCTTCGAGGGATGCAAATGTAATTTTCCTTTTTAATTAAAACCTGTTTACCAGGAAGTGTCATTTTAAATAAAATGATGCTTAAGCAGGGAGTTGAGTTACCCTGTTGACTCATTCTATAAAACTCGTAAAAAAAATATTTGGGTTAATACTATCTGAAGAGATAATTAGGGGCGCCTGGGTGGCTCAGTCAGTTAAGCATCTGCCTTCAGCTCAGGTCATGCTTCAGGGTCTTGGGATCAAGCCCCCATCAGGCTTCCTGCTCAGTGGGGAGTCTGTTTCTCCCTCCCTCTGCCTGCTGCTCCCCTGCTTGTGCTCTCTCTCTCTGTCAAATAAATAAATTTTTAATAAATAAATAGATAGATAGATAATTAGTTCTTCTTAACAGTTTACTGCTCACATACTAATAGGGAGAGCCAATTTTTGGAATATGTTGACTTAGCATTTGTAGCTGCTTGCACACTCAGAAAAATTTTAGTGCATCATTATCTCATATTTATTTGGCTTTTTAAAAAAATCATCAAATGGGTGTTGCAGGAGAGATTCATGCATCTACAACAGAAACACCCGAGATACACCAGGTAGCATGTTTTATGGCTGTAGTTTGTCATCAGCGAAGTTGTGAATAATTTCTTCTTTTTTATTAACATGTAATGTATTATTTGTTTCAGGGGTATGGGTCTGTGACTCGTCAGTCTTACACAACTCACAGCACTCACCACAGCACATAGCCTCCCCAATGTCCGTCACCCAGCCACCCTATCCCTACCATCCCCAACCCTTCCTGCAGCCCTCAGCTTGTTTCCTGAGATTAAGAGTTTCTTATGGTTTGTCTATGGAACTTTTAGAAGATTATCTACTAGTAATGTCAAATACGGTTCCCAGTGTTAGAAGGTAGTCTGATTTAAGATGTTTTATTATTCTTATTTTTTTCTAAACCTCCAAGGTGGCAGGTCAGGATGGTATCTGAAAACTGTCATCATAAGAAACAGATTTCTGCCATTAACTTGGCAGAAATTAACTTGGCCATTTGGAAGGCTACTATCCCGTGGACCTACCAGTATTTTCTAACTGTGTCTCACTTTGCACTTCCTTCACATTTTTCCCATTCATAGGATCTTCAGCCTCACCCTGTTGTACACCAGTCAGAACTCCCCGAGGAGAAATGGATGAGGATATGAGGATTTGCTCTCAGCCACCCTGTGTTGGGATGGAGGGTCTGTCAGCATTCCTGCCTCTTCGAGCTGGAGAAGCAGCTGTGGGGCAAGGCTCCTGCACATGTGCTCATTCACTTCTTAGACAAAGAGACCAGCAGTACTGACTACTGATCCGGCACAGTGCTGGGCTCAGTGAGAAGAGCAAACAGGCTTTTGCCGGATCTTCAGGTTACTGAGGGGCGGGGCAGGCAGGAGGGGAGTTGGAAGACAAGGAGGCATGCGGAGGAGAAGAGAGTGTTTCAAGCAGAGAAGAGTATATAGAGAGGCCCAGAAGAGAGAGCATGGCATGATCTGAGAACAGAAAAAAGTCCACAGTGGCTAAACCGTAGGGAATCCTGTGGATGGTGAGGTGAGCCAGTGCCAGGTCAAGGGAGATCTTGTCAGCATGGGCCTCCTTCTCATCGTGTGTGTAACAGGAGGACTGGTGCTTCTCAAACTGCCTGTGGAACCAAGGGGGTTCCACCCAGAAGCTTCAGAGGGTCTTGAGATATGAGGTGGGGGGAGTCGCTCTGGGCTCCAGTTTCTGCTTCATTCGTATCTGTTTTAATGTTGGGGATCCAACGGTGTTAGCAAATGGGGTTCCATGGATTAAAAAGTGATTGAAAACTACCAAGTTCCCTCTAGCTCTGATATCCTCTGATAGTAAGATTCTGGGCTGCTCCCCTCGAGAAGAGGCTATCCAGGTTACTAGAGGTGTGGGCGTATTGTCTCTTGAGGAGTGGCCCATTCCTTACTGAAAACACACAAGACTGTGGTGTGGGCAAAATGTTCTGGGATTTCCTGTTCACTGTTTCACAGAACTTTCCAAAACAGTCCCTGAAATTTCCACTTTCCCACAGTGACTGATGTCTCTGTGTTGACAGGTCAGAGGAACTTTCCAGCAAGCGTCTTATCTGCCTTCCCAAGAAGCAAGTGCTTTGTATTTCTGAATCTCCCTCAGCTATAAGTGGCACCATAAGTACGGGTCGAATAGTTTGCTTTTTCTTCCAGACTCTTATTCTTTAGACTCTTATTCTGTAGACCAGCATCACCCATTTTAACTTCTCACTTACCTGAGTCCCCTGGGCTTGGCTTCTTGCCTCCTTGACTTCTTGCCTTCGAGTCTAGGCAGAGGCTCTGAAAGTCAACCTTTGCTCATACATCGATGGAATCTGTACCCTATCCCTGCCCAGCCAGCCTGGGGTCCCCGCTCCTCTGAAGCAGAACAGCCTGGCCCTCTGCTCAAACCCCGAGAGAAGGTGGTTACAGTTTAAAGAATCGCTTTGAATACTTGCTGGGGGTCCTGCCCTCCCGGGCCCCTCCCAGCTGGAGCCTGGAGAAGCCATCGGCTGGAAGACTCAGACTTCCTCATTCCTCCAGTCAATCTGGACTGAGCAGTACTTCTTAAAGTTTAACGCGCAGACAACTCACCTGGGAACCAGGCCAAAGTGGAAATCTGGTATTTGGGTCTGAGTGGGGTCAGAGAGCCTACATGTCTGAGAAATTCCCAGGTCATGTCAGTGGTTCATGGGCTTCACTTGGAGTCGCAGAATGAGATGGTGTAGACTAGCAACCTCAATCTCACCTGGACATAACATCTGGAATGCAAATATCCCCCCATTTGTTAGCAAGCATTTATTGAACACATTCTCTCTTTGTGGTCCTTGCTGTGCTGCTAAGATCCTTTCTTTGCTTTCAAGAACAGACTAAAAGCCTATATATTTGGGGCCTCTATACTTTATCAAATTTAATCCTCACCACGTCCTTGTAATGTTCCTGTCTTACACCTGAGGAACCTGCATCTTAGAGAAGTTAAGAAGCTTCTCAAAGGCTGCGCTCATGGGAAAAGACAGCCCGGATCCCAGCTCACTTCTCTGGCTCTGAGCTTTCATGCTTTCTGGGATATCTCAAGCATCTCTTCCTTAATCTTCTTGTGTTGCCAAAATCCATACAGTTGGGCATCTGCCTCTGCTTCCTTACCGAACACTTGAGTTTCTGGCTTGGGCTGAGTCCTGCTCCAAACCCCGGCCAGCTTGACTAGTGATCACCCATCCCAGCTCTTTCCAGTCCCTCCTCACCTGCCATCTCCTAGTTGGGATTTGGCTACAGATAGTCCAGTTGCCTGGAAACACAAAGCATTGCTCCCTGTTGTAAAACAGCTTCTAGGAACTAGAATGTTTCCTTTGCTCTATAACTCACCCTCATGGTGGTTGGAAGTTTCACACCCAGCATAAGCCCTTCAGAAAGTAAATAAGCTACAAAAGAGACACAGTGAAGAAAGGAGAAAGTGGCACTCATTTATGCAAATTTCATTTTCTGACCTCTTAAGCCCAGGGCCGTATTCCTAATGGTCCCGGCATCCTTCTAGAGATAGTTGTAGCAGCTGGTAGAGCTCATGCTTTGACCTGTCCCAAACCCTGTCTCTGCTCTGCTGAGGCTCTAGGGCAAGCAGAAAGAGTGGGGAGTTGTCTGCACGGAATGGATGTTACATTGACCACAGAAACTCTGGCCTGTGGTCATGGCTTTGACTTCTCCTGGGGTTCCCCACTCCCTCCCCACCGGCCCCTTTGAGCTGGGCCAGCTTTAAGCAAGGAGCTGACTTCATATTGGCTCATTTACTCCCATTTAATTATCCCGTGCAGGGGAAGGGGAAACATGCTATGGCTTCAACTGCTTCATCTTTCTTAAGAGTGGCAGAATCTAGTAAGAATTAGAAACCGAGGGACGCCTGGGTGGCTCAGTTGGTTAAGGGGCTGCCTTCGGCTCAGGTCATGATCCCAGCGTCCTGGGATCGAGTCCCACATCGGGCTCCTTGCTTGGAGGGGAGCCTGCTTCTCCCTCTGCCTCTGCCTGCCACTCTGTCTGCCTGTGCTTGCTCTCGCTTCTTTTTCTATGACAAATAAATAAATAAAATCTTTAAAAAAAAAAAAAAAGAATTAGAAACTGAAAAGTGTCACGGTCCATTCTCACTGACCCATACAGTGTTTCTCTCTTTGTTACTCAGTGAAACCCATTCTACCCCAAGCCACTGTGACTTTTAGTGAAAAATCTTTAACAGCATTTTGTAAACCATTCCCCATGCTCAGACTGATGCTTTCGATGATCATACACCAGAATTTAGGCAATCTTCTGCCGGCCCTATATCATTTTAAGTGACATCTGTTACTTGTTTACGTGTTCCTTCCCTCTGCCCACATACCCAGCCAATGGCAGTTCCTACCCAACCCAAGCCCAAGATTGTCATGGGGTTTCTGACCCTCTGACTGTGTAGCTGGGTCCCCTGATGCATATTCCCAGCGCTCTTCCCCTGGACACTGTGTGGCAACTTTAACCACCTCCCGCAGCAGCTCTGTCAGTCACCAAACCCCTCCTGCCCCGCCCCTAGTCAGATGAAATGTAAACATGTTCCTGGTCAGTGGTGTGGTGACTTGCGGTTTCCTTTAATTCAAAGTTCGAGTCCCCCTCAGGGTTTGCCACGGTTTCTGTGCAAGTCCCAGAACTGTTTTTTTGTTTACTCTGAGCATGTGGACGGCAGACGGAGCTCGGCAGAACTAACCACAGTATCCTGCAGTCAGCATGGAGAGTTTACATGCATCTTGAAAACTTTGAGTGCTATTTGATCCAGTGCCCTAAGAAGTATGCCAAAGGAAAATTTCAAAGCTTTGCATCAATATTTTCCTTTTGGCTCTAGAAATTGTGTGATCAAACGCCATTTTTTTTTTTTTTTTTTTACCTCCAATGGTGACTGTGTAATTTTGGCAATCTTCAGGCGTTCTTTGTTGCAAATTCTTTTGAAACCAGTGGCAAATGCTTAGTAATATTGAGAGTAGTGACCAAAAACTAGTTTGGAAATTTAATAAAAGGAAAACATGAATTAGTTAATGTTCTACAACCTGACTTAGCTGTATTTTTACCTTAAGTCTACATGCTCTTTCTTGCCTTAGAAAGTTTTAAATGATCTTAGCATAAGGTATGTCTGATTACAAACTTGACATGCGGACAGTGAAAGCCCGTTTTGTTGTTGGAAAATACAAGCAGACAGCATGTGCCTGGCGCTCTATCTGAGGTTACTGCTGCAACTTGAAAGATGCTTTAGGACACTAAACATTTTTTTTTTTTTATCATTTATCAGTTATTCATTCATTCATCTCATATATATCTAGTGCTTACTATGTGACAAAAATTGTTCTGGATTTTAGATCTTAAAATGATGAAAAAGATAGATAGCACTTTTGCCTCCAAGGAGCTCATATCCTAGTGGGGGCTCGAATGTTTTTTAATCAAGTAAATGAATGAATGTGGTTGCAGTGAGGGCAGAGGCTGGGGTTGGACTGGATGGTGTTCGGGGCACCTAGCAATCCTGGTAGTGCCCGAGGGCTTAGAGAGAGCCAGGGAGAGGTTGGTGCCAGGTGTGAACCAGTGTCGTGACCTCGCCCATCCTCTCCCTACTCATAGACCCTGTAAGAAGTCCTGCCCCATATTCAGGTGCTTGGGAAGTCGGTGCTGCCAGCACCTCTATCTTTTCTTCTCCACCCACTTGCTCCTTACTGTTGGCTCTAGTGACAGCCTTCTTCCCTGTTGGCTTGTTCCCCCTTTCTGCCAGCTTCCTCTGGATTGATGGTTTTGGGCCCAGATGTTGGTTCTGCTCCTTGCCTTGCTTCCTAGTTTCTCTCCTCAGATTCCTACTTATCTCCACATCCGAAACTATGGGCCAGCTGTACCTCAATCTGAGCCTAGCTCTAGTTTCTAAATGGGAGCCTTAGACACCTACTGACCTAGCTGGCAAATGGGACCTCAGGGATTTGGAGCGTAGCAGCAAGAATTTTCAGACAGGGCTGGTGCTCAAACCAGGCAGGCAACAAGGCTGGGGGTGCAGAATTTATCTAGTTCAGATGAGGACCATGATTGGGGGAAGAGACTGGAGGGAGAAGGTCAAGTGGTTAGGGATTCGAGGTAGGCGCTCTTTGTGGCAGAGTAACTGAAGTGCAAAGCAAAGAATTAAGGAAATTTCCAGTCTTACAGAAAGGCAAGCATGTTCCTGACAGAGGGTTAGGGACAAGCTTGTAATGTGGTGGGCACAGACTCTATATCTGGGGGTCAGAAACATGGATCTGCAGTAGGGTTAGGGGCAAGACTCATAGAGAATATGGGTTCAAAGAGCAGACCTTGAGAGAAGACAGAAGAGGGTATGAATCCCAACTCTGTTACTTACTAACTCTGTGACCTCGGGTAAATTGCCTCACCCCTGAGCCCTAATCTCCTTACTTGTAAAATGGGCTTGGGAGCAGCTACTTCACCTGGATGTGGCGAGGATTAAATGATGACTTTGGGAGGACTTCGCGCCTTCTTCAAAAAGAAGACAAGTCTTTGAGCAGCTAGGGCTCTCCATGAGGCCGAAGGGGTGAGGGGGTGACGGTCAGCAGCCCAGCACTGGTGCAGCCGGCTCTGGGGACACAGTAGTCATTCAGGTTTGGCAGCTCAGGAGCAATAATATCCAGGGGGTGTGCTCGCCCCTTAGGTCTGGGGGAGTGGTGGGGCGTTGGCTCATTTACCTCTGCCACATGCTCATGTGTGTGTGGTTCTTGTACTTGCTGTGGCTCTGCCAGGAGCTCATCAACTCTGAGTCCTGAGTCAGGGCATCTCCTTCCTTCAAGCTCAAGCAGTGGTGACCAAAAATTGGAAAAAATATATATATAGATAGATAGAGATAGAGATAGATAGAGATATAGATAGATAGAGATATAGATAGATAGAGATATAGATCTATCTCCCCTGTTGCTGAGTCCATTTCACATATCAACTTTGGACTTAACCTTTCATTCTTCTGCTCAGAAATCTTTCATCACACCTTTTTTTTTTTAAAATAAAGATTTTATTTATTTATTTGACAGAGAGAGACAGTGAGAGAGGGAGCACAAGCAAGGGGAGAGGGAGAGGGAGAAGCAAGCTCCCCCCTGACCAGGGAGCCCAACACGGGGCTCAATCTCAGGACCCTGTGATCATGACCTGAGCTGAAGGGAGACGCTTCACAACTGAGCCACCCAGGCGCTCCTGCTCCTTACTTTTAACTGCATCATTTGCTTAATTTTCTGGGCTTTTTGTAATCTGATTTCAAGTTACTAGCCACTCAGCTCCCTTGCTTCCTAACACCCCCTTCTCTGTCCTACGCAGGCCTGTGCCTTTCAGTTACAGGTTCTTCTTCCCTTTGGAAGCTCCACCTCCACTTGGTCTGTTGTTCCTCCTCTCTTAACATGTGACTCTTTCTTCCACGTGGCTCAGGTCTCACCGTACCCTTGAAGCCCTGTTTGACCCTTGGAATGCTTACAGATCTCCATATCCCTGAATATGGAGAGGCCATCGACGGAAGATTCACCATCATTTTACGTACCATTAAGACCCTTCTAATAAAAATGGCAACCATGGAATGTAAGATACATCCTTATTTTGGAAAGATTCAGCTCTGAAAAAGTTTACCTTGGGCTTGGTGAAATGTCACAGTTATTTGGTCATAGTTCCGATGGACATTACCACTGTTTTATAATCACCTGTTTATTTTCTGAGTCCTCCACTAGAATGTGTACTTCATGAGGACAGATTTCACACCTGGCTCATTCACTGTTGCAGCCCTAACCATCCAGAACACTGTTTGGTCCTTAAGAAATGACCAAAAAAACAGACTCCTAAACCTGAATGGGAAGTTTCTCGAAGGCAGGGATTATGTATTACATGCTTATGTATAGTTATTTTTTATTTATTTTTTAAAAAGATTTTATTTATTTGCTAGAGAGAGAGATCACAAGTAGGCAGAGAGGCAGGCAGAGAGAGAGGGAGAAGCAGGCTCCCTGCAGAGCAGAGAACCCGATGCAGGCCTTGATCCCAGGACCCTGAGATTATGACCTGAGCCGAAGGCAGAGGCTTAACCCACTGAGCTACCCAGGCGCCCATGTATAGTTATTTTTAAAATTAGCATGTAACATACATATCATAAAGTGCGCTAATCTTAAGGGTTCAGACTAAAGTCTTTTTTTTTAAGAAATTTTTTCCCCAAGATTTTATTTATTTATTTGACAGGGAGAGACACGAAGAGGGAACACAAGCAGAGAGAGAGGGAGAAGCAGGCTTTCTGCCGAGCAGGGAGCCTGATGTGGGGCTCGATCCCAGGACCCTGAGATCATAACCTGAGCTAAAGGCAGGGGCCCCTGAAGTCTTTTTATCTATGTATATCACTGGATGTACATATGTATATGGATATACATATACATACTGGATATACATTGGAATCACTGAAATTAGGATACAGAGCATCTTCCTATAGGACTTTTCTCAGTGCTGAGGAAATTGGAGACATCCATCAGCATTTATCTATACTCACTGACTGGTGAAATGGTTTCCAGCTACACTGTATATAGCTCAGTTCCAATTCACTCTTGTTTATCTCGGTTCAGTGGTTCTCAAATTCTCTCCTGCATCAGAATCACCTACAAAGCTTGTAGAAACACAGATTACTGGGCCCCACCCCTGGACTTCCTGATTTACAAGGTCTGTGGTAGAGCCTGAGAGTTTGCTTTTCAAACAAGATATGTTAATGTGGCTCTAGTGAGGTGGGGAGGGAGGGTCTTCCCACGACTATTAAATGTCTCATTCTAATCAGGGGTTCTTTCCCTTTTCATTCCAAAAGACAGCCTCGATAATGTGGTAAAGCCCATGTACTCCTCAGAAGAATATTTCTCAATGGAATAAAATAGAATACCTAGGACTACAAAGAAAACCAATTATCTTAAAATGGATTGTTCGAACTATTTTAAGGTTATTTTATTTTGTTTTTAAAGATTTTATTTATTTATTTGACAGACAGAGATCACAAGTAGGCAGAGAGGCAGGCACAGAGAGGAGGAAGCAGGCTCCCTGCTGAGCAGAGAGCCTGATGTGGGGCTCTATCCCAGGACCCTGGGATCATGACCTGAGGCGAAGGCAGAGGCTTTAACCCACCCAGCCACCCAGGCACCCCTTAAAGTTATTTTATAATTGTAATATTTACAGTATCTGCATGGCATCTGTATTGTGATATGAAAAGTTTGTGGTTTCCATCGGTGGTAAGCTCACACATCTACTGGTAACACTGCTGTGGTCGCTGCTTACATTTATAACCGGAGGAAATGACAAATTGCTGGTAGAAGTTAGTGAAAATAAAGAGCCTAGGTTAGGAATCCTTGCCCTAGTGCAGTCTGAAATGAGATGCTCTACTTCTGGCCCTGGCTGGAGTTTCAAAGAATTCAAGTCTCTGTCTTTCACTGTTATTAACTAAATGCCTTCTATGTGGAGATGTGTGATGGATGTTTGATATTCGGAGAGGACTAAGACTCCTTCTCTTCCTTTACTCAATGTCCCATTCGGAGAAGGGAAGATCGAAATAGAAACTGATAATTAAAGTAGAGTGTGCCACATGCAGAAAGGGAAGGACGCACAAAGCACAGAAGAAAAGAATGGAATGACACTTGCAGGAGCACGAGACAAGGGGGTGAGCTCTCTGCTGACTAGAACTCAGTTGAATAAAAGTTGTGGCGCTAGACTGTGACACTGGTGGTCCCCAGTGACACATGCCTCAGGGTCCCCCATATTGACTCTGAACTTGGCCACGAAGCTTGCTTTGGCCAAAGGCACAATAGCCAGCTTAGCACGAAAGTGTGCACCTTGGGGTTTGCCTCTTGTCATGCCTGGGTTTCAGCAGCTGTGGAAGGAGTCCGGGCTTGATTGCCAAATGCAGGGAGGTCACGTGGACCATAGCCCTGGAGGATGAGGGGCCATCTCCGATGTTCCCGCCTCAGCTGAGCACTCAGCTGAATGCAGCGGCATAAGGAGCCCCAGCCAGTGAGAAGCAGCAGAACCACCAACCCACAGAATCATGAGAAGTAATAAATTGTTGTTTTCAACACTGTGTTTTAGAGTGGTTTGCTACCCACCAAACAGTTGTTTTCATTTCTTTACATTTTTTTACTCTTCTATTTGGTTTTTTAATGCAGAGGGCAAAACACCCTATGAAATAAGCTAATGCAGAAATTCTTCTGCAAACAAATAAGCATGATTCCCAGAGAAGCTTCCCGGGTTCCATACACTTAAATCTTTTAAGATCTATGGCTAGAAAATGGTTATAATTATGACTCTTGTAAACTGAAATCTCTGATCTTCAGAGAATGATTACTTTAAAATCATAAACTCCTAAAACCTGGAATTTTCAGCTGGAAGAGATCTTGGAATCTATGTACACTAACCACTTAACTTCATTTTATTTTTAAGTTTACTTATCTTTTTTTAACAATCTCTACACCCAGCGTGGGGCTCAAACTCATTACTCTGAGGTCAAGAGTCCCATGCTCTTCTGACTAAGCCAACCAGGTACCCCAACCTCAATTTTAGAGATTAGGACACCAAAGCATGAGAGGTTAAAGCTACAGTGTATTTTGTTAGTAGGGTCCAAAAGGGAAACCAAATCTTCTGGCTTCTGATACAGTGTCATCTAATAAGTCAGAAATAGCATTTTGTAGATTATTATTTCCATTATTTTATTTTTGCAGTATGCAAAGTAGATATTTTTATCCTTTCTAATTTTGTGAGCAAGTTACATTAGAAAAGACTTGCTTATTTCACAAAACTCATAAAACCAGGACTAGACTGTGGGTCTTATGTCCCCTGGGCCAGGGGCATAGTTTTCATTATATTAGGCTGCCTGTGATGTCAGCATAAAAAACAAGGAAATAAACAGCATAAAAAACAAGGAAATAAACTAATACACTTTTGAAAGAGAATCAGCAGTGGACACTAATCTGGTTCATCTCTGAATTTCTCATAGCCGTGTACCATGTACATAATGTGTCACTCAATAAATATTTGTAAATGGAATGAATACATGAATGAATAACTGAATAAATAAGGGATAGAACAAGATTAGGTTTTATTTTTACCAGGCATTCCATTCCATTCTTTTTTTTTTTTTTAAAGATTTTATTTATTTATTTGACAGAGATCACAAGCAGGTAGAGAGGCAGGCAGAGAGAGAGAGAGGAGGAAGCAAGTTCCCTGCTGAGCAGAGAGCCCGATGCGGGACTCGATCCCAGGACCCTGAGATCATGACCTGAGCTGAAGGCAGAGGCTTAACCAACCCTCTAAGCCACCCAGGCACCCCAGGCATTCCATTCTTGAAGTGTATGTTTAATCAAGATTCCTCTGTACCTGAAAAAGGAATAGGGTATAAAAATGCCACTCGGGGTACCTGGATCAGCTCAGGTCATGATCTCGGGGTCCTGGAATTGAGCCTCACATCGGGCTCTCTGCTCAACAGGGAGCCTCCTTCCTCCTCCCTCTGCCTGCCTCTCTGCCTACTTGTGATCTCTCTTTCTGTCAAATAAATAAATAAAATTTTTTAAAAATGCCACTCAGTAGTACTGAAAACATTTTGCAATTTCTGTGCTTTGAAAATGAGTGATGAATACAAAGGCAGGGTCAATCAATATGTGTCTCCTCTCCTGTATGTAGTAACTCAAAAGTTATCTGCTCCTTCTTCCAAGGGGGAACTGTGGTAAAGAAAGGGACTCAGGCAGCCTTGAGCAGCCTTGTATAGAAATATAATGAGAGCCACATATTTAATTTAAAATGTTCTAGTAGCCACACTAAAAGAGGGTAAAAAGAAATAGATGAAATTAATTTTGATACTATATTGTACTTAATTATGTCCAAAATATTATCTTTCAACATGTAATCAATACAGAAATTGTTGATGAGATATTTTAATTTCCTTTTTTTCCCCTTTCTTTCTTTTTTTTAGTGGGTGTTTCACACTCATAGTACATCTCAATCCAGACGAGCTACATTTCTAGTGCTCAACAGCCACATGTGGCTAGGGGCTTCCATTTTGGACAGCACATAGAACACCATAATTCTGTAAAGAGAAGGTAACAATAATTACAGCCCAGAGGAAGTAGTAGTGTTTCAAGGATTACTTGAGGAAACTGCCCTGCATAATGAAGACCACTGTACCTTATGGGGGATTCTGTTACACCCTGGGAAGTCAGTTCCAGAGTTTTGACAGCTTTTTGGGAAGATGTAAGTAACTAGTCTTCATATAACTTGGTTTCCCATCTGTTACCATTTAGAGCTGTCCCATGATTATAGGAAATAATAGGAAAAAGCATTTGGTCAATACAGCAGGTAGTAGGCACTTGACTAATAGGAACTCTGATAATCTACTAGGATCTCATGCTATCACACAAAACTTAACCCCATTTTGGATTTTTTAAAAAAAGTTGGGGGACATCTGGGTGGCTCAGTCGGTTAAGCAGCTGCTTTTGTCTCAAGTCATGATCCCAGGGTTCTGGGATCAAGTCCCACTTAGGGCTCCTTGCTCAGTGGGGAGCCTGCTTCTTTCTCTGCCTCTGCCTGCCGCTCTGCCTGCTTGGGCACTCTCTCTCTCTCTTTTTCTGACAAATAAATAAAATCTAAAAAAAAAAAAAAAAAAACGGTTGGTAGGACTCCCTCCAGACCACTATCTTTTCTTCCAAGCAAGTGTAAAGGGGTTCTTAGGTATGGTTAATTTCTGAAAGACAAAGTAAAACAAAAAAGGCCATGAGTTACATTATAACTAGCCTTTTTCTACTAGAGGGAATCTTATTAATAAAACCAGATGGTCTTCTACTTTTTTTTTTTTTTACAAGATTATATATTTATTTGTCAGAGAGAGAGAGAGAGCACAAATAGAGGGAGAAGCAGGCAGAGGGAAAAGCAGGCTCCCCACTGAGCAGGGAGACAGATGTAGGACTTGATTCCAGGAAGCTGGGATCATGACCTGAGCAGAAGGTAGACAGTTAACTGGTTAACCCACTGAGCCCCACTGAGCCTCACAGGCATCCCTACACTTTTACTGTGGTAAAGTAGTCACAACATAAGATTTTCCACTTTAACCATTTTGAAATGTGCTGTTCTGTGTCATTAAGTGCATTCACATTGTTCTGCAACCATCCCTATCATACAACTCCAGGACTTTTCCAACATCCCACAGTGAAACTCTGTACCCAGTAACTCCCCCATTAACCCCATCACCCCCTTTCTGCAGCCCCTGGTAAACCCTACTTTCTGTCTCTTTGTTTTTGACTATTCTAGGAATCTCATGTAAATAGAGGTCTTCTGTTTTTGGAAGTAACCTTTGTTCTTTCTTTAAACATTACAATAAGAAAATTTGTTTAAAAATACTGACAGTAGGGGCACCTGGGTGGCTCAGTGGGTTAAGCCACTGCCTTCAGCTCAGGTCATGATCTCAGGGTCCTGGGATCGAGTCCCGCATCGGGCTCTCTGCTCAGCAGGGGGCCTGCTTCCCTTCCTCTCTCTCTGTGATCTCTTCCCTTCCTCTCTCCTACTGTGATCTCTCTCTGTCAAATAAATAAATAAATAAAATATTTAAAAAAAAATACTGACAGTAAACCTAGAGTTTTTTTAAAAAGAATAATTAATGTTGGAATGCATATTGATATGTGCAGATGAAAGGCACTGAAGAAATAAATCACAATTATTACACATAGGTATCTGAGGGAGATGATCACTACAAAGGTTTTTCCTCACTTTGTAAAAGGTTCTCTGCATGAATATATATATATATGTCAATATAAATGAAGATGTGTCTTCATAAGATTACTGCTCCTAAAGGCCATAAATAATGATGTCAAAATTTTTCATGGATATCAGAAATCTCGCTGATTTAGTACATCCTTGAGTTTGCCCTCGCTTGCCATTTGGCCTGGACTTAGTGCCTGATCCTCTCAAGCCCCTCCTGTCTTCATCGGTAAAATGCAGATTCTAAGAAAAGCAGCCCTTCCTACATCATAGAGTTGATGGGAAGATCAAACAAGATAATTAAAGTGAAAGGGTTTTGAAAAATACAAAGCCTTGTGGAAAGGCAGGGCATTATTAAAGACTGTGGAGAGATTGCTAACACAATTTGATTAAAGGCCAAAGTTTTGTACTTCCAAAAGTTAAAAAGATATTCAGTATCTGCAAATTATTTAGAAAACCAAATTCCTGCTTTGGTGACCCAGTACCATGACTGAATTGTGTTCTAAATGCCGTACATTTGATACCTACTGCTCTAGTTAGATGTGGTCATCTAACCACATTACCACACTAGATGTAATTGTACAGCATTTCAGCAGTATCTTCAGTTTTTGGTGGATAAGAAATTATGAATCCACATAGTTTAAGGATAAAGTCATGTCTCCACAGGAAGTTGTTTTTGTTTTTGTTTTTTGACTTTTCCATGGTGGCAACAGTGCTGCTCTCTATAAGTTATCTACTATGGGAAACCGACTCACAATGTGATTGAACAAGCATTTACTGAGTGCCGGTAGTGTGCAAGGCATTTGTGGTAGAGAGGGTTGCCAGGGCAAGGATGGAGGTACTAAGAAAAAATACAGAGAGAAAAGGGGTAGCCCTGAATTGGGTGAGTTTTAAAGCTGGTGGTGAGTGGCATCCTGTGACAAATAACTAGAAAGAAAATGAAATCAACGCCAAGAAAAGTCTCAAGGACTATACCAGGGGAGTTCCAAAGGATTAATGCATTCAACTTAGGAAGGCAGAACATGACATTTGTCCTACGCCCTCATGCAAGAGAAGGATCCTTGGTTCTCAAATAGAGGGGAGGATATTTCAAGCCCGAGGGAACCACATTTAGTGTCCCACAAATAAATACTTACCTGCTAACTGGCTGGTAAAACCAAAAGACTTGGGTGATGTGCCCAAGACTCTACAAAGTCACAGCTGGGGGGTACTAGAGGTTAAATCCCAGAGTCTCAAGTGAAAGCACCAATCTAATGGGTTTTCACTGTTCCATGAGTGAGCAGTCATACACACTCTGGCAAACAGCACTCTTTTTTAGTTCAGGTCGGTAGAGTTGAAAAATTAACAAGATCAGGGTTCCAGATTTAAACACCCCCTGTCCAGCTAGACAACTCTTCCAGACCAGTGTTCCACCTGCATGTTTCTAAGCTCACTTCTACTTCTGTCCCAGTTTTCACAGATCCAGCATCAATCTTTCCATTCAGGTTTTGTTTTTTCCTGGGATTACATTTTCCCCTTCCAGTGCATTACTATTAGATTATTTCCCCCTTTCCCAAGTTTATAAGACCATTCTTTTAACTAAGATCCTACTGTTAGCTGACATTATTGAGGTCTTACCTTGGGCCAGGCAATGTGTTTTGTATATTGCAGCATGTCCCTTACATGGGGTGGGTAATATGACTATAGTTGACCAGTTGACCCTTGAACGACTCCAGGATTAAGGCACTTATATTCCCCACTCCTCTCTGCAGAGTAAAAAATCCACCTGTAACTTTTGACTCCTCCCAGGCTTAATTACTAATAGCTCTATTGACTGAAAGCCTTTCCAATAACATAAATGGTGGTTTCACACACATTTCGTACATGTATTGTATACTGTATTCTTACTGTAAAGTAAGCTAGAGAAAAGAAAATGTTAATGGGAAAATTGTAAGGAAGAGAAAATACACTTATCTATACTAATACTGTATTAATAAAAATAAAATCCATGTATTAGTGAACCTGTGCAGTTCAAACCCATGATGTTCAAAGACCAACTATATTTCCATTTTATTAAGAGGAACAGAGGCCTACAGAGTTCAAGTGACTTGTCCCAAGTCAACTGGCTAGTTCAGCGGTGGAGTCCAGGCTTAAGAGTACGGGCACACAGCATCTGTACACTAAACCCTGTACTGCATTATCCCTATGCCCTTGGTTTTCTCCTTCAATATCAACAGAGAATTTTTGTGAAATTTGCATGTCACTTACATGCAAACTATTTTGAAGAATGACAATCTACTCAACGGGTTAAGAGAAACAAGCTTCTGGGGCGCCTGGATGGCTCAGTGGGTTAAGCTTCTGCCTTCTGCTCAGGTCATGATCTCAGGGTCCTCAGATTGAGCCCCGCATCTGGCTCTCCACTCAGCAGGGAGCCTGCTTTCGCGCTGTCTCTCAGCCTACTTGTGATCTCTCTCAGTCTGTCAAATAAATAAAATCTTAAAAAAAAAAAAAAAAAAAAGAAAGAAACAAGGTCCCACTGACTTGATAGGATCATGTTAGCTAAGATTTATTCAGTACTTCCTCTGTGTAAGGAACTCGGCTGTGTATACATGCACTTTCTCATTTTAACCTACACAGTACCTCAGAGAGGAGAATTGTCACCATCTCTTTTACAAATGAACCAAGTGAGGCACAGAGAGGTTAAGCTACTGGCTGAAGGTCCTGTTAGGAAGTGGGGAGAGGGGCAGTATTAGAATTTTTGCCATCTAATGTCCGGGCTCTCCTTTTTAACCTCTGAGCTTTCTGACTTTTGCAATGAGGGGCCCAGCAAGATTCTTCCTCAAAATTTCTCCTCCACCTGTCTTGTGCAGATCCTGAAGGGAGACTCCCTACCCCCTCCCTAGCAGGCGCTGCTGTTTCTCTTCTGGGAGGGGTGACGCTTGGAATAGGGAGAACTGTGTTCCTTTAAAGCCTTATACCAAGAACACAGGGCCCTCAAAAGTCTGCAGATCCAGGGCCTGCCTTCCCCATTGGAGATGGGCAGGAAGGAGATAACCAAGGCAGACACAAACAACGCTGAAAGCCAGGTATCGGACAAATGAGGTTAGACTACTCCGCTGCGTAAAATCCTTCATCCACCGCCTTCACCAACAGCATCGTCCTTCTTCTGCGTCTAACCTCTTTAGCCGCCTCTCTGCCTCACCGTCACACACCCGGTGCAACATAGGACAGGCATCTGTATGTGCTTGCCTGCTTCTCTGCAGCCCTTCCATCTAATTTACAGCCTTCCTTCAAGACTTACTTGCTCACATCTGTATTTAAACTTGCCCTCCTCCCCCAGGGTTTGTGACGCTACAACACTCGGCACACCTATTCTAGCTCTTATTATACTAAATTGAAATTATTTGCAAATATGTCTCCTCAAAGGCACGAGGAGTGGCTACTCCTCTTTTGCATCCCCAGTGCCGCCCCCCACCCCCCTACCCCACCCCAGCACAGGGGCAGAGGAGGCTCTCCAAGCTTGGCTGAAAGCCAGAATACACACGTGAGGCAGCGCAAGGATTCCCCGGCCAGGTGAGCATCCCAGCACCCAGCACCGAATGAAGTCCTTGGGGATCAGCACTTGCAAGTTTGAGAGAAGGAAGATTTTTGGAAGCACAGAAGGCGAACCTGGGCCACCCTCAGTTGGCTGGGCAACACAAACGGGGGAGATGAGAAGAAAAAAGAAGGCCTTAAGGTTTGCCTCGTCCAGAAGTTTGATTGAGCTGGCCCCACCATCGGTAACTTTTTAAAACTGACCCTGATGTAATGCCTTCCGGCACCTTCCCGGAGCGAACCTGTCCTCATTGCACACCCATGGGGTGGCTCAGGCAGGAAACAGGGCTCACAACTTATCTAGGTATTATGGGCTACTTTTAAAGCACCACTTCAATTAGTCTTCTTAACAACTTGTGAAGTATTTTTACCTATTTTACACATTCGAGCGGTTAAAGCATCTTGATCCCACCCCCTTTCCCGGTGGCTGACCTCATTCTCTGAACGGAGGGTTCCTTGCCCGCCACCTTTTTGGGGTTCAGGGACGCCTAACGCACAGTGGTCAAAAAGTAAGTGCTGAACTCTTTCTCTGCACCGTGAAAAAAGTTGAGGGCAAGGTGCACTTGAGGAGGCCCGGGCGGGGTGGGCCAAGGCGGGAGCGAAGAAACAGGAGGGGCGCAGGGCTGTGCGAGAAGGGCTGGGGAGCGGGCCGGAGCGCCCGGGCGCCGGGAGCGGGGCGGGGCGAGGCACTGGCGCCACGCCATTGGTCCGCGCTCCCGGGAACCGCCCCTGCGTGCCCGCCCGCCGCGGGCAGAGGGGAGCCTGCGGCCGCAGCCGCGGGCGGGCAGCGGTGGGGCAACACCTGGACCGGTGCGGGCCGCAGCGTCCCGCGCGCTTTCTGGGGAGAGGAGGCTAGCCGAGCCGCGTCTGGAGGAAGGTAACGCGCCGCGCCGCGAGTTTCGGGGTTTGCACCACTCCGCTGGGTCTGCGGACCTGGGGACGCGGGCGGTGGCGAGAAGCTCTCCTTGCCCGGCTGCGACTGACAGCGGCGGGGTTCCAGTCTCGATTTCTCTGCCCGCTCGGCCAACTTTCTTGCCCTCTCCGGGTCTCTCGTAAATGAGGAAGGTGTTGCTGTTGACGATGCTTTGCAGTGTTCTGAGTTCTAAAACGCGAGGAGCGTTTCGGCACCGGCAAGCTCCCTCCTTCAAAACCCCGCCTGTAAGCCCGCGGAGCCGAGGCTTCGGGAAACCGAGGTACCGGGTAGGCGGGGGTTCTGCTGCTCTGTCGCGTTTCTTGGGGCTTTTGAGGACTGACCCTGGGCTTTGGGCTGGCTGTTGGAGGGACCTGGCCGCAGAGGTACTGCCCCCAGATTGCTCAGGTGAAGTCAAGTACGGCGTTAGGACCTATCTACAGGTGGGGTGTTGGGAAGGGGAACTTGGGGACTGATGATTTTTACTTGAAAGCAAGCAGTTTTTGTTTTGGAATTATGTTCCCGCACCCAGACCTGGTCCCGTCGTGAGTTCTAAATCACAGGATTTATCATCCTCCAGGATCAGCAACCAGGGCTCCATCCGCAGTGGGCCTCTCTCTCCGCACCCATCCTGTTTCCTCCCTCTTCCCTTCCCCCCCTCCCGCCTTTATAAATCCCCTTGGACTTTGAGGGGCTCCATTTTCTGTCCGAATGCGAAGTCCTTATTTTCATTTAGTGCTGGTTTGTGACCAGCGGCCTTTAGAGTTTTGGGCTCTGGGTTGAGATGGAAGCCTGGAAGAACAGAGGGTCAGCCTCCTGACCCATACAGCCTGGCAGGGATGTGCGGAGGAAGCCCAGTGGGCTGGACACAGACAGACATGGGAAGGTGGGATGGATTCAAATTGCTGTCCAGCTTCCCTTCTTGGCAGTCATTCCCAGTGAGGGAATGGTGGCCCAGCTGTCAGTTGGATGCAGCAGCCAAACAGAAGATGATTGAAAGGAGGTGAGGTCTTTGATAGGGTGTGTGTGTGTGGGGGGGGGGTAACTGTGGAAGGTCTCCAGGTGCTCCCTCCCCTCCCTTTTACCCCTGTAGTGCTTCTGTCCCCTTAGCATGGTGTCTGGATGACATCAGATGCCAGGACCTGCCCAGAGTGGTAGGGAAGGAGGCAGGGCAGTGACAATACTGTCTTTTTAGGGCATTTATGGGCCATTCTTCTTTGCATATCGTATGTCTTTAGTTCTCACAAAGCCACATGAGGAGAGGTATACTGACATTTACCCCATTTTACAAATGAGAAACTGAGGCTCAGAAAGTTTGCTTCCCTTAGTCACATAGCTAGTAAGCAACATAGCTGGGATCTAGCCTCTCTGATTCTAAAACCTGTGTTTTTTCCCACCTTTTCTGGTGCTGCTTGAGTAAGGGCAAGTTGGAATTGTAACAGCAAAAATGACTATTACTGAGCTCTTAGTAGGTGCCAGACACTGTTTAAAGCATTTTAGAGGAGTCACGCCATTTATGGTGCAGGAGTTTCAGTCATTCTGGTGGGAATAAGTGACTGCCTTAGCCTCTCTCAAACAGCAGTCCTTTTCCAGAATGCCTGCCTGATTCCCCCCAGCTGCTAGTAAGTGAGTGGGGCAGGAGCCCTGTTGGCTTTATCCTAGAAGTGGTTTGAGGTCTAATAAAAGATTGATTGTCCACATCTGATCCGTTAGACATGACCGTTGGCTTGTGAATGATCCCACTGTCCCCTAAGAGGCCTTTCTCAGGCTTTGCTCAATAAACATTTGTGGAATGAATGAATTAGCACCTTGTGCAGAGTGGTCTGCTGTCCTGTCGAAATGGGGCGGCCTGGGCCTCACCATCCTCAGAACCAAGGGTGCCAGGCCAGGCAGTTCTCCCCTCTAGGCAAGGGAGGCAGAGTGAGCTATGCCCCTGTGGCCTTCCAGATTTGCCTGGTAATGTGTTTTTTGCCACCTGTTTTATAAAGAATTTGAAAGCTATTATGGATGAAAAAAAAAAAGATTTTTTTTTTTTTTTTTGGACTGACAGGTCTTTCCCAAAAAAGAAGGTAGATAAGATGGTAGTGTTTGCCTTAGGGCTTCCCAAACATCTCTGTAGAAGAATCTCCAATAATGAAACTGACAAGGGGTTAGGGTATAGTGCAGATTGATCCCAACAAGCTTGAAAATTATTTTAAGAATTTATGTGATTTTTTTTCCATGCAATTTCATACGTTGAACGTGGTTTCAATATATAAAAAAAAGTTTTTCCCCTAAAATATTTATGTAAAATTGGTGTCCTGACATATTGTTTTCTATTCTTGGGGGCTGACAGTATCCAAATGGAGAAGTAGGGAAAAGATACTGGTCTGGGGGTTTGGATACTATTTATGTTTTTTATGCACATAGTTTTCTGTAATAGAGCTTCCCAACCCCTTGTGGAGACAACCCTTTTCCTATTTATCCAGATGAAGAGTGTGTTTTAAAAATAAAAAGTTCTTTATTGTTTGATACCCCCACCAGCTTTATTAAGATATAAGTGGAATATAACATTTTATAAGTCCATGATGGTTTCATATTGCTACTATTTTTTTTTTTTGCAATGAGAACATTTAAAAGTTACTCTCTTAGAAAATTTCAAATATATATATAGTGTTGCTAAAAACAGTCACCATGTTTTCTATTATATCTTCAGAACTTAAGTCATCTTTTAACTGGAAGTTTGTACCCTTTGACCGACATCTCCCCATTTCTCCCACTCCCTGGTCTCTGGAAACCACCATTCTATTCCCTGGTTCTGTGAGTTCATCTCTTTTTAGATTACACATACAAGTGATGAGATCATTATTTGTTTTCTTATTACCAGTGGGGTGTGTGTGTATGTATATATATATAAATATATTTTCATTGTAGAAAAAGACAAAATACATAATAATAATAATAATAATAATAATAGATCCATACTCAGAAACACCCAAGGCAAACCTTGGGAGCTAGCCTTCCAGATCTTTTTCTCTGGATCTATATGAATACAATAAAAAAAAAAATGAACTAATGATGGGGCACCTGGCTGGCTCAGTCAGAAGAGCAGGTAACTCTTGATCTTGGGGTTGTGAGGTTGAGCCCTATGTTGGGTGTAGAGATTGCTAATAAGTAAATAAAAAAATAAACTTAAAAGTCATCTCAAACTCCCTGGGTGGCTCAGTCAGTTAAGCATCTACCTTCAGCTCCAGTCGTGATCTCCGGGTTCTGGGATTGAGTCCCACATCAGGCTCCTTGCTCAGCGGGGAACCTGCTTCTCCCTTTGCCTGCCTCCTCCTGCTTGTGCTCTTTCTCTCTTTCTGACAAATAAATAAAATGTTTAAAAAAGAACTTATAAAAATATTTAAAGTCATCATAAGGTTAATATCGTTTGTGAACCCCAAAGTCTACCCTGCCCCATAGTTAATTCCCTGGTGTCATAGAGTTTCTAGCAGAGGGAAGTGCCTGCCGGCGGGTGGCGGAGGAAATGTTACTGGCCTTCAGGATCAAGCTGTGTTTCTTGTGAAATGACTCATGTGTCTCAAGTGTCTTAAAGGTCTCAAATGTAACCAAATAGGTAGCTCTTCAGTGTTGTTGAAGTGCTAAATGTGAGCAGAAAACTCCAAAACTAAACTGTGCAAGAAGGAGCCTTCGATAAGGTCATTGCTTCCGCAATGCATTTTATTACCTGTGTGACTTTGGGTAACACAGGTAGCTTCTCTGAACCGGTTTTCCCTTCTGTAAATGGGGGATAATGACACCTGCTCTATCTTCCCCTACCAGAGTCACTTTTGAGGACCAAGGGTCGGGTGTGATTATTACTTGAATTGTGTGCAAGTGTATATGCTATTAAAAAAAAAAAAGATGTTTAAATGTAGAAAGATCAAAAGTATTAGAGGTCTTTATAAAATGCTGGAATCCAGCTCATGGGTTAACATTTCCATAGGACTTAACTACAGTGCAAATGCTCTATTGGATTCCTACTCTAAGTTTTCTTCAAAGAATATGATACCTTGATGGCTGGCATCTTGTTGATCATCATCACAGTTCTAAACTGAAGAAAAGGACAGGAAATAGTCCCATCTCACAGAATAAAAGGTAGGCTTGCCATTCATGAGAGCTCTTCATTGGCACAGAGAATCCTAGAGTCCCAGGGCTGTCTCTGGTTGCCTTAAGCAAGGGCAGAGGTGTACAAGGAAGAAACAGGGAGAGTAACTGGAAAGGTGGGGTGCCTGTAGGGGTGTGGCTGAACGCGGAAGCCACTGCCTCAAGGGCTGCTCCTGGCATGCAAGCACTCAGCTCCTGGCAGTTCTGGAAGGGTCCCTGTATTGGGTGGCAGGCTTCTCGGCTTCTTTTCCTGCCCCAAAGACAAGCTGTGTATTCTTAGTTATGCCTTCTCCTTGAACCTTGGTTTCTTTGTAAAGTAAGGAATTAGGACCAGGGGAGGGAACTTTGAGTCTTAAAAATCTATGATCCTGGTTGTTTTTTCATCTATATCTGCCCACATGGAACTTTGGTAGAGAATTACCGCATCAGATAAATCACATGTGGGGAAAATGTTTCCAATTCCTGTTGCTTCCAGCTTTTAATGCCCCTTATAATATTCTAAGCGTCTCCCCCGTTGACACCCTCACCCAGAACACATGATCCATAGATCAATGAGAGAAGAATTGTTTCTGCTCATCTCTTTATTACTATTAATCTAGAACCTTCTTAGATTTGGGGGAGGGAGAACTGCTTTCGGGAACTTTGGGGAAGATTGGTTGACAGAAGTGTATAGTAAAAGGTTATTTCTGGTTATGAGGCTCTATGTGTCACTATGTACTGGGTACTTGGCCTTGTGCTGTGACTTCTGCAGAATGTGGGAGAAGCACACTCTTGAATGTCTCAGAACTCAAGGAGAGGGAGATACAGGGAAGGAGGAGGGAGAGGGAGAGAGACAGGAGAGAGCAGAGAGTACCGGGTGGGGCTGGAATATGATGGAGATGAAAAGACCAATTTGGGAAAAGACTGAGCTCCCACAGACTTGGGCTGGTTTCATTCTGCACCTACATTACCTAACACTCAATGGGAACTTAGTAAAGTATTTTTAATGAATTACTAAATGAACAAATGAAAGAATGAATGATTCTTCTGAAATGAAATTTTTGCCGAAATATGGTACGGTGACTGTCAGGTAGTTGCACTGATGTCTTTATGTATGTGAAATGCATACTTTCAACTTACAAAAACACTTTCCTATGCACTATCCTGCATAATAACAAGATTTTTTTTTAAAGGCCAAAATAAAGCCTTTCCTAATGCCACACTTTTTAGACACTTCACAGCTACTACTAATAGAAATGGACTTGGTTTATTATTTTTACATAAGTCCTCTTTCTGTAAAAGCACCAAGAAATACTTGAGGGGTAGGAATATAAGAACCAGTAAACAGTTCCACAAATTTGCATTCCAAGTCAGAGGGAGAAAGACTGGCATTGTTAAACTTCTGGGTGACTAGACATTTCTTTTTTCCCTTGCAGAAGCATTCTTTTACCCTAAGTATTGACAGAACAGATGCCATCAGCTTCTGATTAGACAGATGTGTTTTGTGCCACCATTACTCATGGCCACAGGCGCCTGGGCTCTCCTGCCACTGACTGAGTCAGCTGATTAAAACACAGGGCTTCGGGGTTGAGGGCAGGGGATGGATCGCAGGCCAAGCCATGTGGCTCAGTCAGATCTGTGCCTGCCCCACTCCCACCCCTTCTACCAGCAATCTGCCCTGGGAGAAAGGCTGGACTTTGGCATGTTAGATTTATTAGGGAAGATTCTTTACCATTGCTTGTTTTAGACTAGTCATTGAGTTTTAGGAGTTAGGAGTCTGGGTTTTCAGTTTAATTCTTGGACTCTCGTTAGAGTGGTTCTCCGGTTGTTTCAGGCTTCCCATCTTGGCACGTGGTCACGGTGTGCATCCTGAGGCCTTTGCTACCCCAAGTCTGCGACTGTCGCCATGGCATTTCATTTCTCCAGTGTGTCTTTAAAATGGGAATGATCACACCTGCCTCATTAAGTTGCTCTGAACATTAAATGAGGTCACATTGAATCAATGAAACCCGCAAAAATGTCTTGAGATACTGTTGCTGGGTGTTTGGTCAAAGACTCTTCAATTAAGGACTCACCTGTCTGGTGCCATATTTGATATAACTACAGTTTCTCTGTGTCATGTATTTGAGGTGCCTTGTGAATAGTTGAAACCTCAAGCATTCAGGGGCAAATGTTACTTGTCTACTGTACTGAAGCCCCTGGGGTCAGTAATGGGTTAGGTAGGACTCATCTTCCTCAAAAGTCATTTCAAAAGTATTTTTGGCATGTTCAAAATTCTGGTATGTCCTTTATTGCTAATATAATATTTCATTATCGCTCTTTGCTTCAGATTGCTTTTTTAAACCCTGTGAGGCAAGTAAATGATGATGATGATGTCCGCGCTGTCACTATGTACTAGGCAGTGTTCTAAGTACTGTACCTATGTCCATTTATTTAATCCTCAGAGTAGTCTCTTATCGATACTATTTTGAGTACTGTTGTTTTCCCCCTTTGATGATGATGAAATTAAGGCACAGATAAGTTGAATAAGTTATCCAAGATAATGTAGCTAGTAAGAAGGCGACTAGGGATTTGAACCCTGGTAGTCTGACTCTAGAGTCCATGCTTTCGATCATCAGAGAATAATCTTTCCAAACAAAAATGTCACTTTCATTGTAAAATATGAGGACTTCACATTCACCCACAGAGTGTCTGCCTGTACCCTCGTAGCATTCCACTCTGTCGTTCATGGAAGGAAGACGCTGAAAACAGTTCTATATGCAGAATGAGGATACGTAGCTTGGCAGATGCTTTGACCTTACAAGATAATACTTGAAAATGAGCCTGTTGCATGATATTCAGGAAATTTTATTACCTAGAGACAGTGGTAATTAAGTTTAAGTCTTGCAGGAAATATCTGGGGGTGAGACTAGGTTACAAAGTGATGAGTCAGTAACTTAACGCCCAATTTCAGTATCAGTACTGGGCTGTAATATAGTAGCTGAAGTGCTATGTCTTAGGAAGTAAAGTAGTAGCTCTGTTTCCATCAGGTAGATCACAGCATTTATGGTCTTTGCTTATAAGTGTGAAATTGGGGGTGCCTGGGTGGCTTAGAGGGTTAAAGTCTCTGCCTTCAGCTCAGGTCATGATCCCAGGGTCCTGGGATTGAGCCATGCATCAGGCTCTCTCCTCGGCAGGGAGCCTGCTTCCTCCTTTCTCTCCGCCTGCCTCTCTGCCTACTTGTGATCTCTGTCTGTCAAATAAATAAATAAAATCTTTAAAATTGTATCTTTCTTTTTTATTCCTTTTAGGGATGTTATGAATAGCAAGAATATGGTGATAAAAAGAATGTTTACTGTCAACTGAGTATGTCCTATGTGTCAGTCCCTTGCCAGGCCTTTGCTCATCTAATTGGAAGGACAGGTCTCTGAACTAGAAGATGATTACCCATTTTACTGATGAGGAAATAGAAGCACGGAAGTTAAGTACATTGCCCAAGGTCAACAGTTAGTGAATGGCAAAACAAATACTTGAATTCTGGTTACTTACCTTCACTGGAAGCCTAAGCTCTGTCCCCTAGCCAGTACTGCCTCTTTTGGGGGACTTCTGTAGAGTGATCCACATTTACTCAATGCTGGGTTGAAGCAAATTGCTTGGCATGAGGCTCATAACAGATTATTATATTTGAAATTGGGACTGTTCTAGGAAACTGGGAACATTTCTGTTACCATAGAAGCAGTAATGATGGACTTGATATAAGTTTTTCAGGAGAAAAATCTGGTTTTCCCATCATACCATAGCCTAAGGGGTCAGGTGCCTACCTGGCAATTACAAAGCAGGATTGCCCGGGACAAGAATAAGTGAAATATGATCTAGAGAACTGGCAAGTAATTACTTCTTTATGCTTAATTTCTGGAAGACCCCAATTACATTTTATTTGGGGGTATTACAACTTGATAAATGAGAAGGAATATGTGAAGAACGGGAGTAAAAACAAAGTTGGTCCTTGTGTTGTAGAGATTTATGACAGAATTCTTTGTACCAGTAACCCTACTCAGACCACTTGAATATGATACATTTTTTACTCTGATAGCATGCACCTGTAGGTGTTTTTCAACTAGCATAATACCCCACCTTTCTGCAAATATAATCCCTATGTTCTTGCTAGAATCCTGCGGATATGTTGCCCTCTGATGGTTAGTAACAGATGGTTGTGAGGTGCAGTCACAGGTGGAGCGTCAGATGCTAGAATCTTGTGAAGCATAGTGGCTGGCAGGGTGGTAGGGGAGGGGCTATAGTGAGGCAAGTGTTTCTGGATTGTGTCCTTGGGCAAGTGTGAGTCTGGAAGTGCATGTTCCCTAGGGAGGCCACAGTAGTGGAATCAAGTTGGCTTTGCAGTCAGACAGCTGTGAGTCTAAACCTCGGATCCATTTATTAATTGTGTGATTGAACAAATAACTTACCCCCTCGGAATCTGAGTTTTCTATTCTGAAAAAATTGCATCTGTCTTCCATTTCTCACAAAGTGGCTCTGAGGAATCCATGAGATAATGGATATATTAAAGTGTCTTACATGGTGTCTTGCACAGGATGGCTGTTGAGCACCCGTTTCCTTCCCTCTCTCTTCTCCTCCTCCTTTCTTCTTGGTTGCCTCTGTTGGCTCATGAGAGTTCCTGTTGTACAGGAACTCTCATGAGTTTGCCATCATCCAACTGTATTTCATCAAATCCTTTAATTTTACAGATGCTTCCATTTCCCTAGAGAAAATAGGAGCCGATGATATTTGCCCCCACTCTTTTAGAGGGTTTTTAATCTCATCATTAAGTTGACAACTAGATTCTGTGGATTAAAAAAAGAACAAGAAAATGCCCATGATAAGGCAACAAAGGTAAAGAGTGCTTACAGTTCAGTGGAAATGTTCTGGTGGAGATACACACAGCTCGTTGTGCAGAAAGCACTGCCTGGGAACGTTGTGGGCAACAGAGGAGGTGGAACCATGGCCCAGGAGGGGTTTGCTAGATTGAGAAGGGGATGGGGTAGAAAGGACAGGTTCAAGGACTTTCATGTTCGATGGCACCGAGGCAGGAAGGGCGTGGGATACCAGGGGAGAAACCATGGTGTTGGCGTATAGGGCCGAGAAGTTGTGGCTGGAGGGACTGCGCAGGTGGTGGGTGGAAGCCCAACAGTGAAACCAGGCCATAAACCTGCCCTTTGCCTTGCAGGCTTCAAGGAACTAATGAAAGTGTCTCAATCTTGTGAATGAGATAACTGGATTTCTTTTTAGGATGAACAGCCTAAATTATGGAAATGATTAACACTGCCCAAGCTATGGAAGATGGATTGACTGACAGCACATTTCTTTGGACTTAGGGGTAGAGATAAAATATATTTTAAGGCTTTCTGCAAAAAATGCTTGTAGAGATGGGGCCACTATTTATTTCAAGACTTCAATAGGAAGGTATATATGTATAGGAAAATAGTGACTCCTATACTAATCTATGGGCTGGACCACTTGGAGCCATATTATTCCAAGAGAATAAATACGCCCTGCTTTGGAGCTAAGCATATTAACCATTTTTCAGTAAAGGACCAGATATACTTTTGGCAAATGATTGAGGCTTAGATCCAGAAAGATATTAATATATACTTTTTCAAATCTCTGGAATTGACTTTAAGATGCAAGGAGTAGATGACACCGAGTGCATGCTGAATTTGGGTAGTGGTTTGTTCAATGTCTTGTGCTCAGCAAGTGCCGCTGCAGTTAGCAGTCCCTGGTTTTCCTCAGTGGACGAGCAGATTGTTTTGCGCCACAAAACAATCATTTATGGGCAAATTGCAAGAAATTGGGTGGCCTTTTACCTTCAGTAGTCGGGTCAAACACAAGTATGTACAACTGTGTTTGTGTGTTTCTAGGTCTGTATTTATGTTTTCCTGAGTGTTGTCTGCTTTATCCATACCAGAGGGAAAACCTGATATATGCCCAGAGTTCCTTGGGGAGAGCCATTGGGGAGGTTCATCTTGGTTGCTAGAGATACCTAGATGTAGAGAAGACACTTGCTTCCCCACATGATCTGGGCAGTGGCTGGGAACCAAGGATGTGGGGAGATGTGGCTCCAGCTGCCAGATTCTGCGGGGACACATGTGACCTTACCATGGAGCTGAGCACCAGGGTTTGCTTGGTGTTTGAGGAAGTAAGGCTGGAGTAGATGAGCTTGCTTTTTCCTTCTCTGTTAAGTTTTCCCCAGGATTACTCTCTGAGAAGTCAAGAACTGGAAGCAAGTTTTGGGCTGACATAAGGTGCTCAGGGAGCAATATGTAACCAGAAACTCCTGAAGACATCCCTCCTGGGAGTGTTAGCTACGAGTCTTTGAACCTGTCTTCTTCTTCGGCCAGGTGCAGGTCCTTCTCACTGGGTTAATGGAGCCTAGGCAGAATCCTTTGATAGATTTGGGATTAGTCTCTTTCCTTTGTGACCAAAGGCACAAGGGCTGAGGAACTGTGGGTGGGAGGGGTCAGGTCTTTGAATGGTGTATTTGTGTGTTCCCTATTTCTAGTTACAGAGACCTAGTATTAGTTTTAATATTTAAATACTGTATGATTGGTTGGCTTTTGTTTCTCCTCTTTTTAGACTATTACTAAATAGTGAACATTTGTTAATGAAAGGTGAGGTATGCTCTAGTGGGAAAAATATCAGATTTTGAGGCGAGAGTTCATTAGACAAACACATTGTTTATCATATGCCAGAAATTGTTTTAGGCTCCGAGAGTTCATTAGACAAACACATTGTTTATCATATGCCAGAAATTGTTTTAGGCTCCGAAATCAGTGGGGAAGGCAGACCTCTGTGATTACCATGCAATGTGATGTTAATAGATATAAGCACAGAGGAAGGAGGTGGGGTCATGAGGGAAGGGGAATCCAGTACCAAGGGCTCCCTGGAAGAGGCAGCACTTGAGAGGAGATTGATGGCTGACCAAGGATTAGAAAGTTAAGAAGGGCAGGAAATTGTGTGGTGGGCACAATTTTATGTTCAAAACAAGACTTGAAGGAGCTGAGGCCAGAGAGATGTAGTAAGCTGATCAAAGAGAGCTTTGTGTAACTTGTTGAGGAGACTTTTTAAGATCCTGCCTTGTGTCCTGTTCTGTGTGAAAATTATTCACGTTATTTCTTCTCTGAGCCTCAGTGTCCTTGTTAGTAATAAGAGATATTAATGATTACCTAGCTTTACTTCATGGAATTATAGTGAGACTCAAATGAGATAGAACAGCTAACGGTTATTGAAAACTTACACAAATTAGCTCATTTAATCCTCACCATGACTTTAGGAGATAGGTACTATTGCTAAGCCCATTTTATAGGTGAGAAAGCACAGAGGTTAAGTGATGTCTCAGATCTTAAAGCTAATAAGTGGAAGAGTCAGGATTTGAACTGAAGTAGTCTATCTAAAGAGAACTTCTCAGTGTGTGTGTGTCTATGTGTTTATAGTGCTCTTTGTCAAGCTCGAGAGCCAAGTTCTGTTGGCTTGAGGTAAAAGAGATGCATAGCTGTGGACTTGCCATGTATAGTCTTTGGCTTTTCCAAAATGCTGATTACCAGTGGGTCTGTGTGTTGGGTGAAAAATATTGGGCCTGCTGCTGGATACCCAACAGGTAAGCTTCTAACAGAAGAGAGGATCACTTTTCCCCAAGAGGAACATTTAGTGACTGGCAAATGATTAATTCTGGAGTGAAATGAACCATCTGCCTCTGATAGGGAGGTTTTTCTGTTGACACATGTGTTACTGAAAATGGAGTCTCCACCACTTTCACACCAGTGTCCCATTGGAAGATCCAGGGCAGTTCTGCCCTTTAAGTCCCCCTTCATTCTGCCATTATCCACTGTGGCTGGCTGAGGAAGTGGCTGCTTTGCACAATCATCACTGTCCTTTTGGACTGTGAGGAGCACCTTTGACTATCCCTGAGCATCTCGTTCTGCCCATTGGAAGAGAAGGAGCAGGCAGCCACTCCTAGCACCATAGCCAAAGGCACTGTTGTTCAAACATCATGTCTCCACAGTCGTCTCTTTCTACTACTCTCTTTCCCCTTTCTCCTATTTTCTCTAGTCTCCAGAGCTTCATCTCACCTTCTTTTTCACAGTGACAAGAGGCTTTAGCTCTCACACAGTTTTCTGTGGGACAATTTTCTGTTCCTCCCTGTCTTTGATTGGCAAAGGTCCCTGGTGACATGCCCATTGCCAAGTCTAGGACTATCTTCTCTGCTCCACTCTGCCTCTGCTCCTTGCGGGACTTGGCTAGGTGGACAGCTCCCTCTTCCCTGAAACTCTTTCCCCAGCTTTGTGACACACTACTGTCTTGTTTTTCCAACCTGACTGCTCTTTCTCTTTTCACTCGACAAGTACAATATCATCTGCTTTCCTCTCTGTGCTTCCCCCCCACCACTTCTCTGTGCTTTTTCATTGCATTCTTTCCCTTGCTGAGTTCAACCATACCCAGCTGAGACTCTAGGTTGGCAACTGCCATGTTTCTAGTTCCAGCCACAGCCTCTCTCCTGAGTACTGGTTCCTCATCTCCCTCTGAGTTCTAGGTATGTCCTCTGAATTGTCTGCTGTGTTATTAGTTTTTGCCTTTAACTTGCCTATCTTTCTGAGCATTCTTGGTTTGGTCCACAAATTAACTCTGTTGACGAACTCTTTTTTTTTTTTTCCTTTTTAAAGATTTTATTTATTTATTTGACAGACAGAGATCACAAGTAGGCAGAGAGGCAGGCAGAGAGAGAGGAGGAAGCAGGTTCCCCACTGAGCAGAGAGCCTGATGCGGGGCTGGATCCCAGGGCCCTGAGATCATGACCTGAGCTGAAGGCAGAGGCTCTAACCCACTGAGCCACCCAGGCGCCCCTGTTGAAGAACTCTTGAGTCTTTTTTGATTCATGCATGTTGCCTGAGGCAAGTTGTTACTGCTTCCTTCCCTGTGTTCTTCCCAAATGATATTTATATTTCACCACGTCTGCTTCTTCCAGCCTTCGTTGGCTATTGTAAGTTTACTGAAAAAGTCTTGGCCCTATGGCTTATAGTCACTAACCATGCTAAATTTGCATGATTGAAAAAGTAAACACACACACACACAACACGTGCTTCCCATTACATATCACATAAAGGACAGTCTCAGTCTGACATTTGAGACCTTCACCGATCTGATACCAGCCTTTGTTTTTATTTATTTTTTATTTTTTTAAGATTTTGAGAGACAGCAAAATCCAGCACATGAGCAGGGGAAGACATAGGAGGAGAGGAAGAATCTTTTTTTTTTTTTTTAAGATTTTATTTATTTATTTGACAGAGAAATCACAAGTAGGCAGAGAGGCAGGCAGAGAGAAAAGGGGAAGCAGGCTCCCTGCTGAGCAGAGAGCCCAATGTGGGGCTCAATCCCAGGACCCTGGGATCATGACCTGGGCCGAAGGCAGAGGCTTAACCCACTGAGCCACCTAGGCACCCCCCCCTTTTTACAAAAAGATTTTATTTATTTTTTTGAGAGAGAGAGAATACAAGTTTGGGGGAGGACAAAGGGAGAAGCAGACTCCCTGCTAAGCAAGGAGCTTGATATGGGGCTCATTCCCAGGACCCTGACATCATGGCCTGAGTCAAAGGCAGATGCTTAGCTAACTGAGCCACACAGGTGCCCAGGAGAGGGAGAATCTTAAGCAGACTCCCCACCCATTGTGGAACCTGGTGGGGCTGGATCTCACAACACTGTGATCATGATCCAAGCCAAAAACCGAGCCTAATGCTTAACTGACTGTGTCACCCAGTCCCCTCCAGCCTCCGCTTTTAATTCTTATCTTCTGTTACCTCTTTCAATGAACTCTGTCTTCTATTCAAATCATAGTCCCCTTTCTCTCTAGCTGTACTTTTTCCATGTAGCTTCCTATACCTAGAGTAATACAATCGCCACCCCCGTTGAGTCCTACTCGCCTGTCACTTACTCCCAAATCCTACCTGTCCTTAAAACTGCAGCTCAGTGGCAAGAGATTCTTACCAGAATCTTCCTAGTTCATCATACAGGAAATTTCCTCTCCCTTCTCTACCTGGCCCAGTTTCTACCTCTTTTGTGGCCATCAGCTCATGCCAACTTGTGCTATTACTCTTTACCTACTCCTCTTATCTTCCCTCTTGGTCTGAAAGTTCTTAAAGGAAGGAGACTAAGAGACTTGTTATTTCCTTAATGCCTGGGGTACAGCAGGCTGACACAGTACAAATAATGCTGAATGAATATATTTTGAAGCACCGAATTACGTTCACTATTTTGTTTTTGAAGGATTTCAATACATCAGTTGCTTCTGAGAATTTAGTAGTCAGTGGATGGCTCTTAGATAGATATTTGGAGATTTGTTCCCCTGTGTGCCAGAAAGAATTCACACCACAAGCCCGAGACTGCTTATCCTTAGACAGGCCTGCTTGCAAGCTTGGTCCTTTACTGGGAACTTGGATTTGAGAAGGGTTCATACCACTCTAAATGGTAAGAATAACTCACCCGACCTAAATGGTTTGTGCAAACCATGCAGTTGATGCCGAACACCTGCTTTCCTTCTGGGGGTCTGGAATTTGGTTACATGCCAGGTGGGGAGTGTTTACCTGACTAGTCTCCAGTAAAAATCCTGGGCTCTGAATCTCTAATGAGATCCCTCGTTGGTAACATTTCACACATGTTGTTGGAACTTGTGTTCCTGGGTGACTCTGTTGGGAGAGGACTCTTAGAAGCTTATGCTTGGTTCTCCCCAGACTTCACCTCATCTGCCCTTTTTCTTTGCTGATTATGCTTTGTATCCTTTCAGTGTAACAAATTGTAGCTGTGAGGATGGCTGTATGCTGCCTTATGAGTCCTCTTAGTAAAGAGCAAAACCTGGGACTGCTCTTAGGGATCCCCTCAACACACTATGAAATTATTACAGGATTTTTGTTCCCTTAGTGCCTGGATCCTTGGTCGTGCTCCTTTGAAGAATGAAGAGGTAGACCAGACGAAGAGTGGTGGGCAGAAGCAAAGCAAAGTTTACTGAGCAAGAGTACAAGGCTCCCAGAGAGGGAGGAGGGCCCGAGTGGGTTGCCCCCAGAGTTTCTAAGTTTGGGGGTTTTCATGAGCTCTTTGGCAGAACTTTCTTAAGCAATCAGGGAGTGCAGAGTCGTGCCAGTCAGGGCTTTGGTCACGTATCTGTCTACCTATTGGGTTAATGTCCATGTGCTGATGGTTTTTTCTTGTTGACATCTGGGGGCTTAGGTCTTGCCTGCCCCTTGCCCATGATAGTAACAAATGCTTTTGGGGTGAATTGTCTTATTTTAGGATGTTTTGCAGAAGTCATTTCTGCAAAGCCTGCAAAGCAGAATGTCGTTGCAGTCCTGTCTAAGCTGAAAAACGAGAGGTCAGTGCTGTTTTATCTTAGCTGTCCTGACTCTGTGTTTTCTTGTTGGGAACGCCGACCCTGACTACCTAACTGTCAAACTCCCCAAAAATGCTACAGATACAGAACCAATCCATCCTTTCTTTCTTTCTTCCTTCCTTTCTTTCTTTCTTTCTTTCTCTCTCTCTCTTTCTTTCTTTGCTGAGACGTCAGAGATATGAAAGACTCAGAGAGTCTTACTTTTTACATAAGAGAATCCTGGTTCGTAAGACCAGTGTGTACATGGCCTTGTGAATGCATATGGTGCTCAGAAGAATAGAGCTGAAAGCTTCCTGATGGCCCACTGCAAAATTTGGGCAAGAAAGAGCTATTCAGAAGATTTTGTTGAGTTTTTGTTTTTAATAGCTGTCAGAGTCCCAAAAATTTCAGTTATCAGAACTAGGCTCTTAAAAAATTCTGAGCAATATTTGCCTGGGATCCATTCTCATTACTCCTGTAAATCAAGAGTCGAGTTCCTTGGGACATTTTTTCCTGCCTGAAAATAAAGGGTGGGCGGAGTGTCCATCGTGTTGGGTTTCTAGTGTGTCAGACATCAGCTAAGTGTGTGGTGCAAATCCCTTTAATCCCCACAAAGACCCTCAAAGGCAGGAATTTTGACCCATATACTATAGATAAGGAAAGGAAACTTAAGGAAGTTACTGTTTTCCCAGAGTCACACAGCTATGAAATAGCCCTGGAACGTCTGACTCCCAAAGGAGTGTTTTGTTTTTGTTTTTGTTTTTTCATCTCTGTGCTGCCTGACCACATGGTGTGACTTTATAAGGTGATAATTAATAATCAAATCATTTCATCATCCTATCACATTTACAAGTGGCTCAATCTTAACTGGGCCTCTATCAGGGTTAAAATTTGAGAAGCGTTCACCGCTAGTGCCCAGCAGGTAGTTTGAGAGGAAGGTAGCTTTCGTGCATGCGCCATACAGGTGTGTGCCCTTCCTACCCAGTCCTGGGGTCTCGGGGCCCAGCCTTCTTGCCTCTGTTCATGTGCCTGCCAGGGAAGGCCAGGGAGGGTCTGCTCCGTCGTTTTGCCAAGTCTGCCTCCTCGACAGATTTTGGGCAAAGATTTATCTGGGAACATTTGGCTTTGTTAGAGTTGAAAGTAAATAGAGTTGCTTTTTCTTTAAATTATTATTAATAGGACTACAGGAAGGAAAATAGAAATAGGTGCGGGCCTCTTGTATTCTTGTTAATTTCATTCTGGGAAATGCTTTTATACAACATTTCTTTCTGATGATTAGCGCACTTCAATAAGGAAACGAGGGCTTGGGTTCCAGAGGCGGCCTTGCCAGGTGCTGAACGTGAGCAAATAAAATCAGCATCTTGTACGATGCTCGGTGCAGAAAAGGTACACGGTTAACGTTTGCTGAGTGAATGTGATTGGTCGTAAGTAGCTTCCTTCTCTTGCTGTCCAAAGGACAGTTCCCACGAGTGTGCTCTGGCTGAGGAAGAGAATATTCAGTTACTGTTCAATCAGATGTTGAATCTGGGGCCATGCCATCCATCAGCTTTCAGAGAATGAAATGCAAATGATTTGTTCATCGTAGGACACAATTTTATTTAGATTATGGAGAATAGATTTAGTGGTGGTGATAGTAACAACAGTGAATATGTAGTGTGTAGTCCTCTAGGCTAAGTACTTTATACAAGCAAACTCATCGCATCCTCACCTCACAAGTTCAAGGAGATATTTTGCCAATGAGAAAGCTGACTCGAAGAGAGTCTAAGTCACTTGCCCAAGGACACAGAGTGGGTGGTAATTTGGGAACATGAATATGGATACCTGACAGCCACTTGACCTCTCCCTAGTGGTATTATAAGGAAATAGGAATGTAGGCATTTTCCCCATTTTTCTTAAATTTTGGTAAAATACACATAAAATTTCCCATTGTAACATTTTCTGCCTATACAGTGGAATCACATTCAAAGTGTTGTGTAGCCATTGTCACCATCCCATTTCTATAACTCTGTCACCGGTTAGTCTCCAAGACCTGACCTTACTGCCCACCTGCTTGTACTCACTAACCTTTGTCTTAAGGTTTATCCCAAAACTTTTCTTTCCAGTTGTCCTCTTACCTCAGGCAAATGAAGCCTGAAAACACCTTCAGGTGATGCCAACTGCCTTGATGACACCTGCTAGCTCAGACCTTTGGAGCTAAACCCCTGACTCTGGTGGATTGACCCCTGGAATGACCAGCAGTTGCCTTCACCTCATTGTAATACTAAACTCTCTGCCCAAAGAGGATCCCTGATCTCATTTACATAATATGAAATATATGTATAGGCATGTTTCCTTAAGGGACAGGTACACCCATATGCCCGCCTCTGCATATGATGACAGAGCTTCCCTTATCTGAATATTCATCCTAACCCTAAACAAAGGTACCCATTCTCTCTCTCTCTCTCTCTCCTCTCTCTGAGTTATGGCTTTGGAAGCTATTCCAGGTGATCTTCTCATTTGCTGCAAATAAAGTTTTTTCCTTTGTGTGACAACTCACCTTGTGTAGTTTCTGTGACTCACCAAGGAGGGAACTCACATTGGTTCAGTTACTATTTAAATAATTCCCTGTTTTCTTCCTACACCCAGCCCCTGGCAACTACCCTTCTACTTTCTCCTTCTGTGATTTGACGAAGTACCTCATAGAAGTGGAGTCATACAGTATTTCTGCTTTTGTGACTGGCTTATTTCTCTTAGTACAATGTCTTCAAATTCATCTGTGTTGTAGCATATACCAAAATTTCCTTCCTTTTTAAGGTTCAATAATATTCAGTTGTATGTATATACCACATTTTGCTTATCTGTTCATCCATCAGTGGACACTTGAGTTGCTTTCGTGTGTTAGCTCTTGTGAATAATATTATGAACAGGAGTGCACACATATGTCTTTGAGACCCTGCTTTCAATTCTTTTGGGTATGTACCTGGAAATGAGACTGCTGGATCATATGGTACTTCAGTTTTTAATTTTTTTGAGAATCTGCCTTTCTGTGTTCCACAGTAGCTCTACCATTTTAGACCCACCAAAGTGCTGAAACAGTACTGAAACTGAAACAAGGGTTTCAGTTTCTCTATATTCTTGCCAACACTGTTATTTTCTGTTTTTTTGTTTTGTTTTGTTTTGTTTTGTTTTTAATAGTAGCCATTCAAATGGATGTGAGGTGGGTAGTCACCCTTTCTGATGGCTGAATAATAGTCCATTATGCACATGGACCACATCTTTTTTGTCCATTCGTCTGTTGAAGGGCATCTTGGCTCCTTCCACAGTTTGGCTATTGTGGACTTCCTTGCTATGATCCTGGGAAACAAACTGAAGGTTTCAAATGGCAGAGGGGTTGGGGGATTGGGTAACAAGATGATGGGTATTAAGGAGGGCATGTGTTGTGATGAGCACTGGGTGTTATATGTAATTAATGAAACATTGAATACTATATCAAAAACTAAAGATGTACTATTATACAGTGGCTAACTGAACATAATAAATTAAAAAAAACACAAATGGATGTGAGGTGTTATCTCACTTGATTTCTCAAGTGATTAGTAATGTTGAGTATCTTTTCATGTGCTTATTGGCCATTTGTAGGTCTCGTTTAGAGAAATGTCCCTTCAAGTACTTTGCTCACTTTGAATCAGGATTTGTTGTTGTTGAATTTTAGGAGTTATCTTTATATCCTAGATAGTAATCCCTTATCAGATACATGATTTTCAGTATTTTCTCCCATTCTGTGGGTTGCCTTTTTACTTTGTTGGTAGTGGGTAGCGTCTTTTGGTACACAAAATCTTTTACTTTCATGAAATCCAATTTGTCTGTTTTTTTTTTTTTTCTTTTGTTGCTTGTCCTTTGGTGTCATAGCCAAGAGATCATTGGCAAATCCAATATTATGAAGCTTTTCCCCTGTGTTTTCTTCTAAGAGTTTTTTAGTTTTAGGTCTTATATTTAGGCCTTTGATTCATTTTGAGTTAATTTTTGTATATGGTGTTAGGTAAGGGCCCAACTTCATTCTTTTGCATGTGGATATCCTGTTTTCTCAAGACATTTGTTGAAAAGTCTGTCCTTTCCCCACTGAATGGTCTTGGTACTCATGTCAAATATCATTAGAGGGAATCTAGGCATTTTAAAAGGCCATCTATTTCTTGGTATTTCTTGATTTTATTTATTAAAAGGAAAGTGCAGATGAAGGACTCTACTTTTCATGAGTTCCTGGAGCAATTTCTGGAAATTCTGCTTTTTTCTTTTGCCTCTATGTAAACCTAAAATAATTATTTAAATTTTTATAGAAAGAAATGGGAATTCATGACTGTGTCTTGTCCTCTCCACTAATAGTATGTTTTTTTTCTTTTCCTAAAATTATGATTGTAGAACTCAAACCCACATAAATAGGTTAGACTTTGTAAACTTAAGTTCCCTCATTAAGGAACCAGTTCATGGAGATCCATGATGCCTGTTTGGGAATTTGGATTCTTCTGAGTTTGGAGCTATGGAAGTCCACTCTGTGACCCTGAGGAAGTAGAAGGTTTACTGCTTGTTCTATTGTCCTTCAGAGTTTAAATCTGTACTTTTGAGTCATTGGAGCAGGGGGATTGAGAAACTGTGAGCTCTTTTCTCTAATGAGTTGTAAAGCACCATCACTTAAAGATGGCAAAGCATTAACTTCTCATTTTGACATGTTTCCAGTTGTGCTGGATGTGTCTTTTAGTTATTTTTAATTATTTTTAATTAAATATTTTGCAGGGTTCATATTTGTTTTTTTTTTAAGATTTTATTTATTTATTTGAGAGAGAGACAGTGAGAGAGAGCATGAGCGAGGAGAAGGTCAGAGAGAGAAGCAGACTCCCCATGGAGCTGGGAGCCTGATGTGGGACTCTATCCTGGGACTCCAGGATCATGACCTGAGCCGAAGGCAGTCGTCCAACCAACTGAGCAATCCAGGCGTCCCTGCAGGGTTCATATTTGTATTGAGGAAGCGTATTGAATAAAACAATGTGAAAATGCAATTACTTGCCAACTTCCAGCCACAGATTCTTCAGGCTTTTTTTGGTAATAGGATTTTTCATTTGTGCAGAACTAAATAATCTGACAGCTGTGAGCCCTTAGCCATGGAAATGCCTATTTATTTGCCCATTGGAACACTTTCCATGACAGAAAATGTTGGGAACATGCCCTTGATTTTTAAGGACAAGTTTATAAAACACTGGTTATGAGATATATCAGTTTACATTTCATGGATGTTATCAAACTTTGAGGAGAATGAGACTTTTCTCCATGTCTGTCTATTAGAGAAGGTTTTTAATTCAGTCTCAAGAGAAAACAACTCATCTCAAAAACATTGACTTTGATTAATAACAATTCTCAAATGACTTCCTTCCTTACAAAGTATTTATATTTTGTAATGAAGAGGAAAGGTAAAAACAAACTCTGAAACTAAGAATCTGGGTGTGGGGAGATACAGTTTATTAACAAACAGTTCTCTTTTATGATTACTTTTCTTGTGAAATCATTTTGTCTTTTTGATTTACTGTTTCTAAAAGGTATTTGAAGAGGGAAAAAAATCCTTTTGGAGACTTTTCATAGGAGACATTTCATAGGAGCCCCATTTAAAGATGGTTTGGATTAAATGGACTAGAAAATTAAGCTACAGTTTAAGAGAGAAATGAGTAACCCTGAGTTGGACTAGAAGACAGAAAGGCATAGACCATTTGGCTGTCAGCTGCCTCCACTGCTCTGTGAGATAGCTGACTCTGAACTATGCCAGAAGAGTGGATTTGGGGGAGTTCTACTGGCAGAGCCTGGGGTCACAGCTAATTTGAAAACCACTCCCCACTAGAGGCTGGGTTGATGCCAGTGTTTCCCTGGCAAGTTAAGTCTTTTTTTTTTTTTTTTTATGATTCAGAGAGTTTAATCTTCTACAGGACAATAGGCTTTCCCTGGAGCAGACTGTACCCCTCATCTGACCTTGTTCAGCTGACCTACTTTGACTCTTACTGGGTATACACCTAAATTGAGTGCATAATAATAATCTGTCCTATAGAATTCCCCAGTTACATACTGTGTGTACATTTGATCTCAGCTAGACTGTTAGCATGGCAGGGTTATTAATCCCCTTCTCTTCTACATGCAGCTTTTGTATTCCTATAACAGTTGGTAGAACTCCCAGGGAATGAGGTTGAGAGTGTTGGGTCTCAGTTTGAAGAAGCTGAGAAAGCAAACAGTTTTTGCTGCATGTATTCTCTTCCTTATGAGCTCAAAAGTTTAGGCATGTGACCCCACACGAGTTACTCTCAATATCTTGCTAACCCTACTTCATCCAGGACTTTGATTTAGGCCAGAGGTGAGACAATGAAGTGGGCACTCATAAGAGTATTCAAGTGTGTTTTTGAAGAGCTATTGTAGGCGTGGTGGAAAACAGCTGTTTGCTGTGTCCACAGTGGACAGTACAAAGGGAGCAGATGGCAGATTAGATGGTAAAAACATTGATAAAGGGCTGGTCAACCTTTAGAATAGGAAAGATGTGAGGAGATCATTTATCCTGATCTTTCCTCTGCAGATGAGGAAACTGAGGTAGAGGCAAGTTGAATGATAAGCAGAGGCTAGTAGGTAGCACAGCTAGGTATGGAGTCAGCCCCCAGGCCTGCAGTGGCTGTTTCTGAAACCCTCCACTCCCAGTCCTCAGTCACTGCAAAGGTTGGAACTAGGTGCTTCAATGCTCCATCCAGCAAAGCTGAGGGCTCTTCCTTTCTGGAGTTTTTGTTTGCTTGATTTTTTTGGGGGGGGGGGGATTTTATTTAATTATTTGACACAGAGAGAGAGAGATCACAAGTAGGCAGAGAGGCAGGCAGAGAGAGAGGGGGAAGCAGGCTCCCTGCTGAGCAGAGAGTCCAATGTGGGGTTCAATCCCAGGACCCTGAGATCATGACCTGAGCCGAAGGTAGAGGCTTAACCTATGAGCCACCCAGGTGCCCCTTGTCTGCTCTTTTGTTTTAAACCTGAATTTAATTTAAACTTAAACTTAAATGTCTTCCTGAAAAGGTGCAAGTCAAGTTCCAAAAGGAGTAGAATTTTTTAAAAAAATTTATTTATTTATTTGACAAAGAGGCAGGCAGAGAGAGGGGGGGAAGCAGGTTCCCTGCTGAGCAGAGACCCCATTGTGGGGCTTGGTCCCGGACCCTGGGATCATGACCTGAGCCAAGGAGTGGAATATTTTTCAGAAGTTCCTTTGAGCCAGAGTATTTACTGAGTGTTTTTTGCCTTGGAAGATACACATTTGCTCACATGTCCCATTTCTTCTTCTACATCATACTTCATCTCTCTATCCTAAAGCGATTTCTAGGTCCTTTGGTTTTCTCTTCTGCTGTGGAAGTGTGATGGGGCAGGAGCTGCCAACACCACAGGGCACACCTCAGTTTCCCTAAATAGCAGACTAGCAAGGATCGTCAAACTTTTCTTTCTCTTTAACATGTGGGAACCCAGGGATCAGAGGAACCTGCTGGGAGACTGTTCTTGCAATGTAGATGAATTTAGAAAGAGAAAGCACAGTGTTAGACAGGCAGTAGTCATTTAATAAATAATTGTTGGACTGATGGATTACGGTGCTTCTCTCCCTTCTTCCTCTGTCATTATAGAACAGAAAGGGACTAAAGATGCACTCAGCTCAATCTCCTCATTTTATGTGGTCAAGCAAGTGAAGACCACAAATCTTAAATGATTTGCCCAAAGTCCTACAGCTAGTTAGGGTCTGTGCTGGGGCTAGGCACATGCCATTCTGCGTGTTCATTTTATATTAGGTTGAACCAAGTGAAATTGCCAATTCTGTGGGACAGAACATTTGTATATCAACAGTTTGTGCGGTGCAACCTAAATATGTTTGAAAGATCAATACTGTATGCTTTCTTAGTTCAGTAATAGCAATAATAACATTGGCCTTCTCTAAAACAAGCAAGCATATAGTAGTGGAGCTTATTGTAAAGGTCAAGAATACTGGTTCTAAATCAGGTGATTCTGTTTTTATATCCCTGGTGTTTGTAAGCTGAAGTTTCCTTGTCTGCAAAACAGGAAAAGTGTGAAGTATATCACTTTTGATTGTTTTAAAAGTTGAAAGAGCTGATTCTTTGAAGGGCTTAGTATAGTGCCTGGCACATAGTAATTACTTAGTAAGTTTATGCTATCATTCATTGTATAAATAAGGAAAAGAATAAAAATCAGAAAGTTTAAAAATGTATAATCCTTCTGAACCATTGTTTAAGATGGACATACCTTTATATACATACCTTTACATTCTTTTTCATGTAGAGAATGTGCTTCGAATGACTTTCAGCTTTTAAGACCTTTGCTTTCACAAAACGTGCTGTCGTGTCATGTGAGATCATTATGGTAGAAGTTAAGCAAACACGTGTGAATATGCAGACTCAGGCACAAGCTCCATAAAGGAAGGGGACCTTTTCTGTCACAGTCATACATGACTCTTCCTCAGTTTTTAGCAGAGGCCAAGTATTTGCTCGAGGCTCAAAATGTTGTTGACTGACCAATTGAGCTAGTATATTCTTTTAAAACCTGGACCCTGGAACCATATTCAGTGTTTGTCCATCTCTGCCTCATGGATCAGCAAATATCTCTACTGCCTGGGCTTGGAGACACCCATGTGTAAAGTATTTCTCAGAGAACTCCTCCTGACCCAGTGACACATCCAGAACAAATACACTTTCAGACAGCTGCACACTTAGGGTAAAAGTTATTACCCTCAGGGTAAGACTGGACCAAGGCACTCCCAGCCCTGAGAAGGAAGCGGTAGACTTACCCTGAAAACAAATACTTCCCCAGCAGAGAAAATAAACATAGGTAGTCCCTCCTTCCTTTCAGGACCACCAGCCTACCATTCTTGCGTCTGTAGGTGCTGTGGGTGTCTTCCCCAAGTATCTAAGCTGCCTTTGGGCAGGATCACTGCGTGGAACCGTTGGGGAGGGGAACCAGCCCAAGACAAGCCTTCTGTAGTGATTTACAGGGAGAGGGCCTTTTGCTACACTGACAGCTGCCCATACCTGCACTGATTAGCTTCCACTCAAACTGGCCTCTTCCCATTTAGTGTCTTTAGCTTCATTTACTTTGTCCACGTGCCTTCTGCCCTTGTAAATGGAAGCAAAGTCTGATCTTCAGAGAAAGGTGTGACATGAAGGGAACACTGCTTACTTATTTAAAAAGACATAAACTTGTGTTTTAACCAAATTAGAAGAGATCCCAAATCGTGAGGGCAGTGAAGTGTGTAAACCTGGTGATTCACAGACCTGTACCTCTGGGGATAAAAATATATGTTTATAAAAAATAAAAATTATATATATAAAAAAAGACATAAACTTACTCAGAATTGGCTACCATTTTGAAGTATGAGGTGAACACCAGTGTGTAGAAGTATCTGTGGAAGAATGTAAATATTTCTTGAATTTCTACGTAGGTTGACATTGAGCTCGGCTGTTGATGTACGACATGTCTCAGTCACATAGCCGCCTTGTAAAAAGAAGTATTATCCTCCATTTTCCTAATGGGAAAACTGAGGTTTAGAGAAAGGGGCTGCCACTAGATCATACAGAAAATAATCAGTGCAGCTCTGACAAAAGCTATGTATGTATTAGCTACTATTGTCACCCAGCTGCAGATGACCTTTAATTTTGCGAGGCCTCTAAGGTAGTGGGCACAGCTGTCCCTGACCTCATAATGTTCAGAAAATTGGAGCAGAAGTATTGTGAATTTCTAGTTTGTCCAGCTTGACTATGGGGAGTAGAAAATGTATACATTCTTTTGTTCATTTACTCATTTATTAAAAACCCTTCTATTCAGTCTCTAGGCTCAGCATCGTGCTAGGCACTGAGAGGGTATCACAAAAGGGACATGGGCCCTATCTCAGGAGCTTTTAAGTACGGTGAGAAGAGTGCTGAAATAGTTACCTGTAATGTAAGAGCAGGTGTTAGATTCGGTGATAAAAAAAACAGTTGGTACGTTGGGAGTTTAGAGGTGGAGAAATCTGTGTAGGTGGTTAGGAAAGGTTTCATGTGTTACCCCCCCCCACACACACACACATACACACAGTTTCAAATTAGTGGTGCTGGTGGTCGCAGAGGAGAGATTGCTTGAAGATTTTTTTTTTAATGAAACTTTTTATTTTGAGATAACTGTAGATTACCATGCTGTTATAACAAATCCCTCAGTGGTATAACATGATGCGCAGCTATAGTACAGTAATCACATCCAGGATATTGACGCCCATATCATGTGTGTACCTGTGCCCCTGTGTGTTCTCTTCTGTATAATTTTATCACAGGTATCCAGTGCTATTACCAAGATAATTATCGGTTCCATCCCCACAGGGATCACTCCCATTTTTCTTTTATAACCATATCCATCTCCTGCTTACCTCCCCTTTCTGCATCCTTAACCCCTGGCAATGACTTATCTGTTCTCCATTTCTGTAATTTTGCTATTTTAAGAATGTCCTATAGATGGAACAATACAGTCTGTAACCTTTGAGGACTGGCTTTTTACATTCAGCATAATTCCACTGAGATTCACCAAAATTGTACAATTTGTTCCTTTTTATTGCTTAGTAGTAGTATCCAATGATACGGATATCCCACAGTTTCACTCTTCACCTGTTGAAGGACATCAGGGTTATTTCCAGTTTCTTGCTATTATAAACCAAGCTGATATTAATGGGATTTTTTTCTTGCTATTTAGACAGCATGGTTGGGTCCAACATTAGGCCTCGAGGAAATTTTATTTTTTCATTTAGCCCTCCTCATTCAGTGGGTACCTTTTGAGTTAGGCATTGTCTGCTTATGTTCTACTAAGAAATAGGTAGATGAAAATTACCTTTGGCTCTTAGACTTCAGTGGCCTAGAGCTCTTAGTATATAACCTCTTTGGAGAGAAACTAGAAGTCCAGATCTCATTTAAGCTCCTGTGGCCTCTGATACACCTCACAAATTAAATTTCGGACGTTTTACTCTCTTTAATTCTCCTGGACCAATTTGGGCTTTCTGTAACTTTGTATAATCATTAAAAATCTCATTTATAATCTTAGAAATCAGGGAAATCTGGGTGGCTCAGTTGGTTAAGTGTCTAACTCTTAATCTCAGATCAGGTCTTGACCTCAGCTCAGGTCCTGATCTCACAAGCTCCTTACTCTGGGTGTGGAGCCTATTTCATAAAAAATGATCTTAAAAAACAGTCTTTTGCATTATTTCAGAAACAGAAGAATAGAAGAAGTTTCTGCAAAAATTGTTTAAGGATCTGCTTTTCTTTTTATAAAAATGGTAGACAAGGACTTTTATGCCTAGGAGGATATTCAACATTTGCCAGATGATACCCATTTAAGGAAGAAATGAAATCCCACTTTTCCTTCTATTTTCTTTCCCTAAAGCGGGTTTTTATTTCTAGCTGCACTCCAACAAACTGTGTTGTTTGCTTGAGCTCATAATGAAACTCTGTCCTGTCTACTCTGGTATTTAGTAAATATCTTTTTGTTTTCATCTTGTTTCAAATTACAAAAACCTCTATCCTCAGTTGAGATGGAGTCCCACAGAGTAGACCTTCCTGGTCTACTTTGGTGTTTTGTCTTCCAGCTTTCAGGGGCACTCTGTGCTTTTCACTGCGTGGGGGAGCCTGCAGAGACTGCAGTGTGGAGTGGGTGTGGGATTTCTCCTGGCTTCAGTGGCCCTTTCCTCACCTCCCGCTTCTTCCCAACCTACCTTGACTTCTGGTTGGCTCAAATGAGAAGTAACACCCAAATAAGAAGATGCTGCCTTCAGTACATGCAGATGTTACATGTTACAGCAGGCAGAGGGCTGTGGTATGAGTAACTTCTCATTCCCACGGCTGATGGAAACTGGTTTATAAACCCAGATGATGGAAACATGGTTTTCTTCACCAGCTCTGTAGGATGACAGGAAGAAATGAAAAAGGAAGATTTAAGATGATGGAGTTATCTTGGGTAGTTCTTTTCTTTTTATTTATTTTTTAATTAGTTAATTAATTTTTAAAAAAAGATTTAATTTTTTTATTTGAGAGAGAGATTACAAGTACACAGAGAGGTAGGCAGAGAGAGAAATGGGGGAAGCAGGCTCCCCACTGAGCAGAGAGCCTGATGCAGGGCTTGATCCCAGGACCCTGAGACCATGACCTGAGCCAAAGGCAGAAGCTTAACCCGCTGAGCCACCCTGGTGTCCCAGTTCTTTTCATTTTCTTTTTATTTCTTTTTCTTTTTTAGTTCTTTTCTTTTTAAATGAATGTTGGAGTCTGGTTAATTTTCTGTGCTTCTGATGTGCATAAATTTAATAAAATGAACATGTAATAAAGTTAAGCTTCACGGTGGTATCATTTATTTCCCTTGTATCTCAGCCTAGGTAGTAGTGGCATATGAAAGCCATTAATTTTGGGGGGGGGGGTAATATAATTATGGGCCCAGTATTGAAATGAAAAACCATTGCTGGCTGATGAGTTTTCCTTGATCTTCTTGGTATTCTCTTTCACTCCCCCCACCCCCGCCGCCCGCCCCTCGCCTTTCTCTTGTATCTAAGATGAAAAAAAAAAAAAAATGAGCAAGGCAGAGAATATATTTTTAGAGAAGATTTTTGTCTTCACATTTCTGTTGATTTACTTACTCCTTTTTTCAATACATTTGTGAGGTTCACCACGCTCTTCTTTTTCCTTTTGGTGGCTTTGGCCTTCCTAGTGGAAGAATAAGGCAGGAGGAAATTGAGGGTTAGCGGTTAAGCAGCTCACCAAGCCTGAGCTCCTATTTTCAGACCACTGTGTTGCACCATCTCTGCCATTAAACTTTTACAAAAGCCTAATCTCAATCTATCTGACTTCATCAAATGCTTTTCTTGGGCAAATGTTTCTTCTTTGGCTGGGTCAAGCTTTCCCTGGATTTAAGAAAGACGATCCCTTTACTTTGCAGGGGGTTGATTGTAGGACATTGTCTCAGGCCACACCAAGAAGTTTGCCCAGGGTCACATGGCTGTTGAGGCTGAGGAATGACCATCTGGAGCTGGAGGAGGCTGGAAGAGACTGGAGGAGGCTTCCACTGCCTCATCTCTTTGGGCTGTTGTGGAGCTGTTCAGAAGAAATCTGTGGGCTGAATCTGCCAGAGATTAGAAAATGAGCCAAGCCAGAGGGTTTGAGAGGATCAAAGAGAAAGAAGCAGGAAGAGTCACAGACTTAAAAATAAAGCTACCTCTGAGACCATCTAGAGAATGACTCTGTGCTTTGTGACGCCATTATCCAAGAGAGATGGGGGGTGTGGAGGGCCAAAGTGTGGACCCTGGAGCTGGGCTGCCTTTGTAGAGTCCTGCACTGCCACTTACTAATTATTTCATTTCTCTATACCTGTTTCCTAAGCTGTAAAATCCTTGTCATGTTGTGAGAAAACATTGAGTGAATGATGTAAAGTGCTTAGAACAATGCCTAGCATATATATAGTAAATGCTTTGTAGTAATTTTTCAATATTGTTACAATTAACTAATAATAACTAATTTCTCTCAGTTTGCTATTTACTGTCAAGAATGGGGGTACTTAATTTAATTGTACAATACCACACTCTTTAGAGGAGTTTGCGTACTACAGAAGGGCTGGCTCTGTTAACTTGCTCCTGCCTGGTTGGGATGGAATTATCCAGGCTTTGAGGTGAAACAAAAGTAGCACTCATGAGGTACTGGGCTGTGGTCCCCATAGCCCAGTAGACATGGTTCATTGTAGCCAAATTCTGCCGTGGTCTGAATTTTGCTCTTTCACCAATATGAACCTGAGCATTGTATTATTGGCAGGGGTCTTTGAGAAAGCTCATCTTCTTGACCCTCATTTTGCAAATGATAACAAAGCTCTAGAAGTTAAGTGATTTACCCCAAATCATAGCGAGGGAGCAACTGAACTGGGAGTAAAATGGACCCTGCCTAAGCCCCAGGATGTTCTTTCTCCGACCCACACGAGTTTTCCACCATCATGGCCCGGTGCAGTGTGAGGCACCTGATTGGTCTCTCTCACCCAGAATGTCTTTAGGAGATATTTATGGTGGATTTTTGTTGATTAAAAATTTGAGAGTGTATCTTCTTCTGACATCAAAATTATGGATAAAGTGTTTTGTCTAAATATTTTCAGTTTTCTGTTATAGATTTACCTCCACTAGGAGGAAAAAAAAGAAAGAATAATGAGATTTTATGAGTATTACCTGACCTATCCATTTTTAGTTTTCTAAATGAAAACTTGAATTCTGTTATCTCAGTTTGTAATTGATATCTATAATATAGAGATGTACACAAACATGACATAGTATTTAAGAAGACAGACAGGGGTAAAGTTACTCCACTTCTCTGACCCCAGTTCCTCTCCTATAAAGAAGAATGATAATGGCACCTTCCTTCCAATGTGGACCAGAGGGTTTGATGTGGTATCTATGGATACCTGGCAGATCTGCGTAGAGATGACAGCAATAGCAGTGACTTTGCATATAATCCTGCTAGCCCCTCCCAATAAACAACTACATCTGAACCAAAATAAGCCTTTTAGGACATCTTTTATGGGGGAGGGTGCCTGGTTTTACCTACTACTTGGGCACCAGAGTCCTGGTTTTACAGTCACTCACTTAGCAACCACCCTGCTTAGCTTTCTCTATGTAAACTTTAGAGCAAAAATTCTCAGGATTTCACAAATTGATTGCAAATGACTGGAAACTCAATATATCTTATCTGTATTATTACATATATCTCTGTATGTATATGTATTTATATCCATCTTCAGTGTTCAGAATATATGTAGTGACAGGTAGAGTCTCTGTGTGTCTTTCCTGTTCCTCTTCAAGTACTTAGTCATCATTAGGCCCTTGCCTAAGGACAAGTCTTCAAATATCCATTGGTGGATGTCTATGGAAGGCTTTGCTGCCTCCTGATGAGGGCCTCAAGATGCCAGAAAATCTGAAAAGATGCTGGAAAAGGTTCTGCACTCTGACTTGGTAGCTCGTTGCTCTTTGGTCATTATATTGGTTCTGCAAATAGCACTAGATTCTGATGTGATGGAAGAGGAGGTTTAAATTCCCTTTGGTGGGGGTGCTGGGATGGTTCAGTCAGTTAAGTGTCTGCCTTCGGCTCAGGTCATCATCTCAGGGTCTTGGGATCAAACCCCACGTGTTTCTCCCTCTCCTTCTGCCCCTGCCCCTGCTCATGTGACTTCTCTCTCTCTCTCTCTCCCCCTCCTTCTCTCAAATAAATAAATAAAATCTTAAAAAAAAATATTCCCTTTGGTGGAATCACTCCCAGCTTCGAGTCCAACCTACAACCCCTTCTTGGGCACTACCATCAATAGTCCCTGCTTTCACCTCCTCACTACTGCTTGTCAGTTACCTGAGTTTGGGGGTAAGACAGGATTGTTATTCTCATCCTATCCTGTATCCTGTGAATTTCATCTCAGAACCTTTGATGAAATAGATATTATTTGAAATGTTGCCTATTTAAGAGTCTCATGCTCTACCGACTGAGCTAGCCGGGCAGTTTGAAATGTTGCCTATTAAAAAAAAAAAAAATGGAACCAGAATTCTCTAGGGTTGACTGAAGTCTCATTAGTCAGACCTATAATTCTGCCAGGAGTAACCCTTTGAATCCCACAGACCTGCAGGTCTGTGGTTTAACTTATATCTCACTCTTCTTTGTGCCTGAGGCTTCCCCTCTCAAGGACATCAGCCTAATCTCCCCAGTTCCTGTTTTTTTGGCTCAAATCCCATTCTGTATGAGGTACAGAGCTTGGGCCTGCTTTATTAAGCCCTTCTGTAATTTTAAGGCTCCATCATCACCTTGAAATCTTTCCCAGCCATTTTCTTCTTCTCTTCCCACCTTAGGAACAGGTCCAGGTTGGTCATTAATTACATTCTTGAGCCTTGGTAGCAATGAATGCAGTCTGGGAAGGCCGGCTTGCTGTACAAGCATGTGATTAGTCACACCCACAGAGAAAAATACTTGACTGAGGCCAGTTAGCTCAGGTAGCTAGAGTAATGGTCAAGAGTGCCAAGGTCAGGGATTTTCACCCTAGCTCAGTGGGTACAGATCACATATCCCTAGCACCATGTGGCCCTCTCCGTGCTCCCCACAATGAGTGCCAAAGGACAAGGCCCAGAGCCACTCATTCCCACTCCTGGGAAAAAGTACTCAGAGCACACACATGCTGATTACTGATGACAGCTAAAGAATGTCTACTTCTTAAATGAGAGACAATGTGCTTCTGTGTGTGTATAAATAGAGACATCCTTATGTTTTTCTGCACTCCACCCTCTAAAGTAGTCCTGTGTTGTCTTCTGCATTGAAACCAGTGAGCACAGGGTGTGAACGGTCTAAATCTTCCCTCATTTTCAAAGCTCACCGCAAGTCTTGCTTCTTCCCGGTTCTTGCTCTGATCTCTTCACTTCCCCACTTACCACATGATTGATGTTGAAGTATGCCCCCTGTGTCTGTAGTCTTTTTCCACTTTTGGAAATGTATTCTCTTCCCAGCTCTGTGACTCAGCAGCTGCATGACCTTAGACAAGCCACTTGACCTTGTGGAACCTCAGTTTTCATGTTAGTGAGGGGGGATTATGAGGATGCTTCCTCTTAGCCGCCTTCCCTACCCACCAAGGTTGTTGTGAAGAGCACATGTGCCCTGCGTATAGTGTAAACTCCCAGTGTGGGACACATGGGAGCCATTATTATTGCTATGAGCCAAAGTCTTCTTGACAACACAAGACAGGTCTTACTCCCTAATAGCTGTCTCAGTAGTGCCTAGCCCAGTCCCTGAAACAGGAGATACTCTCAGTGACAAAGGAAGGGAAGGAGGGAGCAACAGAAAGAAGGGGAGAAACACTTTTTTCAGTTTTTGTATTTTATTTTCCTCCCTTAACATACCTCTATCTTTCAAAATGTTGAGTTTCTAAAAGGAATTTGCTCTGGACAGCAGAATAACTTTTTTTCCTCCAGTTGTCCTCCTCTGTGTCTCCTTCCCCCTTGGCTAGCTTGGTTGTGGTGTTGGAATTCATTCTGGCTCTTTGCTTTTATGCTCATGAGGAAAAAATTTATACATTTGGAAGATGTCTGAGTGATTAGAGACCACAGGCTTTGTTTCACAGGTGAGGGCACTGTAAAAGATGAGTGACACCAAAGGGTTTCAGTCACTTGTGGCAGAGCAAGGACCTGCATGAGGTCTTCAGCTGTTCCTCCAGGCAGGGCACAGGCTGACCCCAACTAACAATGTGTTGATGATCATCTTTTAGCTTTGGCTAATCCTCTAAAGCTCTTTCTTAGATCAGTGCAAGGATTTTTTGTTGCTCATGAGGGTTTAGGAAAATAGATTTGCTGATGCTACACCATCATATCTCTGCCTGCTCTACACAATTCAGGAGTTTGTTGTATGCTGATAAATTGGGATCAATATAGAGAATAAAAATCCCTTTGTAACTGGTTGCTTCACACATCAAATTTCATAGCATTCTGTACTGCCAAGCTCAGTGTTTTGTGTGTAGGGGTTGGAGGGGAAATCCTAGCTCCTCTTTGCATCTTTGGATTCCTTCTCAGGGCACTGTGTGCATGGCCCTTCCTTTCTTCACTTTTACCAGAGCTCTTCATGGTGTGTTGGCTAGAACTCAGAGCTAGGCAGCCCTGGTTCAAATGCCAACTCTGCAGCTTAGAGACAAGTCCCCTAACCTCCAGGAACTTCAACTCCCTCATCTGCAAAACACAGATGACATTGCCTACTTTTCTGGTTTCCTAATGCTCTAGAAAGAGCGTGTATAAAGATGCAAGAAGGTATTGGAGGAAGATAAAATGTCTGTTTCATCTACTCTTCCATCAAGTCTAACTCCTGCCTCTTAATTTCATTAATTAACTGTTTTTAAATCTTCTATAATACATGCACATATGTGTGCCTTTTAATGTTATTAGTGGTTAATAAGGCATTTTGCTTTTCTGATACAGGATCACATTCTTTCTTGCTGCTTTTCTTTTCTGCTGATTTCCCAGAGCTTGGCTGAGAATTTTCAGAAAGCTTAGTGTATAATTTATCCCTTTTGAAAATTTTCCTTCCTTTTGGTAAACACACACACACACAAAACCCCAAAACCCACCAAGCTGCACATCATTTCTAAATTTGAATCTCCTTTTTTTTTTTAAATTGTGGTTCAGATGGTTAAAAGAGAATTTTCTCAGGGAAAATGTAATGTATATTTTTCTACTCTGCAGAGATGATATCACAGTTCCTAACAGCTGTATATGTTTTTTCCTAATAAGGCAAGGGTTTAGAGATAGTTTATTTTCTTGCCTTTTGGATAGAGAAAACAGTACTTAAAAAATCAATTTCTGGTCTTTTGGACTAACACTGTAAAATCACGTGGTACTCTGGTGGAATGCAGTACAGTATCAGCAAGGAGGCCGGCACAGGGTCAGAGAGTGGGAATATGGAGAAGAACATGTAGTCTCTACTTTCAAGAGGCACTGAGGCTTGTAAGGCTGGTAGATAAGTAAATAGACAATTGTTACAGAATACAGAGCTTGGTGAGACCACAGAGTCCAAGACTGTAACCCAGCTTCTGAGGAAAGGGCTAGACTTACCTTCCCGGAGGAGGTGATACCTGGACTGATTTGAAAGAGAACTAGAAGTTTATGAAGCTGGGGAAAAGCTGAATAGGCAGAGAGGGGTCCATATTCTGAAGATACAAAGGTAAATTTAAGCAACATCTAGGTATAGTGTAGGAGGAAATGGAGAGGAAGCAGGGGGCAGATCTGTGGGGGCCTATGGAACAATGAGGGGTGTGAATGAGGAGCCATGGAATGTACCTTCCAGGGAGTCTTACACCAGGAAAAGGCCTTAGAGGTCAGAACCCAACATTTTATTTCACAGATTTGGAAACTGAGGCTAAGGAAAGGCACTTTTGGCCACAGAGGTAGTTAGTGGCTAATAGTGTTCATCTTTATACAGACTCAGTGGTACCTGGGAAGTGGGACAGGGGGAGCCTTGACTATGAAATTTCAGTGCAGACTTGTAAAGCAGATTCTCATAGGAACATTTGGCCAAGGATCTATCATGGGGACTGTATGGTTTAGGCTAATGACCCCAGCATGCCTTTTTGCATATTATGTCCTTTAAAGGAAAGCCCATCATCAGTAGCTAGAAATGCTCTTTGGCTATTTTTAGGCTGTGTGGTAGGGGGAATTAGTGGAATTCCTAAGGTCAGCTCCAGCTGTTTTTCTCCAAAAGACCAGCTGAATTTTTCACGAGATTTGCTCATTAGAGTTTTTATCCTTCTGTGAGGCATTGCACTGAGTCTGAGTCAGGCTGTCTTTGGAAATAAGTAAAGGGACTAGAGTTTGGGGAAGACTAACCTGGGATTAGGAGAGTTGCTGTCCTTTTTAATGTTAAGTGCTTTCTAAGATGTGGTTGGTCATCTCTCACACCTTCTCAATCATAGTGAAGGTCCTCCTGGATTACAGCAACAAGCTTTAAAGGATGGCTGGATTTTGAAGATTTTAAGGATTTAGGGATGCCATATATGTAAAGAGTCTGGCATGATGCCTGGGCAGAGGTGATATTGACTATATGATAGTTACACTAAATAGCACCTCCCATTCAGCAATGTCAACTCAAAACACTTAATGAATATCAAGACAGATATTCCTTAGAACTCCTATGAGAGGAGCTTACCTTATTTTATTCTCCTGTAGTTATTTGGCATCTAGTTATAATACTACTGTCTGTTGTGTCTCAGGGCAGGCGAAGTGTCTATATGAAGGCAGGCTGAGTGAATACATTCTTCATTTCTTCTAGACTGCACTATGCCCCCTTTCCTCTTTAGTCTGATGGGGTCTGATGGTGCTCATGCTGTGTTAGACAGTGAGTGGATAAATACAATTGTACAGCATTTTGCAGTTCATAAAATGTCTTTCTGTATATGTTGTCATTGGCCCTCTGTAGGGATTTAGGGAGATGGGCAGTTGTTAGTCTCAATTTGAGAAATGAGGAAACTATGACTCAAGTAAGTGCCACGTTTATGGCCACCAAGCTATTAAGTAGGTAACTAGATTTCAAACCAGTTCTTAAGACTTTAAATCTCACGTTCTTTCTCCTTCATGATGCTGCCAACTGAATTGAGAAATAAAGGACCAAGTTTCCCCTCCATAAAAGGGGTTTACGGGATGCCTTTAAAGGAACGTGATTCTGTTGTGTACCTGACTGAGGAAGGAAGGAGCATCTCCATCATGAGGAATCTGAACATGATGGAGTAAACATGGGCTCTGTCTCACTAGCTCTGGAACAACTGCTGTTTTCTGAGTTAGAGTTCAAGGACATTAAAATAACAATGTGTAACTTATGCTACTGCAAACAATGCTTCCTCTGCTTGTGTTCTGTCTCTCTTGGTCAAATAAATAAATAAAAATCTTAAAAAAAAAGAAAAGAAAAGAATGCTCTTTGAGTGTTGTTAGTTGGGATGAATAGTAGTTTAGAGGCATTAAATAAAGAGAGTGGGCCTTGCAAAGTTTCCATCTTAAGAAGTCTAACACTGATAATGGTTCTCTCTCAAATGGAAAAAAAAAAAATGAGGCTGTCCTTACTATCCCCAGAACAGGAAGACTGCAGAGATGCTCCTAACATTTTAGTGACTTACTCAGTATTTGAAAGTTTCTTCACTGCTACACACAAGGTACTATGTGGCTACAAAAGGAAGTAGACGTACATATTTCTCTTAAAGAGATGATGGGAATTTAATATGTGTATAAATTACTATAGTGTTGATGTAATTATTGAATACTTAGTGTGCTGGGTACCTAGATACAAATTTTAATCTCAACAACCCAGTGAGATAGGTAGGATACCCATTAACTGAGGCTCAGTGAAATTAATAACTTGCACAAGAGGGTCACACTGTACCAAGGTCTATCTCACTTTAGAGCCTGTGCTCTTTCTAACTTCAGATGGGAGATGTACAAGTAAGTATCATAAAAGCTCAGTGAGAGAAGTAATTATTGCCAGTATGTGGAAGGGATATTGGTGAGGTAGTAGGAGGCTGCAGGAACAGCTTCATGGAGGAGGAAGTATCATTTAAGCTGGGACTTAGGTGAGGGCTAAGGTTTGGATATATGCAGGTGTAAAGGTGGTAGACCAGAAGGAACAGAGGTGTGGTGGTGTCGAGATGCTATTGAGCAATGCTTTGGCTGGGATTCATGTGGGAAGAAAGGCTCCATGTGAAATTAGGTTGATAGGGAGCTGGGAATGAGAAGAAATTTGGACTTACTCTGCCATTGGGGAAGAGCTGGGAAAAGTTTTTAAATTGTGGTATGGCATGCTCAAAGTAGGGCTTTGGACTATAAATCTAGCTGGATTGTGCGTAGTAATAGACCCAAGTGAGGGAGAACCAGGAATGAGAGAAGCTGTGTTTGGAGACCATTGCAGCCTTCTCAGTGAATGATAGAAAAGGAAAGAAAGGGTCAATCCAGAGGCAAATGGTAGAGGTTTGGTCAATGGAAACTGGCACCTGATTGGCTGGAGGGCAAGGAGAGGAAGTGTTTTTTCAGTGTTGTTGATGAGGAAGTATGCAGTCCACAGAGTTCCAGGCAATAAGCTGGAGATTCAGAGATGAATGAGGACATTATCTGTCTTCCCACTGTGTCTAAGTTCCCTATTTATGCTGTAACAAGTCATCACAAAGTTACTGGATTGAAACAACACAAATTTATTATCTAACAAATGTATTATCTTACAGTCCTAGAGCTCAGAAGTCTGAAATGGGTCTTACAGGGCAAAATCAAGGAGTTGACAGAGTTGAGTTCCTGTTGGAGGCTCCAGGGAAGACTCTGTTTCCTTGTCTGTTCCAGCTATCAGAGGCTGCCTTTGTTCCTTGGTTTATGGCCCCTGCCTCCACCTTCAAAGCACATCACTCCAACCTGTCTTCATTCTCAAGACTGCCCCCTTTCCTCCTGATCATTCTGCTTCCTCCTCTTGAGGATTTTGTGTGTGGCTGGGTCTGCTTAAATGATTCAGGATCATCTCCATATCACAGGATCCTTCACTTAAACACATCCATGAAGTCCCTTTCACCATGTACCCTATTCATGTGTTCCAGGAAATAAGATGTAAATATCTTTGGAGACCATGATTTTTTTTTTTTTATTATGTTCAGTTAACCACTGTATAGTACATAATTAGTCCTTGATGCAGTGTTCAGTGATTCAGTAGTTAAGTATAACACCCAGGATTCATCACAGCACGTGACCTCCTCAATACACATCACCCTGTTACCCCCCCCCCCACCCTCCTCCTCTCTGAAACTCCCAGATTGTTTCTCCGGGTCTGTAGCTTCTAGTGGTTCATCTCCCTCCCTGATTTCTCTCTCTTTGGATTTCCCTCCTTTCCTATTGCTTATGTTCCATATATGAGTAAAAGCATATAATTGTCTTTCTCTGCTTGACTTACTTCACTTAACATAATCCCCTCTAATTCTATCCATGTCAATGCAGATGGTGGGTATTCATTGTTTCTGATAGCAGAATAACATTCCATTGTGTATATGGACCACATCTTCTTTATCCATTCATCTATTGAAGGGCATCTCAGCTCCTTCCACAGTTTGGCTGTGGACATTGTGGACATTGCAGCTATGAACATTGGGGTGCATGTGGCCCTTCTTTTCACTAATCTGTATCTTTGGGGTAAATACTCAGTAGTGCAATTGCTGGGTTGTAGGGTAGCTCTATTCTTAACATCTTAAGGAACCTCCATACTGTTTTCCAAAGTGGCTGTACTAACTTGCTTTCCCAGCAGCAACAGTGCAAGAGGATCCCCCTTTCTCCACATCCTCACCAACATTTGTTGTTTCCTGTCTTGTTAATTCTTGCCATTCTAATTGGTGTAAGGTGGTATCTCATTGTGGTTTAGGTTTGTATTTCTTTGATGGTTAGTGATGTAGAACATTTTTTCATGTTTCTGTTAGCCATTTGTATGTCTTTTTTAAAGAAGTGTCTATTCATGTCTTTTTGCCCATTTTGGGCTTTTAGTTTTTTTGAGTGTTAAGTTTGAGAAATTCTTTATAGATCTTGGATATTAGCTCATTTTCTGTAATGTCATTTGCAAACATCTTCCATTTTGTGGACTGCCTCTTAGTGTTTTGACTGTTTCCTTTGCTGTGCAGAAGCTTTTTATCTTGATGAAGTCCCAAAAGTTCATTTTTGCTTTTGTTTCACTTGCCTTTGGAGATATCTCTTGAAAGAAGTTATTGTGGCTGATGTCAAAGAGGTAACTGCTTATGTTCTCCTCTAGGATTTTGAGGGATGGAGGATGATGATTTTGCCAACCTCAGAGAGTTGACAAATAGATCCATAAAAGATAACTTGTCATAGTTTTGTTGTGCCACTCTTGTAAACTTTCTTGGCTTTTTCTCTATGCTGTTAATTGTCTTGCTTTTCATTCCTAACACCTTTCTTCTTTTCTTCATCCACAAAATGGGGCACCATGCTAGGTGCTGGTGCACAGGGATGCCTCTGTCTGCCACCAGAGGAAGCAGAATTAGATGAGGGATGTTAATGCAGACCCAGAGACCAAGATGTCAGACTGTTGACTTTTGGTCTTCTAAAGCTGAGGTCCAGACCTAAGATGAGAAGATTCAGAAGAATTTTTGGTAATTGAAAAATGAGATCCTCCCATCTACCTTCTCTCCCGCCAACCCCCCATCCCAAATTTAGATTTTTTATTTCCTTTGGGGCCCCTTCAGAGGGAGGTTTCCTTTGGAAACCAGGAGTTTGATTCCTTAACATGGGGCGGGAAGTTAGAAGATGGGAAACAGTCTAATGAGGAAAAGAGAAAAACAGCAGTAGTCACACTCTACCTCAAGTGAGCATGGAAAGGTGGCTGAGTTGGTGAAACATGGTTATTGTCAATAGGTATTTATGGAGCATGTACTGTGTCTCAGACCGTTTCACTTATAGCCCAATGTCGTACTTGCTGTGACCCCATAAGGTGTATCTTGCTGCCGCATAGTACAGAGCAAGCAACAGTATAGACAGAGTCCTCAGGGAGCTGCCAAGGAGCTAATCAAAGGTCAGTTCCCTTCCAGGCATCTTCTGATGCCCAGACCAGTGGGTTCCACTCCATCACAGCAGCATCTGGTATTGGGCAAACTGACTTCCATAGTCAATGGATATGGTAGACATTATTCACAGTTTCAAAATAAGTGTCTTTGTAGAGGATGGAGAGGAGTGAGGAAGACCTTGTATGTGGTGGGAACTTGATGTATCTTTGATGAGATAACTAATGGCCCGACCAGAGGGATCTGAACAGGCCCCGGGACTGGGGAGAGGTGCCCAGGGCACACATCTGTGGGCCTATGGACATGAGATTATGAAAGTACTGACCCTAGATGTGTGGGCCCTGAGAGTGAGTGTCTTCTTGCAGTTTGTGCCCTCGGTGCCTCACTTGATAAGGAGACCTCTCTCGGGAGGCTGCAGCGGTGGAGTGCTGAGCTCACACAACCATGCCTCCTTGAATTTTGTGCCCTGAACCTCTTGTTTGCCTCTCCCCAAGGTCTTGGAGTTGAGCGGGGGCCAGAGAGATGGAGGACATGTTAGTTCGAGGATCTCATCTCTGGCTGCACCTTATAATCACCTGGGCGGCTGGGGACTGACCCCAGACCAGTTACATCAGTGTCATAAGGGGAGTTAGAGAAGGAAGAGACCTGGGCATGGCTAATTTTTTTTTTTTTTAAGTTTTTCAGGTTGATGCTACTGTATAGTCAGTTTTGGGAATCCCTGAGTTAGTACACTTGCAGAGAACCCCCCACTTTCCCAAGTAGGAATGTACATGATTGTACAGGAGGTGAGGCTTTATGTCTTCCTTCTTCAAGTCTGAGTTGCTGATTGCTCCACTTCAGTTAACTTTACGATCCTGGTTTAACTCCAGCCTAGTTAATAAATCAGCTTGTTGCTGCACTACCTTCCTCTGAATTTGAAACCTAGAAAATTATTAAATCTGGAATTTACCTGGAGTGCCTGCTGTTATCCGTGTGCCGGTTGAAGGGGCACTCTGAACTGGGGCTCAATCCAATTCTTAGTCCATTTGCAAGGTCTTATTCAGGTGAAAGATGCCCCTGTCCTGGAGGATAGAGGAGGCCCGCTTGGGGTGCCGCAGCTCTCACAATGGGTAGCTGTGTGACCATAGGCTGTTGGTCTGACCTCTTCTGCTCAGCTTCCTCATCTGTACAGAGAACTTGTGATGATTATATTCAGCTATTACTTCCATTTTCAGGTTTGCTGATGTCACACCCAGAAAACAACTGATATACAATGAACATGTTTCACTTTGACTAGATGCTGTGCTCTTTAACCAGTCATAAGTGGTTTCTGACCTTCGGGAGTCCTTCAAGCTGTGATTCCCAGACCTGGCCAAGCATCTGGCAGCATGTGGGAACATTCTAGAAAATGCAGATTCCTGGGTCTCGCCCCTGATTTTGATTCTGTAGGTCTTGAGCAAAGTCTGGGAATCTGCTACTCCTCCACTTACATTTGGATACAGACGATGATGAATTTAATTAAAGTGACTGATCTCCCAAATTTAGAGGTCACTATAGAGCTTAAAGTTGATAGAGGTTGTGTTTCTTCATGGAGGCTTTCCCCGGCCCTCAAAACTACATTAAGCCCCCTGGTTAAGAGTTTTATAGCTTCCTGCTCTTCTGCATTGTAGACATCTCCAACTTGTTCAACATCTACCCTCCTTTCCAGAACATCGATGCTCTGAGGGCAGGGACTGGGTATACTATCAGAACTTTCAGAGCATACAATTTACCCTTTCCCAGAAGTGATATCTTGGATTGTGGAGGGTGCTGCCCTTTTGAGGGGAGAGGGTGTTTCTCTAGCATTTTGAACTTAGATGAGCCTCGTGGTGCTTCCCAAGCTGGATTATCAATAAAAACCCGAGGATATGTTGGCTTTTACCGCAGGTCTGTGCAACATCAGATGAAGCTTGTTCTACTGTGTCTTTTTATGATTATTATTATTATTTTATTTATTTATTTATTTATTTATTTATTTTTTAAAGATTTTATTTATTTATTTGACAGAGAGAGAGATCACAAATAGGCAGAGAGACAGACAGAGAGAGAGATGAGGAGAAGCAGGCTCCCTGCTGAGCAGAGAGCCCAATGCGGGACTCGATCCCAGGCCCCTGGGATCATGACCTGAGCCAAAGGTAGAGGTTTAACCCACTGAGCCACCCAGGCGCCCCCATTATTATTATTATTTTAATTGTGTTATGTTAGTCACCATACAATACATCAATAGTTCTTGATATAGTGTTCTAGGATTCATTGTTCACGTATAACACCCAGTGCTCCATGCAATCCATATCTTAATGCTTCCTATTGATAGGTTGTCAAAGGTAAATCATCCCTTTTGTAGATTGCCATCCTGTTTTAAACACTTGAGTTTTCTGCTCAAATATGAAGTTTATCTTTTTAAATATTTTATTCATTTATTTATTTATTTAAGAGAGAGAGCAAGAGAGAACACAAGTGGGAGAGAGAGGGGTAGAGGGAGAAGCAAGGAGTCCAACGTGGGGCTCGCCAGGATTATGACCTAAGCTGAAAGCAGATGCAACTGTCTAAGCCACCCACATGCCCCCAAATATGAAGTTTAAAATGAATTTCAGCTACCCATTTCCCCAGCTCCTTTCTTTCTTCACTGTTTTCATCTTTTGGAATCCTGCTATACAAAGAAAATACAGATTTAGCGGGTGGTTCTGGCACACTTATCAAGACTAGAAAATGTAAAAAATTCAGGTTCAAATTTCTCTTCCCTGACATTTCAGGCTCTGTGGAGTCTGACCCCAGGTACTGTTTCCCTGTTCATACCCTATACTCTGGTTACCAGCCTTCTTTTTGAGTCACTTCATGGTTTTGTGGCCCAGCACACTGGCCCAGAGTTCCTACTCTCCTCTCTAATTCAGCCTTCAAGGCTCACCTCACTTTATTTCCTTCCTAAAGCCCTTGGTTTGGGCCTCCTTTATTAGTACTTCACATGGTACTTGGAGGACGGTTAGTTGGGTGTGACCTTGTCTTCCTCACATGGCTTGTTATCTTGTCTTTGGTTGGGGCTTGATGAAAATATTTTGTTCCTGTGGATACAAGTCCAAACTTTCCTAGGAGTGGCAGAAGTGGGTTTTCAAAAATATGGGGACATTATCATTAGGTTTGAGTGTGAGATTAAGGGGTGGGGGAGTTGTCACATATAAGGAGTCATTCCTTCTCTCTGTCTCTCTCATTCTTAATTTGAGGTCACCAAGTAAGTCTGTGGGAAACATGAGCTGTCAGCCACATCAGCCTGGAGCTGGAGGAGAAGAACAAACTACAAAAAATGGCGTCCACCTTTAGAATAATCCTCATGATAGCAAAAGCTTTGTATGTTGAAGATGTCTATCAATTTTGATCTTTCCGTTGTTCCTCTAAGAAAAAACAAAAAACACATTTGTGATTTGGATAACAAGCTAACATATTCTTTCTTATTCCATCTATATCATTTGCTCTTTTACTCAGAGGCTCATTTCATTTAATTGTTTTATTTATTCATTCAATTTACATTTTTAAAAAAAGATTTTATTTATTTATTTGTCAGAAGGAGAAGGAGAGCACAAGCAGGGGGAACAGCAGAGGCAGAGGGAGAAGCAGGTTCCTCGATGGGCAAGGAGCCTGATGCAGGGTTCAAACCCAGGACCCTGGGATCATGACCTGAACCAAAGGCAGATGCTTAAGCAACTCTACCAACTAGGCATCCCTCAATTTACATTTTTGAGCAGTTACCATGAATCAGTCATAAGACAATGAATTATGCTTTCCCTTTAAGAAGCCCAATTTAAGCAACATATTGGGTTGAGTAATTTGCATATTTTTAAATAGCATGATGAAGGCCCTGACCACACAAAAAAATATTCATGTAGCATTGTTTCTAGAAAGTGCTGTGGACAGTTTGCTTTTCATGGAAACACATCTCTATGTAAGTATAGGAGAAGGCATTCTGATTGAGTTTAAACACATAAAGGTAGGTTCTTTTAGTAACAATGTCTGGTTCCTAGGGTCTCTACCATTCTAAGGGACTGAGGGCCATGTTATAAATTCCTGCATGTTGACACAGGTGCGTTTCTCCCTCCTTCCTATGCTTTTGCCCCTTTCCGTGTCTGTGCATAAAACAAATTGAAAGGGCTCAGTCATTTTCCTGTTCTTACAAGTTGTTCTTAGAGGAGCCTGCCCTGCTTTGAGGGCCAATGCATGTTGCTCATAGCAGATGACAAAGAAGAAAATAGAGCATGTGTGGAAAGAGAACAGCAAGGTGAAAACAGACCTGGACTGGGGATCAGGAAACTGGGGTCTAGTCTCATCTTTGTCCCTGACTAGCTTTGTGACCTTTCTGGGAATAAGGGGGTGGTTAGGTAGTGAAAGACGAAAAACAATGTCTTTGGAACCTTCCAGCTCTGGCATCATATCACATTCTGCTTGAGTGACTATAAACAAGTGATTTAACTCCTTGAGCCCAATGTTATCTGCATGAGGTAGAGAATCCCTGCCTTGCTGGGTGGGCAGAGAGATTTGTTGGGATCTTGGAGGTAAAACACGTAGCACCACCTGCTCATTTTTCAGTTCAGAGAAAAAAGAACAAGATCATAAAAAGCTTAGACGACGACATGTGAGGGACAGCTGAGGGAGGAAGGAAGCTCATCTTCCCCTCAGCGAAGGAAACTCAGGAAGAACAAGAAAGCTGCTGGTCTTTTAAATGGCTCTTTGAAAAGGAGAGTGAGGGATGCTCAGTGGGTTAAGCATCTGCCTTAAGTGGGGCTGAAGGGTCTGGGGATCCAGCCCCAAATCAGGTGCCCTGCTCAGTGGGTAACATGCTTCTCCCTCTCCCTCTGCTCCTCCCCACTGCTTGTGCTCTATCTCACTATCTCTGTTGCTATCTTTGTCTCAAATAAATAAATAAAATCTTAAAAAGAATCTTAAAAGATTTTAAGAGATCGAGCACACTTACTTGTGAAGCATAAGGAATAACGTGGAGGACATTGGGAGAGGGAGAGCAAAAATGAGTTGGGGGAAATCAGAGGGGGAGTCAAACCATGAGACATTGTGGACTCTGAGAAACAAACTGAGGGTTTTGGAGGGGAGGAAGATGAGGGGATGGGTGAGCCTAGTGAGTATTATGGAGGGCATGTATTGCATGGAGCACTGGGTGTGGTGCATAAACAATGAATTTTGGAACACTGAAAATAAAATAAAATAAAATTTTTAAAAAAGAATCTTAAAATCTTAAAAAAAAATTTTAGAAAGCAAGAAAGCAAGCAAACAAGAAAGAAAGAAAGAAAAAGAGAAAAGAAGAAAGAAAGGGTGAGCTGAAGGGGCCAGGGCTAATTGAAGGCAAAGGGTAAAAATTATGGGCAAGTTCAACCATAGGGCCAACTAAGCCTGAGAAGTGGAGCAGCCCCGCTGGGGAATTAGGACTTTGGGCATGGGTGCCCTGGCACAGTGGATTGCGGGTCTGATGACACCAGTGTGGTATGCAGCTAGGAGATCTTCGTGCTGCGCAGGAGGTGAGCAAAGGTTCTCTGATTGTTCCACTCCACTTGTTCCTTCCTAGGCATCCTCTGAGCAATATGTGGGTTATTCCATCTATCCCTTGATGCCACTAGGATCTAGCTTACAGAATACTTGGTTTGATGCATGATGGTTTGTCCCTGCTGGGAGTGAGTCCCTTCATTGATCAAGGCTGTTTCTGTCCAACGTTGTTTTCCCCAACCCCACCCGGACTCTGGCATATTTATGCCTGCTCTCCTTCTGCCTCCCAGATTTTTCTTTCCAGCCTTCATTCTAGATATCATGGGACTGTCAGGACAATTTGTTTCTATTCTCAAAACCTCATCATGTGAGAGTCACTACTTACTTGAGGTTTCCTCCCCTCGCTTGGGGTCTGCAGGCTTTGGTACAAACAACACTCATCTGGGGAAGGAAGAGGTGTTCTGTGGGCCTGCCCTTGCACCAGAGCACAGTGGGGGAACAGGCTCTAAGTGGGGTTTGGCCGGGCACCATGATTGGGATTAGGCCTATATGTCTAGCTCTTCTAGTTGTGATCACCAGCAGGCGCCAACTGTTTGGAACCTTGGTTTTCATCTCTTGCTTAACTTTGGACACTTGACAAGGAGAAGAGTATTGGCTTTCGTAGATGTGGCATAATAGGGCTGACACATGGAAAACTTGAATTCAGCACTATCTGCACTTGGAGCCCGTAAATTTCCCTCTCATGCTGCTGTTCCCACAGCTGCTCACTCCTTATTTTTTCTCCACAGTGCCCTACCTTCTCACCATAGCTTCAAATAATCTCTGTAAGAAAAGGGAAAGCAGGAGTAATTATACCCATCACATAGTTGAGAAAACTGAGACTTGGGGAAGTCATAAGAAAGATCTGGAGCTGGAACTCCTTGAATCGTTTGGACCTGGTTTTTCAGTCTGGCCCCAGAGCCAGCTTCATGTGAAAGGAGAAGTGGAAGCTCAGGCCTCTTCCATCTGTGTTCATGTATTAAGTATGTGAGTGCCTAGGAGATGCGAGGCACAGTGCAAGGTACTGGGGTCCCAGAGCTCTCAGGTGCCCAGGCCTTGCTCATAAGCGAGTGGAAAATAAGCATGAGTAGATACGGATTCGAGACAGTGTGATGAATATCCTGACTCAGGAAGTCAGGTGCTAATGAACACACCAGAGTGATGCCTAACCTGACCTTGAGAAGTTAGGAAAGACTTCTATTCAGAAAGTGACATCTAACCTGAGGTCCAAGAGGTGTCAACCCAGGAAAGGTATGCTAAGAGGAAGGAATAGCATATACAAAGGCCTGGGGGGCCAAAGGAACTGAAGAGTTGTGTGTGGGGAGCCTCAGGCGAAGCACTTGGGGAAGAAAGCTGGTGCCAGTTCACGTGAGTCCCACAGGCCATGGTAAGGAGCTTGAGCGTTAGCCAATGGGCAATGGGAAGTAGTGGAAGGTTTTAAACCTGGGAATATGGCTTAGAAAGTCACTCAGTAGTGTGATGAGAATGGGTGGGAGGGAAGCTGAAGCTTAGAACTTTTTGCTCACCCTGGAAGCTACTCCTTCTGTGAACACGTCAGGAATCCTCGCGGCCAAAATTTATCCCTCCCAATTTTTCCATAGAAATTGGCCTGATTGCTGACTGCCAAATGTGGGCCACTAGTTTTTCTATGCGTAAGCAGAGAATGAAGGTCCATAGTCAGAAGAATTTTGTTCTGCTTCCCAGTTTGAGGAATCTGTGGATGGGAGAATCAAAGGACAGGTCAGCACTGGGGTGGATTAAACTGACAAAACTCCTGGAAGGGGGCGCTTGGGTGGCTCAGTCAGCTAAGCATCTGCTTTGGCTCAGGTCATGATGTCAGGATCCTGGGATGGAGCCCTAGGTCAGACTTCCTGCTCAGCAGGGAGTCTGCTTCTCCCTCTGACCTTCCCAGTTTGTGTGCACTCACTCTCTCTCTCTCTCTCGCTCACTCTCTCAAATAAATAAAATCTTTAAAAAGGGGGGGGGGCTGAGTGTTTCAGTGGGTTAAGCCTCTGCCTTTGGCTCAGGTCATGATCCCAGGGTCCTGGGATTGAGTCCCGAGTTGGGCTCTCTGCTCAGCAGGGAACCTGCTTCCCCCCCACCCTATCTGTCTCTCTGCCTACTTGTGATCTCTCTCTCTCTGTCAAATAAATAAATAAAATCTTTAAAAAGAAAAAAAAAAGAAAAGCTACTGGCAAATATCAGCCCTACCACACAAGGGTAGTGGTTGACACTTCCCTGAGCCCTACTCTCCTCATTTGAAAAACACAGATCATAAAATGCTTGCCTTAGATCTCTGTGAGGATCCCATGAAATGATGTTAAGTGCCAGGCATATAGGACATACCCAGTAAATATTTACTTCCTTCTCTTTTTTCCTGTCTTTCCTTAATGCTGCCCCATCTCAGAGTAAAAGCTGGAAATCATACAGCACTAATGTAAGGCCTAATATGGATGATCTACTTCTTTCTGACCTGCTCTCTCCTATCCTCTTCCTGGCACACTCTGTTGTCCCAGCCTTGACTTCTTTGATGTTCTTCAAACACGCCACACCTGCTTCCACCTCTGGACTCCCGATAGCAGTGTGGCTTGTTTCCTCACCTCTGTCAAGTTTTTGTTTCCGTGTCATCTTCTCAACAAGACCAACCCTAACCACTCTCTCTAAAACTCCCAACTCCCCCACTCCTTCCCTTCTATGCTCTGTTATATCACCTTCTGGCAAGTTATATAATTTAATTATTTAGGCATTTTAAAATTATTATTTAACTTGATGTCTCCTCTGAGGGTCGTGTAGGCTCCACAAAGACAGGACTTTTTCTCTGTCCTATGTATTGCTGTGTCTCCAGTGCTTGCAACAGTGCCAGGCGCATACTAAGCTCTCAGTAAATGTTTGCGGAATGAAGTGCGTGATTAGCTTCCATGACCGATAACATCCAGAGTATTGGGAACTGGGAAAGCAGCTGGTATTGAAGAGTCTTGACTGCCATCCAAGGGCTCTGCTGCTCTCTCTCACAATTAGGAGTCAGAGGTTTCGGCCCTTCCCTCCTTCCTCTGTAAAATGAAGACATTGCCCTTTGTCTCACTGATTTTGGGGAAAAACCTTTAACTCTTGGAAGCTCTTATGCAGAAGCACTGGTTAGCTTGTGGTTGTACATGAAGGTGTAGAAACCAGCATTTCCTCCTTCAGCAATGCTCCTAGTTACCACCGCTGGACAACCTGAGTTGTTTCTCTCCTTTTATCTCTTCCTGTCCTGCACTTGTTGACTTTAAAAACAGTCTCTCACTGAACTGTATGTCATCATCCATGGTTCTCCAAAAGTGGCCTAAATTCAGGTCCTTGCTGGCCTCTGAGGTCGAAGGAAGTTACTATGCATCAAAGAAGCTATTCTGCAGGAAAGAATAGCCGTCCGCTGGTGAACTTGTATACTTGGATGAGGTTCATTCATTTACTTACATTCAGAGACTCCCAGTCAAATGGGAGTGACTGAAGGAAGATAAATAATTATAGCGGTGGAGGTGGGTATATGGAGAAGAAAGTGTTTATGTTGGTCAGGCTCCCACAACAGAAGTATTATAGAACAATCCCAAACTTCAGCGGCTTCCAACAACAAATATTTATTTCTTCCCATAATCTCCAGGTCCACTGGGGTGGCCTTATATACTCTGCGTGGCTCAGGTTCTGGTCCTACCTTACATCTCCTTTGCTGGGACTCAGACTAGAAAGGCACGAGCTACGTGGGGCAGGCTCTTCTTGGAGCCGGTGGCAGGAGTATAAGCAGCCAAGCCAACCCACACAAACCTATGCTTGTATCACATTTGTAGCATTCCATTGACCAAAGTCACAAATCAAGCTCAACAACAGGAAGGTAGGGATGAATAATCTGCTTACTCTCGTGGCATCATGGTTGCATGGCTATTTCAGAGAGGGAGTTAGGAGGAATAAGTGAATCTACTTTTAATTCTAGCTGAGGTAGTTAAGGAAGGCTTCCTGGAGATGGTAACTTTCATCTTTGAAGGGTGAGTATTTTTCAAGATGAACAAACAGGCACTGACTTATATAAATGTATGTACATTTTAGTACATTCTTAATATTTGAGTAGTCAGTGTGAGCTACATGCAGAGAGCCTCAGGAATACAAAACAGGTCATCAGAGTACCTGTTTTTGAAGTCTATACTTCATGGGGGTGATCGAAGAGAAATATAACACAAAAGAGAAAAGGGAATGCCATGACCAAGTACACTCTTATTTGGGGGGATAGATCAAAAGTGTGAACTCAGAAAGGAAGCTAGAATATATTTTTAGTTGTTATTTTTGGTAGAGGATGCAAGATATGTGCTGTTTGATTTTCGTTATTTCGCTTCATCTTTACAATCTGTGAGGGACATCCTACTGGCAGGCAAGTGGGAATGAGAAAACTGAGCCTCAGAGTGGGGGGGTCACTTGCTAATGTGACCGAGGGGATATTTCCCAGGGGTTCTATTTTGCCAAAGTCCTTCATAAAAAGGACTCAGTGGTACACGTACTGTTTTATTCTTAAATGAGACTGCCTAAAACTTACTGAATACTTGATTCTTAGTGTCTGCTGTCTGTGAAGCACTGAGTTTGTTAAAGCGCCCCCATCCTGGAGTAGGGGACCTCTGAAGCCCCAAATAGCTGTGAAATTCTGCACGTCACCTTCTCATTGCATATAGGTTTGAGTGGCCTCAAAGGAAATAGGATTCTTGCCCAAAGTCCTACTTAAAATTCTCACTTTGGTTGGGGGAGGTTGCCTCTCTTTCCCCCAGTTTGTTTACCCGTACCAGTAAGTGTTCTTCGTCCTCAGAAATGAAGGGAGCAATCTTGGGGAGTTGCTCTAGATCCAGCAAGGGTGAGAGGTGGGACCAGGTGAAGAATAACAGTCCGCCCTTTGTGCACATTACCTTTAGGTGATACCAGCTCATGACCTGTCATTACAGAGCCCAGATATGTTCCCGTGCAACATTCCTACTCACGGAGATGTGAGTGCTTGTGAATTTTTATTTCTAGTTTCTTACCCATGATCCACTTGACAGCTGGAATCACGTCTTCCTGGTCATACTGACCTTGAGTGTGACTTTTTAGCCTAATATCTCATGATTTTGGAGAGCGAGAACTAGCTCTTTTTTGCAGCCATTGCTTTCCCCAGTGAGTTGTCAAACATCAATAGGCATTTTGTGCACTCTCCATCTTGGCATTCTAGAATTGAGTAGAAGTGTGTTTCATGACCTGTTTTCTTAAGAAGCTGACCAAACTGGTTTTCTTGATCTCAGAGACCATCTCACTGGTCATCTTCTTTCCCCAGGCACGTTTTAAATCTTATAAAAACGAGCAATGCTTACAGAACTGTCTTGCACTGTCTCATGTTCACTGTCTCCTGATTCCCCAGGTATCACGAGATGCTCAGATGTTGCTGCTCTCCTCGAGTTGATGACCCGGATGCAGGAAGAATGAACTGAGTCTGATAATAAACTGAGTCTAAGACTGGTCCAGAGTGGGAGTGTGAGTAGGAATGCCACTGTGGGAACAAGTGACCTGGCTGGTAAGGAATGCAACGTCCTTCTGAGAGCCTCCTCTCCACGTCGTCCCACAGACCACTGCTTCCTCACTGGAAAGGGCGCGGAGGACTTTGCAATCAGGCACCTAAAATTTGGCCGAGCCAACATAAGACTTTTGCCGCAGAACTGAACAAGACATTACTTTATTTAATTTTTCTTTGCATCTTCTAATCATTGAGCAACAGGCATAGTCGTTTTGCTTTGAGAACTATAAGCCAGATTCATTGCTCTTCATTTTGTGTATGATTTTCAAAATGATTGACTTGAGCTTCCTGACAGAGGAGGAGCAAGAAGCCATCATGAAGGTGCTGCAGCGGGATGCTGCCCTGAAGAGAGTTGAAGAGGAGAGAGTCAGGTAAGGGGCTGGGAGGTCCCCTGGCATGGAGGAAGGAGGGACAGTCTGTCAGAAGATGGGACACGTTCTCTTCTCAGCCATAAGTGGAAATTCTGACTTGGAGCTTGAACTTACAGGTTTTCGGTTTTAGGTTACTCCCTGGATGGGGAGTTCTTTCCTTCTTAGTGTCTCTTAATTAATCCCTTAGGACTCCTGCCAGAAATAGTCTTTTTTTTTTTTTTTAAGATTTTATTTATTTATTTGACAGACAGAGATCACAAGTAGGCAGAGAGGCAGGCAGGGGGGTGGGGGAGCAGGCTCCCTGCTGAGCAGAGAGCCTGATATGGGGCTCGATCCCAGGACCCTGAGATCATGGCCTGAGCCGAAGGCAGAGGCTTTAACCCACTGAGCCATCCAGGTGCCCCTGAAAAATTTTTTTAATTCCTAAGATTTTTAAAAGAAAATAAATCAGGAAGTAGCTCCCATTTCTGCATACTTTGAGAAATGTTTGAATTGGTTTCAACAGCAATTGAAATTGGCTCTGAGTCACTCTTTCATCTGTGTCTCACAAGAAGGAGTGGCAGCTTCGACACATGCTTGCTGAGAGGAGCCCACATGTTCCATGTCAACATTCCCTCCACTTTCCACTCACCCACAGGGTTGGTAGAAGGAGAGTGAGAGCAGGATGCCAAAGGAGTGGGCTTGAGCCCAGGCCCTGCCATCTGTTACCTGTGTAACCTCGGGCTTTGAAGACCTTGAAAGGCTTCTGGAATGTGAGTTGGTGTATTAACTGCATAATCCCCATCCCAGGAATTATCTGAAAGGAGCATAAGCCATATTCCTATTTCCTGGGACACAGGGCCATGAGTAATGGATCTATTGGCATCATTTCCCATATTTTGACCCTAATCAAACATGCTGAAATTCACTCTAAGCTCTTCAGAGCATCTATTTATGGCTAATAATAGCTCGTAGAGACAGTGCTTAACAAACTAATGATTCACAAATGACAGCAATGAACAGATTGCAAAGGGCATTTTTCTGAGCTCAAACACACTTGTGCAGTTGGTAGGGGCTCAGGGTGGGATATAATTATGCCTCCTTGATGTGTGAGGAAGTTGACTTTGAGACAGGTCAGGTGACTTGCTCAAGCTCATACAACCCATAGGTGTCAGGATTGAGAGTTACATTCTGGTCTTCAGGTCCTCATGCACTAACTCTGCCACTTTTTTTCTGAGAAAACAGTAGCAGACCGGCCATCCTGGCACCTGGCCATGGAGAACGGGGCGGCTGCTTGGTATGAGGTAGGACGCTGAACTGTGATGGTGACAGGTGCTGGAGAGCCTGAGAATGGGACTCTTTACTAGTCATGCACCTCCCTACAAGCTGCCTGTAGTCCTCTATACACCGGGATATGGGGGGGGCGCGCGGCTATTCTCCATTTTTAGCAGGTGTGGTATCTTGAGTATTTTTATCCATGAGGGGCAAAATTTACCCTAATCCTCCCTCAGAACCTTTTGGTAACACTGATCCTTTACCGAAATACAGTTTATAAAGCCCTTTCACGAATGATGTCCTACGTTTCCTCACAACCGTGCTGAGAGTTGGTGAGGCAGGACTGTTACACCCATTTTAAAAAATAAGGAGTGAGGACAACACAGAGACAATACTAGCTGATTCTTAAATCATGATGGGAATTCCTTTATCCTCTCAGGAGACAAGACAGGGAGACTTGGAAAGAAAGTGGTGGAGCAAAGATGGCCCTGGGCCCCTCTTCCTATGACGTCAGGATGTGCGGACTGTAACTACTGGGTTCCTGAATTCCTTTGATTCCTCCAGTGATCAGTTGTCATGTGTGGTCTGCAACTCTGTGTCCCTCTGGGTTAGGGAGAGAGCTTTGTCTTCCCCCTCTTTTTTTTTTTTTTTTTTTTCACATAAGGAAGCATTTATTTGAGGTTTAACATGAAATCATACAAATAAAATTTGTATAAACACAAATCCACATCGAGTCATAACACAGATAGCAAAAGACAAAGTAAAAACAAAGAAAACTAATTGGCGGCTATATACAGTTGGACACAGTTGTGTCTTGTACACTAGAAAGTCTTTTACAAAATAATCATCTTAGATCAACAGAAGGCCAATCTTCAATGTCGTCCTGCAAGATGGGTTAACTTTAGCAATTTCCTCCTGTTTTCTCCAATGTCCTCCTTTAGTATGGCTGGTAATTGTTTTGGTGATTGCCACCCCCTCGAGATGCCTTGCTGTAAGTGCTCTGTTGGCCACTGTAGTCTGCATATCCCTGTCCATATCCATAGTTCCCATAGTTATACCCAGTATAATCATAGCCGCCATAGCCACTATAGTTTTGATCACCACCATAGGCACTATTGTAATTTCCATATCCTAGATCATAATAGTTATTAAATCCTTGGTTCCAGTTTTGGCCCTGACCTCGTCCACGACCCCTAGTGCCACCTCGTCCACCAACTGCAGCACCTCCTCCTCCTTTTTGTTGCTGCTGTTGCTGCCTGTATACCTCTTTGGGTTGTGCAACTTTGATTTCACACTTCCCAGAACCGATTTGATGATATCTGCTTTCTAATAATTTCTTTACTGGCTCTTCATCTGTATATGTGGTAAAACAAAATCCTCTTCTTTCATTTGTTTTTGTATCCATGGGAAGTTCAATATTTTCAATCTCTCCAAAGGCTCCAAAATATTCTTTAATTTGTTCTTCCGAAGTATCTGGGCTCAATCCACCCACAAACACCTTTTTGGGCGGTTCTTTCCCTTTTAAAGCTTTGGCCCTTTTGGGGTCTATCAATTTGCCATCCAGTTTGTGTTCCTTCAGTTCCAGCACCTTGTCGACACTAGCCGCGTCTTTGAAAAGCACGAATCCGAATCCTCTCGATCTTCTGGTCACCGGGTCCGTCTTAATCGTGCAGCCCACCACTTCCCCAAACCGGGACAGATACTCGGTCAGATCTTTCTTGCTCGTATCCCAGCTTAAGCCTCCAATAAACATTTTCCCGTCATCCTGCTGGTTCTTGCTCGCGTTGATCTTGGATCCCTCTGCGAACTCCTGTATGTTGCTGTACTCGTTCATGTCCTCCATGGCGGCGGAGCTGTCGGGGGCGGGCGGGGGGTGCTGGCGCGCAGTCCGGGTCGCGGCGGCAGCGGCGGCCCAGCGTTGTATGGAGCTGGATTTAAAATGGCGGTGGAAGAGGTGTCTTCCCCCTCTTTTAAATGCACTTAGCCCTAGGGACTGCAGGCTCCTGAGTCTTCCCTGGAGTTGTGTGTTTGAGTGGAGGTGTTTTATAGGCATCTGCGTGGCTGATAGAAAAATCCTCCAGAAATGCCAAATTCTGGCAGGAACTTTGTAAGGGGTGTAAGCATATAGCCTCTGGTACCAGCTGTCAGCAGCCCCAGTGACAGGGAGTCCCTTAGTTAAAGCGGTGGGTGGGTTTGCAGATTCCCCTTCTGTTCACTGTTTCTCAGGGTGCCCCAGCTGCTGCTGCTGCCTTTTTTTTTTTTTTTTTTTTTTTAGGATTATTTATTTATTTATTTATTTGAGAGAGAGTGAGAGAGCATGAGAGCGGAGCGGACTCGATCCTAGGACTCCAGGATCATGACCTGAGCCGAAGGCAGTCACTTAACCAACTGAGCCACCTAGGTGCCCCACAGCTGATGCTTCTGTAAACTGATAGCGAGAAGTCTTGGGATGGCAAAAAAAAAAAAAAAATCAAGTGTGAGTCAAGCCCTGTGTACTACCACCACGCTGGGGAAGGCATCAAGCACCTGATGTAGACTCAGCCACAGATAGGTTTAGGACTCTGGTCCTGGGGAGGAGTGATGGTGCGTGGTGAATGGGGAATGGGGCAGCTGGTGAGTGTGAAGCCCATAGCGGGTGGACACAAAGAGGTGTAGCCTGTGGCCTGGCCTGCTTCACATAAAGAGGATGGCGCTCTGACCCCTCTTTGATTTAGGACTGAAGGGACTTGTGGTTATGGGTCTGAGGCTTTCTGCCCCTAGGCTGGTGGAACTGGATCTCTGGTCTTTGAAAATACTGTTCCGTAGGCTTTTGCTTGCAGCCCCTTTGCCAGCCTCTGGCTGTTGTCTTTGACTATGGATTAGCTTTCCCTATAGCCTGACAGCTCTGGAAAGATTTTTTGGTCCCTATCAGTGATTTTACAGAGGAAGAAGGTAAAGTCCAGAGAGGGAAAGTGACTAGCCCAGGGCCAAATAATCCCTGCCAGAGCCGTGGTAAGACAAAGCTCTCATTCCGGTGCTATTCCCTCCACCCCATGCTGCTATTACTGCCCTTTGCAGTTTGGGAAGCTGCAAGCTGTCTTTGTTAATCATTTGTTAATTTGTGAAGCACTGTCTAGGAGGTATTATTAGTAGCCATAATCAGACACTCCAGGGTGCTTGAAGTGAATCTCAGTGGGTTCACAAAGCATCATGTTCAGTTCGGGTCAAAATCATTGGTATTCTTTCTTCACAAGATTAGGGAAGAAGTCCCCTGCTTAACCTTGGAGTCAAAAGTGACATGAGTCTGAATCCTCTCCTAGCCACTGATCAATTGTGGTTCACTGGACAAATAACTTAACCTCTCTGAGCCTTAACCCAGAGACTGAGAATGACCGTTAACACCAAACCCAAAGGATTAGAGTGAGGATGAAGTAAGATAATTCTTTATCTTAGCATGTAAGAAGTGATAGACATATTTCCATTCCCTTATTCCCCACTTCACCTCTGCTTTTAAAAAAGGGCAGAATTCTATGCTTGATAATCTGACTTCTTAGGAGGAAATTACTCCCCAAACTCTCCATTATTTAATGCAGTGAAGTTTAATCGAGCATCTACTAAGTACAGGGAACTTCTCTGGACAATGATATGAAGAGAATTCTATGGTAATTAAAATATGGTTCCTGCCCTCAAGGAAACTGACCTTTATCAATAAATTATTCATTATCAATAAATTATTTATTATATATTTATATATAGTATATAAATATTATCAACAAGTTATTTATTATCAATAAGTTGATAATCCACTTTGCACATTTAAAATCTCAGCTTTGTTTCCCTAACACGATTTTACAGTTTCCCAATACTTCTCCCTTGATGGTGTGTGGTTTTAGAAACACAAATCATAATTCTGATATTGGCCTAAGCAAAACATCATTAGAAAGGCAAACCTGCCACTATAAATCAGTCTGATCTTTCGAATGCTAATTTTTTATGGACTGTGGAGTATGATTCTCCTGCAGCTCTGAAAGGATCTCACTAATGCAGTGAAGCACTATTGCCCACTAAGACCAGGTGCTGCCTCCCAGTGCTTTTCGGCCCGGCTCTAGGTGAGATTTCACGTTCACGCTGAAATCTGTTTGCCTTTCCTGACATATCCAGGGCTTCCAGTTGTTCACAACCATGCTCATCTGAGACATTGTGCAGATGACTTCATCTCTGTGTTACCTCCGGTCTGATTTCATGAATGAGAAAGAGGAGTGTCACCCAGGGGAAGTAAACCATTCGGTTCCCAAATCATTCTACCTGTTTGTGGTAGAACGTGGACTCAACCCAAGGGAACAGCCACTGTGGTGTCTCAAGAGGCAGCTGGAAGATACCCGTCCCAGGTCACGGCCACCCCACAGTTGTGTTTCCCGCTGCATCTCTGGGCACACTCTTTACCATGCATGGATATTCAGCTCACTCCCTAACTGCTGGAGACATTCCACAGACCAGCTGTGAGGCAGATATTGGGTTAGATTCTTTCTCTCTTCCTACCGCTTCTTCTTTTTAAGAAACACCATACTGCATACACATATGTAATTTTAGTCTTTTATGGTTTGAAAATGAGACACTCTAAAGGTGGTGTTTCCTGTGCTTGGCGTCATACTGTCAGCAGGATATCCCAGCACCACGCCTCCCAGCCCCGTGCACACAGAGCCACATCGCCAGGACGGGCATTCTTACCATAGATAGCATCTCAACTATGACCACATCTTATAATTCTTAGCTGTTCCCCTAAGACCTAGTTTTTTATTTTTATTTTTTTCCTAAGTAAAGGCAGTTGGCATTGAAGAACTGCTTCCCAGGACCTCTGGGTCCTGGGTAGAGGAACCAACATTTGTCGAGAAACCATATTGTATACAGAGCTCCACATGCATTTGCCCCTTTCATCTGCATAGCAGTAGTAGCTGAACCTGCTTAACACTGAGGAAGTGAGGTAGAAGAGGTCAAGCTCCCTGCATGATTGAAGCCTTGTGCCTGTAACACACTGTAACGCCTGTGCTTTCCACTTGCTGTGCTGCCTCTCAGCAGATGGTAGGGATTTACGATGTGTCCACAACACAAGGGACACATGTGTCCTCCCATCTTCCACTGTGAGGAACATATGCAATTTATTTCATTCTCACATGTGTTGGTTTTCAGATTCTCTTTCAAAGGTTAATTCCTTTGTAGAGTGAAGTGTGATGGTCATCTTCGACACCAACATCATGTTTGGCTCACTCAGGATGGAGTAGCAGAAACAGCCTTGACCAGGAGCCTGCACGGCTTTTGGTCCTGGCTCTGTGTGACTTTGGGCAAACCTCCTAACTTCTTTGGCCCCAGAGTACTTTCAATTCACACAGTGTAACCATCTAATCTAGAATATACTGAGGGGTTTAAAAAAAAATAAAAATAAAAAAGGCTGGGGAATGGGCCAGTTAGCCTCTCTGGACAGCCTGCTGGTTCTTATCTAGTTGACGAGATGACATCAACCAGATAGGCCTTTGCCAAATCATGATGAGTAGCTGAAAGCTGGGGTGTGTTGTGCAAATAAAAAGGGGGGAAAAGAGGATAGGCTGAGGGAAAACTGTTGAGGCCAGCAGGAGGGTGTCCCTGCTTTTCTGGCTTTCCTCTGGAAGTGTTCACACTCTCTCTCTGCAACACAGGAATGGAGACAGGCATTGGGCTGACTAAAATGTTGAATTTTTTTAAAAAGATTTTATTTATTTATTTGACAGAGATTATGAGTAGGCAGGGAGGTAGGCAGAGAGAGAGGAGGAAGCAGGCTCCCCGCCAAGCAGAAAGCCTGATGTGGGGCTTGATCCCAGGACCCTGGGATCATGACCCAAGCTGAAGGCAGAGGCCTTAACCCACTGAGCCACCCAGGCTCCCCTGAAATGTTGAATTTTTTATGCACAATTCTGAGAATATGGCTGGTATTAGTGGGGATTAATGAACTGTGAGCTATGAACTATAAAGGGGATTCATGAACTAATGAACAAATGAACAGATACGGCCTTTAGCATAAGGAGGAGACAAGATGGCTGTCTTTGACAATTGACTAAATTATTCATATGTGATGGTGAGATTGTGGGTATTGAATGAGATGATGCATGTTAGGTGACTTGCACAAGGCTAGTACAAAACATGCTTTGTGTGTATTAGCCAAAAAGAATGGAAGTGTGTCCTGCCTGGAGGGCCAGCAGGACCCTGTCCTGTCTGGGCTGAGGGCTCTTCGCCTAGCTTCACTTAAGCCCACCAGCCTGTGGGTGTTAAGTGGACTCTTCTCCAGCCTCAGCTCTCTCCTATGCTCCGTGTGCCTATGTGCATAGGATGATAAGGGATGAAAACTGGGATCTTAAGAAACACCTTTTTCTCACTTCAACTAAATGGTATAAGAATTAGAGAAACAAATGCCATTTTTTATTGGTAAAATTAGAGTTGATGAAAAATGAGACATCAACCCGGGCTGATGGAGAAGATTGTAAGAACACCATCTAGATGGTGGGATTTTTTTTTTTTATGATCCTATATCTTTATAAAACCTGGGTTTTAATGTCACACATACATATTCATCTATGAAATATTCCAAATGACTAAGATAAAAAAAGAAATTGATTGATTAAACCTAGCAGGGATTATCATGTGAGGAAAGACATAAATGGCACTTAGTGAATTGGAGTAGTTTCTTATTCTTTTGCCACTTCAGTGATAAGTTAGAAACCCCCTCCGAATTCCTAATGGTTCCCAGCCTTCCAAGGGACTGCGTGTTTCTGCGGGCCTGTCTCAGCCAGCATGTGCTCACGGTGCACTGAGAGCTTAGCATGGTCAGGGCTTCCAGACAGTTGTTTGGGGAGGAGCAGGTCCAGAGTAGCACAGGGGCACCTACAAAATGCCTCTCAGCCAAAACCCAAAATAAGTAAATAAACAGCCTGAAGAGGAATTGAGAGCTGTTAGGTTAGGAAGGTTTGTGGTTTCTTTCAACAAGAGGATGGCTGATGCTCGATTTCATGTTCGTGCCTATTCTTCCGAGAGTGAGGTGCCCTGCCTCGTCCGGAGAAGTCACTGCCATTGTGACGGGTATGGTTCACTTAACCCCAGCAGTGGCAGGATCACTCTTATCTCTTGCCTGACTCAGACTGGGGTGGCCATGGAGCATTTATGTGTTCTTTAATTTACCCACTTGCCAAACAATTGTTGGGTATCAGCTCTGCGCCAGGCTCGGTGCTGGGTGCTGGCCCGACAAAGGTGATTAAGACGTAGTCCTCACCTTCAGGGAATTTGCAGAGTTGACAGATTAGTGGGTGAGACAGATGTGCAAATAGATCATTGGAATATGGTGTGGTCAGTGCTGGGAGTAAATGGGGAAGGGCAAGCCGTTGCCCTGTGCCTTGGCAGTCAGGGAAGGTTTCCCCCTGGCGGTGGCATATGAACTGGGTCTGAAGCAATGTGCTGTCCAGTGAAGTGAGGACAGAGATCCTGAGAGACTTCAGGATATAGTGGCCTCCTACCAAGATGGAGACACTGCTAGGGGCTTTTAGGTAAACACCTATTTAATCACCTCAGAAGTCCTGTCAAGTAGGTCATATTTCCCCCTGTCTTTACAAAGAACTGAAGCTTCGAGAGGTGCACTAACCTGCCCAGGTAGCATATAGGAAGGACCTGTTTGGGAGAGTCTAAAGCTCATAGTCTTTCTGCCAGGCCTTTCTGTTTCTAATGTTTAGGGAGGTCAGAAAGAGCAATTTGGAGAATAGTAAGAAGTCTAGAGTACTGGCAAGTAGAGTCTGAGGGTAAGTGCTGGAAAATGAACCTGAAAAGACAGCCTGAAGCCAGGCGGTCAGGGGCCTCATATGAAATGCATTCACTCCACGAGTACTAAATAAAATCCCACTATTTTCCAGAGACTACAAGCAAAGATATATGGAGTACAGGCTGTGCTGCTGGGGCTCATTTTCTAATCAGGGAACATGGGAAGGACTTCTCTCTTCTGGAACTGAACTCAAACTTGGTCCTTTGGTTGGAGAAGGCAAAAGCTCCATCAGCAGCCCATAGGGGATTGTTTGCCCCATGGAAAGCCATAGGCAATTAGAAACCATTAGAAATGTTTAGTAATAACCAGGACCTCTCTGGTGATTCCAAATCATGAAGTGATGACTCTCTTTGTCAGGGTTTGGGGATGACAATGTGTCCAAGTGTTGTGATTGGGTGTGTTTGGAATGGAGTCACTTCTACCCAGGTAACTGGGAGAGGAGAGAAGGTTCCAGCAGAGAGTTGAACTCTGGGTAAAAAGACACTCCTCAGGCACACTTAGGAGAGAGGAAATGTACTTGCTAGAATCTCTTCGTTTGCCCCACTCCCAGGTATGTCAGTGTGCAGTGCTCACACACGGCCCTGATGTCACCTTGGTGTGGCCATAAAACATGTTCTCTGGCTAAGACACATAGATTTGCTACTTTAGGAAGGGTGCATATTAGCTTGAACGACAATCATGAAACCTTCTTGGACTTCATAGTATAGTACCTTCCAGAAGTTCAAAGTCAGCTTAAGGCTTTTATACCCCTTTATTTTATGACTATGTTCTAGAGTTTGTGATTCTCATTTTATTGAGATGGATGGAGAGATGTGGAGTTTAAAAGACTTGTCAAGTAGAGGGCTGGCTGAGAAGATTGCAGAGTAGGAGGACCTTAAGCCTGCCTCTTCCCAAGGATACAAGTAGATAACACTCCCATCTGAAGACTGGCAGAACAAATTCCACAACTAAACGGTGATGAGGCCAGCTCAAAGAAGGTAGAAAGGGCCAAAACCTGGTCTCAGAGTGAAGTGGACTGGGTCCATCTGCAGTACAGAGGGAGCGGGTGGCACAGAAAAGGGTGAAAAACAGACTTTCACACTGGAGAACCCACAAACTGGAGGATGAATCCCCATAATATTTGCCTTTGAAAGTGAGAGGAGCTGAATTTGTGAGTTCTTCAAGTCAGTGGGATTTAAAGCCTGGAATGTTAGAAATCAGGGGCTTCGCTTGGGGGAGAGCCTGGAGGGCATTAGGAAGCCGAGGCCCCAGCATTAAAGAAACAGCACAAACAGCTAAAACATACAGCTAGAACCAGCAGTTTGAAAAATACCGAAGGAAGACAAGAGGGAGTGATTTGCTCATCTCAGAGCGTGGCTTGTGGCTCCAAGAGACAAGAATCCTGGGGCAACCCCTCCAGGAACAAAGGAGCTGGCAGGTGCCATTTACCTCCTCTGCTCCCCAGCATAAACAACAGCCACCTGCAGGAACCAGCCTGGCTCTGACACTTGTTTACCTAACTTGTTTAAACCAAGACACACCACCCTGCACTTTGCTGGATCCTCCCTTTTCAGTCACACTTGCCGTGGTTTCAGCACTCTGGGCCCCTCCCCAGGAAGACCAGTGCAAATCTGGCCAACAATACATCTCCTCACCCAGGCATTGTGTGGGACATCTTTTCCAGCTACAGAGGGGGCAGGTCTCATTATGCAAACAGACAACCACACACTTTGTTAAAATGTGCCCCACTCCTGCTGGGGACCAAACACTGCCCATGATAGGCAAAGAGAGCCTCTGCAGACAACTGGACTAAAGGAAAAAGAGGTCAAGACTCAATAGCAGAGGATACCAACACACCTAGGAAACATTCCCTTTGCCAGGCCCTGGGGAATAGGACATGCAGTGCGGGTCAGACAGGATCTCTTCTTTATAAGGCTACTATTATTAAGAGCAAGAGACATAGGGGCGCCTGGGTAGCTCAGTGGGTTAAGTCGCTGCCTTTGGCTCATCCTGGGATCGAGCCCCACATCTGGCTCTTTGCTCAGCGGGGAGCCTGCTTCCTCCTCTCTCTCTGCCTGCCTCTGATCTCTGTCAAATAAATAAATAAAATCTTTAAAAAAAAAAAAGAGCAAGAGAAGTAGCTGACATATCTAACACAGAAACAGACACAGAAAATCAGTCAAAACGAAGCAGAGAGATATCTTTCAAATGAAAGAAGAGGACCAAACCATAGCAAGAGATGAGTGTGAAATGGGTAAAAGTAATATGCCTGATAGAGAATTTAAATTAATTATTATAAAGATATTTACTGGAGAAAAAGAGCGGGGGACATCAGTGAAACTCTTAACAGAGAGCTAAAGAATCAGATCGAGAACACAATAAATGAAATTAAAAATACATTTGATGGAATAAATAACATGCTAGATGAAGCAGAGGAATAAATTAATGACCCGTAGACAGAGTAATGGTAAGTCACCAAGCAGAGCAAAGGAGACGAGAGAAAATTATGCAAATCGAGAACAATCTTAGGGACCTCAATGATTCCATGAACTATAATAACATTCACATGGTAAGGATCTCAGAAGAAGAAGACAGAGAGAAGGAGGCAGAAAATTTATTTGAAGAAATATCTGAAACTTCCCTAATCTGGTGAAGGAAAGAGAGATCCAGGTCTGGGAGGCACAGAAATCCCCCCAAAATTTCAACTCAAGGAGGTCCACACCAAGGCACATAGTAATTAAAATGGCAAAAAAATAGCTATTAAAAATGTTAAAAACAGAGAAAAGATGACAGACAGTTACATACAAGGGGAAATCCCATAAAGCTGTCAGTGGATTTTTCAGCAGAAACTTTGCAGGCCAGAAGAGAGAGGCAGGATGTATTCAAAGTGCTGAAAGGGAAAAATCTGCAGCCAAGAATACTCTATCAAGCAAGGCTGGCATTCAGAATAGAAGGAGAGATAAAGAGTTTCTTAGACCAAGAAACTAAAGGGGTTCATGATCATTAAACCAGCCCTGTGAGAAATATTAAAGGGGGCTCTTTGGAAAGGAAGGACCATAAGTGAGAGTATGAAAAGTAAAAACAACACAAAAGTGGTAAAAATAAATATTTCTTTAAAAATTAGACAAAGGATTCATAAAAGGATGTAAAACATAATACCATATACCTAAAACATGGCAGAGAGAGGCGCAAAGAATGGGCTTAAGCTTAAGTGCGTATCAACTTCATATAGATTGCTGTATGAAGAAGATGTATACAAAACAGTAACCACAAATCAAAAACCAGTAATAGATATACAAGAAATAAAGAGAGAAGAATCCAAATATATCACCAAGGAAAGCAACAAGCCATGAGAGAGAACAAGAGAAGAAAAATCAGACAAAGTCTGTAGAAACAACCACAAAACCCCTAACAAAATGGCAATAGATACATATATATCAATAATTACTCTGAATATAAATGAACACCCAACAAAACACAGGGTGACAGAATGGATAGAAAAACAAGATCCATCTGTATGCTACCTACTGGTGACTTGTTTCCGACTGAAACCATAAGAAAAAAAAAAATCTGGAAAGAGCAGAAATACATGAAGGTTAAATAACATGCTACTAAAAAAATAATAATAATACTAACAAATAACATATGACTAAAGAATGAATGGGTCAACCAAGAAATCAAAGAAGAAATAAAAAATAACATGGAGACAAATGAGAATGAAAACACAATAGTCTAAAATCTTTGGGATGCAACAAAAATGGGAGTAAGAGGAAAGTTTATAGCAAAACAGGCCTACCTCCAGAAGCAAAAAAAAAAAAAAAAAAAAATCTCAAACAACCTAACTTTATACCAAAAGGGGCTAGAAAAAGAACAAATAAAACACAAACACACCAAATGGAAGGAAATAATAAAGACTAGAGCAGAAACAAATGACATAGAAACTAAAAACAACAACAACAACAACAACAAAAACAAAAAACTTTTTGATTTTTAAAAAGTGTTAGCCTTCCATCAAAGAGGAATATAAGTATTTCTTGGTCTTCTAGGAGATGTGTGATGTCTTCTAAAATATTGAGAGCTTTATTTGCGTGTTTACAGATTTCTTAATGCACTGTCTCAGTGAACTCATTTATTTACTGTAGAACAGATCAATGAAACCAGGTGGTTTTAGTTCTTTGAAAAGATTAAAACAAAATTGATAAACCTCTAGCCAGACTTTAAAAAAAAAAAAAAAAAAAAGTACCCAAAGAAACAAAATCACTAATGAAAAAGGAGAAATAACAATCAACACAACAGAAGTACAAACAAATGTAAAAGAATATTATGAAAACTTGGGGTGCCTGGGTGGCTCAGTTAGTTAAGCATTTGACTCTTGATTTCGGCTCAGGTCATGATCTCAGATTTGTATGGTTGAGCCAGGAGTTGGGCTTCACGCTGGGCCTGGAACCTGCTTAAGATTCTCTCTCTCCCTTTCCGCCATCCTCTGCTTGCTCATTCTCTTTCTCTCCCTCAAACAACAACAACAAAAAGAGTATTATGAAAACCTATATGACAATGAATTGGATAACTTAGAAGAAATGGATAAATTCCTAGAAACATATAACCAACCAAAACTAAAGCAGGAAGAAATAGAAAAGAGACCAATTACCAGCAGCAGAATTGAATCAGTAATAAAAAAGCTCCCAGCAAAGAGGAGTCCAGGACCAGATGGCTTCACAAGTGAATTCTACCAAACATTCAAAGAAGAGTTAGAGCCGATTCTTTTCAAACTATTCCAAAAAATAGAAGAGGAAGGGAAATTTCTAAATGTATTCTTGAGGCCAGTATCACCCTCTTATCAAAGCCAGATAAGAACACCACAAAAAGTGGTGCCCAGAAGGCTCAGTCTGTTAAGCAGCTGCCATCTGCTCAGGTCATGATCTCAGGGTCCTGGGATTGAGCCCCACATTGGGCTGCCAGCTCAGTGGGGAGTCTGCTTCTCCCTCTGCCTCTGCCCCCTACTTTTTCCTCTCTTTCTGTCTCTCAAATAAATAAAATCTTTTAAAAAAATCAGAACACCACAAAAAAGAGAACTACAGGCCGATATTTCTCATTAATATAAGTGCAAAAATCCCCAACAAAACAGTAACAAACAAAATGCAACAATACGGGATGCCTGGGTGGCTCAGTGGGTTAAGCTGCTGCCTTCGGCTCAGGTCATGTTCCCAGGGTCCTGGGATCGAGTCCCGCTTTGGGCTCCTTGCTCAGCGGGGAGCCTGCCTCTCTCTCCGCCTCTGCCTGCCTTTCTGCTTGCTTGTGTGCTTTCTCTCTCTCTCTCTTTCTGACAAATATATAAATAAAATCGTTTAAAAAAAAGCAATAATACATTAAAAAATCATGCACCATAATCAAACGGAATTTTTCCTGGGATACAAGCATGATTCACTATTCACAAAACAATCAATGTGATATGTCACACCAATAAGAAGAAAGGATAAAAACCATATAATTTCAATAGATGCAGGAAAAGCACTGGACAAAGTATAATATCCATTCATGATTAAAACTTACTGTAATGTAGGTCTAGAGGGAACATACCTCAACATAATAAAGATCTTATATGAAAAACCCACATCCAACATCAGACTCAATGGTGAAAACCTGAGAACTTTTCCCCTAAGGTCAGGAACAAGACAAGCATGTCCATTATCAGCATTTGTTATTTAACATAATACTGGAAGTCCTAACCACAGCAATTAGACAACATAAAGGCATCCACATTGTTAAGGAAGAAGTAAAACTCTCACTAATTGCAAATGACATGATACTGTATATACGAAACTGCTAGAATTGATAAATGAATTCAGTGGAGTCACAGGATACTAAATCAATGTACAGAAATCTGTTGCTTTCCTATACACTAATGATGAAGAAGCAGAAAGAGAAACTAAGAAAACAATCCCATTTACAACTAAACCCAAATCAATAAAATATCTAGGAATAAACTTAACCAAACAGGTGAAAGACCTGTACTCTGAAAATTATAAAACACTGATGAAAGAAATTCAAGATAATTCAAAGAAATAGAAAGACATGCTGTGCTCATGCGTTGGAAGAATAAAGATTGTTAAAATGTCTATACTACTCAAAACAATCTACATATTTAATGTAATACCTATCAAAATACAACAGTATTTTTCACAGAACTAAAACAAACAATCCTAAAATTTGTATGGAACCACAAATGACCACAACTAGCCAAAGCAGCCTTGGGGAAAAAAACAAAAACAAATAAAACAGAACTGGAGGTATCACGAATTCCAGATTTCAAGTTATATTACAAAGCAGTAATAATTTAAACAGTATGATACTGTCATAAAAATAGACACATAGATCAGTAGAATAGAACAGAAATCTAAAAACAAACCCACAGTTTGCTCAATTAATCTTCAACAAAGGAGGAATGAATATCCAATGGGAAAAAGACTTTTCAGCAAATTGTGTTGTGAAAACTAGACAACCACATGCAAAGTAATGAAACTGGACCACTTCTTACACCATACACAAAAATAAACTCAAAATGGATTAAAAGGTCTAAATGTGAGACATGGAATCATAAAAATCCTTGAAGAGAGCACAGGTGGTAATACCTCTGATACTGGCCATAGCAGCATTTTTCTAGGTATGTCTCCGGAGGAAAAGAAATAAAAGCAAAAATAAACTGTTGGGACTACATTAAAAGAAAAAGAAAAAAGTTTCTGCACAGTGAAGGAAACAATGAAACTAAAAGGCAACCTATGAAATGAGAGAAGATATTTGCAAATGACATAAATGGTTAGTATCCAAAATATATAAAGAACTGATACAACTCAGCACCTCAAAAAATAAACAAAAAAATGGGCAGAAGACATGATTTAAATTTAAAAATGGGCAGAAGACATGAACAGACATTTCTCCAAAGAAGACATACAGAAGGGCATCAGATGCATGAAAAGATGCTCAACATCATTCATCATCAGGGAAATGCAAATCAAAACTACAATGAGATATCACCTCACACCTGTCAGAATGGTGAAAATTGAAACACAAGAAACATCAAGTATTGGTGAGGATGTGGAGAAAAAGGAATCCTCTTGCACTGTTGGTGGGAATGCAATTGGAACAGCCTCTGTGGAAAACAGTATGGCGCTTCCTCAAAAAATGAAAAATAGAACTACCCTACAACCCAGTAATTGCTTTACTAAGTATTTACCCAAAAAGTACAAAGCACTCAGTCAAAAGGATACATGCATCCCTATGTTTGTTACAGTGTTATTTACAATAGCCAAGCTCCGGAAGGAGTCAGGTATCCATTGGTAGATGAATGGATAGAGAAGAAGTAGTAAATATATACAATGGAATATTATTCAGCCATAAAAAGAATGAAATATTGCCATTTACAACAGCAGGTATAGAGCTAGAGAATATAATACTGAACAGATTAAGTCAGAGAAAAAAATGCCATATGATCTCACCCACATGTGGAATATCTATACAAAAGAAATGAGCAAAGAAAAAAAAGAGATAGAGAAAAAAAAAAAAAAAAAAAGAAAGAAACCAAGACACAGACTCTTAACTACAGAGAACAAATTGGTGGTTACCAGAGGGGATGTGGGAGGGATGGGGAAATTAGGGGATGTGGATTAAAGAGTACACTTATCATGACGGGGAGAAAAACAACAAAAATAATGACAACACTTGTCAAGTAGAACACTTTTTTTTTTTTAAAGCAAGTGTAAATTAAGGAGATTTAAGGATATATTTGTTGGTCCTACAGGTGTTAGCTTTTCAGTGAGCATGAATGATTGTGGAAACCTTGAAAGCAAGTAATTGCACAATCGGAATTTGCCTCTGCCTCTATACCTCCCATCCCCCTACTTCCATAAATTTGATCTTGCCTGCCTCTAGCCTATTTTTCAGTATTCATTTACCTGGCATTAAGAATCAGGGACATCATTCACCATCCCACCCCCGCCTCCTTCTCCCTCCCACTTCCCCTACCACCATCCCCCCTCCCACCAGCATGTCTCTGATATACTCATTTCACTAAAACGGAAAGGATTGATAAACTGATAACTCCTCCACCAGGTATTCATTGGGTATTAGGTGCCAGGCATTGGCAAAGGGCAGTTTTGCGTGCATTAGCTAATTTAATCCTCAAAGCAATCCCATGAAGTAAATCAGTATGATGAACCTCTTTTTATAGATACAGGGACGAAGGCTTAGAGACACTTAATATACCATCTTTCTCTCGGGTATTTGCATTTAAACAGTAGACACAGAAGACTGCAGCCAAAAAGTGAACTGGAAAATTCCAAGCATCATGTGGAGGTCATGGGTGAATTCTTTGATTTTTAAAAAGTGTTAGCCTTCCATCTAAGAGGAATATAAATATTTCTTGGTCTTCTAGGAGATGTGTGATGTCTTCTAAAATATTGAGAGCTTTATTTGCGTGTTTACAGATTTCTTAATGCACTGTCTCAGTGAACTCATTTATTTACTGTAGGCTCTCAGCAAAGTAAAGCTCTTTTCCTTTTGTAGACATTTGCCTGAAAAAATTAAGGATGACCAAGAGTTGAAGAACATGAGTGGCCAATGGTTTTATGAAGCCAAGGCAAAAAGGCACAGAGACAGAATTCATGGTGCAGATATCATCAGAGCATCCATGAGAAAGAAGAAACCTCAGGTAGCAGGTGAGTTGATTTGGCTAGGACATTTTGAGCCAGCATTTGTTTGGGAAGTCATTGTCAGGAGTTGGGAAGGGTGTTAGAATCATTACTGAAATCTGCTGAGGGAAGTCATTTAGGGGTATGCTTTGCATATGATTAGTCCTCCAGCTCAATACCTTCTTGCCCTGGATTCAGATGGATGAAGGCAGGGCCAAGGGACTCAGGGTAATATAGAAAAACATCGGAAGTCCTTTAGACACTGTGTTGAGTTGTAGTGGTATAGACAGTTGGGTTTATAAGGCATTCCTTTGCTTTTAACTCTGAAGATTTAGAACCATTTCCTCTGAGTAGGATGACAGGAAGAGATTAGCTTCCCTTTCAACAACTTTGACATCTGGTACATCTTTAATCAGCCAAGTGTATCATTTAAGGGACTGTAAAGACAGTATTTTGAGAGCTTCTTTAGAGTTCTGCTGGGTTTTTTAGATAGGTATGGTTTGCCCTCTCTTTTACTCTGAGCTAGGCTGTCTCAACTTCTGTCCCTGGGAAGAGCCCCTGTTTATATCTAGTCTGTACCCAATGAGGAAAATAGCTGTCACCTTTTGAACATTTGATACATGATAGGAATTTGCTCTCTATTATTTGTTAACTATAGCAGCTATCTTAAAAAGTAGGTAGCATTGCTCGCATCCCTCTTCATTTTCAAGACCATTCAGGCCTTCAGAAATCTCAGGAGGTAAAGGTTAGTATTGTGGATTCTATTATGTGACAGAAGAAAGTAGACTTCTGGGTAAAGAGACCTGTGGGGAATACCAACCTGGAATGTGAATATTTGGGAGTCGGGAGCCCTCGTATTGCTTCATCTTAACATCAATGTAAAAGCATTCCCGGCACTTACAAGCACTGGGGTCAAAAGCAAGTTTCCTGAGCCTCAGTTTCCAAATCTGTAAACTTGGAAAATAGCAACTTCCTCACAAGGTAGTGCAGGCACAAGAAAATGCTGTGCCTGGCACTTAGCATAATTACTTAATGCTGATTATTTGAAAGGTGCTGGTAAAGAGTCCTGGATGTTCAGAGGCAAAAAGAAGTCACTTCCTGAAGAGGGAGCATGGAGGTTTTATTGGGAAGGCCTTGGCTGGGTATTGAGGAGTATGTAGAATTAGAGACTGGGGGAAGGAAGAGACAGTGGAGAAGAACATTCCAGGCTAGAAACAGTTGTTCCGCTCTGCATTCCAGAGCCCAGCCGCAAGTCGGACACATTGTTGACATCCAGTAAATGGTAATGATGTTATCTCTGTCCCAAAGAGGACTAGCTGCCCTGAGCATCCCCTGGCCATACATGTTTAGTCCTGACCCCAATTCAGGTGAAATTCACCTAGTGGTGGTCACTCTTTTGCTGGAGTGGTCTCTGGAGTTACCTGCACATGTAAAGGTCCACTCTTAGTCTCAGGAGATTCTGCTTGGGGGAAGCCAAAATCAGGTATAATTTTGCAGTTATAATTCTGACCCTGAGGATTCAGACTCATGAGTGATTGCCTTGGCACTGCAGGAAGACCTGAAGTTCAGGTTTGAGCCTCAGTGATAAGAGCTTTAAGAGTGTTATAGGTCATGGAGGTGAGAGATGACCTTCCTGTCTTCGCTGTTTCTTCTTTCAGCCGAGCAGAGTAAGGAGAGAGCAAATGAGGCAAAGGAAAGTTGGGTAAATAACGTCAACAAGGATGCTTTCCTCCCTCCAGAGCTAACTGGTGCTGTGGGAGAGCCAGAAGATGTAGCCCCAGCAAGCCCAAGGTAAGACCGAGCTCACAAGGACAGTCACTGCATGTGGGATTCATGGCTCAGTGTGCTATGAGCACCAACACCAGACGATTCTCACAGGTACTGTGAAGTACATATGAGAGAAATCTGGCCTTAACATGGATAAAGCGGAGTACTACTCTTTCCCAGCTTCCAGAATTTCTAATAAATCGGAACATTAAGCAAAACTAAAATGTTGAGGGGGGATTTCTTCTAGCACCAACGATAGCTGGTTTTCCTTTGTATTAATGATTTTACCTTAGAGTAGAATGAAGAGGTACTTCAAAATAAATATAGTCACTTCAGAGAAGAGGTGAGTTATGATCAAATTGTCATAACATGGTGTGATGGCAAAAGCTCAAACACGGGAACCAGACGTGAATTCAAATCCTAAATATGCCATTTATTAGCCATTTAATGATGGGCAAGTCATTTAACCTCTCTTCTCTTAACTATGGATAGGAATGATAATATAAACCAGGAAACCCTGTAGTGAGAATTAATGGTAACATATGTAGAATACCTGACACATAGTAGGTGCTAAGTAAATGGCTCTTCAGGATGCAGGTTGTCCTCAATATTTCAGTCTGGTCGTGTTGGTGTTTTCCATACCTGTTACCATCTGTCCGGTCAAAGGGTACATTTGAACCTGATCGTGGAGCTACATTGCCACAGATGTTTTGATGATTTGCTTTTAGGTATGTAGAGATCTTCCCATTAGTGTTCGTCCCTTGGGATTGTGGTTGTTACCCTTTGGTGGGAAGGCAGATGCATTTTCTCTGTAGCTCCTCAGTGGAGATGATTCAATTCAGAGTCTCCAGCACTGCTGAAGCCCACAATTTTCCTGATGGTACAGCCACCGAGTCAAGTGCCAAGTCTGAGGCACCTGGGGAACAGAGGTGTTCCCAACATAGTTTACAGGTGAGGGAGAGGGTCTGTAATATAGGCATCAATAGACATTTCAGAGCTGAATATGTCTAAAGTTACATCACATAGAAAGGGAATACTGATTCTATTAAGGCATCCATTGTCTATTTCCCTGTTGGAGAGGACTCACTTTGTTTTCCATGGGTGGTAGACTGGACTGTTTCCCCTCTGGGCTGATTTGTAATGTTCTGTTATGTCTGTAGAGGCCATGTTGGCTAGAAGTTAAACAGTAAGTAGCCACTATTTAGCCACTTACTAAAGAGTAAGTAGTCACTATTTTGTGACCTTGTACTAGAAGTGACTTAACTTCTTGAGCCTTTGGTTCCTCAACTGTAAGATGGGATGATAATGATTTGCCAGCAGGATTATTGAGAATTTAATTAGCTAGTAAATGTAGAATTCCTAACATGGTCCACAGCACATAGTAGGCATTCAGTGAATGGAAGTAGGGGCTCTCACAGAGAGTGAGAGCCTACCCCTACCACCTCCCTTTGGTGACTCCCCATTCACCAGCAGTCCCCCAGTGGGATAAAGGATATCCTTCCATAGGGAAAGATGAGACCTGAAGTATTAGAAACTCCAGGAGTGAGAATGAGAGCACAGTCATTTAGAATCACCATCAAGGAGCTGACAGAAGCTCCTAAGAGCCAGTTTGATAGGGGACAAGGATATCAGAACACTGACTGACTAGGTGAGGTGGATACAAGTCCCATAGAAGGAGGAAAGAGATTTGGGGATATCAGAAGACCAACTTAGCTCACTGAACAGTTTTGTGTGGGTCAGACTTCCTGTCCTTCTCCCAAGAACTCATTTCTACCAAAGATCCTGGGGGACAGAGGCACCACTAGCCCAGCTCATTTTCTTCATGACCTCAGGCAGTCTGGTGGGCATATCTACCCTCTTCCTCAGTTTGAAGCTACTAATACAGCTCCTGCAATTCATGTCTCCAGTATTTCCTGCATTCCTTGTGTGACCTCAGACGAGTCTTTCTGGTCTCATCTATAAATCAGAGCAGAGCTGCCTCACCAGGATATTATGAGATTAAATGAAATGAGATGTAGGAACGACTTAGCATTTCACAGGAAGAAAGAAAATTGGCAATTTCCAGTGGCTTTATAATTATGCGATTGTAACATAGATGAGGTATGGTCGAGAAGGCAAGAATAAAAATGTCAGATGCATCTAGTTTGCTTCCCTCATTACGTGACCTGGGTGGTAATCATCCAGAACTGTGGAAGGGGCTGATGTATGCTTCCTCCTTCCCATGTCAGAAACTACTACTTGACTCAGTGTCAGGTCCTTGCGGTGTTTCTCACTTATACTTTAACCTTTGGGAACTGGGTGTGTTAAGTGTATTTTGGGGCTTGTGCTTTTAGAGGAATTGAACTTCAATAGAATGACTCAGTACCTGTCAATATTTTCTTAGCTAGGAGTCAGGTGTCCGGGAGTGTTGTGAGGCAACAGTGACTAGAAATTGAAGTTTCTGAAGGAGTCTTCCTTTTTCTTTCTTTCTTTCTTTCTTTCTTTCTTTCTTTCTTTCTTTCTTTCTTTCAATTTAAATTCAATTAGCCAATATATAGTACATGTAGTGTTCAATAATTCATCAGTTGCATGTAACACCCAGTGCTCATTACATCACATGCCCTCCTTAATGCCCATCATCTAGTTACCCCTCCCCCTGACTCACCTCCCCTGCAGCAACGCCTAGTTTGTTTCCCATCATTAAGAGTCTCTCATGGTTTTTCTCCCCTCTCTCATGACTTCCCATTCAGTTTTCCTCCCCTCCCTTATGATCCTCTGCTCTGAAACTAAAAGGTAGTATGCTGAGTGAAATAAGTCATTTGGAAAAAGGCAATTATCATATGGTTTCACTCATATGTGGAATATATGAAGGAGTTTTTCTAATAGACTCTGTGGCAAGATTCCTTCTTTCTATGAGCACAATTCTGTGTGGTCCTGCCTGGGAAGAACTGAATCACTGTGGGTGCCCAGCATGAACTCAACTACCATCCCATACCTGTGTTTTTCACAACTCATCTTTGTTTGCACCTGTCACATGAGGAAGCAGAGAGAAGCTTAATGAACAAAGGATCAGAGAGTGTGGTTTTCTTTAGATTGGCAAAGGAAAGACTCCAAATGCTTACAGTTCCAATGCTGGTTGCTGAATTTTAAGGGCAGTGTTGGTGCCAACTGTGGTAAAAGACTAGTGAATTCATTTCCTAAAAAGTGTGTATTTCTAGTCATCACAGATTAGTACCTTTTATAAAATATAACAAAAAAAAATACAGAAAGCAACAAAGGCATGCAAAATATAAACCCTTGATCATGTGCTAGGATGTCTCAGCAAATTGCTATAAATGATTCTAAATGAATACTCTCAATTTCTGTATTTAGCTCATTGTGAACCAGTAACAATTCTCAGACTGGCACTGGTCCATGAACCACACCTTATAGCACATGTCCTTTCCATAATAGTCCACAGGGCATGGCTGAGCCAAAGTGGGGAGTACACCATAAAGATGTGAGAAGCTCTTCCCATGGGGTCAGGACCCTACCATAAAGAAGGTATAACATGTCTTGACTATGGAGGGAGACCTGCTCTGGAATGAGAAGACCTTCTTTTGCTACATGTTCTATGAAACAAGGTTGGGTGCCCTGGGCAACACTGAAAGTCTAGTAGCATCTCTACTGACAAGGACCATGGATGTCCCTACTGTTGGTGCTTCTTTGGTCTGAAGAAATCTGGAAATGGACTGGTCTTATAGTTTCTGACTCTCTTTAACCTCCTCCTTGAAGATAGTCTCTGTGAAGACTGGAATAGTTTATATTGTCTTAGCTCTGTGGCCTCACATGGGGCCAGTACTCTAAAAAGAAAAAAAAAAATCGTTTCTCAAGTGTGTCCCAAGCTTCCCAATTCTTTCTTCCTTCTGATTCCTCTTCCCACGCCCTTCCCCTCCCACATCCCTCAGTTGCCTGGTAGCCTCTCCTTTCTCCTCTAAAGGGATACATTCCACTTAAAGGAATACTTGACTTTGTAATAACTTAAGCCTGTGTGGATGGAAATGTTGAGCTTCTTGTCTTTTCTCAGTAGTCACCCTACTGAAACATGAGTCTGAGCATGTTTGTGGCATCCTAACACAGAGACCAAGTCGTTCTTATCATGTGTATAATGCAGATAAGGGCATTTCATTGAAAGGAAGCAGAGGTCTGTCACGTAACTGTCTCCAACACTATGTGGATTTTCTGCTGGGAGGACTTCCAGTTCCTCGGGGTTTCTGAAGTTTAAAGAATTACCTTTTGAATACAGAAAGGTCAGAGGCTTCAACCATGGGAAGCAAGGTATTAGATGCTGAGAAGACTATGTTAGGGGCTGTGGGCATCTGAGCCAGGGAAGCTTCTAGAAGCTGCTTCTGTAGGGCAGCTCTTGAAAGATGAGAAGGATTATGGCAGGTAGGCATGGTCAAAGAATAATACAGGCAGACAGGATGATGTGGGGGTCTGGCATGTTGGAAACATGGAAAGGGTCTAGTCTGATGGGTCTGCTGTGTGAGTGGTGGGCAGTCAGGCTGGAGGAAGAGGCTGGGCCCAGATTGTCAAGAGCCCTGTGTTGGCCAAAAGGCTGGACTTTTTCCTTAAGTCACAAGAAGCCATTAAATGACTTTTTGATCAAGTTTACTTTTTAGAGTGATCACTCTGGTAACTCTGTGGAAGATGGGGTTAGAAAGTTCAATTAGAACATTGTAACAGAAGGGGTGCCTGGGTCGCTCAGTGGGTTAAGCTTCTACCTTCAGCTCCGGTCATGGTCTCAGAGTCCTGGGATCAAGCCCACATCCAGCTCTCTGCTCAGCAGGGAGTCTGCTTCCCCCTCTCTGCCTGCTTCTCTGCCTACTTGTGATCTCTCTCTGTCAAATAAATAAATAAAATCTTAAAGAGAAAAAAGAACATTATAACAGAAGCTTAGGTGACAGATGGTAAGAACCTAATGAAGGGAATGGCGAAAAGAGCAAAGGTATGGTGAAGCTTTAGAAATGAAATTAGAAGAAATTTGAAGGGTTGGTCGGTTACAGGTATCTGATAATCTATAAAGGATATGTGGGTCATTTGATGAGAAGTTCTCAACTCGGACCTGTAGATCAGAACTGCTCAAGGAACTTTTAAAAATCCAGATACCAAAGGCTGAGTGTCCCTGCATTTCTTTCTCAGGGCTGAGGACATAGGTACTCTTTACTACCATGTCCCAAGCATCTAACACGTGGTACGTACTTATGAATAAGTACTTGTAGAATGAATGAATGAATGAATGCCAGCACCCTCTCTTACTGTCCTTCAGCACACTTCTCACTACCTGACTTCGTGTTATATATTTATTGTGTGTATGTATTTTCCCTTCCCCCCAGATCCCTGAGGAAAAGGACCTTTTGTTTATTGCTGATTGTTTCACTACACTATTCCTAGCACCTAACAGTGCCCAACAAGTGTCTTGTGGAATGAGTGAATGAATGAATGAAGAATAGTGAGAGTCCAACCAACTAAATGAAAATAGTTGATGAGATAATTATGAAATAAAGAATAATGGTGAATGAGGGTTAACGAACAAATGAATGATTCGATGAAGCAATTTGCAGCTCAGGAAATGAGTAGAAAGAGGAAAAGGGAAAAAGTTAAACTCCAAGAGCAGGACTGACAGCCTCCAGTCTTCATTGCTGTGCGTTACTGAGAATCTCTCAGTTCAGTGGGCTCTGGTGGTTATACCATGATGATATACCGTGAGCTCCGGTGATTATAAAAGATGGAAGAGATTGGGAGGAGTATTCTCACGTTTGGACGACTACAAGAAAGGGAAGGGCATTCGGGATAGAGAACTGGAAGGCACGGAGGTAGGAGGGAGCTTGGCTGCTCCAGAGGTTTGTGATGTCCATTAATCAAAAACATCTTTAGAGAATGAATATCTCCAAAATGAGTTCAGGTAGAACAAGGCAAAGCCTTCCCTGGGGTATTTCTCTCCATGACATTAGCACTTCCCTGTGACGTGGAGAAAGCAATGAGTTTTCTTACAAGGGAAGCTGCGCGTCCTCACATCATTTTGTTTTTGGTGGAATTAAAACACTGTTTTGTTGTACGTTGTAATGAATAAAAAGGCTAGTCTTTAAGCTTCACTGCCCGTGCTTCAGTAATAATTCTGCCACCGATCTCCCTCTTCCCTTCTGCTGAATGGGAACCAGGCAAATTCAAACCATGTCTTTAGTTCTGAAATAGTATTTTTTTTCTACTAATGTTCTTTTCCCTGGAAGGCTTTTTGTTTTATCTCTCTCTCAATCTCAATCCCTGTCTTTCTCCCTCTCCCCCCGCATCTCTTTCTTACAGAAGGATTAGCTATTTACCTCCATCACCTCAATAACAAGATCAATGTGAGCCTCTTGTCTTGCTCCCAGGGGCAAGGTAGAGGTGAGCCAATCTATGGACAGCGCATTTGATCTTTTGTTCTTGGATGCACTGCATATCCAGGGAGTGACCGTGGTTCTGTGAGGCAGATACAATCTTTCTTCATCCTGTAGGATCTTGGATTTACTCAAATCACTTTTGGTGGAAATAGTTGCACTGTGACATCCATGTGAGAGCAATGTGTAGCATGCAGTGTGGTGGCCCCACACAAGTCATGTTTTACTTCAGGAACTATCGACTTGAAAGGCTTGGCCCAGCATATTTCCTAATTTACTTCTCTCCGTTTATCCCCAAGCCATTTCTTTTGTTTATTCACGTGATGGAGCTTCACTGAGTGTCACTTGGCCAGCATGGTGCTGGGCGCAGGGAGTGTGACACAGCATTTGCCTCCAAGTTTCTCATCGTCCAAAGGGAGAGGTCAACAACAATGATGACAACACATGACAAAAATCACTTGCAGAATTTGCTTCTGGTTCAATACTGTTAATATGTAAGCTGCAAAATGCCTCAAAAGAAGGCACAAGATGTCGGCTGTTATTTTTAACTTTTTTTTTTTTTTTTTTTTTTTTTTTATAGGGAAAGGTCAGTTATGGTTCAAAAGCTCTTAAAAGTTGCTTTCATGGGGTGAGTGGGTGGCTCAGAGGGCTAAGCCTCTGCCTTCGGCTCAGGTCATTGTCTCAGGGTCCTGGGATCGAATCTTGCATCAGGCTCCCTACTCAGTGGGGGGCCTGCTTCTCCCTCTCTCTCTGCCTTTCTGCCTACTTGTGATCTCTCTCTATCTCTGTCAAACAAATAAATAAATAAATAAAATCTTTAAAAAAATTTGCTTTCATGTGCTTTGAAGCACTTTAGGGCTGGACAGAGAAGCAGATGGGGTATCTAGCTGCCTAAGTGGTGTGATCGAAAACCCCACCTCTTTCCCCAGCATCCCTGCCACAGTACCGAACATGATTATTCTGTAGAGCTGAGTCTTCAGAGACTCGTGTTAAAAAAGCAGATACTTTGAACCTTAATGCCAATATCACAATTTAATACTTTAATAGTTCTCCCAACAAAGTGAGCACATTTTGTCTAAGTGTTCCTTCTGGTATTGCAGGTAGTTTTTGAAGGTGCCTGAGGGAAGAATTACAAGCACAGGGTGTGGAATTTGGCTTGCTCTGGTTTAAAAAGCTCATCTTGTGGAATGTATTGGATATCTTTTATATGCAGGACACAGTCTCCTGCCTCTGAGAGGGATTCCAAGAAACAAAGACACAGTATCTGGCTATAAAGCGACTATACTCTCTTAGGATAAATTATGGATCCTTTATGTGAATATCTGATCACATGATAACAAATAGCGCCAGGCAGAGAGCACATTCCTGATCCAAAGTACCAAGGAAATGTGCTGCAAGATTGGAGACAAGGGGACCCACTTCCAGTTGGGCTGATAGAGGAGCATCGCATGAGGGTGAAATTTGGCCTGGGCTTGGAGATAACAGCAAGGATTTGGGCGGAGAGTCTAGCAAATACACAAGGGCAGGGCTAGGGCATAGGCTGAGTGCAGATAGCAACCAGGCAAGGAAGTTTTGGGGATAATGAGTCGACAGACAACTTCATTTGGCATGAAGGGTCAACAGGAAAGAAGAGGGGGAAAGTACATTGGGTAGATGGCAGAACATCTCCAGTTGCTTCCGGACAAATTCAGACTTCATTCCACAGGCCTTGGGGATCCAGGGATAGGTAAGGAGCAGTAGAGGGACATGGTGGTCAAAGTTGTGTTTGAGACCATCCCAGCTTAGTGGCAGAATGCTGAGTAGGTTAGAAAAACAGGACTTCAGTATCAGGAGGTCAGATGTGAACCTAATAGAGTCAATAGAAATACAGGAGGTGACAGTAGAAGTGGAAAGGAAGTGATGGATGTGAGAGTCACTGGGAAGGAAGAATCACCTGGACCCCAGCCCCTTGCTATGAACCATTGCTTTATTAATGTGAGAAGTCAGAGGCAGGATAGCCTAGCCATGACAATGTGTGTCTTTGGGGTCACAGTCAGATACCTGCCTCAAATCCCCAGCTCTTCATTAATACATTTTGTGACATTGAACAGATTCCTTAGCTTCCCCAAGCCTCAGTTTTCTCTATGTGTAAAACTCATAGAGGTGTTGCAGAAAGCAGTTGAAAATTCTATGTTTGCTGTAAATGGTTCTTGCCAAATAGTAGGTAGGCGTGCAAAACATTGCTGTATTCCTCAAGAGAAGCAAAGCCAGACCTTAATCTAAGAAGTTGCTGTATTTTCACAGACAAACTTGGAGGTCTAAGACTCTTATTTTCATTTTTTCAAAGTAAGCAGACTAACCAAGTAGCTAACCCTGTGTCCCACCCCCATTTCACTTTCCCCTCTCCCAGCCACACGGTAACATAGCAAATGCTGTGTGTTTCTGTATTTAGTGACTGGCCCTGTGCTCTGAATGTGTCATTTCTTCCTCTTTTGCTTTCTGAGCAAATAGAAACAAAGGCATAATATGCCTCCTTGTTGCTTGGCAAATAACATGAATTTTAAAAGGAAGAATCATGGTTACGTATCGGCTGCTGCCTTCCCTGGTGCTGGCTCAGTGGCCTTCATCTTTTCAGTCGGTCACTGTAGTTTTGCACGAGCTGCTCTACACGGCATCGCAGGGGGTTATAAAGATGGTCAAGATGGTACTCCTGGAGGATCTCCTGTTTCCCGGGAGAGATGATACGTACACACAGAATGCGGTTGCACAGTAGACATGAGGCACATGGCTGGGTGGAGTCTAGTAAGAGAGAGACTGGTTTCATGTCTGGTTTTATGAGATGAAATATACACATTCAGAGCTGAGGCCTGGGAGGCCCAGGAACTGGGTTTCCAAGGAGCAGAGAGGGCAAAGCGTCGCGTCCCTGCTTATCCTTTGTTCTTGCTGAGTGGGAGGAGAAAGGAGGACCGTGGTAGGAGAAGATGGGTGTTCCATGGACTGCCCCAACCAGCAACACTGGGCTCAGGTCCTCTGATCATGTGATTGCTTTATGTAAATTGTTCTGAGACAGCCTGTCATGTGCTATAAAGTTCCTCATGTCCCTCCATGGTTCCTGAAAATGGCAGTCAAGAGAAATTGCTTTCTAGTCCTGGGCTCTTGGCTGTGCATTCTCTTACTGACCAGGTCTTTTTTTTTTTTTTAAACATTGGATGACTTGATAGAAATGTGTGCCCATCTGTTGTGAGAATTGCCTTCTGTAATGTGTTTTTCTATTAGTCTTAATTCTGGCTTCACTGTAAATCCCCATTCTTCTTCCCTGCCCTTTCCCTCCCCATCCATTTCCCCTCTTATTCACACCCATGTGATCAAGATGTATCCTATACACATCTGCCTCAGCTGCTGTAATTCCTTTCTGGAACAATGAGGAAGGTAATGAAAGGAAGAACGACTCCTTCTGAAGTTCACCCTCTTCCCGGGATTAAGTCTGTGCAAAAAGAACAACTGAAGCGCAGAAGGAAGGAAGGGAAACAAAGCTGCAGGGAAGTGGAGCTCACGACTGCAGCCACCATATTCTTGGGCATGGCTCTGTGGCCTGGAGGCAGATTGTCTCCTCCCCAAACTCCAGTTCCTTTGCTGCATGGTGGAAAGCCAGTGCCTTCCTAGGTATCTTCCAAGTTGTTGACTCTGTGATGTCACTAAGAGAACAGGTCTCAGTGGGCACAGTGGTTTCAGCCAATAGTGACTTCACCTGTCATGCCTGAGGCAAGGCCACTGGAGCAGGACGTGGAGCAGGTGCTTCTCCTCCCCCTCTAGAGCCCCTCTGACTCTCCTTGTCCCTTCTTCCTCGGTAGCCATGGGAGTGTCAACTCAGGAGGGAACCCCTGTGAAACTCACTTTTCTCCATTTACTCTAACCCTGCTCTCATCCTGGGGCTTGGGTAGAGACTGTTCTTGATTCTTCTGAGCCAGCGGCTGCAGTGCTTGGCCTTATCCCTCTTGTGTGTGGACAAGAACTTGCTGGCCAGCCTGGAGGGTGTGGTTGAGAGTCCTCAGCAAGTTGTCGGCACGCACCAGCCTCCCTGCACGGCATCCCTTAGATCTGCTGTCAAGTCACTGGTCTCACCTGAATCTTTTCTTCAGTTACTTCCTCCTGAGTTAGAGTAAGCACTGCCATTCTATGAAATCATGCCATAAAAGTCTTTGGGGCTTTATTTAAGCAACGGTGTCTGCCGCTGCACCACCCCCCAACATCTCCCCCACCCCCACCCCTGCCTTGAGATGAGTTCCTCCCTGTCATCCACATCTGATTAGATTCTGACTTAGAGATCTACAAATTTACACTGTGCACCTCTTGTGTGCTTGGTACCGTGATAAAAACTGGACAGCTTCTGCTGGATGGTTTTGCTTGTCTCATGCCTGTGTTTTCTTTCTGCTCTGCCCCTGCCTTTGCTTTGCTGCTTACTCATCTCTAGGCCCCAACTCCCTCTCCCTTCCTGGTGTTTGGTTTGACAGATTTCCTCTGCTGTCCTGTATTAAGAGCTTTCAGCTTCAGTGGCACAATTTACTCTTTCTCAAAGGCTGAGGGTTTATTCTCTGAATTGTTTCTTTTGCAGTGCTAGCGTGGTCAGTCCAGCCTCAACCATGATGGATACATCACAGGAAAACACGAGGAAGTCAGCTGTGTCTCCGGCTAAGGTAGACTGAGCTCAGATTCCGAAGATCTTATCTTTGGCAAGAATGCCATTTTTCTCGCTTTAGCAAAGCACCATGAAATAAAGGGGATTTTATTTTTTTTTTTTTTTTTGCACCAAATGCAGATGATTTTTACTATTTAATGTAAGAAGACCCTCTTGTGGTGGAAAAGTTGATGAATACCATGTTTCTGCATTGCTGAAGACTCTAATTTCTTGCCCTGGAGAATAAAAAGTCTTAAGCTACTGGGAGGTGTTTCTTTTTAAGCATTTGCAACGTGGCTTGTAGTCCCATATCAATCCAAATTCTTCTTCTTGACTTCCTGAATCTCTGTTAGAGGTCTGCTTGTGGAAGGGGATTGCCAATTTATGAAACTCTAGACAGCAAACATTGATACTCAGTTTTATATTAATAAAAAATTCTATTTACTGATCCCCTTTCTGTCATTGGAATTGATGATCATAATAGTGATCATTAACACTTCAAATACTTTGATAAGTGTCTTTTAATTCTTTATAGTAAAGAGTCATTTACAATTATATTTAGTTCAGCTTCAGTCTAGCACAGCAAGAGTCTCATGTGGTAGAAAGAGCATACATGAGGCGGGGCGGGGTTGGGGTATGGGGATTCTGCCCTGATTAGTCCCAGGTTTACCCTAACCTTGATGATTCTGTATTTTGTCTAACTTTCTAAGACTCTGGATTATGAGTATATTTTATATAGTTTAATTTTTCTCTGGCATCTATGGTAACTCTTAGCTAGCCACATTAACCAGGACAGTAATTTTTCAAACAGGCCAGGTAGAGTTTACTGGATAAAACTATCAATACTGGAGATAATAAGCATTTGCTAACACTGAGTTGCTGCTATGACATTTAAAATGAGTTTAATAAGCAATCTTTTTCCCCAGCAAAGGAAGAATCCATTTAATAGCTCCAAGTTGCCAGAAGATCAGTTATCTCAACAAACCAAAAGTGAGCCGTCAACAAATGGAAAGGCTGATTCCTTTCAGACTCCAAAAGAAGGTAAATATTATTTTTATGGACTAGATATTTTTATCTTTGTTATCTGTGGACTAAGGGAAATTCTTAGAGTTCCTTTAACTAAAATAACTTCCGAGGGAAAGTGAAAAGTCCTGATGGTTTTCTTATTTTACTATGCCCATTGGTTCCCTGCCTGAGGGAAGGAAGCAGAAATTTTAGAAACTGGAAGTTCATGCATTCCAGTCTTAGAACTGACACTTGTTGTTTGACCTCTGGGCCTTGGGTTCCCCCTCAGTAAACGAGGCAATTTTTGACCAGAGGCATTCAGTCATTCATTTCATGGCACATATTGGATATCTCCCACATGCAGACACACTTCTTGTGAAATTAAGACTTTGCCTCAAGAAAAAAAAAAGCCACTTGACAACGTTGTGATTCTCTGATCTGTAATTATCAGCCTGGTCTCTGAGGAGGCATTTGGTCAGGTTTGTGGCTTAATTGATTTAAGTCTGTGTCTTATGGAATTTTACCATTATCCTATGCCATTATGAAGAAATACTAGAAAATTCAGTCTCTTCCAAAGCAACTGTAAAAAGATTCCACAGGCATTAAATATTGAACAAGGGGTAGAAAATTAACATTGAGTAGTGGAGTTGGAGTTGGAGTTATCCTGTTTTAATATTAGCATTTTTCCTTCTCTATTGGATACATATTATGTTATATAGAATATTTTACAGGAAAAAAAGGGCACTGGAACATGCTGCCTATTTTTTTTAACTTTCTGAAAAAATTAATTTTTGTTTTTATTTTAAATATTTACTTATTTTGAGAGAGAGAGAGAGAGAGAGAGAGAGAGAAAGAAAGCAGGAAGGTGGGGGTGGAGGGAAAGGAGAGAGAGTCTCAAGCAGACTCCATGCAGAGCACAGAGCCCGACTTGGGGCTTGATCTCACCACCCAGAGATCATGACCAGAGCTGAAATCAAGAGTCAGACACTTCTAACCAACTGCACCACCCAAGAGTCCCTGAAAAATTAATTTTTTGTTTTAGAGATTTTCTTTTTAAAAATAATTTTTTTTTTTTTTTTTTTTTTTAGAAAATTAAGTTCCTTAGGGTGCCTGGGTGGCTCAGTCAGTTAAGCATCTGCCTTTAGCTCAGGTCATGATCCGGGGGTCCTGGGATTGAGCCCTGCATTGGCTCCCTGATCAGCAGGGAACCTGCTTCTCCTTCCCCCTCTTGGCATCCCTATGCCCTCTATCTCTCTTTCTCTCAAAAAAATAAATAAAATCTTAAAAAAAAAAAAAAAGAAAATTAAGTTCCTTTTTCTGGTTTCCATATATAAATTTTTTAAAGTGCCTTCTATGTTTTTCCTTAGCCTCCTTAAGGAGTTTTTAAAATCTTTTCTAAAATTATTTTATTGAATATAAAAATACCACAAAGTATGTATGTAAAGCACAGTAATCTTAAATGTATGGTTCAATGAAGTTTGTGCCTGAATTTTTAAATGTTTTTTAATTAGGTCTGCACTTATGATAATACTTTATTGTCTTTAATATTTTACTACTTTTGCTACATGTAGATTAAGTTTATGTTAGGTATTTTAAATTATATAGCTATTCTCCATTTGACATGTCATCTAATGTGTTTTAATTTACAGGTGAATTGTCAGAGTCCAAAGAAGACTCATCTATCCCAGAAACTTCAAGCCAAAATTTAGAGAAAACAAAACAGACATTTCCAGGCCCCGAGAACGGATCTCAGGTCAAAGCTCCAATCCCCAAAGCCAGGAAAATGCTCCCCAAATCACATGAGTTAAAGCTCAATGATAACCAGTCTTTTCCCCGACAAAGGACAGACTCCCTGAGCACAAGGGGGCCTCCCAGAGGGATCCTGAAACGCAACTCCAGTTCCAGCAGCACAGACTCAGAAACAGTGCGTTTTCATCAGAACTTGGAACCCAAAACCAAAATGGTGGCCCCTGGCCTCACTATCCATGAGAGAATTTCTGAGAAGGAGCATTCTTTAGAAGGTGACTCCTCCTCAAACTCCCTGGAGCCATTAAAGCATGTGAGATTCTCTGCAGTGAAGGATGAACTCCCCCACAGACCAGGGCTAAGCCGTGGCCGGGAAGTAGGAGAATTCAGTGTTTTAGAATCTGACAGGTTAAAGAATGGAACAGAAGATGATGCGGATGTCGATGAGTTTTGCAATGACCCTCAGCCTTCTCAATATAGGAAGCCTTTGCCTTTACATCAGTCCGCCTCAAACCTGACAGCATCCAAAAATGAAAAACATCAGCCAATGGCTTCTGGTTCTTTTCCAGCTAATGGACATCATTCTCCCTCAGAAGTTTTAGCTGCAAGACCAGAGTCCATTGAAAATTCATCCACCATCAATGAACACAAAGCTAAACCATCAGAATTATCACAACTTGAATCAGAATTGTCCAAAAGCCCTGCTGGTAAGAAACTTGTTATTACTAGACTATAAAAACCAACCCATGGGCTTAGAATGGCCAGGCCAGCCCTGTAGAAGCCCTGTTTGACCTCCTAGACATTCCAGCTACAGTTCAGACAGGTGCCACTGGGGAATGATTATAGTAACTCTTTTTTTTTTTTTAAGATTTTATTTATTTGTGAGAGAGAGAAAGCATGTGCCTAAGCAGGGGGAGTGGTAGGCAGAGGGAGAAGCAAGCTTCCTGGTGAGCAAGGAGCCTAATGTGGGACTCAGTCCTATGACCCTGGGGATCATGACCTGAGCTGAAGGCAGAGGCTTAACTGACTGAGCCTCCCACGCATCCTGATTATACTATCTATTAATGGGTTTGGAAGTTTTCCTCAATCATCAATAGCTAAAGGGCTAACTAAAACTAAAACCAGGATAGCATAGTTTCTGCCTATTATGCTTTTCCCTAAAAAATGTAACTATAAATTATTTAACGAAATTACAGTGTTTTGAATTAAATCAAGGTATGTATATAGAGTAAGAATTAAATATATACTAATACCTTTGTACAAAATATATTATCCACCTAATGCATATTTATTAATTACCATTCAATTAAACTTTGAGTTTTTTGAAAGATGTTAAGTAATCGCTACATCCAATGTGAGGCTGGAATTCACAACCCCAAGATCCAGAGTTGCACACCCCACTGGTAGGCCAACTGAGCTCCCCAGTTTTTTTAGTCTCAGAAAAACCTTCTTTTTTTTTTTTTTTTTTTTAATTTGAGAGAGAGACAGAGCGTGAGTAGAGGGAGGAGCAGAGGGAAAGGGACAAGTAGCCTCCTTGATGAGCACAGAGCCCAGTGCTGGGCTCAATCCAAGGACCCTGAGATCATGACCTGAGCCAGAATCAGATGCTTAACCAACTGAGCCACGCCGGTGCCCCAAACCTTCATTTTCTTAGCCATTTATTCTTAGATGTTAAAAGTGCTGAAGGAACTTTCTCCTTCAGCTGCTGTGAACTGAGAGGCAAAGAGAACACTGCTTTTCCCTGCTGCCTAGCTCACTAGGTCTTGAAGATCTTACACCTCTCAAGGGATGAGACACTGTTTTCCCATACAACGATTTCATAATTCATATGCTTTAAAAAACAAACAATGGAAGAAATCATGCTGTGTTTTCTCTCCCATCTTCAATAAGTGTTCCTCTGGCCCTGTGATAATTTCTTTATAGTCAGGAGAATTTACAGTGGCCGCAGTCCCATGTCCGATGTACTTGTTCTCCCCCTTCCTTACTAGTCAGCAGGAAGTGAACCCTGCGTCACTTTGCTTGGCCCGACAGTTCTATACTTGTTCAGATCAATCCTCTTCTTCAAGAGCAAAGCACTTTCAATTACCCATCCCTGCACTCCAGACATTTTAATCATTTGACCACAAAGGAATTTTTTTTTAATTAAAAATGAGTAGGTGCTTGTTCAATGAAAAAAAAAACCTTCATATTAAAGGAACTTACTGAAGTTTGACGAACATGGACAAATAACTGGATGGTGCTCACTTAAGTGCTTATTCAAAAGATGAAAAAAATTCTTTAATGTTTTCCTTTATTATCATCCACAGAAAAAATTTGGTAAACCTTTCCTGTTTTTTGAACTGCACCTGCTTTCCCATGGACTACAGACTATCTTTATACTTTTATGTTAACTACTTATTTATGCTTTCTGATTTTTATTTTCAAAGATTTATTTATTTTAGGGGTACCTGGGTGGCTCAGTGGGTTAAAGTCTCTGCCTTTGGCTCAGATCATGATCTCAGGGTCCTGGGATCGAGCCCTGCATCGGGCTCTCTGCTCAGTGAGGAGCCTGCTTCCTCCTCTCTCTTTATCTGCCTGCCTCTCTGCCTACTTGTGATCTCTGTCTGTCAAATAAATATATAAAATCTTTAAAAAAAAAAAGATTTATCTATTTTAGAGAGGGAGAGTGAGCACATGAGTGGGCGAGGGGCAGAGAGAGAGGGAGAGAATCTCAGGCAAACTCCTCACTGAGTGCTGAACCCAAAATGGGGTTCAGATTCCGTGACCCTGAGATCATGACCGGCGTGGAAATTAAGAGTGGGAATTTAACCACCTGAGTCATCCAGGCATCCCTGTGCTTTCTGATTTTTAAGTCCCAGTTGACCATGAAATTTGGGAGGAAGGCATCATCAGCTACACGTATTTTTTTCCCTCTTTGCGGGAGAGAAAGAGCAGGGGCAGAGGGAAAAGCAGACACCTGCTGAGCTGGGAGACCCCCCCCACCCGAACATGGGGGTTGATCCCAGGACCCCAGGATCACAACCAGATCCCAAGGTTGAAGCTCAACTGACTGAGCCACACAGGCATCCCCAGCTACACCTGTTTTGATTGACAGGACTCGTGGCCTTAGAGCTTATGCACAAAGGTCTGCTTACTTATTAATGCCCTGCTTACCACAAAAATATATACAAGTAAATAATGAAGCATAAAAAGAAAATCAGGCCCCAAAAGTGGTAAATGCAAAGTATGTGAATTATAAGGGTTTGACTTTAGCTCTGACCTCCAGGACAGTCAATATCACATTCATTACTACACCGCAGAATACAGAAGAATTCCTCAGAGAAAATGGAACACTACCTTGCATCAAATCCTTAAAATAACTCTTCTTATTTTAAAAGAAATACGCTTTTGTTGTAAAACATTATAAAAGAAGAAATGGATATGGAATAAAACAAATACTGTCTGTGTTGTCATCATGCAGCACTAACTACAGTATTGATAACATTTAATTGTAGAGCTTTTCAATAATTTTCAATATAATCTTAAATTATGTTTATACTGCCAGAAGTTTTTTTACTAGTAGTATATTATAATCATTTTTTCATCATTGTCTTCTGTTAAACAAATGAACACAGACTTCTTCAAGATTTCTCAAAAGAACTTTGCAGTTATTGACATCTATTCAATAGTAAAATGTGTAGTTAAGTGAATCAAGATCTATCACATGCCCGTTACTGTATAACCCTTTGTTTTTTTCACACTTAGCCAGAGTTGATGTTTAAAATTAAAGATAGAATTTTATTAACTGAATTGTCCTCTAGTGCATTGAAATGTAGCTGACTTCCTAAAAATTCAGCTGACATAATTTTCAGGAACATGCATTGTACAGCTTAGCATCTGTAAGGAAGGAGGAATGCAGAAACACCTGGTGTTAACTTAAGGGGCAGGTGCCTGAACTCCCTTATCTAAGTCTCCCATGTGCCCTTTGATTAAGGCTCAGAAAGGATTCTTTGCTTTCTTTTTTATTTTTTTAAATAATTTCTTAAAAATATTTTATTTATTTATTTGACAGATCACAAGTAGACAGAGAGGCAGGCAGAGAGAGGGGTGGGAAAAGCAGGCTCCCTGTTGAGCAGAGAGCCCGATGTGGGGCTGGATCCCAGGACCCTGAGATCATGACCTGAGCCGAAGGCAGAGGCTTAACCCACTGAGCCACCCAGGCGCCCCAGATTCTCTGCTTTCTTGATAGTTTACAGCTTAAATAATCTTGTTTAGGTTCTTAGCCATTGGTCAGCCAACATCAGGGAATGGGTGGAGATCACATAATGCATCAGTTTGTTTAGTTTATTTGACTCACAGAAACTACTTCGAAACTCACAGACTGTAGAGGGGAAGTGGGGAATAACAGAGGAGCCCCTTGAGATCATGGTCCTCAAACTGCAGTATTCAGATCAATCACTGATAGTTGTTAGTAAAGATTCCTGGGCCCCTCTTCAGAGATTCTGGTTTAATCTGTTAAGAGGAAGGCCCAGAAATACACATACCATCATTGTACCATTCTAATGTTCTGGAAGGAACTCTAGAAGGTTGTTTTCCCTACTCCTGAAATTCTCTTGGTCTGTATTCCTCAAACTTGGTATAAGCCCGTCTAGTGTTTATTAGTATGCCAGTGGGTAGGTGGAGTCATAAAATCAACATGGTGTATCTTCCTACAGTGTAAAGTTCTATGCATAGATTTGAGAGTAGAAGGGAAGTAATACTTAAAATGTAATATGGATCACAGGTGCCTGGGTGGCTCAGTTGGTTAAGGGTCCAACTCTTGGTTTCTGCTGAGGTCGTGATCTCAGGATCATAAGATCCAGTCCCACGTTGGGCTCCATGCTCAGCAGAGAGTCTCTCTCTTTCCCTCTGCTCCTCCTCCCATTATTGCGCACCCGTGTGTACTCTCTCTCTCAAATAAATAAAATCTTTTTAAAAAATGCAACATGGATCAGAATACAAAATCCACATGAGTTTTTTTTAAGTAAGCTCTACACCCCATGTGGGGCTTGAACTCTTGACTCTGAGATCAAATGTTGCATGCTCTACTGACCAAGCCAGCCAGGTGCCCCCATATGAATTTTCAGGATAAATCAGAGACTTCAGAAGAATTTCTCAATTAGGTCCATACCCCCATACCTCAGAAGTCTATATTTACCTTCCTTTACTGTCAGAGCAATTCTAGTAGAATATCTTAATTAGGATGGTTTATGTTATAGCCTCTGAAAAATGCTGATAGAAACAGTTAATGGTATGGAAGGTATAAATACAAAGTGCCTATTTAAAAGATAATGTGAGTAATTATAATAATTCTTTTTTAAAAAAATTATTTATTTATTTATTTATTTGACAAATAGCAAGAGAAGGAACACAAGCAAGGGGAGTGGGAGAGGGAGAAGTAGGCTTCCTGCTCAGCGGGGGCTCTATCCCATGACCGGAGCCCAAGGCAGAGGCTTAATGGCTGAGCCACTCAAGTGCCCCTGAATAATAATTCCTTGAGCATTCTCTTTCCTTATTTAGAAAAGCATTTCTGTGTTGCAGACGGACTGTCTTGTATTGAGCCTGAGCCATTTCAGGTGCCAGATCACAGTTCTAGAGACCGTCAGCAAGGTAAGCCCCCTCTTCTCAAGGCCCTACAAACTAGGACGTCCTCCCACTCTGGTCCATTTGCCACTGAGATAAGGAAGACAACTGATGATTCCATATCTAAAGTTCTAGACTGGTTTAATCGAAGTTCTCATTCAGAAGACAATAAGTCACCTCTCCAACATCCCCAGAGAATAGAGCTGAAGGAAGAGACAGACTCAGAATCACCGATTGCTACTGCCTTGGTGAGAGATGACACCATTCTAAAAGAAAATGGCTCGAAGGCTCTATTACCCACCAAAGTTAAACTGAGGTCTATGGAATCTGATTTACCATTCCAGGGAAAGGGAAATACATTGCCTTCAAGAACTTGCCAAAATAATAATGTGAATATCAATCCCAAATCCATTATTTTGTCCCAACAAGGCAAGGAAGATCCAGGCATATTGAAACCATGTGAAATCTATGGCCCACATCAAGGGAATAAAACTATGTATTCTAGCCATGGTTCAAAAAACAGAGGAGAAGGAAACTGGGCACTTTCCCCAATCAGTAACTATCCCTACAGTGCTCTCAAAGGACCTGAGAGAGAAGACCAGGTTCCATGCAACATTAAGAATGTTGGCAGCTTAAGTGAAGAAGAGCCTAAGCTTCGTGTTTATGAAAAAAATAGAAGAAACTCAGAAGTAAATTTTGACTCTTCAACACTTGTCAAAGAACCAAGTTTGAAAGAGAACATGAAGGCAGAGCGAGAGAGCAAAGAAGGAGATCCATGCATCCTGAAAACTCCTTTAGAGACAGAGAATATTGAGTCACTACATGGGGCTACCAAAAACAAGTATTCGAAGAAGTCTGAGGTCCAGTTACAAGAAACTACTGAGGTTCCCAAGAACCAAGTGCAAAGAGAAAAATACAAAAGAGTAAGTGAAAGAATATCTTTCTGGGAAGGCGAGAAAGCTGCTGCTAAGTTAACTCATAAAGAACCCACATCGTCATGCTGTCAAGGGAAACCTCTTGCTAAAGAATATCAGCCTGTGAAGTCCGTGGACAGTTTATCTACAGGCCAGAGTGAATGTAATCAAGCCACTAGCAGACAAGTGGTCCTAGATGAGAATGGCCACACAGCCCATCTCTCCAGTTTTTATTCCTCAAATAAACCTGAACAGACCAGACCCCAGATATCAGGTCCATCCAAAAACTATCCTTCTGTTGACCAATCAGGTGAAGTGTCTCCATTTCAGAATAAGATAAATGAACATATAAAAAGATTGCCAGTGGCAGAGAGTTGCCATTATGAAAGGGACAGTACTTTACCGGCTTGGCAACATTCTTTGAATACTGGGAGTGCGGCACATTTGCCTTTGGAGAAAGACAAACCTCTAATCAGTGAATCAAATCCCAACTTTAAAGTTATGTCCCTAAAACAGAGAATGGATGAACCCAATACAGAACAGGTCTATAATCACTCTCAATTTGAGAATTTAAGAAAGTTTTGGGACTTAGGAGCCAATCCAAACAGTCAAGAAAATGTTGGGAAGAATACTAACACAGTAAGCCAAAAATATGTGGAGCCTTTTTATAGCCAGAAACACAAACAATTCAGTGACATTAAATCATCAGGAAAGCATATCCACGAAATAGGGATGATTCCAGGTAAAAAAAAAATTCTGGCAAGAGAGGAAATAGAGAAATTAAATTCAAAGCATACACTCCAGGTGTTACCAGATGAAACCACATTTCCATTGGGACCATCCAGAAAGTCTACTCATCATTTGCCAGGAAACGAGTCATCAAAGGAAAATGTGGGAAAGAATATGAAATTGTTTGTTACACCAGTGTTCAAGGAAGAAAAGGATTACTCCGACCAAGAGGTTCAAGAATCCATAGTTAAAACAAGTGCTTTGTCTAAAGACTACAAAGACACTTTTAATGACAGCTTACAGAAGCTACTTTCAGAAGCTTCCTCACTAGCCATGCATCCTTCGGGTGGAAAAGTTCATGGAAAACAAAAGTCTGAACCAGATATTTCTGGAAATAAAACATGGCCTCAAGATACAGGTTTTGCTGAGACTGAGGGAGAAGACAAAGGACATAAGGAGAGCATTTATGAGCATGTAGACAAAACAGTAGCTCCTCCGAAGGTTAAGCCGAACACTTTGACTGCTAGTCTAGACAAACTCCTAAAGGAAGCTACTGGAACTTCACCCTGTGCCTTGCCAAGTGTGTTGGAACCTGTTACCACTAGGATCAGCTCTGAACCTGAAGAGGGTAGAGTTTATGAAAAAGGGATAGAAGGGACAGAATGGAGTCACAGCACATCAGCCTATCAGAAAGAGCTAATAGCTCCTTTTCCAAAGGGAAGCGAAACTTTGGTAAATACAGCTCTTTCCCAGAAATCTGGAAGTGGCGAATGCCAGCCAAGCACGGAGGATGGGTGTCAGGTAGCTGCGGAAAGTTCTCACCCATCGGGTCCACCTTCCCATCTTTACAGAAAAGATTCTTTTGGGAATGTGGCCAACTCTCCCCAAGAGAGGCCTTCTTCCAGAGATGCTCATCTTGCTCCCCAGGATGAGGCATTACCTTCACAAAGGGAAATTTCAGAGACTGTAGAAAAAGTCATTCTTTCACCTAAACCTGCCTTGAATGATATAAATGTTGTATTACAAAAGCTACTGAGAGAAGCTTGCTATCCAGTGGGGAGGGAAGTAGTGCCTGGGGAAGTAAAAGCAGAATTTCCTAAAGGAGTCCAGGCAGCAGGTAGCCCACCAAATTCTACACCAGGGGCTACAATGGATGTTACAGTTCCAGACAAAGATGATTTTTGTTCCTTCAATGTAGTCCCTGATAAAACTCACAACGCTGGATCTTATTTAGCTGCTCGAGTGCCTCCATCAGAGCAAACCCGTCACTCATGTGATTCCCCTGTTACTCAGTGTGGCAAAGAGTTACCTCAGGAAGTGGCAGAAATTGTGAGGGAAACAGTTATTCAACCTAAATCAGAGTTCCTAGAATTCAGTGCTGGCTTAGAAAAACTATTGAAGGAAGCAACTGAACCCCCCTCCTCAAAATACGAAAGTGACCCAGGAACTCTTTCTCCATCAAATGTAACAGGTAGGACTGAGGTGTCCAGGCAAGCTGCTTCCAAATTCCATCCTGAGGAAATCAGAGAAACAGTAAAAAAGTCTGAGGCTCCATCAAAAACGGAGAGTGCTTTTGAAATTGGTTTTGAGAAACTTTTTAGAGAAACAACTGAAGCTCCTCCTTACCAGCTCCAGGTGTCAGTGAAGGAAGAAACTCCTGAGAAGGAGGCTTCCCAGTCAGAGCAGGCCAGTTTCTTGAGGACAGTAACCCATCTTGACTGGACAGCCTCAGAGGCCTCTGAAGTGAAGTTTAAGAGTAATGCTTTCCAATCACAAGTCAACCAGTGTGATGAAGTGCTGGGAGGTAACAAAGGTGTGACTGATTTATCAGTAGATCTTTGTGGTTCTGAAAGTTGGGTTGAGATCCCTGGAACCCCGCAGTTCTGTGTGGAATGTAAAATGGGGATCACTAAAACTATAAACCCCATAGAGGACAGGGAGTATGAAAGTGAGGTTGCAGGGGTTCGAGAAAAGTTTTCTGGGGAGCCTGGCTTGGAAGAGGCTCCTAAAGCAATTAGTGTATTCAGATGTAGGCAACCCATTCCTCTCCTGACAAATAGAGAAAACCCTCCAGAAACAAGTAATGTTGAATTGATTCTGGCATCGCCATGTAAGAGAATAGAGAAAGAAGAAGAAAAAGGAGGTTTCTCTGACTCTGAATTTTCAGGTGGAGACTTGAGTTCCAATGCAGACAGCTGGAGAAAAACCTCCAGTGAGCATTCTGAATTTTTTAACTCATTGGTTTAATGAAATGATTTAGGGAATGCTGATGTAAAAGATGATATGGTTTTTAAAACTGGGAATAATTTGACACACGGAAATAGTGGTAAATTCTTATCATTTTAGGTCTTCCTAGCCTTTCTTAATAAAAAGCTACATTTCCTTTTATGTTTTTTAGTCAATGCATTACATAGAGAAGTTTTACCCATGAGGGAATGTTTCAGAATCTGACTTTATTCTCAGTAACAGAATTGTTAGGTTTTAAGAGTTGTGTGGTTTTTTTTTTTTTTTGTTTTGTTTTGTTTTTAATTTGGGGTTTAGAAAGCACTTCTGAAACATTCAAGCCAGTTTTCCTCCTAGAAATAATTTATCCTGGAAATAATTTTTTTTCTTAATTGACAATGCACACAGAAGTCTCTAGTAAGATTTGTGGCAAGAAAGTGCCACACACAAATGGGCACAAATTTCCCTTTTAGGATGAATATTTTACCACAGTAGTGGCTAAATTCCAGAAACAGAGGGCAAGACTGGAACCGTCTTTCCTCAGAAAACTTGTGCTGTGGTGTTTTGTTGCCATCCTTTTCCTCTTGTTTTCAGTTATCTGCAGAAATCTGCAGAATCTTCTCTAGAGTATGACTTTGGTCAGATGACTTCATCTGACACCACCTGAGGGCATCGCCTGGCTGGCTGCATTTCTTTGGCTCCAGCCTTGGCTAGGTGAATGAAGAACTTACTCAATTACCACATTCATCTAAGTGGGCTTCATGTTGTTGGTTTCAGCCAGGCTGGGAGCTACAGACCTTGTCTCAGTTTGCTATGGTTATCAACATGGGCATTTTAGCAGAGAAACCCAGAAGCAAATAGGAATGCACAACTCCCCGATTATAGGGATGAATGATAATAGATGCCTTCTGGCTGGGACATTTTAACCACAGTTGCAAAACAGCTGGTGTCGGTCATCCTCCTAGCAGTTTAGAAAATTTGTCATTTTCTAGCACCCCTCAGCATTGAGGAGAATGAATAAGCTTTCCTGAGTGGATGACTTGGGAGGTTTGGTTTCCTTTGCAAGTAACTATAGGGTGTCTTCTTGAAAATGAACCGAAGGATCCAATTTTAATCCTGATTAATCGAATTGAAGCCCCTGTTACAAAGGTTGCTGGTTAGAGGAGGAAAAGTGGAGTATCAGTCTCTGAAACAGGAGTATACATCACCATGTTCAACTTCCTGAAGTAGACTTTCACTAAACCAGCCTGTGAGTGAGGAGGGTAGACTGACCCATAGGAGAGCTTGTACATTTGTCCTTACTCTGGAGACTTATCCCTGATGTATATAGCTTTGTTTATAGGGTATCAGCATAACTGATTGAATAGTAAAAAGCCTGTCTAAAAATGAAATCGTCAGTATTAAATAACCACCCAGTCAGAGCTCAGAGAAGATATTTAAAAGTTACAAGCCAATAAGAGGTACAAAATGGTACAACTGTAGTTTTATATACTCTAAGCTAAATTTTTATTTTTAAACAATTGGCTGGTGGTGGACTGGAGGAGGGAGGAATTTGCTTACAATGTACCACAATTTTGGTGAGCAACCTAACATATTTCACTTGGGCTGAGCTCTTATTCAACCAATACCTCAATATGATCCTTAAAAATTTAAAAAAAAAATGCTCCATTGTCAAGTACTTAATGTGCTGGGAAATTATGCACATTATTAGCATATTAATGTCTCCAAGAAGATCTATAGTAAGAAACTTTTAAATTGGAACACAGAGCATTCCAAATCCAATTCATCTTAGAATCCATTTGCTCTAGAATGCCTATTAACATTGGGGAGAACTGGAATGCATTTCAGGAAAGTATTGTGTATAGAAGTGGTTCCCAAATTCATTGACTCATTAATGGAATCATTCATTGATTTAGCAACTTCTTTTTTTTTTTAAGTAGGCTCCATGCCCAACATGGGGCTTGAACTCATGACCCTGAGATCAAGAGTCACATGCTGTATCAGCTGAGCCAGCCAGGCACCCCTAGCAAACATTTTTGAAGTGCCTATTGCCAGCCACTGTTCTAGGCACTAATAATGTAACAGTGATGAATGATCATATTCAGACCAGAGCTAATCCATGATGGAGTTTTAACTGTCAAAATGAAAAAGTTAAGATATCTAGAGATTTTTTTTTGTAACATTAGATATATTTAATTTAAAAAACTGTTCTTATTTTGAGGATATGCCCCCCCTTCTTTTTTCCTTTGGTCCTAACATGCCTTTTTTTTCCCCCTAACATGCCTTTTAAAAAAAAATATGTAGTTATTAGTACATGATAGAACCCCCTACACACTTTAAAATGACATAATAAAATAAAAAGTTGACTACCTCATGTCATTTCCCAACATTTTGTTGGAAATTTTACTAGCTCATGAATCCCCAAGGGCCTGCAATCGTTGATTTGGAGAATTCGCCCATCTGTGTACCTGATTATACACAGATGTTAAACATCTGAATCCTGCCTTCTATGGTTTTCAGCTAATTGTTTTAATGCTCCTAAAACCACTTTGTGGTTGTCTTCAAAAGCTAGAAGTGAAGTGGAAAGATTCAAAGTCTGGCATAGAACAAATCATGGGCCTAAAATAGAGGTGTGGATGGCTCAGAGATCACTTTTCTATTCATGTGGTTATCTTGTTCCTTTATGATTTATGCTTGCAAATACTTCTTGACTAGGAAAATGGTTTTTAAAGGATCTGCAAAGAGTGGAGAAATTTTGCTTTTTTTTCTGAGAAGTGTTTCATAGTACAGAGGCTTCTGACTCTCCACCTACAACACCAACGTCCATTGGTTCTTAAGAGTTAGGATTTGGGGGATCTTTTTTGTATTGCGCAGTGTTCAACAATTTTGTCTCGTAACAGGTTCAGAAGAAGAACCCAGTCCTGTCTTGAAAACTTTGGAAAGGAGTGCTGCTAGGAAAATGCCTTCCAAAAGTCTAGAAGACATTTCGTCAGATTCACCAAGTGAGAATAAAGGTTGCCCCATTGTTTACGCCCCCCGTCTAAGCTTTAAAATGCTCATGTGCTTTTCTGTGGCCTCACTGCATGCTTTCGTGCACTGAAGCCCCTGAGGCGGGGGTTAACAGATGACTGTAACCTTTCCAGAGTGAGCAGAAGTAGCTCATCCTACAGTGACTGGAACCTTCAACATAGTGCCTGAGGTTTGGTTACTAGAGCACTAGGTTTCCTTGGATTGAAGAATCCCAGCTCAAGCGTTTCAAGTCCAGTGAGTTTTAAATGACTGGGGTAGCTGGTGGTTCTAGTAAGAATAGCTAACCTTTATTGAGCACTGTGTGCCAAGACGTGGCTAAGTATTTCACATGCATTATTTCATGTAACTGGCATACAGAACCCTGTGAGAGATGATGGTTATTCCCATTTTACAGATGAGGCAAATGAAGCTCAGAGAGGTAAAGTACCTTTTTAGTGTCACACAGCAGAGCTGTGAATCTGAATCAATAGTCTGCTATCAAGAACATTTATGAGGTGATCGTCTTATATATGGCAGTGTTGGATGTCTGACGAGTTTTGCATGATATGGAGATGAGTTGGTCCCTAGCTTCAAGGACTGTCCTTTCTCTTTTATCCCTTCTCTTCACACATTTCTTTTGGATACTGGAACTAGAAGCTCAAAGACTACCTGGCCTGCAACAAATTAGGCACACTGTACCCCCCAGCTGTTGCTGTAATTGGTGAAGGACTTCTTGAGTACTAATATAAAGCATTATACACACACACACACACACACACACACACATATATATGTATGACTTGCAAGTTGACTTAGAAATCCTGACTTTTAGAGGGTTTGCTCTTAATCATTTTTAAGCTAAGAGGCATCCCTGGGAGTGCAGAGGGTCATGAGAAAAGTTACTGAATGAAAGTTAATCATTGCCACACTCATATGCTGGAAAGTTGAACATTGTCATGTTTAGTATATGCTTCGGCTATCTGCATTTGAAACTAAAAAGTCAGAATTTTAAAAGAAAGGGGGGAAAGCCACTCTATTAAATAACTCCTAAAAATCAGAGATTTTCAGGGCTCTGAGGACAGTATTCCCATTTTGGAATGCAATTCCCTACCAGAGATCTTGGAATCTCAGGGTTGGAAGTGACCTTGAAGGTCATCCATTTTAAACACCCCCCAATGCAGGAATTCCCTATAAAGCCTCCTCAACAGGTGGCGAACCTCCCCACATCCGCCTGAATGCTCCCACAGAAAGCGAATCCTGCCCTTTGTTGGACCGCCCTAATTGTTCTTCTGATGTTGGTGATGGGTCCCGAGGGGGGGGGGATACCCAAAAAACAAAAAACTCAGCAAAAACTGTCCAGTTTGGCAAACCTCTTGCCTGTGAGGCATGGGGCTATTTCCATGGTGCAGCTTTAAAATACTCAGGAATGTGCAGGGTTAAAAAAAAAAAAAAACACCATCAGCTGACGGGTATTCCTGCACGCTCCTTTCCAAATACCGATACCCACTCTCACACTAGCCTGCCAAGATTCCACTTAGCAGCTGGTCCCCAGTTACATCTCTTCAGTTGACTTCCCAAGCAAGGCTCCCAGAGGCATACACAAACGATGATGCATGCACAGAAATATTTGCTAATGACCATGGGTTTGAGAAGGTGTTAGTCATGGCTAGCATCTTACCCTTTCCAGAAGAATAGAGAGGCTGTTGTTGCCGCCCTGTGTTTTCTCCTGCTGCTGGCCGATTGCTTGCTCTTAGCTAACCCTCTAACCCTGGGGAGTCCATGTGCAGCAGTGTGCTGATGTAAGCTGCATCGGGGCTGAAATGGGAGCTCCCGCTATGGCACTGGTTCAAGTAGCTAATCTAAAGAGAAAGTATTTTGGGGAAGACATCTTGGTTGCACCCCTCACTGCATCTTGACTAATTGCTTCCAACTCCGTGGGCTTCCAGGGACAGTCTCATTGTTCTCTCTCGCCAAGGGTCAGCCGTGTTAACCATTTGTTAATTTCTCCTGAACAGATCAAGCAAAAGTAGATAATCTGCCAGAAGAATTAGTACGTAGTGCTGAAGATGGTAAATATCTTTATGTATTTGCATGTCTGTCTGTGTATTAGGTTCTGGGGCGGTTTGGGCAGTCACTGGGACGCAGCTGTTGGATAAATAGAAGAACGTCATTTGCCACTATGTGATGAATGGTGCCTAAGTTATTATAAAATGGTTCTGACTCGATGCATTTAATACTGTTTATATTCTCAAGTCTTCTGCTGGTGATACTGTTGTAAGGATCGCATCAGAGACCTTTGGAAAGCGAGGGTTTCTATAAATAGGAAATTGTATTTCTATGGGTATGAGCTGATTTTTGCTACTCTGACTTGCAGAACTCCTTGTGAGGGCAGGAAGCATCGGGTGGGTTCTGGGTTAAGTTATTCCTATATTTTTCTCATGTCTCAGCATTTGGAGCTATCTGGGCATAGCTGATAAAGCTTTAACTTCAAAGGGAAGAGTCCCAGAACCAGAGTCAGGATTCTGCCTTGGCTCATTTAAATAGCTAAATATAGACTGAGGTAAAATTAACTGGTTCAGAATATTAAGGAGCCCAGAAGATCTTGAAGTTTGTCAGTGGATTGAGTATTACGTGGTTCACTTACAAAATATACAGGGTAATAGTGGTATAGTGGGGGAAGGGATGGAAATGAGTCTGATTTTTATAGTTGAGCATTTATGCAAATGTGTAATTTATATTTGTACACCGGAATTGTGTTTTCTAAATTCCCTTTACTATAATAATAAAAAATGTCTATGAACTAAGCTTCCCCCATAAAATGTGGCATTAGCACTCCTCAAAGGTCATTGCTTACTTTTGTGTGATAGTTTTGTCTTTCTCGTTTTATGCTTGCAACAACTTCGTGGAAGTGGGTGGGGCAGGGATTTTCATTTGCAGATAAGAAAAGCTCAGAGAAATGAGGTGACTTGTCCAAGATCCTATAGCCAGTAGGTCAGTGGGGGCAGGGGGTCGAGGGGGTGGTAGCAACTAGAAGTGCAGCTTTGTTACTCCTAATGCAGTGCTCCTTCCATCCCCCAAGCTATATGGGCTCAGTGACTTAGTAGAAAGATGCCAGACATCTCCTATACTGGATGTTGGATTTTTAGTTGAATAGAAGACCCCTAAAGGAGGTAATGAAGAGTCACTCTGGGGAATAGATAAAAGCACGCTGAAAACCTGTCAGATGTATTCTGCAGACTCTGTTGTGAAACTGACATGTGAGCCTTACTTTCATGTCTCTTTAATCCTTCTTGTAAAATGGTATTTATTCTCAATGTTGCTTTTCTGAGTAGATCAAAAAACAGATCAGGAACCAGACACAAATGAGTGCATACCAGGAAGTGAGTAGCAGGATCTTTCTCACAAATGACTAAATGTTGCCACTTTACATGGTGTTAAATATACTGAAATAACTAACACTATTAATCATGCAGTATTTGTTATTGGTACTAAAACTCTTGCAGCTTACAAAACTATTTCATTCTGACAGGGGTTTTATGAAAAAACATTTTCCTGCCGCCAGTGTTGAAAGATTAATCCGTGGTTTCGCTATGGGGGAGTTACATATTTTAAAATTTTTTTTGCAGACATATATATGTACTATATAAATGTGTAATTGCTGGATAGTATTATACTTCTGTAAGGCTCTCTGCCCTTTGAGTCTTTTCTTAAAATGAAGTTGGCACCTTCTGTTATCACTTGGCTTTATGTTGCAGTCTGGTCTCAAGTACTTGATTTCTTGTGGCCTTTACATAAGACTGTAGACATAAAACAATTTATAATGTATTTGGACCTAAGAAAGAATTGTGCTTTTACAGTTAGTGTGCATTATGGTTGTGTATGCCTCTTTCCATACCTATGGAAGCAAATTGTATCATGTCCAGGGTTTAAGCTCTGAGGTTCAAAGCAGGATTCAGTCTATATTCAATCTATAAAGCAAGTGAACATCTGAATCTTAAGAAATAAGTATATACTTGTGGTGGCTAATGTCCGTCCACTAATTTATATTCACGACCAGCCAAAGATAATGATTGTTTACTCTTTTCTGTTCAATCTTAAGATTGCTGTACTTAACACTGACTTCTGTCTCTGGGACAAATAGCACATTAAGAATGTATCTGTGGGGCCCAGCAAAGCATGCAGATATGCGTATGTGTCTTCTTAGCTTCCAAGTTTTAGCCCAGTTGCATAATGCTGGGCGCTGGAGGTATGAAGATAATGATACACATGTCTGCCCTTAGGAGATCACGAGATTTATATTAATAGTTGCCCAGTAGTCCGGATGTGCTAATACATCTTAATGAGAAGAGCAGCTAAATGAGGGAGCCATTTGATAGAGAAACAAGGTGCTTTTGCTAGAAGGCCATGACATCCAGCCTGAAATCTAAGACTTTGCTCAAGAGGTCTGCCTGCCAGAGGTGAAGGTGCTGAGCTTTGGCCCATGACCTGAGCAGTTCTGAAGAAGTACATAGGCAAAAAGACAATCCAGGTTTCGGCCCCTGTTGCATGTTCTCTGCCCAGCTGCTGCAGAGGAGCCAAGACTTGTGTCCCTCGGGGCTGTTGGGTACAGAGGTTTCTCCAGTTGCTTTTGAACTGGCAGATACTCAAGTTCGATCATCTTGTTTTTATCTTGTTAGGTTTTGTTCAACATTTAGCCCGAGGAGTGAAAACAATGCATGGACATGGACATATATGCCAATGTATCTGTGTCTTTGCTCATGACCAAGCTTAGTTAGGTCAGGCCACAGAGGCTATCATGTACTGAATTCTGGGTGGATTAATTTCTCTCTCTTTTTTTATGGTATTTTCTAAGATGACTCTTAATGTATGGGCTGAGATTTTTTCTTTCCTCTACTGAAGAGTGTATTTTTACCATAAAACAAAATTGAAATACATGATCAAGACATAAATTACTAGAGCCTAATATTTGTAAAACTGGCTACATTTGAGTAGCAGATATACATTTTGAAAATAATAGGCAGCAGTACTATGATAAAAAGTTTTTGCATTCTTATTGGGCTCTACTGTGTCCTCATGGGACCTAACCTTATACTCCTGCAGTGCAAGTCACCCAAATATACCCACATACACATTACTGTTTAATGGGTTGTGATTAAAGTAGGTATCATCTTGTGAGTCACTGTAAATGGATTTTGATACATTTGAGAGCCAAAGGCTAGAGGAAAACTACTATGTGAATAAACAAATATTTATTATGTATAGTTCAATTTTCAGTTTTTCTTCATTAATTTTCTTTTAACTGAAGATGAATTTAGCTAATGCTTAGGGCTGAATTTGAGCCTCTTGAGTTATATATAGAAATATAATTTTATTTTTATTTATTTTTCTGGTATCTGTTTCACTGGTAAAAACCAAGACAGTATATTTGTATCACATCGAAAAGGTAACTTAAACATTATCAGATAATATTAATTTTTAGCACATAATTATATAGAGCATGCTCTGTGCTGGGCACTGTTCTAAGGGCCTTGAAACATACTAACTCATTCAGTATGCAAGCTCTGATTCGCCATAAGAAAAGCTTAGACACCAATTTTTAGATAAAGGAGATAGGTTTCTAACTAGGGTTATGCAAATGAGGAATAGAATTCATCATCTCATTGTGACTTCCACACATATCCTTACTGTATCAAAAGGTACCTAAATAAGGTGTCTGATACCTTTCTATCACAAAAGTATCTAAATAATCTGTTTTCAAAAGATAAATAGTTTGAGCTCATAGTCTTTCATAATTCTGAGTGAGAAACATTATCAGAGAAGTAATCCCCACAATCACTGAACAAACAAGCCTTCCCTTCCATACTCAATAGCCAGGACACTGTTATGATTGAGTTGTGTCCAGAGATCCTTGCTGTCCAATGAAATAGTTTTCCAGCCTGTGGCATGTTTTAAAAGATACATCCCAAGGAGATGAACCAATAAATCACACATCTTGTGGTTCCAATCTCTGGTGTGGGAAATAAGTGAGTGCCCATTCACAATGGCAGTATGTTTTAATATAATTCAAATCCAGCTCCGGATTAATGAAACTAACAGTCTTGATTGTTACTTTCCATTGGTTCAACTCCTTGCCAGTTCTCTGTATAATTTATGAAAACTGCATGTTGCTTATCTTATCCTGTGCATGTAAACTATTGTACCTTTAATCTTTTTGCAAAAATATCTCGTTCATAGAAGAAAGAAAAGTGTTTTCAACTTATGCTTTATGTTTGTTTGATAATGTGAGGATAATTTTGAATGGAAATGCTGCTGTTTAGTTTCCACAGTGCCTTCACCACCTGATAATCCATTTTCCCACCCTGACAAACTCAAAAGGATGAGCAAGTCCGTTCCAGCATTTCTCCAAGATGAGGCAAGTCTGTCTTCTGTAATTTCAGAAAAATAGAACCAAATAGGTGCATTTGCTATGCCAAGGTTGGTGTGTTTGTATTCAGCGGTGGCAGAGACCAAAGAGGTCAGCAGGACTGACCCCTGCCTTTCCTATCAATAGAGGCAGTGTTGTTGATCCTGGAACAGGCAAGGCATGTCTCATTTGACTCAAACAGTAAGTCATTTTGGTGGTGAAGTCAAGTTGCATTGATTTTTGGAATGTGACTTTTGTTTCAAAGTGGGTACAAAATAAGAAATCCAGGCAGAAATATGTTGGCGTGAGCTAACCACTCTGTAGTTTCCAGTAGAGCTGATCTGTGAGAGCTTCATCTAAGTAGCATGAATAGCTTGGAAGCATTTGTTAAACTGGTAAAGTGACAAGGACACAACAGACTTTAAGGATATCTGTTGGGTGTAGGCCGTTGACGTACATTATCTCATTTCATCATCCACCGTGCCTGGAAGGTAGGCCCCATCATTGTTACCAGGTATTACAGATAAGGAGGTACTGCGAGAGGTGAGTAAACTCACTCGGCTAGAAAGGGGTTGAACCACGATGGAGTCTGCATCTGATTGCCGTGGTTAGCCATTATACCTGCTGTCTCAGGCTGGAGCAGGACTATTATCTTGCTATTCACTCAGTACTTTGTAAACACCAGACACTTAATATTCCTTCTGACATCTAACTCTCACCAACTAAACGTGGTTGGTACAATTTTCTCCATTTTTTATAAGTGGGAAGTGCTTGCGAGAGCTTTCCCTCACTTTCCCCCAAATCCAACAGCTGCTAAGAAGTAGATCTAGGACTTTAACTCAGGTCCTTTGACTTAATTAAGATTCCGTGTTATGGGTGGAGGGATGGGGAAGGAGTGCACTTGTAATGAGTCCCGGGTGATGTATGGAATTGTTGAATCACTATATTGAACACCCGAAACTAATATAGCACTGGATGTTAACTAATCAGAATTAAATAAAAACTTAAAAAGCAAAATAAAAAAAAATTTTTTTTTAATTCCATGTTCTAGCCAGAGTAGTTAGGATCTTGGAGTCAGACATTCCTAGCACTGGCTGTGCTACTAATTTGGTGTGTGTGACTCCAGGCGAGTTCCTTAATGTCCCTGAGTCTGGTTTCCTAGTCCTGTCTCATTAGGCTATGAGGAGTCAGCAAGATAATGTGGGGGAAACATACAGCAGAGTGCCTGACACAGGGTGAATACCAGTAAATCCTAGCTGTTACTCTTTGCAGTTTGGGTCTGATTTTTGAGGGTGAAGTAAAAAGCATTATCCTCAAACATTCTCTTAGTAGATGAAAGGTGAAGAAAGTTCTAGACAGCACACAACTCAGGTACCACCTCCCTGACCTCCCTGGCAACCCTCTGTCTATTCTTGGGCCTTAGAGGAGCTATATCTGCAAATGCATAGCCTTCCATATGCTTACCAGCCCAGGTTACAGTTCCTTTGAAACGAATCCCTCATTCTTTGAAACTAAATCCTTAGTTGGAAGCCAACAGTAGGCAGCCTCAATGAGTTCCTGCTTTCACACCTTTGTAAATAGGCTTTGGTCTTGGTTGGCCATATGAATGAGGTGTGTAATTACTTAAAAGGCAAGCGACCCCAGTTCCTGGTCTTCCATTTTTCTCCTCTTTCAGTTTTAATGTGCCACCTCATCGCTCTACACAATAGAGAATCCAAATTGAGTTTGTGTATCAGAGATGCCAAATGAAGCTGTAGAATTTTACCTTTCAAAGCACGTGGGTCAGACTGAATGTTAAAGGAAATGGTCATGAAGCCAGGCCTTGCTCCTCCGTCCACTCTTTCTTCGAGGCTTAGCATCAGTCACGTTCCTTGAATTCCTGCTACGTGGATATCGGCGTTCCAGTTCAACAAGACAGGATCCCATCCCTCAGCAATTTACTCGTGTCCTGATACACTAGATAGAGCATAGTACATGCTGAAATAGAGGGAAACAGTACGTGCTGCCAGCATGTGGGGAGAGAAGGTGGTAATGGACACATGGTGGTGTGGGGTTTTTTTAATCCTTGAGGGAGGGTTTCTTATCCATATAAGTGATAAATTTTATTTTTCTTTAACTCCTTCCTTAATCTGCATTAGAATTGGCATCTGTTTTATGATACATAATTGCATGGCCCTGGGAGACGTTGGCATGTACTAACACCTCCATAAAGGTATTTCCCTAACTCCACTGAACTGCTCCAAAAACCCTCTAACCCCCAAAGGAGCTCATTCTGAATCATAGATTTTTAAAGCTACCATCTAGTAAACTTTAGCTCTAAAGATAATTAAATGTATTATTGCCCCCCCCTTTTTTTTTTTAAGATTTTATTTATTTATTTGACAGAGAGAGATCACAAGTAGGCAGAGAGGCAGGCAGAGAGAGAGGAGGAAGCAGGCTCCCTGCTGAGCAGAGAGGCCTATGCGGGGCTTGATCCCAGGACCCTGAGATCATGACCTGAGCCAAAGGCAGAGGCTTTAACCCACTGAGCCACCCAGGCGCCCCATCCCCCCTTTTTTTTTGAACTAGGAAAATATTTCCTGGGACATATTTAAAATAAGTACCTTTTTTTTTTTTTTTTTTTTTTTTTTTCAAAAAATGTATTAAAATCTACTGTGGGTAGAATTGAATATACTTGAATAAATATAATTTAGTATATACTTCCTTATAGCACTAAAAATATAAACACAATAGCACTATAGAATTACATTAGAGGTGGTTTAAAATTTTTTAAATTTGTGTGTATATAACTTTTAGTTTAAACAGGTCACACTAACATTTATTTTTTTCTAGTTTAATAGTGTCTCCAGTAAAAGATTTGATTTTTAGGGATGTTAAGGCTGTGTTAATAACAAGAGGAATTAAGCATGACATTTTATATTTTGACAGTAAATCTTAGACCGTTTGTTGTCTGGGTAAAGTTAATTTCTCATATATATAAATAAAGTTCTCCACGTAACAGAAATGCACAATATTAAAAGAGTGACAAGAAAGCTCACAGCAGTGCTGACTTCTGTAGCGTCCTGGGCCCACCTTGGAGGTAAAAAAACAAATCACTTTGTTCTTTGCATAGCAAAGCCCTGCTGTCCTCCTTAGGTGAGGTCCATGATAGACCACCACTTCATCCCAACTCCCATTTCCTGGTGATTAGCACCAGAGTCCTTTGAGCTTCAGAAATGTTCATAGATCTCTGGGATACCAAGGCATCATGTTTTTCCAAGGAGAGATGCTGACCTTTGCTCATTCTGAATTTAAATTTTGTGTATCTTATATGATGTTTTGTAGAGTGATGACAGAGAAACAGATACAGCCTCAGAGAGCAGTTACCAGTTCAGCAGACACAAGAAGAGCCCGAGCTCTTTAACCAATCTTAGCAGCTCCTCTGGCATGACGTCCCTGTCTTCTGTATGTAAACAAAGCCTCTATGTTAATATCTCTCTGCTTCTCTGAACCTTGCTCTGCGGTGCTCCATGCTTGCTATAAAGTAGCCTCCTGTTTTATTTCCCAGATTCCAAGGGCACAAGTTTTTTCTCTAACCTGCAATTAGCTTTTGGCTAGCTAAATCTTTTTCTTTTTTTAAGCACAAAACGAGTTCATATCCATTAGAAATGAATTTTTTTATGTAAGTACTTAAAAAATAAACCCAAATTTCTAACAAGATGAACAGCTACATTGTTCCGTGCAACAAATGGGGTAACTTGTGTAAAGTCTACTTGTATCAGATATGTTTTATATTTGTTTGCAGGTATAGAATTGTGCCTGTCTTTTGGCAAACCTGATGAATAAAAGCACTGATTCACATAAGAATAGAAGTGATTCTTTGCCTTATGGAAGGATTCAGAACAGGATTTGTATTTTTATTAATATTTTTAAGATTTGTATCTATTGATTTGACAAAGAAAGACACAGCGAGAGAAGAAACACAAGCAGGGGGAGTGAGAGAGGGAGAAGCAGGCTTCCCACCGAGCAGGTCCCAGGACCCTGGGATCATGACCTGAGCCAGAGGCAGACGCTTAACTACTGAGCCACCCAGGCGCCCCTCACAAAAGGATTTTAAAAGGAAAGCTCCTTAACTATAGTTGTTCAGGTTCAATGTAGAAAATTTGACTTTACCTGGAACTTCTTTCATAACATGAGGTCATTGTGTGCATGGAGTATGTGTGTAGAAATATATATGAAATATACCCACATACACTTATCCAGATAGTTCTCTGATATACACACCATCTCACAAGGTATGCTAACCAAATGATAAAGCTGCCCTAAAATTTTACTAGCCTGCCGTTTTTCAAACTTAAAAAAAAAAAATCTGTTTAAACTGAATTTCTGCTGATGATCCTTAAATGTATGGCCTTGGGAAGGCTTTCAACTGTCTTCATCAATCATCCATTCTTTACCCTTCCTGACCTCTAAAGGCGTATGGTCCACTAAGCATTTTCCTAGATTCAGTGGATGGGTAACATAGTAAGATTCCTTTTTAGTGCCTTGGAAATTTGATAGAGTAATGTGTCACTGTGATTTGTGTCCCTGGGGTTTCTCACATCCTCTTTCTTTACGATCTTAAATACTAAGCATGCCTAAAAATGGAACTCTGAATGCCCCCTACCATAAAATCCCCTGCTTTGGAAATGAGCCAGCATCTAAATAACTTTGCATTTTCACTTGTCATCTGTATCTTTTACAGGCAACTTTTTCTTAAAACATTAGTCGTGTCATATATCACGTCAGGTTGTTGGTTTTGGTCTATCTTTATGCCCTATCACCTGCTTTAAATGCAAACTAGAGAAATAGTAGCAAGCCCACATCATATTTGTGATTCTTGCACTGGGTCCATGAACAAGATAGGAAAAAACACTGCATGTTTCTAATGCCTTCAGGTAAGCGGCAGTGTGATGAGTGTTTACAGTGGAGACTTTGGCAATCTGGAAGTGAAAGGAAATATTCAGTTTGCCATCGACTATGTGGACTCACTGAAGGAGTTACACGTCTTTGTGGCCCAGTGTAAAGACTTAGCAGCAGCAGATGTTAAAAAACAGCGCTCAGACCCGTAAGTACAATTTGGAGTCACTATTTTCTCTCAGTTATTCGTAATCTTGTAGAAATTGAGAAAGAAAGAAATTAAAGAGTGGATATGTGTGGGACTGTGCCAAAAAGAAATGTTTGAGAAGAAAACTTGGGGGAAATGATGTTTTATTTACTCTATAAATATGCCAAACTTAATAAGCTATAAAAATGTCAGAGAAGCAGAAAATATTTCAAGTGGAGGGGACCTTTGAGGCCATCTTGTCCCATTCATTCTTTTAACAGATAAGGAAACCAGGGCCAGAGAAGATAAATGACCTATTTATATAAATTCAGAGAGTCAGCTTAAAATGGAGAATGAGGTCTTGAACCCCAATCTCTTTCCATGACTCTCAAACTTCTCTAAAATTAGAGACATGTCAGGCCATACTTGAAAATGTTCAGTGGTGTGGAAACAGTTAAGATTCTAGAATGAGGTAGTTTCTAAATTTAAATTACATTTTACAGAAGAACTTTAGGGGGAATTAGCAGCTCATCTTTTAGATCATAGACTTAATTGAATTTCAGTTTATTTGCAAAAGCTAAATGGTATTCTTTGCTTTCCCTGTGCAGAAGTCAGATTCTTAGTTATTTTGCTAGCATAGGCCCAATCCTTTATGCTTTTATTATCAAAACAGCTGGGGTCAGTATCCTTTTCTTCCCCACTGAATATGGCTTGCTTATGTGTGTGCTGAGATCAATTTTTGTTTTCAAAAATCAGTAACAATACTTTTTAAATAAGTTCTTCAAGCACCAAAGCCTTTTCTCAATAGGAAACAAGCCGGTATAATTAAGCACTACATTAGAGGTCTGTCCGCCTCACCCCCTACGTCAGGTAAGGCCAAAGGAAGAAAGGGTTCAGGAAATAGTCTTTAAAATTTTTCAAAACAGTATAAAATGACCAGTTCTGTTGCATGTGTTTATAATTTTAAGTATAAAAGGTGTTGCCTTACTTAACTGCTCTTCTTACTGTCATGAAATAATTATTTCTGTCAATTACCAATGCATTTTTCAAGGCAGAGATGGAAACATCACTTTTATTTTCTCTGACCTTCTTGTCTGTCTACTTCTCATTTTAGATATGTGAAGACCTATTTGTTACCAGACAAGGGCAAAATGGGCAAGAAGAAAACACTTGTAGTGAAGAAGACTTTGAATCCTGTGTATAACGAGATACTGAGGGTATTTATGAACTGTCTGTCTAGGAAAATCCTAAATGATGAGCTGTCACTGTGATTTTCATGTCGATAGCTGTGTCTTCTTGGGTAGTATCTCTACAGATGAAGTCAGTCATGGAGAGAGAAGAAGGGAAAGGATAAACATGTTCTGAGACACTGCTTTGCATGAGACCATACACCATGAACATTGGATGCCTTCTCTCCCTCACTCCCTCCATACCCACCAGGAGGGTATATTACCTGCCCCTCACACATGAGACTTAGAGAAACAAAGGAGTTTGCTCAAAGATACATAACTGAAAACATGGACCACTATAACTAAAAGAGCTAGCAGAATTGTAATTCTGATCATGTTATTGCTCTGCCCACAGTCTTTTAGGATTTCCATTGCCCTTAAAAGCATGTCCCACTTTACCGTGCCACCAGTCCCTTCAAAACCCAAGCTCTGGCCTCCTCTTTCCATTTTCAGAGTCTCAGTTCAGGTCACCCTGATTGCTTTCTGTTCTTTGGAGGAACGAAGCACATTTTCTCACACTCCTGGACCTGGCGTTCTATCAGACTGGAGAGCTCTTTCCCACATTCTATCCTGAACTACCTCCTCCAGCCTTAAATGCCTCTTCCTGTGAGAGGCTGTCCTTAACCCCTCCACAGGCACCTTGTTTTATATAAGGCTTTGTTAACACTCCACACTTTAACTACTGGCTTCGTTGTCTTTTTTCCCTTTAAACTGTAAGTTCCAGGCAGGCGGACAGGGACCAGCTCCATGTCATTTAACAGCTGTGTGCTTTTGGGCAAATGACTTAACCTGTCTGTTCTTCAGATCTGCCAAAAGCAGGTAATATTAGTACCTGTCTCTGTGCTTCAGTAGTTGTGAACATTAAGAGTTAATAGGTAGAAAGTGATTAGGATACATTAAACACATGAACATTGACCTTTAGTATAGTGTCTAGATAGATACTCAAAAAATGTTTCTTGGAAGGAGAGATGGATGGACAGATGCATAGAAAGTGTGCCTGGCTCAAATACCCATATTCCTTTATCCCCCAGACTGCTTAAGGCTGCCTTAGTCATGATAATGTAAAACTACAAATATACGAAGTGCTCCTCATTTCCCCTGTCTGAAAAGTCTGTCCCACTAGTGGATTATCCTCTGAGAAAAGAGTCAGAATTAAATTAATTTTCAGTCCTTCATGGGTCAGTTATTTATGGATTTCCTTTAGCTACTTTTTAATTACAGTTTGACTATGATATACCTCAGTACCCTAGCTATTTCTGGGTCAGCTACTTCAACCCTATACTCAGGAAAAGCCAGCTAATTTAACTGGTAAACGCAGAGAAAGGCAAGCCTGCTACAACCAAAATGGATATTCAAGTAGTACATCATAAAGCCAAATAGAGATTATTTTTAGATTAGAAGTACTATTATCCCTTCCATGATTATATATAATCTGGGATTGACTGTATTTTAGATAAAAACTGTAAGGATGCCAAATATTTTCCACTTAACCATACGAAGCAGGAAAAAACAAATATATCTTCTCTTTAAAAAAATACCTTGTTGTTGCAGGATATCTATAGTGGGAGATGTTGTGTGTAAATGGGAGCAAGTGGCATATGGGAATTCTCTGTACTTTCTGTTTAATTTTGCTGTATATCTAAAACTGTTCTAAAAAATAGAGTCTGTTAGAAAAAATACCTTGTCCTTCGGTAGAAAACAGACCACAGGATTAAGCTTCATTAGTGTTTTTAGGCTGAATTGGGTTTATGTTATATCTAGTTTGAACTAAAAACATCCAGCAAAAATGAATAGTTGGCTTTTGTTTTCAGAGACCTATTACTGGCTATGATATTTGAACTGTGGTTTGCTTTTCCAGAAGCAGAAAGAAAATCAGCTTTTGTGAAAGATGGATTTAGCTCTTTGAAAGAAGATACTTAGAATAAGATGACTTTGCAATGTTTTTGAGACTTGAAACCTAACAAATGAGAAAACCTGATCTGCGCAGATGATTTTTCTCTTCATCTCTGTGTCATAACTTTGGTTATAAAATAATAATATTCACCACTTTAATTTCCTTCTTTGATCTGCAGTATAAAATCGAAAAACAAATCTTAAAAACACAAAAGTTGAACCTCTCCGTTTGGCATCGGGATACATTTAAGCGCAATAGTTTTCTAGGGGAAGTGGAACTTGACTTGGAAACTTGGGACTGGGACAACAAACAAAATAAACAACTGAAATGGTACCCTCTGAAGCGAAAGGTATGTGCAGACTTGGTTGGTTGGCTGGTTGGCTGGTTGGCTGGTTGGGGATCTAATGTATAAGAGAAAGCTACTATAATTGCATTTTAATTCACAATGGTTATCCATAGTTTGGTTTAATTGTATCTTTTCACTTTGTACCATATGTCTCTCTTTTTATTTTATTGTTTTTTTAAAGAGAGGGAGCCTGTGCAAGTGTGTGGAGCTAAGAGGGATAGGGGAGAGAGAGAATCTTAAGCGGGTTTCACGCTCAGTGTGGAACCCTACACAGGACTCAGTCTCACAGCCCTGAGATCATGACCTGAGCCAAAATCTAGAGTGGGATGCTTAGCTGACTGAGCCACCCAGACACCCCTGTACCATATGTCTATTATGCTCTTTCCAATATTTTCTATTCTTTTTCTTTTTTCCTCTCTAGATTTCAGGCTAGATTTCCTCTCTAGATTTCTAGATTTTTGCTAACTTATCTTTCAGTTTAATAATTTTCTTATCTGCTATGTCTAAAACACCCATCTTACAAGTTCTCAACATTATATTTTACAGCTTTATATTTTCATTTGATTTTTTATAGACTTTTTCTCTGCTAAAATTCTCCATGTTTTCAAAGTTATTTTTAAGGTATATTTCTGAAAACCCAGTATCTTAAACATTTGCAAGTTTCTTTTATCTAATTTTTTTATCTTGGTTTGGTCATTTGGTCCTTTATCCTGGTATGCCTGTTTATTTTTTATTGCACACTAGACATTGTATATTAAAAACTTTAGGCATATTTTGAGAGGATTTTCTTTTGTTTCTGACACACAGAGTAGGGATAGACAATCTAATCTGAGAATGAACTGACTGGAGGCTGGTGTTCAGTTTTCATGTGGTCCAGTGTAGTTTTTGCTTGCCCATATTCCTAGGCTACGACCCTTTGGAGCTTCTAAGTGAAAGCCTAGAGAAGTAGTTCTCAAATTTTACAATCCGTCCAGTTCTACTGAAGGACTTACTAGAGCACAGATTTTCAGGGCCTATTCCCAAGGTGTCTGAGCTGATGAGACTGGGGCCCAAGAACATGCATTTTCAAGAAGTTCCTAGGCATTGCTGATTACTGAGGTAGAGTATGGCTTGGAGACCATACGTTGAGAGCGGCTGATCAGGGGTATTTTCTAAGACTATTCCTTGCTGGCTGCGGACTCCAATTTTTGTCTCCTCAGCCCTACAAGACAGGCAAAAGCTCTGCTTGAGCTTCTTCATCTCTTTCATTAGGCTTTTTTCTAGTTTGGCACTACTTAAAAATAGCTGATGCCTCAACATGAAAAGCAGAGAATGTCAGGCTCAAATATTTTGTCCACTTGATTCCTGTCTATATTAATAATTCTTCAGCTCCTTCCAATACATTTGTTTAATCCAGTTTTAAAAAATACTCTTAGTGTGAGGGTGAGTTTGAGCCTAGCTAAAAGTCATAAATAGCAACAATACAAATCATTGTTTAGTATCTACATAATATAGCGCCTTGACTTAAGAAATGGCTCCCAAATATTGCATCAAAAATCATCTGAAGCACTTATTTCTAGTCTTACCCAAGACTCACTGGGTGTGAATTCCTTAGAAGATGTCAAGACCTTTTCCTTTTAAACTAATGTCAGTTGCATTTCTGATTCATAACCATGCTTTGACAATAAGGCTCTAAAGAACCAGAATCTGAAAATAAAACCATCTCTCTTATACTCAAAAACAATAGACATAGTTTTTAAAATTATTGTCCAGTCTTTGTTATTTTTAGAGACCTCACATCATGTGATCTGAAATAATCAGGTTAATGCAGCTTTGAAATGTAATGTTTGGCTTTTCTTCACCCTACTTTCCCACATTCATCTTACTCAAAGAGAATAATACAAATAAATAGTTTTATGTGCTGGCTGGGTGACCAATAGAAAAATGTGTGTTTTTATAAAAACCAAAACATCCCAGAATATTTCTCCTCTCCCCAAGAAAGCCATTCTGATTTCTCTACTATCTGTGACACTAAAGGCTAAGAGCTGTTTTTTCAAGATACACAACATAGCTTTCCCAGATATAAAAGCAACAGTTTAGCTCTGTTGGGGAAGGAAATTTTAATCCAGGGCACTCATGGTTAATACATAGTTGCAGAATTGGGGCAGTTATGCTCTCATAACAGAACATCAACAAACAGTAAAGTCGTTTGTGTCTCACACCTACTAACAGCCTTCATTTTCCAGACAGCACCGATTGCCCTTGAAGCGGAAAACAGAGGTGAAATGAAGTTAGCTCTCCAGTACGTCCCAGAGCCAATTCCTGGTATGTAATGACTTTCATCCAGGTTTGTGCCCCTTCCTGATTCTTTCCCTCTCCAAGGATTTCTTTGGACTCTGTGATATTTTCAAACCCTAAGCAAATTTGTTAACTTAGTAATACTGTGGACCAAATGAGTTAATTTACAGTAGACAAATTCATATTTTTTTTTATTGTGGCAAAAACAGAAAACATAAAATTTGCCATCTAAGCCATTTTTAAGTGTATCCTTTGTGGTCAACAACAATGTGTTACGTATATTCACATTGCTATGAAGCAAAGCTCTAGAAATTTTTCACCTTGCATCTCTGAAACTCTGTACCCATTAAACTATACCCTCACCTTGTCCTTCTCCCAACCCCCTCCCAACTACTATTCTACCTTCTGTTTCCATGAAAAAAAAATCCTCATCTTACAAAATTCTCTAGTTTACAGATCTTGTTTTAATTTTCACCTCACTCTCCAAAAAGTTGGTATCTGCACAAAGTGAGTGGCCTTTTCCATATTCAGAATTTGGACCTATTGGTAGTGTTAGGGTAAGAATGGACACTGAGTGTTTTTTACAGGTGAGAATTAGAAAGATTCTTACAGAGCCCCTAGGAAATTAGAACTCATTGGTTCTCTGTTCTCAAGGCCTCAGCAGGGCAGAAATCTTTTTCCTCAAGGTTACCAATTGTACCTTAATGTAAGGGCCTTGGGTCTACAGCTCCATTAAAGAGCAAGATACTAGAAAGAAATGCATGCCAGCCCCCTCTCACTTCCTAAGACGTTCTACAAGTTTTTCTCTTTAAGAATCTATATGAATGGGGTACCTGGGTGACTCAGATGGTTACGCATCTCTGCCTTTGGCTCAGGTTGTGATCCCAGGGTCCTGGGATCCCCAGGCTCCTGCTCAGCAGAAAGCCTGGTTTCCCTCTTCCACTCCCCGTGCTTGTGTTCCTGCTCTCACTGTCTCTCTCTCTCTGTCAAATAAATAAATAAAATCTTAAAAAAAAAAAAAAAGAATCTATATGAATGTTATGACTGAAATCAGAGGTTGCAACTCATATGTTTTTAGTAACCAAGCAGTGAAGCTTGTAGGATGAAAAAAATAATGGATGGTAAAGGCAGTGATTGAACTGGAGAAAGGCATTCTAATTCGGTTAAAAAAAAAAAAAAAAAAAGAATTGGCGGGTAAGCAAAACCTATCTTTAGGCCCATATGGCTGCCAAACCACCTTGTTGTTACTTCTGGATCTTCCTAAAAGGCAGATTTCCTTAATATATATAATTTGTATCCTATCATTTATGGTCCACATGCATAGAAATTCTGCCAATATCTTTTCCTCTACTATCATTTCTTGGTTGGGGAGAGGGCAAAGGGGACCATGTGTTGTGATGGGCTCTACCTTGTCTGACCTTTTGCTCATGAAGATTTTCTACCCTAGAATGGCTTCCTTTTCTCCAGATATTTGGAGAGCTTGAGAAGAAGTCCCATCTTTTCCATAAAGCTTTTCCTGGCTATATCCTTTCACCCTCGCTGATTGCATCATTATTTAGAATATTACAGTGAGGGGCGCCTGGGTGGCTCAGTGGGTTAAAGCCTCTGCCTTTGGCTCAGGTCATGATCCCAGGGTTCTGGGATTGAGCCCTGCATCGGGCTCTCTGCTCAGCAGAGAGCCTGCTTCCTCCTCTCTCTCTCTGCCTCCCTCTCTGCCTACTTGTCATCTCTGTCAAATAAATAAAAAAAACTTTAAAAAACAAAAAACATTACAGTGAGAACTTGGAATTTCATTCTGTATTACATTTTTGTAGTTGTTATATGAATTACTGTTTAGTAATTTGATGAGACATAGATTTCTCATATCTCTTGTATATCCAGTGACATTCTTAGCATAGGCCTGAGTACATCAGAGATACTCATTAAATTCTGATTGGTCGACCAGGTTAAACTATTCAGAAAACTATGGCAGTGGCTCTCTGTCCATGTGCACCCATTCTAGTCAACAAGTGAAGAGTAAGCCAACTTCTCAGGAATTCATTATCATTAGTTGCTATTTGTATGTATACAATGTTCCCATAAAGTATGTAACCACATTTAACAAGAGTGGTACCTTAGCTAGTACTTATTTTGATTACTTTATATTCAGTAGGTTTCAAATGCCTCCCATTAACAGCAATTGAAGTTAGTATTAATATTTGAAAGGGAGATGCATTTCATTGAGATGTATTGAATATGACTATAACTGGATGATTTACATACCTGATATCTTTAATTTGTCCTGAAACAAGCCAAACCCAGAAAGAATGATACAGTATTCTGTACTTAGAATCGATATGATTTTTTTTCTTTTTTTTTTTGAATTTTTAAAAGATTTTATTTATTTATTTATTTATTTAGAGAGCAAGCATGAGCCGGGGGAGGGGCAGAGTTAGAGGGAGAGAGAGAATCTCAAGCAGACTCTACACTGAGCAGAGACCCCAGTGCCATGACTCTGAGATCATGACCTAAGCCAAAATCAAGAGTCAGATCCTCGTCCAAGTGAGCCACCCAGGCAACTCTGGGCTGGCTTTAAGTACTGTATGATACAGGAGTTCAAATGATATCCCTTAAACCTTCTTCTTTTCTCTCTCTCTCTCCATTTCTCAATTCACTTCCTTTGGGTTTTTACCATTCTTTTTTTTAAGGGTTTATTTATTTATTTGACAGAGAGCACAAGCAAGGGGAGTGGGAGAAAGAGAAGCAGGCTCCCCACTGAGCAGGGAGCCCAATGTGGACTCGATCCTAAAACCCGAGGATCATGACCTGAGCCAAAAGCAAGTGCTTAACCAACTGAGGCTCCCATCTTCCCCAATGTAAATTATTTTCATAGAACTCTCTGAGCACAATGTAGCCAGACTATGGAGGATTTAGGTAAGAATGTATAGATTTAACCAATTAGGATCATATCCTCAAGCTGTAGCTAGTATCACTGTGCCAGACCATTTTTAGATTGGCATTTTTGGATGTAGTATTGCCAAGAGAAGAATGGCAGTGAAATTTTATTTTCTGTGCTTTTCCCATTACAGGTAAAAAGCTTCCGACAACGGGAGAGGTGCACATCTGGGTGAAGGAATGTCTTGATCTACCACAGCTAAGGGGCAGCCATCTAAATTCTTTTGTTAAATGGTAACACCATCTGTAACTCTGCTTCTCTCAGTTCTACCAGATCCTGGTCTTTGCTCATTGTTTTAGGTCTCAATATCTGTGATGCTGAAACTCATCATTCATCATTCATTATTCATTATGTCATTATGTTTAAATGACATAACTCGAGACAGTAGTGACATGAACTAGAGGAATCTTTGACATGAGCCCCTAAGCATTTGCTTAGTTTTAAAACCATAAAGAGGGCACACATACAAATGAAACTGGGACCATGTACTCAGATATGGAATGTCTTCTAGGAGATATATTTACTGGTGGATAATAGTCAGTATAAAAAAACTCATCAGATTTCTAATGGTGAGATGCCATGCCCCTGACTCCTTTGTGGTGCAGGGTGAATTCTTCCTTCTGTCCCTTGTCCCACCTTTGTGAACTATTTGCAGAAGTTCTTTTGCCTCATCCTGCAAATATGTAGAAAATGACTTGCTAAACAGACCCTTACTAATAGTTTGTCATAGGACCTTAAGACAATTTGAGTTTAAAGTGGCAAACTTTTTTTCTCTGTTCTATATATAAATGCCTGGCATCTGTCAGTTGTAACTCAACAGATATTAGTGCATGTTCTCTTAGCTCCCCCTGACTAATTTCATCTACATAGATTCTCCCAGAAGATCAGTTAGAGCTGTTTAGGTTTTTATGGCAATATTTGTGATTTTCCCTATACGAATTATTCATAGATGTCAACTGGCAAGATTTTTCAGCTCAGGTCAATCTCTCATTCTGAGACTGCTCACAGACCTTCTTGTGTTTATAAGAGATATCATGGGTTAAAAGCAGAAAACAGATAATCAAAAATGTTTCCAAATGCTAAAGGAATCCTCAAGCAATTGCTACCACATTAAGCATTTACTAAATGAAAGCACTAAACTAAGTTGTTTGCTTCATATGTAATTCTAATATTAACCTTATGAAATAGGCATCAGCATTCTCATTTTAAAGATGAAGAAGCAAGAGTCTGAGAAATTATGTGACTTCCCCTGTAATACACAGCCAATGAGTAACAGAGTCAGGATTCAAAGCAAGTCTGGTCCACTGTAATACAGAGTCTCTCCAGCAGGATGCCGCTGTTAATCACCACCGTCACTGCCATTATCACCACCACCAACACATCATCATCATCACAACCGTTACCACCATCATCACTACTGCCACCACCACTGCCATCACCACAACCATCATTACCACCATCGCCGCCATTATCACCAACACCGTCGCCACCACTGCCACCAGCATATTAATATCACTATCACTGCCATCATCACTACCACCACCACCTGTGCCACCATCACCACCATCGCCGCTGCCACCACTATCATGGCTGCCACCCCTGCCACCACCACCACCAGCACCACCACAGAGACCACCACCATCAACATCACCATTACTATTACTGCCATCATCACTACCACCATCACCGCTGCCACCCCCCCCACCATCATCACCACCACCATCACCACCCCACCATCACCACCACCACCACTGCCTCTCTATACTCTACACTTCCATTTCCTTCGGCCAGTCTTCAGTAGTTGTATTGAAATTCAATGAAAGCACAAATGTTCACCATCTTATTAAAATGCTTTCACAATAATGATTCCTTTTATAGTATCATCCTTCCAGATACAAGTAGGAAAAGTCGTCAAAAAACCAGAGCTGTAGGGAAAACCACCAATCCTGTCTTCAACCACACCATGGTGTATGACGGGTTCAGGCCTGAAGATCTGACAGAAGCCTGTGTAGAGCTTACTGTCTGGGACCATTACAAATTAACCAACCAGTTTTTGGGAGGTCTTCGGATTGGCTTTGGAACAGGTAATATTTGTTACACTTTTAATCCTCTACGAGCCAAGTGCTTCTGGGGATGCTTGGAGTTTGTCTGTTTTTTCCTAATGAAAGCAGATACTCTATTTCTATTAAGTATAATGAAATGAATGAGTGAAGGAATGTCAGGCTGTATGCCAAGGGCTCTAGATATGAAGATTAACAGGATGTAGTATCTGTCCACACAGAGCTTAAGTTATTGTGTGTGGGAGGCACAAAAAAGCCTTCTTCACTACTCTTCCCTGAAAAAACATTTATATCTTTTCATGACTAAAAGTGTGCTTTAAATAATCATAGTAAATAGTATTTATGGGGCACTAGTCACTGTACTGAGTGCTTCACTTATATTATTTTGTTGAATCCTCACAGAAATCTTGTGAGTAATTACTGATGTTATCCCCAGAGGAACTGATGTTCCAAGAAATGATGTAACAGACCTCATCAGTATGAGGGCCAAGATTCAAAGTTGAGTCAGTTAGACACTAAACCCCAAACTACACTTTCTTAGAGATCATCTGGTGTTACTTCCCACCCAATGCCAGGCTTTACCCCTACTACCTCACTGTGTCCCTGACAGATTGTCAGCCAGCTTTTCTATGAACACGAAGAGAGATCATTACTCTCTGAGTAGAGGGAATAGTCCCAATTATGGACTCCTTTGTTAACAGACATTTCAGGTGATTAAACAATTCTTTCTTATAATGAGCCCCACATATGCCCTTCTGGTGATATTAAAACTATCCCTTGCTATCTTCCATTGATGATTGTAATTAGGGGATGATCCATTTTTTTTCCCTCCAATGAACTATTCCTTTCTAACTGCAAAGCTTCCTTTTTTTTTTTTTTTTTTTTTTCCCTTTTGCAGGTAAAAGCTATGGTACTGAAGTGGATTGGATGGACTCTACTTCAGAGGAAGTTGCTCTCTGGGAAAAGATGGTAAATTCCCCCAACACTTGGATTGAAGCAACTCTGCCTCTCAGAATGCTGCTGATTGCCAAGATTTCAAAATGAACCCAAAGTCGACTGGCTCCCACTGAAAACTACTAAGCAGGTGGAATCTGATCTTGCAAATCTAACTGTGCAGACAGATTTTCATCTGCTGCCTCTTGCCACTAACGGAGGCTACACAGCATGTTAAAGTCAACCTGCATATGGTTCTTTGGTTTGAAGTCCCAAGAGATTTAAGCAAGAATAACGTGTGTAACTTACTTATGACTTCGGCATGAGAGAAGATATTTGAGAAAGTTAGGAAAATCAAACAGTTGCTGCTGCTTCAGAGAAAAAGCCATCAAAAAATATTAAATGTGGGGTGTTTCTACCCAGCAAAATATTCTAGTTTGCCGTCCCGTGTTTCACACCACATGCCATGCAGTTAGAAGGGCCTGCTTGCTACTCAGTGGTTGAAAACCCTCGCAGGAACTGAAAATATGCAGTTTTTGGAAGAGAGGGACAGGAAAAAAACTCCTAGAAGGGGGCTAAAGGCAGAATATCCGTGATAGTAAAGAACTGACCATAGGAAAACTATTTACTCTGTAATCTCTGTTAAAATACGGAATTCCGGGTTAGGCCCGGAAGACTCAATCTACTGCATGTATTCCTGCCTTTGAAAGTGCTTTCCCCTGTCCCACTGTCAAAGTCTCCTTTGTGCTTTGGTGCCACCCACTGGCTCATCGGTGGAATTCAGCTTTTGGCTTAATTGTCTCCTAAGATCTCAAGCCTGTATTTTGTAATAGACTGTGTAAAACTAAACCAAAAACAAAAACCTTGCATATATAAGATTCTGTCGTTCCTGTAACTCTATGAAATTAGCATGAGAGTGTTCACAGAGAAGCTTTGCAATGAAGTTTTAATTAGAATGTAAACTGTACTTCCTATGTATGTAAAATTTCATAAAGTATTTTGTAAAAACCCTTACAGTAAATTACTATATGATTTAGTTGTGTTGTCCAATTAATCTGACTTCTTATTTTGAATGAAATACTTTATGGTAGGAATCCTCAGATTTAAATTTCCTAGCAAGGCTAAAGAACTGCTTAGCTAATATTTCTCAAGTCTTTACTGGAACTCTGGACATCATTTCCTCTAAGTGGGAAGCTCTGACTATGTTATTGAAACTGGAATTTTTATTTTTAAGAAATAGTTGAAAAGCATTGAAGGGAAGTAAACATTTATTTTTGGAAAGTTTCCCATGGAGGCATTTTTGGGCTTATTTTAATATATAAAGCATTACATCCTCCTTAGGACCCAACTTGCTTGCCTTCCTCAAAACAAGCAGTGATTTTAATGTAGGTTAGGGGGAGCCTGGATGGTCAGGAGTGTGAGACCTTATAATAGGTGTCTATCAAATATCACTGAAAATGACCAGTCTGCTTGCTTCCTCTAAAGATGTTAGAATCTTCTACCCATTTGCCAGTAAGAGTGGCTAACCTAGAACAATGTCCTTCCCATTGTCTCGCAAGGTCTTTTAGGAAGACGTGTAGTCCAGCTCTATGCCCTGATTCTGTTCTGGCCACAGAGAAGGAACAAGATTAGCTGAGTGGAGACACACCTCCTAGGTCGGCCAGGGATAGTAGCCAAAGTCCAAATCTTGTTCCAACTCCTTCACATCAAGGTACAAGCTCCTTTCTCAACCCTTCTTTCAGTTACCTGCTCTGCCACCTTCCAACATCCAGCCAGCTATGAAACAGTGCGATTGGTTCTAGTATCTCCCTCTGGGATTGCCTGCCTCCTCCTGTTCTCAAATCCCTGGCATTTGGAACACCAGAGTGAACAACAGAACCACCTTTGGTATCAAAATGATTTGGGTTTGAGTTCTGGCTCTATCACTTTCTGGGTGACATGGGATAACTTGCTTAACTGCTCTGTGCCTTGGTTTCTTTGTTCCCTATAAAGTATAAAATGTAGATAACAATGCCTACCTTTCAAAACTATTGTTAGAGTTAAATGACAGAAGATGTAGAAATGCCTAGTCCTGCTGTATAGACAAACTCTGTAAGTAGTAGCTTCAAAGAAAGAGACATCAAAAGACTCAACAAAGGCAAGTAGGGGGGACTCTGGTCATCACTAGGGAGAGTATCGGCCCAGTTTTATGCCTCAGACGCCTGGGGAGAAAGTATACTGGATATTTTCAGATTCAATAGTAGGTGGGGGAAAATGATAGAACAAGAAAAACAACCATGCAGGGAGGAGCCCAAAGTCTTTATTACTAAACTGAAAATTCTCTAAGACAGATGTTATCTAATTTATTTGTTAGCATCTTACACCACATTATACATAGTAACTGTTTGTTGAGTAAATCAGTGAATGTATATTGATTAGGGTCTTGGGAGATTAGAGTCGGGAGATTCTTAGATTTGACAAGTAATCTATGGACTTATTTAAAATAATTTTAACATTTAGGGGTGTCTGGGTGGCTCAGTGGGCTAGGCCTCTGCCATCAGCTCAGGTCATGATCTCAGGGTCCTGGGATCAAGCCCTGAATCGGGCTCTCTGCTCAGCAGGGAGCCTGCTTCCTCCTCTTTCTCTGCCTGCCTCTCTGCCTACTTGTGATCTCTCTCTCTCTCTCGCTCTCTCTCTCTGTGTCAAATAAATAAATAAAATATTTAAATAAAATAAAATAATTTTAACATTTAATGTAAAATATTTTTAGTGTGGAAAATCTGTTTAATCAACAAGTATCATCGAGCACCCACCACACGTAAAGGACATAGAAAGGTGGAGAGAGAGGAGAAAAAATCCAGAAGCTCATCCCTCAAGAAACAACCGCTGTTAACACTTTCAGTACTTTTCCTGTTACCTTTTTTTCTTCTTAGGAAATATGCTCTGTGAATTCACTTTAGCACATCAGACAACCGTACGTGGTAATCAGCAAATAATACATTCAATATATGTGAGACCCTTTATGCTTAAATGAAGAGGACTGTTCTAATTTTATAGTCACTTGTCTCTTCTTTACAAGTTTCATTTTAGTATATGAGCTTGAAATTTAAGGAAAAGAGAAATGAGGGGAAAATACAGGTAAGTTTAATCATATTTTTGAAGTCTTTGGAATCCACTTTCATAAAACTTCAATATCCTATAATTTCAGAAGTTATTAAAATTTAAGTTCAAAAAATTTCCCCAGTCTTCCATCACTTTCCTTTTGTAGACATGAGACCCTGATCTTTGAGACCAAAGCGAAAACCTGAAACTTCTTTCTGATCTGTTTTGCTTCCAGTGAAATCTGAGGCATTGAAAATCCACCCAACATCTGTAATGACACCCAGACTTCTTCCTTTTCATCATGACTTGAGAGACTAAGTCTGAACATCAGAAACAGTGCCTGTGGGAACAGTCAACTTTTCATTCTGTGCTTAAGTTTTCCCAGCATTTAAGATCATTCTGAATTTTAAATTTTTTACCTTTTTTCAGTTCTCTTTTCAACATAAAATTACATTCCATTGCCATTAAATTCCTTATAAACATGATAATGTTTAGCGGCTGCATAATATTCTAAGAAAATATAATTTCTTAACATTGTCTCTTTTTTGGACATTTAGGTTTCCAGCTTTTAGTTGTTATAAACCAAAGTGCCATGAAAAGCTTTGAGCAACATTTTTTCTTTTGGATTATTTCCTAAACAAAACTCTTCCCCAGAAGGGCAACCATTAGTTCAAAAGGCATAAACATGTTTCAAGTCCTGAATACCTACTGTCAACTCACTTTCACTAAGTATGAGAGAGCACCTATTTTGCTGTACCGTCGTCAGTCCTGGGTAGTTTTAAAATAGGGGGAAATTTTTGACTGGACTGGTAGATGAAATATCTAATTTTAACTTCTATTTCTCTGATCACTGATAGCACTCAATACTTGGCCATTTCCATCCTCTTACCTGTGAACTTAATTGTTCATTTCTCTTTTACGATGTTAATGCTTTATGGATTTGTTCAGGCTCTCTACAAAAATATAAATCTATTGTCTGTTATCTTTATGGTGGGTATTTTTCCCAGTTTGAAATTCAGCACATGTTTAAAGTGCCAGGCACTGGTCAAGAATCCAGGATGGCCCAGACGCAGCTCCTGCCCTTAATGATCTCAGGGCTTAATAAAGGGAGGCAGGCAGGTGACCACGGAGTACAATAAGGCTTTCCCAGTTTCCATTAAAAATGTGAGCAGTCTACAGCAGATGCACTCAAAGTGAGTGGTCAGTTCTCATGTAAATGCAGGGAAAGGCTTCACAGAGAAGATGATTCTGAGTATTGATGCTAAGTAAATTAGTGCAGCAACAAGGGACAAGGGGGGGAAAGGCATTCCAGGCAGAGAGAATGCCTCGGAGGAGAGCGCGCTGGTCCCTTCGGGGAACTTCAGTAGTTGGGTTGGACTAAGGCGTAAAATGTCAGGTCCTGAGACATAAGAGGCTGGAGAGACGTCAGAGCTCACAATTTCAAAAAGTGAAAATAACTTGAGCTGTTCAGCAAAGTCAAATTAAGCTTTTCCTTACTCATCTTTTACATAATGTTTAAGCTGAGAAAGTCCCTTCTGACCCAGGGTTTTTATGCTTACCTTAATTTTCTTCTAGTTTCCATTTTTTAATACTTTAATTTTATTTTACTCGTGACATGTAACTGTTTAATACCTCCAGAATTGACCTTGGTATATGACCGTAAGCCTCATTTGGATCTTTTTTCAGTTGTAATGTTTATCACATCTTTGCTGTTCGTTAAACTTCTTTCTGTAACCTTATTTGGCTAATGGGTAAAAACAGGGAATGCTACATATCTAATAAGAGGTATTCCAAGCCGAGGACCATGGTAAGGGAAACGAAAGAAATTTCGTTGGGGTTTGCTCTTTTACTGAGCTGTGTTGAACACTGCAGGTACAACTCACAAAGCCCTTAGGATCCTGACTCCCCCGGGTAGAGCTGCTGTTTTGTTTTTATAGATTGCAGATTTTTAAGGAGCAAACGTGTTTCCACACGACAGCTGGAGTGGGGAGAGGGAGAAAAAAATACGTCCCCGCAGCTTAATTTGTTTACTCCTCCCAGAAATTAGGTAGAGTCGGGTTTTCTTCCCCCGAGGCTGTGTGGAAACCCAGTGGGGTTGGCATATCCTCTCTGTCCAGTACAGGCAAGATCCCGGGCTGGAGCTGAGAACTGAGAGCTGTGATTGGTGATTTTTTGAAAAGGCAAGCATAACCCGACTGGATTGGTTCTGGACTCCCCCAGACCCCCCTGTTACTTCACAGCAGTCTGGAGACCTGCCCACCAATCACAGGGCTCCTTACTGGAAAAAAACAACTGCTGGAGCGTGCTGGGAGTCCCTAGCAACACCCTGAGAATTTTGAATCTGACAGGGAAGGAGTGTGCAGTCAGCCGATGGTGGAGGAGAGCAGCGTCTATGCCTCAGGAAGAGGAGCCTCTCAACATGGATCCTCCAGCCCCGGAAGAGCCCTTAGAGGAGCAAACCAAAAAACTAGAAAAGCAGGAAGAGGAGATGGAGTTTAAGGAACTGGATGGTCTCAGGGACGCTTTGGCAAACCTCCGGGGTCTGTCCGAGGAGGAGAAGAGCGAGAAGGCGATGCTTTGCTCCCGCATCCAAGAGCAGTCCCAGCTCATCTGCATCCTGAAGCGGAGGTCAGACGAGGCCCTGGAGCGCTGCCAGATCCTGGAGCTGCTCAACACAGAGCTGGAGGAGAAGATGGTGCTGGAGGCTGAGAAGCTGAAGGCCAAGAGCGCGCACGCCCAGCAGCTGGAGGAACGCTTTATGACCTTGGCAGCCAACCACGAGTTGATGATCCGCTTCAAGGACGAACACAAGAGTCAGAACGTGAAGCTCAGGGAGGAGAATGAGAAGCTGAGGCTGGAGAACAGCAACCTCTTCAGCCAGGCTCTGAAGGACCAGGAGGCCAAAGTGTCGCAGCTCACCGCGCGGAGCGAGGCCCTGTCCAAGGACCTGGAGACGGTGAAACAGAGATGCGCTCAGGAGGCCCACCAGGCGCAAACCAGAGAGAAGGAGCTGCTGGAGCTGCAGAGCCAGCGGGCCGGCGCCCACACCAAGGAGGTGGAGCAGCTGCGCAGCCAGCTGCAGAGCCTCAAGCAGAAGCACCGGCAGGCCGTGGAGCAGCTGGCCAAGGCCGAGCAGGCGCACGGCAGCCTGAACCAGGAGCTGCAGGCCAGGCTGCAGACAGTCACTCGCGAGAAAGATGAGCTGTTGCAGCTGGCCATGGAGAGGGGCCGGGTGCTTCAGAACAAGCAAGCAGAGATCCGGCAGCTCGAGGAGAAGCTGGAGACAGCCGAAGTGGCCCGGAGGCATGCCCTGGAGAGGTTCGAACAGGAGGCAGTGGCCGTGGACAGTAACTTGAGAGTCCGAGAACTTCAGCGCAGGGTCGACGGGATCCAGAAGGCCTATGATGAACTCAGGCTGCAGTCTGAAGCCTTCAAAAAGCACAGCCTGGATCTTTTAAGCAAGGAGAGAGAGCTCAATGCCAAACTCCGCCATCTCTTTCCATAGGAAGCTTCTGTTTCCTATTTCCTCTTATTTAGAATTTAACTTTGTGCCTTAGCATTATGACAAGAGTAAAGTTGGTTTTCCATTTATTATACTTTTAAGCACAAAAGGGAATTCAAAGAAAAGCTATTTTACTGTGGTGATGTGGTTGTTAACTGTTGTAAGGCTAGCACTAACTTTCAGCCCTACCACCTAAAATACACATGGCATACCAGGTGTCTTTCTGTGCCTTGGAATTCCTCCTAAGTTTGCTATCATTAACTCCATCTTCCCCATAATTTATTCATTCTCAATCCCAGATATCTTCAGATAGCCCGAGACTTTAAATTAGCAGCTCCTGTGGACTTAAATCTTAAAAGTGCAAGGAGATGTACTATTGTGAAAACAGTTTTGCATAGTTCCCCCTTGTAGCTAGGCAGGTCTGTAGTCTCCCTTAGTTGAAAATAGAAACTCTAACAGTTTAATAGCATAGAGAGCTTGCAGAAGAAAGTGTCCAATTTTGCAACTGACAAACAATTGCTTGCTTCACCTGCTTTACAGCAGTATCCTTTTGATTTTTATTTTACTTGTACTAGCTTGGAAAAACAAAGATTGAAATCATTAAATTTTTCACCAAAATGGGCAAACTTTATTACAGTCATTCTATATGAGCAGTAAGATTCAAATAAGTGAAATCATCCAGTGTTTATGTTTCCTGCAAGCTTAGATCACATTCCATTTTCTTGCTTTTTTTTTTCCTTAATAAAAACAGGATTTAGTGGTGCAAGTATGCAAGTATCAGTATGCATAATATGCTAATAGGCAAAAGGCCCCAATTTAGGGTAACAAGTCAGAGCAGACCAGCTATGATACATAAAGCAACACATAGTGATTGTTTTGTTTCTATTAGCATTATTTCCTTGCAATTACCTTTTCCTTTTTAATTTTTTAAAACTTTTCCTTATTTAAAAAAACATCTAAATGAAATATATATGTATAATTACAGCATGGTTTGTAGGAATACCTAAATATCTAGCTATTTAAAAACATTATAGTTATTACATCTATTTATAAAAAGTTTTTAAAGAGGCAATTATAAAAAACACTTTATGCTTCCTTATTTCTGTATTTTTAGTCAATACATAAACATTATAAATATCTCTCAAAATAGATTGTAATTCTGTATTTTTCTTACCCATTTGGTGCCAAGGGTCCCAAGAGTTACCTAATAATTTGGATGTATTAACTATACTTGGTATCTTTTTGATAAACAATTTTTGAGGGTTACTCTACCTCGGGCAGTTTTTTAAACCTATTTTCTCACAGTCCTATTAAGATTGTGGTATTAAATACAAATTCCAAGAAACCATGATTTTGGCTCAAAAAGACTATTTACTTCCTCTTACACATTCAAGAATCAGAATATAGGAGCTAATTAAATTAAAGTTATCCTTTATTGGGGTCATACTATTTATCATTGTGCTAAAGCAGTTTGGATGGCTTGTTTACTTATTTAATCTGTAGGGCCATGTGAGAAGGTAATTATGTTTACTTCTGTCGCAAAGAAGAGGAAACTGGGATTCAGTAATTTTTCCAAGGCCATTTGATCCCTGGGGGTGCTGGGATTTTGATGACAACATCCCACTGAGATTCCTTGACTATTTACAGAGTGCCAAGCTCAGGGTTTAGGCACTAAGAAGCAGCATGAAGAAGCACTTTTTCTACCCTGGCAGAGCTCCCACACTAGTCTAGGAGCAAAAAAAACAAGTACATACAATGTGCTATGTCTTACTGAAGGTGTTACCAGATCGCGGTAGGTAACACACACACACACACACACACACACACACACACACAGAGCAGTTAACTCGCCCTGGGGTAAAGATCAGGAAGGTAAAGAGGGTTAATTGGCAGGGATGACTAACACAGGAGTTGATATGTAAGTCGGTTCTTAAATAACTAGAATTTCATCCGTGTAGAAAGGGAAAAAGTCTCATCTACACGATGAGACAGCATCGTGTAGAAAGTCATGGTGTTAATTTTTAAAAATGTACAGGATATTTGTGGACATAATAGGTAGTTGGGAGGAGGTTCGGAGAAACATCATCTACAGATAAGACTAGAAGATTAAGTTGTGGACAGAACACAGGGAGCCTCAAAGGCTACGCGACCCCTTATAGTGGAGGGTGAAAAGGAAGAGAGGGGCAAGCGTACAAACGCAGCCACAGAAGCCCTCCTTTCCCCAGCCGGGTTTGGGCTGCTTCGCCTGTGGTCTGGTGCGCATGCGTGCCTGGTGGGCATGTGTGCATAGAGTATCCTTGCCTTTATCCCATCATTGCCCCCAACCCTTTCTGCCTGTCCAAGCTCCACCCACTGGGCCCAACCCGTGTCTGGAGGTGGGGTAGTTCGCCCAGATTTTACGCCCAACCTCCGTGGAGGAAGCATCTCCTGGGCAGAGACAAGGTGGGTCTTACAAGCGGGCTAAGAGCAGTTTGGGCAACGAATCTTGGCGTCCTCGTACTGAAATGTGGTTTAGTGGAGGATTTAGCCCATGGTACTTTCTTTAGATGGAGAAAGGTGTATCTGGAAGAGTGTGGGGGTAGGTAAGGTAGGGGGACACGGGCATGTGTCCCCTAAAACGTGGGCACAAAGGCATGGTCTCAGGTGCCCGGGTCTGAGGACAGTCCTGTTCAGTCATGCTAAGGCTTTTGTATTAGGTTGTATGACATGAAATTGCCACTCTGGGGGTTATAAATGATTAGATAGTGACTGTTTTGTGATGTTCACTCTAATACCCCTATCCTTTAATATATTAAAAGGATAGGATAGTGGCTAATGAGAAGATGGATGCCTACAGAATTGATGGAGGAGACTGATGTGGAGAACAAAGATAAAAGAAATGTAGGAAAAATTAAATTTCCTTACAACTTAGAACCCATTGACAAGTACTTGGGATAGGCATAATAACTTTCTTCCAGGAATTCAACTGCCTCAAAACTTTGCTGAAGGCAGAAGGTAACCTTAGCTTGACAGTAGTCCGACCTCCAGGATCCTGTAAGTTTTCTTTAACATATAAAAATCCCTTTGGAAACCTCCTTTATATCTACACCGCCCTTTGCCCATGCCAGGATATATGTTAGCAATCATCCTCCAAGCATATGGTCCACTGATAAATATCTGAAGGGTCTCATGATTAAGGTTTTACTAGACAGTAGTGAATGACATTATCCTAGGGGCAGCTAGCTCCTCGGGGTCCTGGAAGCCTTGCTTCCAAATTCCTTGGAGACTTAAGCTATCTCTAACACACTCCAAACTTACAAGTATATAATCAGTCTCTTATCATGATCTCAGTGCAGCTTTTTGCCCATGGTCCTGTCTCATGCTTTAGTAAAACCACATATTTTTGCACCAAAAACATCTCAAGAATCCTTTTTATTTTAAATTTATTTATTTGACAAAGAGAGATCAACAAGTAGACATAGAGGCAGACAGAGAGAGAGAGGGAAGCAGGCTCCCCACTGAGCAGAGAGCCTGATGCGGGACTCGATCCCAGGACCCTGAGATCATGACCTGAGTTGAAGGCAGTGGTTTAACCCACTGAGCCACCCAGGCACCCTCAAGAATCCTTTCTTAACCTTTAGTTTCTGAACCCTAATATTTCACATCAGAGCCCACAATACAGAACAGAAAGTAAGAGGATTGTGAACCTATCATGTGTCAAGTGCTTTTCATTTCAGCCATATTCCAACACCAGAAGGGAGGTTCATTTATCACTGTTTTAGAGATGAGAAAAGTGAGACTCAGGAAAGTGACTTGCTCAAAAACCAGAAGGCTTTGGTGGGGGCAGAGGGGGCAGGGACAGGAGAAAGGTTTGAACCCAAGCTCCTCCGGCAGGCTCAGCTTCATAGGTGTGTCACCTGCATAGAGGCCCCACATTTGGTTAAATGCTCTGCTGTCAGTGTCTTGAGATTGTTTTTGTTGTTGTTGTTGTTTTTAGAGAGAGTGAGCAGGACTAGGGGTAGTTGAGGGGCAGATGGAGGGAGAGAGGCTTCAACTGACTGGACACCCACTGAGAGCCCGACTTGTGGCTCAGTCTCACAACTCTGAGATCATGATCTGAGCCAAATCAAGAGTTGGATGCTTAACCGACTGAGCCATCCAGGTGCCCCAAGATTCCTAATAATTGTGACAAGGAGTTCCACGTTCTTCTTTTGTGCTGGGCACTGCAAATTATGTGGTTGGGCCTGTTTTCTGGCCCAAAAGTCCATGCTTTCTCCCACTATACAGACTACCTTCTAAATGGCCACAAAAAAGCATTATTGTTTTCTCCCTCTGTGCTCCACAGCACTTTGCATTCCACTGTCTCAGTGCTTATCTTGTTTTAATCTGTGACCCACAGTCAGATTTGGGGATGAGTGACAAGTGTAGTTATTGTGGTATGCTGATGTATAAAATGATGCTTATCACTGGAACAAATATAAAAAGTAAAAAGTCGCCACCTCTAGACTACTGCCCTTGAGGGGAAATTTGAAAAACAACAAAACTCTTTTCCAAAGCAGACCTGTAACCCTGGTGAATTTTTTCTGCAATATCCACAACAAGTAACCCTGAAGTGAAAGTCAGCAGGACAGAGACTCTAAAAACAAATAGTGTGTGAATAGTGCTGTGTAGATAGTGTGATCTTTTGTGTTATGTTTTTGTAATCTCAGTGTGCCTCTAAGGAACTTCTTTAGTTAAAAAACAAAACAAAACAAACAAAAAAACCATGGTGAAAAAGGCTAGAAAAGGAAGGAGAGCTAAACGTGAACGGGCTGATGTTTTCATACTCACTCTGCTTCCATTAGGGAATATTCATTCAGGTTAATTTGTTTTTAGTAAGGTATTAATAAAAAATTTATTTCTTCCCAACTCCACTATATAAAACAGCTATTTATTTATTTATTTATTTATAGGCTCCACACCCAGCATGGAGCCCAATGAGGGGCTTGAATTCATGATACTGAGATCAAAAGTTTGATGCTCACCAGACTGAGCCACCCAGGCACCCCAGGTTAAGTAGTTCTTTAAAGAACATTGAAGGCGTTGCCTCTCCATCTACTTGTGATTTCTCTCTGTCAAATAAATAAATAAAAAATCTTTAAAAAAAAAAAAAAAAAAAAAAAAGAACATTGAAGGCGTACCTGCCTGGGCACTTGCTGTTCTATACAGGCCTTGTTGACCCAGATACCTCTGGGTGGAAGGAGATGCCTATTGGGTAAGCCATTGACAGTGCTGTTGCACTACATCTACTGAGATTAACAGAACCTTATCAAGCAGGGAGTCTTTTTTTTTTTTTATCTTGGTCTCCTAAAAAAAGTTGGAATTTTGGGGAGGTGGCCAAGAATTGGCTTTTCTAATCATGTGTCCATCTCCCTAAGTAGAAGCTCAATTTTATTTTCTAAACACTAAAAACATCTGATTAAATTTAAGGGCCTAAGGCTGTACAGATGAGTCTTGCTACCTGATGCAGTTCTCTCTAAGCCTTCTGTTTATTTCACTTCGAAAAAATTAATTCAAGAAAACTTTTCCCTTGGACAGATCTCCCTGGTCGTTCATTACACATTCAACTAACCACAGTGCCGCCTTCCTCAACCACCTCACTCCTCAGTTCTACAAAGGGACTCATCTTAGCTATTTGCCAGATTGTGCCTATTGAATGCTCTAATCCACTCCTATTTGTATTAGTTTAAAATAATCTTCTCTTTCATGTTTGAGATTGTTCATTACAGCATTGTTTGTAATAGCAAAATATTGGAAACAGCTTAAATACCACCAATAAAGCACTGGTTAAATAAACTGTGGGCCCTTTATACTAGAGAATATATTGCAAATGTATTTTTTTAATAAAAGAAAACAGGGGCGCCTGGGTGGCTCAGTGGGTTATAGCCTCTGCCTTTGGCTCAGGTCATGATCCCAGGGTCCCAGAATAGAGCCTCACATTGGGCTCTCTGCTCAGCAGGGAGCCTTCTTTCCCCTCTCTCTCTGCTTGCCTCTCTGCCTACTTGTGATCTCTGTCTGTCAAATAAATAAATAAAATCTTAAAAAAAAAAAAGGGGGCGCCTGGGTGGCTCAGTGGGTTAAGCCTCTGCCTTCAGCTCAGGTCATGATCCCAGTGTTCTGGGATTGAGCCCCACATCAGGCTCTCTGCTCAGCAGGGAGCCTGCTTCCCCCCCCCCCCTTCTGCCTCTCTGCCTACTTGTGATCTTTCTCTCTCTGTCAAATAAATAAATAAAATCTTAAAAAAAAAAAAAGGAAAAGGAAAGCTCTTTGTATATGGATATGAAAATATCTCCAGGATACAAGTAGGGAAAAAAACCAAACAGGGTACAGAATAATACCTGTGGCAACCTGTAGCATACTGTCTTCCACATAAGAGGAAAAGAGGAATAAGAATGCAAACATAGGGGCGCCTGGGTGGCTCAGTGGTTTTAAGTCTCTGCCTTCAGCTCAGGTCGTGATCTCAGGGTCCTGGGATCGAGCCCCACATTGGGCTCTCTACTCAGCAGGGAGCCTGCTTCCTCTTCTCTCTCTGCCTGCCTCTCTGCCTACTTGTGATCTCTCTCTGTCTATCAAATAAATAAATAAATAAAAATCTTAAAAAAAAATGCAAACATATATTTAATTCCTTGTGCTTAAATACATATTGAAAATAATAAATACTAATAAAAGTGGTTATTAGTAGTATGGAGGGGTATGGGGACTGGAATGGTGAGGTATAGGACTGGGAAGGAAACTCAGTATATACCTCAATATATACCGTTTTACGTCATTTGACTTTTTTTTTAAAAACATGTATTATTTGTTTCAGGGTACAGGTCTATGATTCATCAGTCTTACACAATTCACAGTGCTCACCATAGCTCATACCCTCCCCAGTGCCCATCACCAGCAAACTTTAATTTGTTTCCTGAGATTAAGGGTCTCTTATGGGTTTTCTCCCTCTCTGGTTTTGTCTTTTTTTTTTTTTTTTTAAAGATTTTATTTATTTATTTGACAGAGAGAAATCACAAGTAGGCAGAGAGGCAGGCAGAGAGAGAGAGAGGAGGAAGCAGGCTCCCTGCTGAGCAGAGAGCCTGATGCGGGACTCGATCCCAGGACCCTGAGATCATGACCTGAGCCGAAGGCAGCGGCTTAACCACTAAGCCACCCAGGCGCCCCTCTCTGGTTTTGTCTTATTTCATTTTTCTCTCCCCTCCCCTAGGATCCTCTGTCTTGTTATTCAAATTCCTTATATCAGTGATATGATACATGCATCATATGATAATTGTCTCTCTCAGACTTATTTCACTTAGCATAATACCCTCTAGTTCCATCCACATCATTGCAAATGGCAAGATTTCAATTGTTTTGATGGCTGTGTAATATCCCATTGTATATTTATACCACATCTTCTTTATCCATTCATCTGCTAATGGACATCTAGGCTCTTACCACAGGTTAGTTATGTGGACATTGTTGCTATAAACATTCGGGTGCATGTGCCCCTTCGGATCACTACATTTGTATCTTTAGGGTAAATACCCAGTAGTGCGATTGCTGGGTCATAGGGTAGCTCTATTTTCAACTTTCTGAGGAACCTCCATGCTGTTTTCCAGAGTGGCTGCACCAGCTTGCTTCCCACCAACAGTGTAGGAGGGTTCGTTCCCCTTTATCCACATCCTCACCAACATCTGTCGTTTCCTGACTTGTTAATTTTAGCCATTTTGACTGGTATGGGGTGGTATCTCATTGTGGTTTTGATTTGTATTTCCCTGTATATCATTTGACTTTTAAGCCATCTGAATGTATTACCTATTCAAAAAGACAACATAATTAAAAACAAAGAATCTTCCATTTAACTGTTTAACTTCCTAGTAAGCTCTGTTTCTGTGTAGATGACTTAGAAGGCCTGCAGATTTTTCTCTCTCCAAGAGTTAAGTAGACAAAACATATTTTATAGAGAGCCAAATATGGCCTGACAGATTTAGGTCAGGCCATTCAATTGAAAGCTGCTGCACTCACAAATGTTCAACAACATATGGCTAATAACAATTTCTTTCCCCCCCGAATGCCATCTAAAGATAACTATTTCTCTCCCGAATTTAAAGATTTGAATGTATTAACTTTTCTCATGGATTTTCTTATGTCTGTGTGACATGAATTTTAGATCTTAGAGAGAGTATTTTCTCATATATTAAAGCCTTTAGGCTGGTATTGGTTTTGCCCAAACAGACAAACAAGAGATGGTAGAGGGTAGGGCAAGCTAAGCAATTCTGATCTTTCCGTTTTAATAAGTTACTCATCTAATGTACCTCATTATTTATTGAAAGCCGTTAATTGGCCAGGTACTGTACCAGGTTCTGGGACACAATGTGAGCAAGGCAGAGACCTTATCCTCCTGATTTTCCCTCCTGGTGGGTGAAGTGGCAGTTAAGCTAAAGCCTGTTAAATGTGGTAAGAATTGCCCAAAACAAGAGATGAGGAAAACAGTAGACTATGGTAGCTCAGCAGCCTTCAGAGCATGTCCTGTTACTGGTAAGAAACTGCCTTTCCCAGTAGTCATGCCACCCAGGGCTGCAGACTAAGCAGTCGCAGTAGACTCTTACCACAGACCCTGCAGTCAGATTAATCTCATTATACTCACATCCATGTTTACCTCCGTCCCTGGCAGAAGTCTGAGCCTTCATAATCTGGCCCAGTCCTCCCCCCACCTCCATCCCCACTCAAATCCTGCCACTAGGTCCTTTGAAAACCTAGATCTGTGATCAGCAAACTACCAAGGTATTAGAGCAGTGAATGAAGGAATGTATTGGCATCAGACCGTCTGGTCATTTACTGGGGAACCTCATACTGGATGAAGCTAGAGAACAGAGCTAAAACTTTCAGTGAATGAGAGATATGACCAGAAGAGGGCATGAATTTCACACTGGTGTAACCATAAAGAGAAAAAATTATCTGAATTTAGGAAAGAGGTTTTGGGTTTTTTTAAAGATTTTATTTATTTATTAGAGAGAGGAGTAATAGCACAAAGGGAGAATGAGAGGGAAGAGCAGACTCCCTGCTGAGTGCAGAGAGCCTGATATGGGGCTCTATCCCAGGACCCTGAGATTATGACGTGAGCTGAAGGCAGATGCTTCACCAACTGAGCCACCCAGGCATCCTAGAAAACAGCTTTTTTAAAGGAATATCCTTAATAGGCAATATTCCAAGGAAAACTAGAATCACAACCAAATCTTTAGTTTTATGGTTAGTTTTAATATTGGCATTATTTTAAAACTATTATATTTTAAAGTATTTTTTAAACTATCATACATATGAGTTTTGTATATCATATGTATGAGAGAGAATGAGAGAGGCTAAAGCAAAACTAATTATATTCGTGTTGCTAGGCACAAAATTTTCAGTGTGCCTGTTAAGATAGTAAAAAGTAGAGTAAAGCATTTGATGTTAAATTTGAATAAAAAATATCAGTCTAAATCTATCAGTCAGTCTATCTATCAGTCTAAATCTACATCAGTTTTTCTTTGAAAAAATAGATCTGTCCCAGCTCTGTCAACTGAAAGGCCTAATTTCAGTGACATCCCTCAGGCCCAGTTTGTGGCTTCCAAAAACTCTTTTCCATTAAAACGAAGGACTCTTTGGAGAAAGGGCTAATTCCAGATCGGTAGCTGGAAACGTACACAATGAACCTGATACAGTTAGTTGTACCAGAAAGCAAGTAAACTGTCAAAGACTAACACAGAATCAAGTTGGAGAGGTTCCCAATGGCTAAAAATGAATAATTTGACTACAAAAACAACTGCAATTGAGTGAAACAAAACTGAATATTTTAAAATCTGTGAGTTCATTATGATACATAAAAAAGACAAACAGTAGCAAAAATAAAAACAACAACAAATGCAAAGCTCATTCGTTACTAACTGAAAAGTCACTATTAAAAGGAATTAATTGATCATTTATCTTCCTTTTCCTGTTCCCTGTATTTTAGGGTGACAAAATGGCCCCTATGTGATGAAACATAGTTGTTTTTCAGAGAATCCCAGGTAATTAAAGGAATAAAAGAAGTTAAAAGGCATTATTTTATAACCCGTAGTGAAATAATTTATTCAGGCACTGATCATCATTAGGTGAAACTATTAGGAGAAAAGTTAACGGAGACTTTTACAAGGGAGGAGGAATTAGAGTGTCGCCATTTGAAAACTCCATCATTCTTAGTATCACTAAAAACAGGAAAGCTAAACATGCATGTGCTGTCGGATGCCTGAGAATGTGCACCTTTTCTTCTAGGAAGTGTTCTGGCCATAAATGTGTGAAGCGAACTAGGCCTGGAAGTAATTTCCCACTTACAGGACCGATGGGGCTAATGGGAGAATTATAATGGCACCACAAGAAGGCAAACAAACAAATCTAGAATATGGGACATTCAGTAAAACGACTGGCCTGATTTCTTCAGTCAAATGGCACTGGGGAAAAGGGGTGGAGGGGATGCCGTCCTAGAACAAAAGAGAATTAAGAGACATACGAGGAAATGGAATGCATAGAATTGTTTGGATCCTGATTTAACCAAGCCATCTGTAGATAGAAATTGTGGAACAACTGAATATTGACTGGGTTCAAATGATACCAAGAAATCCATAGTAATGTTACTGGTTGCAATCATGACATTGTGGTTATAGGAAAAAATGACCTTAGAGTTAAAAATGCGTAGTGACACATGTAAGGATAAAAATGACATGATTTCTAGTGGAGTCTGGGTGGCTCAGTTAGGTCATGATCTCGGCATCCTGGGATTGAGCCCTGCGTCGGGCTCTCTGCTCGGCCGGAAGCCTGCTTCCCCTCCACCCTCCCTGCCTGTCTGCCTACTTGTGATCTCTGTCTGTCAAGTAAATAAATAAAATCTTTTTTAAAAAGGACATGATGTCTGGAATTTTTACCTTAAAATACTTGAGCAAAAAGAGGCAGGGGGATTGCACAAGTGTGGCAAAATCCTGATAGTACTTAAACCTGGATGAGGAATATATAGGGATTCGGTATACCCTTTACTTTTGCCTATGATTGCAAATTGTAAATATTTAAAAAAAGATTTTAAAAGGGCTGAGGTTTCTGAAGGAATGAAGAAGAGAAATAATTTGGAATTGGCAATAGGAAACTAGGGGAGCTCAGCCAAGTTTCAGCTCTGGGGTGCTTAGGGTGAGAGATGAGGAGTGGAGTCTTTCCTATCAGCACATGAAAAGTCCTGCTTTCGCCCTTCCAAATCTCTATCCCTGAAACTTCTACACATGCTGTCCCTTCCCCCAAAGCAGTAATTCTCAACTTCAGTGGCAGCAACTGTGGGGCTTGATTAGTTGGGAGACATCCCAGTACTTTACTATTTTAGTTGATTATAAATGTTGGTCATTTTTAAAGAAAACAAATCTGATTCCAAGATTAGTCCACGATAGTGTTACTTTCATCCATTTGCATTTAGAAATGCTCTCTTGAGAGGAGGACAAAGGAATGGAAATATAGCTAGCACACTGGGGATTGCACATAAACCATGCGAATATGCAGTGCTTGTAAAGATAATCCTGCAATGCCCAAACACTGTCAATCCCACAGTCTTCAATTTTCATTCAGTAAGAGCTTCTCATGGTTTTACTTCCTGCTCCTCACAGATTATACTTTCATGGACAAATAGGCAAACTAGATTAAAACGAGCGTTTGGGCCTCTGTAGCGCTATTATCCAATTCTGATTTACCTGCATTCCCTACCATCTCTGCTCCAATCCTCTGCCATAGAAAATCCAGTAAATGCAGGCATTAGTGCTGAAGTCATGGTGAAGACTTTATAGATCAGTATTCATCATTTATTTCAATCCCTCTTTTAAAGTGCTTTCCCCCCTATTACAAAAATGGAAAAGCTGTAACAAAAGAAACACAGGAGCAAACTCTATTTGCCAGACTCCGCTGCAGTGCGGTTATATTTGGAAGATGCAAATAAGGTAGGGGCCCTCCCCCTGGCCCCCCTCCCTCCCTGCTTTGGCTGTTGTTGCTGCCAGGCATATTCTTAGAAACACTGGGTATTTCTGCAACAACATCCCTATATTCATTCACTAGTTTTATGGGATAGAGTTTTATATATAGCTAGCCCCCTAATCATTAGATAGTACCTAATGATTCTTGTCTCCTAGTATTCAATTCTCGTGTAGTCCCCTTTCACGGGAAGTAAAGTCTGTGTGACCAATAGATTACTAAAGAAGTGATTGCATGTGACTTCTGAGGCCAGGTCATAAAAGACATTGCTGCCTCTTCCTTGGTGTCTGGGACCATTCACTCTGGGGGAAGCCAGCCACCATGCAGTGTTGACATTCACGCAACCAATGGAGAGGCCCACATTGGAAGGGGACCTGAATTTTCCTCCAGCCATCTCAGAGGTCGATATCTAGCCCCAGTCAAGCCCACAGATGACTGCCTCTCCAGCCAAAATCTGAATTCCATGAAAATTCTAGAGCCAAACTGCATAACAAAAGCACTTGAAAATTTCTGACCAACAGAAACTTCAAGAGATAATGTTTATTATGAGTTTAAGCCACAGCCATAAGCAAATATCTACTGTTGTTTTAAGATTTTGGGTAATTTGTTAGGCTGCAATAGATAATACAGGGGGTGGAGAGTGTGGTCAGTAGTCATGCACTTGGACCCAAATTCCAGTTTTCTATTTTACCACTTTCCCAACTGGGACAGAGATAGCCCTATCAGGCCTGTTTGGCTACTTTGTACTGAGAAGCATTCTTGGTCATGCAGCATAGTGTCTACTCCTCCAGTCCTCCCAATGACTTCATGTGCACACATTCTCAGCATTACTAAGTTTTCTGCTTAAAATAGCCAGGTTGGTTTCTCCATCTGAAATTAACAGCGAGACACTAGAGACATTCCTGTTAAAGTCAGAAATAAGACAATTGACAGTATTATTTAACATCAAGGCAGAAGTATTTCATGATCAGTCAAGATAATAAAAAGAGTATTGCAAAGGAGGAGGCGAAATTGTTATTATATATAATAAGGTGATGTAACTGTCTACCAGGAATAAATTGAAAATAAAAACTATCAAGAATTTTCAGTGGAATAATCAGTAAAAAATTTAACAAGGAAGATCAAAAAGATTTCCTTTGCAGCAACAATAACCACTTAGAAAATATAAAGAAATAATGCAGCCCAGTAGCAAAAAGTACATAAAATAACTTGGAAAAATAAACTAATAAGTTCAATGCAATGTCCATGAAAATTCCAGCTCTTTTTGAACTTGGAAAAGTCCATGTTATGATGTTATCTGGAAGGTTCTTTCTTTATTATTCTAGATACCATAGGCTTTTTTTTTTCTCCCTTTGCGGAATTGTTGTCTTTTAGTTGAGCTTTGTGTTATGTCTTCCACTGAAACTGGAGACCTTCATTTATTCATTCAACAAATATTTATTGAAGTCTAAGCTGTGGCAGGTACTATTCTGGATATTTGGGATCTATCAGAGTCCAACTTCCCTGACATTTGATTTCTAAGAAACAACCATATAAACATAGCTATTCGTTGAGGCTCTTTGCTACTTTATTCATTATCCCAAAGAGAAGTTTCTTAAGACCGTAGAACCGGAAAAGTGGCTAAGGAATTCATATAAAGTTTACTCATGAGCAAACAAAGTAAAATTTCTTCTTTTGATTTGCCGTGGAAGCTTAGTTTATTATTAGCTCAACTTGAGTAACTATAAGATTTTATGTCTATCTTATTCCAATACAAACTTTCCCCTCTTTGGAACTCCTTATCTTCCTATTTCATCTAGATTTTCACTAGCTTTGCTTTTTAAAATTTTGAATTTTTGCTTCATTGTATTTTACTGTACTTCTGAACTGCTTCAAATCTCAAATACCTTGTGCAATTAGAGGAACAATATTACACCAAGAAGAAACAGAAATATCCAGAATGTGGTGCCTTTTTTTTTTTTTTTTAAGATTTTATTTATTTACTTGAGGGGGAGAGAGTGTGAGAGAGAGCATTAGAGGGGAAAAGGTCAGAGGAAGAAGCAGACTTCCCACCAAGCTGGGACCCAGATTCAGGACGGGATCCTGGGACTCCAGAGTCATGACCTGAGTAGAAGGCAGTCACTTAACCAACCAAGCCACCCAGGCGCCCCAGAATGTGGTGCATTTTAAGACAACTAACTGCTCTTGTCTCTTCAAAAAGCCAATATTAAGAAAAGCTAAATAATACAAAGGACTCTTTTAGAGTGAGAAATGGGGGGAAAAGAAAAACTTTATAAAAACATAACCAAATGCAGTACATGACACTTGATTGGATCCTGGCTCAAAGTAAAGTATCCTCTATAAAAGATTATTATGAGGAAAGCTGAAGGAATTTGAATATGGCATGGATAATAGATAATGTTAGTAAATGATCGTTAATTTTCTCATGACCTTATATTAGTGTTATGATTATGAAAGAGAATGTTCTTATTCTTTTTTTTTTTTTTTTAAAGATTTTATTTATTTATTTGACAGAGAGAGATCACAAGTAGGCAGAGAGGCAGGGAAGCAGCCTCCCTGCCCAGCAGAGAGCCGGATGCGGGGCTCCATCCCAAGACCCCAGGATCATGACCTGAGCGGAAGGCAGAGGCTTTAACCAACTGAGCCACCCAGGTGCCCCGAGAATGTTCTTATTCTTAAAGATATATACTTAAGTATGTTGGGGTCATGTGTCTGGTCTGCAACTTTGGGATGACTCGGCAAAAAAAATTGTATTTTACAAACATTTACAAACAGATCAAGCATATATGGCAAATGTTAATTGCTGAATTGTTGTGTCTGGGTATTGGATAGTATTGCAGAATTAGTGTGGATACCGTATTGTTGTTCACATATTCTGTGAAATATTTGGAAATTTTTAAAGTTATATATATCTTTTTATTATGCACAGATAAAAGATATAAAACTTCGGTTATTATAAAACTGAGAATACTTAAGTGAAGTGATTTCCTATGCAGTAACACGTCTAGGGAAAGAGACTGATACTTTAACTTTCTATGGGGTTTAAATTTAGAGACCCTATTATTATGGTTCAACTATCACTAGAACCATTAGAGATGATTGCTAGAATTTTGATGTCCAATGTTACACAGACCTACAGACCCATTTTTGGGTAATTTACATATTCATTACTCCCTGAGTAGTAGTTTCACACACCTGATTTTGAGAATCATTATCTTAGATTTTATATTCTGCATTTACACTTCCTAACATATTCGTCTCAAATGGCAATTTTTTCCTTTTTTTTTTTTTTAAGATTTTATTTATTTTTCAGAGAGAGAGAGTATGTGCGTGGGTGAGCATAAGCAGGGGCAGGGGTGAGGGAGAGGAAGGAGGGTCTCTGCTGAGCAAGGAGCCTGAGGCAGGACTAGGACACTAGGACACTAGGATCAGGACCTGAGCTGAAGGTGAGCTGAAGGCAGACGTTTAACCAGATGAGCCACCCAGGTGTCCCTCAAATGGCAATTTTCTTATATTTGGAAAATATGCTTCAGGAATAATTTTTTAAATGAATCAATAAAACCTTATGTTAAAACCATTTCAAGGAATTATAAACTCTACCTGACAGAGATGTATCTTTTGTTCGTTATATTTTAGTATGGAGAAGAGATCACAGCATTGTCACAAGACTTAAGGGGGAAGAAACTTCTGAAATTCCTAAAGAACATTTAGTTGAAACCCCAGAGTTCTAAGGAGAAGAGTTTCCCTCTATAGCCCATTTCAATATTTATTTTTTAAATCAGAATTTTTTATGATTTCAAGTAAAGTCAATGTCAGAGAAAATATGATCCTGAAACCCTGATCAGAATAAATAAAATATAAAATGTAAAAAACTAATTTAAAAACCCGTGGTTATCAAAACTAAGCACGTTCATAAAATGGCCAACGCAACACAGAAAAGAATACTACAGAGCTGTTCAACCTGGCCGCGGGGTTTTTAAGGGTACTCTTTTTACCCTGATAGATGAAAAACAGCAACAAAATCAGGCTCATTCAGGAAAAACCAGAAACTATTCTATTTAGAATGTGATTAATAGTCCTTTTCAGAAAAACAAAAAACAAAAAAACATGTCGGTTTCATGACACCCGCCCCCCAGCCCCCGCCATACAACAAACAGGAAAAAAGTCACACACATCATTCACTCAACAAAACGACCTCTGTTAACACAACCGGCAATACAACCATCACTCACACCGTGAGATGGTGGCAGTACAAAGACTGGCACGCATGTGCGCACCCACGCGTGCTCAGGATCACGCCCACTACAGAACACACACAGAAAATAGGTTTGCATTATTATCACAGACAAGGACAAGACGATTTTTTGGTTGTTGTTTAGAAAATGCATAGAAATGGCTTAGACATTCTAATAAAATTAGTATGATAAAAATTTGGGAAAATTATGTTGAATGACTTATTTACATCTCTCTCTCTCTTTTTTCCCCTGGTACTCTGTTGGGTGAAAGGATTGCGCATTACAAACGGAAAGGGAAAGGAGCAATTTCAGGCGGTATCTGATCACCAGTCGTAAAATTCCAGGGAAATGCAGGATAACTTTAAGATTATTTGTAAATTTGGTATTTAAAAGTTCAATTCTGAGAGAGAGCAGTTTCACGTGAAGTTGGAAGCCTGAATACGGAAGCTCGAAAAGCGAAGGCGGAGAGAGTAGACTGTCTCTCAATAAATTCAGGTTTTGTTATTTTTGCCGCTTGCGGACTATGACATCACTGGAAAGCTGAAATTACTCCCATTCCAGACCTCAATGAACTCTCGCGATACTAGAGCCCTGTGGAGCGCGAAACGCCGTGGGAGGGGCTGGGGTGAGATCGACTGACTTCCGGCCAGGCCGTTGTCTGGGTGGCGCGGTCGAGTCATCGCTGGGCCTCGCAGCTTCGATCTCCCATCCCTCCCCCCCGCCCCGGCGCGGGGGGTCGACCAGCCAAGTGGGGTGGGAGGTGACTCGGACCTTCCCCTTCGTTCCGCTCTGGTCAGCTCCCTGGCCCCCCGCGCTGGGGTCCCTGGGGCCCGCGAGGCCCGGTCTGAGGGGCCGGGGCCTACGTGGGCCCGCCGCTGGGCCCCATGAGGCATAGCCTGACCAAACTGCTGGCGGCCTCGGGCAGCGACTCCCCAACCCGCAGCGAGAGCCCGGCTCCAGCCGCGACCTGCTTGCTGCCCCCGGACCTGACCCGGGCGGCGGCGGCAGCGGCGGCGGCGGCGGCGGCGGCGGCGGCAGCGGCAGAGGAGGAAGAGACGGCGGCGGCCGGATCTCCCGGCCGCAAACAGCCGTGCGGCGACGAGGGCGAGTTGGAGGCCGGGAGGGGGGGCCGCGGCGGCGTGGCCGTGCGCGCGCCCTCGCCCGAGGAGATGGAGGAGGAGGCGATCGCCAGCGTCCCGGGGGAGGAGACGGAGGACATGGACTTTCTCTCCGGGCTGGAACTGGCAGATCTGCTGGACCCCCGGCAGCCGGACTGGCACCTGGAGCCCGGGCTCAGCTCGCCCGGGCCTCTCTCCTCGTCCGGCGGAGGCTCGGATAGCGGCGGCCTGTGGAGAGGGGACGACGACGACGAGGCCGCGGCTGCCGAGATGCAGCGCTTTTCCGACCTGCTGCAGAGGCTATTAAACGGCATCGGAGGCTGCAGCAGCGGCAGTGACAGTGGCAGCGGCGAAAAGAGGCGGAGAAAGTCCCCAGGAGGAGGCGGCGGCAGCAGTGGCAACGACAGCAACCAGGCGGCGACAAAGAGTCCCCGGAAGGCGGCGGCGGCTGCTGCCCGTCTTAATCGGCTGAAGAAGAAGGAGTACGTGATGGGGCTGGAAAGTCGAGTCCGGGGTCTGGCAGCCGAGAACCAGGAGCTGCGGGCCGAGAATCGGGAGCTGGGCAAGCGCGTGCAGGCACTGCAGGAGGAGAGTCGCTACCTACGGGCCGTCTTAGCCAACGAGACCGGACTGGCTCGCTTGCTGAGCCGGTTGAGCGGCGTGGGACTGCGGCTGACTACCTCGCTCTTCAGAGACTCGCCCGCCGGTGACCATGACTACGCTCTGCCCGTGGGAAAGCAGCAGCAGGACCTGCTGGAAGAGGACGACTCAGCGGGAGGAGTGTGTCTTCATGTGGACAAGGATAAGGTGTCGGTGGAGTTCTGCTCGGCGTGCGCCCGGAAGGCGTCGTCTTCTCTTAAAATGTAGGGTCAAGTAATCTGCTCTTTATCCGCGTTTACCCCTTTCAACTCCCTTACACCATGTAAAACACCTTAGTGGGACATCTTCACTGGACACATTTCAGAGGAGGAAAAAGTAATATTGAATCTTTAAGTGTTTAGCTAAAAGCATGAATGTGACACTGTAACCAACTCCTAATGATAACATGTGACTATTAAATCTCTCTGACAGTTTCTTTTTTAGGTGATTTCCTTCCTGCCAGGCTCCGTTGTAGGGGTTACAGAACAGTCGTTCCCGCCTCACAACCTGGTAAGGATCCATCTCTTCACGTAACGCTCATGCTCTGCTGCTTAGTCTACTTTAATGGGCAACATCTCAATTTGTGTGCGTGTGGGGTTTTTTTTTTTTTTTTCTTTTCTTTTTTCGAAGGTGGGAGGGGAAATCTAATTTGGGCCCTGTCCACCCTGGAAACAGACTTGTGCTGGTCAATAATGTATTTAAGATGCTTTTTATGGTTGAAATAGCTGTTAATGTGTCCCCTTGTTCAGACTTGCGTGTACCTAGCTCTTCTGTCCCCAGTGTGGACATGGCCTTGGATGACATCGGTTCCAACTGTACACTGAAAGCTGCTAATAGAGATACAGTTTGGAGACAGTGAAACAGGTGAAGTTGAATGGAAGTTCCGAGTTGTACAAGGTGCAAATTGGAATTCCAATTTTAGAGCAACTTTTTAGAGGTTGACAATAAGTATTTGGGCTTGCACAAATGTGATAGTTATTTTGCTGGAGATGACAGAAATATCTTAAAATATTTGGGTATGCCTTTTAGTTTTCAGTAGGAGATCTAGAAATACAATCTAGAGTAAAAGATTTTAATATCTCACCACTAAAGAAGTTGGAAAATAACATGCATCTCTGTTAATTAATTGAAGGAGAATGAGAATGGATAATGAAATGTTTCTTTGAGGACCAGCACAGTGATTACCCTATCACTGACTATAAATAAATTGTTGAACACCTTTACTTTTGTTGTATTAAAATTTAGGTTAAATTTATGTATGATTAGATATTGAACGTTGTGAAATGTGAATGAAAACGTGTAAAGTGAGGCTTCACAAGGAATCTTACTCTCCTTATTTCAAAGGTTTTTGTCCTATTTAAAAATAATTTTTGAAATTGAGTGGTTCTGGCTACCTAAGGACACGATTGACACTTTTTCCAAAGATGGGACATATTCTTCCCTTGAAGTACTGTATTATTCATTGTCCAATTGTATAGATTTAGTGTCCTTCAGTGTAAGAGGCATTAAGAAATTCTTTGTGAAACATCACTGTTTGATAAAGTATATACATATTTAGCATCCTTGTTTTTCTTTGTGCTAAAGTGGATACAGCTGTTGGGGCAGAAGAGACGGGACCAGCTGCTGGCCACATTTCCTGCTTTATTTTAAAAGGTAGTATAAGAAATGAGGAAAAAGAGGTAATATCAGGGCTTCTGCTGTCTTTTATTTTAAAATGTTCATAATTAAAAAGTATTTTCCAGCAGTCCAAAGATGTAAGTTATCTTACACATGTTTTATTTTGTTGTTATTTGGTTATAAAAATGGAATCCTTGTTCTTGCACAACTGTAAATGTTTTGTTGCTAGATAACACAATTTGAGACCTAACTCGGTCTCTGGTTTCCAGTGCATTACAGCATATTTTGTAAAATCACCTACTGCACTTGAGCATGAATGGGTAGTAGCCAAATTCACAACCTGGAGTGATGAACCTGCTTATACCTAAGTGCAGGAGCAAGCCCCTCACAATGCAGCTGCATGGATTTTTAGTGCCTACTGAATTATATATATATATATATATATATAAACCAAAAGTAGTTGGAAAAATTATTTGAAATGACTAATTTGTGCTATCTCTATGGAATATGTTAAATGTAGCTTTTTGAAACAGAAGCCTTGAATTGAAATTTAATTAATACTTGAACGAACATTTTTGTATATATTTCTTTGTATATAATTTTGTGCAGTACCAATGACAAAAATACGGTGTCATAATAAAACCAGGTTTGTTGATCTTTCAGTTATGGGCTCAAAGAATTTATTCATCTCTAACATGACATTGGAAAATAATGGATGAAAATAGGAAAAATGATTGTTGTTAATGCTGACTGTGGGTCTTAAAAGGTTCTGGAAGCAGTAAGTGTGTTTTTCTAAAACCATTCCCTTGGAATATTTTCTTCTAATGTCAGTGCTTTTCCTGCATTATTTGAAGTTCGGGGCTGGGGAGAAACAGTAGTCAAAGCTTTCTGGGAATTGGGATGCTTTGAAAATTCCAAGTGTAGATTTTTAGGATGTCATTTTATAAATGGCAGTTTTTGGAATTACTTGATTAAGAACTTTTGAAAATGGAGATTAGTATTGCCTATTTTTAAAGCTGCTTTGTTAGGCTCCTTGTTTTAACTGTCTTTTCTTAGTTTCCATTTCATTCTTTTTTTTTTTTTTCCTTTTCTAATTTTGGTGACTTAGTGATTTTGTCATTTTTTACATCAACTTCATGGTCTTGTTTTTACATGGTATTGCATGTATTTAGGACCTATCTAACAGGGGGTTTAAATAAATTTGATCATATTTATGTGTAAGCACATTTTACTGTAAATGTTTGGGTTTCTGAATTTACAACAGATCTGTTTATTTCAGTATGTAGTAAACAATATCTTAAAGTGTCCTATTCACTACTTGTTAATTAAAAAAAGTTATGATTAATATGAAACTGTTGTCTTACTATTTTTAGAAAATTGTGTTCTAAATGATTAGTAGTTGGATAAAGGAGATTTCTGGAATATATGGATTGCGTTGAAATTTTAAGGTTTGGCTCTATTTACTGTAGAGGTTGAAAACATCTTAGTATTTGGGGAACTTTTTTTTTTTTTTCATCATTCCTAATTGCCTCTATGGCAAAATGATACAGAATTAGTGTAAAGAGGGTAGCTTTTTGATACTTGTTTTCTGATGGTGACAGGAATTCATACATTAATTGAACTAACACACCATATTGACCTCCTATTTCTATCATATTGACTTACTGTTTCTGCACTTTCTTGACCAGTTCTAACTAAAAAGGTCCACGTTTGTTAAAATGTCACACCTCTGATATAATCCGGCAAAAAGTGTTCGAAATATTTTAAATATTTGTGCATTTTGTAATCACTAAATTAATCTCTTTCTCTTCTCTTTAAACAGCTTAGCAGTGTCTGCAAAAACGAATCTTTTCCTACAACCTGTTAACTGACTGGACTGATGGTAACAAAGTAATTGTGGGAGCCATGTCGGTCAAAAATTTGGCATCTGCTGAAAAAAAATGAATGCCATTTTCAAGTTCCCAAATTACTTCTATACTGATTTCACTTTCCAGATTTCACTTTCCAGAAATGGAGATATGAAAAGATTCTCTGGAATCCTTGAAAGACTTACTAGAAATACATGAGACTAAGTTAATTTTGGAACAAAATTATACCTTTTTTTTTTTTTTGGGTCTTTCATGGGAGTGATGATCAGTTCTTTGCATAACTTAAAAATTGTAACTGTTGGAGAAGAGAATTGCAGTATTTCATCAAGGAATATTAGATTCTTTACATAATCAAGAACACATTCTATGGAATAACATTCAGTGCTGTAGAATTACATAAACAGGCCATCAGGGATCACAAAGCATATCATGAGTCTGTATTTATTTCCTGGAACTTGAGAGCTAATCTTCAGTATAGGCAGACCTTGCTGAGTAGAATATAAAAGTTAATGTAAAGTCCTTAACTATAAAGAGTAGTCTTTTTAAAATAGATGCATTGATGTGTCATGTGTATCTTTGAAAAAATTATGACTGAATATGTGAGTAGTTATTTGCAATTCAGGGTAATAGGATGTTCGCATTCTGAGGTTTTGGCTTCTTGAGTTTTCTCTGAGTACTTGACACTTTTTGACTATTTTGAGGTTTCTAATGAATGGTATCCTAGTTTCTGATGTTATATATTAAAATGTCACCAGTGTTATGTAAGGGCTTTAGTATTTTGGATGATGGGAGTGTTTTTTTTCCACATAATATGGTTGTTTTACTTAATTGAAACTTTTTTCCAGTTTATTACAAGTGTGAAAAAACACTCAACTCTGGATTGTTTATTTCATTTTTGTTGGATTATGTTAATGCATTCTTTCGTCTGGTCTAGACTGAGTCATTTTATCTTAATTGACTCATTGGGAAGTGTGCAGATGAGAGGTGGGAGGGGTAGGAGATTGGCCCAGAATGATTTATCATAATAACTATACAGTTTGGTTATTGTATGATACTATACTAAACCTATTAAACCCACTCTGTTTCTTATAATCTAAATTTAGTCAGTGTCTGTGATGCGAGGCAGCAAAGAGCATGCCCACTGGCTTATACTTAGCTGATGGATGCTTCTAGGATACAAATGCTACAGCTAGTTGTAATTCCACAACCAAAGATTTGGCATTAACAATAGTTGATGACAATTAAGAATGGAGTGATTCACTGACAATGAGTAATTACCTTTAAAAATTTGTGATCACCTAGTTCAGCATTTTGAAGTACTAGTTTAAGGTCTCACTAATTTAATCAGATTTTTAAAGCTAACTAATCTGATTCTTGAAAGTTGAATAGGCAGTAAAATACTTTGAAGTGTTTTTTCCCCCACACTCATTGTCAACACAAAGTTTTGAGACCTTTCCAAATGTTTATATTTTTATATTTTACTGTACAGTTTTTCCTTCAGAAACCAGTTAGTTACCACCTAAGCAAGGGACAAAATGGGGAGGTCTTCCACTAGAGACTTGGAAAATGTTTTGTGTGGCCAACACAGTATTTTTCACATATTTGAATTTGACTATCTCAGTCCTCTCTGGCAGTTACTTGTTATTGTCTTACCATACCATACTGCTCTCAGCTATGACCTAGACTACAATGGTCATTTACTTTCAGTTTTGAAATGGAGAAAAATGAAACTGGAAGTAATTTAAATTCAGAAAGTAAATGACTATTATTAGGAATATAGATTCAATATTAGAGAAAAATAAATATTTTAAAAAACACATAGATTATAATAGTTGCTTGTGACCTTGGCTTTGCTCCTTTCATTGCTTTGGTTACTAATAAGTGTTTTTATTCCTTTTTTACCTTTCCCCGATTTGTACACTCAAGATGTCTTAGAGCCATTTTCCCCACTTTTTTAAAAGGAAACCAGTTCACAGTGGACTTTGGTAATTTTTATAGTTTTGAACCAAAATAATTTTTGTTGAAAATTATTCTGCTTAATTTTCAACCTAATTTAAAAACGTAGTCTTTAGTGGTGTTTTGAAAAATTGTGTAATTATGTTAATATGCAGATTTGATTTTTATTGGTCCCCCAATTTTTTTTACACTGCCTCTGAATTTGCATCTTTGCTGTATACCCACAGAGGTCAATTTCCTAGACCCCTCTGGCTTCTAATGTCCTGCATGCAGTTTGGGGTTTACAAATTATATCAGTATCTGAAGTACAATATAATGAGTCCTCCTAAAGCCAGATAACTACACCACGTAAATTGTAAGATGGATTTAAATAGTTTGTTTAGTATTACTGAACTATTAAAAGCTGTCTTCCTGACTGAGGCTGTGTTCTTTAGGTCTTAGCTACAAATGACTGTTCCCTAAATTGTAATGCAGATCACAGTAAGTTTACATGTATTTACCTGCCCCCAGGCAAAAATTTTGGTCTACAAGGAGACTTGTAGCAATAGATGTAAAATAATATGGTCTTTTGTTTACATTGCCCATTTACTAATTGGAAAGATGATTTAAAAAATACATGGTAGAGGACAGATTCTAGAATCCTTTTTAGTTACAGAAACCATTGCAAACTCTTCTCTTTATAGATGGTAATATGCTAGAATTTATCAGGATAGGAAAACAATTTGTACTGAATTACCAACTTAGTTATATCAGTGGTTTTGAATTGTCCAAGTTGATAGCACCATTCTGAAGGAATCTAATTTAGTAATTTGGGTTTCTTACTTTTGAAGTCAGAAACTACTTTTTCATCTTTTCCTCTGCTGTGATAAGTAGAGCTTTCCTTTAAATAAAAATGGTAGACTATACATATAAGTGTATAATTTTGGGTCAGAGAGCTTTAAGTAAAGCATATCCATTATAGAAAGCAGAAAATTCAGCAAGAAATCAAACATAAAAATCACCCCTAATTCTCTAACTAAGAGAATATTTTCAGCAAAATAAAATTTTTTTTTGCTCATAATTGGGATCATTTCATATATAAACTTGCTAGGGAATACATTTCAAGGCACTTGCTGAATATCAGCTTTGCTTCCTGAAAAATTTTAAATGTATTTTGTTAATTTCATTTAATTTTAAAATCTTTAGCTGGACTGCTTTCTCTTTGAACAGACCCTGAAAGCCTCACTCATGAGGCTGCCTCTTCTAGGTGACAAGCTAAATTAAATTCTCCTTTCATATAATTAAGTAGCACAAGATTATTTAACAAGTATGTCACTGTACTTGAATAATGAAGATGCTTGTCAATATGATCTGGGATAGTACTTATTTTATTTGGTATGATTGGCTTATTTCATTAGAAAGTGTTGATCTAAATCTGTATTGTTGTCCAATATTGTACCTCTTAGCCATATGTAGCTAAAAAATTTAATTTAAAAAATTCACTTATTTAGTTGGAGTAGCTACATTTCAGGTGCTCAGTAGCCACATACCACTAGTAGCTAACACTGTCAGTCATGTATAGAACATTTATTTCCATCATCACATCGAGTTCTGTTGGGCAATGCTGATTGAGATGCTGTCACATAAGAAAATGGTTGAAAGAACTAAAATGAAAAGTTTTACAAAGGGGAACACAAAAAGTCACTTCAAAAATTTAAATGATCTGTCTTGGGAAATGAAGGCTATTAGACTAGGCTATTTTAGAAAACAAAAGCAGGAATATAGGAAGAATATAGCTTCCATTTAAGTGCTACCATTTAGTCAAGTGCTATGTTAGTCAACTTCCCTATATTATGTAATACCAGTCCTGAGTGAGGTTACTGAGGACCAGAGAAGAGAGGTTAACTTGCTTAACATCACACAGCTGAAAAGAAGAGTCCTAGGTATGTGATCCCCAAAGAACTGTCCCAACTAATGGAAGCTTCAAAAATAGAATTTGCCTTAATTTTCCAAGAATATAGCTTTCCAAAGACAAATAAGAGGACTCTTGAAGTAGGTAACTGTATCATTGTACCACTGCATCAGCTTTATCAGCTCTAGCTGAGCCTACCATTTTTCAGGACTACTGGAATTGATTCCTCTGTGAGGAAGGTTGTTATAGAAGTTCTAAATTTCTATTAAGAGATTAATATCTATGAAAACAGTAAATTAGGAAAACATAGTGAACATCTGCTTAGTGAACTGATCCTCATCCCTACCTCCCATTTTCATTCCTGCCTGGATTCTTTGAGGTTTTCAGTAAAAACAACTATATGGTTATTTTTCCTGTTAACCCAAATATGCTTAATGTAAAGGAGTGGAGCAAGCATAGTAGAAGAGACTATTAGGCAAACTAGAGAAGTTAAGCTCTTGTTTAAAGCGATAGCCCTTACTAATATTCACCCTTTGGTTGCTGCCCTGTGTAGCCATATGTTAAAGGTCCCAGAACTATACCTCATATGATTAAAAGTCTACGTTTATTCATACACTAAACACATTTATTCAAACATTATAATTTTATTTTTGTGTACACATTTGTTTTAACAGTCACTGAATTTCTAGGCCAGGTTCAGGTAACTGAAGGGCCTTTATAAATAGTTTATATTGTTGAGATCCAAGGTATCCTGCGAACATAGTCTGGAGCAAAATGGGAAATAACATCTTTCTAAAGATAGGCTTAGAAACTCTAGTCCAGTAAGTTAAGATGTTTCCTTTCTCTGGTAGCGGGGCTGACTCATACCTATGAGAAAAGATTGAGACAGTTCTATAAAGATATTTAATCAAATGGCAAATCCATGTACAAAATATATTAATCCCAGAAGTCTTAAGATAAAAGTAGTTAGGTAAAGATTAAGTTAATCCAGTTACTCTCTTTGATAAATATTGGTTGGTCCTGAAAACTGTACTTTTGTTTTGTCCCTTTCTCCACTTCACCTCTGAAGGCTCATACAGCTTAGGTTGCTTGGTAAGGTTCTATCAGAAAATAACTGAATTCTACTTTATAGCCAACCATTTTATGATGGAATTTTCCTATAGTGGAATTGCTCAAACTCTAAACACAGAGCATATAATTAGCTATCATGTAAGGCACAGTACTGTTTGTAGCTTGTAGATGGCATTCAATACACAAATTAAGGTAAAGAACGTGAACTACACATGCAAGAGGTATGATGGGATCAATTTCTAGAACTGTTTTCAAATTCTTAAGTAATACTATAAGAAAAAAAAAAAAAGCCTAACTCTTTCAAATTAAAAAACATTGCCTTAAAAGCAGAAAATTATCTATGTTAATTTGTGCATTTTCTAGGTAATCATTTAAATATTGAAGTTTTTCATTGATTATGAGAACAATCTTACCTGGCTGCTAAGCCACCATTCACAGGTATAGCCAAGATAATAGGGTACAGACCACCCAGAACAAGACCAACCAGTCCACCCCGTGTTATGGTACAGGTTTCACAATTCAAATCACCTAGGAAATAAATCAGTTCTGAAAATGAAGGTCATGATAGTCAAGCAAACATGATATAAAGAATGCAAGGTCATCTTAAACGTATCACAGATACTCAATTTTTAGGCAGCAAATGCAAATCTATAAGGCATGTTATAAGGTACAATTATATGTACAGATAACCTAAAATGCTAGAGGATTTTTAATCTCAGTTTGCACTGCTTTTATCTTTCTGCACTTGTATTGGCAAACCTGAGCTAATATTTTTCTGTCTGCAGAAAATGTTTCACCCATGGGAATTTTTTGATTTATTTATTTATTTGACAGAGAGAGCACAAGCAGGCAGAGAGGCAGGCACAGATAGGGTGGGTTGCCGGGGGAGCAGGCTCCCTGCTGAGCAGAGAGCCCCATGCGGGGCTCGATCCCAGAACCCCATGCGGGGCTCGATCCCAGAACCCCGGGATCATGACCCAAGCTGAAGGCAGAGGCTTTAACCCACTGAGCCACCCAGGGGCCCCAACCCATGGGAATTAAAAAAAAAATTTGTACTTCATCTTTTGTTTTTACATTATATAGTGTGACTATTTTTACAAAATTATGTATTTCCAAGTTAGTGTAAGCTGCATTAAGAATAGAAAGCTAAGTTAATAACATGTTTTACTCAGTCTGTTCAGTTGACTGGATGGTAGCTTTCCCTAGATCATAAAAATTCTTTCTACAGTGATCATGGGGATTCAAGCAAAATATTCATCCAGTTTTGAAACCAATTTGGAACAGCACTTCAGAGAATATAAATGGACTGTCTTCCTGCTATCCCACCATTACCTGTGGTAATATTTTTCTGTGAAATCAGTCAGATTTTTCATGTTTCCCTGTGCTGCACTACTGCCCTTCACAGATTATACATTTTTTTTTTTAATTGAAGGTTTGTGGTAGCCTTGTTTTGGTCAAGTGTGTAGGCACCAATTTGCAAGCAGCATTTGCCCACGTCATGTCTCTTGTCACATTTTGGTAATTCTCGTATTTCAAACTTTTTCATTATTACTATATTTGTAACCATGATCTGTAATAAGTGATTACCACACACTGGAAATCGAAATGATGGTTAGCACTTTTTAGCAATATTTTTTAAGGTATGTACATTGGTTTTTTTAGAGATAATACTATTATTGTACCCTTTAAACAGACCATAGCATATTTTAAACATAACTTTTATGTGCACTGGGAAATCAAAAAATTAATATGACTTTACTGCAACAGACACTTTATTGCAGTAGTGTGGCAAACCTGCCTGTACTCAAGGCACTCAGCATATATGGTAAACTGTCGAAAGGAAATCAGGTCTCCATATATTTGATAATTCTTGTATATACATTTAGTGCTTTGAGAGATTTTCTATGTAAGTAGACTCCTCTTCCCGTAACTGTTTTCTCTTTTGAGGGACTTAACTAAATTTTTTTTTTTTAAACCCAAGGCAGTCATCTTTAAAAAAAAAAAAAGTTTGCAAATACTTCTTTATGTACTGTGGGAAAGATAAGTTAGATTACGTATTTAGAACTGTCATGTATGTGTATTTTACTTGTACAAAAGATTTTGCTAATATGACCTTCCACTTTACATAGGCTAGCAAGTTTCAGTCTTATCCATGCATTCACTACGATATAGCATAATAGCTAGCTACCTGATGTTAATATTTAAGGATTAGTGAAAGGTGCAAATAATATATACTAAAGCAAATTCTGGTGATAGTGAAATAGAATTTACCTGTAATCAAAGGTAAACTTACAAAACCTCTGTAAGATAAGTCTGCAGTCAAAAATGGGATCACTGACATTGGTAAGCCAGCAGCTATACGAGCCTGGGTCACATTTAAGACGCGTCGAAAAAGACTATTTGCTATTAGACCACAGAGACCAGCATTAAGTCCAACATATGCTGAGCCATGTTCGAGCAGATTCCTGAGTGGAGACAAAAAAGAGAATATTTTGGGAGGTACTATATTTTGTGTGTGAGTTGTCCAACAATTCTGGTGTATGTCTGAAGAGTCTGATATGAATGCTTCTTCTTTGGGTGAAAGTACCAGTATCCTCTCTAGCACAATAGATAATAAGGTGGTACTATCTTATAATCACTGATTTTTATGTCAGGCTTCTCCACTAGTCTTTAAGTGGAGAAGATAGTGGATACAAAGATACATTCATCTTGTGGTTTCAGTAGCACCTGACACCTAAAAGGCATTCAGTAAGGTGGAGTTAATTATGTTTCCTTTCACTTTACTCTGAAGCATTAGTCAGGATAGGGGGGTGGAGGAGTGCTAACATTTAAGGGATGCTTTATGCTAGGTACTTTAAACAACTCACTGAAATAAAGAATAAATTGATGATTGAGTTACTAAGTGGTTTTTAGTCAAGGTATATATGAGTTTTAAAATACATGTTCTGTGCTTGCTTTAGTTTTGGAAAAAATAATACCTAAACTTAATGCTAGATACTGAAAGTATTCTAAACTCTTCAGCCGAGTACTTAACTTTATTTTTCTACCTGCCTTGCTATCTACAACAAAAGCATCAGTCTCTTAAATTTTCATTACTTACTAGCCAGAATAGCCACACAATATCTCCCTAACTTCTATGGTTAACACTTAAAACAGCTTTTCTAGGAATTCCTAACTAAGCTTCCTGCATTGCATAAAGCATTACTTTTCTTACCTGTCACTTTGCAATCATAATGGTGCTTGTCATTCAATCACTGACCACTACATGCAGCAGACTTGATGCTGAAGTCACAAAAAATTTTCTACCTTCAGTGTTTTCATAGTTTATTATTGGAGGATGAAAGACATGTGAGCATGAGATACAACAAATCTACTGAAATGGTAATGGAAGTACAAAAAAGAGTTTAAAAACTTAGGGTACACAAGATAGTATTTACAAAGTGAGGAGAGCCTACAGAACCTACCAAACAGTAACAACAGAAAACACGAATGTGAAAGACCTGTATGTTTTTGGTTTTTGTTTTTAAAAGATTTTATTTATTTGTCAGAGAGAGCGAGTGAGCGAGCACAGGCAGACAGAGTGGCAGGCAGAGACAGAGAGAGAAGCAGGCTCCCTGACAAGCAAGAAGCCCGATGCGGAACTCGATTCTGGGACCCTGGGATCACGACCTGAGCCGAAGGCAGCCGCTTAACCAAGTGAGCCACCCAGGTGTCCTAAGACCTGTATGTTTTTGTGGGCACTGAGGGAATGGGAAACTTGAGCGTGTCTTCTGAAATACTTTTATCTTCATAACAATCTGGTGAAGTATATATTATCTCAACTTTAGTCCTAGCAACCAAATGCTCAAAGGTAAACAGTTTACCCATATATATTTTTAATATATTATTATAATTATTTTGAATATATAAATTAGGCTATAGGCTGATGTGAAGTATTTTAAAAACTTAACAAATATGTAAATAAAAAGGAGTGCAACTAGAATCTGAACAGCAGTTTGTGGTCTCCCAAATTTTAATTTCCTATGGCTTAGAGTCACATTTTTTTAGTTAATAATTCAGTAGGTACAAAACTTACTATCTAATAGCTCCTTTCCAAGTCAGTTTTCCAAAAAAGTGCCTTTACTAATAGAGACTCATGATTGTTTGGCAACACACACACACATTCAAAACTAGACACATGAGTGAAACACAACTATATTTAACAAGTGGCAATGAAATATATGGTACATAAAATTATTTTATAGATCAGAAAGGTTTTTGATATTAAAGTTTCATACACCTAAGGGCTTTTCAAATAACTACTAAGTATATCAAATGATAATGCAAGAAGGGATGAGGATTCAAACCTGGAAGGACAAGGATAATAGGAGCAAAGGAAAATAGGGAGTAAGGCAAAGATGAGACACTATCATCTGCTCTGTTTAGGTACCAGTGTTTGAGAGCAATTTACTATTTCCAAACCAAAGCTTACTTTGCAGTTCCAGCTTGCTTCCCCACTGCTTGTTGATTCTAATTTGGTTAAAGTACCAGTGATATAGCCTGCTCTTTTCTCTTCAAAGCTGCCACCATCTACTCTATTCCTTGTGTCTTTCTGGCGCTTTACCTTACTGACCTGGCAACATGGACACAGGCCCTTTGGGGCTTGAAAAGTTTTTCTGTTATCTACCTCAGGAAAATAACAAAAAGGATGTATAATGTGTGTGTGGTGGGGGAAGAGGTGTAGGATATACAGCTTATGAAGTCTCACCAAGTTCTTACTGCATCCTGAGTTTATAGGTTCTCTCTTGTTCAGAGGGTAAGTGGCAGCAAGGCTGAAATTTACTCAGGACAGTTAAGATTATGATTCTAAAACATATTCCTTACCATCACCACTTCCAGACTACCATGCCAGTTTTCCTACTGTCTTTTTTTTTTTTTTCTCTGCTACCTTAAATCTAATTCCCAGAAGCAACTGGAATGTTCTTTAGAAATGTTAGCTGGATCATCTAATTTCTGGCTTAAAATTCTTCCTGTTCCTTCAGCCTTATGCCTACTTCCCTGTACTTCAGTAACACTGGTTCCTCAGATATGATCAACTCTTTGCTATCCTGTGGCTTAGGCATATGCCAACCAGTCTGCCTGTGACAACTGTCCCCCTACCCACTCCCTAGGCTGGCTCTTTTTTTTTAAATCCGTTTTGGCCTCATAATTTCTCTTTAAACAGAACCTAGTCAGAGAGGTCTTCTTGCTAAGGAAGTGCACTATAGTTCACTCAGTGTTGTCCTCAAAGATCAGTATGGTTCTTATATAGCATTTTTCTATTTAATGATAAAGATCTTTTAGCCATGATCCCATTTCTGTGGCATTCCTTGTCTAGTTATATGTGTTACAAAGCACTCTCTTGGACTGTTAGACATAATAGAAATGCACTGACAAGACAATTTAAAAGCCATCTTAAAGGACTGTTACTTAGATGAGTCCATAAATGTTCACATTGAACAGTACTCTAAGCCAAATGGAAAAACTGAGAATGATCATATAATTTGATCCAAAGACATGAATTCTAGCCTCAACTTTCAGCAAAATGGTTAATCTCTTGGTCTCAGGTTTTCTCAATAAGAAAAGAAAAAGAGCTCAGTTTCCTTCTGATATTCTACGTTTATGTTCAAACCAAATAAATGTGGGATAATGAACCAATGATGAAAATCTACCTGGTAAAAAATATTTTTAAGTTATGAAGGGAGTCTTACCTTTCTGCTTCTGGGAGTTGGTTAATTTTTCTGGTTATGATATTGAAGATTAAGTTTTCCTTGACAGTATCATGTGGTTCATGATTTTCCATCTTGAGCCTTAAAATATTTTTCAATAATATATATCTATAGAAAAACAAAAGGGCTCATAAAAAGCTTTCTAAATACCATGAACAGTTCATTTAAGAAATTAGCTATAGCTTGATTCATAATCTGAAAAATCAATGCATACACATACACCAAAAAAAATACTGTAAGTGAAACAAACCAGAACATGAAAAACACCCCATAAGGCTTCTAAGAAATACAGAATATCTTTATAAGCCTTAAAAATATTTCTTAATTTACAAAAAGCACTGAACATAAAACTAATATTAACTAATTAAAATTAAGAACTTGTGTTGATCAATAAATACTATAAAGGTAAGCCAGTGTGGGAGAAAATGTCTGCAGTATAACTGACAAAGGAGCAGTTAGTACCCAGAAAATGTAAAGAAGAGCACATCATCAAGAAGAAGGCAAGCAACCCAACAGAAAAACTGGCAAAAGGTTTGAACAGGTACTTTCCCAAAGAGGGAAGCAAATAGCCAATAAACAGAAAATATGCTTAGCCTCATTATAATCAAGGGGAAAACAAAACAAAACAAAACAGTGAGATATCCATACATAGGTTAGCTAAATTAAAACCTGACAATTTCAGTTTCTGGCAAAAATGTAGGGTAACTGAAACTCTGGTGTGCTGCTGGTAGAAGTATATGGGTATAAACACTTTGGAAGAGAATTTGGTATTATTTAGTAGGTAGAAGAAACATACTACCAATTTCACTTACAGGTATACCCTGAAATAGGAATTAGCAAAATTTCTCTGAAGGGCCACAAAGTAAATATTTTAGGCTTTGCATGTCCAACATGTTCTTCATCTAATAGCCCAGTAGTTTCTTGATCCTTGCACTAGTTGGAATGAATGCAGAGTAGGCGCAGGATGGTGAATGATGAGTTTTAACCCAAAGATTTAGCTCATTAAGATTTCAGGGTAGGAAAGTTAAGGAAAGCACAAGTTTCAGAAATCACAGCAAAATACATGATCTTATGAAATTAGATTTTCATGGTTATCTATTTGCTATAAGGTTAATTTACAACACTGATTTACTGCTGGGTAATAAAGGTCATTTACTGCTGGGATATAAAAGATCATTGGGAACATGTTAAGTGAGATTTCATATCCTTAGACTCAAAATTAAAAAGTACAATGTAGGCTTAGAAATTTACATGTAGGTTTCCTGGACTCAAACTTCTTAAGAGCCTTGGTTACCATATCATGACAGACACAATCTCTGCCCTACGGGTGTGTGTAGATACAAAATCCGGTATACACAGAAAGTGTACAGTGTACATACTGGAGGCAGGTGTGTGCACACGTGTGTGTATAGAGCCATAAATTCAGGATATAGACAAAGTGTATGGTGTATATATCTGAAATAAAAGTTACTTCCTCAGAAAATCCTGCCTAATGCTATCACTAGTTCTCTGCTCTACGCTCTGCATACTGGTGAGGTTCCGAGTTCTGTGAACTAGCTTTTTTTTTTTTTTTTTTTTAAGATTTTATTTATTTGACAGAGACCGCAAGTAGGCAGAGAGGCAGGCAGAGACTGAGGAAGCAGGCTCCCTGCTGAGCAGAGAGCCCAATTCGGGCTCGATCTCAAGATCCTGAGATCATGACCTGAGCCCAAGGCAGAGGTTTTAAGCCACCCAGGCTGAGCCACCCAGGCACCCCAATGAACTAGCTATGTCTGAAGTGTACCTATTAAAAGTCTCCCTTAATTCGGTAAAAGTTTGACACGACAACCTGCAGTAAGACGTTGTGTGTCTGTTACTAATAATAAATCCTAATCCAAGATAAAACCAGTATCTAAGATAATGTATTTATATACTGCAAACATTTCAAAAGGCGCTTGCATTAGCTAGCTCACGTCCCTCAGGTTAACCATGAGACAAGTCAAGTGGGGACTGTGAAAATTAAATTAGGCCAAGGTCACTCTGGATATTGGTAGTAAAACCTGGATTAAACCCAAGCGCAGACATTTATTTTCTCTCTTGGTTTAAATATAAGATCTTTTCTTCTGGGTGGAAAGTGAAGAGACCGTAGGTGCCGTCTCCCCTCCCCCGCTTCCGACTCAGTCCCGGAATTTCATTCCCGCACTGCCGGCAGACAGCGTGTCACCGCGCTTTACTTCTCTGGATACCCGGCCACTTTTTCAGGGATACCAGTACCTTATGCTCTCCTCACAGCATTCGGTGCCTGCACCGGTCCTCTGCAGGCCACGCTGGGAGCTCACTCCAACTTTTGCTCTCCTACCCTGAACGCAGCCATCTTTGGCTGGCACGTGACTCGAGCCAGGCAGGCGCGGGGGCGCGGCCGCTGATTGGGCTGCCAGAACGCAGGCTGCCTGCCCGGGCGACGCCCTGCGGAGGTGTTTCCCGCCGAGAAAGTGCTGGGCTCCTGGGTGAGGAGTTTCGGCGAGCGCGGAGGGTACCCTTTACACCCTCCCCGCTGCTTTCGAGGACTGATCTTGTGGAAATTGTGAAGTGTTGATTTCCTGTTCCTTCACTGAAAAGTAACCTTTAGACGCATTACCTCAGTGCCTGGCCCATAGAGCCTCTCTACCTCATGAGCTGACCTGTGGGGCATACGGAAACTGCACAGCCGTCCGCGTTCAATGGGGATGCGGTTCAATTGAAGTCGGAACCAGCTGAGGTTTCCTTGCGCCGTCAGTTTTTCATTCTCCCTACCATCTTGAGCTCCGTGTGCTATTTTATAATCTGGCTAGTTGTCCTGAGACCTGAGACAACCTGAGACCCTCAAGAGTCAGCAAGAGCTTTTCCTGAGGATCGCTCGTGCTCTGCCGAGTACTGCTTATAGAAACAGGTTTGGGTGAATGTGGTTAAAGAAAAACCTGAGAGCGAAGGAGCTGGTGGCTTCGTAAATCGGAACAATTGAGAACCAAAGTTTTGGAGCAAGCCTCTGAAGGCCTCTCAGTTCTCATTCCCACAGCTTCCTTTATCATCTATAAAACCGGGAGGGGGGGCGGGGGGTCGCAACTACACTCTCTTTGATTATTGTGTAAAGTTGTGAGGATCCTAAAAGTGCTTATCCGGGTTTCTTTGGAAACCACTGAGCTTTGTCAAGGAGAAAGAGGTATTTCAGGTAGAGGGGGAAATTTTCATTGGCGAGGTGAGCAGTAGAGCACCCCAAACTGCTTTGGCTGCGAGGAATTTATCCCATGTCAAATCGTCACTTGTCCGTAAACCCGAAAATTAAAACAGATCCTCAGATTCCGAGGAAAGTCAGCATACGCCCCAGCTGGAAAGTTTCCGAGGTAAATGCAGGGACGGTTTGAGAAAACCAGTTTATTAAGATGCTAACTATAACATGTGTCTGTGCGCATGTGAATATTTTGTTTCCATTTCATAATCTTATTCCAATTTAATTTTTAATGCTTTGAAGCTTATTTTGAGATTTATTAATGTTCATTGTACAGTATCTGTAGCATGCCTTTCTGGAGTAATAAAAGCAATTTAGTATATTGAGATTTTATTTAAAAAATCAGTTTTTCACAAGACAAGAAGAAATGTCCATTTCATCTAAGTTCTCAAATTACAAGCTTAAATTGTTCACAGTTATTTCCTTATTAGCCTTTAAAACCTGGAGAATCTGTAGTGAGGTCATATATCTCATGATACCTGTCATTTGTATCTTCTCTTTTTTTATATTGGATCAGTTTGGCTAATGGTTTATTATTTGATTTTCTCAAGTAACCGGGCTTCTTTATTGCTTTTTTTCCTGTTGTTTTCTGTTCTGATCTCTATTATTTGTTTTCTTTTTCCTACCTGGAATTTAAGTTGCTCCTCTATTTGTAATTTCTAAGGAAGAAGCTGAGGTCATTTGATGTAAGATCTCCCCCAACCCCAGCTTGTCTAGTGGTGTGAATTTCCCTCCAAAGACGTTTTTAACTCTGTCCGACAGATTTTGAAATGTTTATTATTTCGATTTGGTTCAAAACACTTTCTAATTTCTCTTTGCTTTTTTCTTTGACCCATGAGTTACTTAGAAGTGAGTTAGTTTTCTAATAGTTACAATTTTCTGGGTAACTTTCTGTTACAGATTTCAAAGTTAATTCCATTGTGGTCACAGGATATAGTTTATATGACTTGAATTCTTTAAAATTTATTGGTATTTATAGCCCAGATTCTGGTCCATGTTGATACACGTTCCATATATAATCAAACAAAATGTATGTGCTGCTGTTGTTGTGCCAAGTGTTCTAAAACATCAATTATCACAAGTTGGTTCATAGTACTGTTTAAGACTTTTTTATCCTTTCTGAATTGCTACCGACTTGTTCTATCAATTGCCGAGAGGTTATTGAAATCAACTATAATGGACATTTTCCTACTTCTCCTTTCATTTCTAACAGCTCTTGCTTCATGTATTCTGAAGATCCATATGAAATGATTAAACATTTAAGATAAACTGATCCATCATTGATTAGGAAATAACCTTCTTAGATCTTGGTAATACCTTTTGCTTTGCAATTTACTTTTTCTAATATTAATATACCCACTACAATAGCTTTTTTTGATTAGTGTTAGCATAACATAGCTTTTTCCATCCTTTTACTTTTAACTTATTTGTGTCTTTATCTTTAATGCAGGTTTCTTTTTTTTTTTTTTAAAGATGTTATTTATTTAATTGAGAGAGAGAGAGAGTGAGTGAGAGAGACAGAGAGAGAGTGAGCAGGAGCAGGGGGAGAGGGTAGGGCAGAGGAGAAGCAGACTCCCCACTGAGCAGGGAGCTCTATGCAGGGTTCAATGCCAGGACCCTGGCATCATGACCTGAGCCAAAGGCAGCTGCTTAACTGACTAAGCCACTCAGGTACCTTAATGCAGGCTTCTTATAGGCAGTATAACTGGATTTTTAAAATCCGAATTGACAATTTCTGACTTTTAATGAAGGAGGTGTTTAGATCATTTATATTTAATGTGATTTTTATATCCCAGGGTTTACAATCTATCATCTTGAGATCTGTTTTCTGTTTTTCCCATCTGTTCTACATTTCCCTTTTCCTTCTATTTCTTTTTGTTTTGTTTTGACTAATTGAATTTTTTTATTCCATTTGATTCACTTTGTTGGCCTATTAGCTACAATTCTTAATAATAATTACAATGATTGCTTTAACATGTATAATACACATCTTTTTTAGTTTCCTCAGGCTACTCTAAGAAAAGACCAGAAACTGGGTGGCTTACAACAACAAATTTATTTTCTCACTGTTTTGGAGGCAAGAAGTCTGAAATCAACATATTGGTAGTATTGGTTTCTACTGGAGGTGTTGAAGGACAATTTGTTCTTTGGTTCTCTCCTAGCTTCTGGTAGTTTCTGACAATCCTTGGTGGCTCTTGGTGTCTCTTGTCAATGCATTGCTCCAATATCATCTTCTGTCTTAATATGGCATTTAATGCTGTGTCTTTGTGCCTTCACAGAGCCATTTCCCCTTTGTCTGTGTCTGTGTACCAAATTTCTGTAGTCTTATGAGTACACCAGTTGTTCATCAAGGGCTTGTCCTAATCGAATATACCTCATCTTAACTTGATTACATCTGCAAAACCTCTATTTGCAAATAAGGGTACATTCATGGGTATGGAGGATTAGAACTTGCAAATATGTTTTGGAGGAACCGAGTTATACCTGAAACACTATTTTTAATTTATCACAATATATCTTCAAGTAATATTATACCATTTTATGTATGGTAAAAGAGTGTTACAACAGTATACTTTTCTATCTTCTTGGTCTTTATGTTATTATTATCACACATTTACTTCTAAGTATGTTATAAACCACACAATACATAGTTACTTTTTTTTATTTCAATAGTCATTTGTCTCTGAAAGAATTTTTAAAACTAAGAAAATTTATATTTATCCACATATTTTCAGTCTCTGGTACTTTTCATTCTTTTTATAGATCAATATTCCATCTGGTATCATTTTCTTTCTACCTGAATTATTCTTTAACATTTCTTAGAATGCAAATCTTCTGGTAATGAATTCTTTCATATTTTTCCAACTCTATAAAGTATTTAGCCTTAGTTTTAAAATTGTGGTTAAAAACACATAACATTAAATTTACCACGTTAACCATTTTTAAATGAATGGTTCAGTAATGTTAAGTATATTCATAGTGTTATAAAACAGATCTCTATAACTTTTCTTCTTGAAGCATTGAAACTCTTTATCCACTAAATACTAATTACTCCTTTCCACACCCCCAGCCTTTGGTAACCAACTTTCTATTTTCTGCGTGTCTGGGGTTGGCTTCTTTAGACACTTGATATAAGTGAAGTCAAACATTATTTGTTCTTTTGTGACTGGCTTATTTTATTTAACAAATGTTCATTTGTTTTGTAGCTTGTTACAGGATTTCCTGCTTTTCAAAGAATGCACAATATCCCAATATATGTATATGTATATATTACATTTTCTTTACCTGTTTGATCATGAAGATTTGGATTGCTTCCATCACTCAGCTATTGTGAATAATGCTGCAATGAACATGGGTGTGCAAATACCATTTCAAGAGTCTCTTTTGAGTACTATTGGATACATACCCAGAAGTGAGATTGTTGGATCATGTGCTACTGTTTTCCATGATGGTACTGTTTTCCATACTGTTTTCCATTATGGCTGTACCATTTTACACTCTTACCAATGGGGTGGTAAGTGTTCCAACTTCTTTTCCTCACCAGCACTTTTTATTTTCTGTTCTTTTGATAGTTGCCATCCTGATGAGTATGAGAGGGTGTCTCATAGTGATTTTGATTTGTATGTCCCTCATGATTAGTGATGTTGAACATCATTTTGTGTGCTTCTTGGCCATTTGTGTAAATTCTGTAGAAAAATGTCTATTCAAGTCATTTCTCCACATTTTAATTGGATTTATTTGTTGTTACTGAGTTGGAGAAGTTCCTTATATATTCTGGATTAGCCCCATATCACCTATATGATTTGCAGATATTTTCTCCCATTCCATAGGTTGCCTTTTTATTCTGTTGTTTTATTGACATGTAGAAGATTTTAAGTTCAATGTACTTCTGTTTATCTACTTTTATTTTGCTGCCTGTGATTTTGATGTCATAGCCAAGGAATCATTGCCAAACACATTGTACTGAAGTGTTTTTCTATGTCTCCTTCTAGGAGTTGTGTAGTTTCCATCTTATATTATTCGGTCTTTAATCCATTTGAGTTAGCTGCGGACATGTAGTATGGAACAAATCCAACTTTATTTATTTATTTATTTTTGTATGTGGATATCCAGTTTTCAAAACACCATTTGTTGAAGAGACCATCCTTTTTCCCATTATGTAGTTTTGGCACCCTTGTCAATAATCATTTGTGCATATATGCAAGGATTTATTTCTGAACTATCTATCGTATTCTATTAGTTGATAGATCTATGTTTGTGACAGTGCATCATCTTAATTACTCTTGCTTTGTATCATGTTTTAAGATCAAGAAGTGTGAGGCCTCTAGCCTTGTTCTTTTCCAAGAATGTTTTGGCTAGTCAGGTTACCTTGAGATTCCTATGAATCTTAAGATTTTTTTTTTCCTGTTTCTATAAAAAAATGCCATTGGGATTTTGATAGCAATTTTATTAAATCTATGGATCAATTTGGGTCATATTGGCTTTTGAACAATACTGAGTCTTCCAACCCACAAGCACAGGGTCTCTTTCCATGTGTCTTCTTTGGTACTTTTAGCAGTGTTTTGTAGTTTTGAGTCTGAGTCTTTTACCTCCTTGGGTAAGTGTATTCCTAAGTATTTTATCCTTTTTGGTGCCATAGTAAATGTGTTTGTTTTCTTCATTTCTTGTTTTGGCATTGCTAGTGTAGAGAAAAACAACTAATTCTTGTGTGTTGATTTTGTATCCTGCAACTTTGTTTAAATAGATTTTAGTTGTAACAGTTCCCCCCTGCCCTTCCTGGGATTTTAGGGTTTTTATGTATATAAGGTTATGCCATTTGAGAACAGAGGTAATTTTACTTTTTTTTCCAATTTCTTTTCTTATCTAATTACTTTTGCTAGAACTCTCAGCACTATATTGAATAGTATTGTCAAGCGTGGACTTGGTTACCTTGTTCATCTCAGTGAAGAAGCTTTCAATCTTCTGCCATTGAATATGTTAGCTATGGACTTTTCATGTGTGGCTTTTATTAAACTGAGGTAGTTTCCTTTTTACCCCCAAGGTTCATTTATTTATTTGAGAAAGAGAAAGAGAAAGAATACGGGGTGGGCAGGGGATGGGGGCAGGCAGAGGGAGAAGGATAGAGAGTCCCAAGCAGACTCTGCGCTGAACACTGACCCGGACATCATGACTGGAGCCGAAACCAAGAGTCAGGCACTCAACCAACTACACAACCCAGGCACCCCAAGATAGTTTCCTTTATTTCTAAGTTGTTGAGTAACTTTCATCATAAAAGGTAGTTAATTTTTCTGTTGAGATGATCAATGGTTTTATCCTTAATTTTGTTAATGAGGTATATTACATTAATTGATATTTTTATATTGAACCATCCTTGCTTTCCAAGTATAAATTCCACTTGGTTACTGTAGATGATCTTTTTAATGTTCTGTTGAATTCAGTTTTCTAGTATTTTGTTTAGGATCTTTGCATCAATATTAATTAAGAATACTAGTATATAGTTTTCTGGGATCATTAACTTTCTTGGTTTTGATATCAGGATAATGCTGTAATGCTGGCCTTATAAAGTGACTTTGGGAGTATTCCATCCTCCTAAATTCATAAGCAGAGTTTGAGGGGGATTGGTGTTAATTCCTTAAATGTTTGGTACAATTCTTCAGTGGAACCATTTGGTTCTAAGCTTTTCTTTGTGGGGAGCTTTTCAATTACAGCTTGAATTGCCTTATTAGTTGTAAGTATGTTTGGATTTTTATTTCTTTGTGATTCAGTCTTGTTGGGTTAGATGCTTCTAGGAATTTGTCCATTTTTTCTAGGTTACCCAATTCATTGGCATATAATTATTGATAGTAGTTCCTTAGGTTCCTTTTTATTTCTGGGACATCAGTTATAAAAAACCTGCTTTCATTTCTAATTTTAGCTATTTGGGTCTTCTTTCTTATTTTCTTAGTTAATCTAGCACCATCATCAACCAGGCTCAGAAAGAGCACCTCAGGAAATTATGCAGGTGTAAGAAGTACAAGCCCTTGGATCTGCAACCCAAGAAGGCAGGTGCCATGTGCTGTGACTGAATGAGCACCAGGGAACCTGAAGATCAAGGAGAGGCTATAACCACTGCAGAAGTACCTGGTTAAGGCCCAAGCATCAGCATCAATAAAACAAAATGGGAAAAAAATACAACTACCATATTATCTGACAATTCTACTTCTTGGTATTTTTCTGAAGGAAACAAAAATGCTATCTCCAAAAGAGATATGCATCCCCATGTTCATTGCAGCACTTCATAATAGCCAAGACATGGACTCAACCTAAATGTTTACTGATAGATGAATGGATAAAGAAAATGTGATATATATATATATTCAATGGATATTATTCAGCCACAAAAAGATGGAAATCTTGCAATTTATGACATGGATGGGCCTTGAGGGCATTATGCTAAATGAAATAAGTCAGACAAAGAAAGACAAATACCACTGATCTCACTTATATGGGTTATCTACAAACAAACAGCAACAGCAACATCAAAACCAAGTCATAGATACAAATAATGGATTGCCGATTGCCAGAGGTGAGGGATAAAGGATGGGTGAAATGGTGACAGTGATCAAAAGGTAAAAACATTTAGATACAAATAAGTAAGTCGTGGGGCTATAATGTGACCACACGATGACCACAGTTAATAACACTGTATAGTATATTGAAAGTTGCTAACACATTAAATCTTGAAAGTTCTCATCGCAAGAAAAAGATGTTTGTAATTATGTGTGGTGATAAATGTTAATTCAGCTTACTGTGATTGTTTTGAAATACACGCATATATTTGATCATTATGTTATACACCTGAAACTAATTTATGTTAATTATTACTCAGCAAAAAAGAAACCAACATATAAATACCTAAAAGTAATTAAAACTTTGTATTTTATAAAAATAATCTAAATAAATGGGCTTTTTTATGTGTGAAAAAAAATGAAGGGAGTTGTATGATAGTCAACTGTGTTGGACTTGACATTAATTTGCTGTATGACTAACTACAGAAAGGGTGCAGGTCAAAGGACTGTATGGGTTGCAGTCTGACACACTCAGCAAGGACTTGCAGGAGGGCATATAGGAGGACCAGTAGTGGTCTGACTTTTCTGACGCTGATGTCAATTGAGTCTAAACATGGAGGGATTTGGTTTTACTAACTGAATTGAATATATTTGAACTATAATCTGAGGGATGTTAGTTATGCCTATTGAGGTAACAGTTTTAGTTACTATATGGAATAATATATATTTGAGTAATAATTTTAAAAGAGTACATTGTTTAGTTTCCACATATTTGTGGATTGTCTGGTTTTCCTTCTATTTCTAATTTCATTGTGGTTAGAGAAGATAGTTTGAATGGTTTGAATCTTCTTGAATTTTTAAGACTTGTTTTGTGGTCTAACATGTCTCCCTTGGGGGTATGTTTCAAACTTTGGTTTTCTTTTCATATTCCTTTGTGTGTATTGTGTGGATATTTTCTTTGTGACTACCACCACAATAACATGAAACATTTTGAAGTTATAACAATCTATATTAAACTGATCACTGGAAGCATGATAATCATTTCAGTCATGTGTAGAATCTACTCCTTTACATCTCCACTTTTCCCGTTATATGTTACTAATGATATATAGTTACATCTTTTTGTATTTCATATTCATTAACATAAATTTATAGCTGTTATGTTTTTCTTAAATTCTATACTAGATTGTAAAATGATTTGCTTATAAACTTAAAGGTTCTGTATTTGTCTAAATATTTACCTTTACCAGGGAGTTTCACATTTTTGTGTTACTGTTTATTTTTTGCTTTTGCATTTTATCTTTTAAAAAGATTTATTTTAGAGAGAAAGGGGGAGAGAGAGAGAGAGAGCAAGAGCAGGAGGAGGGGCAGAGGGAGAAAGAGTGAGGGAATCCTGAAGCAGGCTCCCCACTCAGTGTGGAGCACTTTGCGGCATTTGATCTTATAACCCTGAGATCATGACCTGAGCCAGAATCAAGAGTTGGTTACATAACTGACTGAACCACCTAGGCACCCCTGTAAGAGCATCCCTGTAAAGAGTACTTTATAGTACTCTTGCTTCAATCTGAAGGAGTCCCTTCAGCATATCTTATAGGGCAAGTCTAGGGATGATGAATTCCTTCAACTTATGTTTGTCTGAAAAATTCTTTAATTACTTGTAATTGTAATTATGTGTGGTGATAAATGTTAATTCAGCTTATTGTGAAGGGTTCTGGCAGGGTTCTCTTGGGAGCCAGCCATGAAGCCCAGGATGAGGACCTTCTCAGACCGCGTGTTTCTGAAGGACAGATTTTACAGATATAATATCCTTGGTTGCTATTTTTTTTCTTTCAATACTTTGAACATGTCATCCTATTCCCTTCCAGCTTACAAGGTTTCCACTGAGAAATCTGCTAATAATCTAGTAGTAGCTCTTTTGTACATAATTGCTTTCAAGATTCTCTCTTCATGACTCTTGACAGTTTGATTATGATGTCTTTTGGTTCCCAAATTGGCTTCTGTACATGAAGGGCAAGGAGAGACCAAAGCAAGAAGCAGACCACTCCAGATTTCTAGGTAGGAGTTTTAATAAGGAACTTACATAAAAGGTTTGTCTGGGTGGCCACAAGACAAGTAGATCTCCGCCCTCAATCACCAGAAACTTAATTGGTTCAGTCACATAGACTGTCCAGGTGGCCTCAGTAACACATTTCTCTCTGAAGGCTGTGTCCTTGAAGAAAGCTCCCACTATGAGAATTGTGGATAGAATGTATATTCTAGGGACAGGGGAGGGTATAAGGAGCCTCTGATTGTCCAGATCCAGCTTGCAGGTCAACCGGTCACCACATCTTCTTGATTACTTCCTTCCCACAATTTATCTCATTGTAAATCCTGTTGGATTTTTCTTAATTGGAGTTCCTTAAGCTTCTTGAATTTGTATGTCCATTCTTTTCTCAGATTTGAGAAGATTTTGGCAATTATTTCCTCAAAAAGTCTCTCTTTCTTTTCATTCTGGGACTCACATAACGCATATATGGTTCCATTTGATGATATTCCAAAAGTGCCTTAAGCTTGCTTCATTTGTCTTCATTCTTTTTTCTTTTTGCTATTCTGCCACAATAATTTTAAAAGTCTTTTTTTTAAGATTTTATTTATTTATTTGACAGAGAACACAAGTAGGCAGAGAGGCAGGCAGAGAGAGGAGGAAGCAGGCTCCCTGCTGAGCAGAGAGCCCGATGCGGGACTCGATCCCAGGACCCTGAGATCATGACCTGAGCCGAAGGCAGCGGCTTAACCCACTGAGCCACCCAGGCGCCCTAATTTTAAAAGTCTTGTCTTTGATTTCATTGATTCATTCTTCAGATTATTATCTTTAGTGAGTTTTTCAATCCAGATATTATATTCCTAAATTCCAGATTTCTATTTGGTTCTTCTTCATAGTTTCTATCTCTGTTGATATTCTCATTTTATTCATGTGTTATTTTCTTGATTTCCTCTTGTCTATTGGTGCTGTCTTTTAATTCATTGAGCATCTTTATGACAATAATTTGTAATAGTTTTTCTGGTATATCTCTATTTCTTGAGGGTTAATTTCTGGAGATAAATTTTTTTCCTTTAAATGTGCCATTTTTCTTGTTTCTCTGTGGGTCATTGTTTTTTGTTGGGATTTCAGCATTTGAAGAATCACTCCATGCTCCCAGGTTTTTCAATTTGCTTTTTTGATACTCTGTCCTTTTTGGTGCTGTGGTAGGCTGCAATATTGAAGTTTTACCTAATGTTTCTGTGGTAAACAGAAACTGCATGTTTATGGTTTTTGTTTTTGTTTTTTTTTCTCAGACATCCCTATCCTGGCACTCCATTTCTGTCAGTATTTGGATTCAGGTAAGAGAAAATGGTTCCTTGTGCAGCCCCCTGAAAGTCAGAATGATGGACATAGGTTTCACTCCTTTTTCTTACCAGGGAGAAGGAAGTTGGGGGTTTTCTCCTAATTGTGCCACACTATGTTGGAGTAATAGTTTCTGGATTTCTTATAAAGGTACTTGGACTGTATTTTGTTAAATCTCTGTCTTCATGGTTGACTTTTTAAAAAGTAATCTCTATGCCCAACATAGGGCTTGAACTTATAACCCTGAGACCAAGAGTCTCATGCTCCACTACCTGAGGCAGCCAGGTGCCCTGACTTTTTTTTTTTTTTTAATGTTAGTACTTAATTTTTTTTTAAAGATTTTATTTATTTGAGAGAGAGAGAGAGGCAGCACACAAGCAGGGGGCAGGGCAGAGGGAGAGGGACAAGCTCACTCCCTGCTGAGAAGGGAGCCTGATGTGGAACTCCCTCCCAAGATCCTGAGATCATGACCTGAGCCAAAGTCAGATACTTAACTGACTGAGCCACCCAGGTACCCCTTAAAGTTAGTGCTTTATAAGTTTTGTTCTACTGTTTTCTGGCTAGCACTATTACCAGTGAGAGGTCTACTGTCATTCTTACTTCTGTGGGTAATTCTCAGGCTTCTACAAAGATTCTCTTTTTCTTACTTACTTACTCCTTTTCTTAAGGAAGTTGTTTATGACGTAGTGTGGGGATATATTTTCTGGATTTCTTTTGGTTGTAATTCATTGAACTTGAATCTGGGGTTTTTAAAAATTTCAGTTTTTCTGTGGCATAATTAACATATAAAATTATAAGATATTTAAAGTGTCCATTATGATGACTTGATATATGTATATGTTGTAAGAGGATTTCCTTCCATCCATTTAATTGACATACCCATCAGCTCACATAATAACTATTTTGTGTGTGAGAACGTTTAAGTTCTAATCACTTAGCAAGTTTCAATTATATAGTAGAGTATTATCAATTATAGTCTCTAGGTTTTACATTAGATCATCAGATCTATTCATGTTATAGCTGCAGGTTTGTACCCTTTTACACACTGCTCCCTATTTTCCCACCCTAGCCCCTGGCAATGATTTCTCTTTTTCTCTTCTTTTCTTCTTCTTTTTTAAAAATCTTATTTATTTAGGGGCGCCTAGGTGGCTCAGATGGTTAAGTATCTGCTGTTGGCTCAGGTCATGATCCTGGGGTCCTGGGATTGAGCCCTGCATCAGACTCCCTGCTCTGTGGGGAGCCTGTTTCTCCCACCCCTTTGCCTTTCTCCCTACTTGTGCTCTTGCTCTCTCTCTCTCCCTTCTCTCAAATAAATAAAACTTCAAAAAAAAAGATTTTATTTATTTGATAGTGCATACATATGTGCCCATGAGAGAGAGAGAGAGAGGGAGAGTGAGTGTACATGTGCAGGGGGAGGGGTAGAGGGAGAGGGAGAACAAACTCCCTCCTGAGCAGAAAGCCTGACCTGAGGCTCCATCCCTTAGATCATGACATGAGCAGAAGAGCAGAAGCTTAACTGACTGAGCCACCCAGGTGCCCAGTAACCACTTTTCTACTCTACGATTTATGAGTTTGACTTTTTTTTTTTTTAAAAGGATTCCACTTATAAATATCATGATACTATGAAGTATTTTTCTTTTTCTGTCTTATTTCACTTAATATAATGCCCATAATTAGGTCCACCCATGTTGTTGCATATAGCAGGATTTCCTCCTTTCTCATGGCTGAAGAATATTACTATGTATATAGACACATATATAGTATATTATTTTTATGTTATCATTTATAATATAATTATTCAATGATAATTGTATATATTAGTTTTAAAGATTTGTTTAGAGAGAGAGTGCGAGCACGAGTTGGGGATGGGTAGAGGGAGAGAGAGGGAGATAATCTCAAGCATACTCCACACTGAGTGTAGAGCCTGATGCAGGGTTTGATCTCATGACTCAGAGATCATGACCTGAGCCAAAATCGAGAGTGGGATGCTTAATGGACTGAGCCACCCAGGTGCAGTCCAGTATTCCAATAATATTCCAATATTATTATATTGGAACATATATATACAGTGTATATAGAAAAAATAGAGTGTATATCTCTCTCTCATCTTAATCCATTCATCCACTGATGGACATTAAAGTTGTTTCCATATCTTGACTCTTGTGAATAATGCTGCATTAAACATGGGAATATAGATTCCTTTAATAATCACGTTTTCAGTTGTTTTGGATATATATCTAGGAGTGGGGTTGCTAGATAATATGGTAGTTCTATTTTTAATTTTTTGAGAAAACTCCATACTGTTTTCCATAGTGGCTGCACTAATTTACATACCCACCAACACCGCACAAGGATTCCCTTTTCTCTACATCCTCACCAACATTTTTTATCTCTTGTCTTTTTGATGGTAGTCATTCTAATGGGTATGAGTTGCTACCTCATTGTGATTTGGGTTTGCATTTCCCTGATGATTAGTGATGTTGAGCACCTTTTTGGGTACCTGCTGGCCATTTATGTCTTTCTGGAAAAATATATATTAGGTTCCTTTGCCCATTTTAAAAATCATATTTGCTTTTTGCTTTGAGTTGTATGAATTCCTTATATACTTTGGATGTTAGGTTACCGGATATATGGTTTGCAAATATTTTCTACTCAGAGGTTGGCTTCATTTTGTTGATAGTTTACTTTGTTGTGTAGAAACTTTCTAATTTGATATGGTCTCTTTTTTTAATTTTTGCTTTTGTTGCCTTTGCTTAAGGTATCAAATAGAAGAAAAAAATCATTGCCAAGACTGTCATGAACTTTACCCCCTGTGTTTTCTTCTAAGAGTTCTAGGACTTTAGGTCTTAAGTCTTTAATCTGTTTGAATTGATTTCTTTTTATATGGTGTGAGAGAGGGGTCCAATTTTATTCTTTTGCATGTGGCTTTCCATGGTCCTGTGTAGGAGATGAAGCTCATCAATTGACCTGGCTTGTTTTCCTCATTGTCTCTGAAATCTGTGATTTTCCAAGTCACCTTCCTTGTTCTTAGTGGTTTCCAGGAGTTGAACCTGTGTCGAAATCCATCAGTGTCTCAGGGGAGGATTTCAGTCCTAAATGTAGGTTGTTTGAAGGCTGAAGGCTGGACCTCATAGGCAGGAGCTAGAAAAATATATAGACTATCTCCAGGGAGAAACTGGTAGTCTGAGTTTTTGCCCATTACCCAAGCACTGGGCTGAGGTATATAGCCACAGGAGGTGTTCGTGAGCTCATTAAGAACTTCTTTGTTTACTACAATCCTGTAAGACTACTGAATGCAAGTCCCATTGGCTCTCTGAGCAAGGCAATCAGGTGCCCATATCTTTGGTGGCAACTGATAAAAGCAGAGAGAAAATCAATACAATACATTGAAGGCAATGCAATGTGATACAATCCAATACAAAGCAGGAGGAAAAATCACATGGTTAAGGCAGTTGGGGGAAATGGAGGAGAAAAGGGCAGAAAGAAGGTAACTTCCCACAGTAGGAACCGTATCTTATTTATCTTTTTTAAATTTAAGTTTTTCAGTGTTCCAATATTGTTTATGCACCACACCCAGTGCTCCATGCAATACATACCCTCCTTGATACCCACAACCAGGCTCATCCATCCCATCCCCCTCTCTTCCAACATCCTCAGTTTGATTCTGAGTCCAGTCTCTCATGGTTCATCTCCTCCTCTGATTTCCCCCAGTTTGCTTTTCCTTTCCTTCTCCTAATATCCTCCATGTTATTCCTTACGTTCCACAAGTGAGTGAAATCATATGATAATTGACTTTCTCTGCTTGACTTATTTCACTTGGCATAATCTCCTCAGTCCCATCCATGTTGATAACAAAAGTTGGGTATTCATCCTTTCTGATGGAGGTGTAATATTCCATTGTACATGTGAACCATATCTTTATCCATTTTGTCTGTTGAAGGGCATCTTGTCTCTTTCCATAGTTTGGCTATTGTGGTCATTGCTGCTATGAACATTGGGGTACATATGGCCCATCTTTTCAATGTATCTCTATCTTTGAGGTAAATATCCGGTAGTGCAATTGCAGGGTCATAGGGAAGATCTATTTTTAATTTCTTAAGGAATCTCCACACTATTTTCCAAAGTGGCTGCACCAACTTGCATTCCCACCAACAGTATCTTAGTCATTGTTATATACCAAGCAGGGAAAAACAATGTAAACACATTTATTAAGCACCACCTATAGCCAGTTATCGGATTACGTATTGTTCCATGTACTTTAATCTTTGTAATCTCAGTGCAAAGTGGTTATTAGTATATCTTGAGGAAACATAGGTTAGATAACTTGCCCAATGTGTGAAATACAATGTGTTTCATATACTAGGTCTTGAATCAATATTAGCTGAATAAATGAATACATATTTATTCATATGAGAGATATCTTGTGGATTTTTTTTTTTTTTTTTTTTTTGCTGTGCTTCTTCTTTCTAGTCTTTCCTAGAAAAATGCTAAAATCTCTAACTGCAGCTAGGGAAAGGACTGTGATCATTGGTATGATATCCCAGCAACAATAATAGTAGCAGCAGTAACACATGTAGACTTCCTGTGAGTTGGCCATTGTTTCATTTAATCTCAACAACACTGTAAAGTCAGTAAAATCTTTATTCTTTATTTTATAGATGAGGAAATAGAGGTCCAGAGAGGTGAAATAGCTTGTTAAAATCATCCTGTTGGTAAGTAGTAAAACCGAGATTTGAACCCGAGAGATGAGCCCAGGCTGTACTTGACATCTCTGACCTATCTTGTCTCTAGATACTGCCTTTTACCTAGTGTCAACTTTGGGTTCAAGCCTGGATCAAGGTTTCCCTAATTTCCTCCTTCAGGCCTCTTACAGCCACTCTGGCAATTACTGCTTTCCATCACTGGAGGAAATTATCAGTAGACTTCCCAACTTTTTCTATTGTAGGAAAGGCAAAATGAAGTCATGGAGTAAGGTACCAATCTCCTCAGCTTTCAGGAGGCAGGGAAGGGGAACATAAGTTAACCTCCCAGATTACTATCTCATCATTTGAACAAATAAAACACAGAATTTATAGAGCTTCTGCAAATCAAATATGCCAAAGACATGAATAGAGAACTCAAAAAGGAAGCCAATATTTTTATTTAAAAATGAGTTTTAACTAGATTTTTATTTTTTAATTTTTAATTTTTGCCTTGCGATTGGCAACCTTTAAAAAGATTGATGTGGCTGAATCCAGGGAACAACAGTGAAAATGTGAAGGGCATGCTGGGCAGTAAGAAGGTAGTAGAATTGATGGACTATAGGTTCTGATGAGGTCAAAGTAATGCTAGAATTGTGGAAAGTGAATGAACAGGAAGAACAGGAGGTAGTGATCAGGAAATGAGATTTTAAAATTGAGAATGTAGAGAATTTGAACTTAATGATAATGACTAAAGCTACAGCAACATAGTCCAATAAAAATATATAAATCATGTATGAAATATTTTAATGAGGTATTTAACTTTTTTACATAATTCTTCAAAACTTGTGTATTTTACACTTACAATGCATCTTAACTTAAACTAGTCACATTTCAAATGCTCAGTTGCCACAAGTGGTCTAGTGACTATTATATTGGATGGCGCAGTTCCAGAGTATGACCATGGGAGTTAAGCAGTTGGGTAGATAGACCAGGGTGTTAGAAACATTACCTATATGAATACTGGAATCACCAAGAATGTTTCTCAGGCACTGAAAAAAACCATGTCAGACCTATACATAATGAGTTGGAAATACCTCCAAGACACTGAAGTGAAAATTAATTTGCAGTATACAAAAAAGTACTGCAAGGAGAGGCATGCTAACTTGATAGTGGTGCCCTCTGGAGAACAGGATGTGGGAGTGAAGGGGAACTTTCAAATCTTGCTCTATATATTTCTGGGTCAATCAAGTATGTTACATTGAGATGGCATTCATGTATCATCTTTGTATTAGAATTTTTTTAAAGAGTTGAAATATGAATACCATTGATCCAGTTATCGGTTTGACTTAGTTCCCCTTAGTCATTTGCCCTTTCCTCAGTTTTGTGAATTATTCTGAGAAGACCAAGTTGGACACCTAACTAGCTAGTTTTATTTTTTTCATAAGCACTAAGGTATATCCCACTTTGTTATCTATGATGTCATAAAGCACCCTGGTAAGACTTCCATTTTGCTTTGTGTTGTTTGGAGCCTCAGATGACTGAATCTTATCTCAAATTATACATGGTTAAGACAAGGAGAATGAACTGTGGGGCTCCATTCTGTGCCTTATTCATCAGACAGTGCTCATTTCCTGAACTAAGATAAAGAAATGTTCTCAAAGACTTAAAGTGTTGTAATCTCTTTCCTTAAATTTTGAGCTTCCTGAGGGTAGGGACTGAATCTTTGGACCCCTGGTATCTATAATAATGCACAGCATAAAAGGCACCTAATAAAGTTCCTTTAACAGCACATTTGTTAATGATAAGAGGCTAGAAAGTATACAGAATAAGAGTGCAGGAGAGAGGAATGCGCTGTATGTTAATTTCTGTGTTGCTTTCTTATGAACTGTCAACTACTCCTTCAAAATATAGGTCAAATGTCACTTTCTTCCCTTAGTTTTTACCACTAACCAAGTAGTTAAAAGCCACAGAATTATTTGTGTACTTCTCAAACCTCCTCTTGCTATGTGTTCACATTTTAAATTTCTCTTCTAATTATGAGTTCCTTCTGGGTTAAGGACCATTCCTTATTACATGTTACATGGTACTTGAGATATACTTAAATGTCTCATGAATATATAAATTTGTAGAGCAGACCTTGATGTCTCAAACTCATTTCCACACACAATAAAGATGAAACTTACATTTAGATACTGAATTACTGAATATTTATTGAGTACGCTGTATACCAGGCAAAGGAACAGAAACAAATTGTCCAGTTACTTTTAACTGCTTCAGCAATGCCTGAGTCCTCATCATAAAAAAACCCCATTGTGCTGATTTAGTATCCACTCACTCTTTAATCTTCATGTACAGTTTTCTCGTCTACTTTCAAATCTTGCATAATGCTGTAGACCATTAAATATCCCAAAGGCCGTATCTAAGACTAGAGGAATCATCATTGCTTTTATCTCTGTCTGACAAAGCAGCAGCCAGTAAAGTAAAACCCTTCCTTTTGGTGGCAATGGAACAGTATGATACCTAAAAAGGAAAAATAATCAAGAGCTTCTTTCGGATGTATTTTCTATGAAAAGTTCATTGATATCCCCCAAATGGATAATTTCTATTCTATGGTCTTTCATATACATAGCAAAAAGGTTTAAAGCCAGCTATTTGAAGTACCAAACTACATTATAATTAAAGTGTGTCATTCGCAGCTAAAGAATAAGAAAAGTTAATGTACATTTAAAAAAAAAAATGGGGGTGCCCTGGTGGCATCTGCCTTCTGCTCAGGTCATAACCCCAGGATGCTGGGATCAAGCCCCACATCAGGCTCCCTGCTTGGCGGGAACCTGCTTCTCCCTCTTCCACTCCCCCTGATTGTGTTCCCTCTCTTGCTGTGTCTCTTTCTGTCAAATAAATAAATAAAATATTTAAAAAAAAAATGGAGAAAGGAAGGAAGAAAAGGAACAAACAGACAGACTTACTTGACTGCAAGGCGTCCATTTTTAGAGAAAGCCAAACCACAGGGATATAAAACACCACATATTATGCTAATCAGTGAACTTCTTAGAACACAATTTTCCTGGCTTATATTGCCTGGAAAACAAAAGTAAATTTGGTTTCTTTTTAAAATTCAGGATAAGAGTTATTAAGACAGTCTTGTATCCTCACAGAGTAGTTATCTGTACTGTCCTCAATCACAGTGAAACAACAGAAAGATTAGAAACTCAGTCTAAGGCACATGATAGACTAAATGCACCATGTTTAAAAAAATGCTTTTATTATACTTAAGTTATCTCTTATATATATAATTGTTGCAGAAAGCAATTCCATAAGGAAAATATTAAACAAGTAGACCCAGACATCTGGATTCTAGGTTAATGCATTTTTATTGCTATGTGTCAGGCATGTATTAGTGATATGTTGCAAAAAAGAGACCCTTTAAGTGAGTCTACAAGAAAAGGACTAGGACAAATATTTAAATACATAATTTTTAATTGTGCACAATGCTTTGAATGTAAAATGAACAGAAGATTTATATAGAAACCTAACCTACCCTGAGGGAATCAGAGATTTTCCTGGGAAAGAGATACTTGAGCAGGGACCTGATAAATAGGATTCAGAGGTTCCATCAATGACTAGTTATAAAACTTAAGGTAAGAGGAGGAGGCAGGAAATAACATTAGAAGCCCACAATAGGTTAGCTACCTCATTAGGCATTTAACATACAGTACTTTAATCATCACAGCAGTCCTGAGAGGTAGGTATTGGTAGTCCTGATTTATAGAATGGAGTCTCAGATATTCAATGACTTGTGCATTGTCACAAAACTTAAGTGGGGGGAAGCAGAATCTGAAATCATGTGTGCAGTATGCCAAAACTTGCTTTTTCTCCAGTATGTTGTCTCTTAGCATACATGAACATGTCTTACCTTTGGTTGTGTATCTGTAAAGAGGACATGACACGACGTGCCCTGCCTAATCATGAGGACTGTGGTGGGGATGAACTAGGATAATGTATGTGAAGGTCCTTTCTAAGGGGCAAAGCAATATACGAGCATTAGTGATCATTATCAACAGTATATATTAATGTCTAATTTTACTTAAACATAAACACATTATATATTAATGAATTTAAATTTACCCAAATACAAAGCATCCGTTACAAGGAGCTTATAAGTGACTACAGTAGACAAAAACGGAAGTGTTGTCAGTGATGCATATGTCTTCAAAGCATCATGTTTAACCTTGAAGCAATGTCTGAAAATGAAGTTGGCCATTATTCCAGAGAAACTAGCTGCTGTTCCAAGGAATGCTGTGCCATATATATTTAAAGTCCTATAGGAAAAACAAAGAGAAAAATTACATTCAACATAATATTCTCTTAATAGAGATACCCTTTCCTGGGTAGTCATTTATTATTATGTATTTACTCAACATCAAGTATTTCTTCAACACTTACTATGCAAAAGACATCTTCTGTGTGTTGAGGATGGGGCAATGAATAAAGAAAAAACATCCCCCTCTCATGGAATTTGCATTCTAATGAGAGGATAGAAGCCTCTTTCTGAAATCACTTAGAGTAGTTCTAAAATGGAACTCTTTTAAGAGATAAAATTTTGGCCACAAATAAAATGAGTATGTTCCAATATATAGGCAAATTTATGAGATACCTAAGAATACTGCTTTTGCTACTAAAAAAATTAATTTGCTTAAGTCAAAGTTGTTTACATTTGGTTAGGCTCTCTAACAAATAACTATTTCTTAATTAGGGCAAATATATTTAAAACAATTTGTCTAGGATATGCAAAGAGATTTGACACATCTAGTTTTTTTTTTTTTTTTTTTTTAAAGATTTTATTTATTTATTTGACAGAGAGAAATCACAAGTATTCGGAGAGACAGGCAGAGAGAGAGAGGGAAGCAGGTTCCCTGCTGAGCAGAGAGCCCGATGCGGGACTCGATCCCAGGACCCTGAGATCATGACCTGAGCCGAAGGCAGCGGCTTAACCCACTGAGCCACCCAGGCGCCCCATTGACACATCTAGTTTTACTGATTCTGACTCAAACCTAAATTCAAAATGTCTGAGGTCTAAGATTAATGTCCTTTTATTTTATTCTTGAGCTCTGTTAATCTAAGTTGAAATGGTAATATGAAACTATACGTACATCATGGAATCTATATTTCTTTTTTGAATTCAGCACTGTGCCGAGTTAATCAATTCTAAACTGAATATAATTATAATTAAATGCCAATTAAATATAAGTAGCTCTCAAAATGGTGTTCTCCTAATTGCTTTTAATTTAAAAATGTTTACTGTATAAATAACATTTCAACAATAGTTTTGGACATTTTCTTTCTAAGAAGCAAAAGAAATTATCCACGGTCTCAATATTCCAACAAACTACTATTTTCATCTGTGTATTTTTTCCCTCAAGTTTTTTCATAAACTCTCTATAACCAACTCAATAAAGTTAATAGGATCTTAGATACTCAGAAACAATGGCAATATAGAAGATGTGCAAATAAAGTTAGAGACTTTCAGTCTGGGTATGTCTCTTACTTTTCTTTTCTAAGATATTCAATTTTTTTTTCTATGATTTCGATGATCATTGGTTTTCTGAGTTTTGCATCTTCCAGAGAAAGACTGGGCTGACCAGGTGTGTATGTTGCCATTCTGATGTCCTGGAAAACACAAAATTTCAGAACCATAATAGCTAATGATATTAATAATAAATCTTATAAATTTTAGGTTCAGATTAAAAACGATTTAGATCCTAGTAAAACTGTCATCTGCTTTCACATACTTTGTCAATGATTCAGTCAATATTTAGTAGCTCTTATTATCTGCTAGATAATGACTTTTTGTGAAATTTATAGAATACTGATCATCTCTATTTTTACACTTTTATAGATGAGAAAAATAAGGTTCAGAAAGATTGACTTGTCTTAGGACCTAGTGTAGAAGGATAACTTTCTGAGATACAGAATTTTTGTTGTTCTTACAGTTTTCCCCAAAGGTAGACAAACTTTGTATTCTTGCTCTAGCTTTTTCAGAGCTAGAAGGAAACAACAGCACTTGTTAACAACTGTCTCCTGAAAGCCTGAGATCATTTTGGAGAGTATGCTGAGTTTCCTGGAGAAGGAGGAGAGCAGGGATTGCCTCACTTAGTGAGAGAGGGATACTCTTCCAGGCTAGGAAGAGGTAATGCTTATGGATACCCTGGATTATGTAAATTATATATCCAGCTCCCTAGGAGCACCTGCGGCAGAAGCACAGCATTTGCTGGAAACTATATGTAGTATACCAGGGAATCTGGACCCATGGCACGGGGCTCCACTGTGGGAAGGTTCCTATGTCCCAAGTGTGATATCTGAATAGACAGTTGCCAATGTCAAGGGACCACAACAAATTTATACAGTAGCACCTTAAAAGAAAGTAAAAAACAGTGATAAAGAAAACAAAACAAAATTGGATCTTAAGAAAGGATCCTTTCTGAATCTTTTGCTCTGGGTAAGACTCTTGCGTCTCTGTGAAAACTCTTAATAACATTTGTTAAATCTTTTGCCATGCTAGCATTATGGGAGTCCAGATTAGCCAACAAATAGATTAAAAAAATTAAGGCCCTTCACAGTTTATACTGACCTCCACTTTACATTAAGGGCATAGACTAGATCTCAAATTTCAAGAGTCCCGGGCAAAAGAATTAGAGTGGAATAAGCACAATGAACTCAGAAGATAATAAATCAGTGATTCTCAACCTTTAGTTTGCACCAGAATCACACGCGAGGTTTATTTGAAATGCAGTTTTTTGAGCTCCCTCCTGATATTTGGATTCAATAGGAGTAGGATGAAGTCTAGAAATCTGCATTTTAATAAACCAAGTGATTCTGACACTGGTAATTAGTGGACACACGCTGTAATTGTTAAACATCACCGTAATACTCATTTGTTGAATAAGTGATATGTACCAATCTTAACCCTAACTAATGAAAGGTTAAGTTATCCATGGCATAAACATTCTGAAGGTATGGGCTCCTTTAACTTTCATACATTATTACAAAATGAGTAATAATGGACAAGCTTCTTGCCCTGCATCATTGTAGAAATGGACTCCGGCCAGTACTATTTTTTTCTTTAAAATATCTGAGGGGACAGGTAAAAAATGATAAATTATACTTTCTTATGGATTAAATTTAATCTTCTGGCTCTTTTGGACATCTAAATGGAAAACAGAAGATATAGTAGTATCTAAGGGAGACTCTATATCTAATCCATCTAATATACTATGAAGGCAGATACCAGTAACATGGTAATTTATCATATGTTTATTTAAAATAAATGTTTATTTTGCTGTCATCCAATTCCTTAAATTCCCTTATTTCCCACAAAGAAAACTCTAAGGCAATGCCTTGTACCAACCTTATACCTGTCTACACTATCAATACAGACGGAACCCAGACACCCAGTATTATGATTCTAAAACACTGAAACAAGACAAATGCTTACTGAGTGCAAACATTAATCTTCCATCTAGTCTTTGGAAGGCACTGTTACTAAAGCAGAGAAAGAGATTAGTAATTTTCTGATAGACTTTTTAAAAAAAATATATATTTATTTATTTCACAGAGATCATAAGTAGGCAGAGAAGCAGGCAGAGAGAGAATGAGGGGAAGCAGACTCCCTGCTGAGCAGAGAGCCCGATGTAGGGCTCGATCCCAGAACCCTGGGATCATGACCTGAGCTGAAGGCAGAGGCTTTAACCCACTGAACCACCTAGGTGCCCCTTGATAGACTTTTTAACAAGTACTGAAATGTAAAGACTTTGTGATAACTGACTTTTTTAAATTTTAATTTTTTTCAAAAATTTTATTTAAATTCCAGTTATTTAACACAGAGTCTAATATTGATTTCAGAAGAATTTAGTGATCCATCAGTTACATTAAACATCCTGTGCTGGGGCGCCTGGGTGGCTCAGTGGGTTAAGCCGCTGCCTTCGGCTTGGATCATGATCTCAGGGTCCTGGGATCGAGGCCCACATCGGGCTCTCTGCTCAGCAGGGAGCCTGCTTCCCTCTCTCTCTCTCTGCCTGCCTCTCCATCTACTTGTGATTTCTCTCTGTCAAATAAATAAATAAAATCTTAAAAAAACCAAAACATCCTGTGCTCATCATAAGAATTGCCCTCCTTAATACTCATTACTTATTTAGCCCATCTCCCACCCACCTCCCTCCATCAACTGTAACAAGCATTTTATCTAAAAATTGACTTGTCCAAGGCCACTCAACTGGTCACCACGATTATCTCAGTAAGAGTGTTATGTATTCAAGTTTATAGTCTGCAAAGTAGTTCTGTACTGCTTTTATGTGTATTATTTTACCTGGCTTTTCAGAATTTCATTTAATATCCATCATTTACATAGCACCTGGTATCTGAAAGACCTTAGGATCATTAAAAAGCAGTTGTGTCCTCTGGAATCCATAACCCGACCGAGGTCAGGACAAAAAGGTAGGTAATTTAAAGGCAGAATTAGTGTGCCATAAAAATGAAACCAAACCAAACAAAAAACATGAGAAAAGCCTTAACCTAGCCAGAAGAAGTGTGGGAAGGTTTCCCAGAGTAGTGACGTTTAAAGGAATATCTAAAAGAGAGTTTGGTAGGGGTGGGGTAAGGTGTGGAAGAAACTACACGGAAGTAATTCAAGTTGAAAGCCAGCGAAAGGCCTGGAGACAAGAGAAAAGAAACTGCAAGCAATCGGGACTAGACTTTAAGTCTATTTTCTCTCCGCCTCCTTCCATAACAACTGGGGGCTTCACTGCGTCCCGCGTGGGCTTGGAGGCTGTTCTCTTTAGGTTTTAAAATTCCATCATTTCAGAAGAGCCCGTCAATAGAGGCTGCAGAAATCACGACTCATACGGCCCCGGGTTTCCGCCTACCTTGGGCGCTTCCCCCGGTCTCGCCGGCACTACACCTGCATCCTTCAGGTCAGTCCCAGCCTCACGCCCGAGCGCCGCCATTTTGGTGGGTCACATGACTAGCGGTGGGCGGGGACCCAGAGCGCCCGGAGCGGGAAGTGGTGCCGGCTCACGCCTCTAGCCTGCAGCCCCGGCCCTCCCCGGTCCAGTCAAAAGCCGCGCCCTCCATCCTGGCTGTGATTGGGCGTGGCGTCCAGAAATGAGGGCCGCTCATTGGCTTCGAGGAGGTCCAGAGGGCCGTGGGCCCGCCTTCTTGCCAGCCCTACATTCCCTTAGCCTGCTATTTGTTAACCTAGCTCCCTCTTCACTCATGCTGAGGGCGTGCGTGGGGCGGTCCGAGCGCAGGGATGTTGCTGCGCGCTTTCCTCTCTTCTGGGCACCTCCGTTAGCTGGGGCCGACCTGCCGGCCCTTTCACTCCTTGAAGGAGTTCTCCCCTTTGGCCTGGTTCGTGTGTTAAGGCTTCGGCTTCCTGGGCACCGCCTCCCTTGAGCCCCCAACCGGCCGCCAGAGCAGCCCCGACTACCTCCTCCCCCCGCAGCGGTCTGAGTCCTCTCCCAGTCTCTAGTTCCCTGGTATTCCATCCTTTCACCCCGCTTGGAAAGGGACCAGAGAGAAAATTCCCCCCACTTCCCAAGAAGAGCCCTCTGCCAGCCGATATTTCGAGGTGGGGGCGCTGCGAGGAGGCCTGGCGCCCTTTTGTGCACGTTCAGTGCCCAGCAGTATCTCCCAGACCAGCAACCCCCGACCCTCCAGTCTCCATGTCTTAGAGAAGCCAAATTCGAGAGTTATATAATTTCTAGTGCTGCTGTTTCTCCTGCCTGAGGAAACATTTCATCGCGTGGAGGGTGCAGGACATTTCTGTGCACTTCTATATAAGAACGGGGTGTGGGCAGGGGTGGCCAGCGGTAGCAGAGAGATTTCTTGTCTTTTCTGCAAAAGGAAGGTGGGTAGTTTGGAGAGAGATTGAGAGAAAGGGTGGATGTGGAAGCCAAGCAGCAGAACTCTCATTTAGGAAATCGCGAACCGTTTGCACAGCTTGTGCTCACATGCCTAATACTACTACATCGTCTCAGAAAACACCTTTGGGGGAAGGTTTGACTTCTCTTGAACAGTCTCGGTGTTTTTCCTCGCCGGCTAGGGAGCTGCTCGGATGCGAAGAGATGGCATGATGTGAATGACTCCAGTGTGAAGAAATCTGCTTCGCCAACTCATCCTGCATCAAGTGCCCATTGAGTAGCACTGTCACTTTAATGTCTCCATGCCAAGGGATTGCTTTCCTTCTTTTCAATCCTCTCGTTAATACATGGGAGGATCAGAATCAGAGGGGCATTAAGGATTAAGCCCGAGGGGCTTGGAGAGCACAGAAGAAAAAAAATGAAAGTGACAACAAGCTGGATCCTGTCTTACTGAGGGGGTGAGATCTGGAACTCTGGTCCAGTAAATAAAAAGGGGCCTTTCAGTCAGTCTGTGTTCTGCCCCAGAAAACTGTTCAAACTCACCCACCTTTCTAGAGACCAGAGGCAAAAAGGTTTTTAAAAGTATTTTTTTTGTTGTTGTTGTTGTTGGGGAGGGGGTTACATTTTTCTTTAAAGAATTGAGGATCTTTATCATCAATCAGTTCATCTTTGAATTTGATCATGTACGGAGTAATGAGACAGCTGTGTAAATTTGGTTTGTGCCTTAATTGAGTTAGTCACTGAATTCCAAAAATGTTGATGTCTGAAGAGGAGTTTTAATAACATTTTCTATGCTTACAATAATTTTCTCAGTTTTTTTAAACAGAATAAATATTTTATAAAAATTGAAAAACTCAAGGTTATTTTTCTCTGAACTCTGTGGGCAGTGTCAAAAGTTTAATTGTGGGAAAAACACATAATTTTTTTCCTCTATCTGGAGGAGAAGACAGCCTGGATTTCAAAATTGAGCTGTGAAGTGGTTTGCAACAGTTACCTGGCTCTTGGCCTCAGTCCAGCTGAATCAAGTTGAGACCTGAAAAGAGATCTTGGATCCTGTGGCAGTGCAAAGACCCAAGAATGCCAGTCAAGAAGAAAGGTGGGCTATGAGGCTTCCTATATAATATATGTTTCCCCCTTTTCTTGGTTCTGGTGTTTGCTGTTTAAACTGTATTCCATTTGAGAGTAAAATTTTGCTTGGGTTTTGGGAAATATTTATTGTGATACTGTCTTTTCTGTGGTACTCATTCAGTAATATTTTGCTAAAGTATAATGAAGTAAGACTATAGTAATTAATTACAGACATTGTGATTTCATAACTCAGGTTGTCTAAATTACAGTTTATAATCAGCATAGATTTGATACCATAGATTTGAGCTTTTGTTTAGCTTTTTTTTTTTAGCTCGTCAAAGGATACTTTTGAACAGACTTTAAAAATGAAACTTGTACAGTGGAGCTCTTCTTCATGGACTTAGTATTTACTTATTTAAAGGTTTTATTTATTTATTTGAGATAGTGAGAAGAGAGCATGAGTGAGGGCGGTGGGGCAGAGGAAGAGGGAGAAGCAGACTCCCTGCTGAGCAAGGAGCCCAACGACGTGGGGCCTGATCCCAGAACCCTAGAATCATGACCTGAGCTGAAGGCAGACACCTAACTGACTGAGATGCTCAGGCACCCTGGACTTAATATTTATCAAGTGAATCACATAGTTGTAAAAGATAACAAAATTGTACTGAACACAGTTGCAGATTTGCTAATCATTTGATTAGAAATAAATTTCATACTTGGGTTTGCTCTAGGGTAAATATTCACTTTTGTGATAAAGCACTGGTAAGCTGCTGTGCGTTTCCAAATTCATGCATTGGCGAGTTTCCCAAGTCAGGTAAACCCCTGATTCCCTCCTCTCTCCCCAGAATTGATCAAGATCCAGTGGCTTTCTAAAGTATAGTTTGTTACAGGTTGGACCATGGAATTCACTTTAACCTAGATCTATCCCAGGTTAACTTTGGGATCCTAATGAAACCAGTTTTGTTTTTTTTTCTTGTTTCTGTTTTTTTTTTTTCCCCCCTGACATGGTGTGGAAAATCAGACCAACTATAAAGACTTTTCTCAAGAGTTTTGAACAAAAATTTTTTCACAGTTATATGAGTTTGCTACAAACTGAAACTAAAGTTCAGGGTAAATGTTTAAGGGCAACCTCACTCTGCATGATGTTTACTCCTTCTACCTGTGGATTTGGAAGGTGCATTGAGGAAACTTATTATCAGTGAGATGTTTTATCCAACAGGTTTCTGTAGAAATGGACAGTGATATATATAAAGCCTCAGAAACACATAGAAACGTTCCTTTGTACATTGGATTTGAGACTGGGATTGTTTCCTTCTCCTGATCTCTCCTGTAATATCACTGAGATAAATAAACTGTCTGTCAGATTTTGGAGCCATACCTGTCTAGACCTGACACAGTTGGTTTATCTGGATCAAGAATGGTTTTGGCAATATAGCCAATAAATGGCATGGCTCTTAGACTTACTTACCATGTGTTTTTATTCTCTCTACCACTTATTGTTCTCTGGATGTTGTCCCTTCTGGACTGCCTTATTTTAGATTAATAATTGATTTTAAACACATTGTGTATGTGTGTATGTAGCAGGGAGAGAAGATGAGGAGGCGAGAGAAAGGAGAGAGGCGGGGAGAGATTTGGAAAAAAAGTTACCTGGGAAGGAGGTGGAGGATGAGCAATTGATATTCTAGGTATCACTTAACTAAGCAGGTGTCTTTTTTTAATGAAGTCCTTAAAAAAATATTATTGAAGTAAAATTGATAACACGATGTTACATTAGTTTCAGGTTCACAACATAGTGACTGGACAAGTATATACATGATGCTATGTTCACAAGTGTGGCTACTATCAGTCACCGTACAAAACTATTATAATACCGTTGACTATATTCCCTGTGCTGTACCTTTTTTCCTCGTGACTTCCTCATTCCATAGCTGGAAGCCTGTACCTCCTACTCACTATTTACCTATTTTGTCCATTGTCCCTACCCCCACCACCTGTCTGGCAACCATCAGTTTGTTCTCTGTATTTATGGGTCTCTTTCTGTTTTTTGTTTGTTTATTCAATTGTTTTGTTTTTAAGATTCCACATATTAGTGAAATCGTATGGTATTTGTCTTTTTCTCTGACTTATTCATCAGCATAGTACTCTCTAAATCCATTCATGTTGTCAGATGGCAAGATTTCATTCTTTCTATGGCTGCATAGTATTCTAGTTTGTGCATGTGTGTGTGTGTGTATGTGTGTGTGTGTCTGTTTACTATATCTTCTCCATCCATTCATGTATTGATGAATACTTGGGTTGCTTCCCTATCTTGGGTATTATAAATAATGCTGCAATAAGCATAGGAGTGCATATATCTTCTTGAATTAGTGTTTTTGTTTCCCTTGAGTACACACCCAGTAGTGGAATTCCTGGATCATATAGTATTTCTGTTTTTAAATTTTGAGGAACCTCCATAATGTTTTCTATAGTGACTGCACCTGTTTGCATTCCTACCAACAGTAAGCAGGTTGCTCTTAAGGTTTCTAGCCCCAACAGGCTGAGTTTCTTAAAACGTTCCTACCCTTGAAGGATGTTTTAAAAATTGTAGTGACATGATTGAAAATTATAAATTATGAGAAATAATTTAATGTTTATTTCCTTCCGTATTTCTTCCTTCTTTTCTCCCTCTTTTTCCCTTCCCTCTCGCTTCCTCTGTCTCTTCTTTCCTTCTTTAATAATGGATTGATGGTAATGGTCAACTTTTTAAAGGAATCAGCAAGTTCTAATTAGCAAGGCAAGTATATATTTGGGTTATGCTAAAATCTATGCATTATGTAATTTGTGAATTGATCTACTTAGAAAAACAATTTATGTTGTTTTTAATCTTTTAAAACTACTTAGCATTAATATGTATATTTTTGGATCTTATAGTAAACTAGCCAAATAAATTATGACATATGCATTATATTTTTAATTGGCTAAACTTACTATTTATATTACATATAAAATATAAGTAAAACAAAAATTTTAAAGTATAACCTAGATTTTTTCTTCAGAGATTAGTGTCTTTTGTAATCTTTTTTTTTTTTTAAGATTTTTATTTATTTATTTGACAGATCCTAAGTAGGCGGAGAGGCAGGCAGAGAGGCAGGCAGAGAGAGAGAGGAGGAAGCAGGCTCCCTGCTGAGCAGAGAGCCCAATGTAGGACTCGATCCCAGGACCCTGAGATCATGACCTGAGCCAAAGGCAGAGGCTTTAACCCACTGATCCACCCAGGTGCCCAGTATCTTTTGTAATCTTGAATCATTTTTCTTTCTTCATTGTTACATGGGGTAGATATGATGAAGGAATTAAATTAAATGTAATTTTAACAGTAGCTATCCATTTGAACCAAGTGTTTATTCATTGCTGAATATATTCTTATTAAAACATAAATTTTCATAAGATATTTATCTGGTTTTTATTTTAAGTTTTACTGTAAAAGTAGAGAGGAGACTGGTCTGGGTAGCAACATAAAACCATGGTGGGAAGTGAGAATGGGTGTGATATCTTACTAAGTCCATTTTTAGGTTCTTTCCTTGAACTAGGTCTTAGATAAGCTGAAACCCTCATATTCACTGCTTTTTGGTTTAAGACATTATTTCCTATCTCTTCTACTCCATTCTTCCTGTTTTTATAGATTTCAGGGTTTGTTTGTTTGTTTGTTTTTTAAAGATTCTTCATTTCTTCATTAGAGATTTTTTCCCCCAGCAGTTGCTTTTCATTCAGGATTCTCTTATCTATTGTAGTATCTTGATTTGCTCCCACATGAACCTTTAGGACATTTTTGACCTATCTGTGAGAATTCAGGGCTAATCCAAGATATTGTATTAGCATTGTCTCACGTGATGCAGGATCATGGAGTATCAGATGGGGCTAATTTGACAAGACTTGTTGAATTGCTCCAATCTGATTTCATGTTGTATTAATGTAAGAAATAAAAGTTAATGATAGATGAGTCCCTCTCAATGTTTTCAGTAGGAAATTGCTATTTTAATGATAAAATACACTTCAACAGAATTTTCTTAGTATATTGCAGTTTTTTTCTCTGTAATATCATTAAATGTGGGTAAGAAATCTTGCTTTTAATACATTGAGGTTGATGTTCACTTTATTTCTGTGCTTAAAAACCCATCTTATTAACTATCCTCTAGCTTCTTTTAAAGTCATATAGAAGTCTGTCTGATGTTTTTAATTTATATAACACTTTATTTCCTTTAAATTCTTTTTATAGCTATTTTCAGTAATATAATAGAGTATGTATAAACTTATTTTTATCAAGTACCTAAAGTTAAATACTATCATTTTCATAATCATATGTTTTGACATTATTCTTTTTAAAGGAATCCAAAGAGTGTTGTGTAATTAGAATTCTAAGACTTGATATTGCCATGTAGCTCACTGGAATCCTTGAAATTGAAATTATTGTTTACTGAGTTCACAGTCTTTCTTTTTGGTTGACCATACTTTTTAAAAAGTGACAGTTTTTTCTTCTTTTTTTTTCTTCCTCTCTTAAAACTCTCTTGTTCATTCCTTCCTCATTCGAAGTTTTCTTCTTTCATTATCTGTTTCTTGTACTTTGTGGCTTAATTTCTTTTTTATGGTATCTTAATAATTTATATTTACCTTTTGTTATCTGGATACATTCTCTTCACAGCTCTAGCTGTACTTAAATTCATAGAGTACATATATATATTTTTTCAGTTTCTTTAAAGGGAAAAATGTGTGCCTGAATGACTGTACCTGAGTGGCTATTTTATTTCTTTTGCAGCATATATTTTACTAAATTTGTTTGAACTTTCATATTTGCCATACCAGTATTACCTCTAGACACTTTTTCCATTTCACAAAACTTTGCGTTTTTTTCCAGCCAATAAAGCTCAAAAGAGTTAAGAACTGAATCTTCCTGGAGAGGCATAGGAAAAAATAGTTTTCAAACTTCCCCAATTTCTGTAAGTTAAAGTAAAATAGATAATTTACTAAAGATTTTCTTAGATTTTAAAACCCCTCAAAAGGGTCATATTGACCTTGGTTATGAGAGTTATTGGAAATCATGACACTACAGACTCTTGATGTTGGAAAATACTCATCAATCCAGGATGCATAAAGAGAAAGCAATCTGGAGGGAGAAACAGCAGAATACTTTTTGTATTCCATGACTGATTAAGAGTATACCGTGAAGCAAACAATAGACATGGTATTAAAATGATCTGTTAATTGAATTTATTTTACAAATCTTATGTTTTGGGAAAGTGTGAAAATGATAAGCTAATGACTTGATACCACAAAATATTTGAACTGTTAGGTTTTTGGGAAACTGCCCGAGTGTTCCATATATGGTAGAATATTTTCTCCTTTAGGCCTATCCTTGGTTACTTCTTCTTATTTTTTTTTTTTTTAAGATTTTATTTATTTCTTTGACAGAGAAAGATCACAAGCAGACAGAGAGGAAGACAGAGAGAGAGAGGGAAGCAGGCTCCCTGCTGAGCAGAGAGCCCGATGCGGGACTCGATCCCAGGAACTGAGATCATGAGATCATGACCTCAGCCAAAGGCAGCGGCTTAACCCACTGAGCCACCCAGGCGCCCCCTTGGTTACTTCTTGAATAGAAGAGTCTAGTCAGTGGAACGATGTACACAAGATACTGGATTTTTTTAAAAGATTTTATTTATTTATTTGACAGAGAGAGAGAGAGAGATCACAAGCAGTCATAGCAGCAGGCAGAGAGAGAAGGGGAAGCAGGCTCCCTGCTGAGCAGAGAGCCCGATGCAGGGCTCGATGCAGGGCTCGATGCAGGGCTCGATCCCATGACCCTGGGATCATGACCTGAGCTGAAGGCAGAGGCTTAACCCACTGAGCCACCCAGGTGCCCCAAGATACTTGGGATTTTTAAAACATGGACTTAAGTCTTTTACTTCAGGCATGCCTTTGATCAGCCAATCAATCAATTGCTCATTTATTTTATTTTACTTTTTCAGTGTTCCAAGATTCATTGTTTATGCAATTGCTCACTCTTTTTTTTTTTTTTTAAAGATTTTATTTGTTTATTTGACAGAGAGAAATCACAAGTAGATGGAGAGGCAGGCAGAGAGAGAGAGAGGGAAGCAGGCTCCCTGCTGAGAAGAGAGCCTGATGCGGGACTTGATCCCAGGACCCTGAGATCATGACCTGAGCAGAAGGCAGTGGCTTAACCCACTGAGCCACCCAGGCGCCCCTGCTCACACTTTTATAACAATATATTCACTAAACTACAAGAATGTCCTTTATTCTTAATTATATACTCTCATTATATGCTTGCATTAAAATTTACTGTATAATCATTTTAGTGATTATGAAATATTTTTTACTATGAGCATAAGATGTATAAAATCTTTTTTTTTTTTTTTTAACTAGTGGAGGAGGACCTCTTCTCCAGCTAGAATTCCTGCTCAGGAATTTGTATCTGTCAAGGCACGAGGACTCTGTATCCTCAATGTAGGTTGCCTTGTCAGCAAAGGGTCATGAGTTTTACCCGGTCTCTTCTGTCCAGTCAGTCATTCTGAATTCCAAGTAGTAAGCTTTCTGCATAGGTTCAGTTTTTAATAAATTTCTCAAAGCTATTTCAAGAATTATGGCCAAACTACCTATATTATGAAACAGTTCTCCTGACCTGATTTGTTTTAGCATTTAAGACCAAGAGGAATGATATACTATAAAGTAGAAAGTCCTATGAAAATGAACTAAGTTAAAACTTTCAAAGATTATGGGTAAGTATGGCAAGATTCTGTACCCTATTTCTTCTGATGACATTATTTTACTAGCCACTGAGGCCCTAACTCTGTTAGATAAGATTTTGAAGTTTCTGTAGGGGGCCTATAATTTTGGAGAGCTATGACATCTTTATCATCTACAGTGTGATAAGACTTGGAATAAATCATTAAGTTCTGTTCTATTTAAATTCCTTATAGGTAAGCAACCACAAATTCTCTTAAAAGCTAAGTGTGTATGTATTTAAGGCAATAGCTTTTCTTCCATTTTTTATTCTATCATTTATCCACTCACCAAAGATTTCTGAGTGCCTGCAATATACCAGACACCATGCTAGGTGTGTTTTTTTTACAGTCAGAAATGATATTTAGTATATCCTTTATGATGTTTAAAATTATTAAGGAGGTAAATGTGGAAACAGGCAATTTCATTGTTGTGCAGCGAGGTTAACACACTGTCATGTCATAGAGCACCCCAAATTATCTAGAGGAATCAGGGAATTCTTTCTGGAGAGGTGACAATTAAGATGAGACACAGAAGACCAGTAGAGGTTTACCAATGTGGGAGATGGTAAGATGCTGTTTCAGGTCATTATTTATTTTCTTTGCCTTCAGCTTACCATCATGACCTCTATCATCATCATCATCATCATCATCATCATCATCATCAACAGCAGTGATTGTGAGAAAAAACTTAGACCAGCAGTCAGACTGGCTTCTAGAAGGGACAAGATTAGATAATCATTGAGATGGGTTCTTAGTCTATAAATTCAGTCTTGTAAGGAATATCCGTTTTCTGTAGCTTAACTTTATTTTTTAAATTTTTAATTATTTATTTAAAAGATTTTATTTATTTATTTGAGGGAGAGAGAGTGTGAGAGAGAGCAGACCCCCTGCCGAGCTGGGAGCCCGATACAGAGCTCCATCCCAGGAGCCCAGGACCACGACCAGAGCTGAAGGCAGATCATCAACGGACCGAGCCACCCAGGCGCCTGGTCAACTTTATTTTTGATTCTTGGTCACTGAGTAGTGGACAAAGTCACTCTAGTCACTTTTGAGGTTTCCCTACTTTTCTGGGATTGTGGTAGAGTTCCACCCGGAAAGGCGGTATAATCTGGTCATTGATCATCCTATATATAACAGCTTACCCCTAAGACATGAGTTGTGTCTGGATAGTTCTTTCTGGTCTGGTAGTGATTTGCTACTTCCCAGACATGGTTTTTTTTTTTTGTTTTTTTGTTTTTTTTTTGTTTTGTTTTTTTAAAGAGACAGAGATCACAAGTAGGCAGAGAGGCAGGCAGAGAGAGAGGGGGAAGCAGACTCCCTGCTATGCAGAGAGCCCCACGTGAGGCTTGATCCCAGGACCCTGAGATCATGACCTGAGCCGAAGAGAGAGGATTAACCCACTGAGCCACCCAGGCGCCCCCAGACATGCGTTTTTTACCCCAGAATTTCAGTATTTCTCTTTACCTAGATGGAAGTATGATGCCATTCCTTGCTGGGTTCTTTCTGCCTTCCAGGCAACGGTATAAGGAAGCAGAGCCTAGATCCCTGCTGCCTTGGAAACCAGAGACTTCTCTCTCTCTTCTTCAGCTGAGGAAACCTTTTTCTAGACTGGGGAGGAGTTAAAATATCTCTCTGTGTCTCTCTGTAAATACATGTGAATCTTTCTTTTATCTCTAGCAAACCCTTTTATTCTGAGAGTTTAGGCTATAGGAAAGCAAAATGGGAATGATTTAAAAATCTTTCTGTTTTTGTCCTGGCGCATACCTGCCTTGAGGTAATCAAATACAATACCAGTTACCTGCTTAGATGAGAAGAAAGAAAATGGGCAAGTTTAGGGAGAGAATAAAATTGATATCTCAAAGTGCCAGTCTCCCACATGTACAAAAGATTTTACATGCCTCCTTATGATGATGCTACCAGGTGACCTTGTGAAAATCAAGTAATTCTCCTGAATTTCAGTTTCCTTTTCTAAAAGGGGTTTAATATGTTCCCTACCTCTTAATGTGTGTTATTTCTTTTCTACATCAAATAAGGTAATGTATCTGAACTTTACTTTTATAAAGTTAGTTAGTGATAGAATTATCACTTCCAATGTTCTTTTCATTGTATGAGTATGGTGTTCCTGGAACAAATGAATGGCATCTTAGTGCAGTGGAGAAGAGCCCAGGGATGGAATCCAGTCTTTACCATTGGCTGGCTAAGTTATCTAAAGAAAGTTAACAGATTGAGCTTCAAATTCCTTATCTTAAAACATAACTGTACTAATAATACTCACCTCTTAGGATTAATGTGTTGGCCAAATAAAAACATCTAGTCCATGTAAAAGTTGTAAGTAGGAAAGTGCTACAGAAATGCTTATCATCAGAATAATTTTTTTCTTTGGTCCACTGAAGAGGAAAGGTGTGTTCAGAGTCAGTCCCCTTCTGTTAGTGGTCTAGGTCTAGCTTCCTGGTCAGCTTTTGGAGCAAGCCTGCTCAGATATGACAAGGACACATCTGCTTGCAGACAGGAAATGCCATACTATGCTTTTTAAAAATATTTTTTGGTTACACTTCTTCTGGGTATTATCTCTTTCATTGGTGCTAAAATAATTCGTAAACCTTCCTTTATCTACAGAATGGTTATAATCTTTAGATTTGCTCTAAGTCTGGCCATTTTTTCCACTGTTCAAATTTGAAGTTTTATCTCTTTTTTCATTTTCTTTTTCTAGTTTGCTACAACTGGAATATTTCAATATTCAGCTGTAGGTGAAATTTGCTCTAGTCTTGCTTTCTATTTATTACTAATTCACCTTGCAATTTCCCCATTTCTCTTTAACAATTCTATAGAACTGAACAATTATAGAATTTAACAGTTCTATAGAAAATCTGAAAACATGGCTTATTTGAAAGGTAGTATTAAAAATTTGCCTCTTTGTATAATATCTTTTTGTTTCAACAGTGGAAATACCATATCAACAGGTATTTGTTGAAGTATATTAAAACAATTTTTTGGGGGGGAGGGAGTAAAGTGTAATTGCCAAAATTACAGAAAGAAGAAATACTATGATCTTTCCCAGGAAGTCAGGTTTCATTATGGCATAATATATTTTTTTTAATTTTTAATTTTTTATTTTTTGTAAACATATATTTTTATCCCCAGGGGTACAGGTCTGTGAATCACCAGGTTTACACACTTCACAGCACTAACCAAAGCACATACCCTCCCCAATGTCCATAATCCCACCCCCTTCTCCCAAACCCCCTCCCCCCAGCAACCATTATGGCATAATATTTTAAAATAGGCTTTGGTGCTGGACTGATTAGGATTTGAATCCTGATTTCAACACTTACTGGTTGTGTAGCCTTGGGCAAGTTACTACATTTCTCTCAGTTTATGTTTCTTCATTTGCAAAATGTATAAAATATTATTTCTTAGGTGGTACCTGGGTGGCTTCGGTTAAGCGTCTGACCTTTGGTTTGGGCTCAGGTCATGACCTCAGGGTCCTGATATCCAGCCCCAGGCTTCATGCTCGACAGGGAGTCTGCTTGAAGATTCTCTCTGTCCCTCCCCCTGCTTGCATGCATACTCTCTCTTGAAAAATACATAAAATCTTAAAAAAAAATTCTTCCAGGGCTTATTACTCTTCCTTGGGTAGAAGGCCAAATTTAACATGGTCTCTATTGACATCAGCTTCTCTCCTCTCATGATACCTGGTACCTCATCATAGCATTCTTATACTCTATTTTAATCTTTTACTTTGTTAAAATTTCCTGTTGAATTACCTTTACTTTCATTCAGAAATCTTTGCGAGTGTAGAATATTGCCTATATTGAGTTTCCAGTTTCTGGAGCATAGTAAAGATACTCACTAAATAGCTGATTGGGGTGTCTGGGTGGCTCAGTTGGTTGAGTCATTGCCTTTGGCTCAGGTCATGATCCCAGGGTCCTGAGATAGAGTCCTGCATTGGACTCTCTGCTTAGCATGGGGTCTGCTCCTCTCTCTGCCTCTGCCCATCTTGCCTGCTCATGATTTCTCTCTCTCAAATAAAGAAAATCTTTTAAAAAATAAAAAAATAAATAGCTGATTAATGAAAGAAAGAACTTACTATTTTGATCTGCCAGACTTCTAAAGGTAAGGCTATTTATATGTTATAAATACAATTTTTATGTTAATTAAACTTGAAAAATTTAATTCAACATTTAATGCTAGATTCTAAAGTTCACTGATACGATTTATGTCTGATTCCAAGTTCTTTTTTTTTTCCCCCAATAAAAAATTACTCAATTCTTTTTCTGGAGGATTAAGGGTGGTAGTATGGAGAGAAGGCTATAGCAATCAAAGGTTTTAGCATTAAGTTCTAAATGTGTTATTTAGTAGCTCTGTGCTCTTGGTCAAGCTACTATGGATTTCAGTTTCATGTGTAATAGACATGATACGAGTTCTCAATGGTGAAAATCAGAGAAGATAATACATGTAGAATTTCTTTTTAAACTGCAAAAAATGTTGCATAAATTTATGTAAAGAAATTTCATTATTCTAACAGCTTTGTTCTCTGAGATTTGTGTATTAAGTTCGCCTTTTCTTTTACTATACTTTCATCTTTTTTTTCTTAACAACACTATATATTCAAAAATTGTTCCATTTTTAAGTTGTTGCAAATAATTTTATGTGTCATCTTTTCCTTGTTTTTTTTCTTTTTTAAAAATTAAAAAAAAAATTTAAAAATAAACATATAATATGTTTTTAGCCCCAGGGGTACAGGTCTATGAATCGTCAGGTTTATACACTTCACAGCACTCACCACAGCACACACTGCCCCCCACCCAATGTCCATAACCCCACCACCCTCTGCTGACTTTTCCTTGTTTTTAAAATTCATTTTTTAGCACTATTGCCATTCACTGTTTCAGATTTAAATTACATGTCTCAAATTATTTATAACTTCTGGCAAAGAGTTGGACCTTAATTAAGAGACACATGACTACCCACAATTCCAATTATGTGACAGTCACCATATCCTTTGCATTGCGTATTTCCTGTAAAAAAATTTAATAAATTATTTCCCCCTCTCCCCATTTCTTCCTGTGCCTGCCTTCAGGTAATCCAAATTTACTTTCCTTCTTTCAGTAGTTGAGGAGTCCTATGAAAATAGATTTGTTTTAAGAATGAAGAAAATAGGAGATGGGGCACTCGGGTAGCTCAGTCAGTTAAGTGTCTGCTTTCAGCTCAGGTGATGATCCCAGAGTCCTGAAATCAAGCCCTGTGTCAGGCTCCCTGCTCAGCAGGGAGTCTGCTTCTCCCCCTCCTTCCTTCTGCTTTCTCTCTCTCTTACTTTCTCTTTCAAATAAATAAATAAAATCCTTAAAAAAAAAAAAAAGAAAATAGGAGAATTGAGGTCATTACATTGGCAATTCAAGTGAAAAATTATCCACTTATAACTGGTTACTTGAATATCAATTAAAATATTAGTGCTGACTTGGATAATGATCTCAACTTTCCACTTTATTCAACTTGTCAACATCTGTCTAAGGATTTTTGTCCTGTACAACAGGATCCTTGTTATCTTATCTTTTTTATTTTTTTGCTTAATTTTTAGTCTGTACAAAGGTATCTAGTTTTATATTACCCTCAGGCTCTAGCTTTGATTAATTAGAAATAAGAATCTAAGGAGAGATAGATAAAGGGCATAATGGAATTGACACAAGAATGTGATCATTACTGATAATCAAAAGAAGCAAGAAGGGCAGCCATAATTCCAGTGCTAGATGCTGGCATGCAAAAGTCTAAATTGTCTAAGAGACACTTGACCATATTGACCACTTGTTTTTTTCTTATATTCTAGCATCTTATTTTATGTGTCAGATTTTTCTTATACAGAGATGAGAAGCATAATAAGTTCTGTTGGTTTGGAGAATACCTAGCTGCTCTAATCAATACAATGTCTTCCCTGGGTAGTTAGTAGGTAAATATGTATTGAATGAGTTAGTGAAAGTCCTCTTATCTAGCAAATTACATTTATAGATATGATTATGGAAATGCTGTTGATACATTTTTAAGAATTGTCACTCATAAGCATAAAAGAATCAGAGTATGTGAATACCTACAAAAGTGACACAGAAGTGAAAAAGAGCTGAAAAATGATAATTGTTGGGGCATGTGGGTGGCTCAGTAGGTTAATGCCTCTGCCTTTGGCTCAGGTCATGGTCTCAGGGTCCTAGAATTGAGCCCCACATCGGCCTCTCTGCTCAGCAGAGAGCCTGCTTCCCCCCTCTCTCTGCCTGCCTCTCTGCCTCCTTGTGATCTCTCTCTGTCAAATAAATACATAAAAAATCTTTAAAAAAATTATAATTGCGGGCGCCTGGGTGGCTCAGTGGGTTAAAGCCTCTGCCTTCAGCTCAGGTCATGGTCTCAGGGTCCTGGGATCGAGCCCCGCCTTGGGCTCTCTGCTCAGCAGCAAGCCTGCTTCCTCCTCTTTCCGTCTCTGCCTGCCTCTCTGCCTAGTTGTGATCTCTCTCTGTCAAATAAATAAATAAATAAAATCTTTTAAAAAATTATAATTGTTAAAGAGAGAGAATAAAAAGAAAAAGATGTCTGGTACTTAGTGGATTTTCAAAACTAATGAATGAAGGGATAAAAAACACTAAATCATGATGCATTAGAGATAACAGAACTTTAGAGCCCAAAGATACATGTAAGTACTGAGGAAGACATATGATAATTATGGTATTATTTATTACTTATGTTAGTGATTAGGAATGGGTTCAAAAGTGAGGTCAGTAAGCCATAGTCATTTCAGGGAAATTACTGATTTTTTAACTTGGTCAAAATGTGAATTCAAATAGTTGTTTTTTACTCAAAGAGTCTAAATATTATATTTAAATGAAGTATTTTACCATGCAAAGTATGAAAAATTTTAAAAAGTTAAAGTTCTGCCCAATGTATTAGCATATGCTTATATCTTGTTCTAAAATTGGAGAAGGCTCCCTTTGTATCCACATTCATTTATGTTTATAACCTTTTTAGGTAAAAAATTGATTACATGACATTCTTCTCCATTTATTATTGCCTATTGAAATTCTCCTTTCTTTCAATGGAGTAAGCTTGAGGTTTGCTATGATATATAGGAAAACTGGGGAAGGCCTCATTTGTACAGTGGTATAAGAAGTGCTTCTTCCCAAGTCTGTGTTCAATGACATCATGTTGGCATCTTGAAATTGGCCATGATGGGAATATTTACACCTTGGAAATCGCACATGCTACAAATCAGGGCTTGATTTATTATTTTGCTAAAAATGTGGTAAAGAAAATGTTAATAATGTAAGTGTAAGTTAAAAGTATATTCATTTGGGCCACCTGGGTGGCTTAGTCAGTTAAGCATCCAGCTCTTAGTCTGGGCTCAGTTCACAATCTCAGATCAGGCTCATGAAATCGAGTCCCACATCAGACTCAGCATTGGGCCTGGAGGCTGCCTGAGATTCTCTTTCCCTGGGGTGCCTGGGTGGCTCAGTTGGTTAAGCAGCTGCCTTTGGCTCAAAGCACCGTGTCCCACTCTGTGCTCAGTGGGGAGTCTGCTTCTTTCTTTCCCTGCTTATGTCTGATCTCTCTTTCTCAAAAAAATAAATACGATTTTTTTTTAAGATTGTATTTATTTATTTGACAGAGAGAAAGAGCAAGAGCAGAAACACAAGTGGGAGGAGTGGGAGAGGGAGAAGCCGGCTTCTCCCTGAGCAGGGAGCCCAATGCAGGGCTTGATCCCAGGACCCTGAGATCATGACCTGAGCCAAAGGCAGATGCTTAATGACTGAGCCACCCAGGGGCCCCATTATATAATCTTAATTTAAAAAAAAAAAAAGATTCTTTTTCTTTCTGTCTCCCTCTGCTACCCCCAACTCATATGTGCGTGCACTCTCTTTCTCTCTCAAAAAGCAAAACTATATTATGTCTCTAGCAATTATACTGTGATTAGCATAGAAGTTGAGGAAGTATTTGTCCACTCTTCAAAAATTATTTGATTCAGTACAGAAATCACAAAATTGATGAAGGAGTGAGTGAAGGTTTATCACATAAGCCATCTTGTTTCATTTTCATCTTATTAATGTAACAAAAAAAATCAACCAATATTTATGTCAGAACTACTCATTCATCAATTATATCTGTAAGTTGGCTATTATTATAAGAACTGGGCAAAAATCAACAAAATATTCTTAAGAATCACTTGATTATATGGAATTTATAATGGAAAGTTACATATCTTATTTTTTGTACATTTCATGTTAAATATTATGTTTCAATTTTAAGATAGAATTTTAAAATCATGTTTTTCAGATACTGACCGAGCTTTATCATTACTGGAAGAATACTGCAAAAAATTAAGGAAACCAGAGGAACAACAGTTGAAAAATGCTGTTAAAAAGGTGATGGGTATCTTTAAGAGCAGCTTATTCCAAGCTTTGCTAGGTATGTATTACAAATTTATTTATCATCTTAATGGTCAGAATGTGCTTAACAGTTTGAGTAATGACCTAATGTTAACTAAATTAAAAACTGGAATAATTTTCCTTGTTGGTGGAAAGAATGATTTTTTTTTCTTACTTAAGGCTAACCCTAAAGAAGAACTGTGATGAAATAGAAAAAAAAGTGTAGGTTATTAAAAATATAAATATTGAGGGGTACTTGGGTGGCTCAGTTAAGTGTCTGCCTTCAGCTCAGGTCATAACCCCAGGGTTCTTGGATTGAGCTCCACACTGGGCTCTCTGCTTAGCCGGCAGCCTGCTTCTCCCTCTCGCTCTCCCTCTGCCTGCTGCTCCCTGTACTTGTGTGCAGGGAAATAAATCTTTAGAAATAAAATCTTTAAATAAATAAATATTGAAGGAATGTTTTATATAGGAAAAAGTTTACACAGGAATAAACCTGAACAGTCAATGGTAAAAAAATTGAAGACAAATGCCTTCCTTTAGAGAAGGAATTGGCTAGCACAAAAAACAATGGGCCATTTCTGTTCAGAATCATAGTTCTACTTTTACTCTCCTCTTAAAACAAAATTAAAATATTCCTTTCATGTTTTTCTTCTCTTGTGAAGGTTTATGATCCATATTGAAAAGTTTGTTGGTGAGAATCTCAGTGCTCTGGCGTGCCTGGGGTGGCTCAATTGGTTAAGCGACTGCCTTTGGCTATGGTCATGATCCTGGAGAACTGGGATTGAGTCCCGAGTCGTGCTCCTAGCTCCGCGGGGAGTCTTCTTCTTCTGGTTCACCTTCTCCCCTCTCATGTTTTCTCTCACTTTCTCTCTCTCTCTCAAATTAAAAAAAAAAAAAAAAATCTTAAAAAAAAATCTCAATGCTTTGGAATTTTAGTCAGTTTGTCATAAATTTCACCATATAATGTCAAGCTTAGTTTAATCTCTCATATTAAAAATTGTGAAGAAATTCAAGGATTTAGCTTATGTATCTGTGTCTTTTTATATGTATCTTTTGTATTTATGCAGATAACCTAATTCTTCACATAATATTTTGTTAGTCAAAATAAACTAGCAAAAGATATAAACAAATACCTCCCCTCAACAAAAAATCAACTAAACAATTAAAAAAAACCCCACTCAATTATACTATAGTTTACTAAACTTAAACAGTACTTTTTTTTTTTTAACAGTACGTTTAAAAGATTAACTGAGTCTACTACACATTATTACTTTCTCAGGTCTGGTGGTTTATATATAAAATATAAAAATGGGAACTTATGAGGATTAATTTTGAAAATATTTTATCTATGGTTTTATTATGTCGACACTTGTTGACAAAAACTCCAACCTTAGGGTGTGACTATAAAAAAACCATTAAATTTTGAAAATTTAAAATTCATCTGTTGAATAAAAATAGAAGTAAAATGCTTTAAAGGATTGTTTTGCGGTGGATTAATTTCTTTAAAATATTTTTCTGTGGCTGGTAAGATTTAATGACACAAATAACTATAATCATCTTAGTTGGTATTAAATAAAAACAACTCTAAATGGAGTCTTACAGAATTTAAATAAATCCTGTCATTAGAGAATAGTATTTTAGAGAACATTTTTAAGCCCCAAGTTTCTCAATTAAAAGATAATGGTTTCATCTAGTTGATAATTAGTAAAGGCTGTTAACTGAACGGCAGTATCTCTGAGTAGATTTGTGTGATATGCTTAGTTGAGACTGACCAAGTCTTTTGAGAGCTTGAATTTCTGAGAGCTTGATTTAGGAAGAACATTGTTGATGCTTTAGATAATTTTACTATATTTCGGTAATGTTGCCATTTGGTATCACAATATCATTACATGGGAAATAAAAGGGCAAATGAATGACAGAGAATTGCATTTTGCTATTGTTTTGGGTGAATTATAAATATCTTGGCAAAAAGCCTATAGCATAGTTTGAATTTCTCTAACAAGATGAAAGGCAACAATAATCTGTTAAAAGCTGTTATATAAGTAATCCTGATGTCCAGCTTTGAATGGATAGATTTGCTCTGGCTGGTCTTTAGAAGTCATTTTGGAATAAACCAGACCACAAAGAATGGAGCAACATTATACAACAAAACATAATTTTCATTTCAATTCCATGTGTGTTGCTAAATACTGATAATTAATTTATTATTGTTGAATGTTTGAGTGTTCTCACTGTTTTTCTTTAAGCACTCAAAAGAAGAAAAGCTATATAGCCATCTGCATCCTGGAAGGGATTATATTATTATAAAAAGATAAGCAGAGAGCTATTGATAAATAGAGTATTATTTATGGTCTACAGCTTCCTATTTGGACCAACTACCTCCTACCCCACCACCTGCCCTTTTTTCTGTTACAAGTAATGGAACATAGTGGCTTTACCCATTGTTCTGATATTCAGATAGCCAGTATATTGAAGTAACACCTTTCATGAATCTCAGTTGACTAGAAATAGAAGGAAGTCATAATGCAGAAAAACCAGTAGAAATACATAGTAAAGTAAAATATTATTATTGCAAGATATACTGTAATATTTACATATCACTAGGCAACCAACCCTTCTCTTGACAGATGAAAAGCATCACTTCAAAAATTAACACAGCCTCCTTCAGTGATCCTTCCATCATATTGCTTAAAAAAAATCCCAAACACTGTTATGTCTTAGTTGTGTAATCTGTGAGGGCAGAATTCTGTCTACGTAATTTTGACCATTATTATAGTGCATTAAAGCATTTTATAAATGAGTTCTGTAATAGTAGGGTAGAAAGTGATGACAAAGATATTGTGTTTTTAGTTTTTAAAATAGAACTTTACCTGATTACAAAAATAATATATGTTCATTCTTTAAAAGTTAAAAATAAAGTAAAAGAAGAATATAAAATTTTATGGTAAGACACATTCCTCTTATGGTAAATAGCAGGATGTATGATAAACAGAGAATGGTGAATACTTTAGTTAACTTTCTCCCTCTTTCCTCCTACAGTTTCTGCTTTAATTTCCCATTTATCAACAACTGACAGTGAAAAAAGACACTTAACTTTTAAAAAGTTAGTAATTAATGTTCATCAATATACAAAAAAGGGAAAAATACCTAAAATAGCAATGCACATTTCGATGTTGGGCTTAGGGTGACATCTTGTGGTGAAACTAAGGAAAAATTTTGTCCAATGGATAATTACATTACATTATATTATTAGTAGTACAGATTTTGAATATAAGTGAATTGGAATTCTGTGGTATTTTACAAAATAATTTAGCTCTGTCTTATTTAGTATGGCTAAAACATTTAGATTTTCAAGATACGCTGGTTATTATTCTTCATTTAGGTAATGAAGAAGCAAGATGGAAATGTTTTTATTATTATTATTATTTTTTTAAGATTTTATTTATTTATTTGACAGAGAGAGATCACAAGTAGGCAGAGAGGCAGGCAGAGAGAGAGGAGGAAGCAGGCACCCTGCTGAGCAGAGAGCCCGATGTGGGACTCGATCCCAGGACTCTGAGATCATGACCTGAGCCGAAGGCAGCGGCTTAACCCACTGAGCCACCCAGGCGCCCCTGTTTTTATTATTTTGAAACTTCTCTTCCAGATCTCCTTTGAATAGTTAAAGATTTGTATTACCACCATAATATTTGTAAAATTTATTTTAATAATGTAATGGGCCAGCTCATTTTCAGATATATACCACAAATGTTCTTTGTTTTTATACCTTATTGAATTTTTATTATCTTTTTAAAAAAAGATTTTACTTATTCGAGAGTGAGAGAGACAGAGAGTGAGCATGAGGGGGGAAGGTCAGAGGGAGAAGCAGACCTCCTACTGAAGCAGGGACCCAGATGAGGGACTCGATCCCTGGACCCCAGGATCATGACCTGAGCTGAAGGCAGTCACTCAACCAACTGAGCCACCCAGGCGCCCTTTATTTTTATTCTTTATTCTTATACAATTGTGGACAGAACTATGTATATATTAATGAGTTTGAACTCCTTTCAAAAGTCTTGTTAATCTTGTTTCTGATTTCATTTCCTTTTATTTCTTTTTTAAAATTTATTTTTTTAAATTCAATTAATCAAAATGGAGTGTATTATTAGTTTCAGAGGTAGAGGTCAGTGATTCATCAGTCTTATATAACACCCAGTGCTCATTACATCACGTGCCCTCCTTTTTTTTTTTTTTTTTTAAAGATTTTATTTATTTATTTGACAGAGAGAGAGATCACAAGTAGGCAAAGCAGCAGGCCGAGAGGAGGGAGAAGCAGGCTCTGTGCTGAGCAGAGAGCCTGATGCCGGGCTTGATCTCAGGACCCTGAGATCATGACCTGAACTGAAAGCAGAGGCTTTAACCCACTGAGCCACCCAGGTGTCCCATCACGTGCCCTCCTTAATGCCCATCACCCAGTTACTCCATCCCTCTAGCCCCACCCTTCAGCAACTTTTAGTTTGTTTCCTATGATTAAGAGTCTCTTATGGTTTGTCTCCCTCTCTGATTTTTTTCTTAGTTTATTCCCCCCACTTCCCCTATAATCCTCTATTTTATTTCTTAAATTCCTCCTGTATACTACAACTTCTTTTTCCATTCATCTGTTATGGACATCTGGGTTCTTTTCATATTTCCTTTTGTTTCACTGCAGTGTTTGAGGGGGACTTTTGGGGAAAGATTTAGGACAGAATGGTCAGTAAAGTGGTATTTTCCTTAAAACCTTGCCAGCAGTAAAATCTTAGAAAAATGTATATCCCTTGCATTTCAGACTTTGCGTTAGAGTAGAATACTTTCATTTCCATAAATTTTAATGTAGAACCCTCTGGACTCATAGGGGTGATATAGTAGATAGAATATATATTGGAATATATTGGATATTGGGATATAAAGGAGATATACTACTGAATTGATAATTACCACCTCCTTGTTGAAACCTTCTCTCATATCCCTATCTGGTAGCAGCTTTAGCCAGTCCTTTTATTATGTCTCACAGGGTTTTTTCAGATTACTATAAAACATTTGTTGTATTGCCTTTCGATACCCCCAGTATATGGGCCTTAATAATAGTAGACCTTCAATACAACATTTTCCTTGTTCATTTACTCAGTAATTATTTTAAAAATATCTGGTATGTATTAGACATTGTGCTAGGAAATGGGGATATAATGGTAAACTATAGAGGAGAGGATAGTCCTTGCCCTTATGGAGAAGTGAGAGAACTCAAGTGGGCAAAAGATATATTAGCTATGTGATTAGGTAATTATTTAAATGTAATGCTGGGAAGTGCTCTAAAATCAATGTATTTAAAAGTTTTATCACATTTACTTTGAGTAAAAAAGCCCCACATATTTTTCCAATACAGTAATTTCAATTTAATATTTTATTTCAAATAACATTTATTTGAAAACATCATGGCTATTTTGGTCTTAATCATTCATCATCATGTATAATTTTTACCAGCAGATCATAAGGTAGTCATAGGATTTTTTTAATAGATTATAGTGAATGTGAAAGTCCACATAGTTATTATGAATTTGGGAAAACTTGGCTCTAATCCTCCAAAGGAGATGTTCTCAGAGTGTGGTTTTTGGACCAGCAGCATCAGCATCACGTGGAAACTTGCTAACATTGTAAATTCTTGGGCCTTACTCCAAACCTACTGAATCAGAAACTCAGGAAGTAGGGCTCAGCAAATAGTGTTTTACTAAAACTTCCAGGTGATTCTGAGGCATGCTAAAGTTTGAGAACATATTCAAAATGATTAGATACTTGGCTACTAAGGAGAGTAATGTAGTTTGTGAATATTATTAATAAATTTGGTGAGATAGGACTGTGGCATTTCTTTATTCTTGGGTTTAATAAAGATTTGATTTGGTCTTTAATGAGTATAATGAGCCATTATTATTCTGGGATATAATTTGAGTACTTTAAGAACCCAAATTAAAGAATATAATTATGGTATCTAATTTTCTTTTTAAAGTACAATGATATATCTTAAACACTTAAGTAATTTTTTTTTTCATTTGGATACTTGATGATAGCATCTACTTATGAGGCTATGGATAGAGAACAGCAAAGCTACACTGAGATGTTGCTATTGGCATACACGAGGCTCACTCAGTAGGTAAGCACTTACTGCCACTTACAGCCTCATAGCAGGTGCTCCAGTAAAACAAATACATTACTGCATGTCATGCACCTTCAAATAAGTCTTAACTAGTACAAGCAGTGCATGTTAGATTCTTAGACACTAAGTTCTACTATGTATGTACTTACTTGCTTACAGGACCCATTTACATAAAGAATGCAAGTATTCCAGCTTTTACAATTGCGTAATTAATAATTAATAAAGTATTTATGACATGTTTAATTTACATGGGTATATACAGATGGATGTTACTAGAAACAAAGTTCCTACCCTTAAGGAGGTTAAGCAACTGGGAAGGTAACATTCATATACATACAAGGACAAGATAGGATATAATCAAGGGCTAAATTTTGAAGGCTAGACCAAACTGTTATAGGAGTTCAGAGAAAAATGGGGTCATTGCAGATTGATGTTACTAGGAAAACTTTTCTGTGAAAGGTAAGCTTGATCCGGGTCTTGTCAGTGATAGGATTTGGGTAAGAAGAGGACAGAAAAGGACGTTTTTTTCCCATCCATCCATTCATTCAAGAGATGTATACTGAACACTGAGCTAGGCATTGTAATATATACTGGGGAGAAAAGCATTAAACAAAATTGCATAAATAGTTTATATTTACAATTGTGATAAATGTTACAAAGGGGAAGGAGAGAGTGCTATGAGCAAGAGGCTTAACCTTCACAGTGGAATCAGGGAAAGCTTTCTTAGGGAAGTGGCATTTGAGATGATAAAAATTGTACTGATTGATAAAGGTCAGAAGGAGAGTAAGAAAATGGATACGACAAAAACAAGGGATCAGGATGCTCTTGATACTTAGTTTTTAAACTGTCTTATAGGAATTAGATAAAGCATCATATTAAACTTAAGTCTTTTCCAAAGACTTGTTTAAATTTGAAGGTAAACTTGAAGGACACCTGAATGACTCCGTTAAGTGTCTGCCTTCCTCTTAGGTCATGATCCCAGGACCCTGGGATCGAGCCCTGTGTTGGACTCTCTCTCCCTTTGCCCCTCCTCTCTACTGTGCTCTCGCTCTGCTCTCACTTTCTTTCTCAAATAACCAAATAAATAAAAATAAATATGAAGGTAAACTTGAGAAACAAGAGTGGTAAGCATAAAAATGTGGCCCTCGTGGAGCACCTGGGTGGCTCAGTGGGTTAAGCCTCTGCCTTTGGCTCAGGTCACAATCCCAGGGTCCTGGGGTGGAGCCCCCACATCAGACTCCCTGCTCAGCAGGGAGCCTGCTTCCTCCTCTCTCTCTCTCTCTCTCTCTGCCTACTTGTGATCTGTCTGCCAAATAAATAAATAAAATCTTTAAAAAAAAGAAAAAAATGTGGCCCTCGTAATCCTTATCATCTCCCTTTGTTAAACTGTTGCGTACTGAGTGTGGTTAGTTGTGTTTCATGTCATGTGGAATCAGTATATCTTAAGTTAAATTTGACACTTTACATCGGATGCCATCAAAAGGGTTGGATGCCATTCTTGGCTCTGGACTTTTTATACTTGCTGTAGGATTTATGTCACCAGATGGCACCATTTAACTAAATTTATGTACTTTGGATGCTTATAAGCCTGGTTGTTTTTAAATGAAAGATACTTTTATTTGTGCTAAAGCTGAATTAGAAAAAAATTAATTTATTTTGGTGGCATATGAGACTTCTATATAGAGTAAGGTAATGAAACCCCATAAGTTTCTTGAGAACATGAAAGGATTGGGCTGTTTCTGCTAAGTACATAATAAATAAAAGTTTCGTAATAATCAGTCACTAATATATGGCAGCTGGCAAAAAAGCAGAACACAATAGGTTTCCCCATCTAGGTTTTTGTATAGCCAGCATAATGATAATATGAATATTTTAAAATTAAATGTAATTTATAGATGTAGGGATTATATATATATATATATATATATATATATATATATATATATATATAATGCAAACATGGAGAAAATTCTAAAAGATTATTTTAGGAATAGGCCTTTCAATATGTCTTCAAATATTATGATAATAATATGTTAAAAAATGTTGTCAATAGGATATATGTTCTATTGAACCATGGAACTAAATATTAATAGAACATCATATAGATGTTTTTTCTTAGTGTCATCTAAAGGAAATGAGTATTTATTACTTTCTTGGTTAAAAAGTTCCTTAATATTTTCCTCATCTTTAAGCAGAATTAGTCACTTTCTTCCTTATGTTCCTGTATTTGTTCATATTTATGGTACAGTAGTTATTATAGTATATTATTGTTAATTAATTACATGTTAGTTTCCTCAGTAGACTGTGAGCTTCTTGAATGCAGGCATGGATTCTAATTCAGACTGATTCTAAGTGTGTAGCACATTGTCGTGGAATATTCTATCATTAAATTTCTTTCATTTGACAAAATATATTTTGAACTCCTACTGTCCAAGAAGTACTGTATTAGGCTCTGGGAATTAGGTGACAAGAGACATGTGGACCTGTTTTTGTGGAGTTCATGATCTGCTGTGAAAGAGAGACATTAAACAAATATGTACAATAATGATAAGTACTTTGAAAAGTTATTTGGATTAAACAGTAAAATCATAAGCAATTACTTGAACTGGCCAAATTCATAGTATTGTACTGTGTGTGTTTAAAAATGTTTATTCTTTTTTAAAAAAAGTTATTCATTTAAGTATTCTTTACATCCAACATGGGGCTTGACCTCATGACCCTGAGATCAAGATTCACATACACTACCAACTGAACCAGCCAGGTGCCCCATTAAAAATGTTTAAATTCTGTATATTTAGGGTACCTGACTGGCTCAGTCAGTTAAGCATCTGACTCTTGATTTTGGGTTGGGTCATGATCTAATCGTGAGCTTGAACTTCCTGTCATGCTGGATGCTCAGCAGGGAGTCTGCTGGAGATTCTCTCCCTTGCCCTCACCATCTGCCCCACCCCCCAATAAATAAATAAATTTTAATTTTTTTAACTATTTTTTAAAATTATATTCAATTAGCCAACATACCATTTATCATTAGTTGATGTAGTTTTCAATGATTCATTAGTTGTGTATAATAACACCCAGTACTCATCACAACACATGCCTTCCTTAATACCCATCACCTGGTTACCCTTTCCTTCCATCCCCCTCCCTTCTGTAACCCTCAGATTGTTTCCCAGTGTCCAGTCTTTCATGATTTGTCTCCCTCCCTGCTAATCTCTCTGATTTCTTCCCATTCAGTTTTCCCTCCTTTTCCAAGCAGTCCTCTATGCTCTTCCTTATAGTCCATTTTCTGAGTGAAATCATGTGATAATTGTCTTTCTCTGCTTGACTTCATTTAGCATAGTACCCTCCAGTTCCACCCATTTCAATGTAAATGATAGGTATACTTCCTTTCTGTTGGCTGAGAAATACTCCATCCATCTCCTTCTTAATCCATTCATCTGTTGAAGGACATCTTGGCTCCTTCCATAGTTTGGCTATTATGGACACTGCTGCTAAGAACATTGGGTGCATGTGCCCCTTCTTTTCACTATATCTGTATCTTTCGGGTAAATACCTAGTAGTGCAATTGCTGGGTCATAGGGTAGCTCTATTTTTAATGTCTTGAGGAACCTCCATACTGTTTTCCAGAGTGGCTGTACCAGCTTGCATTCCTACCAACAGTGTAAGGGGTTTTCCCTTTCTCTACATCCTCACCAACATTTGTTGTTTCTTGACTTAATTTTACCCATTCTGACTGGTGTGAGGTGATATCTCATTGTGGTTTTGATTTGAATTTCCCTGATGGCTAGTGATGTTGAACCTTTTTTCATGTGTCTTTTAGCCATTTGCATATCTTCTTTGGAGAAGTGTCTGTTCGTGTCTTCTCTGCCCATTTCTTGACTGGATTCTTTGTTTTTTGGTGTTGAGTTTGAGATGTTCTTTATAGATCATGGATACCATCCCTTTATCTGGTACGTCTTTTTTTTTTTTTTTTTTAAGGATTTTATTTATTCATTTGACAGAGAGAGAGATCACAAATAGGCAGAGAGGTAGGCAGAGGGGGAGGGGAAGCAGGTCCCCTGCTGAGCAGGGAGCCTGATGTGGGGTTCCATCCAAGGACGCTGAGATCATGACCTGAGCTGAAGGCAGAGGCTTAACCCACTGAGCCACCCAGGTGCCCCTGTCTGGTATGTCTTAAGAACAAGTTTAAATACTGTGTATTTATTGAAACCTTCTAGTAATATCTATTATTGTTGGAATTTCAAACTTCTCACCTGTGAGATTCTCCATCTCCTCTGCCTACCTCTCATCTCATCTCTTCCCCACTCACATGGCCTTCTTTCTTTTCCTAGATGACATTTTCACTTGCTTTTCTTTTGTTTGGAAGTACCTTTCTACCTAAATCTACCCAAATCTGCCTTATTGGCTTATGTTATCATTTAGGTCCAGTGTCTCTAAAGTGCCTTTCTGTTTCACTCCCCATTTCCCTTCCCCATCCCCAAGTCACATCTATCACATTTCCTGCTTTATTTTTGTGACTATATGGATCACAATAAGAAATTCTGTTTATGAGATTTAAAAAAATTTTTTTTATTTCTTTTCAGCATAACAGTATTCATTGTTTTTGCACCACACCCAGTGCTCCATGCAATCCATGCCCTCCCTAATACCCACCACCTGGTTCCCCCAACCTCGTAGCCACCCCCCTTCAAAACCCTCAGATTGTTTTTCAGAGTCCATAATCTCTCATGGTTCACCTCCCCTTCCAATTTCCCTCAACTCCCTTCTCCTCTCCATCTCCCCTTGTTCTCCATGGTATTTGTTATGCTCCACAAATAAGCAAAACCATATGATAATTGACTCTCTCTGCTTGACTTATTTCACTCAGCATAATCTTTTCCAGTCCAGTCCATGTTGATACAAAAGTTGGGTGTTCATCCTTTCTGATGGAGGCATAATACTCCATAGTGTATATGGACCACTCTTCCTTATCCATTTGTCCATTAAAGGGCATCTTGGTTCTTCCCACAGTTTGGCGACTGTGGCCGTTGCTGCTATAAACATTGGGGTACAGATGGCCCTTATTTTCACTACATCAGTATGTTTGGGGTAAATACCCAGTAGTGCAATGGCAGGGTCATAGGGAAGCTCTATTTTTAATTTCTTGAGGAATCTCCACACTCTTCTCCAAAGTGGCTGCACCAACTTGCATTCCCAACAGTATAAGAGGGTTCGCTTTTCTCCATATCCTCTCCAACACACATTGTTTCCCGTTTTGTTAATTTTGGCCATTCTAACTGGTGTAAGGTGGTATCTCAATGTGGTTTTAATTTGAATCTCCCTGATGGCTAGTGATGATGAATATTTTTTCATGTGTCTTTTAGCCATTTGTATGTCTTCATTGGAGAAGTGTCTGTTCATATCTTCTGCCCTTTTTTTAAAATATGATTGTCTGTTTTGTGTGTGTTGGGTTTGAGAAGTTCTTTATAGGTCCTGGATATCAACCCTTTGTCTGTACTGTCATTTACAAATATCTTCTCCCATTCTGTGGGTTGCCTCTTTGTTTTCTTGACTGTTTCCTTTGCTGTGCAGAAGCTTTTGATTTTGATGAAGTCCCAAAAGTTCATTTTCGCTTTTGTTTCCTTTGCCTTTGGAGACATATCTTGAAAGAAGTTGCTGTGGCTGATATCGAAGAGATTACTGCCTATGTTCTCCTCTAGGATTCTGATGGATTCCTGTTTCATGTTGAGGTCTTTTACCCTTTTTGAGTTTATCTTTGTGTACAGTATAAGAGAATGGTCGAGTTTCATTCTTCTACATATAGCTGTCCAGTTTTCCCAGCACCATTTATTGAAGAGACTGTCTTTTATCCACTGTATGTTTTTTCCTGTTTTGTCAAAGATTATTTGACCATAGAGTTGAGAGTCCATATCTGGGACTCTACTCTGTTCCACTGGTCTATGTGTCTGTTTTTATGCCAGTACCATGCTGTCTTTGTGATCACAGCTTTGTAGTAAAGCTTGAAATCGGGTAACGTGATGCCCCCAGTTTTGTTTTTGTTTTTCAACATTTCCTAAGCGATTCAGGGTCTCTTCTGATTCCATACAAATTTTTGGATTATTTGCTCCAGCTCTTTGAAAAATACTGGTAGAATTTTGATCGGAATCGCATTAAAAGTATCGATTGCTCTAGGCAGTATAGACATTTTAACAATGTTTATTCTTCTGATCCAAGAGCATGGAATGGTCTTCCATCTTTTTGTGTCTTCTTCAATTTCTTTCATGAGTGTTCTGTAGTTCCTCGAGTACAGATCCTTTACCTCTTTGGTTAGGTTTATTCCCAGGTATCTTATGGTTCTTGGTGCTATAGTAAATGGAATCGATTCTCTAATTTCCTTTTCTGGATTTTCATTGTTAATGTATAAGAAAGCCACTGATTTCTGTACATTGACTTTGTATCCTGCCACGTTACTGAATTGCTGTATGAGTTCTAGTAGTTTGGGGGTGGAGTCTTTTGGGTTTTCCATATAAAGAATCACGTCATCTGCGAAGAGAGAGAGTTTGACTTCTTCATTGCCAATTTGGATACCTTTTATTTCTCTTTGTTGTCTGATTGCTGTTGCTAGGACTTCTAATACTATGTTGAACAAGAGTGGTGAGAGTGGGCATCCTTGTTGTGTTCCTGATCTCAATGGGAAGGCTGCAAGCTTTTTCCCGTTGAGGATGATATTTGCTGTGGGTCTTTCATAGATAGATTTGAGGAAGTTCAGGAATGTTCCCTCTATCCCTATACTTTGAAGCGTTTTAATCAGGAACGGCTGCTGGATTTTGTCAAATGCTTTTTCTGCATCAATTGAGAGTACCATGTGGCTCTTCTCTCTTCTCTTATTAATTTGTTCTATCACATTGATTGATTTGCAAATGTTGAGCCATCCTTGTAACCCAGGGATGAATCCCACCTGGTCATGATGGATAATCTTTTTAATGTGCTGTTGGATCCTGTTTGCTAGGATCTTGTTGAGAATCTTAGCATCTATATCCATCGGTGATATTGGTCTGAAATTCTCCTTTTTGGTAGGGTCTTTGCCTGGTTTGGGGTTCAGGGTAATGCTGGCTTCATAGAAAGAGTCTGGAAGTTTTCCTTCTGCTTTAATTTTTTGAATTAAAAAAATTTTTTAAAAACAGCTTCAGGAGAATAGGTGTTATTTCTTCTTTGAAAGTTTGGTAGAATTCCCCAGGGAATCCGTCAGGTCCTGGGCTTTTGTTTTTTGGGAGGTTTTTGATCACTACTTCAATCTCGTTACTAGATATCAGTCTATTCAGGTTGTCAATTTCTTCCTTGTTCTTTATAGTGTCCAGGAATGCATCCATTTCATCTAGGTTGCTTAGCTTATTGGCATATAACTGTTGATAATAACTTCTGATGATTGTTTCTTCTTCCTTGGTGTTTTATTTGATCTCTCTTTTTTCATTCATAATTTTATTATTTTGGGCTTTCTCTCTTTTCTTTTGGATTAGTGTGGCCAATGGTTTATCGATTTTATTGATTCTTTCAAAAAACCAGCTTCTAGTTTCTTTGATACGTTCTACTATATCTCTGGTTTCTGCCTCATTGATCTCTGGTCTTATCTTGATTATTTCCCTTCTTACGTGTGGAGTTGGTTTGATTTGTTGTTGATTCTCCAGTTCATTAAGGTGTAGAGACAGCTGGTGTATTCTGGATTTTTCAATTTTTTTGAGGGAGGCTTGGATGGCTATGTATTTCCCACTTAGGACCGCCTTTGCTGTATCCCATAGGTTTGGACCGAAAGTGTCTTCATTCTCATTGGTTTCCAAGAATTGTTTAACTTCTTCTTTGATCTCCTGGTTGATCCAAGCATTCTTAAGCAAGGTGGTCTTTAGCTTCCAGGTGTTTGAGTTCCTTTGGAACTTTTCCTTGTGATTGAGCTCCAGTTTCTTTTTATGAGTTTTTTGCAGGCGTTTCTCCACCAGAGTGTAAATTCTGTAAAACAACCATATTGCCTGTCTTATTCATTGCTATATCTCTTACATTAGCTTAGTGTCTATCACATAATAGCCGCTAAATAAATATTTATTAAATGAATGGATGAATAAGTGAGTGTTGTTGCATGTCTGATACTATGCTAGATTCTTTTTTTTTTTTTTTTTTAAGATTTTATTTATTTATTTGACAGGCAGGATTACAAGCAAGAAGAGAGGCAGGCAGAGAGAGAGAGAGAGAAGCAGGCTCTGCACTGAGCAGAGCCCTATGCGGGGCTTGATCCCAGGACCCTGAGATCATGACCTGAGCTGATGGCAGAGGCTTTAACCCACTGAGCCACACAGGTGTCCCTATGCTAGAATCTTAAGTTAAAAATGTCCTCATTTGAAAAGTGTTGGAGGCTACGGCTTGGTTGGAGTTGAGGATCAAACCAGCCCCTGTCTTGTGTCTTCTTTAAAGTCCAGACACCTTGATAAGGGGTTAAGGACAGGAAATTTGAGCAACACTGAGAAAGGGTCTGTGCTATGTGTCGTGCGCTCGCCTATGAGACTTCCCACATGCTCTCCCTACTGAAGGGAATAATGTGGTCAGGGTCCTGATTCTTAGTTGGTCCTTGTTGTTCCTGTACCTCCCATAACCCACTGGTTGACTGTCTTGCTAATGGCTTTAGCTGAGACTACCTGGCATCACGAGGTTTGCTTGTAGTTAATGTAAACTTGTTATAGAAACTTGTGGTCCTCTGACTAGATACTGATGTATTACTCCTTCTATTGTGATCTGCCTTATAAATGCTTGTAAGATGTGGAATAAAATTGGCACTGTTGGACATCCTCCTCAGTGTTCCTCCTGCCCCCATCTCTTTGTCTCTTAATTTATTTTCAACATCCTCTTAACCCTCACATTTCCTGGTCGATTTGTCGCGCCAGCCGCGACAGAATAGAAAGCTTAAGCAAGTAGAGTTTTATTTTTTACTGCTTAAGAAGAAATCTGAAGGTAGGCTATTGCTGGCCTTAGGTCAGCATCTCAGTAATGTTCTGATTAAATGCCTCTGCTGAATAGAAATTATAACAAGTCCTTAGGGAAGAATGTAGGAATATAGTGAAAGGAGAGCCCAAGGCAAGTGTTGTCAGCAGGGCAGAGCACCTTGGAACTTCCCTTGAGACAAGAGAATGGACTCCAGGTTCTACCAAACAGATTCCTCCATGAGAACCCATTAGTATGCTCAATGACCAGATGACAGGGACATTGCTCTGGGACCAGAGCAGACAAAGAACAGCATTTACATCCAGTGAACCCAACTGATTTCTGCCCCTAAGACTATGATGGCTATGATGGCAGATAAACCATATGCCCCCTCTGCCCACCGCCAGAACTATCTACTCCCATATAACTGGGCATTATTTTAGTGAGAAATAAGCAGGAGGAGGAGTAGGCTATAGGAATTTAGGGTTTGTGAAACAGCTGGATAAGCCACAGACACAGTAAATAAAGATTTATACGTTTTGCTTGCTGATCATGGTGTAGTGGAAGTTTTATGTGTGACCCCATTATAGTGAGCATAGATCTCAATGTAGATTCTAACTTCTTCATACTCTTTTCAGATTTGTTATTGAATGTTGAAAAGGATTAACCACAAGAAGGAGCAATGGAAAAGGAATTATCTGACAAGTATCTCATAGAAGAGGCTTTCCTTCCATCCTGTTAGTTCTGGTTTCTGGAAAATGATAGAAGTGGTGGAGAATGAGGAACACTGACCTACTTAATTTTATTTACATTAGTTGGTCCTAAGAGTTGCTTAAGAAACCCCATAGCTGGGGCACCTGGGTGGCTCAGTCGTTAAGTGTCTGCCTTCAGCTCAGGTTATGATCCCAGGGTCCAAGACTACTTCTCCCTCTCCCACTTCCCCTGATTCTGTTCCCTCTCTCCCCGTGGTGCTCTCTGTAAAAAAAAAAAAAAAAAACACTTAAAAAAAAGAAAGAAACCCCATGGCTTTTTATTTATTTATGAGAGAGAGAAAGAGCATGTGTGGGGTGGGGGAAGGGGCAGAGAAATAGGGAGAAGGAGAAGGAGACTTCCTGCTGAGAAAGGAGCCCAAAGCAGGGTTCAATCGTAGGACCCTGAGATCATGACCTGAGCCAAAGGCAGATTTTAACCAACTAAGCCATCCAGGTGCCCAGCCCTGGAACTTTCTAAAGTATGTGAGGAATTCCAAACATTCCAGTAGTAACCAACAGATATACCATGTAGCGTAAATTTCCCTGATTTCTAGTTTCTGAGTCTCTGGGTTCTTTCTATTTTATATCAGTTTCCAGTTTGTTGTCACAATGACAAATCTTCATGAAACCATAAGATTAACATTCTCTTTACAAGGCTGTATGTATATACTCAAATGTACCTAGAACCACTTAACTCCAGGGGGCATGCCAGTTCTTATGAACTGCCTTAATCATGACTCCCTAGAAGTTTAAAGCACTTTTAAGTTCACAGAAACAAATTATACTGAATATCAAATAATACTTTCACAAAAACCTTGAGTTACAAAAATAAGCCACTTGAAAATAAACAATTAATACAGCAATAAGCTTCATACTTTAGAGGTAGTTGTTGCAAAAGTTTTTTGAAAAAGAGTTTAAGAGCTCTTCAACTAATCAAAATAGGACAATAATTATAAGTATAAAGGTGAATTTTGGATTTCATTAATTGAGATAATTAATACATGAACAAAAACTGATTATCTTAGTGCAGGGCTCTATTAACATTTTTCAGGATACTTTTTTTTTTTAAAAGATTTTATTTATATATTTAACAGAGAGAAAGACACAGCAGGAGAGGGAATACAAGCAGGGAGAGCAGGAGAGGGACAAACAGACTTCCTGCCAAGCAGGGAGCCCTATGTGGGTCCCAATCCCAGGACCCTGGGGTCATGATCCGAGCTGAAAGCAGATGCCCAACGACTGAGCCACCCGGGCACCCCATCAGGATATATGTTTACGTTTTTTTTGCCATTTTTCTCAGAAAACCTAATTTTTAAAAAACTTTCCCTAGAAGGGGAGCCCCTAGAAATATGGAATATTGAACATATTTAACAACTTTCTGCAAGTTCTAAGCCAATTTTGGTGCTGGATACTTCCATTTCCCAAATTTGAGTATTTGTAACTGTAACATGGACGAAGGTGAGGTAATTAAATGACTTTCTTTATAAACATAGATAATTATGGAGAGAAATAATGACTCTGCATATTGAATGAAGGACAATAGTAATGTAACTGAACTGAAGTTCATATGCCCCAATATGCAGTAGAACTAATACTAATGCTTAGATGTTGAGTATGCAGTAAGGAAAGGATTTATTTGAGAGACAGTCAAATGAGGAGACAGTAGGCTGGCTCAAATTTGTTACCCTTGACTGAGATTAGAACACATTTTTATAATCATAGGCATTGAGATTACATACATACTACTGAAAGGGGCAGGGAAATTTATCACTATTCATAAGGAAAGATGGAACATGCATATTGAGCAAACTTAGTAACATACATCCCATGTTCACTTTGGGATGCAGATTTATCATTAAAATGAAGCAGAATTTGACCTCTGACATCAGGAGGTCATCTGCAGGACAAGGAGAGGTGCTGTGTGCATGTTCAGAGCTGACATAAAGTAGATAGGGTCTTAGGCTTGTTACCTTTGGTGAGAAATGCAGAGACTTGCTTATCTATTGGATGGAACCATATCTGCGGTCTTCATTTCTGTCAGGCCAGGTTTCTGTGGAAACATCAAGTGGATTTGTTAAGAGTGTCTGAAAAACAGGGTGCTTGGGTGGCTCAGTTGGTTAAGTAATTGCTTTTGGCTCAGGTCATGATTCTGTAGTCCCCAGATTGAGTCCCACATCAGGCTCCCTGCTCTGCAGGGAGTCTGCTTCTCCTGCTGACTCTCTCCTCATGCTCTCTCTCTCTCTCATTAATAGATAAAAATCTTTTTTTTTTTTTTTTAAAGTGTCTGAAAAACAATAGGTGTTCAAGGAGAAATAGGTCTCTGAAACTGACTTCTAAGTTTTCTGTTAGTCTTAACCTTATTTACCCTAGGAGGCACTATTTCAGGAATATTCTACATGATAGTTTTGTATTTCAAATTTGAGTTATTGTCATTATTTTGGTGGTGTTTGTGGACAAGCAATGCCTTGGATCAGTTCTTTGATCTCCTTTTTAGCAATAATTTCTTCCTCTACAACCTGTCAGCCACTTACTCCTTTGTTTTACTTTATATCTTACCATTATTAATAACTACACCCCTCTAAAATCTCCACTCTGACCACCGCTCATCACCCTCTATTGATCTCATGTCTTTCTTTCTTCATCCCTTCCACTCTCTCTCTTTCTTTCTCTTGCCTTCTTTCTTGTTTAAAGTAGTCTCCATGCCCAACATGGGGTCGATCTCACCACCCTGAGATTAAGACCTGAGCTGAAATCAAGAGATGTACACATAATTTACTGAGCCACCCAGGTGCCCCAATGCCATTTGTTTCTCTTTTTCCCATATCATTATTCTTTGATCCTTTAAGCTCTGCTAAACCATCAGCCCTGTGCATTTTAATGATCTGTAGCTACCATGATAAGTCTTCATGTTTCTCCTTACCTTACTCCTTAACTCCTTATCCTTAGAATATATGATTCATTGCTATAATTAGCCATTTGTATACATCTTCAATTTCTTTGTTGTTTCTGCCATCTGCTGGCAGAGTCCAGCCTCCTGTTAAGTCCATCTCTGTCTATGCCATACCTGCCCCATTGCAGCCAAATGTAGCTGAAGAAGTACATACAACCTTGTTAACTGGTTTCACTTTTAAATTTGTGACCAGAAAGCCCATGCTTTTCTTGGGCAGTTCACTTTCTTGTTCCAATAGGGAACATTTCATACCTTCTTTCTCCTCATATGCAATACACCTCACATTCTTCAATGTTATCTTCTGACTTTTCTTCATACTTATTTGAGACAATAAAAATAAAAGAGAATTTGCTTATATTTTTACCAGTTGGTCTACTAACCTACCTATATTTGTATCCTTATATTCTGCCTTCCCTTTTATTAGAGTGGATAAGCTGTCCCTCCTCTTATCTAATGCCAAATCCTCTTCTTGGGTAGAGTATTGAGTCAGGAGTCATAGAATGTAACAGAAAGCCTTCTCAGAGTTTAATGAAGGATCTGTTTATAAAAGTATGGGCAGAGTTAAGGGAACTATTCAGGGATGCAAACACTTGGGCACTAGGAATAGTGGAGATCCTGAAGGAGGAGGGAAAACAAGCTGTTACTGTAACATAGAGAGAACTGTAAGCACTGGAAGGGTGGCCTGATAGAAGCTATGGCTTTAGGAAGAGAAACCCAGCCACAGCCAAACTGTGGCCCCCAAAATGAGAGAGCTGGGGGAATAAACATCCCGACTCCTCTCTCCTCTCTTCCCTGATCTTCTTCTGGTGCGTCCCATTACTGGACCCCAACTGGAAGTCAGAGGGCAAAGTTAACACGGTTTCTTGAGGTCAGTCTCCTAGGGCACAGAGCCGCATAGATAAGAGATAAAAGATGATCTGGAAGGGCAAATGGAGCAGATTCTTGACAGGTTTTATCCTGGTTTTCCTCATTTATATAAAAAATATGCCACTGTAAATGTTCTTTTTCTCTTTGCAATTTAATTTCCTTCCTATTCAATTTTGTTAGCGCACAAACACCTCTTCTTAGAAGAAGAGTTCAGAGTAAGGGTTAAGAGGATATTTGGGTTTATATCCTAGCTCCTCTGCCACTTGGTATTTGTGTGGCTCTGGGCAAGTTTCAGAACCATACTGTGTCCCAACTTCTCAGTCTATAAAATGAGGATAATAATAGAAACACCGGTGTTGTTGGGTTGTCGTGAGGACAGATAAGCTAATAGATGTATTGCCTTTCACACAGTGCCTAATACATAGTGAATATTTGCTACTGCGGTCATCTTTTAAAATCTCTTCATCTGTCCCTTCCCATCCGAGTTTGGCCAATGGAAGGTATAACAGAGAATCAGAAGACAGAGAGGAAAGGGGCCCTTTCTTCTGGGCCATAATTTAGCAGTGACTGCATACTTCGTTTAAGGCCACAGTTTTTATACATAGCCCCTTTTCCGTTTCACTAATCCCTTTCAGAGCAAAGTTTATTGTAAGAATTGTTTACATTCCCAGTCAGCACGTTTTTATCTCCCATTTTCTCTTGAAGCTACTATAGATTTGGCTCTTGTTCTTTCCACCCTAAAGAAATTGTAGTTGTCCAGGTTATTGTGGTACTGTGATTTATAAGAAATATATATCTGGTCATTCAAATATAAATACGTATTTCTCATATATGTATATGGTCTTTCTTCATTGTTCTGAACTCAGAGGGCCTAAAACCCTTAGAATTTCTTTCAATAAGAGCAATAAAGGTATCTTTTGTTATGTTAATCAGGTGACTTTTGGAAAGCCCTTAGGTAGCCAAAGGCTGGAGGGCTTGTTGCCAGGAGAACCAACCATGTGATTGGAGAATTGGAACTTTAAACCTCTCCATTCCCCCCAACTTCTGGAGGAGGGGAGTGGACCTGGAGATTTTATTCCACCGTTAGGGATCAGTGCTTTAATCAGTCATGCCTACATAATGAAGCCTCCATGAAAACCCAAAAAGACAGGGTTAGATCCTCTAGGTTCAGTAACTCGTGGAGATTTGAGGTGACTGGTGTTCCTGGAGAGGGCATGGAAGCTCAGCATCTTGTCTCCATACCTTGCCCTATGTATCTTTTTAATCTGTGACTGAATTATATCTTTTGTTTTTTTTTTTAAAGATTTTATTTATTTATTTGACAGAGATCACAAGTAGGCAGAGAGGCAGGCAGAGAGAGGAAAGGAAAAAGGCTTCCTGATGAGCAGAGAGTCTGATGTGGGGCTTGATCCCAGAACCCTGGGATCATGACCTGAGCTGAAGGCGGAGGCTTTAACCCACTGAGCTACCCAGATGCCCCTGAATTATATCTTTTTTTTTTTTTTTTTTAAGATTTTATTTATTTATTTGACAGAGCACAAGCAGGGAGAACAGCAGGCAGAGGGAGAGGGAGAAGCAGGCTCCCTTCTGAGTAAGGAGCCCGATGTGGGGCTCCACAGAACCCTGGGATCATGACCTGATCTAAAGGCAGACATTTAATCCACTGGAGCCATCCAGGTGCCCCTGAATTACATCTTTTTATAATAAACCTGTGATCTAGTTAGTGAAAGGATTCTCAGAGTTCTGTGAGTCCCTCCAGCAAATAAATGGAACGTGAGGAGGAGGAGGATGTAAGAACTTTCAGTTTGAGTTGGTGGGTCCAGAGCACAAGAAACAGCCTGGGCTTGCCACTGGCTCTGAAGTGGGTTGGGGTGGGGCGGATAGTGGCAGTCCTATCTGACTGAGCCCATAACCTCTGGAATCTGACATTATCTCCAGGTAGATATTATCAGAATTGAGTTAAATTCTCAGACATCCTGCTGTAAGGCCTTGGGTAACAGGACTCCTGGCTATTTCTCCCACCAGTTTTACTACTGCTCTAAGCATTTCTCACTCTGCTTCAATAACTGGCCTTGGACTTTTCCTTGAACGTGCATTCTACTTCAAGGCATTTGTAATTGCTGTTTTCTCTGCAAATGTTTGCCTGCTTTCTCACGTGTTCAAGTACCTGTCCAGTTGTCACCTCCTCAGGACTTTCCTGGTCACTCTGTCCAAAATAACCACCCTTTGCCCATTACTCTTTTTCTCTTACTTTATTTAGTTCTTCTTTATTGTACTTATCAACATATATTTGCTTGTGCTATTTATTTGTGGTCTTTTCTTCCCATCTATAATGTAATCTCCTTGAGGGTAGGGACTTGCTTGTCTTTTTCACTCCTCCATTCCCAACACTTTGTAGAGTTCATGGAATATAACAGAAGCTAATATAATTTGGTGAACGAGGGGAAAGCTAACTTACTACTGATGATCAAATTTTAGATTTTGACAAGATAACTGCATTTATATTTTGTTTTTCCTTTTTCTATAAAATCAAAATCAGTGGATTCTTAGATGAACAGTGTTGAAAAAAAATATTCATTTTTAGATGAACAGTGTTGAAAAAATATTCATTTAAAAAAAGATTCTTATGTTTGCAACATTTTATAGTTAATACAGCAGGAATTTTGCACTTGTTTTCAGGGTCTTTGTGCCAAGAGCTCAGGGCATTGAAGAATGTGATTTATGAGGTCAAGAAAGTACATTAGGTTAATTATTCTACTGCATTGCCAGGCAATTTCTTGGAGTTTGCTGCTATGAAATTATCAAAACAGCATCATTTAAAATTGCTAGTCCTATTAAAGCATGTTAATTTTACTTATGTGTCCTGCTTCTTTTTGAGGTTACTGCTGTTAATATGAAAAAACATTATGATACGTTGGGGCACCTGGGTGGCTCAGTGGGTTGGGCCTCTGCCTTCGGCTCGGGTCATGATCCCAGGATCCTGGGATCAAGCCCCACATTGGGCTCTCTGCTCTGCAGGGAGCCTGCTTCCTCCTCTGTCTCTCTGCCTGCCTCTCTGCCTACTTGTGATCTCTGTCAGATAAATAAAGAAAAAAATCTAAAAAAAAAAAAAAAAAAACCCCTCTATCTTAAATGTGGGTTGTTTGTTAAAAACAAAAAACAAAAAACAAAAAACATTATGATATGCAATACTTTGAAAGCTTAACAGAATAAAAATATGGATCTCTGTTAATAATATGACTTAGCTTCTAGTATTTAATATAGAAGAGTTCATAGATATCTTTTTTCTATTATGAACTTGAACCTTTCTCTTCTTGATTCCATCTCAGCTGTTTTGAGAAATTTAAAACTACCACTTAAAAAATATGTTGTTGGGGCACCTGGGTGGCTCAGTGGGTTAAAGCCTCTGCCTTTGGCTCAGGTCATGATCCCAGGGTCCTGGGATCTAGCCCTGCATTGGGCTCTCTGCTCAGCAGGGAGCCTGCTTCCTCCTCTCTCTCTGCCTGCCTCTCTGCCTACCTGTGATCTCTGTCAAATAAATAAATAAATAAAATCTTTAAAAAAAAGTATTTTGTTACTCATACAATTATTATTTATGATGTCTTTTCTGAAGCTTTTCATTAATTTGTTAATTGAACAGATATTTATGGAACAGCTACAATGTGTCAAACACCGATAAAGCTGCTGGGTATGCATTGGTAAACAAGAGAGATATTCCAGCTCTCATGGAATTTATAGTTAAGTGGTGGATATCAGCAATATACAAACATAGTATGGACAAAAATAGGGTGGGGAAGGGGAATAGAGAGTACCATAGAGGGGAAGCCTTGCTATTTTTAATGAAGTAGTTTGTATAGTCCTGTCTAAGAAGACATTTGAGTAAAGACTTGAGAGAGCTGAAGGAATGAATCACATGGCTCTTTGTGGAGGAAAGAGAAAGTACAAAGGTCCTGAAGTATTATCATGTCTAGGTTATTCCAGGAATAATAGGAATCTAGTGTGATGGACTCAATCACTCTTGGTTCAGAGACAGTAGCAGAAAATGAGCTTGGTTATGGTAGGAAGACAGAGTGTGTAAGGATTTATTGGTCATTATAAATGCTTTAACCTTTGTTATGAATGAGCTAGGAATATGTTGAAGGGTTTAGAGAATGATATGGTGTTGCTTATTCTGGAACGATCAAGTCTGCATTATTAGAATCGACTGAAATGATGCAAGGAAGAAAATGGAGGAGATGAGTTAGGAGTTTATTGTAATATTCCAGGTAGACATGATTGTGGTGTGGCAGCAATGAAAGTGGTGAGAAGTGGCTAGATTCTAGATATTGGGGATAAATCCGGTGGGATTTACTAATAGATTGGGTGTCAGGGATGATTAAAATAGAGGCGTTAGGAGGACTAATTTTTTTCTTTTTCCTTTGAGCATCTGGAAGTATAGCATCCCCATTTTTAGAGAGGGGGAAGTGTCAGAAAGTAGTATATTTGGTGCTGGGGTGGAAGATCAGACATTTGGTTTTGGAAGAGTGAAATTTGAGATAGCCATGTGATATGTTTAGTACATAGTTGTATGCAAGAATCTGGGGATAGAAGTTCAAATGTGGGAAAAGTTAGAGTATTAATGTTTTTTAAAACCAGGAGACTGGAGGGAGAAGCAAGAGGTCACGACATGCACAGTACTATGAAAATATTGTTAAATTCTCTAAAGCTGGTAATGTTTGGAATTGAGGTATTAGAATTACTTTCTTGCCCAATTTTATGCACAAGCTTTCATTAAAATTTTGTATAGAGGTGCGCCTGTATGGCTCAGTGGATTAAAGCCTCTGCCTTTGGTTCAGGTCATGATCCCAGGGTCCTGGGATCGAGCCCCGCATCGGGCTCTGCTCAGCAGGGAGCCTGCTTCCTCCTCTCTCTGCCTCCTCTCTGCCTACTTGTGATCTCTGTCTGTCAAATAAATAAATAAAATCTTTTAAAAAAAAGTTAAAAAAATTTTTTGTATAGAAACTAGTTACTAGTTTTCTATAGTAAAACTAGTTGGATACAGCAGAGCTTTTTATTAGCTTCTACCTTTGTTGGATACAGCAGAGCTTTTTATTAGCTTCCACCTTTTGAAAATTAAAATAATCTATTTCCTAACTTACCAAAAGTGTCAATTACTTAGATAAAAAATTTATTTCAGGGGCGCCTGGGTGGCTCAGTGGGTTAAAGCTTCTGCCTTCAGCTCAGGTCATAATCCCAGGGTCCTGGGATCAAGCCCTGTATCAGGCTTTCTGCTCAGCGGGGAGCCTGCTTCCTCCTCTCTCTGTGCCTGCCTCTTTGCCTACTTGTGATCTCTGTCAAATAAATAAATAAAATCTTTAAAAAAAATTTATTTCAACTGACCCGAGTTCTAATTTCTATAAATAGTAGCATTATGGGATTCAATTTCAAATTTAAAAGAGGTCATACTTAAATATTTTAAGAATCTACCTGATTTATTAGTATACATAAATTTAACTTTTAAGCCTCTGGAATTGATTTATTGAGATCATTTCTAATGTGACAGAGATTTAGGCTAGAAAGAGATGACTCCTGGACTTAGAATTCTTGACTGAAAATAATAGACCAACACTGTGTAATTGAAGTAGAAAAGGAATTTATGGGACAATGTATTTATGGGACACACACCAAGGCACATTATAATTAATTTTACTGAAAAACAATGATGAAGAGAAAATCCTAAAAGTAGCCAGAGAAACAAAGACACAGATGTCCTGTTAGGGATTATGTAAGCAGGAAGATAGTTTTATGACATCTTAAAATCGATGCAAGGAAAAAAACCCTGTCACCTTAGAATTCTTTATCCAAGAGAAACATCCTTTAAAATGATATGTTTCATTTTGTATGTTTCATGCAAAAATAAAGTTATGTTTCAGACAAAACCAATTTTAGGAGAATTGACTGTAGGCAGACTTGTACTGTAAGAAATGTCAAAGAAAATTCTTTAAGAGAAAGGGAAGTTATATGACATTGAAATTTAGATGTGTGCTATTAAAAAACAATGAGAATATTAAATAATTGGTTAAAAATAAAAAATTTACCCGATTTTCTTTTTCTTTCTTTTTTTTTTTTTTTTTTTTTTTTATCTAGGGACCCCTGGGTGTCTCAGTTGATTCAGTGTCTGCCTTTGGCTCAGGTTACAAACCCAGGGTCTTGGGATTGAGCCCCACTTTGGGCTCCCTGATCAGCAGTTGGGAGTCTGCTTCTCCCTCTCTCTCTCCCTCTGCCCTTCTTCCAACTCATGCTTGCTCTCTCTTTCTCTCTCTTTCACTCTAAATAAATAAATAAAATCCTTTAAAAAATTTTAAAAAATCCCTCATACAACTTGATCACCAGACAGGATAAAAAAGAAAAACTTCACTGTGTGCTATCTATAAGAAATCCACTTTATATACAAAGACACAGATGGATTAAAAGTAAAAACAAATATCAAACACTAATCATAAGAAAGCTAGAATGGCTATATCAATATTAGGCAATGAAGGCATCAGACAAAGGAGTATTACTTGGGGTTAACAGGGACATTTCATAATGATAAATGTGCCAAATCAAGGAAACATAACTTTAAATAGAGGAAATTGTTAGAAGAGCTTGAAAATAAATAAAAAAATAAAATCTTTAAAAACATAAATAAAGAAGAGCTTCAAAACTTGTGAAGCAGAAGCTGAAAGGAGAGGTTGACAAATACATGATTTCAGTAACAGATTTCTGAAATGCACTTTCAGTAATTTTTAGAACAAGTAGAAAATCTGTAAAGATATAGACATATAGATGAAAAATCTGCAGCTGGAGAAATGGTGGGTTAAGGCACTATAAAAGTTCATTTCTCCATAAAAAAATTGAAAAACTAACAAAAACTTTCCGAAATCAACTTTTTCAGAATTCCGGAAATTAATTAAAAGCTTATAGGGATGTGGCTTTTTAAAAACTTACCCTGTCACATCCCCTGTTTCCAAATCAGTGATATCTTTGAAAATAAAATTCTGCTTTCTCATTACAGATAATGGAGTGATTGGATGTAGTGGTTAATAGTTGGTACAAACTGTAATCAATAAACTTCAGAGGAAAGCCTAGGGAATAAGATATTTCATACAATAAGGGCTTTGAAAAGCTCTGATGTATTCCTAGGAAACTAGAAAATCGTGTGTGTGTGTGTGTGTGTGTGTGTGTGTGTGTGACTATGCATTTACTCAGGAATGATCTAAGTAGAGTGTAAGGTCTAACTTCTGCAAAATTAGGAAGTGAAGGCTAATGCCCATCTTGCCTTTGGTGGTTGAGTCCTGCCACTTGGCCCCTACTGCCTGGGGATTCCATTATTCCCATTGCATTCAGGTTTCCCAGTTCAATGGCTGCAGTTCCCACTTTGAGGTCTGGCCTCATAGAAGAGCAATTATAGAGCTCTTCAAGGATGCAGGGGTTTCCATCGCAAATTTATTCCTCCCAGTATTGGTGAGAGGTGTATCTTCTGAACACTCCCAGTGTGGATGCGTAGGTTTTACATGACTAATCTACTCTAACATTTCAATTTTCCTAAACCTTTGAGTCCCTTCTACATTAAACCAAGACATGTCTGGCACTTTCAGTGGGCTCATAGTGGGCCACCTTTTGGTCTATGTTTCAGCCAACCGACCCAAATAAACACACACACACACACACACACACACACACACACACACACACACACACACAATATATATATAGATTATATTAAAAAGATTTATTATGAAGAATTGTTTCATTGGATTATGGAGACTGAGAAATCTCATGATCTGTTGTTTATAAGCTGAAATCTTAGGAAAGCAATTGGTATAATTCATTCCAGTTTTAAAGGCCTGAGAACCAGGGGAATTGATGTTGTAAATCCCAATACAAGGGCAGAAGATGAGATATCCCAGCCCAATCAGTGGGGCAGAAAAAAAGGGGTAAATTCCTTCTTCTTCTGCCTTTTATTCTGTTCAGGCTCTTAACAGATTAGATGATGTCCACCCACACAGTTAATATTGAGTCCATTGAACTAATCTCATACAGAAATACCCTCATGGATGTACCTAGAAATAATATTTAATCTGGGTGTCCTGTGGCTAGTTAGTTGACACATAAAACTTATCATTCACATTCAGTAAGCACGTGAAAAGACGTTCTACATTATTAGTCACTAGGGAAATACAAATCAAAAGCACAGGGAGAAAGGCAAATACCATATGATTTTACTTACATGTGGAATCTAAAAAAATAAAAAATGGAAACAGACAACAAACAAGTGGTTGCCAGAGGGGAGAGGGGAGGAGCATGTGTGAAATAGATGAAGGGATTAAGAGCTACAGACTTTCAGTTACCAGATGAATAAATCATGGAGATTAAAATATAGCATAGGGAAAATAGTCAAGAATATTATAATAACATTGTATGTTAATAGATGGTAACTACACTTATGATGAGCTTTGTGAGATGTATAGAATTGTCATCACTATGCTGTATACGTAAAACTAATATATTGTATACAAACTATATTTAAATAATAAACAATTCTGTAAGAAATACTGTGAGATCCCACTTCACACCATAAGGATGACAGTAATAAAACAAATAAAAAACAATTGTTGACAAGGATGTAGAGAAATTGAACCTTCATATATTGTTGGTGGGAATACAAGGTGGTGTAGCTATTGTAAGAAACAGTTTGGCAGTTCCTCAAAAAGTTAAAAATAGAGTTATTATCTGACCCCAAAATTTTCCTTCATAGAGTATACCCAAGAGATTGAAAAGATGTATTTATACAACTTGTAGAAGAATGTTCATAGCAGTGATATTTATAATAGGCAAAAAGTAGAAGCAACCTAAGTAACTGATTTATTATGATAATATAATATATATAATTACTTATTATATATTTACATGACTGATTTATTATAATTTATTATTTATAAATAAATTCACTGATGAATGGATTAAACAAAATGTGGTATATCCATAAAATGGAATAGTAGTCAACCATATAAAGGAATGAAATATAGATACATTTCTATAACATGGGTAAACATTGAAAACATCATGCTAGGGGCACCTGGGTAACTAAGTCGTTTAAGCATCTGCTTTTGGCTCAGGTCATAATCTTGGGGGCTGGGATCGAGCCCCACATCAGGCTCCTTGCTCAGTGGGGAGCCCTCATCTCTCTCTTTCTCTGCAGTTCCCCCTACTTGTGCTCTCTCTCTCTCTCTGACAAATAAATAAAATCGTAAAAAAAAGAAAACATTATGCTAAAGGGGAGAAGACATTATAAAGGTTATGTATTATATGATCTCAGTTAAGTGAAATGTCTGCAGTAGGCAAATCTATAGAGGAAAAAAGATTAGTGTTTGCCAGGGGCTGGGGGAAAGAGGAATGGTAAATGACTCCTTAAAGAATATGGAGTTTCTCTTGGGGATGATGAAAATGTCCTGGAATCAGATAGTTGTGATGGTTGTTCAACATTGTGAATATACGAAAAATGGAATTATATGCTTTAAAATGATTATAATGGTGAATTTTATTTATGTGAATTTTATCTCCAGCCCTGCCATCCTCCCATGTACATTGTACTTAATCATAAAATGTTATAAACTTTTACCCTAAACAAGGATAGTTGCTGTCACCACTTCTATCCTTCATTGTACTGAACAACCTAGCCATTGTACTAAAGGAAGAAAAAAAAAAAACCCTATAGATTGTAAAGAAAGAAGTAAAACTTTAATTCATAGGAGATTGGTTTTTATAGAAAATCCTACGGAATCTACAAAAATGTTCATAAAAATAATAAATGAGCTTAGAAATATCATGGATATAAGAAAATATACAAAAATTGTATTTCATATACTAACAGTGAACAATTAGGTGTATAATTTATCAAAATACAAAACCCTTAGGGATAAATGTAGCAAATTTGTTGCAGAAGACCTTTCTTGGACAAAGAATTATGAATTTTATTTTTCATCTAAAGACCTGTATATAGAAGTCATAGATCTGGAATCAGTTCCTTAAATCAAAAGAACATAAATTGAACTGTATACTTAGGGGGTAAATTAGTTGGAAGTGGCTCCTGATGGAGGATTCAAAGTGATTTTTCTTGGCTTTATTGAGGTATTGCTGATATATAATATTATAAAATATTTAAAGTGTACAATGTGATGATTTGATATACATATAGTTTGTGAAAATATTCCCAATTAACCTAATTAATACATCCATCACCTTACCTATTTACCCTACCCCCTTTTTTCCTAGTGAGAACAGTGCTGCTTTCTTAGCAAATTTCAATTATATGATGCAGTGTTATCAACAATATTCTTCTTCTTTTTTTTTTTTTGTAAAGTTTTATTCATTTATTTGACAGAGAGAGATCACAAGTAGGCAGAGAGGCAGGCAGAGAGAGAGGAGGAAGCAGGCTCCCTGCTGAGCAGAGAGCCGGATGTGGGGCTCCATCCCAGGACCCTGAGATCATGACCTGAGCCAAAGGCAGAGGCTTTAACCCACTGAGCCATCCAACTGCCCCAACATTATTCTTTTTAAAGGATGAATAATATTCCATTGTATATTCCTATATGTATATATGTATTTTCTTGGTTCTCTCTCTTTCTCCCTCTTTCTGTTCCCCTTCCACCCCCCCCCCCTTAATGCTCCTTCTTTCTCTCTCTAAAAACAAACAAAAAAAAGTCCACTTAAGCTGAAGGAGGTAAAGCTACTTGCTCAAGTTTACAAAGCTAATAAGTGACAGATTATAGACTGAAACTCTTGCCTACTTTACTCCAAGTTCATCCTCTTTCCATTATGTTATGCAGCATTTTTATACCCACAGCAGGTACTCAGTAAATATTGAATGGAAAATAAATGTGAGCAGAGGAATTAAGGGCCTTAAAGGCCTTCATCTGAAAGATATAGATAGGAAAGAATAGGAGAAATAATTTAGACAGTCTATTGTCCATGTTGGTATTGTGCGGGCTTATTTATGACGTTTTATTGTAATTACACAAATTTCTCTTTTCCACTCGACTGTCATTTCCCTAAAGTTTTCATCTAACTCATATTTTATCTAGTTCTGTCTGGCATGTAAAAGGACTAAACAGGGGCACCTGGGTCATATAGTAAGTTAAGCATCCAATTCTTGGTTTCAGCTCAGGTTATGATCTCAGGGTCCTGAGATCGAGCCCCACATCAGGCTCTGTGCTGAGCAGAGCTGGCTGAAGTTTCTCTCTCCCCCTCTTTCTGCTCCTCCCCACCATGTGCTCGTGCTCTCTCCCTCTCTCTCAAATAAATAAATAAATAAATCTTAAAAAAAAGTGCTAAACAAATGAGGATAAATGAGTGAAAGAAAATAGCATGATAGAGCTTTAAAGAATTCTAATTGTTTGATAGAAGGCATTAAAAATAGATCATTTTTAGATTGGAGGAAAGCAGTTTTATTTTTATTTTTTATTTTTTTAAAGATTGTATTTATTTATTTGACAGAGAGAGATCACAGCAGGCAGAGAGAGGGGAAGGGAAGGAAGCAGGCCCCTGCTGAACAGAGAGCCCGATGTGGGACTCGATCCCAGGACCCTGAGATCATGACCTGAACCGAAGGCAGCGGCTTAACCCACTGAGCCACCCAGGCACCCAGGAAAGCAGTTTTAAAATAAGGACTAGAAGAATGGGCCTTGGGCATGGTATAGTGAAAGGAATAGACTTTTAGATTAGAACCTGGCTTTGCAGCTTACTAACTGTGTGATTTGAGGCAAGCTACTTGACTTCTCAGAGTCCTGTAGTTTTTATTTGCAAATTGAACATAGCAATACTTACGGAGTTAGTTTGGAGGGTATATAAAATAAGATATATAAAGAATGTAGAATATTCTCTGACCAAAAACAGAATGTCAGTAAAATGGCAAACATTTCCCTTGTCATGGGTATCCAGGAATTCTTAGCTCTAATTGAACATTGATCTTAAACTGGTCTTAGGTTTACTTGGCTGGAATAATTCAAAGTCATTTATAAATCGCCTGAATCAGGTTTTCACCCACTGCTGGTGGCTCTTTTATGTTGTACTCTCAAATTCTTGGTAGAATTTTGCTAGCACTAGTGCGTATTCTTGCTTGTAAGCAGGAGCATTGCATGTTCTGCTAATATAGTTCCTCTTTTAAGCAAAGGTGTTTTGCTTTTTTTTAAGAGTAGAAAGCATAGTTCTGTGGTTAAGCAAATGGATTTCTGAATCAACTTGGAGATAAGTTGCTTCCTCAGTGTGTAACCTTGAGCCTTCACTCAGTGTCTCTGAGCCTCAATTTCCATATCTGTAAAATGGAACTATATATGATGAAATTACTGTAAGTTTTTTTTTTTTAAGATTTTATTTATTTATTAGAGAGCAAAACGAGAAAGAGAGAATGAGTGGGGTTGGTATAGAGGGAGAGGAAGAAGCAGGCTGTCTGCTGAGCAAGGAGCCCAATGTAGCACTTGATCTCAGGACCCTGGGAACATGACCTGAGCTGAAGGCACACAGTTAACTGACTGAGCCACCGAGGTGCCCAGAGATTATTGTGTTTTAAATGAGATTTTATTTTATATTATTTTATTTTTGATTTTATTTGTCAGAGAAAGAGAGAGAGCACAAGCAGGCAGAGTGGCAGGCAGAGGCAGAGAGAGAAGCAGGCTCCCCACTGAGCAAGGAGCACAATGTGGGACTAGATCCCAGGACCCTGGGATTATGACCTGAGCCGAAGGCAGTGGTTTAACCAACTGAGCCATGCACGTGTCCCTTAAATGAGATTTTAAATGTGACAGTACTTAGCAAGTAACTGGCATAGTGTTAAGTGCTCAATAGAATCATTGCTATAAGCATCATTTTAAAATTACTCAGGAGAGAAACTCAATGAGAATATTTACAGATTAAAGGACTGTGTCAAAAAAAAAAAAAGGACTGCATCAGAGACTGACCGAAACATTTGTGTATGTATATATATATGTGTATATATGTGTGTATGTATATATATACATACACACATACAGTTCTGCAATTTGCCTTTACTTTTTAAAATTTAAATTCAATTAATATACAGTGTATTATTAATTTCAGAGGTAGTGTTCAGTGATTCATCCTTTCTATATAACACCTAGTGCTCATTACATCCTGTGCCTTCTTCAATGTCCACTACCCAGTTATCCCATCCCTCCAACCCTCTCTTCTCCAGCAATCTTCAGTTTGTTTCCTATGATTGAGAGCCTCTTATGATATGTCTTCCTTTCTGATTTTGTCTTGTTTTATTACCCCCTCCCTTATGTTCCTCTGATTGTTTCTTAAATTCCACACATGAGTGAAATCATATGATAATTTTCTTTCTCTGACTGATGTATTTTCTTTAGCATAAAGACCCTCTAGTTCCATCCATGTCTTTGCAAATGGCAAGATTTCATTTTTGATGGCTGCATAGTATTCCACTGTATATGTGTGTGTATACACACACACACACACACACACACCACACCTTTTTTTGATGGCTGAGTAGTATTTCGTTGTGTGTGTCTGTGTGTGTGTGCACGTGTATGTGTATACCGTATCTGTTTATTCATCTGTTAATGGACATCTGGGCTCTTTCCATAGTTTGGCTATTATGGAAATTGTTGCTACAAACATTGCAGTACATGTGTCCCTTTGGGTCACTACATTTGTATCTTTGGGGTAAATACCCAGTAGTGCAACTGCTGAGTCATAGGTAGGTCTATTTTTAACATCTTGAGGAAACTGCATACTGTTTTCCAGAGTGGCTGTACTGGCTGCAAGATTTATATTATAGTGAGGTTAGTATCAATGCTGTCTATCAGCATAGAACCACATGCGCTAACATTTCTTATGGCACTGATTTGACAAGAGTCTTCTTTTACATTCTATCCATTTAAATAATTATTGCCAAATATGCTTCTTGCTTTTATTACTCTGTTAGTCTAGCTTGCTCACTGCCAAATCCAAGGGAAATCTTGAAAACTGTTGAACAGTAGCTTAATCCTTAATTTTAAAATCATGTATATAGTTTCCCTATTGTAATATTGGCAGGAATTTCAGGGTTTTGGAAAGTATTTTTGTCACTCACTGTCAGCAAAAGCAAAGAAAAGGATGGAAGTTTGGAGAGCTTTTTAAAAAAGCAGCTTTATGGAAGTTTAATTTACATACCATAACATTTATCCATCATAATTGCACAATTCAACAATTCTCAGTAAATTTATAGAATTGTGAAACCATCATCATAATCCAGTTTTAGAACATTCCCATCACTGTAAAAATTGCCTCACTACCATCCCCAGTCCACAAATGAACTGCTTTCTGCCTATAAATTTGCCTTTTCTGGACATTTCATATAAATTAAATCTTACCATATGTAATCTTTTCATGTTGTGTCTCACTGAGCATAATATTTTCAAGGCTCATCCATGTTGTAGCCTCTATCAGTATGTTCAGTCCTTTTTATTGCCAAGTAGTGTTCCATACTATGGATGTATCACATTTAAAAATTCCATTCACCACTTGATGGACTTTTGGATAGTTTCCAGCTTGGGCTATTATCAATCATGTTGCTATCAACATTTGTAAAAATGTCTTACTGTAGGCATGTGTAGTCATTTCTTTTGGGTGGACTCTTAGATATGAAATTGATAGGTCATATGGTAGGTTTATACAGAACTTTTAAAAACACTGCAAAATTATTTTTCAGATTGGCATTGCCACTTCACATTCCTATCAGCAATGTATGATGGTTCCAGTTTCTCCATATCCTTGCTAACATTTGGTATTGTATCACTTTTTGATTTTAGATATTTTAGTAGGTACATAGTGTTATCTTATTTTAATCTTAATTTGCATTTCCCTAGTGACCAATGATGCTGAGCATCTTTTATTATGCTTACTAGTCATTTAAAAAAGAATGGATTCCACATATAAGTGATTCTGTACAGTATTTGTCTTTCTCTGTTTGGCTTATTTCAACTAGCCTAATGCCCTCATGTTTATCTATGTTGTCACAAATGGAAGGATTTCCTTCCTATTTAAGGCTGAATAATATTCTTTCTTTCCATCTGTCTGTATATCTATCTCACATTTTTCTCCACTCAACCGTTGATGAATACCTCAGTTATTTCCTATTCTTGCCTACTTTGAAGAATACTATAATGAACATGGGAGTACAGATATTTTGTTGATATTCTGTTTTCATTTCCTTTGGATATATATCAAGAGGTGGGAATGTTGAATCATGTGGTAGTTCTATTTCAGCTTTTTAAGGAACCTCCATACGATTTTCCACAGTAGCTGCACGAATTTACATTCCCACTACCAGTGCACAAAGATTCCCTTTTCTACATCTTTGTAAATGTAGAAAACTTATCTCTAGATGTAAAACTTATCTCTTGTTATTATTTATTTACTTATTATTTTAAAAGATTTTTATTTGAGAGAGAGAGGGAGAGAGAGCACAAACAGTGGAAAGGGGCAGAAGCAGACTCCCCACTGAGCAGGGAGTCTGACACGGGGCTCAATCCTAGGACATTGGGATCATGACCTGAACTGACAGCAGATGCTTAATTGACTGAGCCACCCAGGTGCCCAAACGTACCATTGTCTTTTTGATGATAGGTATGCTAGCAGGTGTGGGGTGATATTTCATTGTGTTTTTTATTTGCACTTTACTGATAATTAGTGATGCTGAGCACCTTTCAATACCTGTTGGCCATTTGTATTTCTTCTTAGGAAAAATGTCTATTCAGTTTCTCTGCCCATTTTTTAATCAGGTTGTTTATTTTTCTCTTGAGTTGTATGAGTTCTTTATATATTTTAGATATTAACCTCTTATCAAATATATGATTTACAAGTATTTTCTCCCATTCTGTTGATGGCTTCCTTTGCTGTACAGATGCTTTTTAGTTTGATGTAGCCCCACTTGTATATTTTTGCTTTTGTTGCCTTTGTTTTTGGTGTTAAATCCTCAAATCATTGCCAAGTCTGAGGTCAAGGAGCTTATCCCCCATGTTTTCCTCTAGGAGTTTTACAATTTCAGGTCTTAAGTCTTTAATTTGTTTTGAGTTGATTTTTTGGGTATGATATAAGATAAGGGTCTAGTTTCATTCTTTTGTATGTGTCTGTCCAGTTTTCTCAGCACCATTTATTTTTTTTTTATTTTTAAAGATTTTATTTATTTATTTGACAGAGAGAGAGATCACAAGTAGGCAGAGAGGCAGGCAGAGAGAGAGAGGAAGGAGGCTCCCCAGTGAGCAGAGAGCCCGATGTGGGGCTTGATCCCAGGACCCTGAGATCATGACATGAGCAGAAGGCAGAGGCCTAACTCAATGAGCCACAAGGCGCCCCTCAGCACCATTTATTGAAGAGACTATCCCTTCCCCAGAGTATATTCTTGGCTCCTTTGTTCTTACTATGGCCATTTGGCTTATTTTCTGGCTGTGTGTACTTCCTTTGTTTCTTCTTTTTAGCTCTTCCTTTGTGATTCAATGATTTCATGTAGGTGGTATGTATGTAGATTCCTTTCTGTATCTATTGTAGGTTTTTTGCTTTTGTGGTTACCACGAGGCTTATATAAAACATATTTATCTAAATCCATTTTAAGCTGATAATAACTCAATTTCAAAACTCATCCTAAAACTCTGTTTTCACTCTACTTCCCCCCATGTTTTATGTTTTAGTTGTAACATTTTATAACTTTTTACCTTTGTATCCATTCACAAATTATTGCATTAAATATTTGTACCAATTTTGTCTTTTAACCTTCATATTGGAGTTATAAGAGATTACCTGCTACTGTTTTAACAACGGAGCGGTTCTGAATTTAACTATGTATTTGCCTTTCTGAGTGAGATATATATTTTCGTGTATTTTGCTGTTACTAATTAATGTGTTTTCATTTTAACATGAAGAAGTCCTTTTAGCATATCTTAGAAGGCTGTTCTAGTGGTGATGAATTTCTTTAGCTTTTGCTAGTCTGAAAAACTGTTTTTTTTCTCCTTCAGTCCTAAAGGACAACTTTGCTGGCTAGAGTATTCTTGAATGGCAGTGTTTTTTCCCCCCAGTACTTTGCATAGATCATATCACTCCCTTCTGGCTCGCAGTTTGTATTGCAGTGTCTGCTGATATCCTCATGGGGGTTCCCTTGTATATAGCAAGTCATTTTTCCCTTGCTACTTTTACAAATCTCTCCTTGTCTTTAACTTTTGGCAATTTAATTATAATGTGTCTTCATATGCGTTTCTTTAGATTCATCTTATTTGGAAGTCTCTGTGGGTTTTCTGGATCTGGATGTCTATTTATTTCCCCAGTGGAGAGGAGTTTTACAAACATGTACTAAAACTCTGTATTTTTACTCTATCCCCCACACTTTACTTTTTTGATGTCATAATTTACATCTTTTTTATCTTGTATATTCATTAGCAGATTTTTGTGGATTATATTTTTTACCAGTTTTGTCTTTTAACCTTCATATTAGGGTTATAAGTTGTTCACCCGCCAACATTGTAGCATTAGAGTGTCCTGAATTAACTATATCTTTGCCTTCACAAGTGAGATATATACTTATATAAGCCATATTTATACTTTTATACTTATGTAAGCCATTAGTTCTTTAAATAAACTTCTTGTCCCATTCTCTTTTTCTTTTCCTTGTTCTTAGTGGCTCCCACCAGTTAAGAGTATGCCAAGACCTGTTAAGTGTCACAAAGGTGAGGATCTCAGTCAGCACTGAGATTTAGGCTGATTAGAGGCTCTACCCTCTGGCAACCAGTTTTAAAGTATATAGGTAGATTTCTTTCAGGGAAAGACTGGGAAATGGGCATTTCTGTCTCCACAGATGGAGAGTCCTGAGGGCATAGCAGGTTAAGAACAGTTTCTTTGTTTTTACAGCTTGAGAAACCCACCAAAGAACACAATCCCTGTTGTCCACCATAGCTTTGCAATCAAGGGTTGTGTCGCTTGGCCTGCAGCTGCAAAAGCTAGGGTTCCAAACGTATACAAACTCCTTCTAGGGTGATTTGGACCTGGCCAGAAGGAGAATGCAGAGTGATGTCTGCTGGGTTTTTAGGTCTCCAGGCAGGATCTAGTGTGACTAGATGCACGCTAAGTAAGAAGCCTGATCCTCAGCTAGCATCTTTCTAAGTGTGCTAATAGGCCTCTTTCAGGGAAAGAGTGTGAGATGGGTGTTTCTCTGTTTGCTCTCTCTGCACCGAAGACTGTGAGGATAGCTGGTTAAGAAGTGATTCTTTGCTATTGTCTTATAGAACCTGGAACTCAAACTTCACTTGCCACCAGAGTAAGGCAGTCAAGGAGCATGTCCCCTTGACAGTAGCTGTGAAAGCCAGGGTGTTAGACATACACACAAGCTCCTTTCAGGGAAACACTGGAGACCCATGTCAGTATAGGTTTTTTCCCATTTGCCTGATGTGTAGTAGTCACTCAGCTAATTTCCGAGTATTTTTCAGAAGGGGATTGTTTCATGTGTAGCTATAGATTCAGTGAGCCTGTGGGAGGAAGTAAATTCCGGAGCCTTCTGCGTCATTATCTTGGACTGAAATCCTTATGTTCATTTTAAAATTGGGTTGTCTGTCCTCTTATTATTTTAAGAATTACTTTATATTTTGACACAAGTACTTTATAAGATATATAATTACAAACACCTACCACCGACTTTCCCTTGTCTTTAATTTTTTAAAATAATGCCCATTGAAAAATAGCTTATAGTTTTCCTTGTGTAATTTGTTGATTTTTTTCCTAAGGTTCATACTTTGGTGTCATACCTAAAAAGTCTTTCCAAACCTTTCCAAAAATGATGAATAGTCTCTTAAGGCTTTCTTCTAGACACTTTATACTACATTTTTAGCTTTTACATTTAGGTCTTTGATCCATTTTGGGTTAAGTTTTATGTATCATGTGATGTAAGAATTTAAGTCTGTTTTGTTTATTTTGCTGTTTTGCTTGTGGATTTCCAAGAGTCTCAGCCCCATTTATTGAAAAGACTGCCTTTTCCTTATTGAATTGTTTGGGTACCTGGTGCAATAGACAACTATTTTAGTTCCTTCAGAAATGAGAAAATATTTTATAATCTTTTCCATATCTTGACAACTAATTCTGCAATTTAAAGGTTTTTCCCTTTCTAAGGAAATCAGTTTTTTACCAGCCAAATTATGGTGCCGTTAGGAAATATAGTACAGACAGTCACAACTGCATGAAAATTTAACAATTAATTTGTCAACTAGTTGGAAAAACTAGTTGCCCTTTTTTGACTTACATAAGAATTTAGCCTCTAAAAACCTCGTATTAAGAGGATATTCTTTTTAAGAGCAAAGTGAACCTATTCATATTTAATCAAAAGAAGAATTTGGGGTTGGGAACAATATGATTCTGTGAATATATTTTTTTAATGATGTTCTCTAAAAAGAGAATTCCTATACTCTTTAGAATACAGATCAGCAGTATTAGTAACTTCACATTTTTCTATGTTCATTATTTATGTAAGTTAATAAAACATCCAGCAAGCAATTCTTAAAACTGACAATAATGAGCTGTGTCACATAATAATTTTGTAAAACTTTGTTGTTCACTTAGAGGTGAGGTTTATATGGAAATATGTATGTATGTGTCACACACACACATATAACACATATAATATTATAATATTATATATATAATTATAATTATATAATATAGTATGTATATAACATATATAATATATTACTTGACATAGCTGTTTGTCTTTTAGGTAGATACTTACTTCTGTGTATGTCTTTTAGATTCATTTTCTGATATGCAAACTTGTGCCATCTTGTGCTACATTTATGAGAACAGATCCTTTTATTTTTTTACATTGGTCCTCTTATGGTTTGTGTTACTACTAACTCATGGTGCCCTATCTACATTTTATCCATATGTTTCTTAAATGGATTCTGGTTTATTCTATTTCTTATATTAAGTTTTGAAGCTGATTAAAAAAACTTTCCACTGCAACACAGGGCTTTTTAAAAAAAACTTAGAGATTTTGAGATTTGTATTTTTGCTGAGGTTGGTTTTCTACATGCCCAGCAACTTCAGTGCTTAAAATATATTTTATGTGATATGTACCTATTTTAAGTAGTTTGCCCAAGTTTTATATTTCTGTCGTATCAAACTCGTTTTTTCAGAGGACAGGCACCACACAAATTTAATCATGTAATGAAATGTGTTTTCTTTATATCAGGAGAACTGTATGTGAGAATGAGCTTTGTAGCAAAGTTGTGATTGAAATCAGGCATTTAAAGAAAAATTCTGAGTGCTATACTATGATATTGTGAGGGTTTCTTTGTTATTTTGCTGTCATTCTGATTACCTGGTACATATGGCAGAGAGTATAATATTTTCTGAGTTGTTAAATCTGATCAGCTGTCCAGCTTATCACATCTGCTACCACATCTGTGCTCTAGATTTCCCTAGGCTTTTGGATTTTAGAGAAATGATTCTATCTTAGTAAGAACATTAGGTATACAAAAAATAATGTAAACCCCTATTAGTCTGAGGAAATGCTTTCAAGTCAAAAAGACTTCTGATGTATTTATAAAATTAAATTAATTTTCAAATTCTTAGAAGATTATGTCTAAAATGATAACCAACTTGACTATGAAGAACAGTAATTCCAGACAGATAATATGCTTATATTATAGGCCTAGGTATGTCAAATAGGTTATAAATTATGAAGAAACTACAATATAATGTTCAAAGTACTCCTGATCATTTACAGTGGTTTTCAAAATCCATTTTTTGGAGTATTGGGGTCACCAGAGAGGGAAGAATCCTAAGCCAGTGAGGTTCCCCATAGGGTTCTTCATTCATTTCAACCAGAGTAGCTCTGCTTGTGTTTTACCTAAAGAGATCTCATGGGAATGTAATAGTAAACACATGGTAAAGAGACTTTTTATATTTGATTCCTAGAACATTGTATCAGATATGCATATGATAGCCATTTAAACCATATTGCCACATAAACCTTACCTCTAAGCGAACAACAAAGTTTTACAAAATTATTATGTGACAGTTTGTTGTTATTAGTTTTAAGAATTGCTTGCTGGATGTTTTTGTTAACTAAGTTAAATAACAAACTTAGAAAAATTTGAAGTTACTAATGTTATTGATCTGTATTCTGAAGGGTATAGGAATTCTCTGACGTAATTTAAAAAATACTATCGTGAAGCTTGCTAATGTCTCATTTAGAATTTTGGTGTCTATTATAAGTAAGGCTAGACTAATTTTCTTTTCTTATGTTGGTCTTGTCCAATTTTGTATCAACTTTGCATTGGCTTCATAAAGAATTAGGGAAGCTCTTTCTCATTTTCTGTTCTCTAGAACAATTTGTATAAGAAAGGGGTTGTTAGTTGCCTGAGGGTATGATAAAACTTGTCTGTGAAACCATCTGTGCATGGTGCTTTTTTAGTAGGTTGATTTTGTGACTTCTGATTCAGTTTCTTAAATGGTTATAGATCTATTCCAGTTGTATATTTTTATCAATTTAAGTAAATTATATTGTTCAAGGAAATTGTCCATTATGTCTGTTTTCAAATTTATTGGCTTAGGTTAGCTTATACTATTAACTTAAGGTTCTTAAATCTTTACTTGTAATTATGTCTATTTCTCATTTCTGGTATTATTTTTGTTTTCTTTCATGATCATTATTGTCAGAAGTTTGACAACCTTATTATTGTTTTTAAAGACCCAATTTTTGTTTTTGTTAGTGTGCTCTATAGTATTGTTTGCTTTCTCTGTTATTAAATTTGATTCACATCTTTATTTTTTCTTTCCTTCTGCTTTTTTTGGTTTAATCTGTTGTCCTTTTAAAAAGTTCTTGAATTGAAATCTTGGCTTATTAGCTGAAGAAAATTATTGTTTTCTTTGTTGTTTTTTCTTCTCTGATATATGTATTTGCAACTATAACTTTCCCTGTTAAGTTCTAAGTTATCTGCAACGCACATAGTTTCATGTTATGTTAATTTCTAAATACTTGAGGTATCTGCTAAAAAATGAAAATTTAAATGATGAATTATTTAGCAGTGTAATTTTCATTTTTAATTTAATTTCATTTAATTTTTTAGAAAGTAAGTTTTATTCCTAACATTGGACTTGAACTCATGACCTTGAGATTAAGAGTCATGTGCTCTACTAACTTATCCAGCCAGGTGTCCCAGTGTAATTTTTATGTAATATAGTTTTATGTAAAATTTAAGGTAATTTTTAAATTGACTTTTTTCCTTTTATATTTATTTATTTTTTGGTTTGTTATGGGGGGAGAAGCTTTCCTTTTTTTTTTCTGAGTATAGTTGATACCCAGTATTATATTAATTTCAGATGTACAGCATAGTGATTCAGCTTCTCTATATGTTATACTATACTGATCACAAGTGTAGCTATCATCTGTCACTATACAACACTTTTACAATATCATTGACTATTTTCCCTCTGCTGTGCTTTTTATTTTCATAACTTAATCATTTCATAATCAGAAACCTGTATTTCCCAGTCCCCTACCCATTTTGCCTCCCTTTACCCCCTTGCCTTTGGCATCCATCAGTTCTCTGTATTTATTGGTCTGATTCTGCTTTTTGCTTATTCATATGTTTTATTTTTTAGATTCCAATGAATGAAATCATATGGTATTTGTCTTTTTCAGTCTGACTTATTTCACTTAGTATAAAATACTCTGGGTCCATCCATGTTGCAGATTTTACAATCTCATTTTTTATGGCTATGTAATATTCCATAGTGTGAGTGTGTGTGTGTGTGTATGTGTGTGTGTACCGCATGTCTTATCCATTCATTTATCAGTGGTGCTTAGGTTGCTTTTATATTTTGGTTATTGTATATAATGTTGCAGTAAAAATAGGGCCATGTATATTTTTTTGAAATCGTGTTTTCATTTTCTTTGGATAAATACCCAGTAGTGGAATTATTAGATCATATGTTATTTCTATTGAACTTTTGACCTCTATACCGTATTCCGTAGTGGCTGTACCAATTTACATTTCCACCAACAGTTCAGTTTTTCAATAATGCATCTAGGTGTTGATTTCTTTTTAAATTTTTCCATGAGATCATTTCTTCCTTAATCTCATCATTTTAAAAATCAGTAATGGCAAATTTATAGCTATTTTTAATATTTCCTTTTTCTTATCTTCTCTTGGAACTTCTATTTAAATAGACATATGATTATTTTTCTCATTTTGTCCTTTATGACTTTCATGTCTCATTTGTATTTTTTGTTCCTTTATTGCATTGCATTCTTGGTAATTTTCTCAAGTGTATCTTCCCAAATAATAATTTTCTCTTCACCTATATCTAATCTGCTGATTGTTCCATACATTGAGATTTTTAAATTGTGGTCATTTTTAAATTTTTAGATGTTCTATTTTTAAGAAATCTGTTATTCTTTATCTTGAGTTTCTTTTCTTGGTATATTTCTGTTTCTTCTTTTACCTTTTAATTTAATTCCAAGAATATTTATTTTAAAAATCTCAGGTTGTTGTTTTCTATTTTTTTCTCTTTTTTGGGAGGGAGTGCTGTTTTAACTATTTGTTATGTCTGTTGACTCTATTTTGATGAATAGAGTTCTCATATGATTTGTAAACTTTATGAGTTAATCTTTATCAGGAGTCTGTTTTTCCAAATGAGTCATATGTGTTGTGGAAGTATCCCTAGAGATGAGTTTTATATCTACTTTTATGGGAACTTCAGGAGTTCTGCTGGTTTGAGGCCAGTTTTTAAAAACTTCTTGGTTTGGGAGTCTTGCTGCTTGTGGGTGATATGGAATTGGAGTTTTGATTTCTCCCAAGAGACTTTTTTTTCCATTCACAGAATTTAGCAGTGATGAACGTTCTTGCCATTGTCTTGAGCTCTAAGATACAGGCTTTTTTTAAATTAAAAAAACCAAAACCAAAACCAAAAAAACCTTGTTTCTTAAATAGGAAACTTTTCGTTTGTGGTAAAGGGACTTTTATTTTCAGATTCTGCTTCAGTCCCTGCCTGGGCATTAAAATTGTGATCCCAAGGCTTTAGGACTATATATATCTGGGTTTGGTACCCCTTTTGGCCATTGAAGTCTCAGCTTTTATGCTTATTGGTATAATTTGAGTTTGCTCTGCTTTTCTCCTGCATGGAGATTCCTATTCTTTCTTTTTAGCTTTGATATGCATTCAATATTTGGGGGCTGTATTTTATGCAGCATTCCCTGTATGTTTGTAGTGGGACAAGATCTTCAGTTGCTCATGTGGCATTTTATTACACTGGAAGTCTTGATAGGAACACTCTATTATTGAAACAAAAATTCAGAAATAAATCTAAATCTAAATTTGTTTTTGATGCTATATCTCCCTAGTATTATATGTACCACCAGCACTTTATAAAGATTTTATTTATTTATTTGACAGTCTAGATCACAAGTAGGCAGAGAGGCAGACAGAGAGAGAGAAAGAGGAGGAAGCAGACTCCCCGCTGAGCGGAGAGCCCGATGCAGGGCTCCATCCCAGGACCCTGGGATCATGACCTGAGCTGAAGGCAGAGGCTTTAACCCACTGAGCCACCCAGGCACCCCAAGTACCACCAACACTTTAGTTTCAGAAAAACAGTAGCATCTATTTCATAAAATTAATGTTATTACTTTCAGTGTTAAAAGTTTTCAATTATGTAATTTTTACATTTGTATTAACTTTATAGCTTTTAAAGGAACACTGTACCCAATATTTTGTGTCTAATTTTGTTTGTATGTATTTAAATTGCATTATAACATGAATATTTAAAAGCACACGAGGAGGGGCACCTGGGTGGCTCAGTGGGTTAAAGCCTCTGCCTTCAGCTCAGGTCATGATCCCAGGGTCCTGGGATCAAGCCCCACATGGGGCTCTCTGCTCAGCAGGAAGCCTGCTTCTCTCTCTGCCTGCCTCTCTGCCTACTTGTGATCTCTCTCTCTCTGTCAAATAAATAAATAAAATCTTAAAAAAAATAAATAAAAGCACACGAGGAGTCCATTATAATTATTTTTTTCATTACAAATATCCCAAGTCTCAGAAATGTTGAACTAGTCATGACTAGAAAATTTACATTATATTCTGGTACATATTAAACTTAGTTTTTTCTCTTTAACTGTTGACTGTATATTCATATTGATTCATCTTTTTGGGTAACATAATGGCTTAATCATTAATCTTCTTTATTACCTAAAACAAATTTATCTTTATGCTATACACTATCGAGTAGTTACAGTATATTTGGTATATGCAAATATTACCTACCTCAGTAAGTTTCCATAGGAATGGGAACAGTACCTTGAAATAATTTGGGAATATACACATGTTCACCTCCCCCAGACATTCTGATAATGCCATCTGAATTTAATTTTTTTTAAAGTTTTTATGTATGTATGTACGTGTGTATGTATTTATATAGCACAAGTGAAGGGAGGGACAGAGGAAAAGGGAGAGAGACTCTCAAGCCGACTCTGTGCTGAGCACAGAGCTCTACATGGGGTTCCATTCCATGACATGAGCCGAAATCAAGAGTCAGGCTCTTAACTGACTGAGTCACCCAGGTACCCCTCTGTATTTTATTTTGGAAGTAACAAGGTTTCGGGATCGAGCCCCATGTCAGGCTCTGTGCTCAGTGTGGAGTCTGCTTGAGATTCTTTCTCTCTCTCCTCATCTGCCCCTCCTCTCACTTGTGCTCTATAAATAAATAAAGAAATAAAATCTCTGAAGAAAAAGTAACAAGCAGGTATTGAAGATTTAAAGCAGTAATACTGTTGTGCCAATTCTATTTCTGTATTTTATTTTTAAAATAAAATACCATTGTTTTTGAAAAGTTTTTCTCAGGACGCTTGTCCCTTCTCTGTTTGGACATGTGATAGTTAAGAGCCTGATGTGCATCATGTCAGAGACTGTGGTCTTAAATGTGACAGGGAATTTGGTCTAAGGAAAGAGTTCTTAATGATTACATAAAGAGGAACCAACCTTGAACCTGGGAATTACCCAGAGTAGGCCTCTTATGATACAGAATAGCAGGGTTGTGATTTGCCTTACCCAGACCAGTCTGATGCCACTCTTGGTAGGAAAACTCTTATATATATGTTCCAGCTTGGATCCATTGCCACCTCTGTGAGCCATCTATTTAGTGGATCCATTTACATCTCTAAACACGATTCGGAGGGACTTCTGTTGTTTCTGTATTTGACAATGTGCCAGAGAGCCCCTAGAAGGCCCCAGGGGTACTCACTGGCTTTTGTCCTCTATCCCCAACCTATCACATATCCAAGAGACACTGTCAAGATTAAACATATTACCAGCCATCTCTGTCTCATGGACAAAGTAAATTTTGGTGTTGTTGGATATGTTCACCAAAGATAGCACACTGCCCTGTACTACCTTCCTTTTTTAGTCTTTTTTATATTTTAGATTGGAAATGCTTTTTTCCCCACACTTAAAAATATATTTTTTTATTGTGAAATATTAAGATATAGAAAAGCATAGGGAATCATTTATAGCTATACTTAGCAATAACGTCATCTAGAAATAGTTACATTTTGAGGGATATTCTTGTAAACTTTTAAATTTACACACACATAAACAAAACACATATGTAGCACATATCTGACATGTTTCTGACTGATAAATTTGACTATTTTCATTTCTTATTAAATGTCCTTGGGCTGGGACTGACTTTTACTCTTTAAAACATTAATTCATTGTTGAAATTATTTACTTTGACATTTTAGGCTATGAAATGTCATGTAAGATGATTGTGCTATGACACAGAAAGGAGGAATAAAGAATCATAGTACTATAGAATTTAAGATCTAAAAGAGACCTTTAAAAACTTTAAATACTACTCTGAAACTCAGAGCTAATGAAGAGGTCAGTTTTCTTTCCACTTTCTGTGTTGCCATATATTATGCAGACTTACAAAGGAAAGAAGCTGATATTGAAGATCTAAGCATTTACTTTCAAAGATGAAGTCTCACTCATAAATCTCCTTTCCAATAAACTAAAATTTCTTATTTTATACAATTTTAGCTTCATAGGACCTTTTATGGTTCATTGACTAGCCAAATCTATAGGTGTCATTTCATTTGTTTGCAAGTCAATTTGTATACACAGTTTTGTGCAGATCTGTGATGGAGGTTCTTGTATATAATGTATTTCCAGGAGATAGCATAACAGTGGAGGTGATGCCTCATTCCTTTTGGTGTAATTCTTAGTTAGATTGAACTCAGAAGTAAATTTAGATTTGTAACTAAAATCTTATTGAAGTTACCTAAAATGAGGAGAATAGAAAGGAAAAAGAGATGAGAAGAAAGTACCAGCAGGACAAAAAAATAGCTGCTGCTTTGAAAATAATTTATTTCTCTTTCTCTGTGGACATATGTGTTTTGGTGGGTTTTCTCAATTCTGAAGTTGTTGTAAATAAATTAGCTGTAAAACAGTCACAGGTTTTTTTTTTTTTCCCCTTAGTCTTCTAAATTACTTCAGGTATCAAGCTGAGAAGTCTGTAGGGCTTTCAGTAATAGCACACTATTTCACATTATGTTTTTTCAAAAGCAAAGACAGAAACAACCCAAATAATTCCATTTACATCTGAATTAAATTTCTTAGGCATTTCTTGGAGTTTATTAGCAATTCAACAAGAAGTCTAATATTAGGAGATATGGAATAACTGCAAAAGAATGGTAGGGATAGAACTAAAGGGGTACTGAATTCATAATACAGAGTTTGGCTGAAGTGCTCATCCTTTAAAGTAATTTTCTTTGAATTCAAATCTGTATTTTTAGACCTACTCTAGTAATTGTTCCATTGCAAATGTAAAATCAATAATAGTTTTGTAAGCTGTCCCAAGGGCTTTGATGGACATTTTCTAAGTCATTTACTGACCCAGTTTCCATATAATCCATTGCATATATTATAGTAATAGATATTTGTTAAAGATAAGCCATATTGGGGTGCTTGGGTGGCTCGGTCAGTTAAACGTCTGCCTTCGGCTCAGGACATGGCTGGGAAAAAGTTCCAGGTCAGGTCCCTGCTCAGCAGGAGCCTGCTTCTCCCTCTGCGCTTCCTCCCCTACCCCTGCTTGTGCTCTCTCTGTCTCTCAAATAAATAAATACAATATTTTTTTTAAAAAGATAAAACATAGTTATGAACAGTGATGCCCATTAGCAATATGACAGAGAATAAAGAAATTACTTTTCTAGGCCCAGTTAAATGAGGAAATTGACCTGTATTATTTCTGTATACTTTTTAGTTCTAAATTCTGTGAGGTCATTAAAAATGAGAAAAATAGGCGAATATGTAAATGAAAGTCATATATTGTAATTGAAAATTATACATACATAAATATTAGTTATGTCGTTTCTACTCAGATTAACAGTGGTCCCAATAATTTATCTTTCTGAATCTGTTATGAATTTTTTTTTCTTTGTTTCCCACCACTCATGGGACAAAGTCAAGACTTCTCAGGATGGCACATTAGAGCAATTATGCTTTTTTTGGTAATATAGTCCCACCCTGTCTTTCATGCTTCCTCTCTCATAACCCCTGTACTAAAGGTGTATCAAACTCTTTTTAATGACTATTTTTTGAGTAAGAGCTTATTGTGATATAATTCACAATCCATGAGATTCATCTTTTTAAAGTGTACAATTCAGTCATTTTTAGTATATTCACAGAGGGATAGCCATCATCACTATATAATTCCAGTACATTTTTACAACCCCCAAAGAAGTCCTATACCTATTAAGCAGGCACTTCCCACTTCCCGCTTCATCCAGCCCCTGGAAACTGTTATGCTCTCTGTCTTTACAGATTTGGCCATTTTGAACATTTCATATAGAAGGAGCCATAAAATATGTGGCCTTTTGTGACTGGCCTCTTTCACTTAAGCGAATATTTTCAGGGTTCACCTGTGTTGTATCATGTATTGGTTCTTCATTCCTTTTTATGACAAATAATATTTGATGATGATGATGATATGCTACATTTTATTTAACCTTCATCAGTTGATGGGCATTTGGGTTGTTCCCATATTTTGCTATTATGAATTTGCTATTATGAATATTAGAAATTACTAAGAGCAGACCACTGTGTACTTGATGTGGTTTTCACAGAAGTAAAAACAAAGTGATACCTGTGATACTGTAATGTTTATAGTATCTACAATGTCTCGAATGATTCTTGTCTTTACCATCACAAAGCCCAGCTAACTAAGCTACAGCACCTTACTGGAATTCAGACAAAAAAGTAAATTCCTTAGCACAGTCTACACAGCTTCCTATGATCTACTCCCCTTTTCTTACCATCTCCTGCTGTGAATCACAGTCTCTTTCTAACCTCTACTCAAAAGCAGGTGAAACCAGAAGCCAATTAAACCCTAGCCAATTAAAAATAAAATCATAGGAAGGCATTTTTGGCATCTCTAAAGTTGAGCCATGCAATTTATTTTTATAAACTCCAAGATAGCCTGGTTGTAAAATGTATATTCTAAATAACAAAATGAAACGTGGAACTTTTCCTGTGGAACTTAAGATAAAGTTGGGAAGAGATGTGGGACATTGAAATGATGACTCATGATTTCAGGATAATTTATTTGTAATCCCTTTTGACAGAAATTAATTACTGGAGTCCGTAACCTATTAAGGACCCTCCTGAAGAGGGTCATTAGTATGTAAAAGGATGTTTATCTTTTTGCTTTTTAAGATGGGAAGAGTGTTCTTTTCCAAAAGTGATATTAACACACCAGTTTAAAAAGAAAGGGGCTGGAGTATGGCGGTACTGCCTATCTGAATATTTCTGCACTGGGAATTATGATCTTTTTTATCTGTCAACCATTCCTTACTGGTATCAATGTCTAGTTTATGATGCTCATGTAACTTCAGCCTATAACTGTTTCTGCTCAAAGGTGGAGGAAAGGGATATAAAAGCAAATGAATACATAGTATTTCTGAAGGAGAATTACTACAAGGAGACCTAGAGGTTGGCAGTAGGTGATCTGTGGCAGAATCCCTAAGCCTGAAGCCTGCCTGCTCCTCATAAAGACAGGGAAGCTAGTCTTGGAAAATCTTCTATGAAGCTCTGCTAAAGCTAGCTCCCACTAACTTCCAGCTTTCTTCTTTTCTGGGGGTTTCAATCTCTGAAGGAATAACAACAGTGAAAAAGTATACTAACTATTAGTTTGCTTTTTAACTTGTGCTTGTATTTCATACTTTGGAGCAATTTTTCATATATTGCCTCATGTAGAGGACCATGTAAGTGAGAACTTAGAAAAGTTAAGGATTCTGACATTTAGAAATGACCTCTTATTGTATGTAAATTAAAACTCAATGAATCAAAACACTTTTCTTCCATTTATTGGATCTCTTTTTGGATGCAGTGAGTGGAGTAGTGTGGTTAAATACCTAGGTTCTGGCATCAGATTTCCTGGGTTTGTGATGGCCAGGTGTTTTAAAATTCTACCTTTGTTGCTTTGGGAAAGTTGATTAGCATTTCTGTACCTTAGTTTATTCATCTATACTATAGGAAAATTTTAACATTTTTCTTAAAGGGTTATTGTGACATCAAACATAATCCATTCAAAGATTGTTTAATGTTATTGTTATCTACACCAGGTTGAGGAAGAAGTCTTCCTTTCTAAGTCTGTCTATCATTGTGTGCCTCGCCCTACCCCTCCAGCCCCATGAAACCTGATTCAGTAACAGACTCACTTTATTATACTTCGTGCTTTCACTGGTGACCACTCCTTCTTTTCTTCCTGTCAGAGATAGTCTCAGACCTTGTCTCTCTCCCTGCCAGATCTTATCCCTCTGGCTTTCTTAAGTATTTTCTCTGCTTTAGAAAAAATTCTGCTTCTGGGGCATCTGGGTGGCTCAGATGGTTAAGCAACTGCCTTTGGCTCAGGTCATGATCCCAGAGTCCTGGGATAGAGTCCTGAATCAGGCTCCCAGCTCCATAGGGAGTCTGCTTCTCCCTCTGACCTTCTCCTCTCTCATGCTCTGTCTCACTGTCTCTCTCTCAAATAAATAAATAAAGCCTTTATAAAAAAAAATCTGCTTCTGTAACAACAAACAGTGCACTTTTTTTTTTTGGTCTCTTGGATTGTGAGCAAATCCAATCCAATTAGAGCCTCTCATACAAGAGCTTCTCTTGTATGAGAGGCTCTAATTTTTCAGGTGTGATTCATTTTTGAGCGTCCAGAAGTGTTGGTACAAAGCAGATACTTAAAAAAAAATTTTTTTTTTTTTAAATACTGGCTTGGGTCACTGAGATTGCAGAAATTAGGGGTGGTAGTTCTTATTGTTCTCAGTTCACTGTGTATGACACAGTCTTACCTTGTGCTTCTGGACTGAGAACCTGGTGATGATTTGCATGCCAAACACTTGAAAAAGCTACCAACAGGAAGTCTTTTTTTTTTTTTTTAAAGATTTTATTTATTTATTTGACAGACAAAGATCACAAGTAGGCAGAGAGGCAGGCAGAGAGAGAGAGGAGGAAGCAGGCTCCCTGCTGAGCAGAGAGCCTGATGCGGGGGTCGATCCCAGGACCCTGGGAATCATGACCTGAGCCAAAGGCAGAGGCTTTAACCCACTGAGCCACCCAGGCACCCCCACCAACAGGAAGTCTTAATTATGCTGCTTATTTTGGAATCCAGGATACTGGAGTAATAGCATTGTCATTGTTTTGAAATTCTTGTTTTAAAATTTGGGTCAAAAATTGGTATTGCTTCTTATATTTATAACAACCATAAAGATTTCATACTCTTGGCATTTAAAAATAATTGAATTAGTTTTTTATAAGGGATTTTAACGAGCATTAAGTAAAGAGGACCTTATTTTAAAAGTTATCTTAATTATATTTCTAGAAAATCTTGGTCTGATTTGTAAAGTTTATATATATAATGGCAGTAAAGGGAGGGCAGGAAGTCTCTGAAGATAAAGAAGTTCTGAGTTGTCCCCCAGTTCTTTAACCTTGGGAGATCAAGTTTAGGAAATTGTAATATAACGGAGTCCAAGTGAAGGGATTTAAAATGGTAATGTATCAGAGTTGTGCAATGCACAGAGGGGCAAAGCAGTCTTACTGCATCTAACACATAGCCTCAGGCAAATATACTCAAGAAAGTCATTTTGGCAATGACTATTGAGGCCCAAAAAAGAAGTGAATTGTAGCTAAAACTAAGCCAAACCAAAGTCAACTTTAAAGAAAGGCAAACTCTGGGATTCTGCTAGTTCGAGTGTGTCTATTAGAAAAACATACTATCTGGGCAATTCTACCCATTAGGGTACTTGGCTTAAAGAGAAGGTAATGGTGATAGCTATGTCGAAAGAAATTGGATCATAGTCCTCCTGCCACAGTCTCATTATTTTGGGTAATAGAAAAAGTCCAGTTCATCTCCTTTTCTGAGAGCATAACATACATAACTGTATGTGTGGCCCTGGAAAAGCTAGACCTAACTTGGTTGAGAAAAGGACAACTAGCAAAATAAAGGGATGGAGGATTTTATATATAAAAGAGTACCTGAGATTAAGATAATTTTATTCTGGGATGCCTGGGTATCTCAGTCGGTTAAAAGTCTGCGTTCGGCTCAGGGTCCTAGGACTGAGTCTCACATCTGGCTCCCTGCTCAGCAGGGTGCCTGCTTCTCCTGTCTGACACCCCTTGCTTATGCACGCTCTTTCTTTCTGATAAATAAATAAAGACAATCTTAAAAAAAAAAGATAATTTCATAAAGTAATAGAAAGGTAAAGGTAGACATGATCATAGTCAATAATATTGTAAGGGGTATGAAGTAGACTTGTTCACCAAAGTCAAGAATACTATAACTATGGGAAATTTTTATTTTTATTTTTTGTTTCAAATTTTTATTTAAATTCTAGTTAACATATAGTGTATTATTGTTTTCAGAACTAGAATTTAGTGATTCATGACTTACATATAACACCTAAACCTTGACATGACAAGTGCCATTCTTAATACTCATCAACAATTTGGGCCATCCCCCAAAAAATCTCCCTCCATCAATCCTCAGTATATTATCTATCATTAAGGATCTCTAAGGGTTTATTTCTCTCTCTCTACCCCCCATATGTTCACTTATTTTGTTTCTTGAATTCCACATATGAGTGAAATCATATGGGATTTGTCTTTTCTCTGAATGACTTATTTTGCTTAGCATAATACTAGCTCCACCCATATCATGGCAATGGCAAGATTTCTTTCCTTTTGATGGCTGAGTATTATTCCATTGTGTGTATACATACCACATCTTCTTTATCCATTCCCCAGTTGATGGGTGTTAGGGCTTTTTCCATGGTTTGGCTGTTGTTGATAATGCTGCTATAAACATTGGGGTTCATGTACCTGTTTGAATCTATATTTTTATATTCTTTGGATAAATACATAGTAGTGCAATTGCTGGGTTTTAGGGTAGTTCTATTTTTAACTTTTTGAGGAACCTCCATATTGTTCTCCAGAATGGCTGTACCACTTTGCATTCCCACCAGCAGTGTGAGAGGGTTCCCTTTTCTCTGCATCCTTGCCAAGATCTGTTGTTTCTTGAGTTGTGAATTTTAACCATTCTGACTGATATGAAGTGGTATCTCATTGTGGTTTTGATTTGTATTTCACTGATGCTAAGTAATGTTGAACATTTTTTTGCATATCTGTTAGCTATCTGGATGTCTTCTTTGGGGAAATGTCTTTTCATGTCTTTTGCCCATTTGTTATTTGGGTGTTGAATTTGATAAGTTCTTTCTAGATTTTGGATACCAACTCTTTATCCTATGTATCATTTGTAAATACCTTCTCCTATTCCTTAGGCTGCCTTTTAGTTTTGTTGATTGTTTCTTGTGTGTGCAGAAGCTTTTTATCTTGATGAAGTCCTAATAGTTCAGTTTTACTTTTGTTTTCCTGTCTCTGGAGAATTTGCTCTGGCCAAGGTCAAAGTGGCTACTGCCTGTATTCTCCTCTAGGATTTTGTTAATTTCCTGTCTCACATTTAGGTCTTTCATCCATTTTGAATTTATTTTTTTTGTATGATGTATGAAAGTGGTTATGTTTCATTCTTCTGCATGCCGCTGTTCAGTTTTCCCAACATCATTTGTTGAAGAGACTGTCTTTTTTCCCACTGGATTTTGTTTCCTGGTTTGTCGAAGATTAGTTGACCATATAGTTGTGGATCCATTTCTGGGTTTTCTGTGCTGTTCCACTGATCTATGTGTCTGTTTTTGTGCCACTACCAAACTGTCTTAATGACTACAACTTTGTAATATAGCTTGAAGGCCAAATTGTAATGCCCCTAGCTTTGCTTTTCCTTTTCAGGGTTGTTTTGGCTATTTGGGGACTTCTATAGTTCCACACAAAATTTAAGATTATTTGTTCTAGCTCTGTGAGAAATGCTGTTGATATTTTGATAGGGATTACATTAAGTGTGTAGATTGCTCTTGATAGCGTAGATATTTTATATGTTTGTTCTTCTAAGCCACAAGCATGGAATGTTTTTCCATTTCTTTGTGTGCCCTTCAATTTCTTTCATAAGTGTTCTGTAGTTTTCAGAGCACAGATCTTTTACCTCTTTGGTTAGATATGTTTCTAGATATCTTATTGTTTTTGTTTGTAAGTGGCATCAATTTTTTGGTATTTTTTCTTCTGCTTCGATATGAAGAAATACAATAGATTTCTGTATTTTGATTTTATATTGACAGTTTGGCTTCTTCCTTGCTGATTTGGATGCCTTTTATTTCTTTTTATTGTCTAATTGCTAAGGCTAACTTTCAGTGCTATGTTAAATAAGTAATGTGGACATCTCCCTGACTATGAAAGAAAAGTTCTCAGTTTTTCCCCATTGAGGATGACATTAGCTGTGGGTCTTTTGTATGCGGCGTTTATGATGTTGAGGTATGTTGCATCTGTCCGTACTTTGTTTATCAAGAATTTGTGCCATATTTTTTTAAATTGCTTTTTCTGAATCTATTGAGATCATATAGTTCTTATCCTTTTCTTAATGTGGTATATCATGTTGATTGACTTGTGAATATTGAGTCACCCCTGAAGCCCAGGAATAAATCTCACTTGATGGGGTGAATGATTCTTTTCATATACTTGAATTCGATTTTCTAGTAGCTTGTTGAGAATTTTTGCATCCATGTTCATCAGGGACATTGGCCTGTAATTATCCTTTTTAATGGGGTCTCTGTCTGGTTTTGGAATCAAGGTAATGCTGGTTTCATAGAATGAGTTTGGCGGGGCGCCTGGGTGGCTCAGTGGGTTAAAGCCTCTGCTTTCGGCTTGGGTCATGATCCTGGGGTCCTGGGATCAGGCTCCACATCAGGTTCTTTGCCAGGCGGGGATCCTGCTTCCTCCTCTCTCTCTGCCTGCCTCTCTGCCTACTTGTGATCTCTGTCTGTCAAATAAATAAATAAAATCTTAAAAAAAAATGAGTTTGGCTTCCATTTCTATTTTTGGAACAGTTTGAGGATTATAGATATTAACTCTTCTTTAAATGTCTGATAGAATTCCCCCCTGGGAAGCCAGCTGACCAAGAACTACCAGGAATTTTTAAAGCATCATGAAAATCATTCTAGAAAAATTAAATAAAACGGAATATTTCTGTATCAAATTAATGGTAGATGCCATGGGACTTAATTCTTGTCGCTGGTGAAAAAGATTAAAACATATTTTTTTTTTCCTGGATGGAATTTAAATAGATAATAATAATGGTAATGGTAATTGTCATCAGATGAATTTTGTATAGTAGTTACAACAGGCTGATGACCCTGTGGCAATAAATAATTGCCCAAATCCCAGAAATTTTAAACACCAAAGGCTTATTTTTTTTGCTTATAATACAAGTTTATAATGTGTTAGACGGTGGAAGTATGGGTGCTTCTTTACATTGACCTTCCTCAAGTATATAGATGGAAGGAAGCACCAGCTAGCTCTATGCTTCTACGTTTGTTAAAGCAGAAAAAAAAATGATGACTTGGAAACTACCTCTCAACAATTGGGTGTATGTATGTGTGTATGAAAGTGGCAAGTTGACTCTAAGATGTATATGAATCACAGACCTGTATCCCTGAAACCAATAATACGTTATATGTTAGTTAAATGAATTTAAATAAAAAAATAAAATATATCTGAAAAATACAAAGGGTATAATACCAAGACAATTCTTTGAAAAAAGGATAAAGTTATAGCACTTCTTCTACTAGACATAAAGACTAATTAAAAATTATACTAATGAAAACATATAATGTTGGTACAAGTACAGATAAATTAGTAGAATTGGAAGACCTGATTTATGGCAAAATTTGGCATTACAGAGCAATGGGCAAGGAAAATCCTTTTCTTTTTTAAAAATTTTATTTATTTATTTGACAGACAAAGATCACAAGTATGCAGAGAGGCAGGCAGAGAGAAAGAGGAGGAAACAGGCTCCCCGCTGAGCAGAGAGCCCGCGGGGCTCGATCCTAACACCCCGGGATCATGACCCAAGCCGAAGGAAGAGACTTTAACCCATTGAATGACCCAGGCACCCAAGGAATATCCTTTTCGACTAATTGGTTGGCATATGGAAAAATGTAACCTTGATCCCTACCTCACAACATGCGTAAAATCAATTTCAGTTTTTTTCTTCTACTTCTCCTTTTTTTTTAATGCTGAATAAAAATTGATTTTGTCTATAGTGTGAGGTAATGGTCAAGTTTAATAGGGTGTTACCAGAATGTAGAACATTGATCAAGTTTAACAGAACATTGCCAGATCCCAGAAATCTTCCTTGTGCATCTTCCCAGTCATTACTGTCCCCCCCCCACCAAATGACTACCATCTTTTTTTTTTTTAATTTTAAATTTTTTATAAAAATATATTTTTATCCCCCGGGGTACAGGTCTGTGAATTGCCAGGTTTACACACTTCACAGCACTCACCATAGCACGTACCCTCCCCAATGTCCATAACCCCACCCCCTTCTATCAACCCCCCTCCCCCCAGCAACCCTCAGTTTGTTTTGTGAGATTAAGAGTCATTTATGTTTTGTCTCCCTCCCAATCCCATCTTGTTTCATTTATTCTTCTCCTACCCCTTTAACCCGCCATTTGCATCACCACTTCCTCATATCAGGGAGATTATATGATAGTTGTCTTTCTCCACTTGACTTATTTTGCTAAGCATGATACCCTTTATTTCCATCCACGTTGTAGCAAATGGCAAGATTTCATTTCTTTTGATGGCTGCATAGTATTCCATTGTGTATATATACCATATCTTCTTTACCCATTCATCTGTTGATGGACATCTAGGTTCTTTCCGTAGTTTGGCTATTGTGGACATTGTTGCTATCAATATTCAGGTGCATGTGCCCCTTTGGATCACTATGTTTGTATCTTTAGGGTAAATACCCAGTAGTGCAATTGCTGGATCATAGGGTAGTTCTATTTTCAACATTTTGAGGAAACTCCATGCTGTTTTCTAGAGTGGTTGCACCAGCTTGCATTCCCACCAACAGTGGAGGAGGGTTCCCCTTTCTCCGCATCCTCGCCAGCATCTGTCATTTCCTGACTTGTTAATTTTAGCCATTCTGACTGGTGTGAGGTGGTATCTCATTGTGGTTTTGATTTGTATTTCCCTGATGCTGGGTGATGTGGAGCACTTTTTCATGTGTCTGTTGGCCATCTGAATGTCTTCTTTGCAGAAATGTCTGTTCATGTCCTCTGCCCATTTCTTGATTGGATTATTTGTTCTTTGGGTGTTGAGTTTGCTAAGTTCTTTATAGATTTTGGACACTAGTCCTTTATCTGATATGTCATTTGCAAATATCTTCTCCCATTCTGTCAGTTGTCTTTTGGTTTTGTTAACTGTTTCCTTTGCTGTGCAGAAGCTTTTGATCTTGATAAAATCCCAATAGTTCATTTTTGCCCTTGCTTCCCTTGCCTTTGGCAATGTTCCTAGGAAGATGTTGCTGCAGTTGAGGTCGAAGAGGTTGCTGCCTGTGTTCTCCTCAAGGATTTTGATGGATTCCTTTCTCACATTGAGGTCCTTCATCCATTTTGAGTCTATTATCGTGTGTGGTGTAAGGAAATGGTCCAGTTTCATTTTTCTGCATGTGGCTGTCCAATTTTCCCAACACCATTTATTGAAGAGGCTGTCTTTTTTCCATTGGACATTCTTTCCTGCTTTGTCGAAGATTAGTTGACCATAGAGTTGAGGGTCTATTTCTGGGCTCTCTATTCTGTTACATGGATTTATGTGTCTGTTTTTGTGCCAGTACCATGCTGTCTTGATGATGACAGCTTTGTAATAGAGCTTCAAGTCCGGAATTGTGATGCCACCAACTTTGGCTTTCTTTTTCAATATTCCTTTGGCTATTCTAGGTCTTTTCTGGTTCCATATAAATTTTAGGATTATTTGTTCCATTTCTTTGAAAAAGATGGATGGTACTTTGATAGGAATTGCATTAAATATGTAGATTGCTTTAGGTAGCATAGACATTTTCATAATATTTATTCTTCCAATCCAGGAGCATGGAACATTTTTCCATTTCTTTGTGTCTTCCTCAATTTCTTTCATGAGTACTTTATAGTTTTCTGAGTATAGATTCTGTGCCTCTTTGGTTAGGTTTATTCCTAGGTATCTTATGGTTTTGGGTGCAATTGTAAATGGGATGGACTCCTTAATTTCTCTTTCTTCTGTCTTGCTGTTGGTGTAGAGAAATGCAACTGATTTCTGTGCATTGATTTTATATCCTGACACTTTCCTGAATTTCTGTACAAGTTCTAGCAGTTTTGGAGTGGAGTCTTTTGGGTTTTCCACATATAGTCTCATATCATCTGCGAAGAGTGATAATTTGACTTCTTCTTTGCCGATTTGGATGCCTTTAATTTCCTTTTGTTGTCTGATTGCTGAGGCTAGGACCTCTAGTACTATGTTGAATAGCAGTGGTGATAATGGACATCCCTGCTGTGTTCCTGACCTTAGCAGAAAAGCTTTCAGTTTTTCTCCATTGAGAATGATATTTGTGGTGGGTTTTTCCATAGATGGCTTTGATAATATTGAGGTATGTGCCTTCTATTCCTACACTTTGAAGAGTTTGATCAGGAAGGGATGCTGTTCTTTGTCAAATGCTTTTTCAGCATCTATTGAGAGTATCATATGGTTCTTGTTATTTCTTTTAATGATGTGTTGTATCACATTGATTTGCAGATGTTGAACCAACCTTGCAGCCCTGGAATAAATCCCACTAGGTCGTGGTGAATAATCCTTTTAATGTACTGTTGAATCCTATTGCTAGTATTTTGGTGAGAATTTTTGCATCTGTGTTCATCAAGGATATTGGTCTATAGCTCTCTTTTTTGATGGGATCCTTGTCTGGTTTTGGGATCAAGGTGATGCTGGCCTCAAAAAATGAGTTTGGAAGTTTTCCTTCCATTTCTATTTTTTGGAACAGTTTCAGGAGAATAGGAATTAGTTCTTTAAATGTTTGGTAGAATTCCCCCAGGAAGCTGTCTGGCCCTGGGCTTTTGTTTGTTTGGTGATTTATGATGACTGTTTCAATCTCCTTACTGGTTATGGGTGTGTTCAGGCTTTCTATTTTTCTTGGTTCAGTTGTGGTAGTCTATATGTTTCTAGGAATGCATCCATTTCTTCCAGATTGTCAAATTTGTTGGCATATAGTTGCTCATAGTATGTTCTTATAATTGTCTGTATTTCCTTGGTGTTAGTTGTGATCTCTCCTCTTTCATTCATGATTTTATTTATTTGGGTCCTTTCTCTTTTCTTTTTGATAAGTCTGGCCAGGGGTTTATCAATCTTATTAATTCTTTCAAAGAACCAGCTCCTAGTTTCGTTGATTTGTTCTATTGTTTTTTTGTTTGTTTTTGTTTCTATTTCATTGATTTCTCCTCTGATCTTTCTGATTTCTCTTCTCCTGCTGGGTTTAGGGTTTCGTTCTTGTTCTTTCTCCAGCTCCTTTAGGTATAGGGTTAGGTTGTGTACCTGAGACCTTTCTTGTTTCCTGAGAGAGGCTTGTATCGCTTTATATTTTCCTCTCAGGACTGCCTTTGTTGTGTCCCACAGGTTTTGAACCGTTGTGTTTTCATTATCATTAGTTTCCATGATTTTTTTCCATTCTTCTTTAATTTCCTGGTTGACCCATTCATTCTTTAGAAGGATGCTGTTTAGTCTTCATGTATTTGGGTTCTTTCTAAATTTCCTCTTGTGGTTGAGTTCTAGCTTCAGAGCATTGTGTTCTGAAAATATGCAGGGAATGAGCCCAATCTATTGATACCGGTTGAGACCTGATTTAGGACCGAGGATGTGATCTATTCTGGAGAATGTTCCATGTGTACTGGAGAAGAATGTGTATTCTGTTGCTTTGGGATGAAATGTTCTGAATATATCTGTGATGTCCATCTGGTCCAGTGTGTCATTTAAGGCCTTTATTTCCTTGCTGATCTTTTGCTTGGATGACCTGTCCATTTCACCGAGGGGAGTGTTAAAGTCCCCTACTATTATTGTATTATTGTTGATGTGTTTCTTTGATTTTGTTATTAATTGGTTTATATAGTTGGCTGCTCCCATGTTGGGGGCATAGATATTTAAAATTGTTAGATCTTCTAGTTGGACAGACCCTTTGAGTATGATATAGTGTCCTTCCTCATCTCTTATTATAGTCTTTGGCTTAAAATCTAATTGATCTGATATAAGGATTGCCACTTCTGCTTTCTTCTGATGTCCATTAGCATGGTAAATTCTTTTCCACCCCCTCACTTTAAATCTGCAGGTGTCTTCGGGCTTAAAATGAGTTTCTTGGAGGCAACATATAGATGGGTTTTGTTTTTTTATCCATTCTGATACCCTGTGTCTTTTGACAGGGGCATTTAGCCCATTAACATTCAGGGTAACTATTGAGAGATATGAATTTAGTGCCATTGTATTGCCTGTAAGGTGACTGTTACTGTATATGGTCTCTGTTCCTTTCTGATCTACTACTTTTAGCTCTGTCTTTGCTAGAGGACCCCTTTCAATATTTCCTGTAGAGCTGGTTTGGTGTTTGCCAGTTCTTTCAGTTTTTTTTTTTTTTTTGTCTTGGAAGCTTTTAATGTCTCCTTCTATTTTCAATGATAGCCTAGCTGGATATAGTATTCTTGGCTGCATGTTTTTCTCGTTTAGTGCTCTGAATATATAATGCCAGCTCTTTCTGGCCTGCCAGGTCTCTGTGGATATGTCTGCTGCCAATCTAATATTTTTACCATTGTATGTTACAGACTTCTCTTCCTGGGCTGCTTTCAGGATTTTCTCTTTGTCACTGAGACTTGTAAATTTTACTATTAGGTGACGGGGTGTGGACCTATTCTTTTTTATTTTGAGGGGTGTTCTCTGCACCTCCTAAATTTTGATGCTTGTTCCCTTTGCCATATTGGGGAAATTCTCTCCAATAATTCTCTCCAGTATACCTTCTGCTCCCCTTTCTCTTTCTTCTTCTTCTGAAATCCCAATTATTCTAATGTTGTTTCGTCTTATGGTGTCACTTATCTCTCGAATTCTCCCCGCGTGGTCCAATAGCATTTGTTCCTCTTTTGCTCACCTTCTTTATTCTCTGTCATTTGGTCTTCTATATCGCTATTTCTTTCTTCTGCCTCATTTATCCTAGCAGTGAGAGCCTCCATTTTTGATTGCACCTCATTAATAGCTTTTTTGATTTCAACTTGGTTAGATTTTAGTTCTTTTATTTCTAGAAAGGGCTTTTATATCTCCCGAGAGGGTTTCTCTAATATCTTCCATGCCTTTTTCAAGCCCTGCTAGAACCTTGAGAATCGTCATTCTAAACTCTAGATCTGACATATTACCAATGTCTGTATTGATTAGGTCCCTAGCCTTCAGTATTGCCTCTTGTTCTTTTTATTTGTGGTGAATATTTCAGCCTTGTCATTTTGTCCAGATAAGAGTATATGAAGGAGCAAGTAAGTTACTAAAAGGGTGGCAACAACCCCAGGAAAATATGCTTTAACCAAATCAGAAGACATCCCAAATCGTGAGGGGGAGGGAGAAAGGGGATAAAAAGAGGTTCAGAAAGAAAAGAAGAAAAAAAAAAAAGCAAAGAAACAATTAAAAAAAGAAAACAAATAACGAAAAAGTATAAAAAAGAAAAAATATATATATATTAGGTAAACTAGTTAAAAAACGTTAAAAAAGGAAAGGGTAAAGTTAAATAAAATTTTAGCAGAAAAGAGAAAAAAAATTGAAAAAGAAAAAACAAGTTAAATTAACTCCAAGACTAAAGAATCATGGGGAGAAAGCCATGAGTTCCGTGCTTTGCTTTGTCCTCCTCTGGAATTCTGCAGCTCTCCTTGGTATTGAAACTGCACTGCTTGGTAGGTGAACTTGGTCTTGGCTGGATTTCTTGTTGATCTTCTGGGGGAAGGGCCTGTTGTATTGATTCTCAAATGTCTTTGCCCCAGGCGGAATTGCACGCCCTTACCAGGGGCTGGGCTGAGTAATTCGCTGGGGTTTGCTTTCAGGAGCTTTTGTTCCCTGAGCCCTTTCCATAGAGTTCCAGAGGACAGGAATAAAAATGGCGGCCTCCTGGTCTCTGGCCTGAGGAGCCGAGAGTCCGGGGTCCCACTCCTCAGTGCGCCCTCAGAGAACAGTGCCCAGTAACTCCCGTCAGCCTGACCTCCGGCCGCACTCCAAGCTCACCAAGCCTGCGACCCGTTCAAGGTAACCCGGAGCTGTGAGCTCACTCTAGGCTCTGTCTCTGTAGCCTGCCTCCCCATTCTAATACCTGCAAGCTCTGCAACACTCAGACACCCCTGATCTCTCTGTGGCCCTGAGGGACCTGAGGCCACGCTGACCCCGCGTGGGCTTCACCCCGGTTTAGCCTCTGGAGCGATGTCCCTCAGTGGAACAGACTTTTAAAAGTCCTGATTTTGTGCTCTGTTGCTCCGCCGCTTGTGGGGAGCCGGCCCCTCCCCCTGGGGTCTATCTTCCTGTCGCTTTGGATTCACTTCTCCGCCAGTCCTACCTTTCAGAAAGTGGTTGATTTTCTGTTTCTAGAATTGCTGTTCTTCCACTCTTCGATCTGCAATGGATTTGTAGGTGTTTGAAATCTTTATATAAGCTATCTATCTGATCTCCTGCTAGCTGAAGTAGTCTCAGCCTGCTACTTCTCCGCCATCTTGACTCCTCCTCCCACCATCCTGACTTTTAAGACTATATGTTAGTTTTGCTTATTTTTGTACATTACAAATAAACAGAAGTTATAGAAGATACTCTAATGTACATTGCTTCTTTCTCTTGACATCGTGTTTGTGAGATTATTTTGTGTAGTTGCATACATCTATATTTCATTTATTTTCATTACCATATAGTATTTCATGGTATGAATAGCCTACAGTTTATCCATTGTCTTTTGTTAAAATTTATTTTAATTTTTTTTTCAGTGTCCCAAAATTCATTGTTTATGGACCACACCCAGTGTCTTGTTAAAAAATGTAAATTGTTTCTAGTTTAATTGCTATGCATATTCTTGTCTGTGTTCCTTGGTACTTTCATGCACACATTTCTGTTAATTATATGCCTAGAAACAGGACCAGATGCATAATTTGTGAGGCCCAGTGCAAAATGATAATGTGTAGTCACTTGTTTAAAATTTTTTAAGAATTTCAAGACAGTTGCAATAGAACTTTATACTAAGCATGGTGCCCTTCTAAGTTCAAGGCCCTTACTCAGTTGCACAGGTTACATGCCCACAAAACTATTGGGATTTGGGGAATTATTTACTGCTGTAGTATTACTCATGGGGGGGTCTTGGGATGAAATTGTTAGTTTATAGTTTGAGCATAAATTCAACTTTAGGATTAAATGACAAATTATTTTCCAAAGTATACCAATTTACAGTATTGCCAGCAGTGTATGAGAATTCCTATTGCTCCACATTGTTGACAGCATTATAAGCCTTATTAATATGTTACTCTTATGTAGGTGTGATTATATCTCATTTATTTTATCTTGCCTTTCCTTATATTTTATTATCTTTTTACATGTTTATTGCCCATTTGAGTATCTATCCTGGTAAATCCCTATTTAAGATTCTTGCCCATAGGTTTATATTTGTTTGACAGTGTCAATTAGAAAAATTACAGAATGAACAATAGATAAAATATATACATTTTGTTTGTCTCCTATCAGCTTTAATTATGTAATTAAAAAGTGATTTACTGGGGCGCCTGGGTGGCTCAGTGGGTTAAGGCCTCTGCCTTCAACTCAAGTCATGATCCCAGTGTCCTGGGATCAAGCCCCGCATTGGGCTCTCTGCTCGGCGGGGAGCCTGCTTTCCTCCTCTCTCTCTGCCTGCCTCTCTGCCTACCTGTGATCTCTGTCTGTCAAATAAATAATTAAAAAAAAAGTGATTTACTTCCTGGTGATATAGGGGCCTAAATTAGAATCAATAAATATTATTATATTTACATGTTATAATTTTGATGTTTAGTATTTATTTATTTATTTTGGGCTTCTTTCTTGTTCCTAAGCATAGGAAACGATCAATACAAAAACCCTGAAGGAAGAGGTGTGATTGTCTGTTTTGGGGAAGCAAGAAGGTCCCTGTGGCTAGAGAATGGAGAAGAGTGTGGTAGGAGATGAGATCAGATAGGCAGTTGAGTAAGATACTGTAGGGTCTTAAAGATTATTAAAAAGACATTTCTTTTTACCTGAAAAAGTCCTAGAAATTGCTGGGAGGTTTTAACAGAAGTCTCATGATCAGACTTAAGTTTTGAATGGATCACTCTGGTTCCTCTTTTGAGAATATAAAGTAGGGGTGTAGAGATAGAATTAGAAAGAAAAAATTAGGAGGTTATTATAAAAACAATGGGAGTTATAATGGTAGTCTGGATTAGGGTGGTAGCACAGTAAGTGGAGAGATGTGGTTGGATTGAGCATATATATTGAATAATAAAAATTATTTTTTATTTACTCATGTAGTCACCATTTCTAATGCTCTTCATTCTTTGTGTAGGTCCGGATTTCTCTATGGTATCATTTTCCTTTTGCCTGGTGGACTTCCTCTTTTTTTATTTTAATTTTTTATTGAAGTGTATTTGACATATAATAATATGTTGTTTTTGGTTGTACAACTTAGTGATTTGGCAATTATGTATGTTATGAAATGCTCACTGCAATAAGTCTAGTTAACATCTGTCATCAAACAGAATTATTACAATATTATTGACTGTATTCCCTATGCTATATTTTTCAGCCCCATGACTGATTTATCTTAAAACTAGACGTTGGGGGGGCACCTGGGTGGCTCAGTTGTTAAGTGTCTGCCTTCAGCTCAGGTCATGATCACATGTCCCGGGATCGAGCCCCACATTGGCTCTCTGCTTTGTGGGAGGACTCCTGCTCTCTCTCCCACTCCCCCTGCTTGTGTTCTCTCTCTCACTGTGTCTCTCTCTGTTGAATAAATAAAATCTTAAAAAAAAAAAAAAGGGCACCTGGGTGGCTCAGTGGGTTAAAGCCTCTGCCTTCAACTTAGGTCATGATCTCAGGGTCCTGGAATCGAGGCCTGTGCCAGGCTCTGTGCTCAGCGAGGAGCCTGTTTTCCTTCCTCTCTCTTTGCCTGCTTGTGATCTCTGTCAAATAAATAAATAAAATCTTAAAAAAAACCAACCAATAAAACTAGAACTTTGTATGACTTTATCTCCTTTACCTATTTTCCCCATCTCCTGTTCCTTTCCCCTCTCCCCTCTGGTGAACACGAGTTTGTTCTCTGTAACTGTGAGTCTATTTCTGGTTGTTGGGTTTTTGTTGTTGTTTTTTGTGGTTGTGTTTTTGACTTGTTTGTTCATTTTGTTTTTTTTTTTTTAGATACCACATATAAATGAAGTCATGTGGTATTCATCCTTTTCTTTCTGATTTATTTCACTTAGCATAATATACTCTAGGTATATCATCTCGAATGGCAAGATTTCATTCTTTGTCATGGCTGAGTAGTATTTCTTCTTTATCCATTCATCAGTGGATGAAGCCATGGGTTCCATATTTTGGATATTGTATATAATGCTATAATAAATGTAGGGGTGCATATATATCTTTCTGAATTAGTGTTTCTTTTCTTTTTTTTAAACATTTTATTTATTTTGAGAGAGAAAGAGCATGTGAGCCAGGGGAGGGGCAGAGAAGTAGACTCCCCACTAAGCAGGGAGCCTGATGTGGGACTGGATCCCAGGACTTTGGGATTATGACTGAGCTGAAGGCAGATGTTTAACTGATTGAGCCAACCAGGAGCCCTGTTTTTGTTTTCTCTGGACACTCAGAAGTGAATTGTATGGTTGTATGGTATTTCTATAGTGAATTTGGGTTGTATGGTATTTCTATTTTTAATTTTTTGAGAAACCTCATACTGTTTACCATAATGTCTGCATCAATTTACCTTCCCACTGACAGTACACAAGAGTTCTCTCTCTCTATATCCTCACTAACACTTGTTATTTCCTGTCTTTTTGATAATAGCCATTCTGACTGGTATAGGTGATATCTCACTGTGGTTTTCATTTGCATTTTTCCTGATGCTTAGTGATGTGGAGTATCTTTTCATGTGTCTTCTGGCCATCTGTATGTCTTCTTTGGAAGAATGTTTATTTGGTTCCTCTGCCCAATTTTTAGTTGGATTATTTGGGGTGGGTGGTTTTGGGTGTTGAGTTGTATGAATTCTTCACGTATTTTGTATACTAACCATTTATTGGATATATCATTTGTAAGTATCTTTTCCTATTCAGTTGGTTGCCTTTTTGTTTTGATGATGATGCTGTCCTCCTCCATGGAAAGCTTTTTAGTTTGATATAGCCCCACTTTTTCTTTTTTTCTTTTTTTTTTGCTTTTGTTTTCCTGCCTGAGGTGACAGATCCAGAAAAATACTGCTAAGTCCTATGTCCAAGAGTCTACTGCCTGTTTTGTTTTAGGAGTTTTATGGTTTTTAGGTCTTATATTAAGTCTTGAATCCATTTTTTAAAACTATTTATTTATTTATTTTAGAGAGAGACAGAGACAGAGAACAGTGGGGAGGGGCAGAGGGAGAGCTAGAAAGAGAGAGTGTAAAGCAGACTCTGTGTTGAGTGCAGAAGCAGACTAGGGGCTGATCCCATGACCCCAAGATCACGACCTGAGCTGAAACCAAGAGTTGGACTCTCAACCAACTGTCTACCAGGTGCCCCAGTCTTGAACACATTTTGATTTTATTTTTCTGTATAGTTTAAGAACGTGGTCCAGTTTCATTCTTTTACATGTAGCTGCTGTTGAGCTTCCTTTAACATTTCTTATTGTGTGGTTCTGCAGGTGATGAATTCTTTCAGCCTGAGTCCTTTTTTCAACTCTATTTTTCAAAGATATTTTTGGGTATAGAATTCTAGGTTAACATTTTTTTCTTTCAGGTCTTTAAAGGTGTTGTGCTACTGTCTTCTGTATTATATTATTTTTGAACAATTTTTTTAAAAAGATTTATTTATTTATCAGAGAGAGAGGGAGAGAGAGCGAGCACAGGCAGACAGAATGGCAGGCAGAGGCAGAGGGAGAAGCAGGCTCCCTGCTGAGCAAGGAGCCCCATGCGGGACTCGATCCCAGGATGCTGGGATCATGACCTGAGCTGAAGGCAGCCGCTTAACCAACTGAGCCACCCAGGCATCCCTGTATTATATTATTTTTAATGACAAGTCTGCTGTCATTCCTAATTTTTGTTCCTGGATATATGATATGTCTTTTTTCCTTTGGCTTTTTTAAGATTGTGTCTCTGTCTCTGGTTTTAAGGATCACTGTCATTGATTGTCTTTTCTAATGTCTTGAAAAGCTGTTGTTCCTCTTCTTTTGCTCAGAGTTTTAGTTGTTTCCATTTAGTGAGCAAATCTGGGCTCTGTTATTCCCTCTTGTTTGGAGGCGGACATCTTTCAGGATTTTGCATATATTGTTGACCATTGAACAATATAAGTTTGAACGGCACAGGTCCACTTTCTTAAAAAAATTATTATTGTTATTGTTATTATTTATTTATTTATTTATTTATTTTTGATTTGTTTTTTATTTATTTTCAGTATAACAGTATTCATTATTTTTGCACCACACTCAGTGCTCCATGCAGTCTATGCCCTCGCTAATACCCACCACCAACCTTCCACCCCCCCGCCATCTCAAACCCTTCAGATTGTTTTTCAGAGTACATAGTCTCTCATGGTTCACCTCCCCTTCCAATTTCCCCCAACTCCCTTCTCCTCTCTAACTCCCCATGTCCTCCATGCTATTTGTTATGCTCCACAAAAAAGTGAAACCATATGATAATTGACTCTCTCTGCTTGACTTATTTCACTCAGCATAATATCTTCCAGTCCTGTCCGTGTTGCTACAAAAGTTCGGTATTCGTCCTTTCTGATGGAGGCATAATACTCCATAGTGTATATGGACCACATCTTCCTTATCCATTCATCTGTTGAAGGGCATCTTGGTTCTTTCCATAGTTTGGCGACCGTGGCCATTGCTGCTATAAACATTGGGGTACAGATGGCCCTTCTTTTCACGACATCTGTATCTTTGGGGTAAATACCCACTAGTGCAATTGCAGGGTCATAGGGAAGTTCTATTTTTAATTTCTTGAGGAATCTCCACACTGTTATCCAAAGAGGCTGCACCAACTTGCATTCCCATCATTCTCCACATCCCCTCCAACACATGTTTCCTGCCTTGCTAATTTTGGCCATTCTAACTGGTGTAAGGTGATATCTCAATGTGGTTTTAATTTGAATCTCCCTGATGGCTAGTGATGATGAACATTTTTTCATGTGTCTGATAGCCATTTGTATGTCTTCATTGGAGAAGTGTTGGTTCATATCTTCTGCCCATTTTTTGATATGATTATCTGTTTTGTGTGTGTTGAGTTTGAGGAGTTTTTTATAGATCCTGGATATCAACCTTTTGTCTGTACTGTCATTTGCAAATATCTTCTCCCATTCTGTGGGTTGCCTCTTTGTTCTGTTAACTGTTTCCTTTGCTGTGCAGAAGTTTTTGATTTTGATGAAATCCCAAAAGTTCATTTTCGCTTTTGTTTCCTTTGCCTTTGGAGACATATCTTGAAAGAAGTTGCTGTGGCTGATATCGAAGAGATTACTGCCTATGTTCTCCTCTAGGATTCTGATGGATTCCTGTTTCATGTTGAGGTCTTTTATCCATTTTGAGTTTATCTTTGTGTACAGTGTAAGAGAATGGTCGAGTTTCATTCTTCTACATATAGCTGCCCAGTTTTCCCAGCACCATTTATTAAAGAGACTGTCTTTTTTCCACTGTATATTTTTTCCTGTTTTGCCAAAGATTATTTGACCATAGAGTTGAGGGTCCATACTGGACTCTCTACTCTGTTCCACTGGTCTATGTGTCTGTTTTTAATGCCAGTACCATGCTGTCTTGGTGATCACAGCTTTTTAGTAAAGCTTGAAATCAAGTAACATGATGCCCCATTTTTGTTTTCGTTTTTCAACATTTCTTTAGCGATTCGGGGTCTCTTCTGGTTGCAAACAAATTTTTGGACTATTTGCTCCAGCTCTTTGAAGAATACCGGTGGAATTTTGATCGGAATTGCATTAAAAGTATAGATTGCTCTTGTCAGTATAGACATTTTAACAATGTGTATTCTTCTGATCCAAGAGCATGAAATGGTCTTCCATCTTTTTGTATTTCAATTTCTTTCATGAGTGTTCTGTAGTTCCTTGAGTACCGATCCTTTACCTCTTTGGTTAGGTTTATTCCCAGGTATCTTATGGTTCTTGGTGCTATAGTAAATGGAATTGATTCTCTAATTTCCCTTTCTGTATTTTCATTGTTAGTGTATAAGAAAGCAACTGATTTCTGTACATTGACTTTGTATCCTGCCACGTTGCTAAATTGCTGTATGAGTTCTAGTAGTTTGGGGGTGGAGTCTTTTGGTTTTCCATATAAAGAATCATGTCATCTGTGAAGAGAGAGAGTTTGACTTCTTCATTGCCAATTTGGATACCTTTTATTTCTCTTTGTTGTCTGTTTGCTGTTGCTAGGTTTTCTAATACTATGTTGAACAAGAGTAGTGAGAGTGGGCATCCTTGTTGTGTTCCTGATCTCAACAGGAAGGCTGCAAGCTTTTTCCCGTTGAGGACGATATTTGCTGTGGGTCTTTCATAGATAGATTTGGGGAAGTTCAGGAATGTTCCCTCTGTCCCTATATTTTGAAGCGTTTTAATCAGGAACGGATGCTGGATTTTGTCAAATGCTTTTTCTGTATCAATTGAGAAGGTCCACTTTTTTTTGATAAGTACAGTACTGTAAATATATTTTCTCTTCGTTATGATTTTTATAATAATATTTTCTTTTATCTAGTTTATTTTATTGTCATAATATAATCTATAATACATATAAATGTTAATTGTTTATATTATCAATAATGTTTCCAGTCAACAGTAGGCTATTAGTAGCTAAATTTTTGGAGAGTCATGTGGAGAGAATGTGGATTCTTGACTACATGGAAGCTTGCTGCCTCAAACCTTGCGTTGTTCAAGGGCAAACTGTATTTTGAGATACATTTGTCAGGCTTTTTCTCTAATGACAATTTGATATATTTATTTTTTTTTAAGATTTCATTTATTTATTTGACATAGAGAGATCACAGGCAGGCAGAGAGAGAAGGTGGAGCGGCAGGGAGAGCAGGTTCCCTGCTGTGTAGAGAGCTCAATCCCAGGACCCTTAGATCATGACCCGAGGTGAAGGCCGATGCTTAACCTACCCAAGCGCCCCTGTTTAATGAGTTGTGACAAATGTATACACCTGTGTACCTTTCTTAAAGGAAAAGAGAGAGAGAAATGTATATAGGTATGTACATTTATTAAATGTATTACCACTGCTACCATCAAGATACAAAAACATAGGGGTGCCTTGGTGGCTCAGTGGGTTAAGCCTCTCTGCCTTCAGTTCAGGCCATGATCTCAGGGCCATGGGATTGAGCCCCACATTGGGCTCTCTGCTCAGCAGGGAGCCTGCTTCCCCCCCCTCTCTCTCCCTGCCTCTCTGCCTACTTGTGTTCTTTATCTGTCTCAAATAAATAAATAAAATATTAAAAAAAGATACAAAAACATATAATATTTCCATTATCCCAGAAAGTTTCCTCATATCCTTTCTAGTCAAAACCATCTCTATTCAGAGGCAATTATTACTTTGGTTTTTATAACCACAGATTGGTTTTACCTATTCTTGATCTTTCCATAATAAAATTAAAGAGTAATAGTCATTTGCACCTAGCTTCTTTAACTCAGTAGTGTTTAAGATTCATATATGTTAGTGCATATCAGTTTTTATTTTTTCATTGTGTGAATATATCACAATTTGTTTATCCACTCTTATTGATGGAAATTTGAATTATTCTTAGTTTCTTGCTATTGTAAATCTGCTGTGAACATTATCTTTTGTGGATATACACTTTAATGATCTTGGGTATATCTCAAAGAACGGAATTGCTCAGTTATAGGCAGGGTGACCAGCCATCTCTGTATGCTTGAGACTGTCCTCACTTTTGAATGGAAAGCCTCACATCTCTGGAAATCCTTTAGTCTCCCTACTTATAAGTGTATGTTTATTTCATAAGAAGTTTCCAAATGTTTTACATGGTGGTTGTAACATTTTATACCCCTAATGGAAGCCTACGTGTTTCAGACATTTTGTGTGAATGGGAATACTGTGGTGAATAAGATGGACAAAGTCGCTCCCCTCATGAAACATGAGGCATGGTCTGGCATGGTAGATAAACACTGTATATATCATTACAAGTGGGTTGCATGAAAATCTGTTGTTAAGCTATTATGTTTACATGCACTGTTCTTTTTAGTGTGTTTAAAAATATATTTGCAAAATAGACTTAAGAAATACGTCTCTTCCCTGATTTATCTAACAGGAACACCACACTTAAATCAGAAGGTTTTAGTTCAGTATCAAATGTATGAAACTGAAGTACAACTATGTTCTCAGTATTGGGCTTGGCTTATTGACAAGGACTTTCAGTATAATTGTCCAGGCTTCCCTGGGATTTAGGGGAGACAGAAAACATTTATGACTGCTGATTTTTCTTGCTTAAGGATCCTTCTCTCTAGATTTCTTCCTGATTTACAAATTAGAGTGGAGAGTCATCACTATTGTTTCTTCCATTAAAGAGGCTACAGAAAGTGAACTAAAAACCTCCACACATTTTTATTATTATTAGCTTGTATTTTCAACTTGCTTTTTTTGCATAGTGGCTGTAAGCTTTCTCTTTATCCAGTTGGTACTCAGCAAATAAATCCTTTATGTTGTATCAAGAACATCACTGTCTACATGTATCATATTATTTGTATCCTAAATTTAAAACATTTTATCTGACAATACTTATTTTATTTGAATTTTGATCTAAGTCCAATTATATGCAGACATTTTTTTTCCCCCTGGCATTTTGACTTAGAAAGAGTTTTGAGGTGACCTGATAGCTAAAAATCACAACCTACCCCAAAGGATTCTACAACATGAGTTCACAGATTTTTCTTCTGTGAACTTTGAGATTGTTTGAGGCTTATAAAAATTCTCATGTCAACAAAAGAGTGGAAAATGTTTTGAATCTCAGGTAGAAGTATTTTCCCAACTGATGAGGAAATTATAAACTCACTGAAGCTTTGTTGCTGCCTAGAAACTAGTTCCTGATTTCTGTGTAAGCAAGAACTATGTTTTGAGAAAGTACTTATGATAGTGCCTAGTATGTAGTAGGGTCTTTATACAATGGTTTCTTGCTTTGCATCTTTACTAATTTCCTATTTATGCTGTAATAAATTACACAAATTTAGTGGCTTAAAACAACACCAAATAATTTTCTTATAATTCTGAATGTTAGAAATCTAGAATTAGTTTTGCTGGGCTAAAGTCATGGGAAAAACAGAGCCTTCTGGAGGCTCTGAGGAAGAGTGTCCGTTTCTTTGCCTTCCTAATGGTCATCTTTATTCCTGGATTATGGTCTTTTCCTTCATATTCAGAGTGCATCACTCCAGTCTCTGCTTCCATCATACTTGTACCTTTTCTGACTCTGATTCCTCCTATTGTCTTTTTATAAGGACTACTATGATTACATTGGGCCTACTGGGTAACCCAGGATAACTTCCCATCTCAAGATCTTTCATTTAATCACAGCTGCAAAATTCTTTTTGCCATATAAGGTAATATTTATAGGTTGTGCTTACTTGGGCACGAGTGTTTTTGAGGGGCCATTTTTCAGTCAGTCCACCACAGCAACCAATATACAGCTTTGTACATTGTAAATACTTAATGTGTGTTGCTGAATTGCTTGTTCTATAAATGTTAATAAGCTTTTGGCTGGATATAATTTTTTTCTCCCTAAAGAAGCCTCAGAACCAACTCTCTTCACCTGTATTCTCTAAAGGACTGTTGTGTCAGTGTCTTGTCTTCTCCAAGGAGGTTTTACTTCCATTTGATTCATTTAAATTCAGGTCAATAAATATAATAGGACCTTCATAGCATCTGTGTGTTTGTGAAAATTAAATGAGAGAGGAGGAGGGAGCATATGGGAGTTCTCTGTATTTTTTTTAATTTTTTCAATTTATTTATTTTCAGAAAAACAGTATTCATTATTTTATCACCACACCCAGTGCTCCATTAAATCCATGCCCTCTATAATACCCACCACCTGGTACCCCAACCTCCCACACCCCCGCCACTTCAAACCCCTCAGATTGTTTTTCAGAGTCCATAGTTTCTTGTGATTCACCTCCCCTTCCAATTTACCCCAACTCCCTTCTCCTCTCTAACACCCCTTGTCCTCCATGATATTTGTTATGCTCCACAAATAAGTGAGACCATATGATAATTGACTCTCTCTGCTTGACTTATTTCACTCAGCATAATCTCTTCCAGTCCCCCGTCCATGTTGCTACAAAAGTTGAGTATTCGTCCTTTCTGATGGAGGCATAATACTCCATAGTGTCTATGGACCACATCTTCCTTATCCATTCATCCATTGAAGGGCATCTTGGTTCTTTCCATAATTTGGCGACCGAGGCCATTGCTGCTATAAACATTGGGGTACAAATGGCCCTTCTTTTCACGACATCTGTATCCTTGGGGTAAATACCCAGGAGTGCAGTTGCAGGGTTATAGGGAAGGTCTATTTTTAATTTCTTGAGGAATCTCCACACTATTATCCAAAGAGGCTGCATCAACTTGCATTCCCACCAACAGTGTAAGAGGGTTACAAATGTCTATCAGACACATGAAAAAATGTTCATCATCATTAGCCCTCAGGGAGATTAAAATTAAAACCACATTGAGATATCACCTTACACCAGTTAGAATGGCCAAAATTAACAAAACAGGAAACAACATGTGTTGGAGAGGATGTGGAGAAAGGGGAGCCCTCTTACACTGTTGGTGGGAATTCTCTGTATTTTTTATTTTCTGAAAACCTGAAACTGTTCTAAAAAAGAAAATTTGCCATAATAAAACAAATAAACACATAGTTGCTTAAATTATTATAAAATAAAAGAACACAGAAAATTTACTAATTGAGAAAATTAGACAATGACTGTAGAATACTTAGCATAGTTCTGACATATATTACTGGTCAGCTATGATTGTATTACTCAAAAACCTCTCTCTTTCTGTTAAGCATGGTTTCCCATCCAGATTAGTGCTTATCTTCTGAACTCCTATAACATTTAATTGTCTGTATGATATAATTTATTATTTTATAGATTCATAGAGTTGTAAGGGATCTTAAAAGTCAATAATGATAATTCCTTTAATTTCAGAAGAGGAAACTCAAAGTATAGAGAAATCCAATAATTTGTTCAAGTTCATACATACATATTATTTTTTCTGTTGTTTATTAGTAAACTATAAGGTTATTTGATTTATTGAAATCATTCTGTTCTTTGAAATTTTCAAGTGAAATATCAGTAGTTGTTAATCCTGAAAAGGTAACAATGAAATTAAAAATTTTAGACATAATTTATTATGTAAGTTTCAATCCTTTCCTCCAAATGTCTTTTCAATTAAGGCATAGGTAGTTTTCTGTTTCAGTCCTTGGAATAGATCCTCCAGTTTTGACCAATGAAAATGAAACACATTTGTAATTTTTTTTACATACTTTTAATTTAATTTAATTTTTATTATTATTTTGTTTTGAGAGAGAGAGAAAAAAAAAAAGAAAGAGGGAAAGGGAGAGAGAATCTATCTGAACAGGTTCCACGCGTGGTGGGAGCCTCATGCATGGTTCAGTTTCATAACTCTGAAAGCAAGACCTGAGCCAAAATCAAGACTCAGACGCTTAACTGACTGAGCTAACCAGGCTCCCCTTACATATATTTTTTTTAAAAAATTCCGTTTGACCCTTTTTTTTTTCTTCAAAAATGTTATAATTCCTTAACATAAAATAAGATTTTTGATCTCTAATATGGGCAGTCAATTGAACTAACAAAATTTAAACAACAACAAAAAAAAGCATTCATTATGCTAATTTTTTATTTTCCACACCACATGAAATCCAAGTGGTTTGAAGTGCCTAAAAAAATACTTTTGAATATGAGGTAAAAGCAAAAGAACATGGATTAAAAAAATCAGCTCAGATATTTTACTTAGTTTAAGTCAAAGTTTAAGTTTAAGACATTAAGACTTGATCAAATCAAGAATATTTCCTTACCAGTTGCACCTTCAGAGCCGATTAGTTCTGTCAGCTTTTTTATTAATGGAAATACCTTTAATGGGTATGTATTTTTCACGAATATATCTTTTTACCTCCCCATCTAATTTTCAAGAAGGTACAAATTCTTGCTTTCTAATACCTCTTTCCATGATTTGATCTCTAAGGAGATTTGTCAACCTCTCTCCAGGCTCATACAATTCACTTCTCTTCCTTTAAAAAAAAATATTTTATTTATTTATTTGAGAGAGAGAGAAAGAGGGAGAGCACGAGTTGGAGGGAGGAGTAGAGGGAGAGGGAGAAGCAAACTCCCAGCTCAGCAGGGAGCCTCACGTGGAGCTCGATCCCAGAACCCTGGGAACATGACCTGAGCCAAAGGCAGATGCTTAACTGAGTGGGCCACCCAGGTACCCCCTCACCTGTCCTCCTGGACTACTGGTTTTACTGTTATACTCTTAAAAATATGTTTTTGTTATTAATAAGGCCCATCATGTATTTGACTTACCTAATCTTGAACCTATTGATATTTCTAGCAATTATTCTTCATCATTATCCAGCAGTCTCCATATCTGATTAGTTACCAAACCATATTAATTAATTAACTAATTAATTAATTATATAACTAATTAGACTTTAATATAATATAATTATGTAACTAATTAGTCTTTAATAAAGACTTAAGTAACTTTCATGTTCATCCTTTGGTCCCTATCCTCATTTGTTCCTTCTTTAGTTATGGTATTCATCTGTTTTCTTCAGGAGAATTTAATAATAGCCTTCTGGGTGTTTTCCAAACTATTAGTTTCTTCTCTCTAGCAGTGTATCCTTTGTATCCTCTGGAGTGATCTGTTTAAAACGTGGATTTGTTCATGTCCTTCCTGTCCTTATGTCATTTTTATTGTAATGATAGGTACTATTTATTGAATAGTTTTTTGTGTGTTTATGTGTCAAGCACTGTGCCAGATGCATTATAAACATTGCCTTTAATTCTCATGTCAAATTTACAAGATTGGTTATCCTTGTTAACACATGGAGAAACTTAAGGCTTCTGGTGGTTAAATAAACTTATTGGTGGATATGAGTCCAGGGTCTAAAGCTTTCTTCTGTCCATGCAGTTTATTATCAGTAGGATAAAAATATTTGGTCCTTGACTTAGCATATGAGTACTTTCATGATTGAACTCCTATCTTTCTTGTTAGCATCTTCTGCTAATTCTGCTGCTGACTTTATTGAGCCATACACAGCAATATTAAGCTTGTCATTCTTTCAATACATTTACTGAATACCTATTTAGAGATAGGGCCAGGGATTGTTTTGGGTGCTAGATATAACAAGATGAATAAGCTACAGTCTGGTAGAGGATACAGGTATGAATCAATAAACAACATGGCATAGTGCATACAATTACAAGAATATGTGCAAGGAATAGGGATAGTATAGAGGAGAAAATAGGGGTGGGCCAAGAGAAACTTCACAGAATAATGAGATTTGATCTTAGTCATGAAGGACAAACCAGAGTCTTCAGGCATCTCCTTATTTGAAAGTGGGGAAGGGTTAGGAGAATGCAAATTTTTGGGAGAGAGGAAAGGTTGTCATTAGGCTGGGAGAATGAGGTTGGCATACTCTGTCGCGCAGTATGGCTCTCTGAGCCGTAACTAGTGCTGTGTCTGGCTCACAGTTCCCATTTTGGTAATGTGTGTGTTCTGGTGAAAAAAGTACTGCATGGCAGTCCTGGGCATACTTTATTTTTCTTCAAGACTGTTATTTTTCCTCAAATTATTTATCTTTGATTCCACTTTGTATATTTTTGGTTTATTATCTGTATTTTCCTACTGGAATGGTAAATGCCAGTATTTTGCATGTCTTGTTTGTTGCTGTGTACCTCATACCTGGAATTCTGATACACAAAAAATCTATTAAATAAATTATTTTTTTAAAAGATATTATTCATTTATTTGACAGACAGAGATCACAAACAGGCAGAGAGGCAAGCAGAGAGAGGCGGGGAAGCAGGCTGCCCGCTGAGCAGAGAGCCCAATGCGGGGTTCCATCCCAGGACCCTGAGATCATGACCTGAGCCAAAGGCAGAGGCTTAACCCACTGAGTCACCCAGGTGCCCCAAATTATTGTTGAATAGATGACTTTTAAGTGAGTTGAGTAGGTGTTTTAAAGATCCTTGGGATGTCCATACTGACTATTTGATAAAGATATAATTTAGCGTATACTTTGTGCATTGAAAGTATTTAACTCCATGGAACAAGTGGTTGAAAGCATGGGTTTTCCAGTTGGGTCTTCTTGAATTCTGATTCTGGCTTTAAACTTCCTATGAATGGGTCCTTCTGCAGGTTTCCTGAACTTCTACACCTTTTTATGAACTGGAGAATAATTATAGTACTTATTTCATGGTGTTGCTCTGAGGACTAAATGAGATAGTATATTAACAGTGCTTAGCACACTCTCTGACACATAATTGGTGTACGGTAACTATGAGCTATTTTTCAAATATATCTATATTTGACATAGATATAAAAATATATAAATTATATATATAAAAATATATGTATTTGTCAAAGATCTATGAGCACTAGGAAATGGGTCAAGAGTTATGGAATGTATCAGTTGGCAATATTCCATGAGGGAAAATTTCACGATGGATATTTTTGTATAAAAGCATTGATCCAAGTGTTAGAAAATAAATAATTTCCTCATGATGTAAATAGGACAGGCTGTTTAGAAACAACCTTTCCATTCATAACTCAGCAAATATTTGAAGAACTGTTTTGTAATTTCACTGTCAAGTTGACTATAAAGCAATTTTAGAATTCCATTTTAAAAAATATGTAAGCTTGTCCAGTGAAGCCTTATCTCGGTAGCATGTTTTTCAGATATTCAGTGTAGAGTCTAAATTAGTATCTAACTCAAAATTGCTATGGAAAATGAACATCATACTGGATTTGCAAACATATTAGTCTCATTTAGTTTTTAATGTTTCACATGTGTTGAATACAGTTACTCACCTCATGCTCATTCCAGACCAAATATTAATTAATCAAAAAAAGTTAACTTCATTATTCTCTTCCTACATCTTTAAGGAGAATGTTTATTTTTGAAGATTTCTCTATGCCTTCAGAACCTTGCCAGAATGATCTTTTTAAAGCGTGTATGTGCTAACTCCCCGACTAAAACCTTTCAATGCATCCCCTGTTATTCCTAAATGAAGTGCATGATTCTTGGTATGATATTTTGTACCTCTATGGTCTGGTCCTCATCAGTCTTGATTTTATTAGTGCTCTTCACTCATAAGTTGTCTTGCTTGTGGTTCCCTGAGAGATCCATTACTTTTGCTTTTTGCCTTCATTGGCTATATTGTTTTATCCATCTAGATGTGCTTTCTCTCCTCTGAATGCATGGGATGCTTTTACTTACTTTTCAAGGCAATTTGATTTTCCTATTTTGAAGCCCTTTTTAAATTTCCTGGTGGAAAGTGCTTTATCCTTGTGTAGAGATGTTTTACATGTTATTTTTCTAGCACTTTTCACAATAGGTAGCATTATTCTTTATATCTTCAAAACTATGTATTAGTTTTTTCTGTGGATTAGTTATTTTATTTTAAATAGAGTTATTTAATACATATTTAAACTTTAGTAATGTTTCTTTCTGTTGCTCAGCTTTATTTTCACATACCCTTGGTTTTAGTGTGCCTGAGTTTTGGATAGGTGTCACTCTCTACTAGTAAGCCTAGATTAGTTGAATTTAAAAGCACATTTTTTTTTTTTTTTAAGATTTCACTTATTTATTTAACACAGAGAGAGATCACAAATAGGCGGGGGTGGGGGAGCAGGCTCCCTGCCGAGCAGAGTGCTCGATGCGGGGCTCAATCCCAGGACCCCGAGATCACGACCCAAGCTGAAGGCAGAGGCTCAACCCACTGAGCCACCCAGGCACCCCCACATCTTGTTTTTTAAAAAGGGGGAATAAAATAACAGGCCATGGATTCTCTAAGTAAGGCAGATTCTGTAGGCAGAAGACCTAGACATTTGGTGGTAGTGAAAACCTGTGTAGATATGATTTATATGTGGTCAAGAACTTGGGCTTTGGGGTCAGAGAGGCCTGACTGAACACTGTTCCACTGCTTACTAGCTGTATAAATTTGGGCAATTGCTAAACCATCATTTCAGTTTTACAAACTTATTAATCTCTAAGACTTTGTAGAATGGGGATAATAATAGTATCTATCTTAATATTTAATTCATGGTGACTTGCACATAAGAAGTACTAAAAATGGGGCACCTGGGTGGCTTGGTTCATTAAGCAACTGCTTTTGGCTCAGGTCATGATCCCAGAGTATGGGGATCAAGTCCCGCATCCGGCTCCCAGCTCCATGGGGAGTCTGCCTTTCCCTCCAACCTTCTCCTCTCTCATGCTCTCTCTCACTGTCTCTCTCTCAAATAAATAAATAAAAATCTTTTAAAATAGCACTAAAAATGAGAATGACTATGATGATGATGATGAAAATGAAGAAGAATCATTGTCATCATTATCATCCAACTGTAGATCAGTTGTTCATGTGTTGACTCCTCAGTGAATTAAGAGAGAAACATTGCATTACAAGACTGGTAAGCTATTTGTGAGTGGAATAATGTGAGAGAAGTATCTGAAGGAAAAAAAAAAAAGGAACATGGAACATCTGAGTTTGCTGTTTTTGCTTTTTAATAGGTTTGTTTTGTGTTATGATGACACAGCTATTCTGTTTGTTAGGTTTTCACTCATATAGTGGAAGTTTGTTGGCTTTTGTGGATCACCTGTCCATAAATGGTAATAAGATTTAGGTTTGAGAAGTCTGGTTTGTTATGAATTAAAGCACTATAATAAATCATTATCACAGTCTAGATATAGTCCAAGTCTAACAGAAGATGACAAGAAAGAAATAGAATAAACTCTGCTTGATTGCAGAGTAAGGTTATGTAATTTGTTTAAAAATAGCATTAAAAATTTCTGTAATTTGTAGGGTGAAATCCCAATAATTTTGCTGATTGAATTCTATTTTCCACTTACTTATCCTAATCAAACACATTGACTCTCACTACTAAATCTTAATATAATTTGGCCTTCTAGAGAACATTAAAAAAGAAAAACAAGTCAATGGAAGACTTGATCAAGGAAGAAAGCCTGAATATTTTATTTTTCCTTTCTATTCTGGCATGGGGAAGAATGTTAATTTATTCACTCACTGATTTTGTACTCCTTTCCAAATGTATGGTCTTCTCTTTTATGTCTATTGAATGTTATAGATCCTATATATCTTTTTATATTATTTTGAATTTAAAATAGAACTTAATTGGATAAAATTTAACATTAGAGTTTTGGTTTTTTCACATGTATATTGGTACAGTGATTTTTAAATACATATTTACTGATTGCTATATGAAGTTTTTGGCAAGTGTGTGGATGTGGAGGGTGAAGAGGAGATGAACCAAGGAAAATGCTCTCCTCAAGTAGTGGATGTTGAGGTAAATTAGTATCTTTAATAATTATCATATTGGTGGTTTATAAATATCCTGTTAAGAGGGCATTAGTTGGATATAATGTTGATGATTCATTTAGAATGTTATCACCAAGCAATAGCCAAACAGAGTTAGAGGGATGTAGACACTTAAATAGAACTGACATCCGTAGCTTAATGTCTGTATTGTTTTATCTTATCTATGGATGACAGATATTGGCTATTTTTCTTTCTGTGAAATTTCAGCTTAGAAACAGAAATAAGTTTCAATGTAATATGCTAATACTTCTGTTTCAGATGAGTTGATTTGATAATAATGAATACTTTATAACAGAAAAAACCTGTATGTAAGACAAGGTACTGACCATTTTCTTACACATTTCCATCTTTTTTTTTTTTTAAGATTTTATTTATTTGACAGACAGAGATCACAAATATGCAGAGAGGCAGGCAGAGAGAGAGTTAGGGAAGCAGACTCCCTGCTAGCAGAGAGCCAATGCTGGTGTCTATCCCAGGACCCTGGGGTCATGACCTGAGCCAAAGGCAGAGGCTTTAATCCACTGAGTCACCCAGGTGCCCCCATTTCCATCTTTTTATTTTTATTTTTTATTTTTTTAAAGATTTTATTTATTTATTTGACAGAGAGAGATCACAAGTAGGCATAGAAGCAGGCAGAGAGAGAGAGAGGAGGAAGCAGGCTCCCTGCTGAGCAGAGAGCCCGATGCGGGACTCGATCCCAGGACCCTGAGATCATGACCTGAGCCGGAGGCAGTGGCTTAACCCACTGAGCCACCCAGGCGCCCCCCCCATTTCCATCTTTTGATTGAATTATAAAAATAGTTCTTAGCATGTACTCTTCTAATCTATCTTCCACATTGCAGTCAGAAGTATCTTTTTATTTTTATTTTTTAATTTAAAAAATTTTTAAGAAGGTTATATTTGTTTATTTGACAGAGAGAGGCACAGTGAGAAAGGGAACACAAGTAGGGGGAGTAGGAGAGAGAGAAGTAGGTTCCCCTGCTGAGCAGGGAACCAGATGAAGGGCTCAATCCCAGGACCCTAGGATTATGACCTGAGTGGAAGACAGATGCTTAAGGACTGAGCCATCCAGGCGCCACAGAGGTATCTTTTTAATGCAAATCTGATTCCCATTCCTTTTCCACCATGTTTGTATATATGTGTGTGTACATACACACAAGTACATACATTTAAAAAAAAATCAAAGCAAAAGAAAAACAATGCTCAATATCTTTCAATTTTATTTTAGGAAAAAGCCAAAATTCTTAGCTCCAAATACTGTTTTGGGCTCCAAATAGTTTGGACCCTGTTGAGCTTTATTTTCATGTTTTACCACCTCTTTTTATCCCAGACCTACATATAAAAGGCAACTTTTTAAATGTCTTCTATTTCCCCCCCCAATTTTATTGAGGTATAATAGACAAAATAGTAATAGATTTCAAGTGTATATTGTGACGATTTGATAGACTTATAAGCTATGAAAGATTCCCCTCCTCTAGTAATATAGCCATCCATGTAGCTATACCAATTAATTGGTTTTCAAGTTTTTTGTGACCATTAAATTGTACTTTAAGCAAATTTCAGTTTTAAAATACAGTGTTATCGGGGCGCCTGGGTGGCTCAGTGGGTTAAAGCCGCTGCCTTCGGCTCAGGTCATGATCCCAGCGTCCTGGGATCGAGCCCCACATCGGGCTCTCTGCTCAGCAGGAAGCCTGCTTCCTCCTCTCTCTCTGCCTGCCTCTCTGCCTACTTGTGATCTCTGCCTGTCAAATAAATAAATAAAATCTTAAAAAAAAAAAAAAGAAATATGTACGTGAACTCTAAGAACATACCTTCCTTTTAAAAAAAAAATAAAATAAAATACAGTGTTATCAATTGTGGTCACTGTGTTATACATTACATTTTCCAACCTTATTCATCTTATAGCTGAAAGTTTATACCCTTTTCCCAACCTCCATTCCCTGACAATAACTTTTCTACTCCATTTCTATGAATCTGACTTTTTAAAAATTAGATTGCACATATAAGTGATAACACATGGTATTTTGTCTTTCTTTGTCTGGCTTATCTCACTTAGCATAATGCACTCAGGGTCCATCCATGTTGTTGCAAATGGCAAGATTTACTTCTTTCTCATGGCTGAATTATATTCCAGTGTATGTATGTGTGTGTGTGTGTATCAAATCTTCTTTATCCTTTCATCCATTGATGAAACTAGATTGTTTCAATGTCTTTGTTATTATAAATAATGCTGCAATGAACATGGGGAAATAGATACTTCTTTGATATCCTGTTTTCTTTCCTTTGGAGATATCTATCTATCTATCTATCTATCCAGAAGTAGGATTGCTGGATTATCTGGTAGTTCTATTTTTAATTTTTTGAGAAACCTCCATACTGCTTCTTTAGTGGTTATATCAATTTATCAATTTATATCAATTTTCACCAGTAGTGGGCAAGGGTTCACTTTTTCTCTACATTCTTACCACTACTTTTTATTTCTTACCTTTTTAATGATAGGCATTCTGGCAGGTGGGTGTGAGAACGATAACTCATTGTTATCGTTCTGCATTTCTCCAATGATTAGTGATGCTGAGCATTTTACATGTACCTGTTGGCCATCTGCATGTTTTCCTTGGAAAAATGCCTATTCATTTCTTTTGCCCATTTTTTAAAAAGGATTTTATTTATTTGACAGGCAGAGATCACAAGTAGGCAGAGAGGCAGGCAGAGAGAGAGAAGGGGAAGCCGGCTCCCTGCTGAGCAGAGAGCCTGATTCGGAGCTTGATCCCAGGACCCCGGGATCATGACCTGAGCCGAAGGCAGAGGCTTTAACCCACTGAGCCACCCAGGTGGCCCTCTTCTGCCCATTTTTTAATCATATTTTTTCCCTACTGGGTTATTTATTTTGGAATTAGCCACTTATCAGCTATATGATTTGTAAACATCTTCTACTATTCTATAGGTTACCTTTTAGTTTTGTTGATGATTTCCTTCATTGTACAGATGCTTTTTAGTTTGATGTAGTCCCACTTGTTTATTTTTGCTTTTGTTGCCTTTGACTTTGGTGTCAAATACAAAAAATCATTGCCAAGACTGGTGTTAAGGAGTTTACTCTGTATGTTTTCCTCTAGGAGTTTCATGGTTTCAGGTCTTTCATTCAAATCTTTAATTTACTTTAAATTGATTTTTCGTGTATGGATGGAGATAGTGGTCTAGTTTCATTCTTTTGCATGTGGCTACTCACTTTTCTGAGTACCATTTATTGAAGAGCTATCCCAGTGTATGTTCTTGACTCCTTGTTGTAAATATATATATGAGTTTATTTCTGGGTCCTCTATTCTATTCCATTGATCAATGTGTCTGTTTTTATACCAAAACCATACTGTTTTTTTTTTTTTAAGATCTTATTTATTTGACAGAGAGAGATCAGAAGTAGGCAGAGAGAGAGAGAGAGGGGGAGCAGGCTCCCTGCCGAGCAGAGGTCCGATGCGGTGCTTGATCCCAGGACCCTGAGGTTGTGACCTGTGCCGAAGGCAGAGGATCAACCCATTGAGCCACCCAGGTGCCCCAATAACCATACTGTTTTGATGACCAGTAGCTTTGTAATATAGTTTGAAATCATGAAGCACATTTCCTCCAGCTTTTTCTTTCTTGAGATGACTAGTAGGTTTTTTGTTTGTTTGCTTGTTTGTTGGGTGATTGGTTCCAGACATAGTTTAGGATTGTTTTTTCTATTTCTGTGAAAAAAGTCTTTGGATTTTGATAGGATTACACTGTATCTGTACATTGCTTTGGATAATATGCACATTTTAACAATATTAATTCTTCCAATCCATGACCATGGAATATCTTTCTCTTTGTTTATTAAATTTTCTATTTCAATTTCTTTCATCATTGCCTTGCAGTTTTCACTGTACAAGCCTTTCACATCCTTAGTTGAATTTATTCCTAGGTATTTTATTATTTTTGGTGCAATTTTAAATAGGCTTATTTTCTTACTTTCTCTTTTTGGTAGTTTTTTTCTAGCATATAGATAAGGACTAGATTTTGGTATGTTGATTTTGTATCTTGCTGCTTTATTGAATTTGTTGATTAGTTCTAATGGTTTTCTGGTGGAAGTTTAGGATTTTCTGTATATAATATTCATCTGCAAATAGAAACATTTTTACTTCTTCCTTTCCTAGATAGATGTCTTTAATTTCTTCTTATTGCCAATTGCTCTAGCTAGAACTTTGAGTACTATGTTGCATAAAAATGGTGAGAGTAGGTGTCTTTTTATTGTTCCTGATCTTAGAGGTAAAATTTTCAGCTTCTCACTGTTGAGTAAGATGTTAGTAATGGACTTGCCATATATATCCCTTAATTATATAGAGTTATTTTTCCCCAAGCCAGTTTGTTAAGAGGGTTTTTATTATGAATAAATGTTGATGTTTGTCAAATGCTTTTTCTGCATCTGTTGAGATGGTCATATAATGTTCATATTTCATTTTATGAGTGTGGTTTATTATACTATTTGATTTGTGGATGTTGAAATATTCCTGGAATATTTGATTTGATCATGGTGTATGCTCTTCTTAATGGATTATAGAATTGAATTTGCAGATGTTTTGTTGAGAATTTTTGCATTTACATTCATCAGGGATATTAGCCTATAATTTTCCTTTTCTGTGGTGTCCTTCTTTGGTCTTGATATCAGGGTATTACTGACCTTGTAAAATGTGAATGGAAGCATTCCTACCTCTTCTGTTTTTTGGAAGAGTTTGAGTTAATTGATATTAATTCTTCTTTAAATGTTTGATATAATACTCCAGGGAAGTCATCGTGTCCTAGATGTTTCTTTGTTGGGAGGTTTTTGCTTACTGATTCAATCTCCTGTCTAATAATTAGTGTGTTCAGATTTTCTATTTCTTCATGATTCAGTCTTGGTTGGATCTATGTTTCTAGGAATTTATCCATTTCTTTTCTTTTTTTTAAAAGATTTTATTTATTTGTTTATTTGACATACAGAGATCACAAGTAGGAAGAGAGGCAGGCAGAGAGAGAGAGGGGGAAGCAGGCTCCCTGCTGAGCAGAGAGCCTGATGTGGGGCTTGATCCCAGACCTGAGCCAAAGGCAGAGGCTTAACATACTGAGCCACCCAGGCACCCTGGAATTTATCCATTTCTTAATTGGTCTAATTTTGTTGGCTAATTGTTGATAGTTGTCTCTTACGATCTTTTTTTATTTGTGTGGTATTTGTTGTTATGTCTCTTCTTTAATTTATGATTGTATTTATTTGAATTCTCTCTCTTGTTCTTGGTGAGTCTAGCTAAAGGCTTGTCAATTTTATCTTTTCAAAGAATCAGATCTTAGTTTCATTGATCTTTTTATAGTCTTTTTTTGGTCTCTTATTTATTTTCACTTTGATTTTTGTTAGATACTCCTTTCTACTGTCTTCTGCCTAGTTTGTTCTTTTTTGGGGGGTTTCCTTTTTTTATCTAAATTAATTAACATATAGTGTATTACTAGTTTCAGAGGTAGAGCTCAGTGATTCATCAGTTGCATAGAACACTTAGTGCTCCTTCCATCAAGTGCCTCCTTAATGCACATCACCCAGCTACCTCATCTCCTGCCTCCCCTCCAGCAACCCGCAGTTTGTTTTCTATGCTTAGGAGTCTCTTATGGTTTGTCTCTTTTTGGTTTTATCCTATTATATTTTTCTTGGAGTTGTTTCTTTTTCTTATTTTTTTTTAAAGATTTTTAAAATTTATTTGAAAATTTTAAATTTTCAAATTTTATAAAGTTTTATAAATTTTAAAATTTATTTGAAAAATTTATTTGACAGAGAGAGAAATCACAGTAGACAGAGAGGCAGGCAGAGGGGAGGGAGAAGCAGACCCCCTGCTGAATAGAGAGCCCAATTTGGGGCTTGATCCCAGGACCCTGGGATCATTACCTGAGCCGAAGGCAGAGGCTTTAACCCATTGAGCCACCCAGGTGCCCCTCGAGGTATTTTTAAATTTATCTTTTGTTTTCTTCTTTGACCCAATGGTTGTTCATGTTGTGTAATTTTGCATATTTTTGTATTTTTGTTTTCTTGTGATTGCTTTCTAGCTTCATACCATTGTGGTCAGAAAAGAGGCTTGATTGATTATAGTCTTCTTAAATTTGTTAAGAGTAGAATTATGGCCTAATATGTGATCTCTCATGGAGGATGTTCCATATGTACTTGAAAAGACTGTGTATTCTGTCACTTTTGGATAAATATTCCATAAGTTTGCCTGGTTTCATGTGTAGTTTATGTTAAGTGTTTTCTTATTGATTTTCCATCTGAATGTCTATCCATTGCTGAAAATGGGGCATTGTATTGAAGTCCCCTACTATTATTGAATTGCTGTCTAATTTTCTCTCATGTCTCTTAATAATTATATTTTTAGGTGCCTCTATTGTGGTTGCACAATTATTTACAAACGTTATGTCCTCTTGTTGGATTGACCCTTTTATGATTATATAAGAACCTTCCTTATGTCTTATTATGGTCTTTGACTTAAAGTCTGTTTTTTCTTATGTAAGTAGAGTTAGCCCTGCTTTCTTTTGATTCCCATTTGCATAGAGTATTTTTCCATCCCTTCACTTTCAGTCTCTGTGTGTTCTTACATCTGAAGTGAGTCTCTTCTAGGCAGCATATAGTTGGGTCTTGTTTTTACATCTATTCAGGCACTGAATGTTTTTTGATTGAAGAATTTAATCTATTTACATTTAAAATATTTATTGATAGGTATGCACTTTCTCTATTTTTGTTAATTGTTATCTGTATCTCTAACTTTGTGATTTGGTGATTTTTCTGTAGTGGTATCTTTAGATTCTTTTCTCTTTATTTTTTGTGTATCTGTTATAGGTTTTTCCTTTGTGGTTATCGTGAGGCATCTATAAAATGTCTTGCATTTATAGCCCTCTATTGTAAGCTGATTACAACTTAAGTTCCAACTCACATTAATGCTATATGTTTTTACTCTTCCCTGAACTAGTTTTAATGTTTTCAGTGTTACAATTTATATCTTTTTACCTTGTGTATCCATTAATAAATATTGTAATTATATTTCTTTTTAATAAATTTGTTTTTAACCTTTATACTAAATTTGTAAATGATATGCTCACATTACATTACATCATTACAACATTAAATGAGTTTAACTGTATATTTCTCTTTACTGTTATGATTTATACTTTAATATGTTTCTTGATACTAATCACCATTCTTGTTTTTCACCTTGAATAACTCCCTTTAACATTTCTTGTAATATTGGTTTAGGGGTAATGAACTCCTTCAGGTTTTGCTTTTCTGGAAATCTTTATCTCTTCTTCAGGTCTGAAGATAAGTTTGCTGGGTAAAGTATTTTTTGGTGGGAGTTTTTTATCTTTCAGCACTGTGAATGTATTATGCTTTTCTTTTCTGGCTTGCAAAGTTACTGCTGAAAAATCTACTGATAATGTTATGGGAACTTCTTTGTATGTATCAAGTTGTTTTTTTCTTGTGCTTTTGAGATTCTCTCCTATATTTAATTCTGAATGTTTAATTATGCTGTATTTCAGTATAGGCTTCTATTTATTAATTTCATTTGGAACTTTCTGTCTAGATGTTTGTTTCTCTGAATGTCTGTTGCTCAGCTAGGAAAGTTTTCATTTTTCCTGTCCCTTTCTCTGTCCTTTTGCTGAGACCTCTATAATGCAAATATTGATCTGCTTCATAGTATACTATAAGTCCCTTAAGTTGTCTTCACTCTTTTTCATTCTTTTTTCTTTTTGTTCCCGTGATTAGATGAATTGTATTGCTTTATCTTTGATTTTGATGATCCTTTCTTCTGTTTGATCTAGTCTGATTTTAAATCCTCTATTGAATTTTTTGTTTCTATTATGTATTCTTCAACTCTGTGATTTTTATTTGGTACTTTTAAGTATTTTCTGTCCTTTTGTTGAATTCTTGCTTTGTTCATGCATTGTTCTCTTGACCTCAGTGAGCATCTTTATTACCATTTATTTGGACTCTTTATCAGGTGTTTAAAGAGTTATTTCCCTTTCATTAAGGTCTGTTTCTGGAGTTTCATCTAGTTCTTTTGTTTGGAAATACTCCTCTTTCACTTCAGTTTTCTTGATTCTTTGTGCTAGTTTCTGTGTATTAGATAAAACAGACACCCCTCTCAATATTGGTAGAGTGGTCTTGTTTACGAGATGAACTTTATTTCTTCCTCAGCCCAGCCCCTAGCTCTTAGTTGTCCCTCAAATCTTTATGATTGGACAAGCCTTCTTTGTGGTTCTTAGTGGCTCCCTGTAGTTGGATGTGTGCCACAACCTGTCAGTGTTCCAGAGGGGTATGTCTCTGTCAGCACTTTGTTGCAGGCTGATTGGAAACCCTATCCTCTGGCAGCCAGATTTTAAAATATGGAAGTAGATCTCTTTTTAGAGAAAAGTCTGGGGATGGGCATTTCTATTTGCTACCTCTTTGTTGAGCTCCAGGGTGGTAGCTGGCTAAGAAGTTGTCTTTGTTTGGGGCACCTGGGTGGCTTGATCATTTAAATGCCTGCCTTCAGCTCAGGTCATGATCCCAGGGTTCTGAGATAGAGACTCATGTTGGCCTCCCTGCTCAGTGGGGAGCCTGTTTCTCCCTTTGCCCCCCTCTGCACCCCACTCATTCTTTCTCTCTCTCAAATAAACAAAATTAAAAAAAAAAAAGAAGTTGTATTTTTTGCTTTATTCCTGTGGGACCAGCAAACGCAAGCCCTGCTGACCACCAGAGCCAGGCAATTAGGGTTGCATGTCCTGGTGGTAGTTACAAAAGCTGGAGCACCAGATGTGGTGTCTGAAGTGTCTCTGGCAACCTGGAGCTGGTCGGGGGAGAGCATGGAGACCGTACCTTAGGCCCTCCTGGTCTCTAGAGAGGATGGATCAGTTGGCGCCTAGATATTTATTGAATTAGAAGCATGCCCCATGGCTGCAGTTTTTAAGATATGTAAATGGGCCTTTTTCAGGGAAAGACTACCAGGATGTGTTTTCTGACTGCTGTTATCTGTGCTGAGACTAGAGGTATAGCTGTATAAGAACTGTTTCTTTATTTTCTACAGTTTCATTGTAGAAGCTGCAAATGCAAGACCAGCTTGCCCCCCACAGCCAAGTGATCTAGGAGTGCATCCTCTGTACAGCAGTTAACAAAAACTGGGGCTCCAGATATGTGCACAAACTCCTTTCAGTGTGATACCAGTGACATGGACTTAGGCAGAGGAAGACTGTGGAGATGGCTCTTGCTAGCATCCTCAGTCTCCAGGGAGGATTGAAGTTGGCCTTTAGTTGTATGCTATATTAGGAGATAGTCAGGCTGCAGCTATAAAATATGCAAATAGTCCTCCTTCAGGGAAAGAATGGGAGATGGATATTTATGTCTACTGCCTCTGCACTGAGCCCTGTTTTGATGTGGGATTTTTCTTGTTTGCCTGATTTGTGGGAGTCACTCAGCTAGTTTCCATGTTTTTGTTTTTCCAAGGGACTTATTCCCTGGGTAGCTATAGATTTTTTTTTTTTTAAAGATTTTATTTGACAGAGAGAGATCACAAGTAGGCAGAGAGGCAGGCAGAGAGAGAGAGAGGAGGAAGCAGACTCCCCGCTGAGCAGAGAGCCTGATGTGGGACTCAATTCCAGGACCCTGGGATGATGACCCGAGCCGAAGGCAGGTGCCTTAACCCACTGAGCCACCCAGGCGCCCCTGTGTAGCTATAGATTTAATGAAGGATAATTGGAAGGCAGGCAGGCAGGCAGGCAGGGACAAACTTTCCCACCTCCCCCCAACCCTATGAAGAAACCACCCTTAAAAGGATTTTACACCACCCTGGAAGGAGTCTTCCACCTTTCCCCAGGTGATAGGTTACAAAAACCTGATTAGGTGCCAGGTGCAAAGGAGGGTTAATCAGACTAAAACAGTGGGCCAACAAGCTCATAAGAACCCAGAGGCACAGAAACTCCTGTGGCAACCCCTTTGCGTCCCTTCTCTCCTCAGGAGCTTTGTGCTATCACTTTGCTTTATCACTCAATAAACCTTGCTTTGCTGCCCACCACTCTGTCTGGTCTATGTGTTCATTTTTTGAAGCTGCATGACCAAGATTGTGGGCACCGATGGAGAAAAAATTCTGTAACAGATTCAGTGTGTCTGTGGGAGGGCGTGAGTTCAGGAGCTTTCTATGTTGCCATATTGGACCAGAGGGAGCATTATTATATTTTTATGTAGTGTTCATTTAGATTTAATCCACAGTGAAATCTTTCCTAATTGCCATTTTTTCCTTGTATCTTAGGGCTTTCTTCTTCTTTTTTGTGTTTAGTCCTTTTTGAAGAATTCTAACTTTTTTTTTCATTGAGGCATTGCAGGATTTTTTTTTTATCCCTCATTTATTCCTAGGTGTCTTACGATTTTAGGTGCAATTGTAAAAGAGATCCACTCCTTGATTTCTTTTTCTTCTGTATTGTTGTTGGAGTATAGAAGTGCAACTGATTTCTGTGCATTGATTTTATATTCTGACACTTTACTGAATTCCTGTATGAGTTCTAGCAGTTTTGGGTTTTATTTAGTCTTTTGGGTTTTTCACAAAGAGTATTATGTCATCAGCAAAGAATGAGAGTTTTACTTCATTGGTGTTTCGGATATCTTTTATTTCTTTTTCTTGTCTGTTTCCTGAGACTAGGACTTCTGGTACTATATTGAATAGCAGTGGTGATTGTGGACATACCTGCCATGTTCCTGATCTTAGGGGAAAAGCTCTCAGTTTTTCCCCATTGAGAATGATATTTGCTGTGGGTTTTTCATAGATGGCTTTGATGATATCTCTATCATCTACATCGTGAGGAGTTTCAATCCAGAAAGGATGCTCTACTTTGTCTGATGCTTTTCCAGCATCTAGTGAGAGCATCATATGGTTCTCATTTTTTCTTTTATTAATGTATTGTATCACATTGATTTGCAGATGTTGAACCAACCTTTCAGCTCAGGAATAAATTCCACTTGGTGGTTGTGAGTAATCCTTTTAATGTATGGTTGGATCCTATTGGCTAGTATTTTGGTGAGAATTTTTGTGTCCATGTTCATCAGGGATATTGATCTGTAATTCTCCTTTTTAATGGGATCTTTGCCTGATTTTGGGATCAAGGGAATGTTGGCCTCATAAAATGAGTTTGGAAGTTTTCCTTCCATTTCTATTTTTAGGAGCTATTTTGGGAGAATAGCTATTAATTCTTTAAATGTTTGGTAGAATTGCCCAGGGGAACATTCTGGCCCTGGGTGGCTGTTTGTTGGTAGGTTTTTGATGACTACTTCTGTCTCCTTACTGATTATGGGTCTGTTCAGGTTTTCTGTTTCTTCCTGGTTCAGTTTTGGTAATTTATACATCTCTAGGAATGCATCCATTTCTTCCAGATTGTCAGATTTACTGGTGTATTGTTGCTCATGATATGTTCTCATAGTTGTTTGTATGTCCTTGGTGTTGGTTGTGTTCTCTCCCTTTCATTCTTGATTTTATTACTTTGGGTCCTTTCTCTTTTCTTTTTGATAAATCTGGCCAGGGGTTTATCAATCTTATTAATTCTTTCAAAGAACCAGCTCTTGGTTTCATTGAGCTTTTCTAGTGTTCTTTTGGTTACTATTTCACTGATTTTTGCTCTGATCCTTATTATTTCTCTTTTCCTGCTGGGCTTAGACTTTATTTGCTGTTCTTTTTCCAGCTCCTTTAGGTGTAGGGTTAGATTGTGTATTTGAGACCTTTCTTGTTTCTTGAGAAGGGCTTGTATGCTATGTACTTTCCTCTCAGGACTGCCTTTGCTGCATCCCCCAAATTTTGAGCAGTCATATTTTCATTTTCATGTGTTTCCATGAATTCTTAAAATTATTCTTTCCTTTCTTGGTTGACACATTCATTTTTTAGTAGGATGCTATTTAGCCCCCATGTATTTGAGTTCTTTCCAACTTTCCTCTTGTGATTGAGTTCTAGTTGGTGGTCTGAAAAAAATGCAGGGAATGATCCTAATCCTTTGGTACTAGTTGAGACCTGATTTGTGACCCAGGATGTGACCTATTCTGGAGAATTTTCCATGTGCACTAGAGAAGCTTGTATTGCTTTGGAATGGAATGTTCTGAAAATACCTGTGAAGACTATCTGTTCCAGTGTGTCATTTAATGCCTTTGTTTCCTTGTTGGTCTTTTGCTTAGATGATCTGTTTATTTCAGTGAGGGGTGTTAAAGTCCCTGACTGTTATTGTATTATTGATGTGTTTCTCTGATTTTGTTATTAATTAGCTCATATAACTGAATGCTCCCATATTAGGAGCATAGATATTTAAAATTGTTAGATCTTCTTATTAGACAGACCCCTTAAGTATGATATGGTATCTTTCCTCATCTCTTTGGTTTAAAATCTAATTTATCAATATGAGGATTGCCACCCCACTTTCTTTTGATGTCCATTAGCATGGCAATGGTTTTCCACCCCCTCAGTTTAAATCTGGAGGTGTCTTTGTGTCTAAAATGAGTCTTTTCCAGACAACATATTGATGGGCTTGTTATTTTTATCCAGTCTGATACCCTGTGTCTTTTGATTGGGACATTTAGCCCATTTACATTTGGGATAACTATTGAATGATAAGAAATTAGTGCCATTTTATTGACTATAAGGTGACTGTTACTGTATTTTGTCTCTGTTCCTTTCTGGTTTACGTTACTTTTAGGCTCTCTCTTTGCTTAGAGGACCCCTTTCAATAGTTTCTGTAGGGCTAGTTTGGTGTTTGCAAATTCTTTTAGTTTTTGTTTGTCCTGGAAACTTTTTAATCTCTCCTATTCTCAATGAGAGCCTAGCTGGATATAGTAATCTTGACATCATATTTTTCTACTTTAGTGCTTGGAATATATCATGCCAGTCCTTTCTGGCCTGCCAGGTCTTTGTGGATAGGTCTGCTGCCAATTTAATATTTCTACCATTGTATGTTATAGACTTCTTGTCCCGAGCCGCTTTCAAGATTTTCTCTTTGTTACTGAGACTTGTAAGTTTTACTGTTAGTTGAAGGGATGTGGACCTACTCTTATTGATTTTGAGGGGTATTCTCTGTGCCTCCTGGATTTTGATGCTTGTTTCCTTCATCAAATTAGGGAGATTCTCTGCTATAATTTTTCCAATATACCTTCTGCCCCTCTCTTTCTTTCTTCTTCTGGGATCCCAATTATTCTAATATTGTTTCATTTTATGGTATCCCTTATCTCTTGAATTCTCCCCTCGTGATCCAGTAATTGTTTATCTCTCTTTTTCTCAGCTTCTTTATTCTTCATCATTTGGTCATCTATATCACTAACTCTGTCTTCTGCCTCATTTTTCCTAGCAGTAAGAGCCTTCATTTTTGATTGCATCTGATTAATAACTTTTTTAATTTCAACTTGGTTAGATATTAGTTCTTTTATTTCTCCAGAAAGGGATTCTCTGGTATCTTCTATTTTTTTTTTCAAGCCCAGCTAGTATCTTTATAATTATCATTCTGATCTCTAGTTCTGACATATTTCTAATGCCATATTGATTAAGTCCCTAGTAGTTGGTACTGCCTCTTGTTCTTTTTTATTTGAGATGAGGTTTTCCATTTTGTCATTTTGTTCAGAGAACAGAGGAAAAAGAGAACATAATGCTGAAAGAGTAACAACCACTCTAGAAACATACACACCAAACCAATCAGAAGAGACCTGAAACTGGGGGAAAAAAGGGGGGAAAAAACCATTTGATCAGGCTGGTGAATAGAGAAGAATACACACTAGATTTTGGGTATATTTTGGTCTGCTAGAAGAAATTGTATCTCAAAATTTTAAAGAAAGAAAAACATATATATACACAAAAAATAAGTTCAATACAATGAAGGGATGGAGTATAACTCTAAAAATGAAAATTAAAAATGATTTTAAAAAAGGAATTTGTATGATGTTAGTCAAAAAAGGAAAGAAAAATTCGAGAAAAGTAAAAGTAAAGAAAATTTAAAAAATTAACTGAATGACTAAAGGATCATGGGGAAAAAGCCATTAATTCTATGTGCTGTGTTCCCCTAGCACTGGGGTTTTGCTGTTCTCACTGATCAGTAGACTTGATCTTAGCTGCATGTTCTTGCTGATCTTCTGGGAGGGGTGGTGTTGCAGTGATTCTTAATGTGCCTGAGTTGGAACTTCCCTCTCCTTTCGTGGGGCCTGGGTAAGTGGACCCAGTCATGGTAATCTGCTCGGGTTTGCTCTAGGTAGTTTTGTTCCATGAAGGCTTTCTATTTGGCTCTGGAGGACAAGAATGCAAAATGGCAGCCTCCCAATCTCTGGCCCTGGAGGAGCTGAGAGCTCGGGGCTCCACTCTTCCATGTGTTCTTAGAGAAAAGCAGTCAATCACTCCTGTCTCCCTGGCCTCTGCTCACAGGGGAAGAAGAGGAGTCTTCCCAGATCTACAGCTTGTTGGCTTCTTGCTCAAAGAGTAGTGGCCCAGCTGTGCTACAGATCACAGTTTATGGCCACCCCAAACTGAGAGTCCTCTCCTTTGTTCTGTTTTTGCAGCTAGCTTCCACGCTCTGATACTTGGGAGCTCTGCCATACTTATCCCGCCTTCCTCCCATCTTTCTGTGACCCTGAGGGTCCTGAGACCACACTGTTACAGTGGGGTTCCCGTCCCCCCTCACCACCCCTGCTTAGTCACTGGAGTGACATCCTTCAGCGGAGTAGATTTCCAAAAGTTCTGATTTTTTGCTCTGCTGTTCTATCACTTGCCATGAACTGGCTGATGGAGGCCCCTTCCCCCTGCCCCCGCTGTGGTCTGTCTTCCATATATCGCCCCAGATTCACTTCTCTGCATGTCCTGCCTTCCAGAAAGTAGTTGCTTTTCTCTTCATAGAATTGCTTCTATTCTTTTCTTCAATCTCCTGTTGAGTTTGAAGTGTTCAGAATGGTTTGATAACTAGCTGAATTCCTGGGACCAGATGAAATTCAGGTCTCCTGCTTCTCTGCCATCTTGCTTATTAAAATTCTTTTAAACCACCTTTTAAGGGTGATTTCCTCTTAGGGCAGCAGAGTCTCCTTTTCCCTGCCTTCCTGGCTTTCAACTATCCTTCCTCAGAGGGGCTGTTGTAAATTGTCTCAAATTTTACTGTGAAATTTTTGTTCATTTTACTTTCTTTCTTGAATGATAGATTAGTGACTGTACAATTCTAGTTTGGCAACTATTTTCTTTTAGCACTTTCAAGACATTATTTCAATTTCTTCTGATTTTACTTTTTCTTTCTAAGAAGTTATTCTCTTTTAGGTGATTTTTTTTCTTTTTGTTATTGATATTTTTGTCTTTTGTTTTTGGTAAGTTTAATTTATCAGTTCAGAATTCATATCTTTTATCAATTTTGAAAAATTGGTACCCTTTATCTTTTCAAATATTGCTTCTTTCCCATTTTATCTTTTTGAACTCTAATTAGATATGTTAAATTTTTACCTTTTATCTTTAATAATGCATAAATTAACTTTCATATTTTCTATTTCTCATCTACTTCACTAATTTTTAGAATAAGTCTTATATTTTATAGTACTGTAGAATATTAAGTATCTGGAAGTAAACATAAGTAAAAATGTATCGTGGTGTACAGGGAAATTTAAAAAATTAAGTTATTAAAAAAACTAAGTAATTGTGATATGTATCATTTTAATGTGTAATAAAACCAATATAAAAATAGTTCTCCTCAGATTTATCTATGTGTCAATGTATTTCCTTTGGAGATTCCAAAAGCATTTTTCACTGGAACTTGATAAGTTAATTTTTCAAGTGTATATTGAAAATTATAGGTCTAAAAATAACCAAGGTACTACTGAAGAAATTCTCGTGAAGAAGACTTGCTCTATTATATTTCATGACTTGTTACAAAGCTAGTAAAGAATTGTTAGTATGATACTGATAACAGAGATAGACAAATTGACCAATGGGATATGATTGAAAGTCTAGAACAAACTCACACACCTTTGCAACAGAATGGTATGGGAGATTAATGGGGAAAGAAAGGACTATTCAATAAATCTAGGTAGAAAAATAACTGTTTTACTTCTTGGAAAAAATTGAATATTTACCTTCTACCATACGCAGAAATAAACTCCAGATTCATCAGGACTTAAATGTCAAATTCAACATTTAATATGTTTAGTAAGAAAATACTGGAGAATATTATTTGAAGCTTAGATATGGAACATTATTTTGAGCATATTACAAAGAATGTTTAGTATAAAAGGAAAGTTTTAAACCATGACCTTCCTGTCATCAAAACAAATATTAAATAAAATGGAAAAGTGAAGCTATATATTCGGAGAAGAGGAACGGATGTCAAGAATATATAAAAAATTCTTACATATTGTTTGAAAAGGACTAGTTGATCCAGTCATACAATGCAGTATTATTTAGTACTCAAAATGATTTACCTATAGCTACATAGTCATCCGTCAATGTGTTATATGTCTTTTATGTGTCAATATGGATGCATCTTAGTAATACATCTTTGAATGAAAAAAGTTTAAAAAGTTACTTATAACATGATACATAGTTTTTAAAGTTAAAGTAAACTTTCTAAGAATAGAGACACAAACACAGTAAAAAGCAAGGAATGATGAAAAGAAATATAGAATAGTGGTTTTATCTTGCACAGCAACTGGCGGGGAATAGAATAGGGCAGGCCCATACAGGTGGATGCAAGTTATTGTCAGGTTTCTAGTTTTCATGTTAAATTATGCCTTTATGGGTATTGATTGTATTAAAAAAAGAAGCCAACAAACTTAAATGAATGAAGAAGGTTTTGCATGGACTGGTAATGAGAATATGACATGGACCACAAATTATACTGAATTCAGTTTGGATCCATTAAAAGCAAAACAAAAAAATCAGATAGTATCCTGATGATGTGAGGTAAATGTGCTTCAGGCAGAGAGAGCAGTAAATACTTGAGTCTTGCAGTTGGAAAGCTTTGAGTGGATATTCCAGGAAGTGACAAAAGGCCTGATTGTGAAATGATAAAAGAGGATAGAGGCCTGGGAACTGGCTGGAGAGGTGTGCAAGTGAGAGATCATGCAATGTCAAGTACTTCCAGTTTTAAATGCATTGAGAAGCTATTGAGAGATTTTAAGCAAGGGTAGGACATCATCAATACATGCTTTTATTTAAGAGTTAGGTTGGCCGGAGTGTGTAGAATGAATGAAAGTGGGATGAGAATGAAAGGTATCATGGAGACCAGTTATGAGGCTCTTGAGGAGTACAAGTCAGAGATAATGGTGAGTTTTTCTAAGGCAGGCTATGCAGAGGAGTGGACAGACTGAGAATTTTTTTTACCAAGATTGCTTAGGCAATGCAGAGTGTTTGATGTGAGGATTTATTAGTTGAAAGAGACTGAAAGAAAAAAAAAAAAGGAATGTGTATTTTAGAGGTTTGAGAAAGGGTAGGCCTGGGTCGATAGATGGAATTTTATTTAATATTAATCCCTGCTTAGCCTAACATAGTTGTGTCAAGTTCAGATTTCCACTTTAGGCCACTATTGCTCCTTAATGATTATTTTTCTTCTGGGATGGACAGGGAGGAAGGAAATAAAGATAAGATGGTGAAAGAAGAAAGAGCTATACATAACGGAGTCATTATTATTTCTTAATGAATGTGAGGCTTTAGGTCATATTATAGAGTAGTTAGTAATAAAACAGTAGTTTCCATTTTACCTGCCTTTTTTAGACTTTATACTTTCAAAGTTATTTTCTGTTAACTTCAAGAGTCATTGACCTCTGTCAATGTTACTGTTTAGTAATTATTATGTAAAATGTTAGATGTACTTAAAGGAAAAAGAGATCTGAATTTGAATATCTGTTTTCTATAGACATATTGAATTTATAAGCCAGGAGTTTCATTGTAGTTGTAGTGTGTGGGTGTTTCAGAATAAAAGTAATTCCATCATTATCCAAATGAATGGACAGTAACAAAAATAAGCTTATTCTTAATCTAGACCTATAATTGAACTGTTGAGTGTTTATTTCCTGTTTCATTTCTGTGACTTCTCTTCATGTGCAGAGCAAATATCCCTGACCCATATATTCTGTATTCATGTCATATATTCTTAAGTGATTCAGTCTTTTATAAAGGGACTTCTGAAAGCAAAAAACTGGTCCTAGGCCAGATTCTTTGTAATTTTCCTCAGTGATTAAGTGATGGTACAGAGACCATGAACATCAAACTTATAGATGGCATCAGGCTGTCATTTTAAGCACTGGATTAGAATTCAAAATGATTCTGGATAAATAGAAAAGAGAATTCAAAATGGAAAGAATTCAAATTTTGATGGAATATGTATGATACTATATATGATAAAAAAGAATTAGACATCGAAATAAGAAGGGGCTGGGGGTTGCATATATATTATATAATATATATATGTATATATTCTATATAAAATTAAATATTAAATATGTCAGCTAATGCACCATAAAAAAATATGGCACAATAGGGAGATAAAGAGTTTTATATAAGGTAGAGAGAAGACTATTCTGAAACAGTGACATTCCTGCCAAACCAGGGATTTCTGAGCAAATATCTGGTTGTAGAGTAGATCAGTCAGCGAGAATAGCAAGTGCAAAGGCCCTGAGGTGGGAGTATGCATGGCATATTGGAGAAATAGCAAGCATGACAGTATGACTGCAACAGAATGTTTGAGTAGAGGAAGGATGTGATCTGATTTTTGTTTTAAAAGACCCACCCTCAATACTCTATAAAGAATAGGCAACGGAGGAAGGTGGTAGAAGTAGGGAGACTAGTTAGGAGGCTACCTCAATGGAACACAAAGAGAATATTAACTTAAACCAAAGAGATGAGAAGTGGGTAGATGTTGGACATATTGTAATTAGAATTTGCTGATGGATCATAAATGGGAGGAGAGAAAAAGTGTTAAGTAAGGCTATACTTTTTTATCAATCTTTTAAAATTTAACATTTTTTGAAAACAAAAATGTATACTATATAACTGTGAAGTGTAATTAATACCTATAAAGCAAACATCTGTGTAATTCTCATGTAGATTAAGAAATAGAACATTAGCACTACCCCCAAAGCCTCACTTCTGTCTTCAAATTAATAACTTTTTCCTAGTCCAAGAAGCATCTATTACCTTGAGTTTTATGGTTGTCATTTTATTTTTTTGTCCTTTTCTTTAAAGCTTTATCCCTTCTTTTAAGATTTTTATTTTGACAGAGAGAGACCGCAAGTAGACAGAGAGGCAGGCAGAGAGAGAGGGGGAAGCAGGCTTCTTGCTGAACAGAGAGCCCAAATAGGGATTTGATCCCAGGACCCTGAGACCATGACCAGAGCTGAAGGCAGAGGCTTAACCCACTGAGCCACCCAGGTGCCCATAAAGCTTTATCATTTTTGTATGCATCCCTAAATAAATAGTTTAGGTAGCTTGTTTATGAATGAACATCATATGAACTGAGAAAAATTCCATTTTTTTTCATTCAATAGGTCTTTATTCTTTCATACAGGATTATGTTTGTGAGATTCATTTGTGTTGTAGGGAATAGTTAATAGTTAATTTGTTTATTTTTATTGCTGTATTGTATTCCATTATATGATTATGCCATAATGTACCCATTTTCAGATGATAAACAGCTATGAAAAATTTTGTATGTGTATCCTGATGCACATGGGTTTTTATAGGGTATATTTCTAAGAGATAAATTGCTGATTTCAGAGAATGTGGTTCTTCTAGTTAAGTCGGTATTGCTAAACTGTTTCTGAAGTATATTGATTTAGACTTCCAACAGAGTGATTTCACGTTGTTCCATATTTTTGTCCAAACTTATATTATTAGTATTTTTTATCAGTCTAGTGGATGGACATTGGCTCATTATGGTTTTAATTTGCATTGTTTTACTTACTAATGAGATTAAAAATTGATTTGGTATGTTTTATATATATATTTATATCTATATATTGTAAAACTGTTTTCTACTTTTTGACTTTTTCTTATTGATTTGTGGGAGTTGGCGATTAAATTTGTGAATAAGGGGGAGCCTGGGTGGCTCAGTGGGTTAAGCCTCTGCCTTCAGCTCAGGTCATGATTTCAGGTTCCTCAGATCTAGACCCGCATTGGGCTCTCTGCTCAGCAGGGGGGCTTCCTCTCACCCCTTCTCTCTGCCTCTCTGCCTACTTGTGATCTCTCTCTCTCTCTGTCAAATAAATAAATAAAAATTTTTTTAAAAGCTGAGGCAAAATGTGAAAAAACTCTGTGAATAAGTTCTTTGTTCTCATTTATATATAATATAGGTATCCTATTTTATGATATTTTTTTCATAATACTTATGGTATCACTTTTACTTTGAGGTTGTTACTTTTTATGTCTAGATTAAAAAAAATCTTCCACAACCTGTGGTCATGAATATATTCTTCTGTATTTCTTTGAGAGTTTCATGATTTTTTCTTTTACATTTGGCCTTAGCTTTTTCTAAGCTCAGAATCTTTAATGGTTTATTTGCAAATGTGCTTTTTAAATAGTTAATTTATCATTTTTATGAAGTTCATCAATCTTTGGACTCTCTAAAGATAAAACACAATGAAGATGTTTTTCAGGAGTAAAACACATTGAAAACATTTTCCAGGAGTATTTTGTAAGCTTATATAATATAGGGAAAGTATGTCAGCAGTCTAATCTAGGACACTGATTTTTAAGATAAAAAACACTTCAAATTCAAACACTGCTTATTTTTTTTCTTCTTGTTTACATATGCTTTTTTACTTAAAACAATGAAGTGGATGAGATAAAAATCATGGTTCAGATTTTCCTGGTACTCACATCAACCTAGATTTTAGGCTGCAGATTTATGACATAACTAAACAGAGTAAGTAGTTCTGCTCAGAAATTTATTAAGGATCTCCTTTCCCCCTATTTGAAGTATGGATAATTTAGCAAAAATATTCATAAATTTCATAAAGGAAAATAAATCAGGGTAAGATTAAAAAAAAGAATGATAGGGATATTTTGGATGAGGTTAAAGAAGGTCTCTCTGAGGAAGTGACACTTAAGCAGAAATTGCATGGAATGTGGACTAAGGCCTAAGAAGAGAATCTTGAAGAAGAGAATTCCGAGTAGAGACAGCAACAACTTCAAATGCAGTAAGATGGAAATGAACAAAGATAGTGTGGCTAGTGTTGAGCGCACAGATACATTTATTGTTTCTAGCTGTACTTGAATGGTTTTCAAAGCCAGTTCTAAGTCTGCTGGTTTTAATCTACTGTGATGTCCCTTCTATACTGCTACCATATAATTTTTTTCAAGTACTTTTACCAGCTTATCAGTAGCTTGTTCATAAACCTCCTGTTTATTAGTTGTTTCTGGTTATTTATTGATACATTTATTTATACTGGCCTGTCAGTGTGAATTGGGAAAATCATTAACCATAGTTAATTAAATTAATGCCTGTTTTTTGTTGACCTTGTGGAATGACACTTAGAATTGTGTCCTTGTGAAGCCACTCCATCAAAAATCAACATTTGGGGGGCGCCTGGGTGGCTTAGTGAGTTACACCTCTGACTTCGGCCCAGGACCCTGAGGTCGAGTCCCAGGGAGCCTGCTTTCTCCTCTCTATCTCTCTGCTTGCCTCTCTGCCTACTTGTGATCTGTCTCTGTCAAATAAATAAATAAGAGCTTTAAAAAAAAATCAACATTTGGAATATCCGACCTTGTGACTTTTAATATGGAGCACATATTTGGAATTGGTGTTTATTTTTTATTTCTGTACCTTAACAATATGGCATGTTTCTCCCTATCAGCTGCTGTTGAGCCACTTATTATAGCAGAGGTCCACATGCAAAAAAGACTATTTATCTTTCTGAAGTACCTCCCCAGGACGACTCAGTGACTTTTAGTTGGCCTTGTAGTCTATATTTTAAGCCAGATCATCCCAAACATATCCCCCAATTTTGGTGAAAAATGCGTCTTGCTACTTTTGTATGACATGGAAGTAAGCAAAGAGAAACTTATGTTTATTTTTATGTATTTATTTTCTATACTTTTCTAAAAGGAATTTGAGATGATGAAAAGCAAAACAAAATTTTAAAATATAAACAGAATATCAATATTAAAGGAAAATGGGAATACAAAAACCCCCAATTTTATTTTTAGTTATTTATTTATTTTATTTTATTTTTTTAAAAGATTTTATTTATTTATTTGAGAGAGAGACAGTGAGAGAGAGCATGAGCAAAGAGGAGGTCAGAGGGAGAAGCAGACTCCCCATGGAGCTGGGAGCCCCATGCGGGACTCGATCCCGGGACTCTGGGATCATGACCTGAGCCGAAGGCAGTCATCCAACCAACTGAGCCACCCAGGTGTCCCTTATTTTTTATTTTTAAGAACATTTTTATTTAAATTCAGTTTAGTTAACATACAGTGTATTATTAATTACTAGGTTAGAATTTAGTTATTCATTAGTAGCATCTAACACCCACTGCTCATCATATTAGGTGCCTCCTTACTGCCCATCATCCTATTACCCTATCACCCCACCACATCCCCTTGAGCAACCCTTAGTTTGTTTTCTTTGGTTAACAGTGTCTTGTATTTGCCTCCCTCTCTGTTTTTATCTTATTTTATTTTTTCTTCCTTTACCCTATGTTCATCTGTTCTCAAAACAAATTTTTAAATTGTAAATAGAATATCAATTTTAAAGGAAAAGGGGAATACAAATAAATGTGTGTGGGGGGTACTTTAGTCATGATATCCCAAATTGAATATTAAAGGTCTATAGTGCAATAAGTTTAGAACACCACAGTATGTCTCTATCCATTCTGATGGTTTGTTTTCAGTAGTTACAAATTATAATAATAAAAAAATAGCTTAGGGGCACCTGGGTGGTTCAGTCATTAGGTGTCTGCTTTCTGCTCATATCATGATCCCAGGGTTCTAGGATTGAGCCCTACAGTGGGCTCCTTGCTCAGCGGGGAGCCTGCCTCTCCCTCTGCGTCTCCTCTTCTGTGTTCTCTCTCTAGCTGTCTCTTTGTCAAATAGAAAAATAAAATTTTTGAAATAAATAAATGAATCAAATAAAAATAAAAATAAAATAAAAAATAATAAAAATTAATAAAACAATAAAAATAAATAAATAATAAATAAAAATTTAAAAAATGAAAATAAAATAAAATCTTAAAAAAATAAACAGCTTAACCAACCATCAATATCAGGTTTTGTCTTTATTTCTGCTCTATTGATCAGACTCTGTTCTATGTCAGACTACAGATATGTACACTTACTATGTGCCAGACATCAATAGAAGCACCTTTTGAAAATATGATTGAGTAGGAATTTTACAAATGAGAAAACTGAAGTTCTGAGGATTTCACAGTTGGAGAAAATGAGGTTGAGGTAGGTTAATGACTTGCTCAGACCACACAGTGAGGCAGAGTCAGGATTGCAAGGCACATCTGAGAAAATTTAGTCTCTTTCTATTTATACTGTTTTGCCTGTTTCAGAAAAGTTTTACTTAAATGCACACATGGAATTTTTTACCTGTGTGCAGTATAGTTTAAAAGTATTTAAACATGATATTAATTTTTATTTCTATGTACAGTTAAAAAACCGCTAAAGAGTCCAGAATAACTTCTTTTTATTTAGTTGTCATTATCATTTATAGTCTCCTTGTTTTCTCATCATCTTATGTGTGTTCTTGGTAAAAAGTATTCATTCCTCTGGGCCTCGTTATGAATTCATATTTTTGATTTTAGTGGTAGTGAAGTTAACATTTGGGGACTTCTTGTTCCTTGGTTTAAAAATACTTAAGTATGTGTTATTTATGCTCTCATTACATGTGTATCTGTAAATAAGATGTTTTATTTTGTCTATTTCAAGCTATATTTAAATGTTATTATACTACATTTACCTTGCCATAATTTGCCTTTTTCATTTAATATTATGTCTATGGGATTTATCCTTATGGATGATTGTGGCTCTTTCTCATTTTCCCCCCCTCTGCTTCATAGTATTTCATTATAAGACCATTACAGAACTTTCTTGATCATACATAGTCTTACTGATGAATATTTAAGATGTTTCTTTTTTTTTTTGTTTCTTGTGACTAGAACATTCTCATACATGCTTTGAGACATATTTGACTGTGTTTCTCTAAACACAGCACATAGATGTGGAATTACTAGATTATAATGTCTATCTTACATTGTGAAATGATAACCCAGTAGTTTAGTTAACATATCCTTTACCTCATGTAATTACCACTTTTTTGCTGTTGGTGTTATAGTGAGAACATTTAAGATCTATTCTCTCTTAGCAACTTTCATATATACAATATAGTGTTATTAACTATAGTCACCATGCTACGCATTAGATCCCTGGAATTACTTCTCTTGTAACTGGAAGGTTGTTCTCTGACCAACAACTCTTCCTGTATCCCCCAGCCCATGGCAACCATCTGTTTACCCTCTCTGTTAATATGAGTTTGGTTTATTTTAGATTTCACGTTTAGATGAGATCATATACCATTTATCTTTCTCTGTCTCACTTATTTCACTTAGAGTAATGCCCTCAAAGTCCATTCATGTTGTTACAAGTGGCAGGATTTCTTTCTTTCTTTTTTTAATGGCGGAGTAGTATTCAAGAGTATATTTGTGTGTGTGTGTGTGTGTGTGTGTGTGTGTGTGTGTATGTGTATACCATATTTTCTTTTCTTTTCCAGCTATCATTTTATTAAAATAATCAGATATAGCAACAAAATTCCTTCTGAACCTCAGCCATTACATATTACCTGAACATGCTTGACCTAGAAGATTGGGATGGTACATGACAGAAACATTAGACCAATATACTCCTCCTTTCTGATACAGGGGATTTTAAGGACTAAAATGTCAGGATGGGGGCCCTTGATCCCTTCAAATGAAATAAATCATTCAATTGATTAACCCTATTATGAGATAGGTTTTTTTTTTTTTTTAGTTGATTGATATGAAGGTCCATGGCACACACTTCTAAAAATTGCAGTTGAGGAAGAGTGGGAAGGGCATGTGACTCCAGAAGTCTGCTATGGATGTTGGAGAACCATTGTTAGTATATAAGACAAGAATAATGAAATCTGAGGAATTCTATAGTATTTACTTACAGATGGAAACTAAAGTCTATGTGCGGCATGGGTCCAGGATCTCTATGCATTGGAATCAGAAAAGGAATTAAATAACTGTGAATGCTGTGGGCTAATTAATGTCTAAAATTCAATACTTTTGATTTTTCTTATCCATAAGATACCTATATTTGCATTTTTAAAATCACCAACTGTAGTCATAGTCTTCTTACTTTTTTTTTCTTTTATTATTTTTTTTAAATTTATTTATTTTCAGAAAAACAGTATTCATTTTTTTTCACCACACCCAGTGCTCCATGCAATCCATGCCCTCTATAATACCCACCACCTGCTACCCCAACCTCCCAACCCCCCGCAACTTCAAACCCCTCAGATTGTTTTTCAGAGTCCATAGTCTCTCGTGATTCTGTGGGAGAGGAGGTGAGTCCTCTGCATTTCTTGTAGAAGGCACTGCATATTCGTTGGACCAGGTGAAGGTTTGGGGCTTCATGAAAGGTAAGACTAGAGATTGTGCACAGGACTGGAATCTCATGGCTTCTTTCTCTGCCCTGTTTTGCCTCCTTAGAGCTTGAACTGTTGCAGATGCAGGCTCTGCTAGTCTGAAACCCATGTCTTTAGTATGTCTGGAGGGAATGAGGTTCAGATTCTCGACCAGAGCTGCAGGCAGGATCTATGTTTTCTTTATCCATTTATCCACCAGTAGATGCTTGGAATGTTGCCATGTGTTGGCTACTGCAAAGATCATGGGGATGTAGGTATCTCTTCAAGATAGTGACTTCATTTCCTTCAGGTATATGCCCAGTAGTGGGATTACTGGATCATCTAGTAGTTATGTTTTCAATTTTTTGAGGAACCTCCCTACTGTTTTCTGTAGAGACTGTACCAATTTACACTCCTACCAAGAATATAAAAGGGTTTCTTTTTTCTCTTCCCTTTTCTTTTTGCCTTTTTGATAATAGCTATGCTATCAAATGTGAGATGATACCTCATTGTGGCTTTGATTTACATTTCCCTAATGATGAATGATGTTAAATGCCTTTTCATGCACGTTTAACCATTTATATGTCTTTATTGGAAAAATGTCTTTTCAGGTTATTTGCTTGTTTTTAATTGGATCCTTTATGGGTTCCTCTTTTCTTCTTTCTTTCCCCCCCCTTCTTCATCTTTTTTAAAAAGTATTTTTGCTATTGAGTTGTAGGAGTTTCTTAAATACTTTGTATAGAACCCTATAGCAGATATATGGCTTGCAGTGATCTTCCTCCATTCTGTAGTTTGCTTTTTTATTTTGTTGATTATTTGTTTCACTGTGCAGAAGCCTTTCAGTTTGATTTAGTTCCACATGTTGGCTTTTGCTTTCATTGCTTGTATTCTTGGCATCTTTCCAAAAAAATGTTGCCAAGTCTATGTCAAGAGCTTTATCCCTGTTTTCTTTTAGGAGTCTTACTGTTGTAGATCCTACATTCAGGCCTTCCTTAATATATTTTGAGTTAATTTTTGTGAGTTATGTAAGATAATGAAAAGCAATTTTGGTTTTTTTTGGATACGAATATCTGTTTTTCCAATATCATTTATTAAAGAGGTTATACTTTCTGTAATGAGTATTCTTGGCTTCCTTATCAAATAGTAATTGACCATTTATGCATGGGTTTATTTCAGTGCTCTCAGTTATGTTCCATTGGTCTGTCTGTTTTTATGTCAGTACTATTTTGATTACTACAGATTTATAATATAGGTTGATGTCAGGAAATGTGATGATTCCACCCTTATTCTTTCTCAAGATTGCTTTGGCTATTCAGGATCTTTTGTGGTTCCATAAAAATTTTAGTATTAAATTTTTTTTTCTGTGAAAAATGCCATTGGAAATTTGATAGGGATTGCATTGAATCCATTGATGGCTTTGGGTAATAAAGACATTTTAACAGTATAATTTCTTAAATCCATGAACCTGGGCTATCTTTCCATTTCCTTGCATCTTCTTTGATTATTTTTATTAAAATTAATGTCATAGTTTTCAGTGTGCATGTCTCTTACCTTCTTGGTTAGAATTATTCATAAGTATTTTATTCTTTTTTTCATAAAGCTGTATTATTAGACAGAGAGAGAGAGAGAGAGAGAGAGCAAGAAAGCATACAAGCAAGGGGAGCAGCAGGCAGAGGGAGAAGCAGGCTCCCCACTGAACAAAGAGCCCAGTGAGGCACTCAATCCTAGGACCCTGGGTTCATGACCTGAGCTGAAGGCAGATGCTTAAATGACTGAGGTACCCAGGGGCCCCAGTATTTTATTCTTTTTGATGCAATTGCAAATTATATTGTATTATTTATAGTAGTCCCTCCTTATTTATGGGGACACATTCCAAATCCCCAGTGGATGCCTGAAACCATGGATAGTACCAAATTCTCTCTATATTATGTTTCTTTCCTATATATATATACCGATGGTAAAGTTTAACTTATAAATTATGCACAGTAAGAATTAATAACAATAATTAATAATAAAATAGAATAATTATAACAATATATTGCAATAAAAGTTGTGTGACTGTGGTATCTCTCACTCCCTCTCATATTCAAAATATACACTTCCATGGTGAAATGAGGTAGATGATGTAGGCATTGTGATATAGCACTAAGACACTATTGACCTGATGATAAGCTTATAGGAGGATCATCTGCTCCTGGACTGTGGTTGACTGTGGCTAAGTGAAACCAGGAAAAGCAAAATTGTGTGTAAGTTGGGACTGTTGTATTTCTTTTTCAAATTGTTCATAGTATATAGAAACACGACTGATTTTTGTATGGTCACTTTGTATCCCTGTGACTTCACTGGATTCATTTATTAGTTTTAACATTTTAGTGGAGCCTTAAGACTTTTCTACATGTATGATTATGCTATCTTCCAAAGAAAACCAGTTTTACTTCTTCCTTTCCAATTTGGATGCCTTTCATTTTACTTCCTTCCTTCTTTCCTTTCTTCCTTCCTTCCTTTTTAAAGATTTTATTTATTTATTTGACAGAGAGAGAGGGAATACAAGCAGGGGAGTGGGAGAGGGAGAAGGAGGCTTCCTGCCGAGCAGGGAGCCTGATGCAGGGCTTATTCCAGGACCCTGGTATCATGACTTGAGCCAAAGGCAGATGCTTAATGACTGAGCCACCCAGGTGTCCCTTCTTTTTCTTCCTTAATTGCTCTGGCTAGGAGTTCCAGTATTATGTTGAATAAGAGTGGCGAGAATAGGACCCTTGTCTCAGTCCTCATCTTAGAGGGATAAAGAACATTTTACCATTGGTTATTATGTTAGTATGTGTTTGTTGTATATGGCCCTTATTATATTGAGGTATGTTCTTTCTATATCTAGTTTGTTGAGAATGTTTAGGGTGAAAGGATATTGAATAAAATAGATGCCTTTTCTGTGTCTGTTGAGGTGTTATATGATTTTTATCTTTCATTTTATTAATTTAGTTTATCACATTGATTGATTTGCATATACTGAAACATCCTTGCATCCCAGGGATAAGTTCCGCTTGATCATGGTATATAATCTTTTTAATCTATTGTTCAATTTTGTTTGCTAATATTTTGTTCAAGATTTTTATATATATATTCATCAGGGATATTGCCTTGTAATTTTCTTTTCTTATGGTATTGTCTGATTTTGGTATCAGGGTAATGATGGTTTTGTAAAATGAGTTTGGGAGTAATACCCTGTCACTTTCTTTTGCTGGGGAAGTCTAGCTTAAGGTTTGTCAATTGTGTTTATCTTTTAAAAAACAAATTCAGAATGTTGCTAATCTTTTTTTTTTTTCTTCTGTTCTCTGTTTCATTTATATCTACTCTGGTCTTTGTTATTTTCTTCATTCTAATAACTTTGGGGCCTAGTTTCTTTTTGTTTTTCTAGTTCCATGTGGCATAAATTTAGATTTCTTATTTGACATCTTTTTTGTTAACAAAAATGAAAATTTAATTGGGAAAAATAGGCAATACTGTGCTTTTCTTGAACATCCCTCAGAATTGTGAGGTATCATTAACAGATAATGTCCATGGAAAGAGAAAGCACCAGAATATTCACAGATAAGAGGTGAAAGGACAATAAGAGGAATGAGAAAAGTGGGGGTCAGATTAAAAAATCATCCCCAGGAATTGGTATTTATTCCATCAGAGAAAACTGTAACAGAGACAGTGATGATAGAAAGTACTGGAGCATATAACAGTAACAGCAGGTTCTTTTATCTCAGTATAAAAGATTTTTTTTTAAGATTTTATTTATTTATTTGACAGAGAGAGATCGCAAGTAGGCAGACAGGCAGAGTTGGCTATTGGTGTGTAGGTTCACAGCTATAGGCGTTAGCCACAAGCATGTGAACAGTCGTGGGTGTCAGCCAGGGGTTTAGGCTGGTATCTTGCACATGTGTACAGTAGAGACTGGGGCTGGCTGTGGGGTTTTTATCTTGAGCTCAGGCAGAAGTAGGGGAGGGGTTCAGGTGGCTGGTGTCTGCAAATGTGCATACCTATGGAGTGGAACCTCAGCAACAGCATCTGCTGGGGTCTGTGGCAGCAGTGATGGCTGTTATTTTCTTTATACGTGAAACCTGCTGATGTCCTCTATGGAGCAGTCTACTAGATTCTGTGATGAGGTTCAGTGAGAAACTGAGCTCTGTAGCATCCAAGAGGACTGTTGAAGTCTTCTGCAGAACAAGACACTCAGCCCTGTGGTCATGTCTGCTCCATGGCTGTTACTGGGAGCTCCTGACCTTTTTGTTGCTTCCCAAATGTATCTAGACATCTCAGCTTTGCTGATGTTGGTAGTATGAAACCACAGTGGGTCCTCCATGGAGTTCTTCAAAAGGCCGGAGAAGCTGGTCACTCTTCTGCTGTCCTTTTCCCAGTGAAGCTAACTCTTTTGGACTATAGAGTTCCCTATTAGTACTGAGCAGTCCTGGCCTGGAAAATGTGATGATGCTGGCAAAGTGAAACTGTTTTTCCTTAGTTTCAGGTATTTTGCTGCAAGATGTTGAAGTTTCTTAAGTGGATTCCTGAGCTCTCCTAGAGCTATTTTCAGTCCTGGATAGCTGTGTAATTATAGATCTTTGTAGGGGAATGGAGGCTGAGGTCTCCTTCTCCACAGTTTTGGTGACATCACTCAATTAAATATTCTCATATTGTTGTTGGATGTGTATAGAACAAATAACTTCTAGTCTGTAGTTTACTTGTATTCTTTTAAATGATGGCTTTTGGCACAAGATTTAAAGGTTTCAAGTAGTTTAGCTTAACCAATCTTTTTCTTCATTTGTTTATGCTTTCTCAGTCCTATTTACAGATTATTTTTCTGCTCAAGATCATAAGGATAAAGCTTTTTATGTTTTCTTCTAAAAGTCTTAGAATTTTGCTTTGAAAATATAGGCCTTAGATCTATTTGTAATTTGTTATAATGCATTAAGGAGTGCAAATTTTTGTTAACTTACTTAATTGGTCAAACAGTCCACTATCAATTTTTTATTGCATATGCTATGTGCTGTGCTATGTGTGAAATACTATAGGAGATATAATTCCTTCTGTAAAAGAGAGAGATGGAACCAACATTGTACCGGGTTCCATCATACAATCTTACTGTGCCCTACTTATATGTTCTATTAAACCTAGAAACTGTCCTTGTAGGTTGTTTTATTTATCTACATTTTACAAATAAATAAACTGAGGCTCTGAGAAGTAAAATAACTTGCTCAAGTTGACACAGTTATTAAGTGGTAGAGTTGAAATTTTAGCTTAGATATTTCTGACAAACTAGACATTTGAGATAAGACAAAGATTATTGAAAACTAAGTAATATTTTGTTTCTTTTTTTAAAAAGATTTTTAAAAATTTCTTTATTTGACTGAGATAGAGAGAGCACAGGTAGGCAGAGGGGCAAGCAGAGGAAGAGGGAGAAGCAGGCTCTCCGCTGAGCAGGAAGCCTAATGTGGAGTTCTATCCCAGGACCCTGGGATCATGACCTGAATCAAAGGCAGATGCTAAACAAGCCACGCAGGAAAAATTAAGTAATTTAAGGTGAAACATACAGAGGGATAGAAAATATCTGTGATATGAATGAATATACTGTGTGGTATCACAAGAGAGTATTATAAAGACAAATCACGTATGGGCTTGTAGTACAGAAGTTCCCTTCTCTAAAGGGAAGAGTTCATTCTATGTTGTAATTTTGAATCTTCCTTGTAGGAAATGGGGCTTGACGTAAAGCTTGAAAAAATAGGGAGAATCTGGTATGATGGAATGAGAGTAAGGATTTAGAGAAATATCAAAAGGGCTAATAAGCCAAAGCAGTATAGGTGGAGAGATTTTAAAACTAATTTGGGTTTAACGATGGAGGGAACTGAAGACTCATTTGGCTTTAGTATAGAATAATTGTGGGACTTGAGACTGGGAATACAGGTTGCAGCCATATTGTATTGGATATTCATTTTAATTCAGTATTTATTGAGAACTTACCATCTTCTACATTGTATTTGCTAAGTCTTTCTTTGTTCTTTTTTTCATACAATCTACATCTAATCTATCAGGAAGTAGTTCAGAAGTATCTTCAAAATCTGATTATTTCTACCACTTCAACTAGTTCCACCCTGATCCAAGTCATCATTCTCTCTTATTTGTATTATCGTAATATCTTTATGCCTGGCCCCCTTGCTTCCTGTTTTGCCTCCCTTTAGTTTCAACAGAGCATATAGATGGATTCTGTTAAAATGTAAGTGACATCACTCCACTGCTCAGAACTTACAAAGACTTTACAATGGCTTATAGCTATACAACTTTTGTTACCTTCCCGACATGATTTGCTCCTGTCTTCACTTAAGTCATTCTCCTTTAGCCACATTGGCCTTCTTTTTGTTCTTCGTACATGTCAGGTTCTTGGATTTATTTCTGCTGCCTAGAATTTTCTTCCTTCAGATAGCAGTATAGTTTGCTCCTTCCACTCTTTTAAGTCTTTGTTTAAATACGACTGCTATGAGGTTATCCCTGATCGTCCTACTTAAAATTGCGTTGTTTTCCTCCTGGCACTTCTTATTCCCTTCTGCTTTATTTTCCTCTGAAGTAAGTGTCACATTTGACAGTCCATATTTTGCATCTTTGCATCCCACTGAAATGTTAGGAGTTTTGTTCCTGCTATATCTGTAGCATATAGAACTTGGTGAATGAATGAATGTAGAGTGTTGAATACATATATAATGGCTTGTTCATCAATCACAAGTGTTTCAAACATTCTTTTCTTTTTATCTCAACATATATATCAACTACAATAATCCTCATGTGTTTCCTTGGAATATGCCTCACTTATTCATGCCTTTGACTTGGACTGTTCTTTCTGCACAGTTGAAATTGCCTTCCACTTACTTCCACACTGAAATCTCTTAGTGACCATTTAAGACCTAGTGTGATTAGCAAAATGAAAAGGTAACCTACAGAATGTGGGGAAATTTTTACAAACCATATAGTGGCATATATAAAAAAACTCATACAACTCAATAACAAAAGCACACATAAAAAACAATTGAATTAAAAAAAGAGCAGAGAAACTAAATAGACATTTTTCCAAGGAAGATATCCAAAGGGCCAACAGGTACATGAAAAGATGTTGGAAAAAAAGAAGAAAGCTGTTGGTCATCACTTATCCTCAGGGAAATGCAAATCAAAACCACAATGAGATATCCCATTGTATATATATATGTATTTATATAATGGAATATTATTTAGCCACGAGAAAGAAGAGTATCCTGCCATTTGTGACAACATGGATAGACCTCAAGCACATTATGAGTGAGATATGTCGGACAGAGAAAGATGAGTCAGACAGAGAAAGATTGTGTGATATCACTTATATATGGAATTTACACAATGTTATATATCAAATATATTTTTTAAAAAGTCCCAGTACAAACACTTCCTGGAGCACCTGGGTGGTTCAGTCTGTTGGGCGTCTGTCTTTGGCTTGGGTCATGAGCCCGGGGCCATGGGATTGAGCCTCACGTTGGGCTCCCTGCTCGGTAGGGAGTCTGCTTCTCTCCCTGTGCCTCACGCCACTTTTGTGCTCACTCTCACTCTATCAAATTAATAAGTAAGATCTTTAAACAAAAATAAAAAACAAATCCTTCCTTTTTGAAACCCTTTATCAATAGTCCTTCCATTCTCAGGCATAATTTTTCTTTTCTTTATGGTATCACAGCATTACACACTCACTTCTATTATATTCTATTCTGTCCAACCCCCCTCCAACTTCTCCAGGTCAGAGAACTATATGTTTGATTGTTTGTTTAATATTTTACTTGTTCTAATGCATGGTAGGTGCTTTATGTATAGTAAATGAATAATAAATATTTTTGAGAGAATAAAAGAAACAATATAAATAAGTTATTAAATTATTGCTGGATATAAATATATATTTATTTATAATAAATAATTAAAATAAATATTTATAAATTATTTATAAATTTATTATAATAAATATATAAATAAAATTTATTCATATAAATAAATATATAAATATATATCAATATAAATAAGTTATTAAATTATTATTATTAACAAAATAAGTTATTAAATTATTGCTTGAGATAGACTTTAAGAATACTTTTCTGTTGTTCTTATATGTTCTTGTTAGGTAAGGCTTATTGAGCTATCTGGAGTTTGAAGTTTGAAATAGCTACCATATTCCTGTGTTTTTTTTTTTTTGTTTTTTTTTTTTTGGTACTTGAATAGTATTAAATGACATACATAGTGTGATTTGGAGCTTTTCCTGTAGCACAGAGATCACTGGATGAAAAGGATATATTTCAGGTAGAAATGGTCAGTCCTAGTTATCCAAGGAGGTTGTTACTTGTTTCAGATTAAAAATGCCTATTTTTATTGTCTCTTTTTCACTCTCCAAATTGTATGTTTATATATTTTATTTTCATCTTTTCCATGATCTTTTTTCTAAAGTCCTGTCTATTCCCTCCCCCACTCCCCAATTTATTTTTTATTTGATTTGAAGAGAAACAGGAACACGGGGTTCGTCTATTCTGTTTTTTAAGGAAACAAGGTTTTAGCTTTATAAATTTATTTAAAGGTTTTTCCATAGCTTTGATTTCTGTTTTACTGTTTCCTGTTCTTTATTATTTTGTTCATTCTGTTTTAATTTGATTTCATATTTTTCTTCCTTCTTGATGAAGATGTTTTGCTTGTTTATATTTGGCTTTTCTTTTCTAATATAAGCACTTAAAGATACAAATCTTCTTCTTTGTGCTCCTTTAGCTCTATATGATCTAATGTGGTAGCTATGGGGCTATTCAAATTTAAATGAATTAAAATTAAATAAAATTTACTTCCTTAACTTGCATTAGTCATGTGTCTAATGCTGCTCTGTTTGAGCAGATAGACCATTTTATCACTGCAGAAAGTACTACAGAACTTTCTCTTTAAAGATTTATTTATTTGAGATGGATAGAGAAAGACAGTGTGCTGGGAGGGGCAGAAGGAGAAGGAGAGAGAGAAACTTTAGCAGATTCCACGCTGAGTGCAGAAACTTGATCTCATGACCCTGAGATCACAACCAGAGCTGAAACCAAGAATCAGGCGCTTAACTGACTGTACCACCCAGATGCCCCAGTTCTACAGAACTTTTATATAGACCTTTTTATAGATAGTGTTGCTCTATATCTGTGTATTTGTAATTGCAGAAAGAACTCAAAAGAGCATAGTTTTCTCCTTGATATATTTCATAAGTTGGATTTTTAGGAGAGTTCATTCTTTAGAAAATTCTTTAAAATTTAAAAATCTATATTACCTTTAGAACAGCACAGTCCATCTTTGTTTCCTGCTTCGTATATCAATTACAGAGAAAAATGGGTTTTAAAACCTCACCATGATTAGAAGCTTGATTATTTTTTCTTGTAATTTTGTCAAGTTTTGCTTTATGCAGTTTGAGTCTGTTGTAAGATATATAGAGAACCAGGTTATTCTTTCAGTTTTTGTTTTATGCATTGAGAGGTCATGTTTTAAAATAATGATTGGTTCAGGCTTATTCTGTATTTTTGGTAAATTATTCCTCTGATGATTACATAAATAGTTTCTTTTAAAAAACGTGTTTGTAACTTTATGTTTAAAAAACAACACCTTCTTTACCAATAATAATCCTTGCTTTGAAGTGTATTTTAGCTCATACCGATATATTTATACACCTTTTTTGTTTAACTTTTTCATGATTTGCCTTTTTCATATGTATGCTGCTAGCTTTTCTTCATTATCATACTTTTGGTATGTCTTCTGTAAGCAGCATATAGTTGGATTTTTACAATAGAATATGATTTTATCAAGTATCTAATTGTTCTTTTATTATCTATTGAAGTTTCCCATTTTTTGGAGTTATTTCAACAACCTTATTTTATGTTTTTTTATTTATTAATTTTCCTATGTTTCCTTTTTTTCTTGCATTGTATTGGATTGATCATTTTCTTTATTCCATTTTCTGTTTATTTATTTAGAAATTGTTATTTCTTTCCTATTCATGTAAGAGTTATCCTTGTATTTTAACATGCTAATTTGACTCAATAACCTCTAAATTCAACCAGTGTCTCTACCCTTTTCCTTAATCGTAGAATACCATCTTTTTCATTTTTTCTATCTTCTGTAAGATGTCTAATATATTATTTTCATCTTGATCTTTAGATTTTACAAAGTGCTCATTGTTTTAATACTTCGCTTTTATAGCCAAATTTTTTTCAAATGAACTCACATTTATTAATTATTTCTTCTTCCTGGCCACTTCTTTTGTGTTCAATTTATTTCTTTATTAAGTGCTTTCTTTTTTTTTAATTTTTTATTTTTATAAACATATATTTTTATCGCCAGGGGTACAGGTCTGTGAATTGCCAGGTTTATACACTTCACAGCACTCACCAAAGCACATACCCTCCCCAATGTCCATAACCCCATCCCACTTCTCCCAACCCCCCTCCCCCCAGCAACCCTCAGTTTGTTTTGTGAGATTAAGAGTCACTTATGGCTTGTCTCCCTCCCAATCCCATCTTGTTTCATTGATTCTTCTCCTACCCACTTAAGCCCCCATGTTGCATCACCACTTCCTCATATCAGGGAGATCATGTGATAGTTGTCTTTCTCCGCTTGACTTATTTCGCTAAGCATGTTTCTTTATTAGTTTTCTTAAGCGACTATATACTAAGGGTAAACTATACCTTTTAAAAATCTATTTGAAACTCTTTTTATTTCTTTCTGTACCTTTAAATCATTATTTAAGTGGCGTAATATTCAAGGTTGGTAATGATTTTACCTTATTATGTGGATATTATTCTATTATCATCCATGGTTTGTTGTTGCTCTTAAGAAGTCATATTCGAAAAAGGGTTGGTATCCAAAACTTATAAAGAACTTATGCAACTTAACACCCAAAAATCAGACAATCCAATTATAAAATGTGTGAAAGACATGAACAGATATTTCTTCAAAGAAGACATATAGATGGCCAACAGACACATTAAAAGATGTTGAACATCACTCATCATCAGGGAAGTACAAATCAAAACCACAACAAGTTACCACCTCATACCTGTTGGAATGGCTAAAATCAGCAACACAAGAAACAACAAATGTTGGTGAGGATGTGGAGAAAAAGGAAACCTCATGGACTGTTGGTAGGAATGCCAGCTGGTGCAGCCACTGTGGAAAAAGTATGGAGATTCCTTAAAAAGTGAAAAATGGGATTACCATATATGATCCCAGTAATTCTGCTAATGGGTATTTATCCAAAGAATATGAAAACACTAATTCAAAAAAGATATATGTACCCCTATGCTTATTGGGACCTTATTTACAATTGTCAAATTATGACAGCAGCCCAGTGTCTATCAGTAGATGAATAGATAAAGAAAAACTGATATGTATATAATGGAATTTTACTCAACCACAAAAAAGAATGAAATCTTGCCATTTGCAACAACATGGTTGAATCCAGGACATATAATGCTTAATAAAGTAAGTCAGTCAGAGAAAGACAAATACCGTATGATTTTACTCATACGAATTTATGAAACAAACAAACAAATGGGAGAAAAAGAGACAAACCAAAACACAGACTCTTAACTATAGAGAACAAACTGGTGGTTACCAAAGGGGAGGTGGATGGAGGGATGGGTGAAATAGGTGAAGGGGATCAAGAGATCAAGAGTACAATTATCTTGATGAGCACTGCGTATTATATGGAATTGTTGAATCACTGTGTTATACCTCTGAAATTAATAAGCACTGTATGTTAAGTAACTGGATTGTAGAAAAAATGCCATACTGTGGTTCATTAGAGGTAATTTTATTTTTTTCTAATCTAAGATTACTTTAATAATTCTTTGCTTAGCTAATTCTTTGCTAAACATAGGTGCCTGTGTTTACCTATGTATATTTAATTTTGTGTGCTTATCCAATATAAAAATTATGTCTTTTCGTAAACTCTTGAAAAATTTCTGCCTTTAGCTTATTTAAGAGTATTAGCTCTCCCACATTGTTACTCTTTGTTTTCTGGGACTTTTCTTAGGTATATATTGAACTTAATTCTAACTTTCATATTTCTTAACCCTCTTTGTTCCTTTTCTCATCTTTATTGCTCTGTCTTGCATTGGAATAAGAGTTTTAAGTCTGTTTTTCCTCTTCTCTAGTACTTCCTTTGTTATTATCTAACCAGTTTTTAGCCAAAGCCATTGAGTCCATTGATTTATTTTCAGTGACTATGTTTTTTCATATCTACAAATTCTCTTTGATTCCTTTTCAAATTTGCCTATATTTTTCTTCAGGTTGTATTGTTTCTTATGGTTTTATAACCTATTTTTCCTTTTTACAGATCTCAAATACTGTTATTTTAAGGCCTGTCTCAAATTGTTCTCTTTTCTCAAGCTCCTGGGGTGCTCATCCTTCTTTTGATGTGTTTGCTATCTTTCATGGTGAATTATTTTCCTATGAGGTTTGTGAATTTAGGTTTTAAATGCTGTTTTAAAAATCCATGTTTATTTTTATTATCCTGAATGTAAACATGAGATTTCTGGAGCAGAGATTAAAGCTATTATTTCTTACATCAGTTAGTTCTCCTTGCCCTAATTGTTCCCTTCTTTCAAGGTGATATATTGGGAGCCAAAGTCACTGTACATAATTTGAAGTCTGTATTACAAGAGAGGGAATTGTGAATCTGTCAGTTTATATAAGATCGTTTAAACAGCTGCAGCCCCTCGCCTAGAGAGAGGGAGAGAAACCTCATCTCTCCAATGTAAACAATAAGAAAGGGAAGAGTAAGGGAAGGTTTCTGGATTACTACTCTTTGGAATGTGAATACACACCTTCTAGGAGAAGATAAGACTATTGTCTCTGGGTTTACAATGCTTGGTATATCTCTTTGTCTTACCCACCTTTGAAATCTAAGCATATCCTCTTAGGAAAGTAAATCTCTAGGACCTGTCTCACTGTCTATCTCTTCAGTCATCTTTTAACTTCTAAGGCTGTCATCTAACTCAGGGTCCAGTAAAATTTGCTCAGAAAGCCCTAAAGGTAGAGACATGAAAATTCTCATTTCCCGACAGTAACATCTTTAGTGGAACTTGTTTTCCCTCTCGTGGGAACACCATGTGGCCTGGTTTATAAGAATTTTCATCTGAAATGATTTTGTTTTTCTTCTTCCAAGTGTCCCAGGGATATCACTGGGCCAGGATTATTATTTTTTATGTTAAATTATTGGATTGGGGACTCCTATTTAAAAATGGGTAGTTTAACTTGGTTTTTATACTTTTATGATTTCCCATTAGAGACACTTTCTTTGCCTTGTGGGTATTGTGGGAGAAAATGTTCAAGCAGAAGGAATAGTAAATGTGAAACTTGATGGGGGTATGTGGCTGGGGAGGGGTTACTCAGTGAAGGGAAGAATGGCAAGAATGAAATTAGGGGTGTATTGGGAGTTAGAGCTATAGTAAGAGCTTTGGATTCTGCCCCAAATGAAATGTGAAACCACTGAAGGGCTTGGAACAGAAGAGGTTTGTTATCTGACTTTTGATTTAAATGGGTCACTTTCACACAAATGGTTGTATCAAGAATGGGTTATATAGATTCACAATTGGTAGGATTATTGTATTCAATACTGATTTTCTTCAACGTGGCCTTTGAAAGAGAAGGTGACTTCTTTTAGGGCTCCTTGGAAACCAAATACTTAAGGCAATCAATCTTAGAAGAATGCCAAAGTGCAAAATAGGTCACTAGTCTGCAACATCATATGATAGCAACTAAGAGCTTTATAGCCTACACCCTGGGAAAAATGATGTTCTCCTAATTAAAGAATACATGGTAGAAGAGGGTTGAAGGCCAAGTTTCTGCCATGACATAACTACTATAGTTGGATCTCTTTGTAATCATACCAGGGTAGAGATTGGTGCTTCCCTGATTAGGAGGCTTAAAAGCCCTACAACCCAGTGGCTGGAGTTTGATGTCCGATCCCGTTAGATCTTTTTTACTTCAGAATTCAATAGGCAGAGGGAAACTCACAAACATATTACTGCTCATTTCACTATGAAATTCCCTCAAGGAAAAGTGTTCCAGAAGGCATGGTGTCAGATTGTTTGCTCTTGTTTTCATAACTTAGGCTGGAGGTTAGGCTAGGAGGTAGAGTGTGAGTAGGAGCAGGGAGACAAAGTAGCTATGGAAATCACTCAGTTAAGAGATGATGGCTTCTTTGACCAAGGTGGTCGGATAGATGTTTTAAGAAAGCAGTCATATTTGAGCTATATTTAGAAGGGAGAGCTGATAGGATTTGCTAGTGGATTGAGATGATTTATAGTAATTTCAGAGTTCTTGTTTTCCCTACTTAGAAGAATTGAATTTCCATTTTTTGAGGTGGGAAGAATATGCCCATGCAACAATTGTATGTTTAATGAAGTAATGAAGGAAGAAAATGAGTAGAAGATATAAAAAAATAGTTCTGAACATAAGATCCTGTACCAACAGCATCTTTTGGTAATAAAGCATAACTCCAGCAAGGCAGAGACTATTGTCTTCACCACTGTGTATCTGGTAGCTAATATAGTACTTTGTATATATAAAGCAATCTGTTTGTATCTCTATTTATCTCTAACTCTGTATGTGTGTGTGTGTGTGTATTTACCCATATGTGTATGTGTGTATACACACACACACACATACAAATACTTTAAATGCAGGAATGTAGGAATAAAGAGATGGATGCATGTCACATGCTTTGCTTTTTAAAAAAAATTTTTAAATTTTAAATTTTTTATAGACATATAATATATTTTTATCCCCAGGGGTACAGGTCTGTGAATTGCCATGTTTACACACTTCACAGCACTCACCAAAGCACATACCCTCCCCAATGTCCATAACCCCACCCCCCTTCTCCCAACCCCCCTCCCCCCAGCAACCCTCAGTTTGTTTTGTGAGATTAAGAGTCACTTATGGTTTGTCTCCCTCCCAATCCCATCTTGTTTCATTTATTCTTCTTCTACCCACTTAAGCCCCCATGTTGCATCACCACTTCCTCATATCAGGGAGATCATATGATAGTTGTCTTTCTCCGCTTGACTTATTTTGCTAAGCACGATACGCTCTAGTTCCATCCACGTTGTTGCAAATGGCAAGGTTTCGTTTCTTTTGATGGCTGGATAGTATTCCATTGTGTATATATACCACATCTTCTTGATCCATTCATCTGTTGATGGACATCTAGGTTCTTTCCATAGTTTGGCTATTGTGGACATTGCTGCTATAAACATTCGGGTACACCTGCCCCTTCGGATCACTACATTTGTATCTTTAGGGTAAATACCCAGTAGTGCTATTGCTGGGTATAGGGCAGTTCTATTTTCAACATTTTGAGGAACCTCCATGCTGTTTTCCAGAGAGGTTGCACCAGCTTGCATTCCCACCAACAGTGGAGGAGGGTTCCCCTTTCTCCGCATCTTCGCCAGCATCTGTCATTTCCTCACTTGTTAATTTTAGCCATTCTGACTGGTGTGAGGTGGTATCTCACTGTGGTTTTGATTTGTATTTCCCTGATGCCGAGTGATATTGAGCACTTTTTCATGTGTCTGTTGGCCATATGGATGTCTTCTTTGCAGAAATGTCTGTTCATGTCCTCTGCCCATTTCTTGATTGGATTATTTGTTCTTTGGGTGTTGAGTTTGCTAAGTTCTTTATAGATTTTGGACACTAGTCCTTTATCTGATATGTCATTTGCAAATATCTTCTCCCATTCTGTCAGTTGTCTTTTGGTTTTGTTAACTGTTTCCTTTGCTGTGCAGAAGCTTTTGATTTTGGTAAAATCCCAATAGTTCATTTTTGCCCTTGCTTCCCTTGCCTTTGGCGATGTTCCTAGGAAGATGTTGCTGCGGCTGAGGTCGAAGAGGTTGCTGCCGTGTTCTCCTCAAGGATTTTGATGGATTCCTTTCACACATTGAGGTCCTTCATCCATTTTGAGTCTATTTTCATGTGTGGTGTAAGGAAATGGTCCAGTTTCATTTTTCTGCATGGGGCTGTCCAATTTTCCCATTTATTGAAGAGGCTGTCTTTTTTCCATTGGACATTCTTTCCTGCTTTGTCGAAGATGAGTTGACCATAGAGTTGAGGGTCTATTTCTGGGCTCTCTATTCTGTTACATGGATTTATGTGTCTGTTTTTGTGCCAGTACCATGCTGTCTTGATGATGACAGCTTTGTAATAGAGCTTGAAGTCCGGAATTGTGATGCCACCAACTTTGGCTTTCTTTTTCAATATTCTTTTGGCTATTTGAGGTCTTTTCTGATTCCATATAAATTTTAGGATTATTTGTTCCATTTCTTTGAAAAAGATGGATGGTACTTTGATAGGAATTGCATTAAATGTGTAGATTGCTTTAGGTAGCATAGACATTTTCATAATATTTATTCTTCCAATCCAGGAGCATGGAACATTTTTCCATTTCTTTGTGTCTTCCTCAATTTCTTTCATGAGTACTTTATAGTTTTCTGAGTATAGATTCTGTGCCTCTTTGGTTAGGTTTATTCCTAGGTATCTTATGGTTTTGGGTGCAATTATAAATGGGATGGACTCCTTAATTTCTCTCTCTTCTGTCTTGCTGTTGGTGTAGAGAAATGCAACTGATTTCTGTGCATTGATGTTATATCCTGGTACTTTACTGAATTCCTGTACAAATTCTAGCAGTTTTGGAGTGGAGTCTTTTGGGTTTTCCACATATAGTCTCATATCATCTGCGAAGAGTGATAGTTTGACTTCTTCTTTGCCAATTTGGATGCCTTTAATTTCCTTTTGTTGTCTGATTGCTGAGGCTAGGACTTCTAGTACTATGTTGAATAGCAGTGGTGATAATGGACATCCCTGCCATGTTCCTGATCTTAGCGGAAAAGCTTTTAGTTTTTCTCCATTGAGAATGATATTTGTGGTGGGTTTTTTTCATAGATGGCTTTGATAATATTGAGGTATGTGCCCTCTCTCCCTACACTTTGAAGAGTTTTGATCAGGAAGGGATGTTATACTTTGTCAAATGCTTTTTCAGCATCTATTGAGAGTATCATATGGTTCACATGCTTTGCTTTTTAGGTGCTGCAGAAATTTCCCCATGAATACTGGTTGCCAGTTTCATCTGCCTTGTGGTTTTTTTTTTTTTTTTTTTTTTTTTTGTTAAAAGCTAGAGATTTATTGTTATTTTGTGATTAATAAATTGTCAAATTGGCTATGACACTGTATACCACCATTTGCCAGTACAAAAGTTTTTGAACCAGATTGAGGCATAAGACAGAGAGAGCAAAGACACATGAATATCATCCTTAACAACCTCCACTAGTCATGCCTCCACCTTGACCATCACTCATGTTTTCCTGCTGGGAAAAGTGTCAGAACAGTGCACGGGCTGGTGAGCAACCTGGTCTCTTGACCTTTTTTTAATAGCAAGCAACTTACAGAAGTAATGGAATTCAACTTATATTTCCCTTGATTTTATTGGTCTGAACCCATTTTAGGTTACTTTAACATTTTAATTTCCTGTAACTGTACATGAGAGAATATAACGACCTAAGAGAATACTGAACCAGAGTCAGCCAAGTATATCACTGACCCCAAAGTTGTGTTTTAATTGGTCCTAAAGGACTGTACCACACCCCAATAATAATAAATTGAAATTAATTTTTCAATATTCAATATGGTAAATACTTTTGTTTGCTCAGAGGAACTTAATTGTACAAATGGTGTAGACAGCTACAAAATATCACTCTGTTTGCCTTCTGCTAATAATTCTTTATCTTTAAAAAAATCACTTAGAATTTAGGAATATAGTCACAATTGTATGAGGCAGGCACGGTGAGCATTATCAATCATTATTTTAGCTAAGAGAGATCTGAGATCCGCAGAGTAACTTGGCCTAGGTCACAGAACTAGTAAGTTATGATGCCAGGATTTACATTGAATCTGTAAGCTATTCAGTTAACCAGTTGTAGTAGTTGTAGTATCACCAGCATTTAGGACTAAGCACTTTGTGTTCTACATAGAGAGTGTGACATATTCTAGGAGATGATAAGAGTAGAGAACAGTGGCTTGAATCCTGTCTATAATTTTTTTTTGAAGATTTTATTTATTTATTTGAAAGAGAGCGAGCGAGAGAAAATGAGTGGGAGAGAGAGAAAATGAGCGGGAGTTGTGGGGGAGAGGAAAGGAGGGGCAGAAGGAGATGAGAAAGCAGACTACCTGCTTAGACCCCGAATTCATGACCTGAGTTGAAGGCAGATGCTCAACCTACTGAGTCACCCAGGTGCCCCAGGCCCACAGGTTATTTTACTCGTTTCGCTAAGACTCAGTTTCTTTATTGGAAAAAAAATCTATTATCTCGAAGGGTTCCTGTGAGAATTGAGTAAGGTAGTATGTTAAATACAGAGTATGATGCTTGCCTTACAGAAAGTACTGAGATGGGGCGCCTGGGTGGCTCAGTGGGTTAAGCCTCTGCCTTCAACTCCGGCCATGGAATCAAGCCCTGCACTGGGCTCTCTGCTCAGCAGGGAGCCTGCTTTCCCCTCTCTCTCTGCCTGTCTGCCTACTTGTGATCTCTGTCTGTCAAATAAATAAATAAAATCTTAAAGAAAAAAAAGAAGGTGCTGAGATAAAAGAACCTGCTATTACCTTTATATGCTCCAGTACTTTCTATCATCACTGTCTCTGTTGCAGTTTTCTCTCATGGAGTAAATACCAATTCCTGGGGATGATTTTTTAAAATCTGACCCCCACTTTTCTCATTCCTTCTATTGTCCTTTTATCCCTCTGTATGTGCTGTGAATATTCTGGTGCTTTCTCTTTCCATGGACATTATCTGTTAATGATACCTCACAATTCTGAGGGATGTTCAAGAAAAGCACAGTATTGCCTATTTCTCCTGACTAAATTTTCACTTTTTTAAAACCAATTTGCTGTTATTCTTGACTAATTTAGTGTGAGGCCCCTGAAGCAAAGGATATATCCACTCTGAAGTATTCCATAGATCATCTAGATTGGTTTTTGTTCTTGGCTCTATAGCATGTGCCACTGCAGTTCCATATTCTGTATATGGTGAACACATCTACCTGGAATAATTTCCCCATCAACTTCGGCAATACTGTCTATATCCTCCCAGTTTAGTTTAGCAAACATTTATTGGGTTTCTACTGTACCAGTTAGGAATTACATTTACCTGCAAGTAATAGAGACCTCAATATTGTACTTATGAAATAGGTTTTTTTTTTTCCCTCATTCAAAACAAGAAGTTCAGAGGAAAGCAGGTTGGTACTGATGCAGTAACTCTATTTGTTTATCAGTTTCTCAGCTTCCTACTATCTTTCAGTTTTGCTATTCATAACATGTGACTTTTGTCTTCATTCCTGTCATCTCATTATAGTAAGATAGCTACTACTCCAGACTCACATGCAAATTGCAGGTTGGAAGTGTAAGAAATAAGGAAGAAAATAATTGGCAGCTTAAATGAGAAAAACAAAACCTTCCCTTGTGCTTATTGCTCAGAACTGAGTCACAGTTACACAGTTCTGCTACCTGAAAGGCAGTCTAAGAAAGTTAATATTTTAGCAGAAAAAAAATGGGAAAAGGGATTTTGGGTAGGCAGCTGGCAGTGTTTATTATATCTATGTTGTGCTTAGTACTGAGATAATATAAAGATAAATTAGGCACAATTGCTTTCCACAGTCAAGGGAAAAAACATGGAAGGAAATTATTATGCAAATAATTTATTATTTTGAAAGAAATTATTATGGAATAAATTATTCTAATGGAAAATCGATAATAGTTGAAATGTGGTATGATGGAAGCATGCAAGAGCAGAGGAGGGACCGAATCAACTTTCAATTCAATTCATCTACTAGTTACTGAATGTTCTAATACTCTTGGCAATGCAAAGAAGATTAAAACATATTTCTTCATTTTGGGGAGTGTGTTCGTTTCGTAGGGCTGTCATAGCAAAACACTAGAGATGGTGGCTTAACCAAGAGAAGTTAATCTTCTCACAGTTCTGGAGACTGGAAGTCCAAGACCAAGAAGTGATGTCTGGTGAAGACTCTCCCATTGGGTTGCAGACAGGTGCTTTCTTGCTTGTGCTAAGGTGACCTCTTTTATATTCACATGAAATAAAACAGTCTTTCATCTTTCTTCTTATAAGGACACTAAACCTATCTAATTAGGGCCCCACCCTTATGACTGTTTAACCTTAATCGCTTCCTTAGAAGTCCCATCTTTAAATACGTTCCTACTGGGGTTCAGGACTTCAACATACGAATTTTAGGAGGACACAAACATTCAGTCCATCCCAGGAGTTTATTGCATACTTGGCTGACATCTCCCCTTTGCAGTTTCCATGTCCTTTCTGAGGCTGAGTGTGGCTTGGAAAAGTGAAGATAGTAGAGATATTGGAGGTGAAACCAGGGAATACTCTCTCTGGCTTAAGTAAACACAATAAAAACACTGAAGAATTCGAGTCCGGGTCCCTCCCATCGTTGGCCTCCCCAGTCACAGGAGCTCAGGGAATTCTCTTACTCTTCCAGCATTGCTGTGCTAGACTGGGAACATGGCAGCACACTGAGACTGTGTGTGGTAGACATCACCGAGGAAACTGCTAAACTATTTTTTGCCCAGTGTCGGGCTTTCTTGTCTTCCCTTTCCTTATAAAAATAAGTTTTGTCACAATTGTCAATACACCTTAAAGAAGAGAAAAATCTGTTTCCCCCTCAACTATATTCTTTTCTCTCTTCTATTCATTTTGGCAAGCATCCTGACATTCAGATGGAGTTTATAATATAAACTTGAGGTTAAAAAAGGAAACCAAGGGAGGAAAGATGACAGGAAAGGTGTTTTACATCAAGCAGGGAGAAAAAGCAACTATAGCCTTTCTGTCTTTATATATGCTGGATTCTGTAGTGTGTATAACTTCCATAGGAACCCAGGACCAGCTAAAATAATTGCTATTTCTTGGTGAATAGTAATGTTAGGAATATGAGCTGCTAACAGAAAAATATATTTGGGGCTGGTCTTTGAAAAATCAGCCTTTATTTTCTAGTGGAAGCTAACAGATAAGCACCACCAAAAATTAAAACAGAGTGAAAAAAAAAGAATCCAAATATGAAACAAATGAAACTCTAAAATTCCAACTGCCCCTCCCAAATAAAAACTTAACCACCAGCATCACCAACAACAAACTCGCAAATACATATATTACAACACACCTAATCATGTTCTCAATGTTTAGAAGCAGGAGCTTAATTTACAAGACTCTTCACAAAGAGCAGGGAACTAGAGCTTTTCTTTAGGATCTTCTAATGGAGAACAGCTGTGAAGAAACTGGAGCAGAGACAAAACAAATTGATTAAAATATTGAAAAGTGGAGGATGATACTATAAAATCAAAAGTGGCTTTCCCAACAGGCAAAAATCTTGAATGAATTTGTATGATATGAAAGGAATTATAAACAATTGTTCTTAGTTTCCGTATGGAACAACATAAAAACAAAGTAAAAAGGTTAAAAAAAAAAGCATTATGGTGATCCTATGCCAGCAGAGTGCTATACACTATGTAAATGTTATTGAATTTCATCTTATTAAATTATCACAATAATTCTATGAGTTAGATATATTTATTGTCCTCCTTAATAAATGTGGGAATTGAGGCTGAGGGGAGTTATAAAGCTTTTAGGAAGTTATAAATAGTAGCAAGTTGTAACATTGGAATCAGGATCAGAATCATGTGAAAAGCCATGGAAAGAGTTCTAGGCAGTAGAAGTAGAAATGTTAAAGCTTCAAGGTTAGGAAAAGTTTGGTGTATTTGTGATAGCCATTGTGGCTGGTATTCAATAATGACCCTCATGAAATAGGCAAGGCTAGATAAACTAGATTATGCCTTGTAAAGAATTTTATTTTTTATCCATGGGCATTAAAAAGCCTTTAAGTGGGAGACTGACATGATCCAGCTTAACATTCGGGTGGGTAGGTGGCTCTTGCTGAGTGGACAGTGAAATCGAGTATCTGTTGCTATAGTGTGGGTGAGAGATGATGGTGACACAGTCTGCTGGTGAAGACGGAGATGTGGATAGATTCAAGATGTATATTTTTAGGTAGTATTTTTGAGATTTGATGATGGGTTAGTTGTAGGTTAGTGCTAGAGAGGTTGAAGAAGTTATCAAGGCTAAGCACTAGATTTCTGCAAGAATAACTGGGTTGATGGGTGTATCATTTGCAGATACGGGTTAGATTGAAAGATGAAGTCTGAGATGCCTCTTAGAAATTTAGGTGGAGATGTCATGTAGGGAGTTGGAAATGTAGATTTTAGGCCTAAAAGGTAATTTTGGGTTGGTGATACATATTTGGGAGATGTTGGTGTATGATATTTAAAGCCATGAGAATAGTTGAGAATTCCTAGTGTTACAGGATTTTTTCTTTGTCCGTGCCCACAGTTCTTGGTCATGCCTCTTTGAAGAATGAAGAGAGAGACTAGACAGAGTGGTGGGCAGCAAAGCAAAGTTTATTGAGTGATATAGCAAAGTGACAGTACAAAGCTCCTGAGGAGAAAGGGGATTCAAGAGGGTTGCCACTGGAGTTTCTGAAGCTAGGCATTTTTATGGTTTTGTTGTTGGGCTGTTTTAATCTGATTAACCCTCCCTGCACTTGTCATGAGGTCAGGTTTTTGTCACATGGGAAAGGGTGGAGGGCTCCTTCTAAGATGGTGTCAAGTCCTTTTAAGAGTCATTTCGTTTTGGGGAAGGGAGTCCCTTATCCCTACCTGCCTGCCTTCCAACTATCCTTCATCACTAGGAAGTGAGTTTAAAGTAAGGCAAGGGTTAGAAACAAACTCTGAATGGCTCCAGTATTTAGAAATAGGGACAGGGAGGAATGAGGTGTCACAAAAAGAAAAACCAGAAGAGTAGGGGAAAAACAGGTTATGGAGTTTTAGAACGGAGTTATAGTCATATTATGGAAGGCAAGAAAATAAAAGAAGGAAAGAGAATTGAACTCCTTTGAAAGTTTCTGAAAGGTCAAATACAATGTCTCATGGGAAACAGCAAATGAGTTTGACTTTTGTGAGTGTAGTTTTAATGTCGTGATGTGCATAAAAAGCCAGACTAGAGTGGCCAAAGAGTGAATTGAGTTCCATTACCAGCAAAATTGCAGATAAGATGTTCTGAGAAAACCCCTGATATAAAACACCTAGAATACTAGATAGAAGAGCAACAATAATGTTGTTTGCACAAGTGAGCCCACAAGTAAGTAGGAGAAATCCCTGGGGGCCAAAAGGGAATTGGAAATCAGAGCTGTAGGTGGTTGCTGATGTCATTACTGTTCCCGAGAGCGTTTGCTGATTTTGATGACTTTAATCACTGTGGCAGGGCTGGAGGAAAAAAAAAATCCCTGCACTCACACAAGTGGAATGGTGTTTCTGAGAACCCACAGAAAGCCGTGACTTTAACTTTATGATTAATGTGAGAGTGGAATTCAAAGTATTATATCTTCCCATCAGCTAAGGATGATAACCAGGCAGATTGTGACTGTGGTCTTGGCCCTGAGTAGAAAACAAAATGCATATTTGTATACAAAGGCCTACCCTCATGTGAGTTTCAGTTTAGAATTTGTGTCATTTTTGTGGTTTGAGTAATCGATAGTTGAAAAAAATAAACTTTTTAAGTAGTTCTGGGTTGATAGCTCTTTCGGGTGATTGGCAGAAGCAAGCACCTATCATCACTAAATGCAGCTTCAATCCAGGCTTCACAGTTTCCTCAGAAAAAACTTAAAGAGGGGTGCCTGGGTGGCTCGGTTGGTAGGGTGGCTGCCTTCGGCTCAGGTCATGATCTCAGGGTTCTGGGATCGAGCCCCAAGACAGGCTCTCTGCTCAGTGGGGAGCTTGATTCCCTGCACCCCCCCCGCCCCGGCCCCTGCCGCTCTGCCTACTTTCGATCTCTGTCTGTCAAATCAATCAGTCAATCAATCTATCTTTAAAAAAAGAAAAGAAAAGTAATAACTTCAAGAAAACATGAACTGGGAATCCAGATTACAAAATTCATGAGAAATATGTCACCATGAGTGAGACTTAGAAGTAAATATCCCTAAATGTTTACAATGTTTAAATAAAGAATGGACTCTCTGTAAGAAAGGAACAAGATGCAGTAAGAGATGAGGCAGGTTAGGATATATAAAACAGAACTTTGAAGGATGAAGATTACAGTAACTGAAATAAAGTAAATTAGAGATTGGTGGAATAAGAGATGGAATTGCAGAAATTATCACAAAGATGTGAAAAACTGGAGGAGACCTTAAGAGGCATTAGAATGAGAAAGCCTGATCTGTCTGGTTGGAGTTGCCCAAGAGATTGGGAATCAAGGGGCAGAAGCAATTGGCAAGACCTGAGTGAGAATTTTCCAGAATTGGTAAAGGGCATAATTCTCTATTTTAGAAAGCACAGAAAATCCCAAGCAAGAAAAATAAATGTATTAGAAAAGAAGAAAGGGTGGAAATGAATGGGCTAAGAATTTAGGAAGTTAGAAAAAGGACAGAATAAACTCAATAAATAGTAAAGAAGAAAAAAATACAGTGGAAAAGACACTGAAAGTAAAAAAAAAAAAAAAAAGACACTGAAAGAGAAAATAAAGAGAACTAATATTAAGGTAAATCAGCTTCTGGTCAGTGTGATAACACAGAGAGAAAGAGAGAGAGAGAAAGACAAAGAAGGAGGGAGGGAGGAAAGAACACAGTTAACAATGAAAAATGGAAACTACTTTAAATGTGTCAGTGTCTGATAAGCTAAAAGGAGAGAAAAGATCAAGGCGATGTGTAAGTGATTCAAGTGCAGATGTCAAAGCAGACTTAGGGTTCTGTTTCCTTGAAAGCAGTAAAGTTAAGATAGATTTGGACTACTGTGTCCTAAAAACCCTTCCCTTATCTGAAACTATTTGCCTGGTCCTCAATTGAGACTGCTTATCTGTGTCAAAGTGACTTAGATCCTCCAGGAAAGAGTGGGATATTTTATTCTTACTGATAAAATTTCCTAAGCAGTCTCTGATCATTTATGATTTTAAGGTAAAATGTTTCTCAGTGAATGGAAAAGCAACAGTCGTTGAAGAAAAGGAATTGTTATGACATTTTATAGCTACAGCATGTCCTTGGGAGAAATATTGCTTCCTATTAAATTTGCACCTGGGTTTATCTGGGTCTTATATTCCAGTCTTATGAATGACAGGGCAGATTTATGACGTCCAAGTGGTTTTATTTATTTTTTTTTCCTCTTAACTTTTCAGCACAAATCTGGTCTCAGGGGCTCTGCTCAACATTTGAAATTTCAAGGAGAATTGAGGAAATGGTAGAATATCAAATAAAGTGTTTTAAAAAAGAAACTAGTGAACTTGATGTTGCTTGTCAGTAATCTTAGATTAGAAATTCATTGATATCCTTTTCTTACAGGGTTTTTTAAATTGGTAGATTAGGAAAATTATTCTTCATCTTTGTAATATGCTTCCAAATGTACAAATTGTTTTAATTTTGATTATTTCATTTGATTCTCACTATGAACTTCTTAATTTTCATACTAGGAATTGAGGCTAAGAAATGTAAGGAACTTGCTCAGGGTCATGTAGCAGATTTATCTGTCTTTAAGGCCCATGATTTATCCATTGCTCGGGGCTGCCTCCAAGTTGAAAGAATTCCTAGAATTATTAGACATTTGGGAAGACATTTGCAAGGGGGATTTATATAAGTTTGGGGAATAATTGGTTTTTGGTTTATTTGTTTAGTTTATCTCAAAATCATTCCTTTCCCCTCCCCATTTTTATTGATAACTCTAATTTCAGTTAAAGTTCCAAAATAAAGATTCCTAAGCACTGTCTGATCCTTGGGATTTAATCATGTTCATAGTTTTGTTTGAGAAGTTTTAAAAACGTTTCAAATTTTTACATGCGTGCTTTGGGTCAATCATTACATAATAAACATCCTAGTAATAAATAACAAAATGTGTTTTAGTTTCTCACAAATCTGGAGAGTAAAAGTTCAAGATCAAGGTGTTAGCAGGGATGGTTTCCTCTGAACCTTTCTTCTCGGCTTGCATATGGCTGTCTTCTGTTTTTGTTTTTAAAGTCTTTCCCCTGACTGTGTCTGTGTCTTAATCTCCTTGTCTAGGACACCAGTCATATTGGAGTAGGGCCCACCCTGATGACCTCACTTAACTTAAATACCTCTTTATTATCAAATATAATCAGATTTTGTGGTACTGGGAGTCAGAGACTTCTTTTTTTTTTTTTTTTTTTTTTTTTTTTTTTTAACTTTTTATTTTTTATAAACATATATTTTTATCCCCAGGGGTACAGGTCTGTGAATCACCAGGTTTACACACTTCACAGCACTCACCAAAGCACATACCCTCCCCAATGTCCATAATCCCACCCCCTTCTCCCAAACCCCCTCCCCCCAGCAACCCTCAGTTTGTTTTGTGAGATTAAGAGTCACTTATGGTTTGTCTCCCTCCCAATCCCATCTTGTTTCATTTATTCTTCTCCTGCCCACTTAAGCCTCCATGTTGCATCACCACTTCCTCATATCAGGGAGATCATATGATAGTTGTCTTTCTCTGCTTGACTTATTTCGCTAAGCATGATACGCTCTAGTTCCATCCATGTTGTCGCAAATGGCAAGATTTCATTTTTTTTGATGGCTGCATAGTATTCCATTGTGTATATATACCACATCTTCTTGATCCATTCATCTGTGGATGGACATCTAGGTTCTTTCCATAGTTTGGCTATTGTGGACATTGCTGCTATAAACATTCGGGTGCATGTGCCCCTTTGGATCACTACATTTGTATCTTTAGGGTAAATACCCAATAGTGCAATTGCTGGGTCATAGGGCAGTTCTATTTTCAACATTCTGAGGAACCTCCATGCTGTTTTCCAGAGTGGCTGCACCAGCTTGCATTCCCACCAACAGTGTAGGAGGGTTCCCCTTTCTCCACATCCTCGCCAGCATCTGTCATTTCCTGACTTGTTGATTTTAGCCATTCTGACTGGTGAGAGGTGATATCTCATTGTGGTTTTGATTTGTATTTCCCTGATGCCGAGTGATATGGAGCACTTTTTCATGTGTCTGTTGGCCATCTGGATGTCTTCTTTGCAGAAATGTCTGTTCATGTCCTCTGCCCATTTCTTGATTGGATTATTTGTTCTTTGGGTGTTGAGTTTGCTAAGTTCTTTATAGATTCTGGACACTAGTCCTTTATCTGATATGTCGTTTGCAAATATCTTCTCCCATTCTGTCAGTTGTCTTTTGATTTTGTTAACTGTTTCCTTTGCTGTGCAAAAGCTTTTGATCTTGATGAAATCCCAATAGTTCATTTTTTCCCTTGCTTCCCTTGCCTTTTGCGTTGTTCCTAGGAAGATGTTGCTGCGGCAGAGGTCGAAGAGGTTGCTGCCTGTGTTCTCCTCAAGGATTTTGATGGATTCCTTTCGCACATTGAGGTCCTTCATCCATTTTGAGTCTATTTTTGTGTGTGGTGTAAGGAAATGGTCCAATTTCATTTTTCTACATGTGGCTGTCCAGTTTTCCCAGCACCATTTATTGAAGAGGCTGTCTTTTTTCCATTGGACATTCTTTCCTGCTTTGTCGAAGATGAGTTGACCATAGATTTGAGGGTCTATTTCTGGGCTCTCTATTCTGTTCCATTGATCTATGTGTCTGTTTTTGTGCCAGTACCATGCTGTCTTGATGATGACAGCTTTGTAATAGAGCTTGAAGTCTGGAATTGTGATGCCACCAACGTTGGCTTTCTTTTTCAATATCCCTTTGGCTATTCGAGATCTTTTCTGGTTCCATATAAATTTTAGCATTATTTGTTCCATTTCTTTGAAAAAGATGGATGGTACTTTGATAGGAATTGCATTAAATGTGTAGATTGCTTCAGAGACTTCAAAATAAGAATTTTGGTATGGGGGAGACACAGTTTAGCCCATAACAAATATTTTGTTCATTATATTTCTGGAGTTCATTAGAGTTTTTGTAGTTTAGTACAGTTTCTAATACTTAGTATTTGTTGAATAAAAAAAGTTAAATTATCAAGATGGGAGAAGTTTGAAGACTTAAAATCATCATACACATGAGATTTAATAGAAGCCAACATACTGTTAGTTAGTGGGACTCGTTCTCTCCATAAGGCTGATAGCTTAAGATGATCTTCAAATTTTTGGGATAACAATTTCTGACTTTAGCCATTCGCTTTTTTATTCTGCCGAATTGGTGTGTTGTCAAAATTGTAACCATTTTGGGGTGCCTGTGTGGCTCAGTGGGTTAAAGCCTCTGCTTCCAGCTCAGGTCATGATCCCAGGGTCCTGGGATAGAGCCCCGCATTGGGCTCTGTATTCAGCAGAGAGCCTGCTTCCTCCTCTCTCTCTGCCTGCCTCTCTCTGTCAAATAAATAAATAAAATCTTTAATAAAAATTATAACCATTTTACTTAGCAAGGTGAAATTACCTGAAATAAAAAAAAAACAAAGGGGCAGATTTCTCATATGAATAGTTAAATTTAGAAGCCAATTTAGTTACATATAAAAGATTAAGTGGAATAACTACTTACTAATAATTTGACTTTTTATACAACCAATGCACATTCTGTTTTCTCTTTCTAAGTAATGTAAAATGATTCTGATTCATTAGACTAAAAGGTTTTGTTAAAATGGTAGAATATATTTTTCTTTAATATAAAAATGTTTTTAATTAAAACTATCATTTAAAAATAAATTCATATTCTAAGGGGGCCTGGGAGGCTCAGTCAGTTAAGCATCTGCCTTTGGCTTAGGTCATGATCCCTGAGTCCTGGAATTGAACCCCAAGTCAGGCTCCATGCTCAGCAGAGAGTCTGCTTCTCCCTCTGCCTCTGCCCTTCCCCCCAACTCCCATTTGTGCTCTCTCTTACTTGCTCTGTCTCTCAAAAAAAAAAAAAAAAATTTTATGTTATAAATTTGAAAAGGATATATATATATATATATATATGGCAGTAGAAATACTTGTATAATACCATAATGATGGATACGTATCATTGCACATTTGTACAAGACCAAATATGAACAGTAATGTAAACTATGGACTTTGGGTAATTATAATGTGTTAATATAGGTTTTTCAGTGGCAACAAATGGACCATTCTAGTGGAGGACTTTGATAATGGGAGAAGCTATGCATGTGTGGGGGCAAGAGGTACATGACAAATCCCTGTACCTACCTCTCTCTCAACTGCTATGTATATTAAATTGCTCTTAAAAAAGAAAGTATGGATTAAAAAATATAAATATTCATATGCACACACATACACCTATATACCTCTTCCCCCCAAACTGGAGGTGACACTGAGTAATGTCTTTTGTAAGATGGATCTAATTGGGACATAAAGAGTTAGCATGGGCGTTAGAGTTAGAAACATGTGGGTTTGCACTGTCGTTCTGTCATTTGTGCTGTATCATTTAGTTAAGTATTTCAGCCTTATAAGACTAAAATGTGAAAAATAGTATGCTGTCTTACAGAGTTGAAGTGAGGACTAGGTGTTTGTAAAGTGACTAGAATGTGTACCTACTCAATAATTTACTAAATAAATGGAAAGTATTATTATGACTTATTATTTAACAAGTTAATTTTCATGAGAATCTCAAAAGCTCATCTTTATTATCATACGAGTTGTTATTTTTTAAAAGTATGAGCAACATTTTGCAGTTACAAAAGTAAAGTCCTGTTTATTTCCCTTAGAAATATGTAACAAAATAATTTCCTTCAAAATTAACAAATGGCACTATTTATTATGCTATTTAACAGCACTTATTTTGGATTGATCTGTACGTATGATTACAGTAGAATGTGCATTTTGTGGAGTCATGTTAGCTCTATCAGCCTTGAAGTACCTAATGGAGTTAAAAGATCTTGAAATGTTCTCAAATATTTTGTCTTTAACGTTGTCTCACTTTAAATATTTCATTTATTCATTTATTTTAGAGAGGGAGAGTGCAAGAATGTGAGTGGGAGGAGGATCAGAGGAATAGTGAGAGAGAGAGGGAGGGAGAGGGACAAGCAGACTCAGTGCTGAGTATGGAGCCCCCAGGTGGGCCTTGATCCCATGATGCTGAGACTGCAACCTGAGCCGAAATCAAGAATCAGCTGCCTAACCAACTGAGACACTCAGGCACCCCAGTATGTCTCAGTTTATTCCAAAACTGTGGAAAGAGCTGAGATGTCCATGGACAGACGAATGAATAATGAAGAGGTGATATATATATATTATATACAGATATATATATATTATATACAGAATTATATATTATATACAGATATATATTAAATATATAATGGAATATTACTCAGCCATCAGAAAGGATGAATACTTACCATTTACATAGACATGGATGGAACCTGGAGGATATTATGCTGAGTGAAATAAGTCAGTTAGAGAAAGACAGTTATCATATGGTTTCACTCATATGTGGGATATAAGAAAGAGAGCAGAGGACCATAGGGGAAGGAAGGGAAAACAGAATAGGAAGTTATTAGAGAGGGAGAAAAACCATGAGAGACTCTTAACTACAGAAAATAACTGAGGGTTGCTGAAGGGGAGGTGGGTAGGGCAATGGGGTTACTGGGTGATGGGTATTAAGGAGGGCATGTGATGTGATGAACACTGGGTGTTTTATGCAACAGATAAATTATTGAACAAACATCTGAACTAATGATGTAGTATATGTTGGCTAGTTGAATTTAAATAAAATACAAAAGTAACTAAAAAACACTATTCAAATATTTTATTTTTCAAACTGATAAATTCAGAGTATTATTATTTGTTATAAAATTTGTCCTTTTTTTAAATGGGTAAGGGATTCTTTAAAATACAGAACCACAAGTTATATTATACAGGATGGGTTTTAGAAGCAGCAAATCTGCATGTGGTTTTAGTAAAATTGTTGAATATCTCTGTGCTCATTTGTACAATGGATACAGTGTACCCAATTACATAGAGTCTTTAAGATACTGAATTCCTCAACAACATGCTGTTTAATACATTGCATGTTCAGAGTTTGCTGGGGTACTGGTAGAGGTTAGTCTATCATTGTTTGAGTGTATATTTATTACTTGGATTTATGTCTTACCTGTTCTTTTCCTTTGCTTATGAATCTCCTTTCAATCTGCATTTTTGTTGATTTTCACTGTATTTTTAATGTGAATCTCATTTTCTTTAATACCTTATCTTTGGTAACTTTAAAATTTTTATTACATTGGTATTTATGCTTTTAATCTCTTTTACATTACACTGATTTATTGTGTCTCTTCATTTTCTCTTTGTGTCTTTATTTAAAGTTTTTGATTTTTGTTTGATTTAAAAAACTCTCATGTCCAAATTTCGCTTTTATTTTTTCAAGTTTTCCCACTTTATTCTCATACACTTTTCCCCCCTAAACATTGAATTTCTATCATGTATTTACCTTTCCTTATTATATTTTATCTTATTTTGTGATTTATTAAGTGTAATGAAGCATGGGTTTAGGACGGTAGGAGGAAGAAACTGCACAAAGAAGAGAAATGATCACAATGTGCCTTTTTCTCTTGGTGGTCTCTATTGTTGCTCCATGGCTCTCCTGCAGATATTTTATCATTTTCAAAAGGGGGCTTCTGAAAAGCACTGCTCCGTGTGACTCGGTAGGTTCAGGTGGCTCATCAGATACAGAGATCTACTTTCCTCTCTGCAGGAGTTAATTTTCCCATGCAGAAGGCACACTTAGTTTTCTGTAGTAGCCACCTTCCAACATCCCACATACTCTGGACTGCTCACTGGGAATTGGACATTGTGAAATCCCAGCTTTGTGATATACATAAGCATTAGATTTTGAGGAAGCATGCTGTCATATAGAAGGAGATCGTAGGCAGAAGGTGATTTCCTGGAAAACAGCTCTGGTCTGACCTTCATGAGAAACCTGCTGGAAAGGGACACAACACCCAACTGTTAACAATATTTGGGCTTTGACTTTAAACAAGTATGCTTCTCATACATGTATGAGAAAGAAACTGACTTTTTCACAAGAACTGTACTTGCTAGACTCATTGATGGCCTCCATGTTGTCAAATGTATATTTGTTGATTCTCACCTAACTTGTATCCTCAGAAACATTTAGAAGGTTGACAGTTTCCTGTTTCTTCAGACACTTTCTTCTCTTGTTTTACAACATTTTTTCCCCCCCTGGATTTTCTCCTGCCGCACAGGTTTGTTCTTAGTCCCTTGGGTAGGTTCCTGCTCTTCTACTTTGTTTCCAAATACTGATGATCCTGGTCTTGGTATTCTCTTTTCTGGAGACTTCTCTCTGCTGAGTGCATATGTTTTCATGAGTTACAATTTTGCTTATAGATTGATGATGGCCTCAGATTTTATTTGTAGCCAAACTTTTTCTCTGAATTTATTCATTCAAGAAAAAATGTTTGAGACCCTCTTATATACATATTGATCAAGCAGGGTGACCAGTATTTATAGGATTTCTCGTAGAACTTGTATTTTAGTGGGTAAAGAGAGACAATAAAAATAAATATATATAACGTCAAATGGTGATAAGGGTTACAGAGAATAAAGCAGGGAAGGGTGAGAGAGAATGCCAGGATGAGAGGAACATTGCAATTTTAAATAGGATGATTTGGGAAAGTCTTATTCTGAAAGGAACCTTTGAGCAGAGACCTAAATAGGAGGAGGCAAGAAGCAAGTGACTAACTGGGAGAAGAGAGAATAACAGACGCAAAAGCTTTATGGTGGAGTGTTACCTTGAGCTATCTCTTCAGCTAATGGGTTTATATCTGAAAATCAGCTTAGATCTGGATGATGAGCAAGAGATTATGGCTTTTGATTAGGACACCTACCTTCAGCCTCCTGCTCCTTTTTATTGGAGGGGGGTTAAGATTTTATTTATTTTTCTGACAGAGAGAGGCAAATGAAAGAGAACACAAGCAGGGGAAGTGGGAGAGGGAGGAGGAGGCTTTCGCCTAAGCAGGGAGCCCTGGGATCGTGACCTGAGCCAAAGCCAGACGCTTAACGACTGAGCCACCTTGGCACCCCAAGTCTCCTGCTCCTTTCTTATTGCTTTTTGTGATTTGGGATGTTGCCGTGATGAACACTGTACTCTATTATAATCTCCTCCAAAGCTCTCCATGTGCCAACTCTTGGCTGTTCCCCTGACATTGCCACTCATAATAGTAATTATGGCCTCCTGGCTTTTGGCAGTTAAATGCTTCCACTTTTCTAATTCTTTGACCATTTCTCCTTCTATCAATTTAGTTCCACAGAGGAGGCACTTCTGAATTTCTTAGTGATTCTGGTGTCCCTCTTTACCAGTATGTTCCTGATGACCTTGGTTTATGATGTGTTCTCTGGGGAGTTAAATAGAAGGTAATCCTGGATCCCTTGGGCTTTTGAATTATATCTAGCCCAGCATGCTTACTTCTCTTAACCTCCTTCCCTGCCTCTGCTGTCTTCCGGACACGCACAGGCATTTATACTTTACTGAGGGTTGCTCTTGTTTTTCTCATGCTTCTAAGTGCCAATCCTACAGAAAGTTTGCCCCATCTCTGGAAGTCCTGGTTAAGATCTAAAATCCCATGTGTCTCTTAGTTGATGAATTCTTGCTTATCTACTCTGACATTCCAGCCCCCTTATCAAGTACCCTCGAAATCTAATCCCAAGTATGATTCCTTGGTTCCTGCCAGTGTGTGCCAGGTAGTTTTTATACTTCTTTAGATGTACAGTTTCTTTTCTTTTACCAGGCTTGGGAAGTCATTAGCTGGGTTATGCTAGGATTTAGTCCTAATTACTGGTCTTACAGTAAGAAGAGGTAGGGGCAGGTCCTGAGGGGTGCATCTTTTGCCTTGTAGAGGAGAGCTTTATCTATATTCCACTGGCCAGAATTTAGTTATTCAGCTGCTTCTAACTCCAAAGGAAGCTTCCTGATGAAATGTGTGTTCTGAGGAAGCAGAAGTAACAGGTTTGATGAGCATGTAGCCAATTCCAGCTGCAATGTCTTCAGCATTTAAAAGGGTATATTGTCCTGGAAGGAAATTGACATTTTTCAGCTCTCAACATGCTGTTTTTTAGGCCTCAAGTAATTCCAGTGGGATTAGCTTGCTTTCTTTTTACAGAGCTGTAGCTGCTAATGTTTGGTCAAACATATTTTCTACCAGTGCTTGCACCCCCACCCGTTCATTATTTTTTTCCAGTTCATATTTTTAGATTGTCTAAATTATGTTTCATATGTTTTAAAATTATATTTACTTATGTTTCATCACATATTTATGCATTTTAAAAGATTTTCTATATTGGTATATCTTAAATTGGGATAAAACATTTTTCACTGTAGAAACAAATTCAAGTAGTAGTTAAATAACACAGCACAACTGAACATAAGGTGAATGTTGTGTAGTTGGGGATAAATTCTTGAAATTTGCTTCTCAATCAAATCAAACTTTGCCATCGGTAGTTATTAAAAATTAGGAGAAAGGGGAACCATCCTACGTTATTGGTGGGAAAGCAAGCTGGTGCAGCTACTCTGGAAAACAGCATGGAGTTTCCTTAAAAAGTTGAAAATAGAGCTACCCTATGACCCAGCAATTGCACTACTGGGTATTTACCCTAAAGATACAAATGTAGCCATCTGAAGGGGCACGTGCACCTGAATGTTTATAGCAGCAATGTCCACAAGAGCCAAACTATGGAAAGAGCCTAGATGTCCATCTACAGATGAATGAGTTAAGAAGATGTGGTGTGTGTATGTGTGTGTGTATGTATGTGTATATATATAAAATACTATGCAATCATTAAAAACTCCTAAAATCTTGCCATTTGCCATGACATGGATGGAACTAGAGAGTATTATGCTAAGCAAAATAAGTCAGAGAAAGACAATTATCATATGATCTCTCTGATATGAGGAATTTGAGAGGCATGATGGGGGGGGTTGTGGGGGGAAGGGAGGGAAGTGAAACAAGAGGGAAAGGGGAGGGAGACAAACCCTAAGAGACTCTTAATCTCAGGAAACAAACTGAGGGTTGTTGGAGGTGGAGGGGGTGGGCAGGGGAGGGAGGGATAGAGTGGTTGCGTTATGGGGAGGGTATTTTCTATGGTGAGTGCTGTGAATTGTGTAAGACTGATGATTCACAGACTTGTACCTCTGAAGCAAATAATACATTATAGGTTAATAAAAACAATTAGAGATTTGACACAATGATAAGAGTGGGTTGGTTAAAGAGATCCAGAGATCTAGAAGAGGTTATAGACTTTAGTTATGTCTTATAAATATACTCCTAAAAAAATCCAGGCACACTTTGTTGTCCTTGTAATGATTCACACACAAAAGAACAGCTTGATAAAAGATGAAACAAAGAAAAATCATTAGTTATGAGCATATCTTTTCAAAATGCAGTATGGCATAATTTAGCAGGTAACGAGCCTCATCTCTTACCACAAATCATTTTAGAAAAAAAAATCCCTCATTTACAGCATTCTGCTTACTATTCTAATCATTTGACATTTAAATATGGTTTGCATCATCAAAGAGATTTTCTGTGAAGGAGAGCAGTATTTTAATTTTCATTTCACACATGAAGAAACTGAGGTATCGACTGTGTAGCACATTAAAGTTTCACATAAGTCTGGATTGGAATTTTAATTGATTGCTTCTGACTTTCAGGCTTAATGTTTCCATGTATCAGAGAAACTTTAATCATAGACTATTAAAGTTGAAAGTGATCTTAAAGAGGGTCTGCCTTTTTATAATTGAGGAAAATGAAGCTAAGAGAGACTAAGTAACTTGACTGTTACACAGCTAGTTCACCCATTTAATGCGCAGGTATGTTCTTTGTTGTAATGAGCACTATGTTTTAGTTATTGTGCTAAATTCTGAAATTGAATCCTGCCTTTAAGGCTCTCATAGTTTGATGGAGGAGACTGACATCTTGAGGTGTATTCAGATAAATTGTGTTATAGTTGATCAAAAGTCAGTGGTGGATCATAGGCAGGGGAATTTTCTTTCTTTCTTTTTCCATTTTAATTTTAATTTTTTATTTCTTTAATTTCATTTCAGTATACCAGAATTCATTGTTTATGCACTACACCCAGTGCTCCGTACAATCTGTGCCCTCCATAATACCCACAACGTGGCTCACCCAACCTCCCCCCCACCCCGCCCCTTCAAAACCATCAGATTGTTTTTCAGAGTCCATAGTCTCTCATGGTTCGTCTCTAGAGGAATTTTCTAATTCAATTTGTATTTTATAAAGATTATGCTGATAGTATTATGTAAATTTTTATCCCATTCTGCTTTTTTTCTGTTCAGAACATTTAAGATTTTCTTCTTCTTCTTTTTTTTTTTTTTCCTTTGGGAAATCTTTCCTGGTACCATGAGTTTATATTTTTTGTTCTTACTGTATGCTGTCATATTATTGGGGTCTTTTATCAAAGGAGCGAGACTGATACAAAGTGAAGGTCAAGCAAAGCTTTATTTCCTGTCGGTATGAGAATCAAACCGACCGGCCTGGGCTGTCTCTTACAGAGAGAACGACCACCCCCAGCCTCAGAGACTAGCTTTTATAGAGCAAAAGCCATGTGGTTGAGCCTGGCCAATGAGATTTCTCTGTAATACACAGAGAAAGTTGCATAGTCATGCTAGGTCACACATGGGTGGCCAATTGAATTACAATTTACCCTATAATAACTATTTGAACTAGTCTATCACTTTGGTCAGAATTGGCACTCAATTTGGTGCCCGAAAAGGCGGGGCCCACATTCTTTGGTGGTTAGGGAGATAGTATGTGTGCTTTACTGATTGGATGCCTCCATCTGGCCTGACTCATTCTTGCATCTGGGCTCTGTTATCAGGGACTGGTCAGCTCCATTTTACTGGTTTCTCAATGTGGTTTTAATTTGAATCTCCCTGAGGGCTAATGGTGATGAACATTTTTTCATGTGTCTGATAGCCATTTGTATGTCTTTATTGGAGAAGTGTCTGTTCATATCTTCTGCCCATTTTTTGATATGTTTGCCTATTTCATGTGTGTTGAGTTTGAGGAGTTCATTATAGATCCTGGATATCAACCTTTTGTCTGTACTGTCATTTGCAAATATCTTCTTCCATTCCGTGGGATGCCTCTTTTTTTTTTTTTTTTACTGTTTCCTTTGCTGTGCAGAAGCTTTTGATCTTGATGAAGTCCCAAAAGTTTATTTTGGCTTTTGTTTCCTTTGCCTTTGGAGACATATCTTGAAAGAAGTTGCTGTGGCTGATATGGAAGAGATTACTGCCTATGTTCTCTTCTAGGATTCTGATGGATTCCTGTCTCAAATTGAGGTCTTTTATCCATTTTGAGTTTATCTTTGTGTACGGTGTAAGAGAATGGTCGAGTTTCGTTCTTCTACATATAGCTGCCCAGTTTTCCCAACACCATTTATTGAAAAGACTGTCTTTCCCAGACTTGTTTCTAAGTAAATTCCTCTGAGGGGGCAGGGTCATTTTAAGTTTACTGCACAAACAACAAAATGGCTGTTTTATTGAGATGGAGTCTCTCTGGCTAAGTAGGCCCTTACAATATCACTGTATTTGACCTAACAACTTACATCTGTCTAAAGAAATGCTTGATTCCCCCCCTTGCTATCCCTCATAAATCTTTCCTTATTTCTTTTTTTTTTTTAAAGATTTTATGTATTTATTTGACAGAGAGAAATCACAAGTAGATGGAGAGGCAGGCAGAGAGAGAGAGAGAGGGAAGCAGGCTCCCTGCTAAGCAGAGAGCCCGATGTGGGACTCGATCCCAGGACCCTGGGAACATGACCTGAGCCGAAGGCAGAGGCTTAACCCACTGAGCCACCCAGGTGCCCAAACCTTTCCTTATTTCTGATGTACTCATTCAGTTAACAACAACACTCTATACCCAGGCTTCTCATGCTACACTCTCTGATTCCTCATTTTCCTCACCCCCATGTCCAAACTATCCTCAGGTTTCTGTGACTGTACCTCTAAATATACCTCAAATACACTTACATTTCTTGCTTATTCCATTGCAACTACTCTATTCTAAGCCACCTTCATCTCTTGCTTGGATTACTTTCATAGTTGCCTTACTAGTCTACCTGATTATACCTTCATTCCTGGAATTCATTTTTTAAACAACAGCTAGAAATGTCCTTTAAAAATGTAAAAATGTAAATTTGATCATGTCATTTCCCTGCTTTAAACTTTCCAATGGACTTGAATTGTACTTACAATAAAATTCAGATTTTTACTATGTTTTATAAAACTCTTACTGACTTTTCTGGTTTTATCTCCTGTTATATTCTTCCTTGCTCAGTGTGCTTCAGCATGTCCCTTTCTGAGGGCTTTTCTACTGGTTCTTTTCTCCTGTATGGGATGCTCTGTTTCTGGATCTTTTCATCATTCTGGTCTTAATTCAGATCTGAAAAGCCTCTTTAGCCACCCAGACTAACTAGGCTTCCTTTCTTTTCCATGGATTCCTTATCATATCACTATTTATTATGTTTCTAGTAGTATCTGCCACTATTTGAAATTATCCTGGCATTTACAACTGATTTTTTTTTTTCCTTTTTTGAGAGCAGGATCCTTTCTATTGTTCACTGTTATAGTCTTAGGGACTAAAACAGTGCCTTCACATATTATTAGGTATTTTTTAGATGAGTAAATGAGTTATAGCATTTACCACACTTTGTGCTATCAATACCTTAATTCTCTTTCTCTAGAGACTGTAAGCTAGAGGCATGTAAGCATGCCTCCCTTGCTCATCACTGTATATTCATAGCTTAGCAGATAATAGGGACTTAAGTATTTGTTGACAGGATAAATATATGACTAATTCACTGATTGAGACTGGAGTCAGAGAGGACAGTTTGGAGACTGTTGAGGTGATCACTTGAAGTAAAATAAGGGAATTAACAGAACCAATGGCAGAAGGCACAAAAAGGAAGTAAGAGATTTAAGAGACTCAAAGGAAATATACTAGAGAATATTCAGCTCTTTATTAAAAGGGTTCACTATGAGAAAGGAGGGGTCAAGGTCTGGGTGAAAGTGAAGAAGATGGTACCATTTACAAAGACAAGGAAAAGCAGATTTGTAGCAGAATGGGTTAAGGGGAAGAGTGAGTTGAGATAAGGCAAGAAAGGGGTGAGTTTAGGTTTGAACTATGTGAGTTTGTGATGCTGGCAATGTGGGCATCTGGAATCACAAACTCAGTATGTGGGATATCTGGCTGAAATTTTAATAAGATATAAACTTTGGTGCCCTAGAGAGATGTCTAAGCTGGATTTATGGATTATTGTGATACATAGGTAATATTTGGGCAGCTAAGAAATTGCGATTGTTTGAATGTTAGACCGCATGCTTCTCCTTATTGGCAACTCCCTACTGACCCATTATTGAGGGAGGATCAGATTTTCTACCCTGTTCACATCGGGCTTAGCCATGTGACTTTCCTTGGCATATGAATTGTGAAGTGATGTACCTCTTATGAGAATAAGTTTTAAGAAAGATCTTGTGGTCCACTGTCTTTCTCTCCGCCACGAGATGGGTGTATTTCAGTATATGTGCTGCCGAAGCGAGCACGATGGGTGTATTTCAGATAGGGGCTACTCCTTTAGTGAACAAGATGCTGAGCCAGGCTATAGTGTTGACCTATAAGAGACATAACACATTCCTGAGAAATAAGCTTTTATTATAAACAGCTGAGATTTGGGGATTGTATGTTGCTGCAGCATAATTTAGCAAAAGCTGACCCATACAGAGAGAGAATAGTGAGTGTCTAGCATTGAGAATAGAAGAGGGTGAAGGGCGTAATTCCTAGGGAAATTTAAGTGTGAGTCCAGGAAAAGTAGCTCACAAAGGAGACAAAGCAGACTCCTGTGGTGGAAGGAGAATGAAGGGAGAAGGAATATATCACACAAGCTAAAGGAGAAATGGAAAGAACAAAAGAGTAGTAAATGGTATCAAATGATACAGAAGGTTTTAATAGTAGAAACTGAAAAGTGTTCATGGAATTAAAAAAAATTAAATACATTGGTGATCTTATGAGAGCAGTTCCAGTTGAGTGATTAGGGAGTTCCTTAATGACAGAGATGACAAGGGTAGAATTCATCATTCAGTTTGTCACTAATGCTGCTTCCTGCACGATGCCTGTTTTGATCCTCCTCCAGTCCGGTATATTTCCTTTTGCCTAACCTCAATGCACTCATTATATTCCGTGTTTCTTTCTTTCATTCTTATTTTATTTTAGAGAGAGCGAGAGACAGAGACAGAGAGAGAGAGAGAGAGAGAGAGAGAGAGACAATGTGTGTGTGTGTGTGTGTGCCTGAGCAGGGTAAGTGGCAGAGGAAGAGGGAGAAGCAGACTCCCATTGACCAGAGAGCCTGATTTGAGGCTCAGTCCTGGGACTCTGGGATCATGGCCTGAGCTGAAGGCAGATGCTTAACCAACCGAGCCACCCACTCTGTTTTTCTTTCTGACTGCTAACCTAGTAGGAAGAATTTCACTTTATCATTTAAAGTTTCAAATGGAAGGTGGAACGAATCCCATTACCCAGAAGTCAGATTATTCTTCTAAAAATAAAGTGCCTATAAATGTCCATTACCGATATAAAGAAGTAGTAAATTTTGAGATGCAAGTGCATACTGTTTAAGAAACGAGTAAAATTCTGAGAATTCATAGATTCTGTTTAAAATGGCAGGTAGCCCTTACTGAGATGTCCAAGGAGTGTAAACATGATTTCCTTTCATTTTAATGATTTATTTACTTGAAGGTGTACTACCCTCAACTCATCTTTGCTTGTCCCTCATAACGTCTCTGAACCTCCTCCCATTACAGAGATTTATTTCGTTCTTAAACAACCCCTTTACTCATTCTGTCTCCATCTTTAAAGCAATCTGAATTTTAACCAATTTCTATCCCCATCCTCTTCCCACCCCTCTTTGAACTCATTTAAAAGGATTGAGACTTTGGGATGATGTGCCTGTCTTAACACATGGTGCACAGTAATCATAAAAGTTTTCATCTTTCAGCTTTTACGAAGTATCCAAATGCCCCAATACCAAAATGTCCCTGAGTCAAAACTCCTGAGTTAAATGGACATGTCAGGGTGCCACTGTGTTTTTGAGAGGGGTTTACTTGAGATCTTAATAGTTTTGAGTTTACAGAATCAAATTATCAACTTCATCGGGTCACCTAGACTCAATAGACTTTACAATGTCAGTGTCTATAGCTTTTCCCAGGAATCCCCTTTTCTCCCTGCTCTGTTTTATACCCACTCACAGACAGTACCAGTTCAATCCCAATACATTGTTAGACAAGATGAGGCTATGATTGTGTTTACTTCATATATTTCACTCTTGAAAACAGAATTAATCATCATCATAATAACTTTGTCCTAATTTAGAGAGCCATGTTTTTAAAACTCAATTTTCCAAAGCAGTTTGTAACCAGAAATTGAGCATAAGGACATTTCCGGGCTAATAAAATACAGTTTGCTGTAAAGCTTCTGCACTCAAAACTTTATGTAGCAAATTAAGCAGCTGTACAAAGGCATATTCCTAGGAAAATGACAGATGACAGCCTGACTCATGGGAGAAATGAGGAAAATGTCGGTCTTACAATATAGTAAAATAATTGGTGATTAGGTAAGGAAGGGAATTAACATTTATCTCATATTTGTTATGTGCCAGTTATCTTAAATATGTTATCTCACTCAATCCTTATAACAGTTCTATAAGGTTTTTTTTTTTTTTCTTTTTGTACAGATGAGGAAACTGAGACAAAGCAACTGTTACATGATTTGTCCAAGGTCACATAGCTAATACATAAAACGGAGACAAAGAAGATGTTTAAAAAAATAATAATGGCTAACAGTTTTGTGGCAGGCAGGATTCTAATTCCATTATGTGTATCAATACTTAATCTTCACAATGGTCTGATCAAGTAAATAGAAGTATCAGAATTTTATAGATGAGGATTTTAAAGCCCAAAGAGTACCATACCCAAGTCATAATGGTTAGTGACAGAAGTGCAGTTCAAATCCACACTGTCTGATTTCAGAGCTTGTGCTTTTTACCCATTAGGATAAAATGCCTTTGCAAGCATTTATGATGTTACTAAGAGAAGAGGGCACTAATCTGTAGTTCGTATTCTCCATCCTTCTGATATCCAGCCCTTACTACTACTTCTCCTCCTCCTCCCCCTTCTTTCTTCTTTCTTCTCCTTCTCTTTCTTCTTCTTCTTCCTTCTTCCTTCTTCCTTCTCCTTCTTTTCTTCTTCCTTTTTCCAGCCCTGACTTCTTCCTTTCTTCAAGCATTTGTTCCTAAAGCAAGATTCTTTAACATGCCGTCTCTCTTCTTAACCATTACTCTACGCTCTCTATTAGTATTTGTTACTTTTTGTTCCACTCCTGTTGTTTCCTTTAATTCCAGCAACAGCTCTGAACCATTAACATCCTTGTGCTAAAAGCACATGGAACAAAGTTCATATGGTAAACATGCTGCACACTGAAAGCTCAAACTAGGTTTGGATCACTTGTACATTCTTGATGGGAATGGAAAGTGGCACAACCCTTCTGGGAAAGGGGTTTAACACCTTCTTATAAGATAAATATGCAGTTACAATATATTCATACAAAATCCTATACACAAATATTACCAGCAGCTTTATTTGTAGTAGCCGGTATCTGGAATCAGCTCAGTTGTCCCTCAGTAGGTGACTGGTTAAACAATTTCTAGTGTATTCATACCATGGAACTCAGCAGTGAAAGAGATGTACTATTGATATACAAAATAACTTGGAGGAATCTCCAGGGAATCATGCTGAGTGTGAGAAAGTCAGTTTCAAAAAGTTACATCGTATATGATTTCATTTACATATTTGGAATGAAAAGATTTTAAAAATGGAAGATAGGTTAGTGGTTTGCTCGGAGTTGGGGATAGAAATGGGGATGGGATGAAGGGAGTGGGATTATAAAATGGCAAGAGGGATCCTTGCTGCTATTGAAGTGTTCAGTATTTTGACGGTGCTGGTGGATACAGGAATCTACACATGTGGTAAATTGTTCAGACTTAAATATGCATGCATGCATGTGCACACACATATACAAGAAAAACTGAGGAAATAGGAATAAGATCAGTGTGTGTTATTAACGGCTATCTCCTGGTTGTGACAATGTACTGTATGTAATATTACATTATATAGTATTTTAGTTAACAGTGGAGGAAAAATGCATGTAGTATACTAGGCATTTCTCTATGTCATTTCTTAAAACTGCCTTTCAGTCTATAATTATGTCAATTAAATTTTTTTATTAAAAAATGTATCAGGGAATGAATGGACTTGTAGAAAAGAAAGAGAAACAGGAAATACAGTAACAGTTAAGTAAGAAAAATATGTTATAGAAAAATATTTGCTCTAGGTGCTTATATAGCCAAATATTCATGATAGTTATCTATAAATGAAGAATTACAAGTAGTTTTTTTCCTTCACTTTCTCTTTTTCTTTTACTTTTGGCTATTTATCTTCTTTTTAGTAAATTAGTTTGTACTATTGCTCTTGTAAAAAAAAATTAAACACATCTGTACTGGTTATAAAAAGCAAACTGGGTTTGGTTTGCTCTAAAATATATGCTCTTAGGTATTATGTGAGGAAATTAATAACTAGGTGGTTGAATAGAGTTTGTAATATAGGCTAATTTTTTTGAATCATTTTTATTTGTTTCCCTATCAGATCAGTGAGGACAGGGGCACTGCTTTGTCTGTCTCTTATCCTTAATATTTAGCACAAAAACTCTGGGCACACAGTAGCTGCTCAATGAATAATTGGTTTTATTGAGTGATGTTACCACATTAACTCAAATTAACTAATGCATTCATTTTGTGACCTTCTTGGCAGCCAATGCACAAAACATTTTATGTGATCCTTTTTAGGAAATTTAAAGAATATTACCTTCTTGTCTTTATAACAAGTACAAAAAGCAATAATATGCAAATAAATAGCCCTGTGCTTGGGTCCAATTCTAAAGACGATGGCACTGAATGACATTTTTTTTGTGTGTGGTTTTTTTTTTTTTTGTTTGTTTGTTTTTTTTAAGAAGAGAGGGAGATGAGCAGAAATTCTCTATGAAATAAAAAACCATCTATACTTTAAGATCCAGTTCAAATGTTACTTCCCCACTTACCAAATGAAACTTTCCTGATTATGCTGGGTAGAATTAGTCCTTCCTCCAATTATAGTCTCATAGCACATCATGAATAAATTCTCATGTGGTATTTATCCCAGTGAATAATACTGTTTATAAAATGTTTACCCCGTCTTAAAATATGAATACTTAAAAAGGCATGAACCATGTTTTGTTCTTTGTGATTCTTTTTCTAAAATATTTTATTTTTTGAAAGTTTTTATTTATTTATTTGACAGAGAAAGAGAGAGAAATCACAAGTAGGCAGAGAGGGGGAAGCAGGCTCCCTGCTGAGCAGATAGCCTTATTCGGGGCTCAATGTGGGGCTGGATCCCAGGACCCTGAGATCACCACCTGAGCCAAAGGCAGAAGCTTAACCCACTGAGCCACCCAGGTTCCCCTGTTCTTTATGTTTCTAGTACTTATCATAGTGCTTTAGAGTAATGTTCAAACATGTTTATCAATGAATGAGTGGGTGATTATATATACCTATACTATGTAGATTGAAGTGTGCCACTTTCTAAGCAAGATAACCTTTGTTAATTCTGTGCAGACTCAAAGTAACAGGGAATTAAAAGGAAAGAAAAATAGATAAGGAAGTAAATATTCACCAAGGATAAAAGGCCCATAAGATAATAAGCAGAGAGAAGCACTCATGTAGCTAATGTGTTTTCAGTATTTAGGCCAGCAGAGTTGGGTCTTTGTGTATGTTTGACTTGAAGAAATTAAAAAAAAATTACAAAGGCTAATTATTCTAAACAACAAAAAAGGTTTTTTTTTACACTGGCTTTCTTTCTTGACTGAATAGCTTTGCTATTATAAAGATGCAGAATGTTTTTCTGCTTAACTGTTTTGCTTTTTAGTTCAGTCCCTTTAAAAGCTGGCTGCATTTATTCTTCTCGATTGGGAGGGAGACAAACCATAAGTGACTCTTAATCTCACAAAACAAACTGAGGGTTGCTGGGGGGAGGGGGTTTGGGAGAAGGGGGTGGGATTATGGACATTGGGGAGGGTATGTGTTTTGGTGAGTGCTGTGAAGTGTGTAAACCTGGTGATTCACAGACCTGTACCCCTGGGGATAAAAATATATGTTTATAAAAAATAAAAAATTATATTAAAAAAAAAATAAAAGCTGGCTGCAGTTATATATGTAAGAATCGCCCCCAAAATAGCATTTAATAACAAACATTGTACTTTGGCAATTTTGTTCCATTTGCTTCCAAACCCAGTGACATGTGTTTAAATCTGAGCTACCAAGAAAATATATCCAGAATTGTTAAAATTTGCTTTTATAATTTAGCTCATATTGCATCATGAACATCTCTCCATGTTGTTAAACTTTTAAAAATTGGATTTTTAATAGATTCAGAATATTATGTTCAGTAGATATATAATGATTTTCATAACTATACTACTGCTGTGGGATAAAATTTTTCTGATTTCATCATATCAAAAAATGACACCATAATCAACATTCTCAATCATATACATTTCCTTGCCTCTTTTGAATTATTTCTTTGGTATTAATTTTAGAAAGTAGGATTACTAGATCAAAGGGTATTGGTATTTTCATGGCTCTTCCAGTGGCTCTTCCTTGTTCATTTAACTGCTAGTTGATTATGTTGTTTTATTTATTAATATTATAAAGATTTTATTTATTTGACAGAGAGAGCGAGAGAGCAAGCATGAGCAGGGGGGAGAGGGAGAAGCAGGCTCTCTGCAGAGCAGGGAGCCCCATGTGAGGCTTGGTCCCAGAACCCTGAGATCATGACCTGAGCCAAAGGCAGTTGCTTAACCGGCAGGGCTACTCAGGTGCCCCAGTCTATGTTGCTTTAATATGCTGTTGGTGTAGCCTGGATGTTTTTGTCCTTCCCAGCTTCATATGTTGAAATCCTAATGCCAATGAGATGGTATTAGGAGGTGAGGTCTTTGGCAGGTGATTAGGACATGAGGACAGAGCCTTCATTAATGGAGTTAGTGCTGTTATTAAAGAGGTAAGAAAGCTCCCTTGCCCCTTCTGCCATGTGAAGATACAGTGAGAAGTTGGTGGTCTGCAACCTGGCAGTGTGCTCTCTCCAGAACCTGATGGTGCTGGTACTCTAATCTTGGATTGCTAGCCTCCAGAACTGTAAGAAACAAATTTCTACAGTTTATAAGCCATGCAGTCTATGGTATTTTGTTATAGTAACAGACTGAGGCAGCAGTATTTAAATAACCTCTTCTGAAATTATAGATATTAATCTTTTATAGCTTATAGAGTAAATATTTTCCAGTTCCGTTGCTTTGTGTTTCACTTGAATATTTTTTTAATACTGAAGTTTCAAATTTTCTGTATTTAACAATGTTTTCCTTGTTAGATGCTCTGCTTCAAACCTTAAAAAATCAGTATCTATCAAAAGACTTGGAAGTTGTCTATTCTGTTTTCTGTAATTTACAATTTGTTATTCATGAGTTTTTTTTAATCCTGTTTTTTATGGGACATGAGTTTTTATTTTTCATTCTCCAAAACATCTAAGATCAGTGGATAAAGGTATCCATAGAAAGAAACAAGGGGAAACTAGGAAAAAACTAGCAGCATGATGTAGTTGAATGAGTATAGGCTTTATTTGCATTTTAAACATGTACTACATGATCTCAAATAAGTTTTTTTACCCTCCATAAGTCTCTATTTCCCCATTTATAAAGTGGGAATAATAATAATACTTATGTCAGGATTGTTGTAAGTTTCTAAATCATTTTGTTTTTTATAAGCTTTTGGTTTTATTTTATTCATGAAATTACTGTTTTATTATTATTATTATTTTTTAATTTTTTAAATTTCTTTTCAGTTTAACAGAATTCATTGCTTATGCAGCACACCCAGTGCACCATGCAATACATGCCCTCCATAATACCCACCATCAGCCTCACCCAACCTCCCAAACCCCACCCCTTCAAAACCCTCAGATTGTTTTTCAGAGTCCATAGTCTCTCATGGTTCATCTCCCCTTCCAATTTCCCTCAACTCCCTTCTCCTCTCCATCTCCCCATGTCCTCTGTGTTATTCCTTATGCTCTACAAATAAGTGAAACCATATGATAATTGATTCTCTCTGCCTGACTTATTTCACTCAGCATAATCTCTTCCAGTGTCATCCATGTTGCTACAAAAGTTGGGTATTCATCCTTTCTGATGAAGGCATGATACTCCATAGTGTATACGGACCACATCTTCCTTATCCATTCGTTCGTTGAAGGGCATCTTGGTTCTTTCCACATTTTGGTGACTGTGGCCATTGCTGCTATGAACGTTGGGATACAGATGGCCCTTCTTTTCACTACATCTGTATCTTTGGGGTAAATACCCAGTAGTGCAACTGCAAGGTCATAGGGAAATTCTAGTTTTAATTTCTTAAGGAATCTCCACACTTCTTCAAATTGGCTTCACCAAGCTGCATTCCCACCAACAGTGTAAGAGGGTTCCCCTTTCTCCACATCCTCTCCAACAAACATTGTTCATTTTGGCCATTCTAACTGGTGTAAGGTGGTATCTCAATGTGGTTTTCATGTGTCTGATAGCCATTTGTATGTCTTCATTGGAGAAGAGTCTGTTCATGTCTTCTGCCCATTTTTTGATATGATTATCTGCTTTGTGTGTGTTGAGTTTGAGAGTTCTTTATAGATCCTGGATATCAGCCTTTTGTCTACTGTCATTTGCAAATATCTTCTCCCATTCCGTGAGTTGCCTCTTTGTTTTGTTTGCTGTTTCCTTTGCTGTGCAGAAGCTTTTGATCTTGATGAAGTCCCCAAAATTCATTTTTGCTTTTGTTTCCTTTGCCTTTGGAGACATATCTTGAAAGAAGTTGCTGTGGCTGATATCAAAGAGGTTACTGCCTATGTTCTCCACTAGGATTCTGATGGATTCCTGCCTCAAGTTGAGGTCTTTTATCCATTTTGAGTTTATCTTTGTGTATGGTGTAATAGAATGATCGAGTTTCATTCTTCTACATATAGCTGTCCAGTTTTTCCAGCACCATTTATCAAAGAGACTGTCTTTTTTCCACTGTATATTTTTTCATGCTTTGTCGAAGATTATTTGACCATAGAGTTGAGTGTCCATATCTAGGTTCTCTACTCTACTCTTGGTGATTACAACTTTGTAGTAAAGCTTGAAATCAGGCAACGTGATGCCTCCAGTTTTGTTTTTCTTTTTCAACATTTCCTTAGCAATTTGGGGTCCCTTCTGATTCCATACAAATTTTAGAATTATTTGCTCCAGCTCTTTGAAAAATACCTGTGGAATTTTGATAGGAATAGCATTTAAAGTATAGATTGTTCTAGGCAGTATAGACGTTTTAACAATGTGTATTCTTCTGATCCAAGAGCATGGAATGGTCTTCCATCTTTTTGTGTCTTCTTCAATTTCTTTTATGAGTGTTCTGTAGTTCCTCGAGTACAGATCCTTTACCTCTTTGGTTAGGTTTATTCCCAGGTATCTTATGGTTCTTGATGCTATAGTAAATGGAATCAGTTCTCTAATTTCCCTTTCTATGTTTTCATTGTTGGTGTATAAGAAAGCAACTGACTTCTGTATATTGACTTTGTTTCCTGCCACATTACTGAATTGCTGTATGAGTTCTAATAGTTTGGGGGTGGAGTCTTTTGGGTTTTCCATATAAAGTATCATGTCATCTGCAAAGAGAGAGAGTTTGACTTCTTCATTGCCAATTTGGATACCTTTTATTTCTCTTTGTTGTCTGATTGCTGTTGCTAGGACTTCTAATACTATGTTGAACAAGAGTAGTGAGAGTGGGCATCCTTGTCATGTTCCTGATCTCCACTGGAAAAGTATGAGCTTTTTCCTATTGAGGATGATATTTCCTGTGGGTCTTTCATAGATAGATTTGAGGAAGTTCAGGAATGTTCCCTCTATCCCTATACTTTGAAGCATTTTAATCAGAAACAGATGCTGGATTTTGTCAAATGTTTTTTCTGCATCAATTGAGAGGACCATGTGGTTCTTCTCTCTTCTCTTATTGATTTGTTCTATCACATTGATTGATTTGCAAATGTTGAACCATCCTTGCAACTCAGGGATGAATCGCACTTGGTCATGGTGGATAATATTTTTAATGTGCTGTTGGATCCTTTTTGCTAGGATCTTGTTGAGAATCTTAGCATCCATATTCATCAGTGATATTGGTCTGAAATTCTCTTTTTTGGTGGGGTCTTTGCCTGGTTTGGGGATCAGGGTAATGTTGGCTTCATAAAAAGAGACTGGAAGTTTTCCTTCTGCTTCAATTTTTTGAAACAGCTTCAGGAGAATGGTGTTATTTCTTCTTTGAACGTTTGGTAGAATTCCCCAGGGAATCCGTCTGGTCCTGGGCTCTTGTTTTTTGGGAGGTTTTTGATCACTGCTTCAATCTCGTTACTAGATATCAGTCTATTCAGGTTGTCAATTTCTTCCTGATTCAGTTTTGGAAGTTTATAGTTTTCCAGGAATGCATCCATTTCATCTAGGTTGCTTAGCTTATTGGCATATAACTGTTGATAATGATTTCTGATGATTGTTTCTATTTCCTTGGTGTTAGCTGTGATCTCTCCCTTTTCATTCATAATTTTATTAATTTGGGCCTTCTCTCTTTTATTTTGGATTCGTTTGGCCAGTGGTTTATCAATCTTATTGATTCTTTCAAAAAAAAACCAGCTTCTAGTTTCATTGATGCATTCTACCATATCTCTAATCTTGATTATTTCCCTTCCTGTGCGTGGAGTTGGCTTAATTTGTTGTTGATTCTCCAGTTCTTTAAGGTGCAGAGACAGCTGGTGTATTCTGGATTTTTCAATTTTTTTGAGGGAGGCTTGGATAGCTATGTATTTCCCCCTTAGGACCGCCTTTGCTATATCACATAGGTTTTGGACTGAATTGTCTTCATTCTCATTGGTTTCCATGAATTGTTTAAGATCTTCTTTGATTTCCTGGTTGATCCAAGCATTCTTAAGCAAGGTGGTGTTTAGCTTCCAGGTTTTTTAATTCCTTCTGAACTTGTCCTTGTGGCTGAGCTCCAGTTTCAAAGCATTGTGATCTGAGAATATGCAGGGAATAATCTCAATCTTTTGGTATTGATTGAGCCCTGATTTGTGACCCAGTATGTGGGCTATTCTGGAGAAGGTCCCATGTGCACTCGAGAGGAATGAGTATTCTGTTGTTTTAGGGTGGAATGTTCTGCATATATCTATGAGGTCGATCTGGTCCAATGTATCATTCAATGCTCTTTTTTCTTTATTGATTTTCTGCTTGGATGATCTGCCCATTACTGAGAGTGGTGTGTTAAGATCTCCTACTATTAATATATTCATATCAATATGACTGTTTATCTTGATTAACAGTTCTCTTATGTAATTGGCTGCTCCCATATTGGGGGCATAAATATTTACAGTTGTGAGATCTTCTTGGTGGATAGTCCCTTTAAGAATTATGTAGTGTCCTTCTGTATTTCTGACTACAGTCTTTAGTTTAAAATCTGATTTATCTGATATGAGAAATGCTACCCCAGCCTTCTTTTGAGGCCCATTGGCATGAAAGATGCTTCTCCATCCCTTCACTTTCAGTCTGGGTGTATCGTTAGGTTCGAAATGGGTCTCTTGTAGACAACATATGGATGGGTCCTGTCGTTTTATCCAATCTGCCACCCTGTGTCGTTTTATGGGCGCATTTAGGCCATTCAGGTTGAGAGTGATTATTGAGAGATACATTTTTATTGACATCGTGTTACCTGTGAAGTCTTTGTTTCTATAGATTGTCTGCATATATTTCTGTTCAATGATATTCTTAGGATTTTTCCTCTTTTATAGAAACCCCCCCCCCCCTTAATATTTCCTGCAGTGTCGGCTTGGTGGTTGTCTACTCTTTTAAGCCTTGCCGGTCTTGGAAACTCTTTATCTCTCCCTCCATTTTGAATATCAGTCTTGCTGGATAAAGTATTCTTGGCTGCATGTTATTCTCATTTAGTGTCCTGAATATATCTTGCCAACCCTTTCTGGCTTGCCAGGTTTCTGTGGATGGGTCTGACATTATTCTGATGGGCTTTTCTCTGTACGTAAGGAATTTTTTTGCCCTAGCTGCTTTCAAGAGCTCCTGTCTACAATTATGATTCATCATTTTCACTATCAGGTGTCTTGAGGTCTTTCTAGAGTCTATGATCTTGGGGGGAGACTGTTCTGCCTCTAGTACATGAACGTTGGTTCCATTCGTGAGATTGGGAAAATTTTCATGGAGAATTTGTTCCATTATATCTTCTAGTCTTCTTTCTTTCTCCTCCCCCTCAGGGATTCCAATAATTCTGATATTGGAACGTTTCATGGTGTCATTTATTTCCCTAATTCTGTTTTCATGGCTTCTAAGATGTTTGTTCCAGGCTTCCTCCTAATCTTTATTTCTCTATCCGTTTGTCCTCCAGATCACTAATTCTATCTTCTGCCTCAGTTACTATAGCTTTTAGAGAATTTAGATTAGATTGGAATTCATTGAGAACATTATGAACTTCATCCCTGGTGGCTTTCACTTCTGCCCTAAGCAATTCCATTTTGTCATCCATGGCTTTCTCCAACCTAGCTATTGCCTGGATAATTGTTAGCCTGAATTCCCTTTCTGACATACTGTCTATGTCCATATCCAATAACCCACGCAAAAGAAAGAAAAAAGAAAAAAAGAGAGAGAGAGAGAGAGACAGAAAAAAAAAAGATAAAATAAAAGAGAGGGCCCAAACCAAATGGGCCCCAAGGTAAGATTTATGAAGTATACAAACAAAAACAGACAAACAAAAAGACCAAAAAAAGTAAACGACAAGAGAAAAATAAATAAATAAAAACAAACAAAAAAAGAACCTCGTCAAAAAGAACCCCAAGATATAAGATTTATATACTACCAGGACAAAAACAAGTACACTGAAATACTGGCAGCAGAAAAAGATGGGAGAGTGGTTATAAATTCTCAGTGTGGGCAAGGAAGGTTATTTTGATTCTTCCTGGATGTATCTTGATATCTTTGTTAAAGGACTCAACTTTCCTAAGATAAAGGGGGATTAAAAACTGGTTTACCTATGGGGTAGCATTGACTGGGGAAAGGGGGTTAGCTTGAAGCTTATCTCTATATGAATATTAAAAAAAAGAATAAACTAAACTTAAATAAAATTAAATTAAAAAAATTAAAAAATAGAAAAGCAAAAGAAAAACACAGGTGTATGTATCAAAAAGTTCAGGTTAATAGGTTATTATGGAATTTGATGTACTGGACATCTTATTATGATGGTAAATAGGTTAAAAAGTTGTATATATTAAAAAAATGAACCAGAATAGTAGGAACTAATTGAAAATAAAAGTTGTTTCTATGAAGTATTAGTGGTTGTCCGCTTGTCTTTTTTTTTTGGTTGGTTTTCTGGGGGAGGGGCCTGTTCCATGGGTTTTCAGGGAGTCTTGTTAGAGTCAAGTCCTCCTGCTCCCCATCAAGGGGGTGGGCTCTGAGGAAACCGGTTTATCAGGCTTTTGTTCTCTGGAGGTTTTTTTGTTTGTTTGTTCATTTGTTTTCTCTCCCCTGGGTGGCTTTTGATGGTTTTTGGAGGTTTAGAGGAAAGCAAACTGTACCCAGACCTCCCTCTGAGAGAGAAGCCTCAGTCTGTTCCCCTCTGGGTACTTGGAGCACATAAATTCCCCCTCCGCTGCTGGCAGAGCACATTCCCAGTCACGGTCTCTGCGGGTCACAGGAACTCCAGCTTGTACCCTAAACCAAGATAGCCGTGGCTATCTGGGCAGCTCCAGACCACCAGAGAGGTCCCAAGCAGTGATAGCACACTGAGATTTTCCTGCTGGCCCGGGCTGTGGGTGCTCAGAATCTCTGGGGTCCAAGAGAGCGCTGGCTGGCCCCTGCACCCACCTCTCTCAGGGGAGGGTGTGGGGCGCGACTCAGACTCTGGTAGTGTGGCATGCGTGTGGAGAGTGCAAAGGCTGTGGTTCTGCTGGCTGGCGAGGCTCCCTTGCCCTCACGGGTGCTGCCACCCAGTGGCTCTCAGGCATCCTTGTGGTTCAGGGACCAAGACATGGCTTCTTCACCGCACTCTCTCTGGCTCAGCGCCAGCAGTGTCTGTCCTGGCTCGGGGACTTAAGCCCCTGTACCTAACCACCCCGATTCCCACAATTTCCCCCAATGATCCTTTGTTCTTTTTGAGTACTTTCAACCAGACTCCAAGTTAATGCTGGTCCCCAGTTGCAGGGCACTCTCGTGTTGGGGTATCACTTTCCAATGGGGTGCTTCTAGTGGCTCCTTCTCCCTTTTGTTTATCTTCCAATATCGGTCTGGTGTTCCCATTCCACTTTACCTGCCCACTGGCATCTTCTGCTCCCGTAGAGATCCAGAAGTGTATAATTCTAATCTCAGGCTGATTTCATGGGTGATCAGAGTTCTTTGGTAGGTAATCAGCTCACTTTAGGGTACATTTGAAATGGTACCTCCTCCTACTTCCCCGCCATCTTGTCTCCCTAAGTTTGTAAATCACTTAACAGTGCCTGGCATGTGGAAGCATTCAGGAAGTACCTGCTACTTTTATTATTGTTCTCATCATCATCATTATTATTATCATTATTATCAATAGCATAGAATCTCTATTATTGTCTAAGTCACTGTAATAGTTCCATAAATAAAACTTAGTTCCTATCCTTTCAGATCTTCAAGGCTGCTTGAAGAGATAAATAAATATTAACACATAGTCATAATAGAAATTAGGAAGTGATTGATAGCATAGTAGAAATATAAAAGTTTATAGGAAATTAAAGGAAGGATTATATCCAGTTGGTGAAGCAGGGTTTTTTATGAGCATAATTTAGAATTCGGATAACGGAACTAAGGGAATTCTAGACAGAGAATGAACAAAAGAAGAGAGAAAAAAATAGGTATAATCTTCAGTTTGACTGGACTATAGTGAGCAAGAGAGAGGAAATAGGAAATTATGGTTGGAAGCCTGGACTGGGATCAGATTGTGTGAGGACTCAAAGTCGGCTGAAGGTGGTAAGTGAGAGTTTTGGATGGGAGCATCACAAGCAGTATGTTTTATCTAGTAAACTATGATCTATTTTATGGAAGACACTATATTATATTTTGTATTTTATTTTTCTAATTATTTTATTTTAACCTTTTATTTTAAAATAATTTTAAGCATAAGGGTGCTTGCGTGACTCTGTCAGTTAAGTGTCTGACTCTTGATTTCTGCTCAGGTCACATTCTCAGGGTTGCTGGATGCAGCCCCATATTGGCTCAATGCTGAGCATGGAGCCTGTTTAAGGTTCTCTCTCTCCCTTTCTCTCTGCCCTCCATTTCCCCCCAGCTCTCACTCTCTCTAAAATAAATAAATAAGTAAGTAAGTAAACCTACAGAAAAGTTGCAAAAACAGTATATGGACTTCCTGTATATCCATATTCCCCCACATCTTAACATTTTACCCTGTTTACCTCATTATTCTCTACATATATTTAATATATTTAATTTAATTTATAATATATTATATACATATATTAATATATTTATAGATCTATATAATATATACCATTTATTATATATAATTATATAGTATGTTATTATGTAATATTTATATATTATATATAATATAAACAATATATTATATATATAAATATAAATATAGATATATATTATTTTCTCTGGTTGTAATTGCAGACATAATGGTTCTTTACTCCTAAATTTTTCAGTGTTTATTTCCTAAAAACAAGGGCATTTTAAAATACATTTGCAGTACAAAATCAAAATTAGGAAATTAACACTAATATCTTACTCACAGGTCCTATTAAAAATTTGCTAATCATCCCACTAATGTTTTTATAGCAAGAGCAAAAGTCTTCTGTAGAACCCAACCCAGGATCACATGTTACACTTAATTCTCAAATCTTTCTGTTCTTCTTCAATGCATATATTTCTTTGTTTTTCATGACCTTGACATTTTTTTTTTGAAGAGTACAGGGCAGGTCATTTTTTTAAATAAAATTATTTCAATTTTGATTTATCTGATACTTCCTCATGATTAAATTTAGGTTATGCATTTTTGGCAGGAATACAACAAAAATGAAATATCCTTTCCAGTGCATCATATCAGGAGGCACATGATATCTATTTATGCTGTTACTGATAATATTAACATTGATCACTTGGTTAAAATGGTGTCAAGTTTCTGTAGGGTTACTATTTTCCCTTTTCTTTTTAAGCAGTATTTTGTGAGGAGATACTTTGAGACTATATAAGTACCCTGTTTGTGATCAAACCTACCAGTTTTAGCATCCATTAATAATTCTTGCCTGAAACAAGTATTACTACAGTGGTTGAAATGGAGAGTCTCTTATTCCACAATTATTTCTACATTAATTGACTTTTTCTTGTATGAAAAAACTGTCACTTTTCTTCCAGTTTATTTATGTATTATTTATGTTTTCTTATTTTAGTCTATGGTATGTAATCAGTTACTGACCTTATTTACTATTTTGTTCAGTTTGTCCCAGATTTGCTACTGTGAGTGCCTTTAAGTGGTCTTTTATGTCCTTTAGACATATCCTTATCATTATTTGAGCCCTTCTTACTTTCTGCCGTGGCGTTATATTCCAGCTGTAGGCAAGACTATTTCTTTTTTAAGGTTTATTTAATTTGAGAGAGAAAGTACAAGTTGGGGAAGGGCAGAGGGAAAGGAGAGGGCGAGAGAGACTCTTCAAGCATACTCCCTGCAGAGTGTGAAGCCTGACATGGAGCTCTGGCCCAGGACCCAGAGATCATGACCTGAAATCAAGAGCCAGTTGCCTAATCGCCTAATCACCCATGTGTCCCTAGGCAGGACTGTTTCAAATATTTTTGTGCTCCAGTGAGATACCACCTCACAGCAGTTCGAATGGCTAGAATTAACAAGTCAGGAAACAACACATGAGAATGTAGAGAAAGAGGAACCCTCTTACACTGTTGGTGGGATTCCAAGCTGGTACAGCCACTTTGGAAAATAGTATGGAGTTTCCTCAAGCTGTAAAAAATAGAAATACCCTATGACCCATCAATTGCACTACTAGATATTTACCCCAGAGATACAAATGTAGTGATCCAAAGGGGCAATGTTTATAGCAGCAATGTCCTCAATAACCAAACTATGGAGGGAGCCCAGAGGTCCATCAACAGATGAATGGATAAAGAAGATGGTGTGTATATATAATGGAATATTACTTAGCCATCAAAAAGGATGGAATCTTACCATTGACATTGACATGGTGGAACTGGATGGTATTAAACTGAGTGAAATAAGTCAATCAGAGAAAGACAATTATCATTTGGCTTCAATCAAATGAGGAATATAAGAAATAGCACAGAGGATCATAGGGGAGGGAAGGGAAACTTGAATGGGAAGAAATCAGAGAGGGAGACAAATATTTAGAGACTCTTAACTATAGTAAACAAACTGAGAGTTGCTGAAGGGGAGGGAGGTGGGAGGATGGGGTAACTAGATATGGGCATTGAGGAGGGCACATGATGTAATGAGCACTAGGTGTTACACAACTGAGGAATTATTGAACTCTACATCGGAAACTAATGATGTACTATATGTTGGCTAATTGCATTTAAATAAAAAAAGGAAAATATTTTTGTGCATTTTTCAGGGTTTTACACCTAGTAGATGATGAATAAATACTTTATGAATGGATGAATGAATACATGTTAAATATAAACTGCATAAGGACATACCATTTTTATTTCTCTGTGTTTTTAAACATAAGTCCAATTATTCTTTTTGCAAAGATTGAGTTGAAAGAAAGTCTCTTACAGACTTTTTCAAGAGAAGAAAATAATTTTTGTGAAGAAATGTAAAATTAGAAATTTACTTCATTTATTATTCATTGTAAAAGTGTACATGGCACCTACTGTATCCCAAATATTATGTTTGGTATTTGAGATACAACAGTGAACAAAACAAAATAGATATGGACCCTGGCCTTATAGAGTTTATAATCTGCTGATTAATAGATTGCTTCAGAGGAAAAAATATACTGTGGAAAAAAGTCTCTTCAATAAGTGATTCTGGGAAAATTGGACAGGTATGTGTAGAAGAATGAAACTTGACCATTCTCTTACACCATACACAAAGATAAACTCAAAATGGATAAAAGACCTCAACTTGAGGCAGGAATCCATCAGAATCCTAGTGGAGAACATAGGCAGTAACCTCTTTGATATCAGCCACAGCAACTTCTTTCAAGATATGTCTTCAAAGGCAAAGGAAACAAAAGCGAAAATGAACTTTTGGGACTTCATCAAGATCAAAAGCTTCTGCACAGCAAAGGAAACAGCAAACAAAACAACGAGGCAACCCACAGAATGGGAGAAGATATTTGCAAATGACAATACAGATGAAGGACTGATATCCAGGATCTATAATGAACTCCTCAAACTCAACACACACAAAACAGATCATCATGTAAAAAAATGGGCAGAAGACATGAACAGACTCTTCTCCAATGAAGATATACAAATGGCTATCAGACATAGGAAAAAATGTTCATCATCACTAGCCATCAGGGAGATTCAAATCAAAACCATATTGAATTTGAAAACACCAAACCAGCTCTACAGGAAATATTGAAAGGGGTCCTCTAAGCAAAGAGAGAGGATACAAGTGGTAGATCAGTAAGGAACAGAGACAATATACAGTAACAGTCACCTTACAGGCAATACAATGGCACTAAATTCATATCTCTCAATAGTTACCCTGAATGTTAATGGGTTAAATGCCCCAATCAAAATACACAGGGTATCAGAATGGATAAAAAACAAAACCCATCTATATGTTGCCTCCAAGAAACTCATTTTAAGCCCGAAGACACCTCCAGATTTAAAGTGAGGGGGTGGAAAAGAAGTTACCATGCTAATGGACATCAGAAGAAAGCAGGAGTGGCAATCCTTATATCAGATCAATTAGATTTTAAGCCAAAGACTATAATAAGAGATGAGGAAGGACACTATATCATACTCAAAGGGTCTGTCCAACTAGAAGATCTAACAATTTTAAATATCTATGCCCCCAACATGGGAGCAGCCAACTATATACACCAATTAATAACAAAATCAAAGAAACACATCAACAATAATACAATAATAGTAGGGGACTTTAGCACTCCCCTCACTGAAATGGACAGATCATCCAAGCAAAAGATCAGCAAGGAAATAAAGGCCTTAAACGACACACTGGACCAGATGGACATCACAGATATATTCAGAACATTTCATCCCAAAGCAACAGAATACACATTCTTCTCTAGTGCACATGGAACATTCTCCAGAATAGATCACATCCTCGGTCCTAAATCAGGACTCAACCGGTATCAAAAGATTGGGATCATTCCCTGCATATTTTCAGAACACAATGCTCTGAAGCTAGAACTCAACCACAAGAGGAAATTTGGAAAGAACCCAAATACATGGAGACCGAACAGTATCCTTCTAAAGAATGAATGGGTCAACCAGGAAATTAAAGAAGAATGGAAAAAAATCATGGAAACAAATGATAATGAAAACACAACGGTTCAAAATCTGTGGGACACAACAAAGGCAATCCTGAGAGGAAAATATATAGCGATACAAGCCTTTCTCAAGAAAGGTCTCAGGTACACAACCTAACCCTACACCTAAAGGAGCTGGAGAAAGAACAAGAAAGAAACCCTAAACCCAGCAGGAGAAGAGAAATCAGAAAGATCAGAGCAGAAATCAATGAAATAGAAACAAACAAACAAAAAAACCAATAGAACAAATCAACGAAACTAGGAGCTGGTTCTTTGAAAGAATTAATAAGATTGATAAACCCCTGGCCAGACTTATGAAAAAGAAAAGAGAAAGGACCCAAATAAATAAAATCATGAATGAAAGAGGAGAGATCACAACTAACACCAAAGAAATACAAACTATTATAAGAACATACTATGAGCAACTCTACGCCAATAAATTTGACAATCTGGAAGAAATGGATGCATTCCTAGAAACATATAAACTACCACAACTGAGCCAGGAAGAAATAGCCTGAACAGACCCATAACCAGTAAGGAGATTGAAACAGTCATCGAATATCTCCAAACAAACAAAAGCCCAGGGCCAGACAGCTTCCTGGGGGAATTCTACCAAACATTTAAAGAAGAACTGATTCTTATTCTCCTGAAACTGGTCCAAAAAATAGAAATGGAAGGAAAACTTCCAAACTCATTTTATGAGGCCAGCATCACCTTGAATCCCAAAATCAGACAAAGATCCCATCAAAAAACAGAGCTATAGACCAATATCCTTGATGAACACAGATGCGAAAATACTCAACAAAATACTAGCCAATAGGATTCAACAGTACATTAAAAGGATTATTCACCACGACCAATTGGGATTTATTCCAGGGCTGCAAGGTTGGTTCAACATCCGCAAATCAATGTGATACAACACATCATTAAAAGAAAGAACAAGAACCATATGATACTCTCAATAGATGCTGAAAAAGCATTTGACAAAGAACAGCATCCCTTCCTGATCAAAACTCTTCAAACTCTAGGGATAGAGGGCACATACCTCAATATCATCAAAGCCATCTATGAAAAACCCACCTCAAATATCATTCTCAATGGAGAAAAACTGAAAGCTTTTCCGTTAAGGTCAGGAACACGGCAGGGATGTCCATTATCACCACTGCTATTCAACATAGTACTAGAGGTCCTAGTCTCAGCAATCAGACAACAAAAGGAAATTAAAGGCATCCAAATCGGCAAAGAAGAAGTCAAATTATCAGTCTTTGCAGATGATATGAGACTATATGTGGAAAACCCAAAAGACTCCACTCCAAAACTGCTAGAACTTGTACAGGAATTCAGTAAAGTGTCAAGATATAAAATCAATGCACAGAAATCAGTTGCATTTCTCTACACCAACAGCAACAGAAGAAAGAGAAATTAAGGAGTTAATCCCATATACAATTGCACCCCAAACCATAAGATACCTAGGAATAAACATAACCAAAGAGGCACAGAATCTATACTCAGAAAACTATAAAGTACTCATGAAAGAAATTGAGGAAGACACAAAGAAATGGAAAAATGTTCCATGCTCCTGGATTGGTAGAATAAATATTGTGAAAATGTCTATGCTACCTAAAGCAATCTACACATTTAATGCAATTCCTATCAAAGTACCATCCATCTTTTTCAAAGAAATGGAACAAATAATTCTAAAATTTATGTGGAACCAGAAAAGACCTCGAATAGCCAAAGGGATATTGAAAAAGAAAGCCAAAGTTGGTGGCATCACAATTCCGGACTTCAAGCTTTATTACAAAGCTGTCATCATCAAGACAGCATGGTACTGGCACAAAAACAGACGCAAGATCCATGGAACAGAATAGAGAGCCCAGAAATAGACCCTCAACTCTATGGTCAACTCATTTTCGACAAAGCAGGAAAGAATGTCCAATGGAAAAAAGACAGCCTCTTCAATAAATGGTGTTGGGAAAATTGGACAGCCACATGCAGAAAAATGAAATTGGACCATTTCCTTACACCACACATGAAAATAGACTCAAAATGGATGAAGGACCTCAATGTGAGAAAGGAATCCATCAAAATCCTTGAGGAGAACACAGGCAGCAACCTCTTCGACCTCAGCTGCAGCAACATCTTCCTAGGAACATCGCCAAAGGCAAGGGAAGCAAGGGCAAAAATGAACTATTGGGATTTCATCAAGATCAAAAGCTTTTGCACAGCAAAGGAAACAGTTAACAAAATCAAAAGACAACTGACAGAATGGGAGAAGATATTTGCAAATGACATATCAGATAAAGGACTAGTGTCCAGAATCTATAAAGAACTTATCATACTCAACACCCAAAGAACAAATAATCCAATCAAGAAATGGGCAGAGGACATGAACAGACATTTCTGCAAGGAAGACATCCAGATGGCCAACAGACACATGAAAAAGTGCTCCATATCACTCGGCATCAGGGAAATACAAATCAAAACCACAATGAGATACCACCTCACCGCAGTCAGAATGGCTAAAATCAACAAGTCAGGAAATGACAGATGCTGGCGAGGATGCGGAGAAAGGGGAACCCTCCTACACTGTTGGTGGGAATGCAAACTGGTGCAGCCTCTCTGGAAAACAGCATGGAGGTTCCTCAAAATGTTGAAAATAGAACTGCACTATGACCCAGCAATTGCACTATTGGGTATTTACCCTAAAGATACAAACGTTGTGATCCAAAGGGGCACGTGTACCCGAATGTTTATAGCAGCAATGTCCACAATAGCCAAACTATGGAAAGAACCTAGATGTCCATCAACAGATGAATGGATCAAGAAGATGTGGTATATACACACAATTGAATACTATGCAGCCATCAAAAGAAATGAAATCTTGCCATTTGCGACAACATGGATGGAACTAGAGCGTATTATGCTTAGCGAAATAAGTCAAGCAGAGAAGGACAGCTATCATATGATCTCCCTGATATGAGGAAGTGGTGATGCAACATGGGGACTTAAGTGGGTAGGAGAAGAATCAATGACACAAGATGGGATTGGGAGGGAGACAAACTATAAGTGACTCTTAATCTCACAAAACAAACTGAGGGTTGCTGGGGGGAGGGGGGTTGGGAGAATGGGGGCTTTATGGACATTGGGGAGGGTATGTACTTTGGTGAGTGCTGTGAAGTGTGTAAACCTGGTGATTCACAGACCTGTACCCCTGGGGATAAAAATATATGTTTATAAAAAATAAAAAATTAAAAAACCAAACCAAAACAAAACAAAGAACATATTGAGATACCACCTTACACCAGTTAGAATGGCCAAAATGAACAAGACAGTAAACAACGTTTGTTGGAGAGGATGTGGAGATAGGGGAACCCTTTTACACTGTTGGTGGGAATGCAAGCTGGTGCAGCCACTGGGGAACAGTATGGAGATTCCTTGAGAAATTAAAACGAGAGCTTCCCTATGACCCTGCAATTGTACTACTGGGTATTTACCCCAAAGATACAGATGTAGTGAAAAGAAGGGCCATCTGTACCCCCCATGTTCATAGCAGCAATGGCCACAGTCACCAAACTGTGGAAAGAACCAAGATGCCCTTCAGTGGACGAGTGGATAAGGAAGATGTGGTCCATATATACTATAGAATATTATACCTCCATCAGAAAGGATGAATACCCAATTTTTGTATCAACATGGACCGGACTGGAAGAGATTTTGCTGAGTGAAATAAGTCAGGCAGAGAGAATCAATTATCATATGGTTTCACTTATTTGTGGAAGACAAGGAATAACACAGAGGACATGGGGAGATGGAGAGGGGAAGGGAGTTGGGAGGAATTGGAGGGGGAGACGAACTATGAGAGACTGTGGACTCTGAAAAACCATCTGATGGTTTTGGAGGGGTGGGAGGTGGGAGGTTGGGTGAGGTGGGTATTATGGAGGGCCCATATTGCATGGAGCACTGGGTGGGGTGCATAAACAATGAATTCTGGAACACTGAAAAGAAATTTAAAAGATAAAGAAAAACTAAAAAAAAAATTAAAAATAAATTATGTTGTAAGAAATAGATTGCTGCAGAGATACTTACAAATTCCAATTTCAGTCTTTAGTTTTTTCTGTTTTACTTTGTTGGTATTCTGTGAAAAAAGCATGGGATAACAATGAAAAAATAACATATATTTTGAAAGCCTACACTCTAAATCATGCTGGGGCATCATTTTTTTTTTTTTTTAAAGATTTTATTTATTTATTTGACAGAGAGAAATCACAAGTAGATGGAGAGGCAGGCAGAGAGAGAGAGAGGGAAGCAGGCTCCCTGCCGAGCAGAGAGCCCGATGCGGGACTCGATCCCAGGACCCCGAGATCATGACCTGAGCCGAAGGCAGCGGCTTAACCCACTGAGCCACTCAGGTGCCCCTGGGGCATCATTTTTGAATGGAATTCCAAAATGTGTAAGACATGTCTCTCTTTACTGTCATAAAATTTACTGTCTAGTAGGAAAAGACAAATCTGGTAATTTAACACAGTAGAAAGAATATAGGCCTAGAGTTAAAAAAAATTAGGGTTTGAATCTGAGGTCTTTTCCTTGTGCTTCATCAACCTTCAGCAAATTACTTAACTTCTCTGAGGTTAATAATACTTAGTACTTAACTCTCTGTAATGTCCAGGAAGATAATGATGCCTGTTTATTTCAGCAAGATATGTGACAAAAATCCCAATATAAATCCCTGGTTTAAATAACAGGAAATGTACTGACTTACCTAACTGGACATCCAGTAGGGCAGGTTTCATGGTTGTTTTATTCAGTGAATCGAAGATGTCATCAGGAATCTAGGTTCCTTTTGTCTTATCTCCTTGTCATCCATAGTGTTCTGTCAACCTGAGAGTGTTCCTTCTCCTAGTCTGGTGGGCTGCCTGCCAAGGGCATTGTGGGTTGCATGCTTCCTTGTTCTATCCAATAGGAAAGAATGGGTGCCTCCTGCCAGCTATTAAAAATTTCTCAGTCTCCTTGGGCCAACTTACATTATACACCTAACTTCAAAATGTCACCAGGGAAATGAAATAGGTTGATTTGCTCAGGCCTGGAAAAGAGAGTATGATTACTGTAGTGGGTTTGGACTAATCAGAGCTCAGACTGGACCCAAGTTCAATTACTGAAAGCCCATTGGTGTCATAACATGGGGAAGATGATGTGGATTGGATTTGTGATGTGTTATTTAAACCATATTGGGATTTTTGTCACATATCTTGCTGAAATAAACAGGCATCATTATCTTCCTGTACATTAAAGCGAGTTAAGAACTAAGTATTATTAACCTCAAAGAGGTTAATATTTAATAAAACAAATATTTAAATATTTGTTTAAGCCACAAATATTCAAATTCAGGAAAATTTGGAGAATTGTAAAGGGCATTGCAGGTACTAGTGTAGAAGTGGAAGGGTTTTTCTAATGTGTTGCAGTAGGAATAAGGAAACTGTTTACTATTCCATATTCTCCTTATTTTAGGCTAGAATCAGAGCAATCTTTTGTTTCAGAATTCTCATATTCCTACCTAGGTATTCCTTCCATGAGGCTGAAATCACTGTTTTCCTCAACACCACCTTTCACTCACACCAATAGAAAAATAAATTCATCTTATATCCTTATTTAGATGTATCTAAGGACAGAATAATTATCAGTTTCCTGTGCTCAAAATGTGGATGTGTACACGTGACTGAATGATATTGACCATCACAATTTTATACGCTTTGCTGCACCTATCTATATATTACCAATTGAGAAACAATAGAAACTGGTAGTAGCAAAGCAGTATATTGTTGTAGCTTTTACTTTTTAAAAGATTTTACTTATTTATTTATTTGACAGAGAGAGATCACAAGTAGGCAGACAGGCAGAGAGCCCCGCTGAGCAGAGAGCCTGATGCAGGACTAGATCCCAGGACCCTGAGATCATGACCTGAGCCGAAGGCAGAGGCTTAACCTACTGAGCCACATAGGCACCCCATATTTTTGTATCTTAAAAAAAACCTGTCAACCATATATTTCAACAGATTTGTCTTTTGTAAATTCAATATGATAAACTTGAAGTCAAATGCAATTTGAGAATTTAGAATTGCCATTTTGGTAGTTATCTTAATGTAACATGAGAAGTCATTTTGAAATTATCATGCCATAGTTTGATAATTGAAGCATGACTAGAAGTAAAAAGTAGGTTTTGTGACATTTCTCAAATGTTCTAAGAGATGGTATTTCTTTTTTGAAAATTGCCACAGATAATGTTATTTTTTATTTATCTTCATCTGTGTTTTACTTCCAGGAGGAAAAAGGGGTACAGAAAATCTCAACCAGGGAGAGTTCTTTCCTGCCTTACATCAACTCAGGGAAGAGATGGTTGATGGGGTTTCTTTATTGAATAATTTTTTAGGATTCTTGAATTCTAATTTGAAAACCAGGACACTTCTTGAGAACAATTCCATGTATATAATATAAATATAATTCCACACTTTCTAAATTAAAGTACACTACATAATTAATTATAGGGCATACAGCACTGTATTTCTGCAAGTTTGTGATATCTGTCCATCTAAAGTTGATCCATTATTATTTTTCTTCCATTCCTCTTCTTTCCTGCATTGTTCCTAATTTCGCTGTCTGTTCTGGGTTACAAGAGCCTCTAGACTACTGTTGGAAACATCTTGGAGTCCACCCAAATGCCACTTTTCCTCTCTTCATTTCCCAGCTTTCTCTTTGCTTTGTCATTTTATGCTTTCTGTATTCATTTCTCCTTCTTTTTTTCTTTAATTTTCTGCAGAGTCAGAATACCGTGCCCTCTAGCATACTGCTCATGTCCCTCCTTTTTCTTCTTTTGCATTATTCATCCCCCTTTTACTAATTTTTGACTTTTACTTTTTTGTTTTGTGCTTTGAGGAGTATTTTTTTTTTAATAAACTCTCTTTCTTTTATTCCCTTCTGCTTTCCTTCTTTCCCTTCTCTTTCCAGTAGGGCTGTGTCTGCCTGTCTAATGGTTCCACTCACTGTAAGGAGAGTTTGCATCTGGAAGCAAACCTGGTTTGTTTCTCAGTTGAAAGCATGTCTCAGCTGAAGCAGAGAGTGACAATGTTGAACACCAACCTGCTCAGCATGATTGGGGCTTGCTGTTTTAGTTTTTATAATCACTGCCATTAATGAATGGGCAAATATGTTAACACAGACTCCTTCAGACAGGGTTAGGAATCCCTCCCCTGTGTTTTCATTAACACCCTGTATCACTTTCAAATGCAGCACTTACTCTGCCATAGTGTAACGGTGTTTATTTGGGAGCTTAATGAAGGCTGAGGCTGTATTTTCTAACCATGTATATTTTCAGCATTTAGCACAGTGCATTTCTATGACAAATACTTCATTCATTAAACACATATTAAGCAGAGCCATTATAGCATATTTGTACATGTTTGTACTATACCATCCTAGGGGACAGCATGCACATTACACAATTTAAAATTTGCACATTCATTGCAGTTTTCTGGCAGATGGCAGTAAAGTATCTAGTTAAAAGAAAATCACTTTATTATGACAGTTTCTCAACAGATGAAGGTAATTTTTTTTTTTTTTTTTTTGAGGAGAGGCACCTTTTCCCAGTTCATCCAGAAATGCCTTGTGGGCTGCTGCTGCTGGTGGCCCTGATTTGTATTTGATTTATATTTATCAATACTCCATTTCCTATATATTGCATCTGGCTTATTTTGCTAAAGGCAGGGTTTTCACTTTGAAGAAGGTGAAATGCAGTATATCTTTAGCATAAAAAATGAGTCACTAATTCTCCTAATGGGAGAAAAATGCTTCTCTTCCTCATTTCTTTTCATATATGATTTCCTCCCCTTTACTTTCACTGACTTGCCAATTTCTTATTTCTTTCTAATGTGTCAGTCAATATAGTAGTAGTAATTTCTGCATGTACACATATCAGTGTTGCTGAGAATATTAAGTGCTAACACTTAATACCCAAGCCCATCCACATAAATATCCCTATTTCGCATTGAATTATACCTTATACCTTTTGGTTCCAAGATAGAATCCTGTTATGTTCCATCACAGTTCTCTTCTTCCAATTTAAAATGGATTTAATCAAGCTGCTCTATATATCTGGTAATAACATAAAAAACACTTACTGATTACTTCCTATGTAGTAGGCACTTTTCTAAGAATTTTTAGGTACTTTTGTTGTTCCTGTTTTTGTAAATGAGAAAACTTTGAAACAGAGAGTTTAAGAATTTGCTGAAGTTCAGGTCACAGTGGCAGAACCAGAGTTCAAACCCAGCAACCTGTATTTTTCTCCACAAATAACATTCTGCCTCCCACTGACATTATTCTTGATTACCTTAATCAGAACTGTAGAAAGCACTTTCAGGATTCTTTAGCATACAAGCAGGATCATACTAAAATTTTTTAAAACACTTACCTTCCAGGATGCATCTAATTCCTTACTCCTATGCAGTTTCTTTCCTCTTGCCATTTATTTTCTCTTTCTTCAATGCAACATTATACTGATAATAATAACAAACATTTATATTATATTTACTTCTAACCATACTTTCTGGATTTTAATTATTTAGAACTCACAACTACCTTGATTTAAATGTTTTCACATCCCCCATTTTAGGAGTAGGTCACACAGCTAAAGGCTGTGTTGTGTGGTCAAATAGTATAGGTACAGATTCCATGTGCTTAAACTTTGTGTTTTGGATAAATCAGATTCATGTTAACTAGGACTCTGAATGCCTGGAATCTTCTCTTATACTGGCTGTGTGATCTTGGGCTAATTACTTTATATCCTAGTTTTCTCATTTGTAAGATAAAGAGTTTGGCTTAGGTAACATCTGGAGTCAAGATGGTAAGTCCATAGATAAGAAAAAGTCATGGAAATAGGAAATCTGCAGTTCAAGGCCTCCTGGCCGATAATTAGTGGTACAACTTTGAGGAATCCATTCAATTTCTCAGAGACTCAGTTTTCTTTCTCCAATGGAGATAATAATCCCTACTCTTCACCAAGTTGTTATGAGAACTCAGTAAGGAAAGAGATAACATGCTCTCAAAGATTTCTGTATTTGACATAGTATTATATATCAGGTATCTTATTATATAAGTAATAACACATTTGTTGCAGAATCTTAAAGATGAGCAGTTCACAAAGGAGAAAATAACAAGCACAAATAATTTTATGATTGAGAAATAATCACTGTTAACATTTTGTGATATATACTGTCAGTCTTTTTTCCTCTTAGGGACATGCATCAGTTGCTATCAGTGTCCCACCTTTATCTCTCAGATCAGAGTTTGAACCCACAGGTTTGACTTGGGAGATTGAGCTTTAACCATTATTCTTTAAGAATGGATAGAGCAATCCTGGTATGTCCAGGAATATACTTATAAGAACAGCCTCTTAACTGGTCCTCTCCTACTCTTGCTTCTACCACCTTTGAGTGTGTAGATGAGGTTATGTTATTTCTTTGCTTAAATTTTGTAGAGGTTTTCCAATTTACTTGTAGTAAAAGCCATGAGTTCATATAATGGCCTACAAAATCATACATGAGTTGGCCTTTCCACCTACATTACCTTTTGACTTCATTTCCCATGATATTCTCCTCTCCGTTTGCTCCAAACATATTAATCCGTTGGGTTTTCCTATAAGATGCTAAGAACAGTCTTGCCTCAGAGCCTTTGCATTGGCTGTTCTGTTCTTCCCTGATATCTGTGTGGATCATCCCCTTATCTCTTTTAGGTTTCTGCTGAAATGTTAACTGCCCATGAGACCTTCACTCTCAATCCCGTTTAAAGCTATTTCCCCTCTGCTAGTCTCCCATGTTCCTCATTTTCTCTTCCTTGCTTTATTTTTCTTCAAAGCACTTAGTGTTATGTGATATGCTGTATATTTCATTAAAAATTGTTTATTGGACCAGAATATAAAACTCTACAAGAACATTATTATTCATCTTAATATGTCTCTGGTGCTGAGAACAGGGCCTCTATAAATATTTGTTGAATAATGAATGAATAAGATTCATGCTGATTAGTGTTACTATTGAATGCCAGAGGAGTAGAGACTCTCTACCATAGTTTTTCTGAATCTCAGCATTTTTTTTTGCTGGCCCTCACCAGTCATAGTGCCTTTATGGTGTAGCCATTAAAGTTGTAATTGGGTTTTCTGTCTTAGCGACATGATGACACATCACAGCAGCTGCTTAGACTTAAAAGAATTCAGTTTTGATAGGTTGTCTAATGCTGTTGAGTGTGCTTTCAGTATTCTAATTTGTTTTGGGTTTTAAGAATTCCTTTGAGAATTTATTCCACTTTCCTAGAATGCTGACTCTTCGATTCTCTCATGCAGCTTGACTCTTTTCTCAGTGATGTTTATCTCAACTCTATAGACACCTTAATTTTTTTTCCTTCTTTTTTTTCTCCTGCTGTCTCTGTCAGAGAGGATTTATTACACTTTAGTCTGGTTTTTCATGCCATGTTACAGATATTTGGATATAACTGTCTAATGGTCTCATGAATACATTTTCCATTCAGAACCTGAGGTTTGACCCTCATCAGTCTACCCTCTTTATATGCATTGTGCAAACCTATGATTGAAGAATAAATCATGTGGAAAGTTAGTACTGCTTATGATCCATGAAGTACAATTTACTGTGGTGATTAGATGATAACTGTTGACTTTAAATGAATATATTCAATTTAAGGTTTTTTTTTTTTATGAAAATGAAACACATTTGGATCACTTAGATCAATATTGTAGTAGAACTTCTTTAAATCACATCTTCAGATCTGTCTACTTCATGAGGCTTTCTCTGATTCACTGCACTTAATTTTCAATCTATTGGTAAAATTCTGGATTCAGTCCTTTCCTTTGACTCCTCCTTGTAGTTACCCTAATTTATAGATTTAGTTTCATGGGATGGTGAAGGGCATGGAATGTGGATTGAGATAAATTGTATTTAAACTCATTATTGTCAGTGATAAATTCTGTAATCTTGAACAAAATATTTAACTTGTCTCAGTTTCCTTCTCTGTAAAATGAAAACAATAAAACTTCACTTCATTGAGTTGCTATGGAGTAGTAACATTGTTTGTATGAAATCCTTAGTATTTGGCAGATGTTCAGAATTCAGTGCATATTAATTATTCTTAAATGCACACAAAACATACATGTGTGCTGAGTAGAAGTGATCTGTATGCTCTCCGCCATTCCCCATGTAAACTTGAATTTCATGCATGTTCTTTAATTGTTTTTTGGTCTCTAACTGTTATTAGGTAGAATTGTTATTTTTTTTCAATTTTTTTTTTTAAGATTTTTTTCATCTATTTGAAGAGAGATCACAAGCAGGCAGAGAGGCAGAGAGAAGCAGGCTCCCCGCTGAACAGAGAGCCGGACGCGGGGCTCGATCCCAGGACCCTGAGATCATGACCTGAGCTGAAGGCAGTGGCTTAACCCACTGAGCCACCCAGGCACCCCGGGTAGAATTGTTATTAAAAAATAATTCACAGAGGGAAAAATTTTGTGTATAAGGACATTTATTTATTTATTTATTTATATTTTTATTTACCTGACAGACAGAAATCACAAGTAGGCAGAGAGGCAGGCAGAGAGAGAGGAGGAAGCAGGCTCCCTGCCGAGCAGAGAGCCTGATGTGGGGCTCGATCCCAGGACCCTGGGATCATGACCTGAGCCGAAGGCAGCGGCCTTAACCCACTGAGCCACCCAGGTGCCCCCTGTATATGGACTTATTGACCATGCTGTACATTATTGTGTATTAGTTACTTATTCCTTAGAGACTGTGTCTCTTTTTTGTATGAGTTACACTCATTGAGCCACAGAATGTTAGGGTATTCTATTCAAATCATTCACTTTACAAAGGGAAAAATTAAATTCCAGAGTGCACGTGGCAGACCTGGACTGAGCACAAGTTTCATGATGCTTGGGAGTGTCAAACCATGCTACCCTATCTTGCTGGAATACAGAATTCTCAGTGATTGATCAAATGAAATGTCATTCAGCAATTTAGAAAGACAACCCATTATATTAGTTATTCTTTTCCTTCTTTGATACTCTTTTCCTTCTAGGAGAAAATACATAATTTCTCAGGAATTTCAAAGGGTATTCTAGAATCCTCTGATTGTTGGAGGATTTCTTTACAGTCTCAGAATGGTTAATTTGGGTGTAGAACCTATATAATATAATAACAATTGTTTTCCTTTTCAAAGCCTCTTAGATATACCTTAATTGCTATATGATACTCTCAGAATGTTTCAATGTATAAAGTATATAAAGTATAAAGTGACCCCTGAAAATATTTTGAGGGTTACGAGTTAGCATGTTTTATTGAAAAGAGCAACTTGATACAGAGTCTAAATGCCAAGATTCAAAATTTAATAATGTCTACATGAAATGACATTTGCCAGTACTAATGCTATTTCTTGTGAATCTCTTATCTCTTCCTTTCATCGATAAAAACTTTCTTGGTTCTCATTCCTTCATTTATTTATTCCTACATTTTTTTATTGTGTTCAGTTAGTCATCATATTGTACAGCATTAGTTTTTGATGTAGTATTCAACGATTTGTTAGTTGTATATAACACCCAGTGCTCATCACAACACCTGCTCTCTTTAATACCCATCAACTGATTACCCCATACTCCCAACCCTCTCCCTTCTGTAACCCTCAGTTTTTTTCCCGAGTCCAGAGTCTCTCATGACTTTTTTCTCCTTTAAATAGGTGCCATTCTGTGCTCTTCTCACAGCCTGTGAATGCTTGTATTATGGTACCTGTACTACAGCTTTGCAAGAATCTCTTTGTTCATGAACCTAGTCAGCAATCCTTGTGCAGAAACTCTATCATGTTCATTTATTTTATTTTATTTTTAAAAAGATTTTATTTATTTATTTGATAGATATTTTATTTATTTATTTATTTATTTGATGAGAGAGAGAACACAAGCAGGGGGAGTGGGAGAGGAAGAAGCAGGCTTCCCGCTTAGCAGGGAGTCCGATGTGGGGCTTGATGTGGGGCTTAATCTCAGGACCCTGGGATTGTGACCTGAGCTGAAGGCAGATGCTTAACGACTGAGCCACTGAGGTACCCCTATAGTGTTCATTTTTATATCGCTACTCCTTGGCACATGATTGGTCCACAGTAGGTGATTTTTATATCGCTACTCCTTGGCACATGATTGGTCCATAGTAGGTGATCAGTAGTAGTAGAATGATGGGAATAGTTGGACAGTCTGGAATAAATAGTTTATTTCTTTTTGGTCTCTTTGATAGCTACACTTCTTAAAATCCATTCAGTGGTAGTGTTTCCAGGTCCTACATCTTGATCTTATCATTCACTTCTGTGCACTCTCCCTGAGTCACCTAATTATTTCCCATTTTAAGTGCATACATACCAACAACTCCCATATATTTATCTCTAATACGGATCTCGCTTCTGAGCTCAAACTTGTTTTTCTATCTTTCAGGTTATCTTCACTAGATTCTACCCTTGTCTTTAACTCAGTTAGGTTAGGGTCTCCAGAGCTTTCCCTTCCATAAAGCCATTCAAGTTGCATTTCCATTTTTTTCTCCTCTGTAGGTCTATAACTATCCATTAGTATCCCAGTGTACAGTTAGAAGCTTGGAGCTTTATGTGGTTCTTCTCTTTTGTCTGTATTCTATAACTCATCCGATTCTGTTACTTCTACCTTATTCTACCTTACTTCTGTCTTATTTCAGGCCTCTGGTGCTAGTGTATTATTACAATGGCTTACCACATTTGTCTTTTTGTTCCCAGCTCCTTCCCACTGCAGTCTATCTTCCACATGTCTACCTGATGCATCTTTTCCTCCAAATAAGCAGATTCATGCCACCATCTTGCTTTCCTCCATAGGTTTTCACTCTCTGCTTTCACAATCTGATACTAATCTACTTCTCCAGTTGCATTTCCCATACACCACCAACACAAACTCTGGACTCTGATTACTTTCAAATTCAGTTTTTCTTCAAAGCCAGGTCCTTTTATGTTCTGTGCCTCTATCCATGCCCTTCCATTTGCCTGGTATGCCAGTCTTAGTTTTTTGTACTCAGCTTAAATGCTACCTCTTCTGTGGAGCCTTTCATGAATGATCTAATGCTTTGTTCTTTATTAACACTTTCCCCATTTATGTTTATGTATATGTCTCACAATAGACTGTGAGAATAGGGAACTTGTCTTACTCTAGTCTTGAATGCTTGGATCTTAGTCTACGAGTCACTACTTAATAAATGTCTGTTGAAATAGTAAAATAATGACTGAAAGCTCAGTTATATTTTCTCAGTTTTGTGAGAATTTAACAATTATTTTAAACATCTTTAGTGCTAAGCCAGAGATGGTCACACATTTCAGTGTGTTTTGACAGGGTCATGGTCTGACATCTGCTGTGGGTGGCACAGACCTCAGTGTTATCTTTTGCTGTCACTCACCTGCTGTGTGTTGCTTTAGCTTCCAAAGCTTCCCTCTTTTTATCTGAAATTGACTATTGCCATGCTCACTGGTTCGTAAAAAATTTTAGATGGGCTAGTGCTTTTTAACCTACCGTTTTCATTTGTTTTTAAATTGTTTTCAAGTATACAAACCCTACAGTTTTCTGTGCATTTAAGCAACAGATAAAAGGAAATCAAAGTTAGGGCAAATAGCTTATTTTATATACATACATTGAATTTTTTCTGGGCTTTCCACTTTTAAGATCATTAGATTTTATACCCTTTATTCTAGTTTTATTGAACTCAGACTAATATGGCCACATTTAAACATTACTGACTTGACAGAAAGTAAGAGGATGCCCTTTTGCACATGGTGGCCAGAAATTAGCCAGTATTCATGATTCACTATTGAGGTCATAAACAAAATACTTGGCTTTCTGACAGCTACATTAGTTGCATTGTTCACCATCCACAGCTGCCAGACATTGAATGGTTACTTGGCAGCTGGCAAAGCTTGGATTCATACAGTGGGCCTTCCTTAAACCTTGGTTTTGAAAATGTCACACATTGAGTATAATTACATTGTAGTACTTGTATTTAAATGGGAAAACTAAACCTAACACTTTCTGATTTTTCAGAAAAATTGACAACTCCTCCTAGTGTCACCCAGTTTTCAGGCTAGTTAATTCTGAGGGAAGTGGAATAAATACCATCTTATGTTTTCTTTACTGGAACAACTACTAGAAACTAAGATAATTAAGAAAATGTTATGAAAAAGATTGTGGAGTAATCTTTGCTATAGTTGATATATACTAGAATGGTTTTCACAAAGACAAATACATATTTCATAAAGGAAGAATTCTCTTTATTATAACTTTTAGTTTTTTGGTTAGTTTTTGGTTGCCTTTCTGTTTTCTTCCTTTCCTTCTCTGTTTCTTTCTCTTCTTTCCTCCTGTTCTAGTTCCTCCCTCTTTCTTTTGCATATATATTTAGTAAATATTTTCTTTATACTAGGCATGGTGTTGGACACTGTAACAGTGTCCAACTGGTAAATTAAAAGGTAAATAAAAAGATAACCTCCCTCCTTTCAAGTGGTCTAATCATTTAATGAAGAAAAAAAAAAGGATGTGTATACAAATAATGCAGAGGAGTGAACACAGTAGGGACCAAGGCATCAAGGAGAGTTTAAATGTGACTTGACTTTAAAACTCTCCTAACATCTATATTTCAAAGTAGAACAATTTTGTGGAGGGGATAACTCAGTTTAATCATTTTAAGAAATTTTTAGATGGAGGTAAGCTCATTTTATTTCAATAGAGGATATTACTTTCTGAAAAATTAAGAGTATGTGACAATGAGATAAGTAACATAATGAAGAAGATGGAAGTATGAAAATGGAATTTGAAATCCAAGGTCAGAGATGCTGTAGAATCTATTTCTACTATGGCTTGCAATTTGAATTAAATGACCCTTAAATATTCTTATATTATTCATATTCTGTGAGTTATAACTCAGAAAAGTTGAAACATAGATTGTTATAATATTTGTTAATGTTAAGTCATATACATAAACTACAGAGCAATTGATATTAGAATTCTCTACATTGTCCTCCAAAGTTTCATGAAATTGTATGTTTTCCAGATAATTGGCAGATCTATCTATCTATGTAATCTATCTGTCTGGAAATACTGAGTTCTGAGAGAGATAATGGGGCTGTTTTAGGCCCTACAATATAATCTATGTTAATAACCATCAGAGCAGAATGTATTTATCATGTACCTACTATATTTCTCGGAACTGTGCTTCATATATATCATTTAATCTTTGTAATGTTGCTATGAATTAATTATATTTTATAGTTAAAGAAAGAGCAATGAAGAAAAAAATATCAGTGACAGAACATAAGAAGTCAATATGATGAGATAAGGGTGTTGTCTCTGAAACTAAGGTGACTGCATTCAAATCCTAGTTTTGTCACTTACTAGTTGTGGGGTTTGATCAAGCTACTTTATCTCTTTAAACTTCAGCTCCTCATCCTTTAAGTGGAATCAATAATAATAACTACATGTAAAGTTATTACGAAAGTTAAATGAGTTCACCCATTAAAGTGGTTAGAATAGCAGTGATATGTAAACATTGTTATTACAAGTCTGAAATCACACAGCTAGAAAGTGATAGAACAGATTTTCTGGATTCCAAAGCCTGTGCTTGATTCACAATTCTGTATTGCTTCCAAGACATATCCAAGTCTTGTGGATCACAGAATTTAGAAAAGGAATTTGTCTGTAATCAACTAATTTCTGTTTGTTTCTCGAAGAAAGCATATATACAAAGAGTTTGTAATTCAAAGGCTCTTTTTCCTTGGGAGTGAATTCCAGCATCTCAGAGCCTATTAGTACTAAACAGTGGTGCACATGTCAGTTTTCAGGGACTGTGGGATGAAATAAAGAGGAACTTGGAGATAAGTTACTTGTGTCTCTTCTCCCACAGTGATTTGAAAATTTGCCAGTTCTTAGGATCATCCTTAGGAGGAGTTCAGCTCTCTCTCCCCAGTTGTTCAGAGCAGCTGTTGTTTCTGTGACTTTCTTTTATTTCTGGCCTCCTTCAAAAACTCCTTTTGGCCCTAGTGGTAGTAGTGGTGGGGATAGCTTTGTAAAATCACCAGTTTCATAGCCTTAGCATAGCTTATCTAAGTGGGATTATAGGATTGAAGACATGAAGAGTATACTAATATGAGCAGGTCAAAACGCTCTTATTGTATGTTTTCATCATAGTTAAATCTTATGTGAGATATATGGATAGTTTTGGATTTCTCATGTTCATCATTAGATTGGAGGTTCCCTATCTATAGGTTTGCTCTAAAAAATTCATTGGTGTTTTTCATTCTGATTCTCTTTTCTATTCATTTTTGATTTTTTAAATTAACATATAATGTATTATTTGTTTTAGGAATACAGGTCTGATTCATCAGTCTTACACAATTCACAGTGCTCACATAGCACATACCTTCCCCAGTGTCTATCGACAGCCACCCTATCCCTCTCAGCCCCCTCCGGTCCAGGAACCCTCAGTTCATTTCCTTAGATTAAGAGTCTCTTAGGGTTTGTCTCCCTCTCTGGTTTTGTCTTATTTCTATTTCCCTCCCTTTCCCTATGATCCTCTGTCTTGTTTCTCAAGTTCCCCATATCATTGAGATCATGTGGTAATTGTCTTTCTCTGATTGACTTATTGTGCTTAGCATAATACTGTCTAGTTCCACCCATGTCGTTGCAAAAGGCAAGATTTCATTTTTTCATAGCTGCATAATATTCCTCTGTGTGTGTGTGTGTGTGTGTGTGTGTGTGTGTGTGTATCATATCTTCATTATCCATTCATCTGTCAATGGACATCTAGGCTCTTTCCATAGTTTGGCTATGTGGGCATTGCTGCTATAAACATTGGGATGCACATGTGCCTTCCGATCACTACATTTGTATCTTTGGGGTAAATACCCAGTAGCCTGATTGCTGGGTTGTAGGGTAGCTCTGTTTTCAACTATTTGAGGAACCTCCATACTGTTTTCCAGAGTGGCTGCCCCAGCTTGCATTCCCACCAACAGTATGGGAAGGTTCTCCTTTCTTTGCATCCTCACCAATACCTGCTTTTCTGACTTGTTAATTTTAGTCATTTTGATTGGTGTGAGTTGGTATCTCACTGTGGTTTGGACTTGAATTTTCCTGATGCCGAGTGATGTTCAGCACTTTTTCATGTGTCTGCTAGCCATTTGGATATCTTCTTTGTAGAAATGTCTGTTCATGTCTTCTATCCATTTCTTGATTGGATTATTTGTTCTTTAGGTGTTGAGTTTGAGAAATTCTTTATAGATTTTAGATACAACATGTGATATGTTATTTGCAAATTATCTTCTCCCATTCTGTTGGTTGTCTTTTGGTTTTGTTGACTGTTTGCTGTGCAAAAGTTTTTGATCTTGATGAAGTCCCAATAGTTCATTTTTGCCCTTGCTTCCCTGCCTTTGGAGATGTTTCTAGGAGGAAGTTGCTATAGCTGAGGTCAAATAGGTTGCTGCCTGTATTCTCCTAAAGCATTTTGATGGATTCCCATCTCATATTCAGGTCTTTCATCCATTTTTGGGTCTGCTTTGTGTGGGGTATAAGGAAATGGTCCAGTTCCATTCTTCTGTATGTGGCCGTACAATTTTCCCAACACAATTTGTTGAAGAGACTGTTTTTTTTTTTTCTCTTTTTTTCCATTGGATATTCTTTCCTGCTTTGTTGAAGATTAGTTGACCACAGAGTTGTGAGGGTCCATTTCTGGACTCTCCATTCTGTTCCACTTATCTGTGTGTCTGTTTTTGTGCCAGGACCATACTGCCTTGATGATTATAGCTTTTTAATAGAGCTTGAAGTCTGGAATTGTGATGCCACCATCTTCAGTTTTCTTTTTCAACATTCCTCTGGCTATTTGGGTCTTTTCTGGTTCCATACTGGTTTTAGGATTATTTATTCCATATCTGTGGAAAAATTTGATGGTGTTTTGGTAAGGATTGCATTAAATGTATAGATTACTCTAGGTGACATAGACATTTTCACAATATTTCTTCTTCCAATCCATGTGCATGGAATGTTTTTCCATTTCTTTGTGTCTTCCTCAATTTCTTTCATGAGTATTCTATAGTTTTCTGAGTATAGATTCTTTGCCTCTTTTGTTAGATTTATTCCTAGGTATCTTATGGTTTTGAGTGCTATTGTAAGTGGTATTGATTCCTTAATTTCTCTTCCTTCTGCCTTGTTGGTGTATAGAAGTACAACTGATTTCTGTGCATTGGTTTTATATCCTGACACTTTACTGAATTCCTATATAAGTTCTAGCATTTTTGGAGTGGAGTCTTTTGGGTTTAACAGATAAAGTATCATATCATCTGCAGAGAGTGAGAGTTTCACTTCTTTGTTGATTAGGATGCCTTTTATTTCTTTTTGTTGTCCGATTGCTGAGACTAGGACTTCTAGTACTATGTTGAATAGCAGTGGTGATTGTGGACATACCTGCCATTTTCCTAATATTAGGGGAAAAGCTCTCAGATTTTCCCCATTGAGAATGATATTCACTGTGGGTTTTTCCACAGATGGCTTTGATGATATTGAGGTATGTACCCTCTATCCACACACTGTGAAGAGTTTTGATATGGAAAGGATGCTGTACTTTGTCAGATGCTTTTTCAGCATCTATTGAGAGTATCATATGTTTCTCATTCTTTCTTTTATTAATGTATTGTATCACATTGTTTTGCAGATGTTGATCCAAACTTGCAGCCTAGTAATAAATCCCACATGGTGGTTCGGAATAATCCTTTTAATGTACTGTTGGATCCTATTGGCTAGTATTTTGGTGGGAATTTTTGTGTCCATGTTCATCAGGGATATTTGGTCTGTAATTCTTTTTGATGGGGTTTTTGTGTGATTTTGGGATCAAGGTAATGCTGGCCTCATAAAATGAGTTTGGAAGTTTTCCTTCCATTTCTATTTTTTGGAACTGTTTTGGGAGAATAGGTGTTAATTCTTCTTTAAATGTTTGGTAGCATTCCCCTGGGAAGCCATCTGGCCCTTGGTTCTCATTTGTAGGTAGATTTTGATGACTGCTTCAATTTCCTTATGGGTTATGCATCTGTTCAGGTTTTCTATTTCTTCCTGGTTCAGTTTTGTTAGTTTATACATCTCTAGGAATGCATCCGTTTCATCCAGATGGTCTAATTTGCTGGCATATATTTGCTCATAATATGTTCTCATAATTTTTTGTATTCCAATGGTGTTGGTCATGATCTCTCCTTTTCATTCACAATCTTATTAATTTTATTAATTCACGATTCTATTAATTTTATTCATGATTTTATTAACTTATTAATCTTTTGTTTTTGGTAAGTCTGGCCAGGGGTTTATCTCTCATCCAAGTACTAACCAGGCCCGACCCTGCTTAGCTTCCGAGATCAGACGAGATCGGGCGCGTTCAGGGTGGTATGGCCGTAGACCAGGGGTTTATCAATCTTAGTAGGTCTTTCAAGGAACCAGCTTCTAGTTTCATTGATTTGTTCTTTTGGTTCCTATTTCATTGATTTCTGCTTTGATCTTTATTATTTCTCGTCTCCTGCTGGGTTTAGGCTTTATTTCCTGTTCTTTCTCTACTTCCTTTAGGTGTAGGGTTAGGTTGTGTATTTGAAACCTCTTTTGTTTCTTGAGAAAGACTTGTATTCGTATATACTTTCCTCTTAGGACTGCCTTTGCTGCATTCCAGAGATTTTGAACAGTTATGTTTTTATTTTCAGGTGTTTACATGAATTTCAGAAATTTTTCTTTCATTCAATTCAAGCAAACCAGAAGAGAACTGAAACTGGGGGGAGACAAAAGGGAAAAAAAAGAGAATATGATCCAGCTGGTGAATAGAACAGAGCCACAGAGTAGAATTTGGATATATTATTGTCTGTTAGAAGAAACTTCCAAAATCTAAAGAAAGAAAAACTTATGTATGTGTTTGTTTGTATGTGTGTGTATGTATGTATGTGTGTGTGTGTGTATATATATGGGTAAATACAATGAAGAGATGGAATGTGACTATAGAGGTGAAAATTTAAAAAGTATTTTAAAAAAGGAATTAATAAGAAGTTGGTTGAAAAAAGAAAAATTAAAAGAAAAAAAAAAGGAGAGAATGATAGAACAAAGCCATATACTAGATTTAGGGTATATTTTGGTCTGTTAGAGGAAATTGTATCCCAAAATTTTAAAGAAAGAAAATCTTCTATATCTATAAAAAATAAGGTTAAATACAATGAAGGAATGGCATATGATTGTAAAAATGAAAATTAACTATTTTAAACAGGGAATTGAGAAGATGGTGCTTAAAATAGGAAAGAAGATAAAGTAAAAAAAATAGAAAAAGAAAAATATTTTCTTTAAAATTTAAAAATTAAAAATGGAAATTAAAAATTAAAAAAAGTTTAAAATTTAAAATTAACTTTGAAAGACTAAAGAATTGTCGGGGAAAAAAGCCGTGAATTCTTTGTGCCATATTCCCCTAGCACTAGAGTTTTACAGCTCATATTGTTTGGTAGACTTGGTCTTGGCTGGATGTTCTTGCTGATCTTCTGGGGGAGTGGCCTATTGTCATGATTCTCAAATGTCTTTGCCTGAGGTGGAACTACCCTGCTTTTGTCACAGGCTAGGCTGACTAATCTTCTCAGTTTTGCTCTTGGTAGCTTTTGTTCCCTGAAAGCTTTCTGTACAGCTTTGGAGCATGAAAATGGTGGCCTCCCAGTCTCTGATCCCAGAGGAGCCGAGAACTCAGGACCCCACTCCTCAGTAGGCCATCAGAGAAAAACAGTCAGTCCCTCCTTTCTCCCTAATCTCTGGCCTCATTCTGCTCACCCAGCCTGTGACTGAGCATTTATATCTCTGGCACATGACCAGTCTCCAAACCTAGCAGATTCCTCTGGTGCACTCTCGTGCTACTACTCCTGGGGAAGGTAAGGGAGTCACCCCAGATCTGCCACTTGTTGGGCCCCTTCTTGAAGAGTAGAGACCTGACGGTGCTGCAGATCATAGTTTATAGCAATCCTGAGCTGAGTGCCCACTCCTCGGCTCTGTCTTTGTAGCCAGCTTCCTCGCTCCTGTACTTGAGAGTTCTGCCACATTCAAGTACCCCAAGTCTGTCTGTGACCCACAGGGGTCCTGAGACCACACTGTTCCAGTGAGGCTTCCATCTCCTGCTTACCCCCATTTAGCCACCACAGCAACGTCCCTCTGGGGAGCAGTCTTCTAGAAGTTCTGATTCTGTGCTCCAGTGTTCTCTCACTTGCCAGTAGCTGGCTGATAGAGGCCCCCTTCCCCATTGTCCATTTTTTAAAATATCACCTCAGATTCACTTCTCTGCATGTCCTGTCTTCCAGAAAGTGGTCACTTTTCTGTCCATAGAGTTGCTGTTATTCTTTTCTTTGATCTCTTGTTGAGTTTGTAGGTGTTTAGAATAGTTTGATAACTAGCTGAATTCCTGGGACCAGATGAAATTTTTGTCTCCTCCTCCTCTCCCATCTGGCTCCTCCTCTCTATTCATTTTCCAACAAAACTGTATAAAACTTGAAAGGAACTGCCAAATTTTCTCAAAGAGGCTGCACCATTTTCATTCATACCAGCAATGTACTCCAGTTTCTCCAGATCCTAATCAACACTTGTTGTCTGTCTTTTATTGTAGCCACAGTTTTCTGGTGGTAAGTGTACCTCATTGTGGGTTTTGTTTGTTTGTTTGTTTGCTGTGAAAGCTTTGTTGTTTCAATTTGGTCCACAGCTTAAGAGAGGGCACCTGGGTGGTTAAAAAGCTGCCTACTGCCTGCCTTCACCTCCTCATCCAGGAAGAAGTTCTCCAGGAAGTCATACAGGTGGGGGTCTATATGTGCAGAAACCCTGGGCATGTAGATCCAAAAGGCCCTGATTCAGGTTCTTCTCTAGAACCAGGTGGCTTCCATGGCATCCAGGGTTTTACTCCACTCATCTTAGGATGGCTTCTGTACATCTTGCAAAAGGATGTGGCCACTGCAGTGGTTTTTCATTTTCTAGAGACACTCAGTACCCTTGGGCTTCTCATCTGCCTGCTCGAAGAAGTGGCCCATGTTCTTCAGAGCCACAGCATTTTGGTTGAAACAGAAGCCCAGAGAGAGGTAGGTGTAGGTGGCCTGCAGATGCATGTTGATCAGGTAGTTGATGGCTCCCTCCACCTTGATGGAATAATTCTGATGAATCTGGATGCTCATGGTTGATTGGTAATAAGGAGCTAAGCTCAAAATAAGGTGTTAGCTAGTCCTAGAGGCAGAGCCTGGCTGAGAAGATAGCTCCAAATGTTGGGACTGGAAAAAAGGCTAGTAGAAAGAGTGACCCTGGGTCTGTTCCATCCAAACACTGTTGAAGCAAGAGATGGATCTGTAGAACTGCTGGGTGCACTGCCTCATTGTGGTTTTGACTTGTATATCCCTAATGACTGAGGATGTTGGGCATCTTATCATGTGTTTATTGGCCACTTCTATGTCTTCTTTGGAGAAATGTTTGTTAAAATCTTTGTCCGTTTTTAAATTGGGTTGTTTGTCTTTCTGTTGTTGATAGTTCTTTATATATTGTAGATAATAGACCCTTATCATATTCATTGTAGATATTCCATCTGTGGGTTGTCTTGTGACCTTACTGATAGTTTCATTTGAGGCACAGATTTTTATTTATTTTTTCACTGTTTGCTTCTGCTTTTGAAGTCATATCTAAGAATCCATTGCCTAACTCAAGGTCATGGAAGTTTTATACCTGTTTTCTCCTATGGGTTTTATAGTTTTGATTCTTACATGTAGGACTTTGATCCATTTTGAGTTAAATTTAGATATGGTGTGAGGTATGGCTCCAAATCCATTCATTTACATGTAAATAATCAGTTGTCCCAAAACTATTTGCTAAATGACCACTCCATCCCTTGTTGAATTGTGTTGGCACTATTGTTAAAAATCAATTAGCTAGGGGTTCCTGGGTGGCTCAGTCATTAAGCACCTGCCTTCAGCCTAGGTAGTGATCCAGGGTTCTGGAATTGAGCCCTGCATCAGGCTCTCTGTTCAGTTGGGAGCTGGCTTCTCCCTCTCCCACTCCCCCTGCTTGTGTTCCCTCTCTGTCTCTCTCTTTGTCAGATAAATAAATAAATAAATAAGTCCTTTAACAAAATCAATTAACTATAGATGTAACAATTTATATCTGGACTCTCAATGCCACTCCACCTATCTATATTCTGTCATTATTCTAGTCCTATACTGTCTCAGTTAGTTTAATAAGTTTTGAGTTCAGAAAGTATAGATTATTCTGTGTTTTTCTTTTCAAGGATTGTTTTGGCTATTCTGGGTCACTTGCATTTCCATATAAATTTTAGAATCAGTTTGTCAATGTCTGCATTAAAAAAACAGTTTGGGTTTTTTTTTTTAATATAATTTTTTATTTTTTATAAACATATATTTTTATCCCCAGGGGTACAGGTCTGTGAATCACCAGGTTTACACACTTCACAGCACTCACCAAAGCACATACCCTCCCCAATGTCCATAATACCCCTCCTTCTCCCAAACCCCCTCCCCCCAGCAACCCTCAGTTTGTTTTGTGAGATTAAGAGTCACTTATGGTTTGTCTCCCTCCCAATCCCATCTTCTTTCATTTATTCTTCTCGTACCCACTTAAGCCCCCATGTTGCAACACCACTTCCTCATATCAGGGAGATCATATGATAGTTGTCTTTCTCCGCCTGACTTATTTCGCTAAGCATGATACGCTCTAGTTCCATCCATGTTGTCGCAAATGGCAAGATTTCATTTCTTTTGATGGCTGCATAGTATTCCATTGTGTATATATACCACATCTTCTTGATCCATTCATCTGTTGATGGACATCTAGGTTCTTTCCATAGTTTGGCTATTGTGGACATTGCTGCTATAAACATTCGAGTATACGTGCCCCTTTGGATCACTAAGTTTGTATCTTTAGGGTAAATACCCAATAGTGCAATTGCTGGGTCATAGGGCAGTTCTATTTTCAACATTTTGAGGAACCTCCATGCTGTTTTCCAGAGAGGTTGCACCAGCTTGCATTCCCACCAACAGTGGAGGAGGGTTCCCCTTTCTCCCCATCCTCGCCAGCATCTGTCATTTCCTGACTTGTTGATTTTAGCCATTCTGACTGGTGTGAGGTGATATCGCATTGTGGTTTTGATTTGTATTTCCCTGATGCCGAGTGATATGGAGCACTTTTTCATGTGTCTGTTGGCCATCTGGATGTCTTCTTTGCAGAAATGTCTGTTCATGTCCTCTGCCCATTTCTTGATTGGATTATTTGTTTTTTGGGTGTTGAGTTTGCTAAGTTCTTTATAGATTCTGGACACTAGTCCTTTATCTGATATGTCGTTTGCAAATATCTTCTCCCATTCTGTCAGTTGTCTTTTGATTTTGTTAACTCTTTCCTTTGCTGTGCAAAAGCTTTTGATCTTGATGAAATCCCAATAGTTCATTTTTGCCCTTGCTTCCCTTGCCTTTTGCCTTGTTCCTAGGAAGATGTTGCTGCGGCTGAGGTCGAAGAGGTTGCTGCCTGTGTTCTCCTCAAGGATTTTGATGGATTCCTTTCTCACATTGAGGTCCTTCATCCATTTTGAGTCTATTTTCATGTGTGGTGTAAGGAAATGGTCTAATTTCATTTTTCTGCATGTGGCTGTCCAATTTTCCCAGCACCATTTATTGAAGAGGCTGTCTTTTTTCCATTTGACATTCTTTTCTGCTTTGTCGAAGATTAGTTGACCATAGAGTTGAGAGTCTATTTCTGGGCTCTCTATTCTGTTCTATTGATCTATGGGTCTGTTTTTGTGCCAGTACCATGCTGTCTTGATGATGACAGCTTTGTAATAGAGCTTGAAGTCCGGGATTGTGATGCCACCAACGTTGGCTTTCTTTTTCAATATCCCTTTAGCTATTCGAGGTCTTTTCTGGTTCCATATAAATTTTAGAATTATTTGTTCCATTTCTTTGAAAAAGATGGATGGTACTTTGATAGGAATTGCATTAAATATGTAGATTGCTTTAGGTAGCATAGACATTTTCACAATATTTATTCTTCCAATCCAGGAGCATGGAACATTTTTCCATTTCTTTGTGTCTTCCTCAATTTCTTTCATGAGTACTTTATAGTTTTCTGAGTATAGATTCTGTGTCTCTTTGGTTAGGTTTATTCCTAGGTATCTTATGGTTTTGGGTGCAATTGTAAATGGGATGGACTCCTTAATTTCCCTTTCTTCTGTCTTGCTGTTGGTGTAGAGAAATGCAACTGATTTCTGTGCATTGATTTTATATCCCGACACTTTACTGAATTCCTGTACAAGTTCTAGCAGTTTTGGAGTCGAATCTTTTGGGTTTTCCACATATAGTATCATATCATCTGCGAAGAGTGATAATTTGACTTCTTCTTTGCCGATTTGGATGCCTTTAGTTTCCTTTTGTTGTCTGATTGCTGAGGCTAGGACCTCTAGTACTATGTTGAATAGCAGTGGTGATAATGGACATCCCTGCCATGTTCCTGACCTTAGCGGAAAAGCTTTCAGTTTTTCTCCATTGAGAATGATATTTGAGGTGGGTTTTTCATAGATGGCTTTGATGATATTGAGGTATGTGCCCTCTATCCCTACACTTTGAAGAGTTTTGATCAGGAAGGGATGCTGTTCTTTGTCAAATGCTTTTTCAGCATCTATTGAGAGTATCATATGGTTCTTGTTCTTACTTTTATTGATGTGTTGTATCACATTGACTGATTTGCGGATGTTGAACCAACCTTGCAGCCCTGGAATAAATCCCACTTGGTCGTGGTGAATCATATAACTTTTAGATTCAACATGACCTTTATAAAAACAGTTTGGGTTTTTATAAAGGTCATGTTGAATCTAAAAGTTATATGATCAGTTGGCCATCTTAAAATACTGTTTCCCAGTTCGTGAATATGGGGTATATGAATATGGCTGTAGGCTTTGTAGTTTCTAGTGTATGAGCCTTGCGCTACTTTTGTTAAATGTATCCCCAAGAATTAAGAAGAATTCTTTGCAAATGGAATTGTTTTTAAAATTTTATTTTAAAGGGAAAATTTGAGGGCAGTAACCTTATTGGATACCCCTGGACAGACCACTACACTTACTGTAATTTTTTTTTTTAAACAACAGAATGTGTCTTACCATTTTTTGTATCTCTGAAATTTAATGTAGTGCTTGGTACATGGTAGGCTCACTAAATTTGTGTTGTGAATATTAGTTGTTGGTAATATCTAGATGATATTTTTTAATGTGTATTAAACTTCAGGGATAATATTTTTGAAAAATTAAATGCAGTACTCTTATGTTTTGATGATATAGGTTGTAGGAAATAATGTTTACCTTCTTTTATGTAATTATTCCACAAATATAATTTGTAAGTGATAAGGCTAATAAGCAGAAACCTTGACATTTTGTGACATATAAAAAAGAAGAAAGTGCTAGCAATTTTTTTGTGATTAAAATTGTTTTCTGTGAGTCAAGTCTGTGGCCATGAATTTTTAGCATCTTAGGGATTTAAGTGAAAATAACTTTTTCATGTCCAACATGATATTGCAGAGAAAAACAGCAGCCAGGGGTTATCTTTGGAAAGTTTGTAATATCATTGCCAACCACTTGCTCTAGGCTTTTAAGTTGTGGGCAAGCCTGAATTAGGTAGTATTTATTTATTTCCTGGAAGTAGCATACTCTGATTGTATCAATTGCCTTTATAACATTAATGTTTCATCTTCAGTGGCATCCAAATTACTTTGACATTTGTGTTATATCCCAGAGTGCCCATCTTTCAGCTCAAAGAAGAGAATTGTGTTGGGTAATCTTAATATAGTCAATGGAGCAATGGATGTGAAAGCAAATTATGTGGTTAAGCTCATAAATTAAGCCAGTCCTTTTTGAGAAATATGTATAGGGAGAGAGAGCTAGAGGATAATCTTTAAAACAGTTTTCTTCTTGGTAATTTCATTATTACATGCAATATAATTTTGAAAAGATATTCTATTTTAATTTAAATTCAATTAACCAGCATATAGTACATCATTAGTTTCAGATGCAGTTGTCAATAATTCTTTAAACTTAAAGACAGGATTAAAAGTCAGCTGTTGGAAAGGAGTGTCTGTGGTCATCTGTTTGGTGAGGTGGTATGAGTGAGAGACAGAGCTGAGGGTTCTACCAACTAATAGCAGACATTTGTGTTTAGTAGTATAAGTTCATGCTGCTCTTCTAAATATTTTCATGGAGTCCAAGGAAGTTCTTGTTCACTGTAAGTTAATTTGCTTTCCTCTTGACCTACTTATGGTGAATGAGGCATGACTGTTGACCTGACATATTTCCTTAACGATTTGCTCATAAATTCTCAATTCTAGAGCTCACATGTATTGTTTGCTTTGCTTGTTCTCTTTAGTACTAAGGCCATTTATGATTATAAAATCAGGGATTGAAGAGATGAGAGAGGGCTGCCAAATTGTCTAGTAACTTGGAACTTAAAAGTTATGTGTGTATTTCTCCCACCAGAATGCCTATATTATAATTTGACTAATAAGTATGTGGAGAGATGTATTCAAACCCTTATGTGTTTAACTTTGTAAATGCTGAAAATAAAATTGTAATTTGGTTTACTATTTTGATATAGTTAAATGCTAGACTGCAGAATATCTTAATGAAATATATTAAATATTGATCTGCCTACTTAGGACCTTGGGAGAAGATATTGTCTATTTTTTTTCCTAAGTGGTATTTTCTGTGTGGTTTGAAGTGAAATAACTGCAAATACTTGTTTTCCTTGTACCAAAATGAGTTAGTTCATATTTTTCTTCTAACATGTATGTAGTGAATTTTAGTAGCTAAGGATAATGTTAAATTTGATGGATTATTAATCATTAATTAGTGACTAGTCATTAAATAAAATGCTATATACCACGCATTTTGTATATTTTGTCTCACTTAGTCACTTTAGGAGTTATGTATGATTATTTTCATTTTACATACAAAGAAACTGAGGATCAGAGCCGTTAGTCTCCAAGCATTTAAGTGCTAGAGGTAGGATTTATATCTTTCTATATTTATATCTATCTATATGCTTGTCAACCTGCCCCCAAAGCTGATGCTGTTAATCATTCCTAGCCTGCATTCCATAAATAATCACATAGCACACAGTAGTATTGCCAGTTCATGTCAACCAGAAGAGTGAAAACATATTCACGATGTGGAAATTTTTCCTTCAGTTTCTGTCTAAATGGTTTAGAATTGTTACTGAGCTCCTCTCTGAGGAAGAAAAGAAAAGACAACATTTTCCAGCAGGTTTCTATGTATCATGTCGATTCTGCTGTCTTTTATAGTGGCTCAACAGTGACATGTATTAATCTGCATTCCAGAAAAATACACCCCATAGAGAGAATGTGTGGGAACAGCTGGTTATGGCAGCTGTAGGTAATGAACACGAGACAAGTCTCAAAGTTCAGTTTTTTCCTCTTTCTGCATGTATACCCTTCATGTATCAAAAGGAAGAATTGTTATATATATATGTATGTATGTATACATATATACATACATGTGTATGTGTGTGTGTGTACACACACACACACAAATTGTGCTTAGTAAAGAAACAGAAGCTCCATGATATTGTTATTCAAATTCTCTTTTCGAGTCATGGAATGGTGGTGCCAAAATCACCTCCTTTGGGCCTTAGTTCAGTCCTTAAGGAAAATGAACAAACTTGGATGAATTTTCTCTTGGAGAATAAGGAACAATGTTTTTTTAAATTGCTATATCCCCAAAATGCTTGCAACAGAGCTATATATATATAAAGCTTAATAAATGTTTGTTGATTGATGGATTGCTTGCCTAATTTCCCATGGCTCGTAGTAGTTGAGGTTATAATCTGAGTCTTTGACATTTAAGTTCAGTGTTTTTCTTACCATAATGGGTTGTTTGCACTCCCATCTCAGAATAATAATTGCCTTTTCCTTTTGAAAGGCAGAAATTAAAACTCTGAGAGATTTAAAAATCTTGCCCAAATTCACACAGGTAGGCCAGGGCTGACAAGTTCTTAAAGTCTAGTCTGCTTGATGTTAAAGTCTGTGTTCTTAGATGCCCTCTGTAAGCTGCACCTTCCTAGAACAAGACCTCACATAATATCTAATGAATGAAATTTATATTTGTATTTTAAAGCCCTCTTCACAAAAGAAAGTATGTAATCCATTTTTATCAGGCACTAGAACTGAGTGGTCAAGAATAAGGATTCTATAGCCAGGCAGAGTTTAAAATCACAGTTCTACCACTTACATGACTTCAACTAAGTTTCTCTGTGGCTCAGATTCATCAGTCACAAATGATGTCCATAATACCGATTTCATTGGAATTGTTTAATTAAGTAGGCATGAGGTGCTTAAAACAGTGCCTGACATATAGTAAGCCTCATGTGTTACTATTATTTCCTGGGTATATATTTCTATTACAAAAAATTATCTTATAGACAGCGAAGCTTAATCCTATTGTCCTCTCTCATTCTGTTTTTCTAGGAACACAAAAACTAGTAAGGCATCACCCTCATGGCATGCTACAGTCTCTAATTATTATGATGAAAATTTTTTTAGAGTCGGGGTAGGGACAGAGGGAGAGGGAGAGAGAATCCCAAGCAGGTTCCACACTCAGTACAGTCCAGAGGCAGGACTCAATCCCATGACCCTGAGATCATGACATGAACTGAAATCAAGAGTGAGATAATCAATAGACTGAGCCACCCAGGTACCTCTCATGACGAAGTTTTTTTTTTTTTTTTTTTTTTTTAAAGATTTATTTATTTATCTTTTTTTAACAGACAGAGATTACAAGTAGGCAGAGAGGCAGGCAGGGAGAGAGAGAGAGAGAGAGAGGAGGAAGCAGGCCCCCCGCTGAGCAGAGAGCCTGATGCGGGGCTCGATCCCAGGACCCTGGGATCATGACCTGAGCCGAAGGCAGAGGCTTTAACCCACTGAGCCACTCAGGCGCCCCTCATGACGAAGTTTTTTACTCTTTTTTTTTTTTTTTTAAGATTTTATTTATTTTTTGTGACAGAGAAATCACAAGCAGGCAGAGAGGCAGGCAGAGAGAGAGGGGGAAGCAGGCTCCCTGCTGAGTAGAGAGCCCAATGTAGGACTTGATCCCAAGGACCCTGAGATCAGCCAAAGGCAGAGGCTTAACCCTCTGAACCACCCAGGTGCCCCAAGTTTTTTACTCTTCTTTAAAAGTTTTCTTTTTCTTTTTCTTTCGTTCTTTCTTTCTTTCTTCCTTCCTTTCTTTTCTTTTCTTTTCTTTTTTTTTTTTTTTTTTTTGTTTGACAGACAGAAATCATAAGTAGGCAGAGAGGCAGGCAGAGAGAGGAAGGAAAGCAGGCTCCCTGCTGAGCAGAGAGCCCTATGTGGGGCTCGATCCCAGGACCCTGGGATCATGACCTGAGCCGAAAGCAGAGGCTTTAACCCACTGAGCCACCTAGGCGCCCCCTTTAACAGTTTTCTTAATCTTTAAGCAAAGATCTGATTTCCCCAGTACTCCTATTTAGAATACTACAAGAAATTTGTTGTACTTGGACCAGGAAATAACATTAATACTTAGAGGATAACAAATTCTTTTTCATATGGTACACAAAGGACTGCCACATTTATTATTAGAGCATAAAGGAGTAGTCTTTTTAAAATATTATCTTGAGAGAATGTACCTTCTTTTGCCTAAAATTAAGACACTTCATGTAGGGTGATATAGTGGATGAGCACAGGACTTGGGAATCAGAAAACCCAAGTTCATATCCCACTTGACAATTATCAGTTGTATGACGTTGGATGACAAAGTCCTCTTAGCCTCTTTCAGCCCCAATTTTCTGTACTGTGAAAGAATGTAAGAGTGACTGCTCTGATTATCTTACAATGTTTGGTATTTGTCATATTTTTATATATATATTTTTTTATATATTTTCAAGGCCCAAATTCAAATACTGCCTTCTCAACAAAGCCTTCCCTAACTCCTCCAGGTAGATTACTTCTTTCTTCTTTATATTCTGAGAGCAATTTGTATCTCTACAAATACTCCATTTCTTTGAGCCAAAATGACCATGTCTTCCCACTGGATTGTAAGCTCTTTGAGTAGACACTCAGTTTCGTTTTCTGCCTCCTGTCTGGGATAGTGCCTTGAATATGTTCTCCATACATATTTACCTAATTGAAATGAATTTGCGCAATAGTGCTTTGTATACTGAAATATGTACAAATGGAAATTATTGTCAATATCCACTTATACTTGGCACTTAGACTTTCTCACAGGCTTTTAAAACTCACTTATGCCATCCAATGTTTAATCAGACTCACCCTCCATCTCCAAATATCTTATCTTGGGGAGAGTCAACCACGAGCACAACTAAAGTCTTTATTAAGCTCCTGAATGCAAGTTGTATTGTCCTAACTGCTGTCCAAATCAAATCGTCATGGTTTCTGCTTTACAAGAGCACAGTCGAAAATCATCAAATGTCTGCATGCAATTTATGCTGTCCTTAGTACTGTTCAAATTGAATTAAATAATTAGATCAGTGACTTCTAGACACACTGTAGGGAAGAAGGACTTGTGTGAATACATTTATGAAAGATGCTAAAAACTATTTAAAAAATAAAACCACACTGTCTGAATATATAACAGCTTTTGTTGAGAGCTATGTCTGACATGGGTAGTTTTAGATTTGGATGTTTTGTCTAAGTACACTAGGCAAGAAGCCTTCATATCACTTCTTAATTGGGGAAAACCTATGTGTATTGAGTTTTTCACAAGTTTTTGATGTAGTCCCTGGAGGTTATATAATGTATTTTTATTCTCTTATAATATTCTACAAGGTCATAAAATTACTCTTTTGTGGTATTTCATGTGATGTGGGTTTGGTGTGATATGAGGATGTTTTTCTTTAATCTCATTAGAATTAGAGAAACAAGACCTTACTTTTAAATGTAGAAAATTGTTCCTGGGTACAAAAATAAAAGCAGAAAAGAAGAAAGGAAACAAAAAATAAGAGGAAACAAAGGGAAAGTAAAAGAAGTGAAAAGTGAAAATAAGATTGGGCATTAATATCTGTTGTTAATATAAATAAATATTTGGTACTAAACTATAAGTATATGTGATGTGTGAGGCTTAAATGTTTATAAATGATTGAATGAATGAGTAAAGTCATACCGCATTTTTACCCATTTATGTATTGATGGACACTTTGGTTGCTTCCATATTTTAGATAATGTAAATAATGCTGCAGTGAACACAGAGACATAGAGGTGCATAAATCTTTTTGAATTAGTTTTCATTTTCATTGGGTAAGCACACAGTAATGAAATTACTGGGTCATCTGGTATTCTATTTTTTATTTTTGAGGAAACTTTGTACTATTTTCCACAGTGGTTGCACCAATTTACATTCCCACCAGTAGTGCACAAGTGCACAAATTCTCTTTTCTCCGCATCTTTGCTAACAGTTATTATTTTTTATCTTTTTGATACTATCCATTTTGACTAGTATGAAGTGATATTTCATTGTGGTTTTAACTTGCATTTCCATGATGATGAGTGATGTTGAGGATCATTTCATGTATCTGTTGGCTATCTGTAGGTCTTCTTCAGAAAAATGTCTATTCAAGTCCTCTGCCCTTTTTTTTTTTTTATTGGATTAATTTTTTTTGGTGTTGATTTGTTTGAGTTTTAAAAATCAGAAAGGATGAATACCCAACTTTTATAGCAACATGGACAGGACTGGAAGAGATTATGCTGAATGAAATAAGTCAAGCAGAGAGAGTCAATTATCATATGGTTTCACTTATTTGTGGAGCATAACAAATAGCATGGAGGGCAAGGGGAGTTAGAGAGGAGAAGGGAGTTGAGGGAAATTGGAAGGGGAGATGAACCATGAGAGACTATGGACTCTGAAAAACAATCTGAGGGGTTTAAAGGAGCAGGGAGTGGGAGGTTGGGGGAACCAGGTGGTGAGTATTAGAGAGGGCATGGATTGCATGGAGCACTGGGTGTGGTGCAAAAACAATGAATACTGCTATAAACATTTGGGTGCATGTGCCCCTTTGGATCACGGTAGGAGAAGAATCAATGAAACAAGATGGGATTGGGAGGGAGACAAATCATAAGTGACTCTTAATCTCACAAAACAAACTGAGGGTTGCTGGGGGGAGGGGGTTTGGGAGAAGGGGGTGGGATTATGGACATTGGGGAGGGTATGTGCTTTGGTGAGTGCTGTGAAGTGTGTAAACCTGGTGATTCACAGACCTGTACCCCTGGGGATAAAAATATATGTTTATAAAAAATAAAAAATTAAAAAAAAACAATGAATACTGTTATGCTGAAAATAAATTAAAAAAAAATAAATATTTTAAAAATTAACCAAGAGAGAAATTAAAAGAATAGTACAAAGACATTTGTATATTCTTAGCTTGTTCTGCCACTGATATTTTGCTCAGTTTGTGTGCTCTCTCTCTGTATATACATCTATTTGTTGAGTAATGTGAAATTGAACTGCAGATATCATACCCTATCTTCAGCATGTTTCTCCTAACAACAAGGTAAGTCTCCTACATAATGCCATTTTCTGTTTCCTTCTTATTATGGATGTGTATGGTTATTGCTTAGAGTTTTCTTTTCATTTCTGGAACATTTTATATTTTCTTGGACCAGCAATCACAGAGATTTCTATGAAGCAGTTTAGGTGCTTAGGTGGCTTGTTAGATTTCTTAGTTTGAATGTCCTCTTTTGTTGGTGTAGTAAGATGCATTTAAAAAATATTTGGTGCTAAGCATGATACGTCCTAGTTCGTGAAGTGTGTAAACCTGGTGATTCACAGACCTGTACCCCTGGGGATAAAAATATATGTTTATAAAAAATAAAAAATTAAATTAAAAAAAATATTTGGTGCTTTGGTGTGGAGGTGGGATTATTATACTTCTAATTTTGTGCTTCTCATTTGTTTCTACAGGGCTATTAATTTAAACTACTTAGTTTTTTCTTTCCTTTCACTGACAAGCTTCCAAGAGATTTCCCCTTCTAGGTTGCCTTTCTTTTTCTCTGCCTCCAAAGTGGATTTGGACTTCACTAGAGTTCTCCTGTCTTTGTAATTAAGGTCTGAAGTTTGATCCCTCACAATTTCTGCCTTCTGGCTGTAGGAGATGAGAGGTTCTCAGAACTAAGGAGTTCTGACTTTCACAATTTGCCTTAAATTGGTCACTAATCACCCTTAGCGTGGCATTGTCTTTGTCCAAAGCTTTGATCACACTTCACGACATTCATTCAAAATCTTTTGTCTGTATAATTATTATTTCCTCTGAACCTCTTTCATGATTGAGGTATTGTACCTGACAGTGTATTCCCTACCAACAGTTTTTCATTCCAGTTCACCACAGGTGAAAGTGTTAACAAATTGCACCATCCACATGCCAGGAATTACTATCAGTACTCTACCTACTACTAGTGTTGGGGTTCTTATTGCCAGCTGGCTGATGAGTGCTGTACCTCAAAAATCACATTTTAGAATTTTTTTTTTCCAGACCATTCCTTATGCCAACTATCTTAGGTCAATGGTCTTGGGAAACAGATTCTGGGATGAAGAATTTGCATATAGGAATTTCACTGGGAATGCTATCAGAAACAACACCTATGAGGGCTTAAGGATGCAAGCTTGGGCAAAGTGATGAATTAAGCTACAAAGTGGTTACTGCAAATTCTTCAACTGATCTATAGGAGCCTTGGAGCTTAGACAACCTTTCAGGCTTCTAATTGCAGCAAGGGGACCAGATCTCATTGGCTACCTTTGTGGTAGAGGTGTGACTTCAGGTGGGAACTTCCTTTGAGCTGAAAGTGGTTACCAGGTAGGGACTTAGATATGAGCTGTCAGCAGCCAGCATGTCTGGAAGCTAGGGATTTGATGACTTTGGTTCTGATTGAGAAGAGGTACACTAGAAGAGGTAAGAGAAAAAGTAGAAAGTGTTATCAATATAACACTTCAGATAATGACAGCTTGGTAGTCAGAGGTGGTTGGATTTGGAATATATTTCAAAGGATTTGCTAATGGATTAGATGGCAGGGGGAGAGGAATCAAGGGTATTTTCAAAATTTTTGGCCCTGAACAATTGAAAAGATAAAGTTGTCTCATTAATTTAATGAGAAGTAATGGCTAGCAGAAGATTTTGTCTTACAGCATCTGTATTTACTGAAGAATGTAACGAGCCTCATCTCATTTATAATTTTTAGCTGCATTAAAGAATAAGGGTTTATACAAGGTGCCTGGGTAGCTCAGTGGGTTAAGCCTCTGCCTTCGGCTCAGGTCATGATCTCAGGGTGCTGGGATCAAGCCCCGCATCAGGCTCCCTGCTCAACGGGGAGCCTGTTTCCCTTCCTCTCTCTCTCTGCCTGCCTCTCTGCCTACTTGTGATCTCTGTCTGTCAAATAAATAAATAAAATCTTAAAAAAAAAGAATATGGGTTTATAATTTTCTGTTCCTATAGTATAAATTGCCTACGTTGATCCAACTAGAAGTTTAAAAATTGAATAGACTTATCACCTTGGAATAAATTAAAATTTTGGCAAATAATTATCTTTAATGAAATAAACTCTAGATTAAAGTCAAATACTTTTAAACTTTAAAAGACAGGCAATTCTTATGATAAGCATCCATTTTCAAAGGTGTGAAATGGCAAGAAATCTTTCGAAGTCATTTTATGAAAATAGCATAACCCTGATATAAAAACTGAGCACTGATAACCGTAAAAGAAGAAAATCCAGATTAATCTCAATTGGGAATTTAGATTTAAAAACCCTAGTCAAAGCACTAATAAATCTGATTCAAGAGTATTTGAGGACATCAGCCAAATGGTGGCATAGGAATTTCTACTGGTCATCTCCTCCCAGAAATGTCGAACAATTATCTGTACATGAAATACCTTCATGACAGCCAGGATCCCAGGTGAGAGATTGCATCACCTGGATGAAGCACAGAAGTAAGAAAGGATGCAGAGAAAGGTAGGAAGGATTGATTCACACAAATACTATTACCCCTCCCCAAGCCAGAGCAGCTTAGACCAGAGAGAGAAGGAGAATTAAGTGAGTGCTTACCTTTACTTTGGACCCTAGAGCCAGCATGCCCTATTGCCAGGTAGACTCCTGTTTACCTCCTAGGTGACTTTATGTAGACTCCTAAGAACCTAGTTCCTGGCTAAGCCCAGAGGTTGCCTACCTCAGCAGTCCAGACACCTGCTGTGGCTCCAACAGCTTTGAGGGGTAGCCTGCAGTTACCATGAATCAAGCCCTTGACTCAGCCTGATGCCTGCTAGATCCAGCAGCCCTAGACAGCTCCCATGACTCCAGGCTCTCAGAGGGCCCCTGAACCCTAGGTGGGCTTCAGCCCACCTAGGTACTGGTTGGCTCCTACAGCCCTAGTCAACTTAATGGCCCAAGATGGTTCTCACAGCTCCAGGCAGTTCTTCAGTTCCAGCCTCCCAGTAGACTCCTACAAATCCAGATTCTGGCCCACCCAGAATCTGGCTGGTTCTTGTGGCTCTAGGTATTTCCTGTGGCTATAGGTCTGAAAACCTAGGCTCTGCAGAGGGGTCGGGGGCACCTGTGAACCTGTGAACCTGGAGTGCTGGCAAGGCCCAGCACCAGACTGACTAGAGTTACCCAAGCATTTAGCTCTTTGCATAATTAGGGCACGTAAGTACTCCAGCAGCAAGCTTGCCCACAGACACCACCAGTCTGCCTACCCAGAGTCTCTGGACAGGTTGAGTGATGAAGGGCCTGTTGAAGCCAGTCTGCAGAGACTGGAAGAAGTCTCAATGTCCTCAAATGTGCAGACATTAACACAAGGCCAATATCATGAATAAAAAAGGAAACATATCACTAAAGGAAACTAACAAAATTTCTATGACTGTAAAAAAAAAAAATAAAAATTTATGAGTCGTCTGACAAAGAATTCAGAAGAATCCTCTTAAGGAAATTCAGTGAACTACAAGAAAACACAGGCAAATGACAAGCAATTCATCAATAAAACACAAAGTTCAACAAAGAAATAGAAGTCATGAAAAAAAAAAGAGAATTGAAGACTATAATGATTGAATTGAAAGGCTTAAGAGAAGTCTTAAAAAGAAGACTTAGCTAAGCAGAAGGAACAATTAGTGAACTAGAAGAGAGGCCATTTGAAATGACATAATGAGAGAAACTATGTGATAGCATTTAAAGAAACTATGCAGTTTTAGAGTCTCAGAAGGGAGAGAGAAAGAGAGAGAGAGAGAATGAGAGAGAGAGAAAGGAGCAGAAATCTCATTAAAAAAAATAATGGCTGAGGGGCGCCTGGGTGGCTCAGTGGGTTAAGCCTCTGTCTTCGGCTCACGTCATGATCTCAAGGTTCTGGGATCAAGCCCCACATCGGGCTCTCTGTTCAGCATGGAGCCTACTTCCCCCTCTCTCTCTGCTTACCTCTCTGCTTACTTGTGATTTCTCTGTCTCTGTCAAATAAATAAATTAATTAATTGAAAAAAATAATGGCTGAGAATGTCCCAAATCTGGGGAGAGATTTAGAAACCCAAGTTCATGAAAAAAGTAGGTCAAAAATTTCAACCCAGTGATCGTTTCCAAGACACATTATAATAAAACTGTCTAATATAAAAAAGAGAACATTTTTAAAAGCAATGAGAGAAAAAATATTCTCCCATAAAAGATATTAGAAAACAGAAATCAACTGAGTAAATTTGAAGATCAAATTAGTTTTATTAAATGATTCATGAATTGGGTGGCATCCCATCCAGCAAGTGGAGGGGCACTCCAAGCACTTGTACAAAATGGAAGAATTTTATGGGAAGGAGAGTAGGACAAGAAAGTTATTAGTAAAAGAAAAGGACTGTTTCAGGTAAGGTTACTTTCCATTAAAGGGAAGAACAGGAGGTTTTATCATGCAGTTTATCTCATCCTCCTTTGGGGAATTGAGAGGGCCCATGTGACAGACTCATTCGTGCCCATTAGAAAATTCCTGACAGGTTAAGATTACATTTCTGGGGAGGTTGAACTGTAGTTAGGTTAGGTACTAAGTCCTGGTTTGGGGACTCAGCCTAAGTAATGCCATTTTAGTCCTGTGGTTTTCTTTTTAACAAAGGAAGTCCCAGTAAGGCTGTCAGTGAGTTTCTCAACAGGAACCTTTCAGGCTAGGAGAGTGAGATGATATATTCAAAGTGCTGAAAGGAAACAAAAAAAAACTGCCAACCAAAAATATTTTATTCAACAAAGTTGTCTTTCAGAATGAGGAAGAGATAAAGATTTTTCTAAACAAAAGCCATAGAGTTCATCACAACTTCACTTGCTTTACAAGAAGTACTGAGAAGAGTTCTTCAAGATGAAATGAAAGGATGCTGATTACTAGCAAGGAAATATATGAAAATCTATTATGCTGGTAAAGGTAGTGTATAGTCAAGTCAGAATATTTTAATACTGGAAAAAGGTAATGGTTTAATCAGGCAATATAAATATAAAGGTTTAATATTAAATATTAAAGTATGGTAAATGGTATTAATTATTAATATTAATTAAGTGATAAAAATATTAATTATTAAATATTAAAATGTGGTTAACATAAAAATATGGTAGCTACAATAATTTTTTCTATGGATGCAAAATATAAAAACAAGTATAGTATGACATCAAAATATAAATTATGTGGGCAACTAAAAGGGTAGAGTTTTGTATATGATTGATGTTTGTATTAGCTTAAAATAGATTGTTATAACTGAAGATGTTTTATGTAAGCCTTATGATAACTGCAAAGTAAAAACCTAAAGTGGATACTCATAAAGAGAATGGAATCAAGGCACACCATTACAAAAAGTCATCAACCCGGAAAGAAAGACAGCAGAATAAGAGGAAAGGATCAAGGAAACTACAAAAATCAAGAAAACAATAAGATGGCATTAGTAAGCCTTACTTATCAATAATTACTTTAAATGTAAGTGGTTTAAGTTATTTAATCAAAAGGCATTTCAGCTTTAAGGACATAGGCTTGTAATGAAGAGCTGGAAAAAAAGATATACTTGCAAATGGAAAACAAAATAGAGCAAGAGTAGCCATACTTAGATCAGACAAAATAGACTTTAAGTCAAAAACTGTATCAAGAGACAAAGAAGTATTTCTATAATGATGAAGTGATCAACTCATCAAGAATATGTAACAATGGTGAATATATGCAGCCAGCATCAGGAAAATATGTTGAGTAAGTGCTAAAAGATTTGAAGGGAGAAATAGACAAAAATACATTAATAGGAGAATTCAGTACCCCAATTTTAACAATAAATAGGTCATCCAGACAGAAAATCAATAAGGAAACATTGGACTTGGACCATACTTTAGACCAAACAGACCTGACAAACATATACAAAGTATTTCACCCAATGACAGCAGAATACACATTCTTCTTGAGTAAACTTGGAATATTCTCCAAAATAGATCATATGTTAAATCACAAAATAAGCCTTAGAAAATTTAAGAAGACTGAAACAATACCAAGTATCTTTTCTGACCAAAATCAATAACTTGAAATCAGTAATAGGAGGAATGCTGGAAAATTCACAAATGTTTGGAAATCAAACAATATATTCCTCACAACAAATGGGTCAAAGAAGAAATCAGAAGAGGAAAAAAAAGTCATTGAACAAAAGAAGATGGATATGTACAATAAAGCAAGACTTATGGGATGCACCCAAAGCCATCTATATATATATAGTGTAATCCCTATTAAAATTGCAATGATATATATATATATGTATATGATCTCACAGAAATAGAAAAAAAATCCTAAAATTTTATGTAACTACAAAAGACTCTATTCGGAGTCTTTTCAAAGGGTAAAAAAAGTAATCTTGAGAAAGAAGAACAAAGCTGGAGACATCACATTTCCTGCTTTGCAACTATATTACAAAAGCTTCAAAACTACATGGTACTAGCATTAAAAAAACACATAAATTAATGGAACAGAATGGAGAAAGAGCCAAGAAATAAACCCACACATACAGTCAACTAATACTTGGCCACAGAGTCAAAAACAGTCAATGAGGAAAACATAGTCTTCTTAAATAATGTTGGGAAAACTGAATAACCAATTGTCAAAGAATAAAATTAGATGCCTACCTTATATTCCTTATAAAAATTAACTTGAAATGAATTAAATACTTGGATTTAAAAATTAACTGTGAAGCTGTTAGGGAAAAAAAAGCAAAATAGGGGCAATGTTCCTTGACATTGTTCTTGGCAAAGTTTTTTTTATTTTTTTGTTTTGTTTTGTTTTGTTTTTGGATATGATACTAAAAATGTAAGCAACAAAAGCAAAAGTAAAGAAGTATGACTATATAAAGTTAAAAAGCTTCTGTTTGGCAAAAGAAACAGCAAAATAAAAGGCAACTACAGAATGAGAGAGAATATTTAGAAACTGTGTATAAGCTAAGGATTTAATATGCAAAATACATAAGGAATTCCTGTAACTCTGTAGGGAAAAACCAACAATCTAATTTAAAAAGGGGCAAAGTTCTCTTTCTGCCATCTTAGAGCTTGTGATGGCCTGCTGGGAACAGGGCTCCTAAAATGACAAATATGTCTGGATGGCTATGGTTCAAGGCCGTTTTTGCTGACTATATGTAAGGTCTCCAGAACCAAAGGGAGCATACAGCTTTTCTTAAAATTGAAGGTGTTTATGCTTGAGATGAAACTGAATTCAATTTAGCAAGAGATATGCTTATGAGTACAAAGCAAAGAACAACACAGTTACTCCTGGTGACATAGTGAACAAAAACAGAGTAATCCAGGGTAACGTAAACCATGCTCATGGGCACAGTGGCATGGCTTGTACCAAGTTCTGAAGGAACATTCCCAATGAAGCCATTGGCCACAGAATCCATGTGATGCTCTACCTCTCAAGGACTGAAACCTCCTTAAAAATAAATAAATAGAGGTGCATACTTGTAAAAAAAAAAAGGGCAAAGGACTTGAAGAGGCAGTTTTTCAAAAGGAGACATACCATGGCCAATTGGTACATGAAAAGATGATGGACATCACCGATCCTCATGGAAATGCAAATCAAAACCATTGTGAGATCGCACCTCATACTTGTTAGAATGGTGAAAATCAAAAAGACAAGAGACAACAAGTTTTGGCAAGGTTATGGAGAAAAGGAAATGGATATGCACTGTTGGTGGAAATACAAATAAGTATAGCCACTGTGGAAACCAGTATATAGGTTCCTACCATTAGGCCCAGCACTCTCACTTCTGGGTAGATATCCCAAGGAAATGTAGACACTGTCCTGAAGAGATATCTGTATTCCCATGTTTATTGTAGCTTGATTTTTAATAGGCAAGATGTGGAAACTACCTAAGTATATATATCAACAAATGAATGGAAAAAGAAATGTAATAACAGTAAACAATGAAGTATCATTCAGCCATAAGAAAGAAAGAAATCCTGCTTTTTTGAGACAACATGGATGGAGCTTGAGAGCATTATGGCAGTGGAATAAGACAGAAAAAGGTAAATACTGCATGTTCTCACTTATATGTGGAATCGAAAAAAGCTAAACCAGTATAAATGGCATAATGGTGATTGTCAGGAGCTGAAGGGTAAGGAAAATGGGGAGGTATTGGTCAAAGGGTATAGACTTTTATTTATTAGAGGTTCAGTCCTGCGGATCCAATGTGTAGCATGGTGAATTATAATTAACAATATTACATTATATACTTAGAAGTTGTGAAGAAAGCCTGTCTTATTTTTTTTTAACCACAAAAAGAAATGGTAATTGTGTAAAGGGAGGAAGTGCTAGCTAACTTTATTGTGACAATCATTTTGTGATATATATATATATGCATCAAATTATTATTATTATTATTATTATTATTATATTGTACACCTTAAACTTAATATGACAATAATATCTCACTAAAGTTGGGAGAAAAAGAGTACATTGGGAAAAAAAACACAAGAAAAGATTTATTTTAGAAATACAGTGGGGATTACTATTAGTAAATCTATTTGCATAACATATCACTAATAGTACGAAGAAAAATAAAAGATACAACAGTAATAGAGTAATAATACTAGTTCACATTTTTTGAATCCTATAATGAGCTATGGTCTAGGTACTGTTTTAAGTGATATCTGTGTATCTATAAACATGCACACCTATATATGTACACACATGTATATATACACATACATATGTACATATACACATGCACACATAATTAGTTTATATAAATATCTCATGAGGTAGGTAATATTTTAGTCTTCATTTTAGATGAGAAAAACCAAAACACAGAAAGGTTAGTAACTTGCTTAAATTCACACAATTACTATGTGCTAGAGTTAAGATACGTGCCAAGGAAGAACCTGTAATGTTAAGCCAGTATCCTAGATTTCCTCCCAATAGATTACAATAACAATGTTATCAGATTTGTAATTGGCTAACATTTATCAGGTGATTATTATGTGCAAGATACTACACTAACCACTTTGAGTTAACTCATCCTCACTATACCAAGATGATGCAGCTATTTTTATTATTATTATTATTTTTGTTTTACATATTAATGAGGTAGAGAAGGATCAGTTAACTCTTTAAGATAACTTCTCTGCTTCTCTACTAAGTGGTGAGTTAGGATTTGTATCTGTGTAATTTGCCTTCAGAGTAGATGTTGTACTGCCTCCAAAACATTTGAACATTCATTCCTAATAAACAAAAGAAAACAATGCAAAATCAATCACCAAGCAATCAGAAACCATGTTCTTAAACTATATTAAAAGGATGCTTCCTTAAAATTATTTTTAAAAATCTTATCTAAAATTCCATTTTATAGCATGCTTATGGAAGCTTTAAACATTGCATATTTGACCATTAAATTTAGTGATGGGGTATGCTGCATTAAATCAACACTATTTATTTAATTTTAAAAATTACTTATTTGAGAGAGAGTGAGCACATGAGGGAGGGGCAGAGGGAGGTAGAGAGTGAGAGAATTTCAAGCAGACGCCGTGCTGAGCCTGGAGTCTGACTCTGGGCTCGATTTCATGACCCTGAAATCATGACCTGAATTGAGATCAAGAGCACTTAACTGACTAAGTCACCCAGGCACACCTAAATCAACACTATTTAAAAACAAACAAACAAACAAACTTTTTTGGAGGTATACTATAAAAGATGTGAGAACTGTTCAATGAAAAAAAATGAAACCATACCAATGCATAATTGAGATGAAGTCATTAATAAGGAATTCACAAAAATATAAGTTGGTAATAAAAAAGTTCAAGATATAAATGTTTAACAATGATTGTGTTTTGCACAGGTTATGAAAATGATAGTATTCAATAATCAAAATTGATGAAAATCTGTTATAACAGAAGCATTTGTTTCATATTGGTAGAGATGAAAATAAGTTCAATTATTCTGGTTAAGTGTAAATCAAAAACTTAGAATACTTTAAATCTCTTATCCAAATTCCCTGGAAAATTTATCCCCTGAGATATCCCAAGATGGGGACAAAGAGGTATGCATAAGAAGGTCAATTTCAACATTATTAGATATTAAATACAATATTAAATACAATATGAATGTTGAACAATAGCCTAGTGGTTTTTAAATTATAGTATGTTCATTTAATAGGCTATATATTTTTATTAAAGGCTTTAACGGACTGAAGTTGGGTTCTTAAGTTCTTCCTGCTTCTGTTGCCCTCTTCAAACTATGACTTTTCATTTTCTTTTTTTTTTTAAATTTATTTGATTTATTTATTTATTTTTAATTTATTTGACAGAGATCACAAGTAGGCAGAGAGGCAGGCAGAGAGAGAGGAAGGAAAGCAGGTTCCCTGCTGAGCAGAGAGTCTGATGTGGGGCTCGATCCCAAGACCCTGGAATCGTGACCTGAGCCGAAAGCAGAGGCTTTAACCCTACTGAGCCACCCAGATGCCCCTGACTTTTTATTTTCATTTGGGTCTGGCCTAAGAATGCTCTAGTGTCATAGTTTTATTAATAGTTTTCTTTTAAATATTTATTTGTCTTCGTGAAGAAGAAGAGACAAGTCATTTGTATTAGCTATGGAGCAGTGTATTTGTGGGAGGATCCAGCATGTTTTCTTTATTGATGAGGAGAAAAGTGTTGTGGAAGTGTTGAAGATACCAGCACAGAATCAGCTAAATTAAAAAAAAAAAATGTTTAATAAAAAAAATAAAAAGGCTTCTTATGTTTAAAAAAAAGGCATATATAGAAGTGGTGTTTATAAAGGTAGAATGAAATAATGGATATGGCAAGGGCCTAATAATTTGGTCTAGTTTAGATGCACCTAGAAGAGGTCCTCAGACAAGGATTCAGGTTCAAGTGGTTTTTTTGGGAGATAATCCCACAAAACATCAGAAAGGCAGTAAAGTAATAAAGTGAAGGTGAGATACTCAGTAAAGGGTGTATTGTCAAACTTGTAAATTAATTTTATTAGGGAACTCCCGGAGTCCGTGTGCAATCAGCCAGCCTCAGTTAATCTCTGTTACCTCCAGTGACAACAGGAGGTAGAGTATCTATATACCAACCTCTGTTGCTCAGAGTTAAGGGTTACTCTTTGAAGAGAGAGGATGTTTGTTGATTTTCTGGCACTTCCAGCCAGCCCAGCACACTGACAGAGAGGGTTCCAGCTCCAGAAAAAGCAGTTGGAAGTCTGGCTTGCACCACAGTGTTGAGGCCCAAGCGTAGGGGATGAGCTGGGGTATTGACAATGTCCTGTACCACCCTAACAACATCTTTTTGAATACTGATACTGACATCCACACTGTTCCAGAGTTAATCATTTTTTTTCTATAAGAAGGGTGATAAGAACGGAGTCTCATAATACCTATCTCTTCAGGAGAATTGGGAAAAAGCAGCTTAGCTAGACCTTAACTAAGGAGCTTATTTACTGAAGGAATGAAAAAACTGTCCTATAACCCAGTTCATCTATAAAATATTGGTGCTCAGAAACAAGTGCTAATACAATTATATATGCTTGTTGGCAAATCTTCTATTAATAAAAAAGAACATGATTTCTGTTTTAAGATCAGAAGGGACTAGGCTTATCCTGTGAACCAATCATCTTTCAAACTGTATGAGAAATGATGCTGTCACCTTGCAATATACAAACTATAATTTTCTTCCTTTGCATGGGAAGAGGGACTCTGAATTTAAAGTCAATTACAATTGTTATTTTCTGACAACTGTATGGAAAGATTAATGAACATTTGCATGTCTTATAAGCATTAAAATACCAAAGCACTTAAAAATTGTTCCAAATGGCTAGATCCTAGCATGGTGTCTGATGCATAGTAGATACCTAAAAGATATTTTTCAAGACTCAATTACCATTAGTACTGCTCTTTCTGGGTTAGATTGATTCATTCTTTTATTTATTCCACAAACATTGAATATCTACAGCACACCAGGCATAGGGCTAATTTAGAATTTTTCCTAGATGGATCTATGTATTATTTTGCAGAGAAAAATAACTCGAGTATCTTAGTGATGCTATGCAACCTATTTAACCTTAGAAGTGTCCCCCTGTACAAAGGAAATCTTTACCCTTAATGCAAATTTTAGAGACTTAGGTCTGTCTTTCTAAAACTCTTCCTTTATCTGTTCAAGCCTTTCTTTTTCTCCATTGCCATTTCCTTCTTCAAGCTGTTTGACAGCTTCCTTTATAGGAGAACAGCTTGATAAAAACTCCAGAGAACTTTATAGATGATTACACAGAGAGGTAGTCTCCACTTTCCTGCCTTCTTAGTAGAACATTGCCTTTAATTGATAATTCAGTTTACTGCTAGTGAGCACCGTCATGGTTTCACTCATTCTTTAGATGTTCTGTAATTGTTGATCGTGTGGTAATTTTTTGTTTGCCAAGGACTCCTAACCCCATTGCTCTGGAAATCACTAAGTTCTTGTGTTTGAGAATTGTTCGAGGTTTCAGTTTAGTTACCCCTGAAATCCTATGAGGAGGATGGACCACGTCATTGGAAAATAGCAGTGAAGGTAAGACCCAACTAATAACAGTATTTATGGTGTACTAAATACTTATTTGACATTTTGTTGAGCACCTTACATGTATTATGCCATTCAATCCTAAGAACAATGTGAAAGTCAGGTCCTTATATTATCTCCATTTTACAGATGAGGAAGTAGTTAAAAAATATTAAGTAATTCATCCATGGTTATACATGGAGTAAGTGGCAGAATGTTAAGTCTTTCAGACTTCACAATCTACATTCTTAATTGCTGTACTGTACTGTACTGCATAGTTTTATTCTAAAATTCTTGTTTCCTGAACTTATGTGGAAGCTGTTAAAAACTGTGTTAAAAATTAGATCACAGGATCTTTGAGTTGGAGGAGATAATGTCCATTTAACAAAATCCTCTGTCCAGTGCAGTGATCCCCTGTGATCCATGCATGCACTGTGAGTGATGCCCTCTGAATAGTCTTGTTTTGCTTCAGCACATGCTCTGTGACTGGATCTTAGTATAGAAAGAAAGAGTCCTGGATAATTTTCCTCATTTTGAGCTGAAGCATTTCTTTTTAATCTGTTGTCATGGTCTCAGTGAATTGAACTGAAAATCTCTATTAACTTAAGAGTTTTGAGTCATATATTTCATTTCTTCAATCACCATTATTATTATTATTGATAAGCAAAAGCAAATCCAGATTTCTACAGCAATCTTTGTAGGCTATTCACTCTCCTTATACATGTATGTTCAGTCATGAATTGCCAGCCATCTGAGAAAGGCAGTGTATCTGACAATTAAGAGTGTAGGCTTTGGAGCCACATAACATTAGGTCAGACAATCCAAGTTCTACCACCTACTAGCTGTGTATATTTTTTTTCCTGTACTTCTCTGTGCTTCAGTTTCCAAATTTATAGTATAAATAATACAACAATTAGCATGTAATAGATATGCTAGTTGTTTTATTCAGTCAGCCAACATTTCCTTCTAATTAATGTGTTATTCTTCTTTTACAAAGTTTACTAATACAGTAGTCACTATGGGAGATTGTTGCAATGATAGTATACGAATGTGATAACGTTTTTATAATATGCTGAAATGTCTGCATTGGGAAGGTGGTCTTTAGGATGGAATCCAAAATTCTTTCTATGGTATTCCACACTCTTACCAGTTTAAATTTGACCTTGTTCCCTCTTGACCCTAAATGTTTTTTGTACTTCTCTGTCACTGCTCCTGTAGCTCCTTGCCTTGTGGTGGTTCCTTCCACCATATCTGTTTATACAAATTGTATTATTATAAAGCTCAGTTCAATGCCATGTCCCTGTTGAGGTATTTTTCATCCCCAGACACAGTAATTGCTCTTATTCATGACCCCCTATGGTGATAATCACTTTCTATTTTGCACATTAAGTAAATAACATGCAGCTCAGTAGAGACCTCTATAAATTCCATGGAATGGAAGAACTTGCATCAACAACCTGTACCTTTAATTCTGCTGCTTCTTAGAATTCATCTCCTACCTTTCCTCCCTACCTCACTGCTTTCTAGACTTATTTATTTGGTGTCTTACTTGTCCAGAAAAATTTTCCTTCAGATATACTTTGATGTGCTCCTTTATTTTACTTGAAGTCCTCATCAAGTGTTACTTGTCAGAGAATACTCTATCAAAATAGCAACCCCAGTATCACTCTCAAATCTTTACTCTATTTTTTAAAAAATATAAATACCATGGTCTGATATTATGCCATATACCAATGCATTTGTATTTTTGTTATCTGTCTCACAAACAGAATATAAGATTCAAGAGGATAAGGATGTTATCTGTTTAGTTCATGGCTAAATTTTTCTTTTTGAGGACAGCATGTGATATTTAGTATGTGTTCAATAGAAATTTTCTGAATGAACGATGAATGAATAAATAGAATTGCTTTTGCTAACATAGTTTCATACCTCCCCACCATCCTGGGAGCATTAGAATAGGATTGCAGTTGGTTTCTCAATTTTCTTATCAGTGCTTTTATTAAAACATAAATTTGGCAAGAGAAACAAAAGCAAAAATGAACTTGCGAGACTTTATCAAGATAAAAAGCTTCTGCACAGCAAAGGAAACAGTCAACAAAACTAAGAAGCAACCCGCAGAATGGGAAAAGATATTTGCAAATGACATTACAGATAAAGGGCTGGTATCCAAGATCCATAAAGAATTTCTCAAACTCAACACTCAAAAAACTTATAACCCACTCAAAATATGGGCCGAAGACATGAACAGATATTTCTCCAAAGAAGACATACAAAAGACTAAGACACATAAAAAATGTTTAACAGCACTAGCCACAGGAAAGTACAAATCAAAACCATAATGAGATACCACCTTACATCAGTTAGAATGGCCAAAATTAACAAGACAGTAAACAACATGTGTTGATGAGGATGTGGAGAAAGGGGAACCCTCTTACACTGTTGGTGGGAATGCAAGCTGGTGTACTCTGGAAAACAGTATGGAGGTTCCTTAAAAAGTTGAAAATAGAGCTACCCTATGACCCAGCAATTGCACTACTAGGTATTTACCCAAAAGATACAGATATAGTGAAAAGAAGGGGCACATACACCCCTTTGTTCATAGTAGCGGTGTCCACAATAGCAAAACTCTGGAAGGAACCAAGATGTCCTTCAGCAGATGAATGGATAAAGAAGATGTGGTTCATATATACAATGGAATATTACTCAGCCATCAGAAAAGATTAGTACCTACCATTTGCAATGACACGGACAGAACTGGAGGGGATTATGCTAAGTGAAATAAGTCAAGCAGAGAAAGACAATTATATGGTTTCACTCATACGTGGAACATAAGGGATAATGTAGAGGACCATAGGGGAAGGGAGCGAAAACTGAATGGGAAGAAATCAGAGAGGGAGACAAACCACGAGAGACTGTGGGCTTCAGGAAACAAACTGAGGATTACAGAAGGGAGGGGTGGAGGGATGAGATAACTGGGCGAGGGTATTAAGGAGGGCACATAATAAGCACTGGGTGTTATACACAACTAATGGGTCATTGAACTCTACACCAAAAACTAATGATGTACTATATGTTGGCTAACAGAACATAATAAAAAAAATTAAAATTCCACTAAATCACACCCACTAAGTGAATTCTATTTTAATGTAAAAACAAGACAAAACAAAAAGCCCCATAAATTTAATGAACAGAAAAAATACACATGAAAATTGATAGTAGTATTTTTAAGTGAAAAACTAAACACAGAAATGGATTCCTCCTTCCCTACAAATCCAACTGTGCTGGGTATACTTCTCATATAGCAGTTAGAGTGTAACAGAATCGTTAGTGCTCCTGTCATTGTCATTTCATTTCAACAGCCATGACCTGTGACTCTGTTTAAAGAACTGCCCTCAGCTGCTGGAAACATCCCACCTCTGCTCTCAGCTCTCACTGTGGACAGATCTTAACCAATGAGTAAGGGGCATGGAAATATAAATACTCCAGCTCTCTGGTCCTCTTATAGGGACTTCTTCCATGTTTTCTGTCATGTTTTCAGGGCACCCGGTGGATTTCAACTAAAGATATCCTCTGTCAGATTGTGCTGAACACTGCATGCACCTTTGCTTGGCCCTTTCCTTTTAAGTCCTACTTTGTACTCCTCTACTATTTTTCTCTAGGAACACATTTCCTAGTACATAACTTTCACATGAGTCCGATTCTCAGGGTCTACTTCTGGGAAATCCAAAGTGAAGCTGAGAGAGGCTGTCTGTATTTCGTCGGTCTCCCCAGTGGCCTGTGCTGTGGGTCAGCTAGCAGAGAGACTCAACTCTCTCATCTCCCCTGGGAGTTCAGATGTGGGTATCATCTGTGGTCCTTCTAGGACTCACAGGCCCCTGGGTCTATCCTTGTCTACATACTTGGCTCTCTAGATAAATTTGAAATTTTCTACTTTGCCTCTGAACTTAATAGGGGAAAGGAGGAGAAAAAGAAGTTTTGTGTATGCTTGTGGGGGGAGTAGTGGACACCTTTTCCTTTTATGTTCAGTAATTACTCTCTTTCTCTGTATTACTCTCCCCACCGTGACCCAGTTCAAAAGTCATTAGAGTTTCTAATTCTGTTCACTTTGTTTCTCTCTCCCCCATAATATTTCCTCTGTCATATTATGTCCTTTATTAGTGAAGAGTATTGTCTAAGCTGTCAGCTCTCTAATTACAGTACAGCATAATTACAACTATGTTAAGCAATTGTTTGTTGTGCATTCCACCTCTAGTTGATTGTGAGGTGCTTAAGGGCAGGGTCCATGTCTTATTGATCTTGATTTTCCCACAGTGCTCAGCACAGCACTGTGCACACATTAGAAATGTGATTAAATATGTCTTGAACAAATTATGTTGTCCAGATTGATACTGAGAGGGCACAGATTTTGGTAAAGTATTTTTTTCTAATCTCGTCTTGCTCTCATTTCTGAGAGGAATAATTATTTTCCTCTTTGAATTTGAAGACTTATGGTTTGTTTTGTTAATTGCTCGTTGAAAAGCAGGCTTAAATTAATCTGCTTATACTTGGGCACTTGGTGAAATTTTATAGGGTGAAAAGTCATTTGTTGAGTGAAGAGGATTCTTTCTGTTCATCTAATGCTAATTACCACCCATCATTGAACTATCTAGAGCTTGGAGATTTATTTATTAAAGAGATTCTAAAGTGAACTTCACTCATTGGGACATCAGGTTAAAAGCCAACTTAATGAGACTGTAAATTATTAGTGTGATAACTGCCTTTCTATAGTCTGAAGAAGATTGGTGTTTCATCAGCTTCTCACTAAATAACTTGCTGAAATTGCATTCCTGGAGGTTGTTTAAATTTTTGATTCTTATATGCACAAATGGAAAATCTAGTATAAATTTTAGATAAAGTGCCGAGTAGTGAGTTCTGAAGCAGAAACTTAGATAAGGAAAAGGGAAAAGTGATTAGCTATGAGAAAATACATGCCATTTTTTTTTTTTTAATGAGGAAGCGCATTATCTTACAAAGAGAAAGCAGTCCCTCCTAAAGTACCTCTGTGTACATTCAGTTAACAATTGATCTAAAGTCTATTAAGTAAGGGTCACACTATGCTGAGTCTTTGAAAGAACTGAAGGTTCAGTGTCTGGTCCCAGCTGGGAGTTTACAATCTGGTTAGGAAGACATTAGTGAAACATACACTGGAAGCAATAGTGAACTTTGTAATACAGCACACAGAACATGCTACATTGTACTGCTCTGATCTACAACCTTTTTTTTTTTTTTTTAAAGATTTTATCTCTTTATTTGACAGACAGAGATCACAAGCAGGCAGAGAGGCAGGTAGAGAGAGAGGAAGGGAAGCAGGCTCCCTGCTGAGCAGAGAGCCCAATGTGGGGCTCAATCCCAGGACCACGAGATCATGACCTGAGCCAAAGGCAGAGGCCTAACCCTCTGAGCCACCTAGGCACCTCTCATCTACAACCTTTTCCTTGATCATTTGAACATATTGCTCCTTCAACCATCCTGGTTCAGCACTACATTGTCTCTTGCTTTGAATATTGTGATAATACTTAACCTTGGAGTGTACTTAGTGCTCATTTGTTGTTGTTGTTTTTTAAAGATTTTATTTATTGAGTTGACAGAGAGAGAGAGAGAGGGAGATCTCAAGTGGCACAGAGGCAGGCAGAGAGAGAGAGGTAAGCAGGCTCCCCACTGAGCAGAGAACCTAATGCCGGGCTCAATCCCAGGACCATGAGATCATGACCTGAGCCAAAGGCAGAGGCTTAACCGCTGAGCCACCCAGGCACCCCTCTGAACTGCCTTTTAAGAGTATCAGGGAAAGAGGAGGTCAGTAAACTAAATTGGAAAAGGTGTAGTTGTAGACAAGAAAAAAAACATTTACAACAGTGCTGCTTCCAGCTAGAGGAGAGGGGAGATGGAAAGGAAGGTAAAAAACTTACTCTCAAACCTTGGCATTTTTGTGAGAATACTTATGGAAAAGAAACTCCAAAGGCGAAGGAAACAAAAGCGAAAATGAATTTTTGGGACTTCATCAAGATCAAAAGCTTCTGCATAGCAAAGGAAACATTCAACAAAACAAAGAGCCCACGGAATGAGAGAAGATATTCGCAAATGACAATACAAAAAAAAGGGCTGATATCCAGGATCTATAAAGAACTCCTCAAACTCAACACACACAAAACAGATCATCATGTCAAAAAATGGGCAGAAGGCATGAATAGACTCTTCTTCAATGAAGACATATAAATGGCTAACAGACATGTGAAGAAATGTTCATCATCACTAGCCATGAGGGAGATTCAAATCAAAACCACATTGAGCTTTAATCTTCGCCCTAACAGACAATCATTTCAAAAAATGGGCAGAAGATATGAACAGACACTTCTCCAATGAAGACATACAAATGGCTATCAGACACATGAAAAAATGTTCATCATCACTAGCCATCAGGGAGATTCAAATTAAAACCACATTGAGATACCCCCTTACACCAGTTAGAATGGCCAAAATTAACAAGACAGGAAACAATATGTGTTGGAGGGGATGTGGAGAAAGGGGAACCCTCTTACACTGTTGGTGGGAATGCAAGTTGGTGCAGCCTCTTTGGAGAACAGTGTGGAGATTCCTCAAGATGTTAAAAATAGAACTTCCCTATGACCCTGCAATTGCACTCCTGGGTATTTACCCCAAAGATACAGATGTCGTGAAAAGAAGGGCCGGCCGTCTGTACCCCAATGTTTATAGTAGCAATGGCCACAATCACCAAACTCTGGAAAGTACCAAGATGCTCTTCAACCGATGAATGGATAAGGAAAATGTGGTCCATATACACTATGGAGTATTATGCCTCCATCAGAAAGGATGAATACCCAACTTTTGTAGCAACATGGACGGGAATGGAAGAGATTATGCTGAGTGAAACAAGTCAAGCAGAGAGAATCAATTATCATATGGTTTCACTTATTTGTGGAGCATAACAAATAGCATGGAGGACATGGGGAGTGAGAGAGGAGAAGGGAGTTGGGAGAAATTGGAAGGGGAGGTGAACCATGAGAGACTATGGACTCTGAAAAACAATTTGAGGGTTTTGAAGGGGTGGGGGATGGGAAGTCGGGGTACCAGGTGGTGGGTATTATAGAGGGCATGGATTGCATGGAGCACTGGGTGTGGTGAAAAAATAATGAATACTATTATGCTAAAAATAAATAAAAAATAAATTTTAAAAAATAAAGTATGTTTATACTGCAGCACTTGGGCAGCTCAGCTGAAAAACAAAACAAAACAAAACAAAAAAACACATTGAGATACCACCTTACACCAGTTAGAATGACCAAAATCAACAAGACAGGAAACAATGTTTGTTGGAGAGGATGTGGAGAAAAGGGAACTGTCTTACACTGTTGGTGGGAATGCATTATTGGTGGGAGAACAGTGTGGAGATTCCTTAAGAAATTAAAATATATGTTTATAAAAAAATAAAAAAAAATAAAAAAAATAAAAAAAATAAAACAGTTGAAATCTGAAAAAAAAAAAAAAAAGAAATTAAAACTAGAGCTTTCCTATGACCTTGCAGTTGCATTACTGGGTATTTACCCCAGAGGTACAGATGTAGTGAAAAGAAGGGCCATCTGTACCCCAATGTCATAGCAGCAAGGGCCACAGTCGCCAAACTGTGGAAAGAGCCAAGATGCCCTTCAACAGACGAATGGATAAGAAAGATGTGGTCCATATTATAAAAAATAAAAAATAAAAAATAAAAAATAAAAAAGAAAGATGTGGTCCATATATACAATAGAATATTATGCCTCCATCAGAAAGGATGAATACCCAACTTTTGTAGCAACATGGATGGGACTGGAAGAGATTATGCTGAGTGAAATAAGTCAAGCAGAGAGAGTCAATTACTATGGTTTCACTTATTTGTGGAGCACAAGGAATAACATAGAGGACATGTGGAGATGGAGAGGAGAAGGGAATTGGGGAAATTGGAGGGGGAGACAAACCATGAGAGACTGTGGACTCTGAAAAACAATTTGAGGGTTTTGGAGGGGCGGGGAGTGGGAGGTTGGGTAAGCCTGATGGTGGGTATTATGGAGGGCCAGCGTTGCATGGAGCACTGGGTGTGGTACATAAACAATGAATGCTAGAACACTGAAAATAAATTTAAAAAATAATAAAAATTAAAAAAAGAGACTCAGGCTGCTCTGTAACTTGCCTTCCTGCCTGCTCATTAGAAACACCATCAAATAACACTAACAGTTACAATTCATTAATTATCTATTAGATGGCATTTTTCACAGGAGACGAGGCCTAATTTAATTCTATAGATTGCCAAATAGTATACTTAGACATTTTAAATTTAGCTTACAATATTACCCAGATAATATCCCAATTTCCTAAGTTTCTAGCCACATTCTGGAAGCACATTGTTCAGGAATGAATAGTGTGAAAGAAATTTTACTGGACAAGATGAAGATACATATATACTTTTGTTTTCAAAAAAATTTCAAGTGCCTTGGTGAATGAATATACCTTCAGTGAATTTTTATTTGGGGCCCACCATGTGCTAGGCTCTGCTATAGATATAGGGCACCCCACAGTTAGCAATACAGTAGTGCCCCCTTTATTTGCCATTCTGCTTCACGTGGTTTCAGTTACTGCAGTCAGCTGCGGTCTGGGAGCAGATAATCCTCTTCTGACCTCTCTTAGAAGACTGGGAGCAGCTTAATAATATGTCACTATGGCTATGCCATTCACCTCACTTCATCTCATTAGGTAGGTTTTTTATCATCTCACATCATCTCCAGAAGAACAATGAGTATGGAATAATAAGAAAGAGAGAGAGAGAACACATTCACATAATTTTTATTTGTGTATATTATTTTTTATTTATTTTATTTTAATTTTACTTTATTATTAATTTTTGTTAATATCTTCCTTTTCCTAATTTATAAATTAAGCCTTATCATAGTTATGTATGTGTAGGGAAAAGCATATAGTGCATATGAGGTTTGGTATTATCTGCAGTTTCAGGCATCCACTGGAGGTCTTGGAACGTATTCTCCACAGATAAGGGGCGACCATTGTAGAAAAAATTTCTGCCCTCCAGGAGCTCATGGACACAGAAGAAATAATGGTGTGTCTTTTGTAAATATAAATAAAAGCTAGAGATTATTGATTGATTACTAGGGCATGTTCAAGGAATAAATTGCTCCTATAGAACACTTTTTTTTTTGTCATGAACAATTTGTGATTCTCTTGTTTGAATGGCTCACTATAATAGGTCTACTTCAGACTTACCAAATTGTGCCTCTGTCTCAAAATATTTCCATAAATATTTCTTTGTTCTCTGGGAGCTTGTATTCTCTTCTTGAATTCTCATCTATCAGTATCAAGTATGATTCCCTTCATCAGTATGTTAAAAAAAAAGGACAAATTCTGTTACTCCACAGTTTGAAGCATTTCAAACTATAGAGTATCATACTGTGTTAATGGAAAAAACACTTCTGAAGGGGAAAAATTATTCAGCAAGGGCATTGTATAAACAAGAGCAAAAAAGAATTTAGAATTATGATGAGCTACAGCAGACAAAGACAAAGAGAACTCCGTATTTATACCGTAGTTTCCCAGGGAAAGACATTTAATGGGGATCCTGTGTCTCTCCTACCTCTTTTTCTTATAATTTGTTCACAATATGAATGGCTTTTCTATGACTAAATGGATCGCTCAGGCAATTTATAGTGAAATTCAGATTCTTTCATATCTAACTGTCTGGTTTTAAAGTGCCAAAGCTATTACTCTCTGGTGGGTGTTTCGTGATTTTTGCAAGATGGGTCACAGCTGTGCTTCTCAAAAACAGATAGATCAGTAAAAAGCTGATATATGATGAGAAAGTATAGTCTCATTAGCTAGATCATTAACAATTTTGTTTTTAAAGAAACCCCAGGGTCACTTAACATGGAGATGAAACTCTCAGCCTTGTACAGCAAAAAGCACCACATTAACAAGATATCATGGGAAATTTTTATGCTACTCCTGCCTTAGTTGGGGTATGGAGTGGGTTGATATTGTATTATCTAGAAACTTTCATAAACATTTCATTAAAAGGGAAAAATGAGGCTTGCTTTTTTATCTTTAAAGCACATACTTCAAACAGAAGTACAGCTTTTGCTTTATGGTTAAACACATAAATCTCATCAGCATCTCCCAGGAGAAAAGCTATTTTTATTGCATCAGTAACAAAGCTGTTCTGAGAAACTTAGTATAATTTAAAGTTGATTAGATCAGTTATTTCTTTTGAACATGAGCAACAAACTATTCAAAATTTAGAAGGGATCTCAATAAGTACCCTTTACTATATTAAATTCACATGGATTATATTTGACTATCACTTTTCAAAGATATTTTGGAAAAAAAGAAAACAAAATAGTAAGGAAAAATAAAAGGCAAAAAATTGAAAATAACCCCAACCTGATTCCAAAATGTTTTTGGTTGAATGATCATTTCTCATATATTGAACTATAATTTCAATGAAGCATTGATCAAATCTTCAGTGCCTGGAAAAATACCTTTCGTGTAACAGAAATCTTCATTTTTCCATTTAATCAGTGTTTACTACACATCTCCTGTTTTGAGTACTGAAACGTTTGGTACATGTTGCATACATGTACAAAAATTTCATGTATAATATTAAAACACTTCATTTATTTAATGGTGGATGGTGAGGTGAAAACACGTTCTCAAAAATCTCTGTGCAAAAATCAGAATAGGTAGCATGATATAGATTGCTCGACTGAGAGGCCAAAGCCCTGGGTTATAATACTTGGGCAAAAATTTCCTCTCTCTGTTTGTTTTTCTCATTTGTAAAAGGAAGGAACAGGAGTTAATTATCTCAGTTTTGTAGTGGCCTTTGTTCCAAGACATCTGTGAAATGTGGGAGAGACTAGCTAAAATTATTCGAGGAATGAATATTCACAAATACAGGCCCGTGTGCCTGTATGTGTATGAGAGAGAGAGAGAGAGAAAAAGAGAGACAGACAGACAGACAGACATTGAAACAGTGATCCTGAACCAGTCAAATTTGGCAGCTTCTGGGAATGATTTAGCAGTTACTAAACAAAGTGCCAGCATAGCAATAGCCAAAGACCAAGATGATATTCAGCCTTTGGAGTAATTAGACCCAAATCAACCTGGCACATGGCTGTCATGAAAGCATAATGTATTGGTACCTCCATGAGGTGAAACACAGGCATTATAAATGCTGGAAACATGGAATGCTGCTATAGAACAAAAGAGAAGAAATTGTGACTTTATGAGAAGGTGATGCTGGGAAGATTTGTAGAACTCCTTTTTATTTTCTTCATGTAGGAGACTGGCCTTCACATATCTAGGTTTTAGTAATTACATATACAAATAAATAGGTAATATCTGGTTAATGTGGTTGACCTATAGGAATTAGTAAGCAAATAATTTCCTTAAGTTTTAATAGATATGTTTTTACTTTATGTCTTGGAATAATTTTCTTAGACATGAGGTTGCTTTGGACTTAAAGTTCTGATAGTAATGGATTAAAAATTGGGGACCACTTTTCTTTCTCCTTAATGTTTTTGGACATACTGGTACAGTGGGTAGAAAAGAAAAGGAGAAAAGGAGTAAAAGGAGAGCCCCTAAGCAGATCTCTGACTCCTGGATTTGATATATAGTTGTTGCTGCTAAGTGATCTTTTGATGGTTCTTTTTGCCATCTCTTCCTGCACAGAAAGATGGTTCTTTTTGCCATCTCTTCCTGTTTTAATTCTTATAGGTGATTTTTAAAGTTTTTGTATATGTCTCTTTATTACTCAGGAACACACTTATACACCTATTTATTATTTTTTGTGTATCTTAGAAAGATTATTAACTTCCTATGCTGAAACATTTTTGCTTTCTGTCTTCTTCTGAATAAGGATATGTTTGGTTAAATCAGTATTTTTGTGTGTGTGTGTGTGTGTGTGTGTGTGTGTGTGTGTATGTGTGAAATGCAGGTTTGTAAACCTTATACACAGCTAAACTATGTAGTATAATCTAATTATTTTTTTCAAAAAAGATTTTATTTTATGTAATCTCTACACTCAACATGGGGCTTGAATTTACAACCTGGAGATGAAGTCACATACTTTACCAACTGAGCCAACAGGTACCCCTAATTGAATTATTCTTAATGTTCTCACTGATGTTTTCTTTTTCCCTGTTATTAATACTTGACTTTTTTCATTTGATTTTTTTTAAAAGAATTTTTAAAAAGATTTTATTTATTTATTTGACAGAGAGACACACACACACACAGAGGGAACACAGGCAGGGAGACTGGGAGAGGAGAAGAAGGCCTCCTGCTGAGCAGGGAGCCTAACACGGGCCTCAACCCCAGGACCCTGGGATCGTGACCTGTGCCAAAGGCAGCCACTTAATTAATGACTGAGTCACCAAGGTGCCTCATTTGCTTTTTTTTTTTTTTTTTAAGTGTACCAAGTGCTAGTTTAATTTTAAAGTCTCTGAGAACATGAAATTCATCTCAGTACATTCAGACTCATCAGATATTCTGTAAATTTTATGTTTGATGAAATCTTAGTAGCTTTCTAATCTGTTCTAATATAGACTGGTTGTTCTTTTCCCCTGTTGCACAGTTCTTTTCCTGGATCTTTCTTTACCTCTCTCTTGGGTTGGAGCTCTTATTTCTTGTATATCATCTCTTCTCCCTTATTAACTTATTCTTATATTTGGTGAGGCATCTGGTAACTTTTTAAGAAATGATTAATTTCTTGAGAGAGAGAGAGAGAGCGCATGCATTAGGGTGAGTGCATGAGCAGTGGGTGGGTGGGGGAGCATAGAGGGAGAGGAAGAGTCTTTTAAGCAGACTCCCCCCCTGAGCATGGAGCCCAACACAGGGCTCAATCCCACAACCTGAGATCATGACCTGAGCTGAAATCAAGAGTTGGACATTAAACTGACGGAGCACCCAGACATCCTGCTACTATCTTCTTTCTAAGACATTCACATGAGATACATTCTGTGAGATTTTTTGCCTGAAAATGACTCCATGCTTGCTTAATAGAGTGGCTGGATCTATAAATGTAGGTTTGAAAGTATTTTTCCTCAGAATTTGAAGGTCTTTCCCACTGTTTCTTCAAACATTGCTGTTGAGTTCGATGTTATTATCTGTTCTGATTCTTCATATGTGACCTGTCTCTCCCCAAGTCTTTCACTTTTCTTCCAGAAAGCTTGCAAGATACTACCTTGTCAACAGTATTCTAGAATTTTGTGAGGTTCTTGTTTGATATGTATCCATTGGCTGAGTACTTGATGAGGTCTTTAAGCTGGAAACACATACCTTTGAAAAAGTGCCTTAAATTATTTTGTTAATGATCTGTTTTCATCTATTTTCTCTGATATACCTGTCTAGAAATACTATTATCTAGATATTGGACCTGCTGAATGGGTCATTTGATTTCCTTGGGTTTTCTCTCTACATCCCATCTCTGTCTTTTTGCTCTAATTTTTGAGTGGTTTTCTTGCTTCATCTTATAATCTTTTTACTCAGCTTGTCATTTTTGCCATCATACTTTAGGTCATTTTTGTTCTTTGAACTAAATTTGTAACATCATCTTCATTAATGCAGTATTTTCTCATCCGAGGCTGCTAATTAGTGTTTGAAGTTTTCTTTTTCCTATCCTATCCTTGCTTCATCCAAGTTTGTGTTTATTTCATACTCTCTTTTAGAGGCACTCATCACATGCCTGGGATTTTTGATCTTTGATTGTTTCCTCATATTTAAATTGGGCCAGGAAAACGTTTGTAGAGACCTTGAATGGGACTTGCAATTCATTGGCTTCACAGTAAGGTGATTTGGCTGAGTTGTTTAATTGGGGAAACTCCAGTGTCAGCATCTTCTGATCATTTTTTGGAGTTGATGAAGCTGCACAGAGGACTTTCCAGTATTTTTCTTGTCTAGTACTCGTGTAGTTAAGTTGTGCAAGAGGACTGAGGTATACAAATGTTTATTTAATTGCTATATTTTACTTGATGGGATCTTCCCTTCACATTTGTCTGTGTCCCCATTCCAGAAACCCTTATTTTCCATGCAGAGAAGAGATCTCCAATTTTCTACTGGGAAGCAATAGTCATGTGGTACCCAGTGTGGGGGGTCTAAGTTTCTGAACACTTCTTGGATATATTTTCGACAAGGTTCTCCTACCTCCACCTATTTCTACCCTTACTTCAAGAGGTACCTATTGCTGGCAATTTTTGATGTTTTTGGAAATTCTATAATGTTAATTGGGTTGTTTCTTTACTATGTCCTTTCATTAGGTCTTCTAGATTGGTTATTGTTTATTTGAGTTGCTTTCTGGTATCTATAATTTTATATAGGTTGCCTCATTTTTCATTTTTTTTTTCCTTTGCCTCATTTTCTCTTTGTCTCTGTGAATTTATGGGTTTTGTAAAACTCATTGCCAGTGTCTTCCTTTAGAAAGGAGTGAAATTGAATGCGTGTTGTATTTTCCCATAGAAGTACCATTGACTCTTCAAACTAGAGTTCAGCTCAGGAGCAATATAATTAATTTGACCTTAGTCCAGTGGTTTATGGGGGAGGGGAATCTTTCCTCATATAAGCCTGTAAAATTCAACTGTATTGGCCTCCTTTCTCAGACTCCTTCAGTGTTTTTTTTCCCCACACTTCACACAGTGTATTGCTAATCATTTTACTTTTTTCCCTTTATTATTCCATATCTTTGATGCAGAACCTTATATAGCCTAATCTTCTAAGCCTGGCATTTGTAGCTCTCAATAATATGTGCCTTTGTATTTTTTTTTTCTCTCACTAGTTTAAATCCTCTTTACTTAGTCCAACTTTCCTCCTTTTCCTCTTCCTATTATTCTCTTCCAATTATTTCTTTGTTTACCAAACATCTACAAAACCCTTGTTATATGTCCAGTTACTAAGTATTAAAAATGGATAATATCTCTTTCTCTGAGATCTTGCGATCTGATGAGAGACCAGATATAAACAATTTAACGCTCTGACTTCATATGTGTTCTGTAAGTTTTGTCAGAATAATGTAGGGCCATTTGGGAATGTAGAACTCCATGTGGGGAGGTAAAAAAAGGGCTCACTAATGAGAGAAATTTAGCTCAAGTATTAGAAGGTGGTCTCAGAGAGGTCCTAATGAGGGCACCCTGGGTGACTCAGTGGGTTAAACCACTGCCTTTGGCTCAGGTCATGATCTCAGGGTCCTGGGATTTAGTCCTGCATGGGGCTCTCTGCTCAGCAGGGAGCCTGCTTCCCTCTCTCTCTCTCTGCCTGCCTCTCTGTCTACTTGTGATCTCTGTCTGTCAAATAAATAAATAAAATCTTAAAAAAAAAAGAGGCCCTAATGATAGGATTTGGTGAGAGGACAGACATTTCAAATAGCATGTGTTGTTGAAGGAAGGGGAAGGAGCATGTGCAAAAGATCTTGGTGCATTAGGGGAAATGCAAGGGTAATGAGAATGGAAAATAAAGGATGGGTCCAAGGAGGTGGATCTTCGTTCTTTAGAAACATCACTTTTGTAGCAGTGAGGCAGGTAGTTTGCATGGCCACTCCTTCCAGTCAGTATGCCTTTATCATGAGTTCTAATGGAATGTCCATATCATTCCTCTTCCTCATTTTAAATCTGGCTTACTCTTTGAGTTCCAACTCAAGTCCCATCTTTTTTTTTTTTTTTTTTTAAGATATATTTATTTTGAGAGAGAGAGCCCGAGCAGTGGGTGGTGGTGCAGAGATGGAGGATGGAGGGAGAGAGAGAATCTCAAGTAGACTTCCCACTGAGCATGAAGCCTGCTGGGGTTCCATTCCATGAGCCTATGATCATCACCTAGGCAGAAATCAAGCATCAGATACTCAACCAGCTGAGCCACACAGGTGCCCCAAATCATGTCCTTTTTATGAAGGCCTTCTCATCTGTTCTAGAATGTAAGCTTATCTCTTTTGATTTGGACTTTTTAAATATGAATTATTTACTGTAGCACTTGATTACATATAATTGCAAACTTGGTACTCTGTGTGTGTGTGTGTGTGTGTGTGTGTGTGTGTGTGTGTGTGTGTACTGCACTTCTTGTATCTTTAACAGATGTATAGGTTCCTAAAGGACTAGCATAGTCCTGTGTATAGTGTGTTCCAATAGATATTTGCTTTTTTACAACATCGATTAAACAAATGTGTAGTGATGGTAGATTCTGGAAATTGATAGTGGATAAATGATAGGGAAGAATTAAAAATTTTTAATATATCTAAAATTAAATTTACTAGTTGTATCTTTAATAACCACAACCAGACTCTGATTTACTTATTCCCTTTCAACAATTCAAGGCAATTATCAGAGCAATGATCCTTTAAGCTTTTATTTATTTATCAGTTGAGGCTCTGGTGAATGTCTTGCTATTGCCTTTCCTTGAGGCATTATTTAAATTAATAGTCCCTTTAATTTGAATTTTTAGGCATAGAGGTTAAAATGAGTAAAAGGATTTTTAAACTACATTTGTTTATGAGCCAAAAGAATCACAGAATATTTTACTATTTTTTAATCTATTTTTTAAAGCTGGTTCAAACTTGGCTATAAAGATGGTATATTTTCAGTATAACTGTAAATATAGGAGAACCATGAATAAAAATTGTGAGTACATTCTAGGATAAAAATGTGGTTATTTAAGCCCTTAGGTACAGTAGCAAGGTTTATCTTGATAAAGTACAAATCATAATTTCAAATTCACTTAAATTCCTTTTTTCTCTTCAGTTTATCACAGTTTAGAATTTGTTTTTTATTTCTAAGATCAAAGCTCTTTTAGGAAGCCCATGTATCGTATTAATTTATATAGAAATAAAGGGAAATACATTATAGGGAACATTTAACTTTTCTGGTGAAGAGGACAATAGAGGAGAGAAGCATCCTTTACTATGAACATTATTGTATTCATTCACATGTATTCAAAGTATCATTTAAACTGAAATGTTATTTGATTATACTATCCAGTTAGAGTTAACAAAAACCAATTACTATTATTTTTAATAGCAAAAATTAATTAAACCTTAGTTAAGGGGTTTTATTCTTTTGTTACTTGAGACGATTATTATTTGATCATTATTGGCTAATATTTGTTGAGTATCTGCTGGATATATAAGATTTGAAAATCTGATGAAGTACAATCAGAGATGAAAAGTGGATGGCTATTAGTGCTCCACACAGAACATCAGGGAATTCTTTTAACAGTTTGGTTGCTGTGTCCATCTCACATCTGATGCAGGTTTGGTGAACTTATGTCTCACATTTGCAGTCTTCACAGGACCATTAGCCTTTGGCCACATCCAAGCAGCTTCCAGCTGAAGCACTGCTACCATTGCCTGTAGCCTTGTTAGGGATTTAAAGGATCTTCACCCAAGTCCACATGTTCCTGCGTAGTGTGTTGTTTCCCTGACTCTCCTACAGGTTACTCCTGAAAGTACTTTCTCAATAAATTGCATGCATACTCATCCTCATCTTTGGTTCTGCTTCTGAAGAACTCGATGTGTAACAGTAGATATTTGAAAAAAATAAATGGTGGTAATAGTAAATGTTGAAGAAAACAGGTCTTTCATTGAAGAAGATGACTCAAGATTTCAGAGAAAGAAAATGTTGAAAATAGAACTACCTTATGACCCAGCAATTGCACTACTGGGTATTTACCCTAAAGATACAAATGTAGTGATCTGAAGGGGCACATGCACCTGAATGTTTATAGCAGCAATGTCTACAATAGCCAAACTATGGAAAGAACCTAGATGTCCATCAACAGATGAATGGATAAAGAAGATGTGGTATATATACACAATGGAATACTATGCAGCCATCAAAAGAAATGAAATCTTGCCATTTGCGATGACGTGGATGAAACTAGAGGGTATCATGCTTAGTGAAATAAGTCAAGCAGAGAAAGACAATCATATGATCTCCCTGATATGAGGAAGTGGAGATGCAACATGGGGGGTTAAGGGGGTAGGAGAAGAACAAATGAAACAAGATAGGAGTGGGAGGGAGACAAACCATAAGTGACTCTTAATTTCACAAAACAATCTGAAGGTTGCTGGAGGGAGGGGGGGTGGGAGAGGGGGGTGGGGTTATGGACATTGGGGAGGGTATGTGCTATGGTGAGTGCTGTGAAGTGTGTAAACCTGGCAATTCACAGACCTGTACCTCCGGGGATAAAAATATATGTTTATAAAAAATTTAAAAAAATTTCAGAGGAAGGCTTGGGAACAATAAAAAACTAGGAGCTTTTTGCAGAAAATGGATTGTTTTTAGAGCAACTATCAAGAGTGGTGAAAGTGGGCATCCTTGTCTTGTTCCTGATCTCAACGGGAAGGCTGCAAGCTTTTTCCCATTGAGGATGATATTTGCTGTGGGTCTTTCATAGATAGATTTGAGGAAGTTCAGGAATGTTCCCTCTATCCCTATACTTTTAGATAGATTTGAGGAAGTTCAGGAATGTTCCCTCTATCCCTATACTTTGAAGCATTTTAATCAGGAACGGATGCTGGATTTTGTCAAATGCTTTTTCTGCATCAATTGAGAGGACCATGTGGTTCTTTTCTCTTCTCATATTAATTTGTTGTATCACATTGATTGATTTGCAAATGTTGAACCATCCTTGTAGCCCAGGGATGAATCCCACCTGGTCATGGTGGATAATCTTTTTAATGTGCTGTTGGATTCTGTTTGCTAGGATCTTGTTAAGAATCTTAGCATCCATATTCATCAGTGATATTGGTCTGAAATTCTCCTTTTTGGTAGGGTCTTTGCCTAGTTTGGGGATCAGGGTAATGCTGGCTTCATAGAAAGAGTCTGGAAGGTTTCCTTCTCCTTCAATTTTTTGAAACAGCTTCAGGAGAATAGGTGTTATTTCTTCTTTGAAAGTTTGGTGGAATTCCCCAAGGAATCCATCAGGTCCTGGGCTCTTGTTTTTTGGGAGGTTTTTGATCACTGCTTCAATCTCGTTACTAGATAACAGTCTATTCAGGTTGTCGATTTCTTCCTGGTTCAATTTTGGGAGTTTATAGTTTTCCAGGAATGCATCCATTTCATCTAGGTTGCTAAGCTTATTGGCTTATAACTGTTGATAAGAACTTCTGATGATTGTTTCTACTTCCTTGGTGTTAGTTGTGGTCTCTCCCTTTTCATTCATAATTTTATGAATTTGGGCTTTCTCTCTTTTCTTTTGGATTAGTGTGGCCAATGGTTTATCAATCTTATTGATTCTTTCAAAAAACCAGGTTCTAGTTTCATTGATATGTTCTACTGTATCTCTGGTTTCTACCTCATTGATCTCAGCTCTAATCTTGATGATTTCCCTTCTTATGTGTGGAGTTGGTTTGATTTGTTTTTGATTCTCCAGTTCTTTAAGGTGTAGAGACAGCTGCTGTGTTCTGGATTTTTCAATTTTTTTGAGGGAGGCTTGGATGGCTAGGTATTTCCCCCTTAGGACCGCCTTTGCTGTATCCCATAGGTTTTGGACCAAAGTGTCTGGGCCATGTTTCCCAATATTCCTAAGTTAGCTAAGTTTCCCAGATCCCTAAATTTTCTATGTCTTCTCATTCTAGAAGGGCCTGGTTATCTTCCCAGATGGAAGTTTAGCACACTGTACATTAAAGATGTTTGTTAGCAATTTTCTTCATATTGTTGTTTGTGGATAGTTGAAATTGCTGTCTAGCATTACTTCCCATGTTTAGGTTGTGTAGAAATTGATATAGCAAGTGTGTTAGGGTAGAAATTGATATGACAAGTATCTTGAGGCAGTAATAATCAATACACATGGAAAGAAATTCCCAGGATGACAGAGCTGGATTGGCTAGACTAGGGACTGAGGACTGGTTAAAGAGATTTTCAAGGACTCCTTTGCAAGGATTTCTGAAAGTAGTCACCAAAGAAAGTAGTATTGTCTCCTAGAGTGCTTTACTGAGTCAATGTGCATTATTTTAACCATAGGATGTAGTTTAACCTTTGGCAGTTATTTTTACCTGAGGAAATGGAGACTCTATAGGTAAAGTGATTTGGGATTAAAAATGAGAAAATTGGGACCTCATTTCAGATTTTTTCAGTCATTACTCACAAATACATATTAAAATAGTTATATTTTGATAAAATTAGTGTATGGTACAGCTAAGCACAGGTATTACGTAAGAGATATGAACTATAAAGGATAAGCAGAAAGGGTAGTTGGAGTTGGTGTGCCATTTAAAGGGACATGGACAAGGGACAATATACTAGGTCCAAGAAAGTGCAAATAATTTGGCATGACTGCGTTGTAGTTTTGTCTTTGTGGTCAGAGATGAGGCTAAATTGCAAAGTAGAAACTAGGTGATGGAGGACACTTTCCGTCATATTAAGAAGTTGTAATTTTATCTTGAAAGGGATGCTGGGTGACTAAAGGATTTTAAACAGGGAAGTAAATGGATCAGATTTTCATGTTAGAAAAACACTGTCAGCAGTGTGGAGGTATTATAATAATTCAAAGGAAAAATAATGAGAGCTTAAATCATGATGTATTAATGGAAATATAGATGAGGGAAAGACCAGAGACATGCTTAGAGATAGAATTTTAAAGGACGGTGATTGACTGGATATAAATTAGAGAGAGACAAGGGTCTGGAATGACTCCTACATTTCTGGATTGGGTTACTCAACAATGGTCATTTTGTCTCCAAGAGAAGGAAAGTATAGGAGAGATAGGCTGCTGATATGGGGAGGTCCTAGAAGAGAGAAAAAAGATAACTTCAGTTTTGGACATGTTGAAATTAAAATGCTAGTTGGACAGTCAAATGCCTTAGTACAGCCTCCTGATCAGAAATTCAGATTACTTCTTACTATATCATACCACTGATGGAAAAAAAAAATTAGTGGCAGAGTATGTAAATAGTTTACAAATATATTATTTCTTTGATTCTAAGAATGATAATTTTGGGATGAGCCATGATGATTTGAAATCCTTTTTATGTGTAGTGATATTTTATTAAAAATAATTTCCTTCCAGCGGTATTTCATATCATTTTCTCCATTTCTGTAAAGTCTCTTGGTTAGATCTTCCATATTTTCTGGGCTCTATCTTCTTGCCTTCACCATCTTTCTTCAAATTCTCGCTCTTCAGCCTGACTTTTCCATTTTATATTTTCTGCCTCTAGCCTATTAAGTATGGGTCTCTTACCACCATTTGTTCTCTCTTTGTGAAGTCCCTTACTGTTATTGGTATCTTATTGCTGTCCCATTAATCTTATCTATGCAGTCATATAAACCATGTTAAATATTTTTTAAAGCAGTAGTTTATAATGTGTGATCAACTAACTTTTGCTGTGGAGAAGGCACCACAAAGGCAAGCAGTCCTTGCACTTCGGGGTAACAAATCTCAATGCCCTTCTGTCTAAAGCCTTTGTCTTCTTATCCTGTCATCAGGTTGGTAGAGGTAAGAATTTCAGGTGAGCAGAAGGAGGGATGGAAGAGGGATAGTTGCTGCTTCTTGTGCAGGCCAGTTGTAATATTTTGTGGGAATAATAGTCTTGTAGTAAAGGCATCATGACCTGTGAAGGGAGCATGGTCTTATCGTACAGACTTTGTTTGAAACCTGGCTCTATTTCTTTTAGCTGTTAGGATCCTGGAAAAATTACTTAGCTTCTTTATGCTTCAATTTTCTCAAAGATGGTCATTGTGAAATTTAAATAATATATGAAAAAATATGTACAACCTGACATCTAGAAAACTTGTGTATTTCCTTTACTCTTTGCAGTCTCTCTCAGGTGACACCCTATGTATCTGCCTATTATTTTGAATTGTGGGAAATCTTCCTTTGGGATAGTAAGCAATATTGTACCCTAATGGTCACTGACCATTAACCTGCCAGTACTTGCACAAAGCCTAGTGATTACTATAAATGTTTTTCTAAAGAATCACTCTTAAGAAGCTTCTGAGAATTTTGTCAATATTTAGAATGATAGATAATTAGAATAAAAGACTGTTATGTGATGATTTGAAATAGTCTACTTCTACAGTGTTATCATCCAGCCTGATCTATAAAGCATTTAAAGGGTATATGTGCCTTTGGTACTTCAACTCAGTGCATGCTGTTTCCCTCTTGATATAACGGAGGACAATGGATTTGCAGACCACTTTCTGGAACAAAGAAAAGACTACATTCAATTTTTATTTAAGTACAGTCTTTTTCAGCACTGTTTGTTCTTTTGGTTTTAAATCATGTATCTATTTTGTACTTTATTACCATGTTTAGAACAGTGTATAGCTTGCAGTGTTACCATCAATTTCTTAGAATTTTCTCTAGGATTTATTTATTTTTATTTTTGTTATTTATTTGACAGAGAGAGAGAGAGAGAGAGCGAGCAAGAGAATGCTTAAGCAGGGGGAGTGGCAGGCAGAGGGAAAAGCAGGCTCCCCACTGAACAGGGAGTCTGATGTGGGGCTCAGTCCCAGGACTCTGGGATTACAACCTGAGCCAAAGGTACATGCTTAACTGACTGAGCCACCCAGCTGCCCCTATTTTCTCTAGGATTTAAAATAAATTCTGTAAGAGTTAAAAGAAACCAGTGAATAGGAATAGAAAAATATACAATATGTTTAAGGGAAGTCTGACTCATCAGCATTGAATAAAAATTAGAAATCAATCAAGATATGGAATATACTTTGTAGGATTCATACTAGAGCAAATGGAAGGCACTTTGAGAAATTATGAAAACAATCAAAGTGATAAATCACTGTACTTTGCACCGCGTCTTGTTGGAATAAGCAGTATCGCAAACCATAGAGAGGGTAAATGGAAGAAATTACAGTAGAAACAGTTTATACTGAATGAAAGTTCAGGGAACCTAGTTATAAGTTCTATCTCATCATTGTCCAAAGAGAATAGAATATATGTGATTATTACTTTCAAAGGAAGCAAAATTCATACATCTTTATTTTTGTTCTGAGCTTTGCTTTTGCCTTTGTCTGTCATTTGGCTCTGAAGAAGCTCACCAACTTCTGTAATGAAACCAAGCCCCGCATCTCTGAGATGGCAATGTCGGGACCATCTTCTGGAGTCTCCTGAGAAAGTTTCATAGAAAAGATGAATCTCAGGAACTAAAGATAACCTCCACAAGAAAGTCCTCATTCCATTGTCTACCATGAAAGATGAAGTTTCATCAGATTAAGGCAGACAATATTTCTAGTTAAAGCAATAACAAAGTATCCTCTGCACTTTATAAATGGAAGGTCAGAGAAATAAAGGGCTTTATTGAAAACATAATGGTTGGAGAGCTGGAATCAGGATTTAGGATACTTGTTTTGAGTTCTGACTTGTCTGCATGCTTTATTTGTAAACATAGGGTACTGCTATTATTTTTTTAGTTAACGTCCTTCACAACAGCTTTTTCAAATAAGCGATAGATTGGCTTATCATTTCAATTCTGTATCTGTATCTTAATTTCATCTGCCAAAATGATGCATTTATGCTCAATGCCCATTTGCTGTAGAAACACTTCCTGTTTCTTTCCTAATGGCAATACTTACACTGTGTAATCACTGTCCTTATCATTCTACTTTAGAAGATTTTCCTAGCTGTTCTGTCAGGTTCCCACCTATCTGAGAAACTGTATACCATTATTCTATTTTTGTTGTTTTGCATGGTGGTTGTGGTGGTTGTTCTTTTTGGGGTGTGTGTGTATGAGAGAGAGAGAGCGAGCGCCACAGAGAGAGAGTGACAGAAAATGTTTTAGGGTATAGTAATCTGAAGCAAATGCCAGGTCTTGGTATTGATTAGGAAAAACTGACCTTTTGCTGGCCAATTCTATATGTATTTTATTAAAAACAAAAACAAGAACAAAAATATTAAACTTGAGCATGGTGTGGGTCAGACATGGTCTTGTTTCTGGGTATATAAAAATAAATAGATCATAATCTTGAACATTGGAAGTTTGCCATCTTGTTTAGAGAGAGATAAATAGGATATATAGGAGAGAGAGGAGAGAGGAGTCAAGCTCAGTGCCATCCCATAGTAGCAATCAGATAAATTCAGAAAGTTAGAAACCCTGTAGGAGTTGGTCTCTTCTGCAGTACTGTCTCATGAAAAATTGAAGGGGAACAGATTTGTGCTGGATTAAAAGAGTGCTTAAATACAAACAAATTTTTTAAAAAAATAATGCTTAACAGACATTATAATCAATATCAGTATGTAGACCTGGGTGCTGTGCTGGTTTGTACAAGGCAGTTCAAAGGACATTTTTGAGACAATTAGGGCAATGATTTTTGGGACAATTCGGGCAATTTCAACATTGAATGTATCAGAGGAAATAAAAGTTTATTAACATAGAAAGGTAGAGAATGGTAAATGAAAAGTTTATATTATGAAAAAGTATGTAAAGGAGACCAACTTTTTAGAGAGCCAACTGAGGACACACTATACCAGATAAAATTTTTTTACACACTTGTGTTGTTACTTTAACACAATAATATGTTATACATTTTTTTACATATTAATTGTTATGCATGTATGCTGTTCTTTATCACATGTTACGTTACATATTAAATCTTACTTTACATATTCTATCACTTTAGTGTAAAAATACAGAATAGCTGTTTATTTGAAATTATATATTTTTTACTTTTCTGTTATATAAATGCTGTTGTTTAAACACTATGAGTAAAAAAAAAGAAAGAGAAAAAATTCCTAGCACCAGGGTTCTATAAAATCTAACCCCTAGCCATCCACCTTTGTGTCTTTGTTGAGAACAAAGGCAGCCAAGAAGTCACAGAATGCAAAGAGGGAGCCAGAGAGAGAGTTGGAGCAACCACTTGGAAGATTAAATGTACTCTAATTCTGAAAACACCATAAAATGCCTGCACAGATCAGAGTAGGACTACAGGAAAGATATTTCAAAATATACCCTACGTAAAAGACCAGCAACATGATTTAGAAGAACAGACTCATCTTACAGAGACCATCTTAGTTTAAAGACTCAAGCATGATTTAAATCCAAAATCCCATTTAAAAAAATTAACAGATAAACCATTAGATAACTTGTTCAAGAAAGAAAAGGAAAAATACAAATACACAAAATACACAGGGAAGTACCCCCTTAAACAGAAGAAATGAGAAAGATTATATGAGTTAAATTTGTAGGCAATTTTGAAAACCTAAATGAAATGGAAAATTTTGCAAGTTTATCAAAACTGATCCTATTAGAGTTAAAAAGTCTTTTTTTTAAAAAGATTTTTATTTATTTATTTGACAGAGAGGTAGAGAGCAGAAGTAGACAGACCAGCAGGCACAGGGAGAGGGAGAAGCAGGCTCTACTGCTGAGCAGGGAGCTTGATGTGGGGCTTGATCCCAGGACTCTGGGATCATGACCTGAGCTGAAGGGAGCCGCTTAACTGACTGAGCCACCCAAGCGCCCCTAGAGTTAAAAAGTCTTTGAAGTCAAATTTTCACAGAAAAGATAAAGTTATTGAGGAACCACCCCCAAGCACAACAAAACAAAACATGAGGACCAAATGGTTTCACAAGGGAATTCTGTTCAACTTTGAAAGATGAGATATATTTCATGTTCTATAAGCTATTGCAGAGCATTAAAAAGAAGAAAATGTAACACAGACATCTAACCCAAATAAAGGCAAACATAAAGAAAACTACAGATCAATATCTCTCATGGATATTGATGCAAAAAACTTAAAATATCAAGAAAGAATCCAATACCATATTAAGAAAATAATACACCATGATCATGGGATTTCTCTAGGAATGCAACAAAGAAATCCATTAATATCATGTACACTTTAATAAATTCAAGGAGAGGTTATATAATTATCTCCATGTAGATTGAGTAAATCCTTGGGAAAAATTTCATATAAATTCATGATAAAAACATTTAAGGAAAACATTTAAGGAGGAATACTTTCTCAAAATGATAAAAAAAAATGTATATCTTTGTTTTTAAACCATGATCTTGTAAAATTTATTTTATTTTTATTTAAATTCAATTAATTAACATATCATGTATTATTAGTTTCAGAGGAGGGGTTCAGTGATTCATCAGTTGTATATATATAATACCCAGTGCTTATTATATCACTTGCCTTCATTAATGCCCATCACCCAGTTACCCCATCCCCACACTACCCCAAGATCTTTTTTTGAACCAAGAAATAGTAGAGGATATACCAGAGGAATTTTCATGAAGATGAGGAACAAGGTAGGGATGCCACCTCTCTCCACTGCTATTCACCATTGTATTAGAGTTATCAGCTAACTCAGGGAAGGTAAATAAATTAGAAGCATAATAATGGATAAAGAAGAAGCAAAACTATCTTAACTTGCAGTTGATACAGTGTTATGTCAAATGCTCCCATTCCTGAGAGAATTAATGATAAAATTACTCAACAATAGAAGGGTTATTCAAGTACAGCTTATAAAATTAACATACAAAATTAAGCAGCCTTCGTATACACAAGCAATAAACAGAGAACATAATGATAGAGAAAACACTATGGTTAGCAGCAAAGATTACATACATAGGAATAAATTAAAGAAATGTACAAAATCTTATACAAGGAAAGTTTTAAAACATTCCCCAGAGATATTGAGGAAGGTTTGAACAAGTGAAAAACATCAAATATTCTTTTTTCCCCAGCTTTTTTGAGATAAAATTGAAATGTAATAAAAATTTAAGGTATACAACATGATAAGTTGATATATGTATATATTGTGAAATGAATAACTCAATGTTAGTTAACATCTCACCTCACATACTTAAAATTATTTTATGTGTGTGTGTGTTGAGAACTTATAAGATCTGTTAGCAACTTACAAATATACCAGACAGATTAAACTATAGTCATCTTGATACATATTAAATCCTCAGAATTTACTAATCTTGTAACTAGAAATTTGCACCCTTTGACCACCTGTACCTCCTTCCCCACATCTGCCAATCACCAATTTATTCTCTGTTTCTGCAAGGTTTGTTTTGTTTTGTTTTGTTTAGTTTCAACATATAAATAAGATCATAGGTATTTATCTTTCTCTGACTTACTTCACTCAACAAAATGTCCTTAAAGTTCATTCATGGTGGGAGGAGTCAAGATGGTGGAGAAGTAGCAGGCTGAGACTACTTCAGCTAGCAGGAGATCAGATAGATAGCTTATCTAAAGATTGCAAACACCTGCAAATCCATCGGCAGATCGAAAAGAAGAAGAACAGCAATTCTGGAAACAGAAAAACAACCACTTTCTGAAAGGTAGGACTGGCAGAGATGTGAATCCAAAGCGACGGGAAGATAGACCCTGGGGGGAGAGGCCAGCTCCCAGCAAGCGGCGGAGCAACAGAGCACAAAATTAGGACTTTTAAAAGTCTGTTCCGGTGAAGGAAATCGCTCCAGAGGCTAAACCGGGGCGAAGCCCACATGGGGTCAGCGTGGCCTCAGGTCCCGCAGGGTCACAGAAGGATCAGGGGTGTCTGAGTGTAGCAGAGCTTGCGGGTATTGGAACGGGAAAGCCAGCTACAGAGACAGAGCTGACAGTAAGCTCATAGCTCGGTGTTACCTTGAACCAGCCACAGGCTCGGTGAGCTCGGAGCATGGCCGGAGGTCAGGCAGACGGGAGTAACTGGGCACTGTTCTCTGAGGGCTCACTGAGGAGTGGGGCCCTGGGCTCTTGGCTCCTCCGGGCCGGAGACCAGGAGGCTGCCATTTGTATTCCCGTCCTCCAGAACTCTACGGAAAGCGCTCAGGGAACAAAAGCTCCAAAAAGCTACCCGAGCGGATTACTCAGCCTGGCCCCTGGTAAGGGGGGTGCAATTCTGCCTGGGGCAAAGACACTTGAGAATCACTACACCAGGCCCCTCCCCCAGAAGATCAACAAGAAATCCAGCCAAGACCAAGTTCACCTACGAAGGAGTGCAGTTTCAATACCAAGGAGAGCAGCAGAATTCCAGAGGAGGAGAAAGCAAAGCAGGGAACTCATGGCTTTCTCCCTGTGAGTTTTTTTTTTACTCTTGCAGTTAATTTAATTTTTTTCTTTTAATTTTTTTTCTCGTCTTCTGGTAAAAATTTTTTTTTTTAACTTTTACACTTTTCTTTTTTAATGTTTTTTAACTAGTTTATCTAATATATATATTTTTTCTTTTTTATATTTTTCTTTATTCGTCTTCTTTTTTTAAAGTTCCTTTATTTTCTTTCTTTCTTTTTTTTTCTTTCTTCCTTTTTGAACCTCTTTTTATTCCCTTTCTTGGGATCTCTTCTGATTTGGTTAAAGCATATTTTCCTGGGGTTGTTGCCACCCTTTTAGTATTTTACATGCTCCTTCATATACTCTTATCTGGACAAAATGACAAGACGGAAAAATTCACCACAAAAAAAAGAACAAGAGGCAGTACCGAAGGCTAGGGACCTAATCAATACAGACATTGGTAATATGTCAGATCTAGAGTTCAGAATGACAATTCTCAAGGTTCTAGCCAGGCTCAAAAAAGGCATGGATGATATTAGAGAAACCCTCTTGGGAGATATAAAAGCCCTTTCTAGAGAAATAAAAGAACTAAAATCTAAACAAGTTGAAAAAAAAAGCTATTAATGAGGTGCAATCAAAAATGGAGGCTCTCACTGCTAGGATAAATGAGGCAGAAGAAAGAATTAGTGATATAGAAGACCAAATGACAGAGAATAAAGAAGCTGAGCAAAAGAGGGACAAACAGCTACTGGACCACAAGGGGAGAATTCGAGAGATAAGTGACACCATAAGACGAAACAACATTAGAATAATTGGGATTCCAGAAGAAGAAGAAAGAGAGAGGGGAGCAGAAGGTATACTGGAGAGAATTATTGGGGAGAATTTCCCCAATATGGCAAAGGGAACGAGCATCAAAATTCAGGAGGTTCAGAGAACGCCCCTCAAAATCAATAAGAATAGGCCCACACCCCGTCACCTAATAGTAAAATTTACAAGTCTCAGTGACAAAGAGAAAATCCTGAAAGCAGCCCGGGAAAAGAAGTCTGTAACACACAATGGTAAAAATATTAGATTGGCAGCTGACTTATCCACAGAGACCTGGCAGGCCAGAAAGAGCTGGCATGATATTTTCAGAGCACTAAACGAGAAAAACATGCAGCCAAGAATACTATATACAGCTAGGCAATCATTGAAAATAGAAGGAGAGATTAAAAGCTTCCAGGACAAACAAAAACTGAAAGAATTTGCAAACACCAAACCAGCTCTACAGGAAATATTGAAAGGGGTCCTCTAAGCAAAGAGTGAGCCTACAAGTAGTAGATCAGAAAGGAACAGAGACCATATACAGCAACAGTCACCTTACAGGCAATACAATGGCACTAAATTCATAACTCTCAATAGTTACCCTGAATGTTAATGGGCTAAATGCCCCTGTCAAAAGACACAGGGTATCAGAATGGATAAAAAAACAAAACCCATCTATATGTTGCCTCCAAGAAACTCATTTTAAGCCCGAAGACACCTCCAGATTTAAAGTGAGGGGGTGGAAAAGAATTCACCATGCTAATGGACATCAGAAGAAAGCAGGAGTGGCAATCCTTATATCAGATCAATTAGATTTTAAGCCAAAGACTATAATAAGAGATGAGGAAGGACACTATATCATACTCAAAGGGTCTGTCCAAGAAGAAGATTTAACAATTTTAAATATCTATGCCCTCAACGTGGGAGCAGCCAACTATATAAACCAATTAATAACAAAATCAAAGAAATACATCAACAATAATACAATAATAGTAGGGGACTTTAACACTCCCCTCACTGAAATGGACAGATCATCCAAGCAAAAGATCAGCAAGGAAATAAAGGCTTAAACGACACACTGGACCAGATGGACATCACAGATATATTCAGAACATTTCATCCCAAAGCAACAGAATACACATTGTTCTTAGTGCACATGGAACATTCTCCAGAATAGATCACATCCTCGGTCCTAAATCAGGACTCCATTGGTATCAAAAGATTGGGATCATTCCCTGCATATTTTCAGACCACAATGCTCTAAAGCTAGAACTCAACCACAAGAGGAAATTTGGAAAGAGCCCAAATACATGGAGACTAAACAGCTTCCTTCTAAAGAATGAATGGGTCAACTGGAAAATTAAAGAAGAATTGAAAAAAATCATGGAAACAAATGATAATGAAAATACAATGGTTCAAAATCTGTGGGACACAACAAAGGCAGTCCTGTGTTCTCCTCAAGGATTTTGATGGATTCCTTTTGCACATTGAGGTCCTTCATCCATTTTGAGTCTATTTTTGTGTGTGGTGTAAGGAAATGGTCCAATTTCATTTTTCTGCATGTGGCTGTCCAATTTTCCCAGCACCATTTATTGAAGAGGCTGTCTTCAATAAATGTCCTGAGAGGAAAATATATAGCGGTACAAGCCTTTCTCAAGAAACAAGAAAGGTCTCAGGTATACAATCTAACCCTACACCTAAAGGAGCTGGAGAAAGAACAAGAAAGAAACCCTAAGCCCAGCAGGAGAAGAGAAATCATAAAGATCAGAGCAGAAATCAATGAAATAGAAACCAAAAAAACAATAGAACAAATCAACGAAACTAGGAGCTGGTTTTTTGGAAGAATTAATAAGATTGATAAACCCCTGGCCAGACTTATCAAGAAGAAAAGAGAAAGGACCCAAATAAATAAAATCATGTATGAAAGAGGAGAGATCACAACTAACACCAAAGAAATACAGACAATTATAAGAACATACTATGAGCAACTCTTCGCCAATAAATTTGACAATCTGGAAGAAATGGATGCATTCCTAGAAACATATAAACTACCACAACTGAACCAGGAAGAAATAGAAAGCCTGAACAGACCCATAACCAGTAAGGAGATTGAAACAGTCATTAAAAATCTCCAAACAAACAAAAGCCCAGGGCCAGACGGCTTCCTGGGGGAATTCTACCAAACATTTAAAGAACTAATTCCTATTCTCCTGAAACTGTTCAAAAAAATAGAAATGGAAGGAGAACTTCCACACTCATTTTATGAGGCCAGCAACACCTTGATCCTAAAACCAGACAAGGATCCCATCATAAAAGTGAGCTATAGACCAATATCCTTGATGAACACAGATGCGAAAATTCTCACCAAAATACTAGCCAATAGGATTCAACAGTACATTAAAAAGATTATTCACCATGACCAAGTGGGATTTATTCCAGGGCTGCAAGGTTGGTTCAACATCCGAAAATCAGTCAATGTGATACAACACATCAATAAAAGAAGGAACAAGAACCATATGATACTCTCCATAGATGCTGAAAAAGCATTTGACAAAGTACAGCATCCCTTCCTGATCAAAACTCTTCAAAGTGTAGGGATAGAGGGCACATACCTCAATATCATCAAAGCCATCTGTGAAAAACCCACCTCAAATATCATTCTCAATGGAGAAAAACTGAAAGCTTTTCCGCTAAGGTCAGGAACACGGCAGGGATGTCCATTATCACCACTGCTATTCAACATAGTACTAGAGGTCTTAGCCTCAGCAATCAGACAGCAAAAGGAAATTAAAGGCATCCAAATCGGCAGAGAAGAAGTCAAATTATCACTCTTCACAGATGATATGATACTATATGTGGCAAACCCAAAAGATTCGACTCCAAAACTGCTAGAACTTATACAGGAATTCAGTAAAGTGTCAGGATATAAAATCAATGCACAGAAATCACTTGCATTTCTCTACACCAACAGCAAGACAGAAGAAAGAGAAATTAAGGAGTCAATCCCATTTACAATTGCACCGAAAACCATAAGATACCTAGGAATAAACCTAACCAAAGAGGCACAGAATCTATACTCAGAAACTATAAAGTACTCATGAAAGAAATTGAGGAAGACACAAAGAAATGGAAAAATGTTCCATGCTCCTGGATTGGAAGAATAAATATTGTGAAAATGTCTATGCTACCTAAAGCAATCTACACATTTAACGCAATTCCTATCAAAGTACCATCCATCTTTTTCAAAGAAATGGAACAAATAATCTAAAATTTATATGGAACCAGAGAAGACCTCGAATAGCCAAAGGGATATTGAAAAAGAAAGCCAACGTTGGTGGCATCACAATTCCGGACTTCAAGCTCTATTACAAAGCTGTCATCATCAAGACAGCATGGTACTGGCACAAAAACAGACACATAGATCCATGGAACAGAATAGAAAGCCCAGAAATAGACCCTCAACTCTATGGTCAACTAATCTTCGACAAAGCAGGAAAGAATGTCCAACGGAAAAATGACAGCCTCTTCAATAAATGGTGCTGGGAAAATTGGACAGCCACATGCAGAAAAATGAAATTGGACAATTTCCTTACACCACACACAAAAATAGACTCAAAATGATTGAAGGATCTCAATGTGCGTAAGGAATCCTTCAAAATCCTTGAGGAGAACACAGGCAGCAACCTCTTCGTCCTCAACCGCAGCAACATCCTCCTAGGAACATCGCCAAATGCAAGGGAAGCAAGGGCAAAAATGAACTATTGGGATTTCATCAAGATCAAAAGCTTTTGCACAGCAAAGGAAACAGTAAACAAAGTCAAAAGACAACTGACAGAATTGGAGAAGATATTTGCAAACGACATATCAGATAGAGGACTAGTGTCCAAAATCTATAAAGAACTTATCAAACTCAACACCCAAAGAACAAATAATCCAATCAAGAAATGGGCAGAGGACATGAACAGACATTTCTGCAAAGAAGACATCCAGATGTCCAACAGACACATGAAAAAGTGCTCCATATCACTCGGCATCAGGGAAATACAAATCAAAACCACAATGAGATATCACCTCACACCAGTCAGAATGGCTAAAATTAACAAGTCAGGAAATGACAGATGCTGGCGAGGATACGGAGAAAGGGGAACCCTCCTACACTGTTGGTGGGAATGCAAGCTGGTGCAGCCACTCTGGAAAACAGCATGGAGTTTCCTCAAAATGTTGAAAATAGAACTGCCCTATGACCCAGCAATTGCACTACTGGGTATTTACCCTAAGGATACAAACGTGGTGATTCAAAGGGGCACGTGCACCCGAATATTTATAGCAGCAATGTCCACAATAGCCAAACTATGGAAAGAACCTAGATGTCCATCAACAGATGAATGGATCACGAAGATGTGGTATATATACACAATGGAATACTATGCAGCCATCAAAAGAAATGAAATCTTGCCATTTGCAACAACATGGATGGAACTAGAGCATATCATGCTTAGCGAAATAAGTCAAGCAGAGAAAGACAGTGATCATATGATCTCATTGATATGAGGAAGTGGTGATGCAACATGGGGGCTTAAGTGGGTATGAGAAGAATAAATGAAAGAAGATGGGATTGGGAGGGAGACAAACCATAAGTGACTCTTAATCTCACAAAACAAACTGAGGGTGCTGGAGGGAGGGGTTTTGGAGAAGGGGGTGGGATTATGGATATTGGGGAGGGTATGTGCTTTGGTGAGTGCTGTGAAGTGTGTAAACCTGGTGATTCACAGACCTGTACCCCTGGGGATAAAAATATATGTTTATAAACCACCATTATAAAAAAGTTCATTCATGGTGTTGCAAATGGCATAAATTCTTTCTTTGGGCTGCATAGTATTCATAAGGTATATATTGTGTGTATATGTGTGTATATATATTCTTTATCTATTTATCTACTGATGGATACTTAGGTTGTTTCTATGTAGTGACTATTGTTAATAATGCTGCAGCAAGCATGGGGGTGCATGTATCTCTTCAAAATACTAATTTAATTTCCTTCAGATATATAGCCAGAATTGGACTTGTTAGATTATATAGTTTCTAATTTTTTTGTGTGTAGGGAGAAACTAGACTTACCAGACATTCAAACATGTTATTAAACCTGTATAAGTAAAACAGTATTCTACTGGTGTATAAGCAGAGAAATGGACAAGTGTAATAGAATAGAAATTCCCAAATTAGCCCAAATACTTAAGGATATTTAGTATATGACAAAGGCAGCATCTCTAGTTAGTGGTGTAAAGACAGAAATTTAATAAATGCTGCTGGAACAACTGTGTAGCCACTTGGAAAAAGATAAAATTAGCTTTGCCTCTCACACCATACAAAGGAATTAACTCTGAAGGGATTAAGGATCTACATGTAAAAAACAAAATCATTTAAGTAGAAAAATAAATGTATATGAATTCCTTTCTCATCTTACATAGAGAAAGACTTTCTACTAGGACAAGAAGATTAATAATTATGACTACATAAAAATAATATATGACAGGGGCTCTTGGGTCGCTCAGTAGGTTAAAACCTCTGCCTTCAACTTAGGTCATGATCCCAGGGTCCTAGGATCAAGCCCCTCATCGCATTGGGCATTCTGCTCAGCAGGGAGCCTACTTCCCTTCCTCTTTCTCTGCCTAGTTGTGATCTCTGTCTGTAAAATAAATAAATAAAATCTTTTAAAAAATAACATATGACAACTAACAGAAAAAGTTAAAAGACATCTGACATATCGGGATAAAATATTCACAACCTGTAACACAGACAAAAGTCTAATGATCCTAAAATAAAAGGAACTCTTATGATCAAGGGACAAATGGCTGAAAATCCAATAGAGTAATGGGGAAAAGACATGAACAGAAAATTCATTTAAAAAGAGACATAAATATATAATATAAAAATGTATCAAATATATGAACAAATGCTCAAATTCACTAAAATTTAAAAATGCAGATTTGTAGAGAACTGATACACTATTTCCTTCTGAAGACTTGTTAAACATTTAAAAAACATGACAACGTGTTCTGTTGGCAAATCTTTGTGGAAACAGGCATCTTGTTGGTAAGAATACAAATTGATACAACCCTTCTGGAGGGAAATTTGGCAATACCTAACAAAATTACAGATGCATATATATTTCAATACAGCAATCTCCTTATAGGAATCTACCCTGAAGGTATACCTCCAACAGAACAAAAATATTTTTTCAGAAGCTACTCATCATAGCATATTTTGTAATTGTAAAATATTGGAAATAACTAAAATGTTTGTACATAGGACAGTGATTAGATAAGCTATGGTGCATAGACATGGAATGCTATGTATCTATTTAAAAAGAAAGAATGAGGGACATATCTGTGGATTGATATGATCTGATTTCTAGGATGTGCTGTTTAGTTAAAAACAACAACAACATAGACTAAAAGAGTATCCATAATATTCTATGCTTAATATATGAAAGAAGGGGAAAACACACAGTATGTGCTCATTTGTGCAAAAGTAATATAAGTAGGATAATTCAGAAACATAAGAGATTGTTTATTTACAGGGTGAACTGGGAAAGAGTTTGAAAGATGTAGGGAATAAGATTCAGGTAGCAGGGATATGATATACTACTTTGAGTACATCTTTTTGTATAACTCTGACTCTTATTACCATAGTAGTAATAGCTTAGATATCTCTGACTTACCCCTGAAATAAACCATTAAAACCAACTACAATATGATCATAATGGAATAGAAATAATGGAGTTTTTGTTAATTTGTTAATTTGTTTTTATTTCTATTCCATTATGGAATAGAATGGAATGTTATTTCTATTCCATTATGGTTGTGAATATTCTATTATGGAATAGAAATAACAACAAATTAACTCTATTACTAACAAACGTAATCACTGAAATGAATAGGAAAGAAAACAATTACCTTTAGTAACTATGAAAACTATCGTGATTGGCTATTGCAAAAGAATTGTACATAAATTCTGTTCCAAGTGTCAAGGTCAAATGGATTCTCTTTTAACTTAGAAGATCCTTTTGCTCTTCTGTTGATACTTTGCTGCCACTTTTTCTTGTGTCTTATATCATATGCCTTTTTGCTCTCTCTCTCTCCCTCTCTTTCATCATGTGGAAAACATGACCAACCACTCAGCAGGGATGGAATTCTTCCTCATGGCATTCTCTGACACAAGAGAGGTCCAGGTTTTACATGACTTTCTTTCTTTTTTAAAAAATTTTTATTTATTTTTAAAATTTATTTTCAGTGTTCTAGAATTCATTGTTTATGTACCAGATCCAGTGCTCCATACAATATGTGCCCTCCACAATACCCACCCCCAGGCTCACCCAACCTCCCATCCCCCTCCCCTCTATAACCCTCGGTTCCTCAGAGTTCACAGTCTCTCATGTTTTGTCTCCTTTCTCCTTTCCATCTCCCCCAACTCCCTTCTCCTTTCCATCTCCCCATATCCTGGTGTTATTCCTTATGCTCGACAAAAAGCAAAACCATATGATAATTGACTCTCTGCTTGATTTATTTCACTTTTAGGATGAGCTCTCAAATATAATTTTCATTTAAAATGCATTTGTGGAAAACATTCTTTACCATTAACTCATCACATTGTGCCTCTTCTTGTTCTGTATTTTAGGAGCTCTAGTTTGATGTACCATTTTTTGTTTATTAATCTCTCTTTCGTATATTGTAATATTTTTTACTCAGTGTTTCATTCTGGGTAATATTTTCACTCTGTGTTCTATGTTACTAATTATTTCTGCAGCTACATTTGATTTGATGTTTAATTTGGCGTGTTTTTGATTTTAATGGTTATGTTTAGTATTTGTCAATGTTCTACTTCATTCTCTTGAAAATCTGCCTTGAAGCATTTGTTAGTACTGTTGTTTTTCTTTTTAAAAAATATTTTATTTATTTATTTGACAGAGAGAGAGATCACAAGTAGGCAGAGAAACAGGCAGAGAGAGGGGGAAGTAGGCTCCCTGTTGAGCAGAGAGCCCGATGTGGGACTCGATCCCAGGACCCTGAGACTATGACCTGAGCTGAAGACAGAGGCTTAACCCACTGAGCCACCCAGGCACTCCAGTCCTGTTGTTTTTCATTTATACTCCTCTTTTGTTGTTTTAAGCATTTTATATTGTAAACATGATAGTCCTTGTATCTATGGAATTTGTGGATTTATGTATAGTATTTTTTTAATTTTTTATTTTTTATAAACATATATTTTTATCCCCAGGGGTACAGGTCTGTGAATCACCAGGTTTACACACTTCACAGCACTCACCAAAGCACATACCCTCCCCAATGTCCATAATCCCACCCCCTTCGCCCAAACCCCCTCGCCCCCAGCAACCCTCAGTTTGTTTTGTGAGATTAAGAGTCACTTATGGTTTGTCTCCCTCCCAATCCCATCTTCTTTCATTTATTCTTCTCGTACCTACTTAAGCCCCCATGTTGCATCGCCACTTCCTCATATCAATGAGATCATATGATAGTTGTCTTTCTCTGCTTGACTTATTTCGCTAAGCATGATACGCTCTAGTTCCATCCATGTTGTTGCAAATGGCAAGATTTCATTTCTTTTGATGGCTGCATAGTATTCCATTATGTATATATACCACATCTTCTTGATCCATTCATCTGTTGATGGACATCTAGGTTCTTTCCATAGTTTGGCTATTGTGGACATTGCTGCTACTCAACACCCAAAGAACAAATAATCCAATCAAGAAATGGGCAGAGGACATGAACAGACATTTCTGCAAAGAAGACATCCAGATGGCCAACAGACACATGAAAAAGTGCTCCATATCACTCGGCATCAGGGAAATACAAATCAAAACCACAATGAGATATCACCTCACACCAGTCAGAATGGCTAAAATTAACAAGTCAGGAAATGACAGATGCTGGCGAGGATACGGAGAAAGGGGAACCCTCCTACACTGTTGGTGGGAATGCAAGCTGGTGCAGCCACTCTGGAAAACAGCATGAGGGTTCCTCAACAAGTTGAAAATAGAGCTACCCTAAGACCCACGAATCACACTACTGTAGCAGTGTGATTACAGATTACTATATTTGTAAAGATACAAATGTAGTAATCTGAAGGGGCACATGTATACAAATGTTTATAGCAACAATGTCTACAATAGCCAAACTATGGAAAGAACCTCTACGTCCATCAACAGATGAATGGATAATGTTGTAAATACACACACACACACACACACACACACACACACACACACTGGAATACTATGCAGCCATCAAAAATGAAATCTTGCTATTTGCAATGACGTGAATAGAACTAGAGGGTAAGTATGCTAAGCGAAATAAGTTAATCAGAGAAAGACAATTATCATGTGATCTCTCTCACATGAGGAATTTGAGAGGCAGGGCAGGGGGTTGTGGGGGTATGGAGGGAAAAAATGAAACAAGATGGGATCAGGAGGGATACAAACCATATGAGACTTTTAATTTCACAAAACAAACTGAGTATTGCTGGAGGGTGGGGGAAGGGAAAGTGTGGCTGGGTTATGGACACTGGGGAGGGTATGTGCTATGGTGAGTGTTGTGAAATGTGTAACAATGATGATTCACAGACCTTTACCCCTGGTGCAAATAATACATTATATATATATATATTGCATCCCAAAGATTTTGAGCATTTCTGTTTTCATTTTCATGTGTTTCCATGATTTGTAAAATAATTCTTTCATTTCTTGCTTGACCCATTCATTCTTTTTCTAAAATTAATTTTTTTTAGTTTTCCAAAATTTATTGTTTATGCACCACACCCAGTGCTCCATGCAATATGCACCCTCCATAATACCCACCACTAGGCTCACCCAACCCCCCACCCCCTCAAAACCCATTCATTCTTTAGTAGAATGCTATTTAGCCTCCATGAATTTGAGTTCTTTCCAACTTTCCTCTTGTGATTGAGTTCTAGTTTCAAAGCATTGTAGTCTCAAAAAAATGGTGGGAATGATCCCAATTTTTGGTAGTGGTTGAGACCTGATTTGTGACCTGGCATGTGATCTGTTCTGGAGAATGTTCCATGTGCACTAGAGAAGAACATGTATTCTGTTGCTTTGGGATGAAATGTTCTGAATATATCTGTGAAGTCCATCTGTTCCAGTGTGTCATTTCTTTTCTTTCTTTCTTTTTTTTTTTTTTTTTTTTTTGCCATGAGGTGTGTTTTATTTTCATCCAGTGTGTCATTTAAAGCCTTTATTCCCTTGTTGGTCTTTTGCTTAGATGATCTATTTATTTCAGTAAGGGAGGTGTTAAAGTCCCCTACTATTATTATTGTCTATGTGTTTCTTTGATTTTGTTATTAGTTGGCTCATATAGTTGGCTGCTCCCATGTTAGAAGCATAGATATTTAAAATTGTTAGATCTTCTTATTGGCAGACCCTTTAAGTATGATATAGTGTCCTTCCTCATCTCTTATTATAGTCTTCAGTTTAAAATCTAATTTGTCTGGTATGAGGATTGCCACTTAGCTTTCTTTCAGTGTCCATTAGCATGGTAAAATATTCTCCACCTCCTGAATTTAAATCTGGAGTTGTCTTTGGATCTAAAATGAGTCTCTTCTGGACAGCATGTCAATGGGTCTTGTTTTTGTTTTTTATCCAATCTGATACCTTGTGTCTTTTGATTGGGACATTTAGCCCATTTACATTCAGGGTAACTATTGAATGATAAGAATTTAGTGCCATTTTATTGCCTGTAAGGAGACTGTTACTATATATTGTCTCTATTCCTTTCTGATCTATGTTACTTTTAGGCTCTCTCTTTGCTTAGAAGACCCCTTTCAATATTTCCTGTAGAGCTGGTTTCATGTTGGCAGATTCTTTTAGTTTTTGTTTGTCCTGGAAGGTTTTTATCTCTCCTTCTATTTTCAATGACAGCCTAGCTGAATATAGTATTCTTGGCTTCATATTTTTCTCAATTAGTGCTCTATATATATTATATCAGCCCTTTCTGGTTTGCCAGGTCTCTGTGGATAGGTCTGCTGCCAATCTGATATTTCTACTGCTATGTGTTACCCCCTTTTCATGAGCTGCCTTTAGGCTTTTCTTTGTCACTGAGACTTGTAAGATTTACTATTAAGTGATGGGGTGTCGGGACTTATGAAGAAGTTTGGATTACAAATCCCATCTTTTTTTCTCCTTCATGAGTTTATATCTTCAGTCATGAGCTTTCCTTTGGGGTCATTGTTTCTTAGAGGCACATTTTACCAAGTTCAAATTTTTCAATCAAATAATTAGCACTTGCAGTCTAGCCATTGTCAGTTTTTTCCTATGAATTATTCTTATCAGTAATAATACATGTTACTGGATAAATTGAATTAGAAAATGTCACACTTGTTTCTTAGTCAAATCTTGAGAAAAGAAATAGCAATTTCCTTTTAGTTATTTCAGAATAACTTAGTTTTCTGATTTGATTTTATTGCTAATACAGTTCTTCCATATTCTAATCAGTTTGTGGAACTTTCACTAAATGCTTAATATATTAAGTTAAAATGGCAAGGTTAAACAGTAAGGTAAAAATGAGGGCCCAGAATGTCCTGCTAGGACAAGTTCCATACTGTTTTCAGCAACTATTTGTAACAGAGCCTCGTTGGGAATTTGGTTGATAAAAGACAATCTAAGTTATTCGTGTCATAGTTAGTGGCTGATTATTATATGGAGGGAAAATTTGTGTGAGTGTGTGTATGTGTGTGAATAGGGAAAACTTTTAATTCTTTTTCAGGAATTTTTTTTAAGGATGACAAAGAGTAAGAAAAAGCCTAAATATTAAGGGAAAGAATTGTTATATCTTCTTAGTATAAAGCCCCCAGAATGGCTAAACTAGACACTCTCTTTATTGAGTTTAATCAGCATAAGCAAATAACTTAGAGAAACTGCAAACACCTAAAATAATGTTTTTGATGAAGAGACTAAAGTTCTAGAGACAGATTTGCAGAATCATTTAGAGTATTTGCTAAAAATACAAAATCTTGAATCTTACACCCAAGAATTCAGTAACTTTGGTGTTGATCCCAGGAAATTGCCTTTTGTAGTAAGAACCCAGGTGATTCTACTGAATACTGAACTTTGAGAATCATTACCGAGAGTGTGTATGTCAGATCAAAATTGAAATATCTCTAAGAGAAGAATTCGGAGTGACATAGGTATATTTTAATTATATTAGGAAATGTTAAAATTAATATAAATTAAGCTGCAGATGGTATTAGTTTAGGTTACATATATTACCCACTTAAGAACCCTATCCTTTAGGACTTCTTTTCTAGTCTTATGCAACTACTGAAGTTTTCATTCAGTTGATCTAGTGAGGAGCTCTATTTTTGCCCTTTCTTTATTTATTAATTTTAAGAAAGGATCTGAACAAAAGTTTATATGTAATAGTAAGCAAATCATGACTATAGCTGAAGCCACTGTTTCTTAAAGTCTATAGATGAATACTAGTGTCATATGTGTTTTTAATAAGTGGCAGATAAGAATGTGGCTTCATAATCAATGAAACAAGATGGAATTGGGAGGGAGACAAACCAAAGTGACTCTTAATCTCACAAAACAAACTGAGGGTTGCTGGGGGGAGGGGAGTTGGGAGAAAGGGGTGGGATTATGGACATTGGGGAGGGTATGTGCTTTGGTGAGTGCTGTGAAGTGTGTAAACCTGGTGATTCACAGACCTGTACCCCTGGAGATAAAAATATATGTTTATAAAAAATTAAAAATTAAAAAAAAATGAATGTGGCTTCATCATTAAATGTATCTGTGAAATGGTGGGTTTGGTAAAGTTAAAAAGTTTTATTGTATTCAGAATCTTTAACATTGTTATTTTATTGTATTGTTATTTTCCAAGATATATATATATATATATATATAATTTCTTAAATTTTTTTTTGGCCAGGAAACTCTTTTTTAATGGGACATCTATTAACTCTATTAACATATTTGGGGATATTAGTGGTCTTAGGAAAACAGTTTGTGGCCTCCTTGTTGAAACCTGTGCCACATATCCATAGGCCATGGCAATATATTTAAACAATCAGGTTCAGCAGGGACAAAGTGAAGTGAGTGTCAACTTTATGTTTTTTTTCTTTTGTGCATTTTAAAATCTTACATGTGTACTAGATTGTAAACAGACAGGCGTCATATCTTGGTAAATAACGTATGTTTTATCTTGCTTTGTCGAAGATGAGTTGACCATAGATATCTTGCATGTCAAAGTGTTTTGTTTTGAGTGTAGTAATAATTCTTGTTACACATAGCAGGTAGTAGTAATTGCTTCTGTGTTGTTGAGGACCACCAGGTGGAAGTATGAGTTTGAGTTGAAGAATTTGAGTAAAATAGGAGAAAGGATAAAATTTACTTCTTGTCTTACTTTTTTCTTCAGGCACCTCATCTTTCAATTACTAACAAATCGTTTCTTTTTGTCCTCCATTCTTCAGAAATTCAGCAGAGCTCAATGCTCCATATGTGACTTTTTCCTTTAAGCAGCACTTTTGATGTATGTTAAAAACTGCTAAAGATAAACAGTTTTCAGAAAAATCTAGATTTTAGCTGTCATTTTATTTAGTAAATGGAGGTGAAGTTCTGAAAGTATAATGATAATAGTGTACTAATAATCAGGTGTTTTAATGATTTCACTGTATCCTCAATTTTGGATGAAAGTTTGAAGATAAAATAGGTATTAAATGCAAATCAATGTATACAAACTGAGTGTCCACTGTATAATAAGAGCGAGGGATGTAATGGTGATAGGAATATAGAGCTATACCCATGGAACTCACAGTCTAGCAGGTAAGAGAGACATTTAACAAATAATTGTATGTGCAACAAATACTTTGAAGATGAAGTACAAGGTTTAACATATTTTAGCTAGTTAGGAAAAGAATACTTTGGAGCTGATATTTCAGCTGAGTATATTTTAGGAGACTGTTAGTGTTGGTTATGGTGGGGAGAGGGTGTAATACTGATATTAGGTCAAAGGCGTATAGGTTTCCTGTAGCTAATGACAGAGCCTAATATGATATAGAGTAAAGGGGTATAGTGGCAGGTGATGTAAAAGTAATAGATTACTGAGGGCCTTATAGGCCATAGTACAAATTTTCTACTTTATTTGAAATGCAATGGACAATAATAAAAATATTAAATTATTGGGGTGTCTGTGTACCATGATCAAACTTACAGTTTTGCAAGATCATTCTGGCTAGAGTGTAGGAGCAGGAATCCAAGGCTTCTGTGGTCGTGCAGATTGTGAAATGTTGGAACTTGGATTTGGTTAGTGACAGTGGGAAAGAAATGTAAAAATCAAGAGATATTTACTATATCAAATCTATAGATTTGATAATTGATTGGAATTCAGAAGTAACAGAAAAGGAGGTATCAAAGGATGACTCACCTGCATTTGACTGTGTAACTGGGAGACTGGTGGAGATATTTCCAGACATAGGAAACACTGGTGGAGGAGAGGAGAATTTTGTTTTTGTTTTTGGTGGTAGAACCATTTATTATTTCGGAGTAAGGAAGGATAAGGAGTGGGGTTCAGTTGGGACTTTGTTTGTTTTGATTGCTTATTTGTTGTTAAGAGATTGAAGAGTGGGCATTTTTAAAAATTTCCTTTGTGGAAAATGGGAACACAATCTGGATAGGGAAATATGACCTGCTAGTGTTGAGGACCCACCTGAGCTAATTTCTAATCTATAGTAAAGCAAATCTTTCCTGTTGTGTGATTTTTACTTACACTATGTTCAGTAGCCAAGATGCTGCCTGCTATAGGTTAGGCAAATAATTTTTATCCAGTGTTGGATATTTTCTGCACTTGATGGAGTAATAATGGGGGGAAAGAGTTTATGATCTCAGAGACAGGAGAGTGATTAAAGTAAACCAGGGAATAAAGCTGGATGGAGAAGAGGGGCTTAAGGGTGGCAGTGAAGTAGAGGATCAGTGAACTGCAAGTGCCTATGGAGTCATAGTACAGATATATTGTGACCAGAGGGTAGAATGTATCTATTTTCAATACAATAGAGCAGTTTGGGGGGATTTCAGGGTTTGGGGAATGAGTAGAGGTGGAGGAAGAGATTGTTGAATATAATGAAGTGAAATATAGTGAAAATAGAGAACCACTGCCATACTTGGTTCATTTTTACAATCTTGATATAATCTCTAATGTTTTTGAAAAAAAAAAATCTACTTTAATCCTTTCTCTTCTGTCACGTCTCTCAGTCCTTCAATCCTGTTTTTTTGCTTTCCCTTATTCAAAACTCATAAAAAGAATTCTACAAACTTACTGTTTATACCTCCTCTCCTCTCCTATAATCCTTCTCTTGAGCTCAGTCTTCTTACCCCTCCACTCCACCTGTCTTGTGGATCCCATCTGAGTCACCAATGACCATACATTGACCTTGCCCTGGACCTCATGTACTTCACTTTTCAGCAGGCTTTTACGTGGCGGATCCCTTCTTCCTCCTTGAAACACTTAACTCCACTTGGCTTCCAGGATACCACAGCCTTTTGATTTGCCTCTCAGTTCACTAGTTGTTTATTCTTAGTCATCTTAGCTAGGTCTTTTTATTTTCCCTTGTATCTAAATATTGGGAAATCTCAGTATTTAAGCCTCTGGTCTTGCTCATCCCTTCCCTACTGCACCGTTTCTATCTATACAGACTTTTCTATCTATACAGACTCCTTAGATTATTTTGTTCAGTCCTGTAGCTTAATTTATATAATTCCATTCTAAATTTATATCTCTAGCCATTACTTTTCCTTTGAACTCTGGACTTACAAAAGCAAATACTACCCAATTAAATTACCATAGGGTATCTAAGAAACATCTGAAATTTACCACAGGCCATACCAAACTCTTGGTGCTGTGCACCAAGCTTGCTTCTCCTGCTATCTTCTCCATTTTGATAAATAATAGCTCTGTTTTTTCAATTGCTTTGGCTAAAACACAGCCTGATTTTTTTCCCCTCATAGCCTTCATTTACCATCAGCAAAATCTCTTGCTTTCAAAATACATCCAACAATTTCTTATGACCTTAACTATTATTACCCTAATTTAAGCCACTATCATCTGTTGCTTGAATGTTCAATGGCTTCCTACTTTCCACAGGGTGGCCAGAAGGACACTTTAGAATGGAGTTAAATCATGATGCTTACATACTCAAAACCATCCAGTAACTTCTCTCTTTCTTAAAAAAAGCCAAAGTCCTAAATAGTATACTCCACACTGTGTTTTTAACATTGCCTTCTATCAGATTTCACCTTTGTTCACTCTGCTCTGGCCTCTCTGGCCATTTTGCTGATTCTTGAACATGCATAGCACATTGCCACCTTAAGATATTCTTTTACTTTCTGTTCTCTTTTCCTGGACTACTTTATCCATGGATAAGTACATGGCTTGTTCCATTCTCTTTTTTTAGGTGTCTGCTTAAGTTTCACCTCACTGACTACTTGATATAAAATAATGTCTTTCATTATTCTTTATCCCTTTACCCTACTCAATTTTTCTCTAGAGTATTTTTCACCACCTGACATATATCATATATTTATTATTTGTGTAATTTTAATTTTTTTCCTGGACACTTGAATATAAGATCCATTAGAGTAGGAACTCCTTCTATTATTTTTCATTCACTGCTATAATCCCTGTGCTTCTCAATAAATTTTTGTTGCATGGATAAGTGTCTCTCTTCATTGAGAGGCTGTATCATGCCAAAGTAAAAATCTTGAACCCAGAATAAGATGGACCTGAATTTTCAGCCCAGCTCTGGTACTTGTAGGCTCTGGAAATTTAGGGTAAGCCATTTAATTTCTCTGAGCTTCAGCTTTATTATCTGTAAAACATGGCAACTAGACTATATGAATTCTAAGGTCTTTTTCTATCCCTGAACAATAACCGTGATCCTATAACTCTTTTCTTTGGGCTCTTTCATAGATGTTTTGGTTGTAGCATATGGTAAGATGTTTGCAGGTTGATGTTAAGGAGGCACTCCATAAGGTAGCATATGCTGCTAATGCACAGCTTCTTTGTTCAGGCATATGTGAAGTACATGAGGAGCTCTCAGAATGTGGTTTAAGAAATTTTGTACCTTGGGGCACCTGGGTGGCTCAGTGGGTTGGGCCGCTGCCTTCGGCTCGGGTCATGATCTCAGGGTCCTGGAATCGAGTCCCGCATCGGGCTCTCTGCTCAGCAGGGAGCCTGCTTCCCTCTCTCTCTCTGCCTGTCTCTCAGTCTACTTGTAATCTCTCTCTGTAAAATGAGTGAATAAAATCTTTAAAAAAAAAAAAAAGAAATTTTGTACCTACATCAGTGTCATAGGCTTTTCCTAATATGAAGAAAGGAAACATGATTGAATACCCAAAAATGATGCCTTTTTTTGTTGGTTTGTTTTACAATTAATATTATCAAGCTATGAACTTTGACATAGGAATGATTTGAAATCACACTTATAAGTTCTTATAAGAATTTATAAGTTCTTATAAATTCTTTAGATTTAAAGGTACAGTTGACAAGGTCATCAAAGGTGTATATTTTAAAACCTGAATACCTGAAGAGCTAGAGAGCACAAATAGTGTTAAACTGTGTTGAATATGTTATTATTTTTTTTAAAGATTTTACTTATTTATTTGAGAGAGAGACAGTGAGAGAGAGCATGAGAGGGGAGAAAGTCAGAGGGTAAAGCAGATTCTCCAAGGAGCAGGGAGCCCGATGTGGGACTCGATCTCGGGATGCTGGGATCATGACCTGAGCTGAAGGTAGTCGCTTAACCAACTGAGCCACCCAGGTGCCAAATAAGTTATTTTTTAATCCACATTGGGCTTTCTCCATGGATGATGCCTCAGTAAACTCTCCTGGCAGCCAGACTGCTGCTTCTTTAATAATTTTCAAGCCACTCAGATACTGTGTTCCATTTCTCTTGTCTACAGCACTTTGCAGATGATATCTTCTTACAACATGAGCTTCATAAGTCAATGCAAATTGCTAAAACTGTACCTTAAAAGGCTTTTCTTTGAGATTCAGAGGATAGTGTTTAAATAGATTATATCTTGTAGCCCTAATAAAAACATTTATATAGCAACAGTCCCAGAATTATTGAATAAATATTTGTGCTATTATAAAGCAGTGGAGAAAATCACAATGAAGGAAGCATTTATTGGAACATTTCATAAAATTAACAGCCCATAAGAATATGCTTCAATTCACTATTGTAAACGTCAATATTAACAGTTTCAGATGGGTTTGGGTGAGAAATTGCTATTTCCAACTTAGTTTTGGTAAAAAAAAACATTTTAAGACATTCTTTTTTTTTTCATTACTTTTTAAGGTTATAGGCCTTTGTGGTTGGGACTATTAAGAAATAACATATTATAAAAAGAAAAGAAATAATATATAGTTTTATTTTGTACTTAAAGGAATTGCTTAGCTGTGAATTATCCTGAAATAGGGGTGTATAAAAAGAAACAGATTGTTAAGTTACAGATAGAATCATTTAAAAAATAACATTTTTCATTTAAAAATTAAAATGTAGTTAGTCATGTGAGATGTTCCTTGTTCAAAATAATGTGCTACCCTCTACAGAATGGTGGACATTAGCTTGTATTGCTTTTATTCGTGCTGGCTGAATTTGTGGGTAAAATAAACAGTGGTAAATGATAATGTGATAAACCTTAATATCTTGAACCTGAAGTTGTCATGGGTTCTTAACCTTAACAGTATGCTTAATTGGCAGAAGGATTTAGAGGGTTGTCAGATGCGGTGGTGGGAGTAGGAGCAAAGGGGGAAGGGAGAGAGGTGGAAGGTAAAGATACTGCAACAGTGTTCAACTTTGATGTTTTCTTATGGTCTCCTCTTGCCTTCTGAATCTTGAAATTATTTTTCTTAGAAATTTATCTTCATTTGTTTTCTGCCAGAATTCCTCCTTCCTTATTTTTTTCTAGTCCAGTTGACTTCATCTTTATCCCCCATTTCTTTGTTCTTGTATCTAAACCGAGAATGGGTCACAAAGACTTTTAGGAAACAGTTTATCATCTCAGAGATGATGAAAAGTGAAACCTTGGCCAAGGTAAGGCTGCCTGACTCCGTGCTGTTATTCCAGTTATCCAGAATGTACTTCCATCCTTTCCCTAGTTATTGGCATTGTAAACTGCTTAAATCACAAGTCTATTGGGTTTCTGGTGCTTGATTGTGTGCATGTGTGTGTTTTAAGCAAACTATAATTTGGGGGGATTGATTTGGCTACCCTGGAAAACTGCATTAGCTTTTTAGTCTCCTAGGACTCTACTTAGCATGGGAAGAATTGGTTTTATGATTCAGTGCTCATTTAGGAATGCCAACATTTTGGCCTAGTTTATATGTTCTTGAAATTATACACTTAAAAAAATGGGCAAGTTATTGATAATCTGAATTAAATCATGTTTCTATGATTGTTCATTTATTTGATTCTTTGCTGAGTCTCTAGACATACTGGGAAGTGAATGAGACCTTCCTAAATGTGTAATCCTCCCCCTGCAAGAAGAGAAAGGGAGAAGAGACTCTATTTTCATAGTATGCACTACACACCTCTATTTTTGCAATCCCAATATTTTCTTCAAATAAGAGCCTATCTTTACCACCAGGCCATGAAATCCTTGAGAACAGATCCTCATGTTCTCCTTCACTCATTTTCTTCTAATCCAGGGCCTGCTACATACTAAAGAAACAAATATTTTTAAAGCACAAAAATATATTCATCAGTCTTGCTTCAATGCTATGACCCTCTTTTCTTCCTGACATGGGGCTCCTATGATTCATTTTGGAAGTTTTGTGGATGGTGATCCTTGTCAGTTCTTTGTAGTACCTATAATTCAAAAGTGGAGAAAGTGGGATATTGTTTGCTCAGTGATTTTTAGAGTAAAGGATTAATACTGAACCCTTTCTTTGGCTTTACATAATTTCACAGTAAAGACCAAAATGTGGCTCCTACTTCTGCAGCTTTTATCTCCATGCCCTTCTAACTTGTTATTTAGGTCATGGGCCTTCCTTTGAGTCCTCAAACAAGCTGTGTGCCTGGAATATTAATTCTTCTGTATTCACTCTCCTTTCCTTTTATCCTTTACCTAGGTAACTGACATACATTGTTCAGATCTCATCTTGGAACAGGAAGCCTTTCCTGATGGCCCAGAAGAGGTCATATTCCATAGTTGCACTGTTTTAGCTTTTTGTCATTGCACTTACTATGGTTTTTAATTATTTACATATGTACCTGATTATTTTTGTTTTTCCACAAGACTTTAAGTTCCAGGTAGGTGAGGACTATGATTTATTTTATCATTGTATCCTCTGTGTCAGTCTCTGGCCCAGGGGAAACACTTAATCAAAATTTGTTGGGAATGGGTGCCTGGGTCGCTCATTGGGTTAAAGCCTCTGCCTTCAGCTCAGGTCATGATCCCAGGGTACTGGGATCAAGCCCTGCATCGGGCTCTCTGCTTAGCAGGGAGCCTGCTTCCTCCTCTTTCTCTCTCTTCCTGCCTCTGCCTACTTGTGATCTCTGTCTGTCAAGTAAATAAACAAAATCTTAAAAAAAATTTTTTGTTGAGAAAAAAACTGTTTTGGTCTACCTGTTTTGTCTCATTTTTGTTTTTGTTTTGTTTTGTTTTTTCCTGGAAAAGCAGATTTTGTATTTTTCACACGAGTAGTGGGGATGCCCATTCTAAAGACAGAGCTGATTTCATTCCAGCCACTCTGTCCAAATGCCCAGCTGCATCTGATTTAATCTTTGCATGTCAGAGACATTGGCTTCAAGCAGCAAATAGGCACAGGAAGAAATATTTTTTTCTTCCTTTTTTGTTGCATCATCTATAATTTCATTTATTTCTCTTCTTTCCTACTATCTACTGTTTACTATCTACTATCCTGCTATCTACTCTGCCCTATAATTATGCCACTTTGAGGTTTCAAGTCAATGTCTTAGCCCCAGTATTGCTCCTACTGGATGGGAGACATTATCAGATATTTTGATATTGAAGTCTTATAATTCTGACCACTTCAAGCCCATATAAATGAACATCAGGATCTAATTTTTTTGTTTTAAAAATTTTTGATTTATTTTCTTAACAGAGAGAGAGAGAGAGAGAGAACACAAGGAGGGGGAGTGGCAGGCAGAGGGAGAGGGAGAAGCAGACTCCCTGCTGAGCAAGGAGCGTGACCTGCGGTTTGATTGTAGGACTGTGAGATCATGACCCAGCTGAAGGCAGACACTTGACTGACTGAGCCACCCCCATGCCCTGGTATAGCTCAAATTTTTACTTAGATTTTATTTAAAAATTTTTTTACAATGTAAATATTAAGTATTTAATATTTAAATATTAAACAACAGAGTCCAGCACAAAGAATGGGCCAAATTTTCTTTTCAAAAGAAAAAGAAAACACATTATTACAGAATTTATGGGATGCTGCAAAACAGTTGTTAGAATGACATTTATACTATAAATTCTTGTATTAATAAAAAAAAGTTCAAATAAACAATACCACACCAGAAAAAGAAGAAACATAGCTGACATTTAGTAGAGGAAAGAATCAACAAAGAAAAATCAGAAATAAAATAGAGACTAGAATCAACAATAACATAGCATTGAAAGTAGTGACTACTTTTTCAAAGAATAATGAAAAAAACTGGTGATGCTTTAACTACATTAAGAAAAAAGAAAAGAAAACTCAAAAACCAAAATGACAAGTGGAAGAGAAAGCAGTAGAAGATAACCACAGAAATACATAGTGTGATAATAGATAACTATAAACAATTACATACTAACACATCAGATAACTTAGGAAAAAATCCAGATAATCCTGCACAAGTTACCAGGAATGAATCATGAATCTTGAATCTAAGAAGTAGGAAACCTTAGGTCAATAACAAGAATGAAAGCTGAATTAAGAATCAAAAAATTTCCCAGCACAGAAAAGTCCAAGACCACATGATTTCATTGGCAAACCATATCAGACATTAAAAAAATTATGACAATCTTTATCAAAATATTACAAATAATGGAACAAAGGGAATGCATTCAAAATTATTTCCTTAGACTAGGACTACCCTGATACCAAAGTGGGAATAAAACAATACTAGAACAAAAAAAGTTTAGATAAGTACTGCTGCTCTGACTTTCTTTTGCCACCCATGATAAATGCCACGCATGATAAATGTTTCTACACCCCCTCACTTTCAATCTTCAGGGGTCTTTAGGTCTAAAATGAGTCTCTTATAGGCAGTATATAGATAAGTCTTTATTTATTTATTTTTAAAATTCATTCTGACACCCTACGTCTTTAGATTGGAACATTTAGTCCATTTACATTCAAAGTAATTATTGGTAGATACATATTTATTGCAATTTTATTACTTGTTTTGTCATTATTTCTGGAGATTTCCTCTGATCCTTTCTTTGTTACTTTTGTTCTCTTCTTTGCACTCCAAGAGTACCCTTAATTTCTTTCAGGACTGGCTCAGTGGTCATGAACTCCTTTAGCTTTTCTTTGGGAAACTTTTTATCTCTTCTATTCTGAATGATAGCCTTGCTAGGTAGAATATTCTTTGCTGCAGATTTTTCCTATTCAGCACTTTGAATGTATCTTGCCACTCCCATCTAACTTGCCAAGTTTCTGTTGAGAAATCTCCAGCTAGCATAATGGGTTTTCCCTTGTAAGTTAAGGATTTCTTTTGTCTTGCTGCTTTCAAGACTTTTTATTTATGACAACATTTTTCAAATTTAAATATATGTCTTGGTGTTGGCCTGCTTTTGGTGATTTTGGTGGGAGTTCTATGTGCCTCCTGGATCTGGATATTTATTTCCTTCACCAGTTCAAGGAGGTTTTCTGCTATTAATTTCTTAAAATAAATTTTCTGTCACCTTTTCTCTCTTTTCTTCTCCTGGTACTTCTTTTCTTTTTGTCTTAAACACAGACTAATTTTTATTAACATATTATGTATTATTAGCCTCAGGGGTACAGGTCTGCGAATCATCAGGCTTACATACTTCACAGCACTCACCATAGCACATACTTGGTCTCCATACCCAACCACCCCCTCTATACCCCTGTATCTCCAGCAGCCCTAAGTTTGTTTTGTGAAATTAAGAGTCTCTTATGGATTGTCTCCCTCCCGATCCCATCTTGTTTCATTTTTTCCTTCCCTACCCTCAAACCCCCTACTCTGCCTTTCAAATTCCTCATATAAGGGAGATCATATGATAATTGTCTTTCTCTGATTGATTTATTTCGCTCAGCATAATACCCTCTAGTTCCATCCATGTCATTGCAAATGGCAAGATTTCATTTCTTTTGATGGCTGCATAGTATTCCATTGTATATATATATATATACCACATCTTCTCTATCCATTCATCTGTTGATGGACACCTAGGTTCTTTCCATAGTTTGGCTATTGTGGACATTGCTGCTATAAACACTGGGGTGAATGTGCCCCTTCGGATCACTACCTGTGTATCTTTAGGGTAAATACCCAGTACTGCAATTCTTGGGTGATAGGGTAACTCTGTTTTCTACTTCTTGAGGAACCTCCATGCTGTTTTCTAGAGTGACTACACCAGCTTGCATTCCCACCAACAGTGTAGGAGGGTTCCCCTTTCTCTGCAACCTTGCCAACATCTGTCATTTCCTAACTTGTTAATTTTAGTCATTCTGACTGGCATGGGGTGGTATCTCATTGTGGTTTTGATTTGTATTTCCCTGATGCCAAGTGATGTGGAGCATTTTTTCATGAGTCTTTTGGCCATCTGGATGTCTTCTTTGCAGAAATGTCTGTTCATGTCTTCTGCCCATTTCTTGATTGGATTATTTGTTCTTTGGTTGTGGGTTTGATAAGTTATTTATAGATTTTGGATACTAGCCCTTTATTTGATGTGTCATTTGTACATATCTCCCATTCTGTCTGTTGTCTTTTGGTTTTGTTGACTGCTTCTTTGCTGTGAAAAGCTTTTGATCTTGATGAAGTCCCAATGGTTCATTTTTGCCCTTGTTTCCCTTACCTTTGGTGATGTTTCTAGGAAGAATTTGCTGTGGCTGAGGTTGAAGAGGTTGCTGTCTGGGTTCTCCTCAAGGATTTTGATGGATTCCTGTCTCATGTTGAGGTCTTTCATCCATGTTAAGTCTACTTACGTGTGTGGTGTAAAGGAAATGGTCCAGTTTCATTCTTCTGCATGTGGCTGTCCAATTTTCCCAACACCATTTGTTGAAAAGACTCTTTTTTTCATTGGACATTATTTCCTGCTTGGTCGAAGATAGGTTGACCATAGAGTTGAGGGTCTATTTCTGGGCTCTCTATTCTATCCCATTGATCTATGTGTCTATTTTTGTGCCAGTACCATACTGTCTTGATGATGACCGCTTTGTAATAGAGCTTGAAGTCTGGAATTGTGATGCCACCAACTTTGGCTTTCTTTTTCAACATTCCTCTAGCTATTCGAGGTCTTTTCTGGTTCCATATAAATTTTAAGATTATTTGTTCCATTTCTTTGAAAAAAGATTGATGGTATTTTTTTTAAAGATTTTATTTATTTATTGGACAAAAAGAGATTACAAGTAGGTAGAGAGAGAGAAGGGGAACCAAGCTCCCTGCTGAGCGGAGAGCTCGATGTGGGGCTCGATCCCAGGACCCTGGGATCATGACCTGAGCTAAAGGCAGAGGCTTTAACCCACTGAGCCACCCTGGTGCCCCAAATTGATGGTATTTTGATAGGGATTGCATTAAACATGTAGATTGCTGTAGGTATCATAGACATTTTCATAATATTTGTTCTCTCACTCCATGAGCATGGAACATTTTTCATTTCTTTGTGTCTTCCTCAATTTCTTTCATGAGTACTTTACAGTTTTCTATAAAACTATATAGTTTTAGGTATTCTTTGCATCTTTGTTTAGATTTATTCCTAGGTATCTTATGGTTTGGGGTATAATTGTTAATGGGATTGACTCCTTAATTTCTCTTTCTTCTGTTTTGTTGTTGGTATATAGAAATTAAACTGATTTCTGTACATTAATTTTATATGCTGACACTTTACTGAATTCCTTACAAGTTTTAGCAGTTTTGGAGTGGAGTCATTTCGGTTTTCCACATATAGTATCATATCATCTGCAAAGACTGAGAGTTTGACTTCTTTGCTGATTTGGATGCTTTTAATAATTTCTTTTTGTTTTCTGATTGCTGAGGCTAGAACTTCTAGTACTATGTTGAATAGCAGTGGTGATAATGGACATCCCTCCTGTGTTCCTGACCGTAGTTGAAAAGATCTCAGTTTTTCTCCATTGAGAATGATATTCGCTGTGGGTTTTTCATAGACGGCTTTGATGATATTAAGGTATGTACCCTCAATCCCTACACTTTGAAGGGTTTTGATCAAGGAAAGGATGCTGTACTTTATCAAATACTTTTTCATCATCTATTGAGGGGATCATATGGTCTCATTCTTTCTTTTACTAATGTATTGTATCACATTGATTGATTTGTGGATGTTGAACCAACCTTGTAGCCCTTGAATAAATCCCACTTGGTTGTGGTGAATAATCCTTTTAATGTACTGTTGGATCTTATTGGCTAGTATTTTAGTGAGAATTTTTGCATCTGTGTTCATCAGGGATCTTAATCTGTAATTTTTTGTCTGGTTTTGGGATCAAGGTAATGCTGGCTTCATAAAATGAGTTTGGAAATTTTCCTACCATTTTTATTTTTTTGGAGCAGATTAGGGAGAATAGGTACTAATTTTTTAAATATTTGGTAACATTCCCCGGGCATGCTGTCTGACCCTGGACACTTGTTTGTTGGTGGATTTTTGATGTCTGCTTCAATCTCCTTACTGGTTATGCGTCTGTATCAGTTTTCTATCTGTTCCTGTGGCTCACTTGTGGTAGTTTATATGTCTCTAGGAATGCATCCATTTCTTCCAGATTGTCAAAATTTGTCTGGCATGTAGTTGCTCATAATATGTTCTTATAATTGTTTGTATTTCTTTGGTGTTGGTTATGATCTCTCCTCTTTCATTCAGGATTTTATTTATTTGGGTCCTTTCTCTTTTCTTTTTGATAAGTCTGGCCAGGGGTTTATGGATCTTATTAATTTTTTCAAAGAACCAGCTGCTGGTTTCGTTGATCTGTTCTACTGTTCTTTTGGATCCTGTTTCATTGATTTCTGCTCTGATCTTTATTATTTCTCTTTTCCTGATTGGTTTAGACTTTATTTTCTGTTCTCTCTCTACCCCCTTTAGGTATAGGGTTAGGTTGTATATTTGAGACCTTTCTTGTTTTTGAGAAAGGCTTGTGTTGCTATATATTTTCCTCTTAGGACTGCCTTTGCTGTGCCCCACAGATTTTGAATGTTGTGTTTTCATTATCATTTTTTTCCATGAATTTTTTCAATTCTTCTTTAATTTCCTGGCCGACCCATTCATTCTTTAGTAGCATGCTCTTTAGCCTCTATGTATTTGGGTTCTTTCCAAATTTCCTCTTGTGATTGATTTCTAGGTTCAGAGCATAGTGGTTTGAAAATATGTAGGAATGATCCCAATCTTTTGATACTGGTTGAGACCTGATTTGTGACCTAGGATGTGATCTATTCTGGAGAATGTTCCATGTGCACTAGAGAAGAATTTGTATCCTGTTGCTTTGGGATCGAATGTTCTGAATATATCTGTGATGTCCATGTGGTCCAGTGTGTCATTTAAGCCTTTATTTCCTTGTTGATCTTTTGCCTGGATGATCTGTCCATTTCAGTGAGTAAAGTCCTCTACTATTATTGTATTATTGTCAATGTGTTTCTTTGATTTTGTTATTAATTGGTTTATATTTGGCTGCTCCCATGTTAGGGTCATAGATATTTTAAAATTGTAAGATCTTCTTGTTGAACAGACCCTTTGAATCTGATATAGTGTCTTTCCTCATCTCTTATTATAGTATTTGGCTTAAAATCTAATTTATTTGATATAAGGATTGCCACCCTAGCTTTCTTTTGGTGTCCATTAGCATAGTAAATTTTTTTCTACCCCCTCACTTTAAATCTGGATGTAACTTTGGGTCTAAAATGAGTTTCTTATAGACAGCATATTGATTTTTTTTTAATCCATTCTGATATCCTGTGTCTTTTGATTGGGGAATTTAACCCATTTACATTCAGGATAACTATTGAATGATAGTAATTTAGTGCCTTTGTATTGCCTGTAAGGAGACTGTTACTGTGTATTGTCTCTGTTCTTTTCTAGTTTATGTTACTTTTAGGCCCTCTCTTTCATTAGAGGACCCCTTTCAATATTTCCTGTAGGGCTGGTTTCATGTTTATAAATTCTTTTAGTTTTTGTTTGTCCTGGAAGGTTTTTTTCTCTCCTTCTATTTTCAATGACAGTCTAGCTGGATATAGTATTCTTGGATGCATGTTTTTCTCGTTTAGTGCTCTGAATATATCAAGCCAGTTCTTTCTGGCCTGCCAGGTCTCTATGGATAAGTCTGCTTCCAATCTAATATTTTTGCTATTGTATGTTACACACTTTTTGTCCCGAGCCACTTTCAGGATTTTCTCTTTATCACTAAGACTTGTAAGTTTTACTATTAGATGATGGTGTGTGGATATATTTTTATTGATTTTGAGGGGGTTTCTCTGTGCCTCCTGGATTTTGATGCTTGTTCCCTTTGCCATTTTAGGGAAATTCTCTACTATAATTTGCCGCAAAATACCTTGTGACCCCTCTCTCTTTCTTCTTCTTCTGGAATCTCAATTATTCTAATAATGTTTCATCTTATGTTGTCACTTATCTCTCATAATCTCCCCTCGTGGTCCAGTAGTTGTTTGTCTCTCTTCTGCTCAGCTTCTTTATTCTCCATTATTTGGTCTTCTATATTGCTAATTTGCTCTTCTACCTCATTTATCCTAGCAGTAAGAGCCTCTATTTTTTATTGTACATCATTAATAGGGTTTTTTATTTCTGCTTGATTAGATTTAATTATTTTATTTCTCCAGAAGGGGCTTTCATTTCTCCAGACAGGCTTTCTCTAATATCTTCCATGCCTTTTTCGAGCCCAGGTAGAACCTTGAGAATTGTCATTCTGAACTCTAGATCTGACATATTACCGATGTCTGTTTTGATTAGGTCCCTACCCTTTGGTACTGCCTCTTGTTCTTTTATTTGTGGTGAGTTTTTCCACCTTGTCATTTTATCCAGATAAGCATATATGAAGGAAAGAGTAAAATACTAAAAGGGTGCAAAGACCCCACAAAGATCTATGATAACCAAATCAAGAGAGACTCCAAATCAGGGGGAGAAGAAAGAAGGTAAAGAGAAATTTTAAAAAATTAAAATAAATAAAAGATATATACATATATTAGACTTTTGAATAGAACAGAGCCACTCACTTGATTTTGGGTGTATTTGGTCTCTTAGAAGAAATTACCTCCCAAAATTTTAAGGAAAGAAAAACTTTTATATATACAAAAATAAGGGTGAACACAGTGAAGGGATAGAATATGACTGCAAAGATGAAAATTAAAAAAATTCTAAAAAAGTAATTGATAAGATAAGTTGGTTGGAAAAAGAAAGAAAAAGAAAATGGAGAAAATTTGCTCAGGCTGGAGATGAGAACAAAGCTCTGTGCTAGATTTAAGGTATATTTTGATCTATTAGAAGAAATTGTATCCAAAAATTTGTTAGAAGAAAAAACCCTATATGTATACAAAAAATAAAGTTAGATACAATGAAGGATTAAATATGATTATAATAATGAAGATTTAAAATGATTTTTAAAGGAAAGTTATTGTTAAGATACTAGTTAAAAATGTTAAAAGAGGAAAAGTTAAAAAAATAGAATAAGAAAAAAATTTAAAAAATTAATTAACTTTGCAAGAATCATGGGGAGAAAGCCAATAATTCCATGCTTTGCTTTCCTCTCCTTTGGAATTCCTCTGTTTTTCTTAATCAATGAGCTTGATCTTGGCTGGGTGTTATTGCTGATCTTCTCGGGGAGGGGCCTGTTATAGTGATTCTCAAATGTCTTTGCCTCAGGTGGAATTGTGCCACCCTTGCCAGGGGCCAGGCTAAGTAATTTGCTTGGGTTTGCTCTTGGGAGCTTTCCGTAGAGCTCTGGAGGATGGGAATGAAAATGGAGGCTCCCAATCTCTGGCCCAGGGAGCCAAGAGCTTGAGGCCCAACTCCTCAGTGTGCCCTCAGAGAAAAGCCATCAATCACTCCCGTCTCCCGGGTCCCTGGCTACGCTCCGAGCTCACCCAGCCTTTGGCTGAGCATTTCTGTCTTTGGCACACAGCCCTGTTTGGTGTCTTCAAACCCAGTAGATTCCTTCCATGCTGCTCTTCCAGCAGAGGAAGGTGCGTCTCCCTGTATCTGCTACTTGTGGGGTCCCTGCTCAAAGAGCAGTGGCCCGACTGTGCCGTGGATCACAGGTTAAGGTAACCCCAAGCTGAGAGCTCACTCCTTGGCTCTGTCTCTGTAGTCAGCTTTCCTGCTCTTATACCTGTGAGCTCTGCTACACTCAGAAACCCCCGATCCTTCTGTGACCCTGCAGGACCTGAAACTACACTGTCCCCACAAGGGCTCCACCCCTGTTTAGCCTCTGGAGCACTATCCCTCAGCGAAGCAGACTTCTAAAAGTTTGGATTTTCTGCTCCACTGCTCCACTGCTTGCTGGGAGCCAGCTCCTCCCACTGTGGTCTGTCTTCCCGTTTCTTTGGATTCACTTCTCCACACATCCTACCTGTCAGAAAGTTGTCAATTTTCTCTTTCTTGAATTGCTTCTCTTCAATATCCTGTTTAATTTGTAGGTGTTTGGAATAGTTTGATAACTATCTAGCTGATCTCCTGCGACCTGATGTCATCTCAGTTTGCTACTCCTCCGTCATCTTGACTCTCCTATTCCTCTCCTTTTTCCAGCCTACTCTTCATTGCATGTGGCCTGTTTACAGTGTCATTTATTGCATTCTTCATCTCTGGTTGATTCTTTTTTAACTCCTTTATCACTGTTGTGAAGGTCTCCCTGATATCTTCCATTCTTTTCTCAAGCCCAATGGTTGTCCTTACGATTGTTGCTTTAAAATCTCCATCAGGCATGTACTTTTATCTGCTTCACTTAGATCTCTTGTCATGGCCTTATGTTGTTCCTTAATTTGGGAGAAATTCCTCTGTCTTGACATTTTGTTTAATTCTCTGCCTTCTTCTCTGTGTTAGAAAAGCCTGTTATGTCTCCTGCTCCTGAAAGTAAAGGCTTTATGAAGAAGAGGTCATATAGTGGCCAGGGTCTGGCAATTCAGGGACTGTCTGTGGTGTGTACTATATGTCCTCTACTATTGCATTTTAACTGCTCCATCCATCAGGTCAGTCATATGCAGAGGCCTTTGCCTGCTCTGAACAGTATTTGGTCCCTGGCCTATATGTGGGGACTCTTAACTAGGTTTCTCTGGTCTGCTTCTGAAATCAGACCTGTCATCCAACTCCAACAGAATTGAGGCCCTGCAGAACTTTCTGGTCAGGAGAAATGGTGTAGGAGAGGTTTATTCTGATCTTCAGGGGAAGGGTCCTGCTGCCTTGGAACTGAGGCAAACTTGATTGAGAAAGGAAGTCTTGGAAGATCACAGGGGAATGGGGATTGGTGTAAGCAAGTTAGATAACCAGTGTCTGTACTAAGCTGCTTCACTCAGGTGGCTCTGTATTTATGCTTAGGGGTAGGGGAATGTACTTAGATTTTAGATGTCAGCCCTTCCAATTTATGAAGAACAATTTGTTAATAGTAGTGACATTGAATTAACTGTACTAGTGAATTGAGAATAGTCATTTTAGAACAAAGGTTCAGCAAATAAGGAACAATTATCTGAAAAAGAATAATAGTTTTTAAAATCCATTTATAGGTGTATCTGACTGGATTCACAGAGGTTTTTGTTTTTGTTTTTGTTTTTTAATTTTTTATTTTTTATAAACATATATTTTTATCCCCAGGGGTACAGGTCTGTGAATCACCAGGTTTACACACTTCACAGCACTCACCAAAGCACATACCCACCCCAATGTCCATAATCCCACCCCCTTATCCCAAACCCCCTCCCCCCAGCAACCCTCAGTTTGTTTTGTGAGATTAAGAGTCACTTATGGTTTGTCTTCCTCCCAATCCCATCTTGTTTCATTTATTCTTCTCCTACCCACTTAAGCCTCCATGTTGCATCACCACTTCCTCATATCAGGGAGATCATATGATAGTTGTCTTTCTCTGCTTGACTTATTTTGCTAAGCATGATACGCTCTAGTTCCATCCATGTTGTTGCAAATGGCAAGATTTCATTTCTTTTGATGGCTGCATAGTATTCCATTGTGTATATATACCACATCTTCTTGATCCATTCATCTGTTGATGGACATCTAGGTTCTTTCCATAGTTTGGCTATTGTGGACATTGCTGCTATAAACATTCGGGTGCATGTGCCCCTTTGGATCACTACATTTGTATCTTTAGGGTAAATACCCAATAGTGCAATTGCTGGGTCATAGGGCAGTTCTATTTTCAACATTTTGAGGAACCTCCATGCTGTTTTCCAGAGTGGCTGCACCAGCTTGCATTCCCACCAACAGTGTAGGAGGGTTCCCCTTTCTCTGCATCCTCGCCAGCATCTGTCATTTCCTGACTTGTTGATTTTAGCCATTCTGACTGGTGTGAGGTGATATCTCATTGTGGTTTTGATTTGTATTTCCCTGATGCCGAGTGATATGGAGCACTTTTTCATGTGTCTGTTGGACATCTGGATGTCTTCTTTGCAGAAATGTCTGTTCATGTCCTCTGCCCATTTCTTGATTGGATTATTTGTTCTTTGGGTGTTGAGTTTGCTAAGTTCTTTATAGATTCTGGACACTAGTCCTTTATCTGATATGTCGTTTGCAAATATCTTCTCCCATTCTGTCAGTTGTCTTTTGATTTTGTTAACTGTTTCCTTTGCTGTGCAAAAGCTTTTGATCTTGATGAAATCCCAATAGTTCATTTTTTCCCTTGCTTCCCTTGCCTTTTGCGTTGTTCCTAGGAAGATATTGCTGCGGCAGAGGTCGAAGAGGTTGCTGCCCGTGTTGTCCTCAAGGATTTTGATGGATTCCTTTCGCACATTGAGGTCCCTCATCCATTTTGAATCTATTTTTGTGTGTGGTGTAAGGAAATGGTCCAATTTCATTTTTCTGCATGTGGCTGTCCAATTTTCCCAGCACCATTTATTGAAGAGGCTGTCTTTTTTCCATTGGACATTCTTTCCTGCTTTGTCGAAGTTTAGTTGACCATAGAGTTGAGGGTCTATTTCTGGGCTCTCTATTCTGTTCCATTGATCTATGGGTCTGTTTTTGTGCCAGTACCATGCTGTCTTGATGATGACAGCTTTGTAATAGAGCTTGAAGTCCGGAATTGTGATGCCACCAATGTTGGCTTTCTTTTTCAATATCCCTTTGGCTATTTGAGGTCTTTTCTGATTCCATATAAATTTTAGCATTATTTGTTCCATTTCTTTGAAAGAGATGGGTGGTACTTTGATAGGAATTGCATTAAATGTGTAGATTGCTTTAGGTAGCATAGACATTTTCACAATATTTATTCTTCCAATCCAGGAGCATGGAACATTTTTCCATTTCTTTGTGTCTTCCTCAATTTCTTTCATGAGTACTTTATAGTTTTCTGAGTATAGATTCTGTGTCTCTTTGGTTAGGTTTATTCCTAGGTATCTTATGGTTTTGGATGCAATTGTAAATGGGATTGACTCCTTAATATCTCTTTCTTCTGTCTTGCTGTTGGTGTAGAGAAATGCAACTGATTTCTGTGCATTGATTTTATATCCTGACACGTTACTGAATTCCTGTATAAGTTCTAGCAGTTTTGGAGTGGAGTCTTTTGGGTTTTCCACTTATAGTATCATATCATCTGCGAAGAGTGATAATTTGACTTCTTCTTTGCCGATTTGGATGCCTTTAATTTCCTTTTGTTGTCTGATTGCTGAGGCTAGGACCTCTAGTACTATGTTGAATAGCAGTGGTGATAATGGACATCCCTGCCGTGTTCCTGACCTTAGCGGAAAAGCTTTCAGTTTTTCTCCATTGAGAATGATATTTGAGGTGGGTTTTTCATAGATGGCTTTGATGATATTGAGGTATGTGCCCTCTATCCCTACACTTTGAAGAGTTTTGATCAGGAAGGGATGCTGTACTTTGTCAAATGCTTTTTCAGCATCTATGGAGAGCATCATATGGTTCTTGTTCCTTCTTTTATTGATGTGTTGTATCACATTGACTGATTTTCGGATGTTGAACCAACATTGCAGCCATGGAATAAATCCCACTTGGTCATGGTGAATAATCTTTTTAATGTACTGTTGAATCCTGTTGGCTAGTATTTTGTTGAGTATTTTCGCATCTGTGTTCATCAAGGATATCGGTCTATAGCTCTCTTTTTTGGTGGGATCCTTGTCTGGTTTTGGGATCAAGGTGATGCTGCCCTCATAAAATGAGTTTGGAAGTTTTCCTTCCATTTCTATTTTTTGGAACAGTTTCAGGAGAATAGGAATTAGTTCTTCTTTAAATGTTTGGTAGAATTCCCCCGGGAAGCCGTCGGGCCCTGGGCTTTTGTTTGTTTGGAGATTTTTAATGACTGTTTCAATCTCCTTACTGGTTATGGGTCTGTTCAGGCTTTCTATTTCTTCCTGGTTCAGTTGTGGTAGTTTATATGTTTCTAGGAATGCATCCATTTCTTCCAGATTGTCAAATTTATTGCCGTAGAGTTGCTCATAGTATGTTCTTATAATAGTTTGTATTTCTTTGGTGTTAGTTGTGATCTCTCCTCTTTCATTCATGATTTTATTTATTTGGGTCCTTTCTCTTTTCTTTTTGATAAGTTGGGCCAGGGGTTTATCAATTTTATTAATTCTTTCAAAGAACCAGCTCCTAGTTTCGTTGATTTGTTCTATTGTTTTTTTGGTTTCTATTTCATTGATTTCTGCTCTGATCTTTATGATTTCTCTTCTCCTGCTGGGCTTAGGGTTTCTTTCTTGTTCCTTCTCCAGCAACTTTAGGTGTAGGGTTAGGTTGTGTACCTGAGACCTTTCTTGTTTCTTGAGAAAGGCTTGTACCGCTATATATTTTCCTCTCAGCACTACCTTTGTTGTGTCCCACAGATTTTGAACCGTTGTATTTTCATTATCATTTGTTTCCATGATTTTTATCAATTCTTCTTTAATTTCCCGGTTGACCCATTCATTCTTTAGAAGGATGCTGTTTAGTCTCCATGTATTTGGGTTCTTTCCAAACTTCCTTTTGTGGTTGAGTTCTAGCTTTAGAGCATTGTGGTCTGAAAATATGCAGGGAATGATCCCAATCTTTTGATACCGGTTGAGTCCTGATTTAGGACCGAGGATGTGATCTATTCTGGAGAATGTTCCATGTGCACTAGAGAAGAATGTGTATTCTGTTGCATGGAGATGAAATATTCTGAATATATCTGTGATGTCCATCTGGTCCAGTGTGTCATTTAAGGCCTTTATTTCCTTGCTGATCTTTTGCTTGGATGATCTGTCTATTTCAGTGAGGGGAGTGTTAAAGTCCCCTACTATTATTGTATTATTGTTGATGTGTTTCTTTGATTTTGTTATTAATTGGTTTATATAGTTGGCTGGTCCCACGTTGGGGGCATAGATATTTAAAATTGTTAAATCTTCTTGTTGGACAGACCCTTTGAGTATGATATAGTGTCCTTCCTCATCTCTTATTATAGTCTTTGGCTTAAAATCTAATTGATCTGATATAAGGATTGCCACTCCTGCTTTCTTCTGATGTCCATTAGCATGGTGAATTCTTTTCCACCCCCTCACTTTAAATCTGGAGGTGTCTTCGGGCTTAAAATGAGTTTCTTGGAGGCAACATATAGATGGGTTTTGTTTTTTTATCCATTCTGATACCCTGTGTCTTTTGACAGGGGCATTTAGCCCATTCACATTCAGGGTAACTATTGAGAGATATGAATTTAGTGCCATTGTATTGCCTGTAAGGTGACTGTTACTGTATATGGTCTCTGTTCCTTTCTGATCTACCACTTGTAGGCTCTCTCTTTGCTTAGAGGACCCCTTTCAATATTTCCTGTAGAGCTGGTTTGGTATTTGCAAATTCTTTCAGTTTTTGTTTGTCCTGGAAGCTTTTAATCTCTCCTTCTATTTTCAATGATAGCCTAGCTGGATATAGTATTCTTGGCTGCTTGTTTTTCTCGTTTAGTGCTCTGAAAATATCATGCCAGCTCTTTCTGGCCTGCCAGGTCTCTGTGGATAAGTCAGCTGCCAATCTAATATTTTTACCATTGTATGTTACAGACTTCTTTTCCCGGGCTGCTTTCAGGATTTTCTCTTTGTCACTGAGACTTGTAAATTTTACTATTAGGTGACGGGGTGTGGGCCTATTCTTATTGATTTTGAGGGGCGTTCTCTGAACCTCCTGAATTTTGATGCTCGTTCCCTTTGCCATATTGTGGAAATTCTCCCCAATAATTCTCTCCAGTATACCTTCTGCTCCCATCTCTCTTTCTTCTTCTTCTGGAATCCCAATTATTCTAATGTTGTTTCGTCTTATGGTGTCACTTATCTCTCGAATTCTCCCCTTGTGGTCCAGTAGCTGTTTGTCCCTCTTTTGCTCAGCTTCTTTATTCTCTGTCATTTGGTCTTCTATATCACTAATTCTTTCTTCTGCCTCATTTATCCTAGCAGTTAGAGCCTCCATGTTTGATTGCACCTCATTAATAGCTTTTTTGATTTCAACTTGGTTAGATTTTAGTTCTTTTATTTCTCCAGAAAGGGCTTTTATATCTCTTGAGAGGGTTTTTCTAATATCTTCCATGCCTTTTTCGAGCCCGGCTAGAACCTTGAGAATTGTCATTCTGAACTCTAGATCTGACATATTACCGATGTCTGTATTGATTAGGTCCCTAGCCTTTGGTACTGCCTCTTGTTCGTTTTTTTGTGTTGAATTTTTCCGTCTTGTCATTTTGTCCAGATAAGAGTATATGAAGGGGCAAGTAAAATACTAAAAGGGTGGCAACAACCCCAGAAAAATATGCTTTAACCAAATTAGAAGAGATCCAAAATCGTGAGTGGGGAGAAAGGGGATAAAAAGAGGTTCAAAAAGGAAGAAAGAAAAAAAGAAGCAAAAAGAAAAAAAAAAAGAAAAGAAAAGAATTTTTTAAAAAAGAAAACACCTAAGAAAAATGTAAAAAAGAAAAAAATATATATATTAGATAAACTAGTAAAAAATCGTTAAAAAGAAAAAGGTAACAGTTAAAAAAAAAAAAATTTACCCGAAGGCGAGAAAAAAAAAAATGAAAAAGAAAAAATTAAATTAACTGCAAGACTAAACAAATCACAGGAAAAAAGCCATGAGTTCCGTGCTTGGCTCTCTCCTCCTCTGGAATTCTGCTGCTCTCCTTGTTATTGAAACCGCACTCCTTGGTAGGTGAACTTGGTCTCGGCTGGATTTCTTGTTGATCTTCTGGGGGCAGGGCCTGTTGTAGTGATTCTCAAGTCTCTTTGCCCCAGGCGGAATTACACCGCCCTAACCGGGGGCCGGGGTGAGTAATCCGCTCGGGTTTGCTTTCAGGAGCTTTTGTTCCCTGAGCGCTTTCCGTAGAGTTCCGGAGGACGGGAATACAAAAGACAGCCTCCTGGTCTCCGGCCCGGAGGAGCCCAGAGCCCAGGGCCCCACTCCTCAGTGCGCCCTCAGAGAACAGCGCCCAGTTACTCCCGTCTGCCTGACCTCCGGCCGCGCTCCGAGCTCACCGAGCCTGCGACCGGTTCAAGGTAACCCCGAGCTGCGAACTTACTCTTGGCTCTGTCTCTGTAGCCGGCTTTCCCGTTCCAATACCCGCAAGCTCTGCGACACTCAGACACCCCCGATCCTTCTGTGACCCTGCGGGACCTGAGGCCACGCTGACCCCGCGTGGGCTTCGCCCCGGTTTAGCCTCTGGAGCGATGTCCCTCAGCGGAACAAACTTTTAAAAGTCCTGATTTCGTGCGCGGTTGCTCCACTGCTTGCCGGGAGCCGGCCCCTCCCCCCGGGGTCTATCTTCCCGTTGCTTTGGATTCACTTCTCCGCCGGTCCTACCTTTCAGAAAGTGGTTGTTTTTCTGTTTCCAGAATTGCTGTTCTTCTTCTCTTCGATCTGCCGATGGATTTGCAGGTGTTTGCAATCTTTAGATAAGCTATGTAGCTGATCTCCGGCTAGCTGAAGCAGTCTCAGCTTGCTACTTCTCCGCCATCTTGACTCCTCCCCCTTGTTTGTTTTTTTAATATGCCCTTTCTTGTTGGACCTATTCATAGTTCTTGCCATGCTAATAGGTGATGAATAGTAACTTCTTTTTTTTTTTTTTAAGATTTTATTTATTTATTTGTAAGAGAGAGAGAGTGAGAGCGAGCACAGGCAGACAGAGTGGAAGGCAGAGTCAGAGGGAGAAGCAGGCTCCCTGCAGAGCAAGGAGCCCGATGTGGGACTTGATCCCAGGACGCTGGGATCATGACCTGAGCCGAAGGCAGCTGCTTAACCAACTAAGCCACCCAGGCGTCCCAATTTGATTCTTTATTTAAAAGATTTTCCTTATTTGAATTGGGGACAAATACTTCTTGGAGTGGGAAGGGACACTGGAAATTGACAGAAAAGTCAAGTGGTATATAAGTTGAAAAGAGGTGTGAGAGCCTTCCACTCTGTGACTGGGAACATTTTATTAGCCCCTATGTAGTCCCAAGTCTGGCACTACTTTTCTGATTGGGCAGGAGCCAGTTTGCAAATATTCTGCATGGTCTCCTGGAGGAAATAGGAAACAAAGTAGCTTCAGTTTTCTGTGGACAAAGGTTTAGAGAAATGGCATCTTTATAAGGTAGCTATAGAGCCAGAAGCTCAGTTAGGCAATTTCAGTTTTAAAGAAACATGAAAACTGCCTTAGGTAGGTGTCTGTCCCTCTCTTAGATTAAGATACTGCCATATCCTTTTCTGGGGCCTGATACATGGTGCTCCCCATTCGTCCCTGTGTCGGAGGCTGAGCATATTTTAGTGTAGTGCAGAAGAATATGAAGTGTCCTATTGTAATCTTACCCCAGGTTGTTAAGACTCCAGGGTCATGACATTACTGATTCCTTTTACTGACCCCATTCCAATATTCAGCAGAGAAAAGTTTTTTATGATGCTATCTGAGAATTGATTTTACCTAGGCAGTCATCACAGCTGGAGTGATTTACCAACCTGAGCAAAGATGCTATGAGACACATCAAGATGATGTTAAGAGAGGGTTGGATGGGGGCACCTGGGTGGCTCAGTGGGTGAAAGCCTCTGCCTTTGGCTCAGGTCATGATCCCGGGGTACTGGGATTGAACCCCGCATTGGGCTCTCTGCTGGGGAGCCTGCTTCCTCCTCTCCATCTGCCTGCCTCTCTGCCTACTTGTGATCTCTCTCTATCAAATAAATAAATAAAATCTTTAAAAAAAAAGGTTGGATGAGGAAAAACTTGACACATGCTAAGACAGGTGAAGCTAGAAATAGAATCAGTAATGCTTCTGGTGTTTTTCTGGCTTTTATGCTGACTGTTCTTAGGTCTCAAACTGGTATACTAACTACTAGAACTTATGGTACTGACACTTTTGGTACTCAGGCCTTCAGACTCTAACTTGAAATTATACCATTAGCTCTTCTCAGTTTCCAGCTTATGGATCTTGGGACTTCTCAGCCATCATTAATGATTTAAAATGGTATTTGAATGGGAGCTTGGGAAGATCATAGAGATGGAAGAACCTGAATTCTCCCCATCTCAAGTGGGTACCCATCTAAGTCAACAAATGGAGAGTGATCTGAAGTCTGGCAGAACAAACTCCACTACTAAATATAAAGAAGAAGCTGCAATGTAAAGGTTAAGAAGGTCAGAAAGACAGAGGGAGGCTGCCCACAGGAGGGAGGGAGTTGTGTGCACAGAGAGGGCAGAGACACCAGAGAGTTCACTTGGGGAAGACTAATCCTCATATTTGACTTTAAAAACCAGAGGGGCTAAATTCCATAGTTTATAAAACCAGTGGTACTTGGCACCTGGAGTGTTAAAAGTCTATTGACTCAGCCATGGGCTAGTCAGGGGGGTAATGATAGCTGGGACACTGCCTTTAAAGAGACAGCAGCTGGTGTGGAGAAGCAAATTACCAATGACAGTTTGCACAATATTTCTGTAAGAAAGCAGTGAAGGAACTCACAAAAAAAGGATTCAAAAAAATATATATACATAATATACAAATATATATATACTATATATATACATAATATATAAATATATAAATATACAAATATATATATACTATATATATATACAAATATACAAAATATATACATAAAATGTAGGGAAAAGAGGAGAAAAAAATGGGTTCAAACTTTAACAGTCATCAACTTAATACAGACTGCATTTTGGAGAAAAGGTTATATACAAACCTAGTGGTAACTGTATATCAAAAAACACCAATAACTCTGCATAGAGTACAGAGTAGGATCTCCAAATACATCAGTAAGAAAGATTAGCAAAACATGAAAGAAATAAAAGTAAGGAAGGATGAGAGAAAATCTTCAGAAACAACCATAAATCAAATAATTAAATGCCAATAAATACATACCTATCAATAATTACTCTGACTGTAAATAGACTAAGTGCTCCAATCAAAAGACATGGGGTGTCAGAATGGATGAAAAAACAGGACCCATCTATATGCTATCTATAGGAGACTCATTTTAGACTTAAAGATACCTGGTGATTGAAAGTGAAAGCTTGGAGAAATATTTATTATGCAAATGGATGTCAAAATAAAGATGGAGTAGCAGTACTTAAGACAAAATGGACTTTATAAATGAAGACTGTAGCAAGAAGTGAAGAGGGTCACTATATCATAATAAAGGGGACAATCCTACAAGAAGATAAAACAATTATAAATATTTATGCACCCAACATGGAGCACCCAAGTATATAAAAAATTAATAACAAACATAAAGACTCACTGAAAATAATACAATAATATTAGGAGACTTTAACGTACAGTAACATCAATGAATAGATCATCTAAATAGAAAAATCAATGAGGAAACAATAGCTTTGAATGACACACTGGACCAGAAGGACTTAACAGATATATTCGGAATATTCCATCTTAAGACAGCAGAATATACATTCTTTTAAAGTGCGCATGGAATATTCTTCAGAATAGATCACATATTAGGTCACAAATCAGGACTCAGCAAATAAAAAAAGATTGAGGTCGTACCATACATCTTTTCTGCTCATAATGCTTTGAAATTTGAAGTCAACCACAAAAAAAATCTGGAAAGACCACTATGTGGAGGTTACACAACATGCTACTAAAGAATGAATGGGTCAACCAGAAAATCTAAGGAGAAATAAAAAAACAGTACATGGAAAGGACTGAAAATGAATGGTAAATGGTCCTAAATCTTTGGGATGAAGCAAAAATGATTCCAAGAAGTCAACTTATTGCAATACAGGTCTACATCAAGAAGCCAGAAAAATCTCAAATAAACAACCTGATCTTACACCTAAAGGAACCAGAAAAAGAACAATGAACAAAGCCTAAAGCTAGGAGAAGGAAGACCATAATAAAGATTAGAACAGAAATAAATGATATAGAAACTAAAAACAAAACAAAACAAAAAACAAAAACAAAAACAAAAAAAGCCAATAGAACAGATCAATGAAATGAGGATCTGGTTCTTTGAAAAAATTTATAAAATTGATAAAATTATAGCTAAACTTATAAAAAAGAAATAAGAAAGGACCCAAATAAATAAAATCAGTAACGAGAGCAGAGAAATAACAACCAACACCACAGAAATACAAACAATTATGAGTATATTATGAAAGACTATATGCTAACACTTTGGCCAACCAGAAAAAAATAGATAAATCCCTAGACACATGTGAAGTATCAACTGAAACAAGAAGAAATAGAAAACTTGAACAGACCAATAACCAGAAAAGAAATTGATTCAGAAATTTAAAAAAAAAATTGCCAACTAACAGAAGTCCTGGGCTAGATGGCTTCACAGGGAAATTCTACCAATTTAAAGTAAAATTAATACCTATTCTTCTCAAACTATTCCAAAAAATAGAAGAGGAAGGAAAATTTCCAAACTCATTCTATGAGGGCAACATTTCCATGATACCAAAACCATATAAAGACTCCACTAATAAAGAGAACTACAGGCCAATATCCCTGATGAACATGTATGCAGAAATTCTCAATAAAATACTAGCAAACAAAACCAACAGTACATTAAAAGAATCTTTAATTATGATCAGGTGGAATTTATTTCTTCCTGTGTTGCAAGTGTGATTCAATATTTGCTAATCAATTAACCACATTAATAAAAAGGATAAGAATCCTATGAACATTTCAAGAGATGCAGAAAATTTGACAAAGTACAACATCTATTCATGAGAAAAACCCTCAACAAGGTAGATTTAGAGATAATAGACCCCAACATAATAAAGGCCACATACAAAAAATACACAGCTAATATCATCCTTAGTGGGGAGAACTGAGAGCCTTCCCTCTATGATCAGGAACAGGACAGAGATGTTCACTCTCACCACTGTTACTTAACATAGTAATGGAAATCCTAGCTACAGCAATCAGACAACACAAAGAAATAAAATACATACTTCATCCAAGGAAGAAGTCAAAATTTTAACTATTTGCAAATGCCATGATACTATATGTAGAAAACCCAAAAGACTCCCCCAAATAATTACTAGAACTGATACATGAATTCAGTAAAGCCACAAGACACAAAATCGATGTACAGAAATCTGTTGCATTTCTATACACCAATAATGAAGCAGCAGAAAGAGAAAATAAAAAATCAATACCATTTACAATTGCACCCAAAACAATAAGATACCTAGGAATAAACTTAACCAAAAAAGCAAAAGACCTGTACTCTGAAAACTATAAAACACTGCTGAAAGAAACTGAAGACTATATAAAGAAATGGAAAGACATCCCATTCTCCTCTATTGGAGGAATAAATATTGTGAAAATATCTATGCTATCCAAAACAATGAATGCATTTAACACATTCCTTATGAAAATACCAAAAGCATTTTTCACAGATCTAGAAGAAAGAATCCAAAAATTTGTATGGAACCACAAAAGGTCCCAAATAGCCAAAGCATCCTTGAAAAAGAAAAGCACAGCTGGAGGCATCACAATTCTGGACTTCAAGTTTTATTACAAAGCTGTAGTGCTCAAAACAGTATGGTATCAGCATAAGAATAGATATATAGATCAATGGAATAGAGTAGAAAATCCAGAAATGAACCCACAAATATCTGGCCAATTAATATTCAACAAAGCAAGAAAGAATATCCAGTGGGAAATAGACAGTCTCTTCAACCAATGATGTTGGGAAAACTGAATTGCAACATGCTAAAGAATGAAACTGGACCACTTCTTATATCATATACAAAAACAAAATCAAAATGGATTGAAGACTTATATGTGAGACCTGAAGCCATAGAAATCCTGGAAGAGAATATAGGCAGTAACCTCTGACACCAGCCTAGCAACTTCTTTCTAGATATGTTTCCTGAGGTAAGGGAAAAAGAAGCAAAAATAAATTATTGGTATTACATCAAAATAAAAATATTCACAGTGAAGGAAGCAATCAACAAAACTAAAAGGTAACCTACAGAATGAGAGAAGAAATTTGCAAAAGACATATCCAATAAAGGGTTAGTATCCAAAATATATGAAGAACTTTTACAACTCAATGCCCCAAAACCAAAAAATCCAGTTAAAAAATGGGCTGGGGTGCCTTGGTGGCTTAGTTGGTTGAGTGTCTGATTCTTGGTTTCAGCTCTGGTCATGGTCTCAGGTGATGAGATTGAACCCTGAGCTCAGGGGGAGGGCGGTGGTTCATGCTCAGCAGAGATCCTCTCTTTCTTGCTCTATCCTTCCCCCTCCTCATGGTCTCTCTCTGTCAGCTAAATAAATAAATCTTAAAAATAAAAAAAAACCTTTTAATGAGCAGAAACCATGAACGGACATTTCTCCAGAGAAGTCATACAGACACATGAAAAAATGCTCAATGGCACTTATCATCAGGGAAATGCAAATCAAAACTAGAGTCAGGAGCACCTGGGTGGCTTGGTCCGTTGATCTAAGTTCAGGTTTCATTGTCAGGATCCTGAGTTTGAGTTCCAGGTTGTGCTCCATGCTGGATGTAGAGTCTACTTAAAAACAAACAAACAAACAAAAAAAAACAAAAAACAAATCTACAGTAATACAAACTAAAAAATACGAACTACCCCTGTCAGAATGGTGAAAATCAACAAGAGAAGAAACAACAGGTATTGGTGAAGGTGCAGAGAAAAAGGAACACATGTTCAGTGTTGGTGGGAGTGTAAAAACAGTCACTGTGGAAAATAGTATGGAGTTTCTTTAAAAAGGCTAAAAAGAAAACTACTTTATGGTCTAGGAAACATATTCCTGGGCTAGGAATATTCCAAATATTCCTAAGAATACAGAACACTAATTCAGAGGGGTACATGCACCCCTATGTTTACAATAGCCAAGGTATGAAAGCAGCCCAGTTTTCCATTGTTAAATGAATGGATAAAGAAGATGTGATATCTATCACACACACACAGACACACACATTCACACACACACACACACACACACACACACATATATACAATGGAATATTATTCAGCCATAAAGTAAAAATGAAATCTTAGTATTTGGATGACATGATTGGGGCTGGAATGTATAATGCTCTACAAAATAAAGATAAATAACATATGATTTCATTTATATGTGGACTTTAAGAAACAAATCAAAGAAACAAAGGAAAAAATAAGACAGATAAATCAAGAAACAGACTCATAATTATATAGAACAAACTGATGATTACCAGAAGGGAGGTGTGGAGGGGGATGAGTGAAATAGGTGATGGTGATTAAGGAGTACGGCTGTGATGAGCACAGTATGATATACAGAAGTGTTGCATTACTATATTGTTTACCTGGAAGTAATATAACACGGAATTAAATAAGTAAATGAAAACAAGAAAAATGATACTGTTGTGGAGTACTTTTGGAGTAAGGAAAGCACTTTGAAAGGTGGTAGGTAGCTCCGTGCTACCAGAGACTTGTTTTGTTGCCAGTGATAAGTTACTCTCACTCCCCTGTCTTTTCCAGATTGGAAGTCTTATATTTTGCATGTTTTAACCATACACTTTATATATGCCTCAAATCCTCACAACAACAGTAGCCCCAGACCTGCATATCTGTAAGCCTCATGTGCCAATCCCGAGTACCCTGAGTCACCTCTCACTTCCCAGACCTAGATGAAATGACACACAGGGGGTTTGGGATATGGCTTCTGAGGTCACCACTGGAGACCAAAGTATGGGGGAATTAGTTCCACATGGGAGCTAGGTGGGGATACAGTACAAAGAAGGCACTGTGGTTTTCCTTTTCTCCCTTCATGAAGTGTTCCAGGTACAGTTTCTCCTTGCAAAGCTTCCAAACAAGGAAGTGCTGAGACACCTGCTGCAGCTCTTTATGGCTTTTTATGAAGCTAGTATAATTATACATTGCACTGTATTGTTTAGCATATATAATTAATAGACCAGCTGAAAGAATCTAGAATGATAGAGAAAAGAATTTTCTTCTCCTATAGCTTCTGTCTTCTAAAAGAAAGTATGAGCACTTCAATTTTTCTCAAGCTTTGTTTTCTAGGGGATCTGAGTTAAGACATACCATCATTTGAAATTTGACAAAAGTAAGATCTATATCTACATTATATAAAGCATTTATATATAATACATATTTTAATGAAATATATAAAACATTTATATGTATAAAATCTAATGCCTTCTACTGTTGAATCTCTCCTAGCTGAATTACTATTTTCTCCTTCATATAACATTTAATCCTGTCCACAATTTATTTATATTTCAAAAAGACCTTTTATTAACAATGAACTTGGAGATTGCTTTATTTTTCTGACATGTAATGAGAAATATTTTAGACTTCAGAACACTGAAAGAAAAACAGCTAATTGCTTTGTATTTTTATTTTGTATACAATCCTAGAAAAATTGGGAGCCAATTTTATAGCCCTCATAGTGCCTGTCACACTTAACACATTGTATGTTCTCAATAAATGTTTCTTGAATGAAGGAATGACAATAACATCAAGCCAGCAAATACTAGAAGCAACCTCGTTTTTCTTTATTTTTTCCCCCTTTGGGTCATTTCTTAAGTTTTCCACAAAGCTCCTCCTCATATACAGCTTTTGCTGTTTAAATTTTAACCCAGAGAGAGTTGATTGCGTTATTTAAGTTTTTCAGGAATACTGTTGACTTCTTATTATAGATCAGATTGATTTTTAAATTACTTTGAAGAGACCCAATGAGTTTTGCAATTGAGGTCATATATTCTGAAAAAGATATTAACTCAGTAGGATCATAGTTATTGCTCAAGATTTTCAGCTGTTAAACATTGTTTAAAAAGACATAATAGCACACCTATAACAACAACAACAACAGCCAAGAATTAAATTCTTTTAGCTTCAGTGATGCTGTAAGTTTGCAATGAGGGGTCAGTAGAGTTATTTACATTTCAATATTTGCTATTTAATGGCGTTTGTAAAGATTACTTTATACTTATCTCAATGCAGCATCCCTGTTGGGATACCTGCTTGGAAGACAATGTAAACACCCTGACTATTTAATATAGACTACATTTATTTTAATCGCTCATTATATTTAAATGTCCATGAAGAAATAAGTAGTTCTTTTTGTTTGCTAGGAAATTGTATAAGTTGATCTGCCCTTATATTAGTTAATACCAGCTGCTATAGCAGAAAGGTCAAGGGCTTTATGCAATAATTATTTCTTATATACATCAAAGTCTAATGTTAATGTGCATAGACTGTGGGTTTTCCCTTTAGTGATGATGAGAACTTAGGCTGTTTTTATTTTGTAGTTCTGCTTTTTGCCATCTTCAACAAACAGTTGAGGGAAGGTCCTCAAGGTCATCTGTTGGATTGTTTATAGCAAAAAAGGTACATGAAGAAGGGCATTACCTGTGAATAGTTTTTATTGGCCAGGCCTAGATGTGACATACATTATTTTTGCCCTCATTCTACAAGCCAGAAGTCGGTTATATGACCACATCTAAATGAAAGGGAAGCTAGAAATTACAGCCTGGCTGTGTTTCCAAAAGCTTTTTGGTGATGACTAGTAATCTCTGACATAGTTCCTAAATAGTGTTTTGATCCTAAAGGATTTGAGGGTAGCTCGGCTAGCTCTGTTGGTGGAACATGAGATCTTAAAGGATGTGAGGATATTTTTAAAGATGAATCATTTCTCAACATTTTTCTAATGTTATTCTTTCCAAGTCACATCCATCAACTTAATGATAAAAGCTGCCTCTTCTATAGAAAACAAAATGAGGTGAGTATCAGGCTGCATAGACAGAAAATAATTTTTACAGTGTTCATGGGTCTTGAGTGATTTTTTTTTTCTTTTTGACTCTAAAATATTTGATTTTCAGGCTCCTAAGTGAGTGAAAACATACTTTTAAAAAATGGATAGAGGGGGTGGCTGGGTGGCTCAGTCAGTTAAGTGTCTGCTTTCATCTTAGGTCATGATCCTGGGGTCCTGGGATTGTGTCTGCTTTGAACTCTTTGCTCAGCAGGGAGTCTCCTTCTCCCATTGCCTACTGGTCCCCCTGCTTGTGTGCTCGGTAGCGTGTGTACATGCTCTCTTCTCTCTCTGACAAATAAATAAATAAAATCTTTTTTTAAGTTTTTTTTTTTTTTTTTTTTTGACAGAGAGATCACAAGTAGGCAGAGAGGCAGGCAGAGAGAGAGAGTGGGAAGCAGGCTCCCTGCTGAGCAGAGAGCCCAATGGCAGGCTCCATCCCAGGACCTGGAGATCATGACCTGAGCCAAACACAGAGGCTTAATCCACTGAGCTGTCCAGGTGCCCCTAAATAAATAAAATCTTAAGAAAAAAAGTGGATAGAGGCAAATCCTTTTGGATTTTTCTTGGTCAGAATTTTGTTTCCAGAGCCAGACTGCAGCTTTAGGATATGGGGTCTTAGGGATTTGGAAATTTTCTCGTGCTGTCAGCTTGAGAAATTATATCTCAGTAAAAAACTGAGCCTGGGTAGGTCAGTCTGTTAAGTGTCTGATTCTTGATTTCAACTTAGGTCAGGATCTCAGCGTTGTGAGATCAGCTCTGCACTTAGTGGGGAGTCTGGTTGGGCTTCTCTCTCTCTCCCCTTTTCCCCCTCCTCCCTCATGAACCCTCTGTCTCTCTCTCTCTCTCTTAAATCAATCAGTCTTAAAAAACAATGACCAGTATTAAATGTAGTATTTATATCACCTCAAAGAATGCTACATATGATAAATTTATAAATTATAATTACAGGTTTTACAAAGCCAAAAAATCTCATTTTTAGAGTTTCCTTATATAGGTTTGACTTTAGTTGTCTAAATAATATGGACTAGCTCTAGATGGTGTAATCACAAGATAATGCATTATCCATTTTCTTTTTTTCTTTGTTGAGGTGTAACTGACAATAAAATTATATTTTTAAAGTGTACAATGTGACAATTTGATATATGTATATATTTTGAAAGGATTTCACATATAAAATTAATGAACATGTTCATCACTATTTAAGTTCTACTGTCTTATCAGATTTCAGTTATGCAATGCAGTGTTATCAGTCATAGTCACCATGTTATACATTAGACCCTTAGACCTTATTTATTTTATGACTGAAAGTTTATGGTATTACCCATTCTTGATTCATATTCTCATTCATATAAAAATGAGTAAGGCACAGTCTTTTCTATTAAGAAGTCCTAATTTTGTATGTGAGGCAGATAGCAGTACAAAGTTGTGTGGCACATTTTGTTATAGAGGAATGAATAGAAGGTAGTAAAAATACAGAGACAATTGAGTTTTGAAAGATGCTTAGGAGTTTGGTCCATAATAAAAAAGGAAAGAAGGGTGTCTGGGTGGCTCAGTGGGTTGAGCCTCTCTCTGCCTTTGGCTCAGGTCGTGATCTCAGAGACCTGGGATCGAGCCCCGTATTGGGCTCTCTGCTCAGCAGCGAGCCTGCTTCCTCTTCTCTCTTTGCCTACTTGTGATCTCTCTCCATCAATAAATGAATAAAATCTAAAAAAAAAAAAAAAAAAAAAAGGAAAAGTATATTTCTTCTAGAAAAAATAGAATAAGTCCATGTATCTAGAAAACAATAGAGATACTTGATATCTTACAATTCTTGGTATCCCTCATTATACACTATGCTATAGCAATAACCAAGGATTGTGACTAGGGTGGTGAGAAAGCCTTGAAATTCTGTTAAATGAAAAATGGTGACGAGTGCTTGAAGAGTTCTTGAAAGGTATGTAGGATAAAATAAAGCCTTCAGAAACTATGAGCTATGTTGAATTATTTGAAGGGGATGTAATAAAGGTTGTAAATTTAGTTTGTGTGGTCCAGAGGAAACAGATAAGACTGAGGGATGAGAGTTATCTTGAGGTTTCATTTTAAAATGTGGAAGATCTCTAAATTTGGAGCTGTCCCATGATTGAAGACATCATCTCACGTGGGTAACTGGAGACCAGATAATCCTTTGTTAGATTATTTTGAAGGGTTTGATTGTTTGAGATGCTATGATTCTGTTGATTTGGGGAAGTATTATAATATGGACTCTTTAAGTGGACTGTGTGGATTTAAATTCAGGCCTCAGGACTTACTAGAAGTGTGGCTATGGGCAAGATACTTAAAATTTCCACTTCTGTAAAGAAGGCTGTAATGGCATTGGCTTCAAAAGGTATTTGTGAAGATTAACTGAGATAATCTATATAAAATGCTTAGCATGGTTCCTGGCTCATGGTGAACATACTATGAATATTAATCCTCATCTTCATCATCATTATCAAATGATAGACAAATTATCATTTCTTACAAACTACAATGGGCTACATTGATATGGAGCAAAGGTCAGCAATCATTTTCTGTAATAGACTTGATAGTAAATATAGGGTATGTAGGGATTTCATATTCTTCATTTTTTTTTTGTATTTTTACAATGTTTTAGGAATGTAAAAATCATTCTTAGTTTGTATGCCATGTGAAAACGGGATATGGGATAGATTTGGTCTATGGGATGTAGTTTGCTGACCTCTGATATACATGAATAGAAAAATTAACCAAATAAATAAGCAGCATAGAATTAAGAGAAAGCAATGGTGTTTGTTAAGTTATGATAACAAAGCCAATATTTACAGAACATACATATATGAATGGGACATTTCAGGTCCAGACTTGGAAGAGGAAAGGGATGCTTATATGTTGGAGCTACTTAGATGGAAGAGGAAGAAAGTAGAATCACAAAAATGCCTATTATAGCATCAGATATAAATGTTATGTAAGAGCCCCAGAATAGCACGATGGCTCTAAACATGTCAGATATAAAAGCCAAGAGCCTAATTACAGTTCCCATCTAGTCTAATCCTGTTACCATTAGCAACAGGGAGGACAGCATCTGGGTTTGCTATTCCACCAGTCTGATTTTTCTAGTTCCCCTTATCCTACCCCCCTCCCCTTCCTCCCCTTAGCACTTGCTGCCACTGTATAGTACTATAGGGAAAGAGGTATCCAAAGACATCTGCTGGTTGGTTTAAGCTAGGTTTCCTCAGGTGAAGGGATAGTTCCTTGGTGGACTTTTTATAGATCAGGAATGGTCCTTGTTTTGCAAATCCTACAATAAATTTTTAGTTTATTAAAAAGATATTAACTTCTGGAAACAGACTCATGCTAACCCATTTTTATAAAGTTTGGTTGGCTCCAAAATAAGACATTGATTGTTTTCATTATTATTATTATTATTATTATTATTATTATTTTTGGTCACTCCAGCTCTCACCTGGTTATTACTTAGACTCAAGAAACCGACTTAGTGCAAGGTTGTTTGGTTAGCAAAGAGTTAATCAAAAGAGGATTAGATATTTTTGAGAAATATTTACATGAAGCTAAGGCAGCCTGATTGCCTTTTTCTACTGTAGGAATCTTTATATCAAGAATCAGGAATCAAAGTGCCTTTCCTTCTAGATAGTGCCAAATTAAGACTGATGATAATACTCCCAACCCCTTTTCTGTTAGTCACCGAAGCATTATTTTGTCCAGTGCAACTGGATAGTGTATAGCTTTCTATAATGATTGAACATTTCAAAGCCTACTATGTACTAGGTAGCATATCATGGAAATATGGTGATAAAGGGAAAGCAGTTTATTGGCCCTCAGATAGCTCAGTTAAAATATGGTACTACAATAGGTATGAGAGAGGTAAATATAGGCAAACACAGAGCACCAGACTTAGCCTGCAAGAATTAGGGTAAAGTGAAGCTGGAAGTGTTTTAGTGTGTAAGAGGTGGAAATACATTTCAGGGAGAGGGAACAGTATGTGTAAAGCAATAGAAGTGATAGCCTGTAGAGCACGCCTAGCTAGCTGCAAATTATTTTATGCAGCTCTAGTGATGGGCAGGAGCAGAGAGAATGTCATTTGGGAGCATAAACCATAAGCAGGGGTCAGGTTACGAAGAGCCTTGTAGATTATGGTAATGAATTCATATTTCATCTAAATGACAATTGGGAATCTTATTTTGGATTTTTACTGCAAATTGATATTCTAATGGTTTATAACTTGGTTTTACTAGTGGTTGACTTTTATTGACTTTGTACTAAATTTTCTGAATAGAAAACCTCATTTGGAGCCGATGGTCATCTATATATGCAATTGAGATTATATCAGTTTTCTATGGCTAGAAAATTGCTGCATAACAAGCCATCCAAAAAACCAGTGGTTTAAAATAACCACCTTTTTTTTTCTCATGGATCTTGGGGTCTGTGGGATTCATGGATTCTCATGGATCTTAAGATTGTGTGATCTAGGCTTAGATTGGCTAGGAGGTCTTTGCTGGGCTCATGTTACAGCTCTCTGGGGTGGATTGATCAGGGTTGTATTTGACTGGAATGGCTCTGGCACACGTGTCTCTAAATCTCTTCCTGGGACCAAGAGGCGTGCCCAGCCTCATGATGATGACAGAGGTATAGAGAGTTGGAACCTCTTAAGATTTGGACTCAGAATTGTCTTACCATTACATCCTTCCTATCTAGAGACCAAAGAGAATCACAGGATTAAGCCAAACATCGATGCAGTAAGTATATTTGTCCTGTGGATGTGAAGAGGATGGAGTAAATACATCTGAACACTAATGTAATCTATCAAAGGAGTATTAATAATAATTACAGTAGTATTTTTTATGTGGGGACTAAATGATAGAATGGTTCACGTGGAGTAGTCAGCATAGAATCCACATATAAAAAGCATTGAATAAATGCTAGCTATTATTCTCAGTAGTAATAGGAGCAGTAGCAGCAATAGCAATAGTAGTTATATAGCAAAGTTAAGTAATTTTGTATATTAGAGTCTGGCAGGAATAAATGGTGCTTCTAAAAGGTTGGATTGAAGATAACTTTTTGGAAGGATTATTTACGGATATAGGCATGGAAGCCATTACTACCCTTAGGCCTGAGAGACAAAATTTTATTAGGATTCAGAAAGAGTTTTAGCTAGAGGAGAGGTGTTCCTAAAAGGTGCTATGGCCTTTGCCAAAACCTTGCCCTGGCAGGGAGGGAGCTGGTGGAATAAATACCCTGACCTTTCTCTCCTCCCATTCTCTGGTCTTCTGCCGGAGCCTCACATGAGCTGATCTCAACCAAAAGGCGACAGACCAGGAATCTTAATGACCTAGTCCACAGAAGTCAGCATCCCAGGGTGCAGAGCAAGGGAGAGAAAGGTAGGAAATGGATGTTGGGAGATAAGCAGGATATCCAGCATACTGTATAAGCCAGTGAGTTTTCAAACAAAGTATTCTGTTCTTTCCCTTTAATTTTTTTGATTGTTTGTTTACTAGAATCTAGGTTTCCAAAAAGTTTTGTTGCTTTCTGTTCCTCTTTTATTTTGATGTGAGCACATGTCACTACCAAAAACATAAGCCTAAAATGTCACTGGTTTTATTATTCAATTAAACACAAATAAAACTGCTTCAATAAAGGGACCAGACTAGCTAGTACATGGATAAGGGATTGAACTAATGTCTTTAGTAGAAAATCTATTTTCACAGTTTTGAAATTGGATAGTGCTGTCATAGATTCAGAAAACACCTCTTCCCCCATTGACTTTAGAAATTGTTTTATGCTGTGGGGTGATTCAACATTTCTGTGAAATTGAGTAGAGAGATCATCATAGTTTATAGAAAAATGACCTCATCATGAATTTGGCCCATCTCTGCTGTCAGCTAGCCAAAGGCTGCTAAAAAATGCTAGAAAAAGAGGATTTTTTCCACATACTTAGAATCTGGGCAGAAAATTTGATTCTTTCTCTTTTTTTTCACCCCCCTCTACAGTCTGTCAAAACTTGTTATTCTTTTTTCTATAGCTCTATAAGAATCTTTCTTTTATTACTTGTCTCAAGTCTTTCTTCAGGTTCTTAGATTTCTAATGTATGTACTTTTTGTCTCTCCTTTGGTTTTATTCTGTTCCATTGTGGGGGACATGGTTATTCTGACAGATCACAGTCATAGGTATTTATTCATTTGTTTTATTAATGTATGTGGAGCATATGATTGGCTCCAGAGGCCAGCATCTTCCAGAGGCCAGCATCTTTTATTATATGGATGGTCAACTTACCTTAAGTTGCAGTGGCTTATTCAGTTTCCTTTTTGCTAATTTCTTATAGTACTTTTTTTTTTTTTTTTTATCACTCCCATTGTCCCCTGAAGTCTCTGCATTTCTTCTTGAATTTATTTCCATGAATTGCTAAATTAATGACTCTTAAGCAGGTAACAGGGAACCTTTAGGACTTCAGGTTGAAGGTAGTGCTACATTAAAAAAAGGATCAACTACTGGCCTGCATGTGGTCAAGTTTCCACTTATAGTTCCTAGGGGTTAGAAGCCTTGTTCAGGCTCATTGACTTGGCAGCAAACAACTAAATCCAGAAATTTTTTTAGTTTATCTCAAAGCCCAGAGCCTGAGACTAGCTGTATTTCATTAATAACAATCTCAAATGATTATCTTATTGCTCTCATTTGGGGCAGACATTTCATAGAATGTAAGCTCCATGAAAGCAGGGGCCTTGTTCTTTGCGATGTTCATAGTCCATAGAGCACTAACAGGTACCTGGAAAGTGCTCAACAAATATTTGTGGAATAAATTTACCATGAGTGGTGATGGCATAGGAGAGACCTATGGAAGAGGATGGAACCAGGAGATGAGGCAGTAAACCTATATTTAATGTACCCAGCACTACTCTATGTATAATTTAATTTATTCTTACAAGAATCTTATGAAATAGGGGTAATTTCCCTTTTTTATGCAAGGAAATGAAATCTCATAGGAGTTAAGCAACTTGTCCAAAGTCATACAACTAATTTATGGCAGAGTTAGAACTCAAATACAAGTTTGTCTGATTGTAATGTGTATCTTCTTCCACCTTTCTATTCTTTACTTGTGATTTAGGAACGTTATGAAAATGGAGGAACTAGGACCATGGGTAGAGGGGGACTTAAATTTATACTAAGTCCTGCAAATTTTCTATGACATTTAAAACATTTTTGAGTTTCTATTTCAATATTAGTATAAAAGAAACAAATTTAAAGCCTAATTGGGATTCTCTTGGATAACCACTTTATAACTGAGCCCTGCTGCATGATTTCCTGGAAGGCTAGGATTTGGGCTTATGTTTACAGTTTTGCTGCAGACAAGTGGTACTCTTTAAATGTCACAACACATTATAAGGAGAACAAAGGTAGACTTGATCCATAATCACTGCTGTGTAACATGTTAGGGCCAAGAGACATTATCAAGACAGTGTTAACACAAAAGAATTTGTACCGTATTAGTCAGCATCCTTTATGTTGGAAGTGGCAGCTTAGTTTCAACAAAACATTATCATTCATCACATTAAATTAGTGTTAATTTGAAGTTTATTAATTTTGTAGTTTTGATTTTATTCAATTTTTACATTTTAGTTTTTGTAGCTGTATTGGAGTGTAAGTTGTTTATACCTAGTTTTATGTTTGTACCTTCTTAAATGATTCTGTAATAGAATGTTTTGCCAACATGATAGTGTTTTATACTTACATTCTTTTTTCTTGTAAGATGGATGCACATTTTATTCGAGTTTGAAAAACAATGATATAGTTGTTTGTGGGCTAGTGTATATATGTCTCTTATTAGGTTGTAAATTCTCAAAGACAGAGAAGGCACGATACTCATTTTATAATTCCTACTTCATCTCCTGATGCCTAGCATAATATGTGGTCATTCAGCCATTCAACAAATATTTACCAAGAATCTCAAATTCCAGGGACTAGGTAGACCTTGGGAATTCAGAAATGAAGGTGACTTTCAAGTTCCTTGCCTTTATAGAGCTTACATTCTAATAGGGAGAAGACAGACAATAAATAAATACATATAGAAAATAAAATGCTACATATTGGTAAGTGCTATGGGGACATAAACAAATCATTTTCATTTTCAACATTTCACTGATGCTGCTCTTGTTAAGATCTGCCATGCCCTCCGTGGTGCCAAATTCATTGACTGCTTTCTGTTCTTATCTGTTTTGCTCAGTAGGTGTTTTATAATAAATCTTTTTTTTATATACTGAGTTTTTAAAAATAACATTCTTGGACCCTGAATCATATTCTCTACTGTCTCTTTGTTCAGAACCTAGATTTACCTTGTTTGCCCAGATCTTTTTTTCTTCGTGGTTTTCTTAAAATTAATTTCCAAATTTATGCCTAATCTCTTCATGAAGACTGCACAACTTGAGAGCAAAGAGTGTCTTCTACTTGTCTACACCTGTATATTGCTCTACACATAGTGGATGTACAATAGTATTTGACTTGACTAATTGGGCTCTGCTCTGTTGCTTGCCATAGTTTTAAAACGATGTTTACTGGAAACATAGGGTTCCAGAAATCTGACCCATACAGGAGCTGATGGATCTGATGAATGGGCTCCCTCCACCCCCTCTAAAACAGAGTTCTTTCCTTCCTTCCTAGATTTTGTTTGACAAAACTTCACAAAAAATTATTTTTGAAAACCATAGTACACTTGTTTGTATGCCATTTTATTAAGTTCTAGAAACTAACTGGTGGATATTTGGAGGGTATACCTGCCTTTGTCTGGTAGAGTAGAGGCAATTAATTTTGCCCTTTTGTTACCAAAGTAAATGAATAAATAGCAGAAATTCATATTTAAATGTTTCTTGTGGAGGTGCCTGGGTTGTAGGTTGAGTGTCTGTCTGACTCCTGGTTTGATCTCAGGTCATGATCTCATGGGTCATTGAATTGAGCTGCACATCGGGCTCTGCGCTCAGTGGGCTGTCTGCTTGAAGATTCTCTCCCTCTGCCCCTTCTCTCCCCTCCACTCTCTCTCTCTCTAAAATAAATAAATCTTTTACAAAATATTTCTTGGGTTTAGTCTTGTTCAATCATTCAATTTTATAGGTGAGGAAATGAGTCAGATAATATGATCTTCATAAGGCTAGGTGGCTAGGCAATGGCAGTTGGGAGTAGAGCTCAAATCTCTCAATCTTTCCATGACCTTGTGCTGCATAGATAAATACACAATTTCTGCTTTTTATGTCAATTCTGATACATTGCAGTGTGTGATAAGAAGTTACAGAGATTGAGAGACATGAATATAACATATAGTTATGCTGCACTGTGATTTTTGTATCAACCTGGGTTTTATGGACTAAGTAGGTAACTAGATGGAGAAATACACATGGGCATGTGTGGATTTGCATGCATATCGATAGCACTTAAATGTTTGTTGAATTGCATAGACAAAGCTGTATATATATATATATATATATATATATATAATCTCCAAAGTCTAATATTTTTCTTTCCTTTCTCTACCATTATCACCATTCCCATGGTGATCATTAATAAAGAACAATGATGAAACTGTTGTGTAAGTTTCCAGAGATGTGATTAAGATAAATCTAAATGGTTAACAATTATAAGGTTGGAAAACATAACTCTAGGCCTTGGTACTCTAAAAATCAATCCTGAGCATACTTTTTAGGTCCAGAGTTTCACCTTTCCTGTGTTCCATTTTCCTTAAGTAATGAGAGTTTGCTGTACCAATTACAGTGCAAGTAAAGAAGGCAAGATGTCAAACATTGTACAAAGCCTGAACTGTCATTTCAGATGTAAAACAAGCTCTAACTCAGGATAGTAGTTAAGAGCAGGGATTCCATAATCAAACAAATCTGGGTTAGAATCCTTATGAGGAAGTGACCTCTTATATTTCCTTAATTTCTCTCAGCCTCATTTTTCTCTTCTGTGAAATAAAGGGAGTAAGAGAAACTTCCTAATAGGAAGTTGAATTGAGCTGCACATACATCAGGGTCTGCGCTCAGTGGGCTGTCTGCTTGAAGATTCTCTCCCTCTGCCCCTTCTCCCCACCTTACCTCTGTAAGGCAGAGGTAGAATAATGCTTGTAAATTTCTTGGTGTGTCTGGATCATAACGAGAGTTCAATAAATATAAACCTTTATTATTGCTTTGTTATTGTTATTACTAGTTTTGTTAGTTACTGTTGTTTTGTTGTTATTATTAATAACTAGTTTATCTTGCTGTACCCTCAGAGACTATGCTCCCAACTCTAGTCTTTACAGCTATGCTAAGTGAAATTCTCTGTTTTGGCTTCTTTTCCCCCTACTGTTATTATAACTGACTTTTCCTGCTTTGTTTTTTTCTTTTTAACTTCTTAAGTGAAAAAATCTGACTGATGTAGACTGTCACCACCTTTGTAATGCAGAGTTCTTATGCCAGCCCATTTCATAGCTTTTGGCTAGTCTAGCAATTGACCAATCTTGGGTTAGGTACTCGGTACTCACCAGGCTGGCTGAGGTAGCTTATGTGTAGGTAATCACTCAGGAAGGAATACAGACAAGAATTAGGCATTCTGATGCTTCCTAAAAGAGAATGACAACTTGTACCTACCACGTTGCTTGACCAATACAGGAAATTTAGGAAGAAAGAGATAAATTGTTTTTTCAGTTCCACATATGAGTGAAATCATATGGTGTTTGTCTTTCTCCTTCTGACTTATTTCACTTATAATTCTCTGTAGATCCATCCGTGTTGCTGCAAATGTCAAGATCTTACTCTTTTTGATGGATGAATAATATTCTGTCATACACACTCACACACACACCCCACATCTTTTTTTTATCAGTCTTAAAAAAATTTTTTTTTCTTATTAACATATTATGTATTATTAACCCCAGGGGTACAGGTCTGTGAATTGTCAGGCTTACACACTTCACAGCACTCACCATAGCACATACCCTCCCCACCCACTGTCTCCCTACCCCTTAAACCCCAGCAACCCTCAGTTTGTTTTGTGAGATTAAGAGCTTCTTATGGTTTGTCTCCCTCCCGATCTCATCTTATTTCATTTTTTCCTTCCCTACCCCCAAGCCCCTCACACTGTCTTTCAGACTCCTCATATCAGGGAGATCATATGATAATTGTTTTTCTCTGATTGACTTATTTCGCTCAGAATAATACCTTCTAGTTCCATCCATGTCATTGCAAATGGCAAGATTTCATTTCTTTTGATGGCTGCATAGTATTCCATTGTGTGTGTGTGTATGTGTGTGTGTGTGTGTGTGTATCTATATATCTATAGATATATATGTATCACATCTTCTTTATCCATTCATCTGTTAATGGACCCCTAGGTTTTTTCCATAGTTTGGCTATTGTGAACATTGCTGCCATAAACATTCAGCACACACCCCACATCTTAAACAGAGTCTTAAATACAGAGAAGAAGCTGGTGGTGGCTAGAGGGAATGTGGATAGAAGAATGGAAGAAATAGACAAAGGAAATTAAGAAGTACAAACTTACAGCTATAAAATAAATAAGTAAGGGAGATGAAAAGTACGGCATAGAAAATATTGTCAATAATACTGTAGTAACATTGTGGTGACGGTTGTTGTCACGGTAAGTGTTGAGTAATGTATAGAATTGTAAAATTACTGAGAGGTAATATGCCTGAAACTAATATAACATTGTATGTTAATTATACTTCAATTAAAAAAAAAAAAAAAAGCCTTGCAGAAGAGAGCCAGGGCAGTGAATAGTCATGGCAACCAAGGTGGTAAGGTCAAGAAGGAAGGAGTGATTGCTAGAGTCAAATGCAATAGAAAAATCCATCCAATCTGATGAGATAGGAAAAACATCCACTGTATTTGACAAGCAGTAGTTTTCTGGTGACCTTAGTGAACAAAGTGGTGGTATATTCTGTCTGCAGTAAAGGATGTCTAATAAAGAATTTTATATCATTAGAAATGCAAGAATTGAAAAAAAAAAGAGCCAAATTATAGTACTTTGATTAATAACACATATGATGCTTAAATGAGTCAACTCTATGCCATTTGTTTAGGCAATAGTATTGTTTGTTAATTTGGGCAACAAAGAAAAAGAAGCTTAGAATTAATAGACTAAATGAAGGTCACTCAGGGCAAAACCTGAATTTGTGATATATGATTAGAGTCTATCCAAGTTTCTGACAAATAGTAGCTACTCAAGGAAGAACAGAATGTGCAGTCAGCCTTTCAGAATTCTGTTGACTAACCTCCTGTGAATTATAGGTAGTCATACAGCTGCTTGGAGAGATTTTTTCCCATGACAGTCTGACCTCAAATACTCTCAAAATTATTTTGTGCTTTTTTCACTATACCATTTGTATTAATCCTGTTCAGCTAAAGATAGAAAAGAAATAGTAACTGAATTTTTTTTTTTTAACTTTAAGTGAATCCATCTGATGATAGGGAGGGATTTTTTTTTTTTTTTTTAATTGGATCTCCAAAGCTATGCCATAGAGTTCCAACTGGAAAACATTGTGGCAGCTGCTAGCTATACATTCTTCAGGGATAAGGTTCTGATGTCCTTGGCATCTGCCTGCATAGTGACTGTTATTAGAGGCTTATGACTCTAGGTACAGAACAAGCCATGAAAGTAGTGGCAAGCTTTTTTGGAAATCGGGAGATTCAAGTCCTGACTTAGTTATTACTAGCTTTGTGGTCTTGGAGAAGTCAGTTTAATTCACCAGTCCTGGGTTCTTCATCTGTAAAATTAAGAGTTAATAAGATGATTCTCAGCCCTTCCACAGGTCTGGCACTCATGATTCAGACTCAGATTTCTTTTCTTTATTATATTGGCCCATTTAGTGTTTTGTTTCTAGGTCATGCCATGTAATTTTATGCTTTTGTCTTTTGTACCATACATACATATATTTTTTTTTCATTCACTCATTAATACATGCATGTATCTACTCATGTATGTATCCTTTATTCTGCATTTATTGAGCATGTACTATTTTCCTGGCAATGATGTTATAAAATTTATTGACATGATCTCTGCTTTCAGGATCCTTAAAGTCAAATATGGATTACAGCAGTGTCCCTGTCCATGTTTCCAACGTCTTCTCAGCACTCTTCTCTTTCTTCATTGGATTTCTTTAAAGTCTTTGACATATTTTCTCATTCCTTAGGTTTTTGCACATTTTCCATCCCTTCCACTTCCCTGTGGCCAAACAAACTCCCATGGGTGCAAGTGCCTATGCATCCTTAGGTCTCAGTTGAAAGTTCTCCCTCCTTTGAGAAACAAGCTTCCTAAAATAGACTTTCTATCATGTATTCTCATTATACCATATTCTTCCAGACATTCATGACACTGTAAGTGATAACTTGATTAAATGATTACATATGTCCATAACATGTTCAGAAAGAAAATTTTACTTCTGGACAATATGAATGTACATGGATTCCCAGGGATGCTGCAAAACCCTTGTTTTCCTTTCCCATATATCTATTCATACAGGGTATACCCCTGATGGGAATAAGAGGTCTCTACTTTATGGTCTTCCTAACTCTTTCTGCTTTTATTTTGACTGTCTGTCTCCTTCAGTGATTTCATCTATTTCCCCCGGGGGAGCTGGAGGAACGGTGTCATATTTTCAGGTCTGTACATCTTTGAAGATTAGTTTAGACCCATCAGGTACTTTACAGTGAAAACTCTACAAGACAAAGAAATCCTTCAGGTACTTTACAGTGAACACTCTACAAGACAAACAAATCTTTCTCTGCCTAATCTGTTGTAGCATAGCTTCAATATGTTACTGTGCTCATTCTTGGCTTCCCCAAAAAGCAAAATAGAAAAGAAATAAAGGACGTAGAGAAATTTGTTTTGCCTCACCTGTTTATTGTACTTTTTTTCCCCCTTTCTGCTAGACTGTTAGTTTTTATTAGGACAAAGACCAATCTAACTTATTCATTGCTGTATCTCCATACTTGGTACATGATGCCTGGCTAATAAATACTTGTGAAATAAATAAGTGAATGAATGAAAGGTGGGAAAGACAGACTAACAAACTTATTGTTACCTTAGTAGCAATAGTGACAACTAACAATAATTACAACAACCTTAGTGAGTTGTTGCATAGCATAGACATATAGTCAAAGGTAAATAATATGCAAAGAATATAATGTATACATTATACTTTTGTAAATCCTAAAAATATACAGCTACTTTGGCAAGACATGGGTAAGCTGTGGCCCTGCACCAGCCAAATCGGTGCCATACGAAATTTATCAGAAAATTACATTTTGAGGCCGATTCCAGATTTACTGATCAGAAACTCTGGTGATGTGGCTCAGTAATCTGTTTTTTAAAATCAGATTTCAGGTGATTTTGGTGCATGATAAAATTAGACAACCACTGCTTGTAAGGGATAAAAAATGGTGTGACATGGCCTTTAACTCTGCAAAGCTTATGTGTAGGGAGATAAAACATACAAATCAGTGATATGGGTCTGAGAATCACAAGATAAATGCAAAATGCAAAGGCAATAAAGGGGAGGAAAGGAGAAATGACTTTTGGTGAAAGAGCGGGGGAAGGAACCTTTGAGGTGGAACTGCTGAGTCATGGTCCATAAAACTTTCTAGATGAAAAGAAAAACAAAATAAACAAAATCCGTGTAAACCCAGAGCAAAACAAAGAAAATACAATGATTACTCTAGACATAAAAAGGCAATTTATAATAGTGAAGACTATAGGCTTTGGAATTAGTCATATGTAATTCCTATTCTGGCTCCAATAGCTATGAACTAAACAAGGACAAACATCCTAATCTCTCTTTTCCTGAGTTTTCTCTTCTGTAAAGTGTATAAAATGGTAGTACCTATTTCATAAAATTCTTGGGAATAGTAGGCAAGGTAATATATATACAGTGCTTAACTTGTTACAGTAAAGGCTTGATAAATGGTACTTATTTTTATTAACACAAAAATATCCTGTTAAAGTTGAAAAGTTAGGCAAGGGGTCTTCTACATTCTAGATATAGTCTTTTTAAAAAAAATAATTTTTAATATTTATTTTAAGGCATTGAAAAAACTTTGAAATAGTATCAATATAGAAAGTACAGAACAAAATTTTTTATCTCTTGAACCAGTTGAGAGTAAGTGGTCAACCTGTTGTTTCATCTCCTCTTAGGTACTTTAGAGCATATTTCCTTGGAAGAAGGACATTTTTCCTACATAACTGCAGTGTGACCACCAGAATCAAGAGATTAACAAATGTCCGGGTAAAATGTGCTTTATAGCAAAGAATCCAGTTTATAATTATACATTGCCTTTAGTTGTGTCTTTTAATTCCTTGATTCTGGGACATTTCCTCAGCCTCTATTTGTTTTTTTTGACTGACACCTCCGAAGATAGGAACATCACAGAGGCAAGGCTGTCTGCTTTTCATTCATCCTATCAGGTGGTACATGGTTATATTTGTTCCATTTACTGATGATGTTTACTTTGAACACTTGATTGAGGTTATGCTTAAGTTCTGTATTCCTCCACTGTGAATTTACTCTTTTCCCTTTTCTGTATATTTATACCAGCGTCTATTGAAAACTGTGAGATCAAAAAAACAAAAAAAAAACCCCCAAGTCCTGTGAGATCACGCTGATACCTTCCGTTCTAATCCAGTCTAACATATTTCATTGCAGTTTTCTCCATTTCCATATTTTGAGTTCATTTTCTGATAGACTCTTATTAAACTTATTTTATTTACTGATTTGATCAATTTCCCTGTATGCAACCAACCTTTTATTACCACTGCCATAGATACCCTCCTCCCCCATCAACTCAGGCTCTCACGAACTAGGCCTCTGTAGTAAACTCTCTGCATAGATGAGCTCCTCACCCTGCTTAGATGGAACAAAACACTCGGGCCCATCCCCACAGCATAGATGTCCTTCACATAGTGGTCAGGTTTTGACTCCATGCTCTAACATAATCTAACCTGTTTGGCCCTCTTCGGTCTGTTTTGGTTTCAGTAGCTCATGTGAGGTTATGTCTCTTAGAGAACTCCTTCCTCAGTTTGTCTCTGGGGGACTCTGCTCTGAGCCTCCTTCACATGTAGATACCCTCCTCACTTTGCTTCAGTTCTAGCATCCTGCTCTGGGCCACCAAAGCTCCTTCGCTCAGCCTCCTCTGCCACCAGAATAGACCTTGCTATACTTCACCTAATGGACTTCAGATGGAATTGTCCAGGAAAGGGATGGAAAAGAAGGCAAAAAGAGGAAGGGTCTGGGAAGAGGAGAAGGAAAATAGGAAGAGGAACTCATAAATGTATTTTTCAATAAAGCAAGAGCAAGTATTACTATTTTCAGATTGTGAGTGAAACTACTAGCATGAAGTTTCCTGTGACTAAGAATAGGGTGTTTGGTCTTCTCATTTGATTATGGGGTCTGCTGTGGCTTTCCAGCTGTTTCAAGATTATTGCACAACATTAGGTAGTCTGAGAGAACAACAGAGTTTCCTGTCACATTTGTGTACTGAGACAGACTAGATGGTTCTTGTACCATAAAAACCTGCCATGTCTCAGCTGGCTTTCTGCTCTCACTTTAGAACAAAAGGCAGTATATTTTATTTAGCCAAATAAAAGTAAGCTAATAATAGCTTAAAGACATAGGGTAGCATATTTTCTAATCTGTACTTCTGTATTTGGACATACAGTTTTCTCTGATGCAAACCCTTTAGATATTGAGGAAGTTGGGAAGAGAAGGTAAGACATGTTCAGTTGCTCTAGACTATAGTTTTAACAATTTTACTTAAACAGTACATATACTATTACTTAGCACAAAATATAATAAGCTTAATATAACATAATGGATGTGATTATACCTGTGCTACAATGATATGCATATGATAACTAACTATATAATTAATATAATTTATATACTATAAAATTTTAATGTTATTTATGTATAATAATGTAATTATATATAATGGAAGTTATATCATAATTATAATAAAATATAAATTTTATAGGGTTATATTTTCAATAACTTAACAGTCTAAAATTGATCGTTCAGATAAATTGGTACCCTGGTGATGAAGAGCAGTGTTCTTTTTGAAATTAACCATCAGCTGTCATGGCTTGGACCAATTCCAAATGAAGTGATTATAGACTGCCATTTGAATCAGTCTTTTTGGAGCAGTATGTGTGACACTTTTTTCTTAAGTTGATATTAGGTGTTCGATTTGCCAAAAGAAGGACTAAGATTTGGTATTTATGTAGAAAGTTCTATCCAGTCTTGTCTTAAGATTCAGAACTATATGTCCAAAACAGGAAAAAAGTAAAGAAGTGAAAACCAAAAATATTATTTTGGAAAATTATAGTAAGTTGTATAAGAGTCCCTCTCTACCAGATTTAAAGAGATGAGAAGGATGCTGTCTTTTTGCATATCACAGATAGAATTTTATTTTCTTACTTATCACATGTCTCTGTGGGTAACTTCTCCCTGTAGACTGAATACTGTTCTGGCCTCATTTAGGTGGTTAATCGGATTGATTATAAAATTGCATAAAATCACCATTAAACAGAATATTAAGTAAATCTGTACTTATGTGCTTGACAGTAAAAACTTCCCCCACCGTCTGGCTTCTTATTTCATACCTATCTTGCCATCTTCTTCTCTCCTTCTTATTTTCTCTTTGTTCCAATTCCACAGGAAAAAATTATTATAATATTATTGCACAACTAATATTTATTGAATACTCTGTGTTCACGACATGTGTAAAGCAAACTTGAGAAGCTGTTGATGCCAATAAATTCATCTGTAGCAATCTCTTTTTAAGATTTAATTGTCTCCAAACTTAACTATGCTGACAATCTGTAGCTACCTCTATATAGAAGCATCTTTGCTTCCCTGTGGCATTCATCAGCTAGAAAGATATGGTCCCTGGAGCCCAAACTCTCATTCTGTTTGAATTTTTGCTGATGGAGAAAGAAACGAAATAGCTTCTGCTAAGCACTGTGCAGTTGCGATTAGTTAAAGTATTCTTGGTAACAGGCCTTGGAAAGTTTTTGAAAGAGTTCCTTAGGTTTGATTTTCCTTCCATCTGGTGATCTGAAGAAGTTCTTAAATGATATTCTAGTCATGCATTTACAATGAGATATGCTTGTTTTAGCATTGATACCATTCAATTAACCCCCAGTGTTCCATTAGGCAGATTACTGCTGCATGTTTTAGCAAAAAGAACATAGACTTTTGCATCAAATGTGGATTCCAATCCTAGCCTTGCTGCTGCTCAGTCTCATGGCCTTGTGCAAATCTCAGTTTCTCCATTTCTAAAATAGGTGTAATAATAATGCCTCATAATATCACTATATGATAGCTATAGTGAAATAAGTGATGTTTTCAATGTATGGGTGTCTAACATATGGTTGGTAAAGGACAAATGCTAATTGCTAATTTCTTTCCTCCTTTCCTCCCTCAATGAATGATATTAGTACCTAATCACAGACTGGAAGATATTTAGGAATCACAGACTGGAAGATATTTAGGATTTTTTGGGGGTTGGAAAGGGGGTATTCAGAAATACGGAATTTAAAACCTTATAGGATCATACAAGATTACTTACAGTTATTTGTCAGTCCAAGGTTTATAGAGTTTACATAGTAAGTCTTTGTTAAAGAAGTTTTTTTTTTTTTTTTTTAACATGCCAGGATCTTGGATGATTGATGTGAAATTAAAGGTTAATTATCTCCTAGATATAGAATAAGACACACCTGGTTGTGGTTTGGGAGTTTAAGTGCTGATAAAAGGTAGCTGATTTGCATTAACAATATCTTGAGTTTATTTAGTGCCTGCTTTTTGAGCAGCTTGAAGTATCACACTTACTCATCAAAGAGATAGTTTGAATTAAAATTTGTTTTAGAGGTTGTATTTTTAAAAACCTTTTTTGAGGAAAAAAATACTGTGTGTTGCCTCATGCACATCTTACTGCATTTCTACAAAAATTTCTGTTTCAATGAGCTACATTTTAAAAAATGTAAATAACAGTTTTCTGCCTCCTTCTCAAGTATTGATTCTATTTGATTACTCCAAGTGTCTGCACTCATGACTGTTTCAGAAGAAATTACTCCTAGCTTGGCATATTTTGTGTTCAGGTATTCAACATTTAATGAGACTTCCTGTGTACATGGCATTGTTCAAAGATCATGCATTAATCAAAAGAATAATAGCTAACATTTTTTCAGTATGTTCTATGTAACTGTTCAACTCTTTGAAGTACCAACATATGTAAAGTCTTTAGGTGAAGAAACCCAAGCTTAGAGGAGTCAAATTTAGTAAGTAGCAGAGCCAGGATCTGTTTCTCTGACTTTAATGCTCATGCTTTAACTTTTAGATTATTATATTACTTCAGTTATGTTCTATTGATCTTTCTCTTCCATCATATTCTGCACTTTATACTTTGTTCCTATTAGAGTTTTTTCATATATACATATATATATAAATATATATATATATATATATTTTAACAAATGTTACTGGATATTTCTCACTTCCATGTTTATTCACGATATGTCCTAGTTCCCTTACTGTTTTTAAAAACTTTAAAAATGGTATGATATTTTGATACAGTTTCAAACCTAAAAAAAGTACAAGGAGCTCTTGTATACTTACTTTACCCAGATTTAAAGTGATTACATTTTCTCTATCATTTTGTCTATGTACATGTTTCTTTTTATATCTAGACACATATATACTTACATACATATATATATATTTATGCACATTATTAACGAGTCCTTTGAGAATGAGTTGGGGATATTAGTCGCCTTTATCACTAAATGCTTCCATGTATACTTCCTAAAAACAAGAATATCCTCTTACATAAATTAGTGCAATTATCAAAATCAGGATAGTTAACATTGATGCAATGCTAGTTTGATCAGTTGATGCAATTGCATAGTTTGATCAGTTGTCTCCAAAATGTCTTTTATAGCTATTTCCCCAGGCCAGGATCTAACCAGGATTACAAGTTATATTCAGTTGCCATGCATCTTTAGGTTCCTTTAATCGGCAGTACCTCATCAGCCTTTTTTAAAAAATTTTATTATTAGTTTTTTGGAGTAAAGTGATATAGTTATATATAGTGCCTTAATAAACCATGTAGAGGATGATGTGTGCATTTTTTAGTTGGAATAGAGCCAGGAGTAACAACTGATGAGGCAACAAGTGGAGACATTGAGTGTGGCCTGGGAGGCTAACAGACTGTTCAGATGTATCCTATAAGGAGTCACTTACCTAGTTTAGGCAACAGTTTGTGAAGTCTGGGTTTAGTTTGGTAGGCTTAAAATTTGACTTTTCTAGCAAATTGACTGGCCTTCTGGAAACTGACTAAAAGAATTATAGTCACAGAACACTCTAACAATCAGAATATAACTCTTAAGCTCATTAGTGAATTCTCTTCCTCCAGTCCAGACTAGAGTCTTTCTTCTCTTGACCTTAAGATTATAGGCCAGGTATTTGTAGAATGGCCTACAGTTTGGTGTTGTTTCATGTTTTATCATGATTAGATTCAGTTCAGTAATTTCTGGAAGGAATATCACAGAAATGATGCCATCTTTGCCTTGTGCGTGATAATGGAAGACGTTAGTTTAATTTGGGGGAAGATACTATTAGACTATGTAAAATTATGTTCTTGTCCATTTTTTACCCACTCTTTGCAGCGTCCAGTAGTGATTTTCTACTGTACTTACTGGTTGAAATTCTACTGTAAGGAAGAGCTTTCCCTTTTCCATTTAGTCATTTATTCATTATTTCAGGATGTACTCATGGATTCCTATTTTTTCATAAGTTATAATCTGCTACTATTATTAAATTATTTTAATGCCAGATTATTCCAGATTTAGTCAGTAGGAGGCCCTTTAGGATGATTTTGTGTGCTTTTGATGTGATCCCTTAATTTTTCATCACTTTCTTATATTCTGGTGCAACAGAATGTCCCACGTTCATTTTATAATTCCCCTGCTATAGCCCTCAAGTGAACCTTTCTGGTTTCTTTTAGTAAAGTATCTTGAAATTAACATTGCCTTCCTCATCCATCCATCCATTTCTTCCTCCCTGCCTCCCTCTCTCTCTCCCTTTCTTCCTACCTCCCTTTCGCCCTCCCTCTCTCCCTTCCTCCCGCCCTCCCTTCCTTCTTCCTTCCTTTTTGTGCTTTGTCTAGGCAAAGAAAAAAACACAATCATATCAGAACATCGTAGAAATTTGATAGAACCTTTGCATGTAAACTTTTCCTCATCCTCTTGTCTTGCCTTTTCAGTATCTATTTGGTTTGATTATGTGTTAGTCTTTGGAATCTGAGTTTCACAATGTATCCCTGCTTTGGTTTAGCCTCTTTTGTTTCCTGTCTTGGTACTTGATTTGTACCTAGCCCTGACCTTGCTTCTACTCTCCGTTCTTGGCTGTAAAATTTAACTTATGTTTTCTTTTCACCCATTTTTTTTATATAATTTTTAAAAATTTATTTATTTTCAGCATAACAGTATCATTATTTTTTCACCACACCCAGTGCTCCATGCAATCCGTGCCCTCTATAATACCCACCACCTGGTACCCCGACCTCCCACCCACCCCCGCCACTTTAAACCCCTCAGATTGTTTTTCAGAGATCATAGTCTCTCATGATTCGCCTCCCCCTCCAATTTACCCGAACCCCCTTCTCTCTAACTTCCCATGTACTCCATGCTTTTTGTTATGCTCCACAAATAAGTGAAACCATATGATAATTGACTCTCTCTGCTTGCTTATTTCACTCAGCATAATCTCTTCCAGTCCCGTTTATGTTGCTACAAAAGTTGGGTATTCGTCCTTTCTGATGGAGGCATAATACTCCATAGTGTATATGGACCACATCTTTCTTATCCATTTGTCCATTGAAGGGCATCTTGGTTCTTTCCAAGTTTGGCGACCGTGGCCATTGCTGCTATAAACATTGGGGTACAGATGGCCCTTCTTTTCACGACATCTGTATCTTTGGGGTAAATACCCAGGAGTGCAATGGCAGGGTCATAGGAAAGTTCTATTTTTAATTTCTTGAGGAATCTCCACACTGTTCTCCAAAGAGGCTGCACCAACTTGCATTTCCACCAACAGTGTAAGAGGGTTCCCCTTTCTCCACATCCTCTCCAACACATGTTGTTTCCTGTCTTGCTAATTTTGGCCATTCTAACTGGTGTAAGGTGATATCTCAATGTAGTTTTAATTTGAATCTCCCTGATGGCTAGTGATGATGAACATTTTTTCATGTGTCTGATAGCCATTTGTATGTCTTTATTGGAGAAGTGTCTGTCCATATCTTCTGCCCATTTCTTGATATGATTGTCTGTTTTGTGTGTGTTGAGTTTGAGGAGTTCATTATAGATCCTGGATATCAACCTTTTATCTGTACTATCATTTGCAAATATCTTCTCCCATTTCGTGGGTTGCCTCTTTGTTTTGTTGACTGTTTCCTTTGCTGTGCAGAAGCTTTTGATTTTGATGAAGTCCCAAAAGTTCATCTTTGCTTTTGTTTCCTTTGCCTTGGAAACATATCTTGAAAGAAGTTGCTGTGGCTGATATCGAAGAGATTACTGCCTATGTTCTCCTCTAGGATTCTGATGGATTCCTGTCTCACATTGAGGCCTTTTATCCATTTTGAGTTTATCTTTGTGTACGGTGTAAGAGAATGGTCAAGTTTCATGCTTCTACATATAGTTGCCCAGTTTTCCCAGCACCATTTATTGAAGAGACTGTCTTTTTTCTGCTGTATATTTTTTCCTTTTTTGTCAAAGATTATTTGACCATAGACTTGAGGGTCCATATTTGGGCTCTCTACTCTGTTCCATTGGTCTATGTGTCTGCTTTTATGCCAGTACCATGCTGTCTTGGTGATCACAGCTTTGTAGTAAAGCTTGAAATCAGGTAACGTGATGCCCCCAGTTTTATTTTTGTTTTTCACCATTTCCTTAGTGATTCGGGGTCTCTTCTGGTTCCAAACAAATTTTAGGATTATTTGCTCCAGCTCTTTGACGAATACTGGTGGAATTTTGATCGGAATAACATTAAAAGTATAGATTGCTCTAGGCAGTATAGATACTTTAACAATGTTATTCTTCCAATCCAAGAGCATGGAATTGTCTTCCATCTTTTTGTGTCTTCTTCAATTTCTTTCACGAGTGTTCTGTAGTTCCTCGAGTACAGATCCTTTACCTAAGCAACCTAGATGAAATGGATGCATTCCTGGAAAACTATAAACTCCCAAAATTGAATCAGGAAGAAATTGACAACCTGAATAGAGCAATATTTAGTAACGAGATTGAAGCGGTGATCAAAAACCTCCCAAAAAACAAGAGCCCAGGACCTGATGGGTTCCCCGGGGAATTCTACCAAACTTTCAAAGAAGAAATAACACCTATTCTCCTGAAGCTGTTTCAAAAAATTGAAGCAGAAGGAAAACTTTCTGACTCTTTCTATGAAGCCAGCATTACCCTGATCCCCAAACCAGGCAAAGACCCTACCAAAAAGGAGAATTTCAGACCAATATCACTGATGAATATGGATGCTAAGATTCTCAACAAGATCCTAGCCAACAGGATCCAACAGCACATTAAAAAGATTATCCACCATAACCAGGTGGGATTCATCCCTGGGCTACAAGGATGGTTCAACATTTGTAAATCAATCAATGTGATAAAACAAATCAATAAGAGAAGAGAGAAGACCCACATGGTCCTCTCAATTGATGCAGAAAAAGCATTTGACAAAATCCAGCATCCGTTCCTGATTAAAACGCTTCAAAGTATAGGGACAGAGGGAACATTCCTGAACTTCATCAAATCTATCTATGAAAGACCCACAGCAAATATCATCCTCAATGGGAAAAAGCTTGCGTTCTTCCCGTTGAGATCAGGCACACGACAAGGATGCCCACTCTCACCACTCTTGTTCAACATAGTATTAGAAGTGCTAGCAACAGCAATCATACAACAAAGGGAAATAAAAGGTATCCAAATTGGTAATGAAGAAGTCAAACTCTCTCTCTTTGCAGATGACATGATTCTTTATATGGAAAACCCAAAAAACTCCACCCCTAAACTACTAGAACTCATACAGCAATTCAGCAACGTGGCAGGATACAAAGTCAATGTACAGAAATAAGTGGCTTTCTTATACACTAACAATGAAAATACAGACAGGGACATTAGAGAATCGATTTCATTTACTATAGCACCAAGAACCATAAGATACCTGGGAATAAACCTAACCAAAGAGGTAAAGGATCTTTTCACCCATATTTAACTTTAAACTACCTCTCAGATTCAACCCCATTCCTCTAGTCCCAGGTAATATTCTGAAAGAATCTTGGTCTGCAAGCCTAAGATGAAGACACTTGCTACAACGATAAAGCCTTTACTGGGGATTCTGTTTGTGTTTCATTGTGTGGTAGTCCTGTACTCAAATGGATGAGGGCAAGGATAATTATTTTTTTCCTTGCAGAAGAGAAAGTAAGGTATCTGGATGCAGCATAAAGAAATTGGATATGAGGGGCGCCTGGGTGGCTCTGTGGGTTAAGCCGCTGCCTTCAGCTCAGGTCATGATCTCAGGGTCCTGGGATCGAGCCCCGCATTGGGCTCTCTGCTTGGCGGGGAGCCTGCTTCCTCCTCTCTCTCTCTCTCTGCCTACTTGTGATCTCTCTCTGTCAAATAAATAAATAAAATCTTAAAAAAAAAAAAGAAATTGAAAAATAAAAAAGAAATCTGACTCTCCAAACAGAACCAAGTATCAAGGAAGGCTAATGGAACACCAAGACTGCACTTTGTAACATTCTTAAATATAGTAAGATCATCTGTGTTATACTGTTCAGCTGAATTCATTATCACATATGTGGTATGGGAAATCCTACAGAGAACAGGATGCTAGAAGAAGCATAAGGCATATGTATTAAAAGAAAGCACATCTTAGAAAGATTATCCTATCTTTGTTCAGACTGGAAGGCAAGAATCCTCAGCTGATTTCAATGAATTATGGGATTAAACAGCTTGGGTGAGTTATAGCCATATGTGCCAAACATAAAAACTAAATAACCAATGATAACAAGCTCCAAGAAGATGATTACAATTGTCTCTCCTTATAGCAAGAAGGCTGATATGACAGGAAACAAAAAGAGCTTTTCCTTAATCACTTTTATTCCAGCCTATGAGCTAATGGATAAGAAAGTATGTAAATATGTTAAACGTTCTTCATTCTGGTTACTTCTTTGTTTTACTGTAGTTAAATAGATAATTGCAGAGTAGTCTGTGAGTCATACAAGAAAAAGTCTCATGATTTAAGAGTCATACTTTCTTAATTTAATTCAAGTCATGTACAAGGAAATCCATTTCTCCATCACTCACCATATTCACAATTACAGTGAATTTTGGTCATTTCAAAAAAATGAAATCTTCCTGTTTTGAAAAAAGATTTGCCACTTCTGAGGATGAGGATATTCAAAATAAATTCCTCAGATGCTTGAAGGCACATCTCAAACAGGAATTCAAAGGATCTTCTGAGGAAATAACACCATCATTGAAATAAATATGCCATATTGGATTGTCTTTGCTTGGAAGAAGATGAAATATCTTCAGTATATGAGATTTAAGAGTGTGTTTAAACAATCCTATTTATTTTGGATTCCCTTGATCACACTTTTTGACATTTGAAGAACTAATTGATATTCTAGAATCATCATCACAGAAGCCAGATCTAATCCTTATGGAGTATAGGTTGAACCAAAAGAGAAAGATTGGACAGAGTAGGGACTGTCTCAGACAGTTGATTTTGTTTGTTTGTTTCAATGTGTCCTAAAGTCAAAGTACTGAAATACAGTTCCTTTTAATTGAGTTTCTAGCTAGTTGAATCTGAACCAGTTTAATCAATAATATTCACTAAGTAGGTATTATTATTGCTTTTTAGTCAATGGGCAGAGTTCTTCCTTTTGCCATTTGGGTTGTTATTAACTTACTTGGATTTACCCCAATCCTCTCAGACCCACTACCCCTGACCCCAGTCTGAAGTAGAGGAGTATTGTAATAATTCAGCAAGGATATTTGAAATGAGAGTAGTGAATGAAACTTTAGGTTCTTATTTCATAGGTGTCATTTCTTAGGTCTGGTGTTCCTAGTGGATCTGAAGCCATTGACATCACCTGAGAGCTTGTTAGAAATGCAGAGATCCAGGTCTGACTCCTAACCTTTATCACAATTTAAATTTAACAAGATCCTTGATCCTTCAAATTAATGTGTACATTAGGGTTTGAAAAACACTTATCTGTGTATTTGACAATAATTTGTAAGCTATTTCAAAAAACAATTGTGAGGTCAAAATGGGTATGCCTTCAAGACTTTGAGGAGTTTATTTTGAATCCATTTTCAGAGGTGGCAAAACATTTTTATTTGCAGGAGGAACGTGCAAAATAAAAATTGCAAGCAGTTGTGATCGAATCAAGTCATATAGAAACATAATTTAAATAATATACAAATTTTCTCGAGTCCTAAGTACGAGGAGATTTGATTTTATTCAATGATTTTTATTTGATCTTTAAATAGAGAGAGGGAATGCAAATAAACTAAAATTAGTGAGCATTCCTTGTGGGCTTACTAAGTGTAAAGAATGAGGCCAGATAGTAGACAATAATGTGGCTGGCTATGACATCATATTCATTTCTAAGGGCCTTGCCTGGTACTTAAAAATTACTTACTGAATTGAATGTTGAATTGGGGATAGGTGGGTGAACAACTACTACTAATATAAGGTAGAATGATAAATAACTATTAAATAGATCTCAGCAGTACTTTGGGGCATTGCCCACCTCCTCCCACAACTACCCCCACCAACATTTTTCCTTTTTGATGGCAGCTGCTTGGTGTTCTTACTCTCACCCACATTTCACCCAATTGAACTTAGTTTTAGTAAGGATGGTTTCTGTGCTGATGACAATTCATATTTAGATCTCTGACTTCAAATATTCTTTTTAAGAAAGGGTTGATAGTAGAAGTGGGCAGTTAAGGAGAAGTAGGATTTCTGTTGTGTTAGAAGGTCATTTGTGCCTAAGGAATTATGGGCAAGAGATGACAAGGGCCTCAAGTTTGGTACTGGGAATATATAGGAAGGGTTGGTGGTGGGGGTACAAGAAGGTATTGAAAAGACGCTTCAAAAGTGCCAAACAAATATAGATGAGGCATTAAAAAATATGTCTGACTAACCAGAAGTAAAATTTGACATTGGTTGTAGAATTATCTTCAAATTTAAATAATCTTTGACTTAATTAAGGTTTCCTTTTTCCTCTGTAGTGGTTGATTAGGTAGGAATGGTGAGTAGACAAAGGAGTAAAATAGACTGTAAGCATATCAGGTTTGGGGGTTATAAGTTAATTAATATTTTCAAATTTAATATTAAAGTACTATCCATTGGGTTTTCCTGAATATGATTCAGTCACTGCTATCATTAAGTTTCAAAGTATAGCTTGTTAATATGTATCCTTAACATGAATATGATAAATATGCTTCCATTCCTGGATAATTTATATACCTAATATTTAAAAATTTGGCAACTTGTAAATCCTGCTTATGAAACAATGTTTACATCCTTAACACTGATGCAAAGAAAAAGCATCTTGAAATTTGACTCTGCAGAAATTGTTTCACATACAGTTCATTATTCTTTAGAGACTATGTAGCTGTAGAAATCTTTACAGGGATTCTTTTTTCTTTTATGTTTAATTAATACTTGCAGAGAATGGTTTTGGATTCTACTTTTTAAAAATTCTCTATTTATGACTTTTATTAACCCAGTTAGCACCCTGTAATCCTTACTATATTCAGATATCTGAGGATTTATATATGTATGGTTTTTTACCTTCTTTTTCTTTTTATTATTGAAATATGTTAAATATGTTTGACATGTTATTTTAGTTTAAGGTGCACAATGTAGTGATGCAACAATTCCATACATTACTCAATGCTCAACACAATAAATATAGTCACTGTAGAATGTTATTACAATATTATCAACTATATTTCCTACCCAACTCCCTCCCTTCTGGCAAGCACCAGTTCTCTATATTTATCAGTTTGTTTCTCTTTTTTATTTGCTTTGTTTTTGAGATTCCACATATAAGTGAAATAATATAGTATACGTCTTTCACTGACTTATTTCACTTAGTATAATACACTCTGGGTCTATCCATGTTGTCAAAAATGGAATGACATCATTCTTCTTTACGGCTGAGCAATATCCCATTCTTCTTTACAGCTGAGCAATTATATATTATGCCAAATTTTCTTTATCCATTCATCTATTGATGGACACCTGAGTTGCTTTCATACCTTGCCTATTGAAAAAAATGCCACAGTGAACACAAAGATACTTTGGATATTAATCCATTTTGGATATATCATTTGCAAATATCTTCTCTCATTCAGTAGGTAGTCTTTCCATTTTGTTGATGGTTTTCTTTACTATGCAAACCCTTTTTATTTTGGTAATCCCAGTAGTTTATGTTGCTTTTGCTTCCTTTTCCTGATGAGAAATATCTATAAGTATGTTGCTAAGGCCAATGTCCAAGAATTTACTGCCTATGTTTTTTTAAAAGTTTCATGGCTTTAGGTCTTAAAGTTTGGCTCTTGAATCCATTTTGGGTTTAGGTTTGTGTATGGTATTAAGAAAGTGGTCCAGTTTCATTCTTTTGCATGTAGCTGTCCAGTTTTCCCAACACCGTTTGTTGATCAGACTATCAGACTATCTTTTTCCCCATTGCATATCCCTGCATATCCCATTGTCATATGTTAATTGACCGCTTAAGTGTGTATTTGTTTCTAGGTTCTCTATCCTGTTGCATTAACCTATGTGTCTCTTTTCGTGCCAGTACCATACTGTTCTGATTACTATAGCTTTGTAATATATCTTGAAATTTGAGATTGTGATACTCCCAGCTTTTGTTCTTTCTCAAAACATCTTTGGCTGTTTTGGATCGTTTGTGGTTCCATGACAATTTTAGGATTATTTGTTCTTTTTGTCTTCTGTTCTTACAGATTTTCTAAGCATGACTTCACAGCCACCTTATTGCTAGTGGCAGAATAAAGTTATAACTGTGCATAAAATTTGAGGATTTGTAAGTGTTCTTTGTAAATCTTACTAGTTATGAAATACTTAATTTTTTTTTGTTATTTGAAAATACATACAGAAAGGGATGCCTGGGTGGCTCAGTGGGTTAAGCTTCTGCCTTCTGCTCGGGCCATGGTCTCAGGGTCCTGGGATCAAGCTCCACATGGGACTCTCTGCTCAGTGGGGTGTCTGCTTCCCCCCTCCCTCTGCCTGCCTCCTCTCTGCCTACTTGTGATTTCTCTCTCTGTCAAATAAATAAATAAAATCTTAAAAAAATGAAAATACATACAGAAGAATACATATAGATACAATTTATATAAAAATATATAGCACAATAATACAATTAACATTACCAGAATGTTTATTTCTGGAAATAAACATTTCTGGAATCTAGAACTAGAGCACTGCTCTTTGCGTCTACCTATGAGTTCCTCCCTTATCCATTTTCCTGCCTACCCCTTCTGCTGAAGTAATTACCTCTTTCCATGTACTTCTTTGCTTTGATTTATATGTTTCTTCACACATATATGTATGTATGCCTAAAAATATATAGTTTTGTATGTTCGTTAACTTTACAAAAATTTTTATGCTGAGACTTGCTTTTTTTCACTCAATGTTGTTTTCAAGATTTATTCATGTCATTTTATGATACTGTAGTTTATTCATTTTCACTGCCGCATGAATTCCACTTTGAGAACGTACCACATTTATTCATTTTCCTCTAGGATGGACATTGGGTTGTTTCTAATTTTTTGCTATTATGACCTGTGCTATTATGAACATTTTCATTTGTTTCCTGGTGCATATGTGTGAGAGTTCATTTAAGATGTGTATTGGGTAGTAGAAATGCTGGATTTATGAAAAACAAATGTTCAGTTTTACAAGATAAGATTATTTTCTAAAGTGTTTATAGCACTGGGTGTTATATGCAACTAATGAATTGTTGAACACTACATCAAAAACTAAGGATGTACTATCTGCTGGTTAACTGAACATAGTAAAAAAAAAAATAACATGGTTATAGCAATTCCCACTCATTAGGAACAAATAAAAGTTGCTACTGATCCATATCTTTCTCTTTTGTCAGTGATACATGTTTCCTTTATTGTGAAAGGACTATCCATATTTTTCACCCATTTTGTCCCCTTCTGGCTTATATGTCTTTTTATTTTTGATTTGCAAAAGCGTATCTAGATACTGTTTCTTTGCCTATGTGTTATGAAGATGTCTCCTCTAAACTCATGTCATATCTTTTTCACTTTATTGAGGTACAATTGATACATAATAAACTGCACATATGTAAAGTACATGATTTAATATGTTGAAGTATGTATATATTAGTGAAACTGTTAGTACAATCAAGGTAGTAAACATACCACTGCTTTTTAAAGTTTCCTCCTGGCTCTTGGTAATCCCTCCCACTCACCCCTTCCAGCAGTCCTGCCTCCCTGTATTCCTTGGCAACAACTGTTTTTTTTTCCTGTCATTATAGAATTAATTTGCATTTTCCAGAATTTTTATGAGTATTATAAAACACAAACTCACTTTTGTCTGATTTTTTCACTTGATAGAATTTAGAATTATTTTGAGATTCATCCATGTTGTGTATGTCAATAGTTTGTTCCTTTTTATTGCTGAGTAGTATTCTATTTTATGGATATGCCACAAAGTGTTTATTCATTCATTAGTGGACTTTTGGGTTATTTCCTGACTTGACTTTTTGTAGGGTCATATACATTTTCTTTTTTTTTTTAAAGATTTTATTTATTCATTTGACAGACAGAGATCACAAGTATGCAGAGAGGCAGGCAGAGAGAGAGAAGGAAGCAGTCTCCCTGATGAGTGGAAAGCCCGATGTGGGACTCGATCCCAGGACCCCGGGATCATGACCTGAGCCAAAGGCAGAGGCTTTAACTCACTGAGCCACCCAGGCACCCCCATTTTCTTTTTTCTTAGATAATACCTAGAATGTGAGTAGTTGGATTGTACATTAGTTCTATGCTTAACTTTTTAAGGAACTGAAAAAACTGCTGTTTTTCAAAGTGGCTGTATTATTTTTCATTTTTAGTATCAGAGTATGAGAGTTCCAGTTCATTCACATCCCCATCAGTGCTTGGTGTGTTCAATGTTTTTAATTTTAGCCATTCTAATAAATGTGTAGTTGTATCTCATTGTGTTTTTGATTTTTCATTTTCCTAGTGACTATTGATACTGAAATCTTTTCATGTGTTTATTTGCCATCTGTTATTTTCTTCAGTGAAGTGTTCAAATCTTTTGGCCATTTTTCTATTGGAGTGTTTGGTTTTATATTCATTTTTAGAGTTCTTTATATATTCTAGGTACAAGTTTTTTTAAAATCATAAATATGATTTGCAAAGGAACAATTCTATGTTCATAGTTATTTTCCCTCAAAAGTTTGAAGCTATTTTTCTGCTGTTTATATTACATTATTGCTTTTGATAAGTCTGACTAGTCTTTTCTCTTTGACTGCTTTCATGATCTTTGCTTTGTCTTTGGTATTCTGATATTTTATTATATTTTATTATGGTATGCACATAGCTTTTATTTATTCTTTTTCATATAAGTAGTTATGTTCAGTTTCTGAATTCATATTTTCATAAGTTCTAAAAATTTTATATCCTTATCTCTTTAAATATCACTTGTTATTTATTCTGTTTTATCCTTAAACATATCTATTAGAAAAATATTGGACTTTCTTATCTATTCTGTACATAGTCAATTAATACTTTCATATGTTCTATTTCATCTTCTCTCATGTTGAATTCTGATTTTTTTCTTTGGGAATATTTTCCAGTTCTATTTTGTTTAATCTGCTGTTTAACCTAGCCTTTGAATTTTTAACTTTAAATAATTACACATTTTTCTGACATTTTATTATGAACGTTTTCAAACAGCAAAGTTATAAGAATACTACAGTCAGTACCTATACACCTACTGCATAGATTTTATCATTAGCATTTTATTATATTTATTATATGTGATATCAATCCATCCCCTAGCCATCCATTAGTCTATTTTTAAAGAATTGTATTTTTAAATTTTAGAAGTTACATTTGCTTCTTCTCATTTTGCATGTTCACTCTTCCTAGGTTTTGTTATTTGCTTATCTTTGTGAGTATGGCCATCATTTATCCAACACTTTACATAGCTTTTCTTTGTCACATATCAGAAAATTCCAAAACCAACAATAACTGGGCATGTAACCCATTATTTGCTGTTGCTGCTGAATTTCATTTATATTGGCATGCCTTTCTGTTAGTTTGTGATCTTGATTGTGAGCTCTTTTCTTGATCCTCATCTATGAGAATCCTACAGGTTTGAGATTTTCTATAGAAAATATTTTCTTTTGCTGCTGCCAGTAACAAATAGGCAGCCACTGACATAGAATTACTTCATCATTCCTTGAGGATCTTGGCTCAGTGAGGAAGTTTAGGGCCAGCTTCCTTACCTGTACTTACTGATATGAGGGTCTGTATGCTGATAGCAATTCTGCCATAGGTATGTGTCCTCAGAACAAACCCATTCCTTCTGTCTACCAATTAGTATTAATCCAGCCTCCCAGATGATCTGATTTCAGCTCAAGTTGTGTGTGTGTGTGTGTGTGTGTGTGTGTGTGTGTGTGTATGAACATTCTTGGAGATCTAGCCCATCTGCTGCAACACAGTAATGCTTCAGAGTGCTAGTTCATCTGAAGAGCACTTAGCCATAGTATCAGAAGCAGATGTCATCAAAAACACTTTTTTTTTCATACATTAAAAAGTTTTAAAATGTAACTTTGTGTGATAATTTTTAATTCCATCTGCATCCTAAATCTGAAAATAGATTTACAAAAGTAGTCATTTTAGGGGCCCTTTAGGCTGGTTTCTAACAGTGATTGTGTAATACCTTTTATTTATTTATTTATTTATTTATTTATTCATTCATTCATTTGGGATTTTATTTATTTATTTATTTAGAACTAGAGTGCATGCTGGGGGTACGGCCAGAGGAAGAGGGAGAAATAGACTCTCCACCGAGCCCAATATGGAATCCAGTGTGATGGGGGCTCAATCCAGGGCCCTGAAATTATGAACTGAGGTGAATTCAGACACTTAGCTGACTGAGCCACCCAGGCACCCATGTGTAATGCCTTTTAAAAAGGCTATTAGGAGCGCCTGGGTGACTCAGTGGGTTAGGCCACTGCCTTGGGCTCAGGTCATGATCTCCATGTCCCAGATCGAGTCCCACATGGGGCGCTCTGCTCAGCAGGGAGCCTGCTTCCCTTCCTCTCTCTCTGTCTGCCTCTCTGCCTACTTGTGATCTCTCTCTGTCAAATAAATAAATAAAATCTTAAAAAATATAAAAAGGCTATTAAATGGATGCCTATAGGGCTCAGTCAGTTAAGCATCTGACTTCAGCTTAGGTCATGATCCCAGGGTCTTGGGATTGAGTCCCACATCAGGCTCCTTGCTCAGCAGGGAGCCTGCTTCTCCCTCTCCCTTTGCCTGCTGCTCTCCCTGCTTATGCTCTCTTTCTGGCAAACTAATAAATTAAGTCTTAAAAAAAATAAAACAAAAAGGCAATTAAAAATAACTTTTTTAAAAAAATTTTGGAGTAGTTTTAATGCTTACAGAATAGTTGCAAAGAGTATGGAGATTTCCAATGTACCCCAGACTGTTTCTCCTATAGTTAACATTTTATATTTACTGTGGCAACTAATAATAAATATTGATACATTATTACGAAAGTAAGTCCATACTTTTTAGCTAATGTCCTTTTTCTGTTCCAGAATCCCATCAAGAACCTTTAGTGATCACTGACCATTTTACTGTCTCTTTAGTTTTGCTTTTTATAAAAATATTATATAAATGGAATAAAATATGTAGCTTTTTCAGGCTGGATATTTAAACTTAGCATTTAAGATTCATCTGTTTCTACATGGCTTGGTAGGTCATTCCTCCTTACTGCTGAATATGGACTTACTACAGTTTGTTTATTCAATGATTGAAGAACATCTTGGGTGTTTTCAGGTTTTCCAGTCATTAAAAACAATTCTGATGCAGGTAAAAATGCAGTTTTCAAGATTTCCTTATTTTTATTATTTTTGTTTGGGATCATGTGCATGTAGTTATTTAGTAAGCAAAATTTTTCATATATACATATATGCAGAAGCTATTTATGTGATGGTACATGACATTTTGATCCTTCCATTTTTCCACAGATATTCAAGAATTTTATGAGGTGACATTGCTAAATTCTCAAAAAAGTTGTGATCAGAAGATAGAAGAAGCCAATCGAGTTGCACAGAAATGGGAGAAGACATCCCTTCTTGCTCCATGCCATGATAACCTTCAAAAATCTGCAGAGGTATATAGTGAAACATTAAAAAGAACTGAATAATATTACGATTTACATATGCCAGTAAAGTGGTCACAGTCATAGTAGTAGTAATCATTACTGACAGATGGCAACAATAATAATATAAATGAAGTTATGCTGTACTGTATTCAATACTTATATATAAATATCCATATTTTGCCAAGAGATGAAAAGGCATTGGAAGACATGATTCTTTACATTATACAATGTGTTCTGCTACGAATATTGTGATTGAGTCGACTCAAGTCTAAGGCATTCTGGTATTTCAGAACATGGTTCCAGTGCAATACAGGAAAGAGATGGGATTGGAACGTGTAGTCTGTAGCTGTCATCTCCATAATAGGGCCATATATCTTGGGGTGTTTTAAAATGACCCATTAGGGTTTAGGAGCAAAATAGTAGAACTTCCATTTATACTTTTAATCATCCCCTTTATATTATTAAACATTTTGGGTAATTTATAGTGTATAGCATATAAACAGTAACATGTACACATTTAAAAAGTAACATAAGGTTAGTAGAGTTCTATGTTCAAATGGTTTTTATATAGAGGACAATGATATCAAACAGTTTGGAGACTACTATTGGAATTACCAGTTACTGAAGAGTAAGGCAAGTTGAGGAATGTCCCAGGTTCATAACTGAGGATTAATACGGAGGCAGGGGCTGATCAATGATATTTTTAAGTGGCATTCGATATTTTGAGGCAGGTAGTAGTACACACACTTGCACACACAATCTGTCAATGTTGCATAGTGAAACTGACTTGGAAGCTATGTGGAATCTTAGTGCTAATCAATGGCACTTTGCTGAATCCTTGGATTGTTAAAATTGAGGCTTGTGGTATGCTTTCTATCCTGCTCAGAATTGACTTAAAAAGTGGAAGAGACTAAGTCTGATGATTACCTTAGTTATTTGAAGAAAAAGTTAACAATAATTTTTAACAGATACCACTATAAAGTTTATAAAATACTGAAAATATTAAAAATCTTAGTTTTAATACCTATAATTATTTTAACTTTTTAGTCTTTTTCTGTACAAATATGTGTGCATAAAATTATACATCAGAATATATTGTGTTTTTTATTACTTTTATATTTACTACTATACTATTAATATTTTCCCATATGGGAAATATTTTAATGGCTGTATAGTATTCCATCATTTGTAATTTACTTTGATAGTTCTCCATTCAGTATTTAGGCTATTTCCTGTTCTCAGCCATGGAATAATGCTTTAATAGATATCTGTGTATATCAACCATTATGTGTTTTCTGATGAAACTACTGAATTCAAAGATATTGACATTTATATTCTCTTGATACAAATTGTCAAAGTGCTTTGCAGAAAGGTACTACCAACAGTGTTTGAAAGGCATACCTACCTATACCCTCGTTAGTATTAATCATTTAAAATATTCATCAAATTAATGATACAATTTGCTGCTTAATACATTAGATTGCAGTTCTTATTCATTATTGAGACTGAACTGTTTTGTTTTACTCTTTTTTTGTTGTTGCACAGTTGACATATGATGTTACATTAGTTTCAAGTATACAACATAGTGATTTAACAACTCTATACATTATGCTGTGCTCCCAAGTATAGCTACTGTCATCATGTGGCTCTGTTATTATACCATTGCCCACATTCCCTGTACTATACCTTTCATCCCCTTGACTTTCTCCTTCTATAACTGGAAATGTGTACCTCCCACTGCCCTTTATCCATTTTGCCCATCCCCCAACCCCTTTATCTATTTTGCCCATCCCCCAGTTGTGAACTGGCAACCACCAGTTCACAATTTATGGGTCTTTTTTCTTATAATTATTGAGTATTTATATTTAAGTTTTTATTTAAATCCCAGTTAGTTAACATATGATATAATATTAGTTTCAGGTGTACAATATAGTGATTCCACACTTTCATACAATACCCAGTGCTCAACAAGTTTTTACTTAAATTCCAGTTAACATACGATATATTAGTTTCAGGTGTACAATATAGTGACTCCACACTTTCATACAATACCCAGTGCTCAACAAGTGCATTCCTTAGTCCCCATCACCTGTTTAACTGCCACCCCACCTACTTCCTCTCTGATAACCCTCAGTTTTTTTCTACAGTTTAGTTTATTAGTTTATTTCTTGGTTTGCCTCTTCTCTTTTTCCCCTTTGCTCATTTGTTTTGCTTCTAAATTCCAAGCATAAGTGAAATCATATGGTATTTGTCTTCCTCTGACCAACTTATTTCACTCAGCACTCTCCAGTTCGACCCACATAGCTGTGAATGTCAAGATTTCTTCTTTTTTCTTAAATGGCTGATTAATATCCATGGTGTGTGTGTGTGTGTGTGTGTGTGTGTGTGTGTGTACATCACATCTTCCTAATCCATTCAACAGTTATTGGAAACTTGGGCTGTTTCCATAATTTGGCTATTGTAGATAATGCTGCTATAAACATTGGGGTGCATGTATCCCTTTGAATATGTATTTTGTATTCTTTGGGTAAATACCTAGTACTGCAGTGCCTGGATCACAGGAAGTTCTATTTTTAACTTTTTGAGCAATCTCGGTTTTGTTTTCCAGAGTGGCGGCACTAGTTTGCATTATTTTGACGATGTCCAGTAGTTTATTTTTGCGTTTGTTTCCTTTGCCTCAGAAGATATATCTAGAAAGAAGTTACTTTTTTTAAAAATTATTTTTTATTTATTTTCAGCATAACAGTATTCATTATTTTTTTTCAGCAAACAGTATCATTATTTTTTCACCATACCCAATGCTGCATGCAATCCGTGCCCTCTATAATACCAACCACCTGGTACCCCGACCTCCCACCCACCCCCGCCACTTCAAACCCCGCAGATTGTTTTTCAGAGTCCATAGTCTCTCATGATTCGCCTCCCCTTCCAATTTACCCAAACCCCCTTCTCTCTAACTCCCCATGTCCTCCATGCTTTTTGTTATGCTCCACAAATAAGTGAAACCATATGATAATTGACTCTCTCTGCTTGACTTATTTCACTCAGCATAATCTCTTCCAGTCCCATTTATGTTGCTACAAAAGTTGGGTATTCGTCCTTTCTGATGGAGGTAAAATACTCCATAGTGTATATGGACCTCATCTTCCTTATCCATTTGTCCATTGAAGGGCATCTTGGTTCTTTCCACAATTTGGCGACCGTGGCCATTGCTGCTATAAACATTGGGGTACAGATGGCCCTTCTTTTCACGACATCTGTATCTTTGGAGTAAATACCAAGGAGTGCAATGGCAGGGTCATAGGGAAGTTCTATTTTTAATTTCTTGAGGAATCTCCACACTGTTCTCCAAAAAGGCTGCACCAACTTGCATTCCCACCAACAGTGTAAGAGGATTCCCCTTTCTCCACATCCTGCCCAACACATGTTGTTTCCTGTCTTGCTAATTTTGGCCATTCTAACTGGTGTAAGGTGATATCTCCATGTAGTTTTAATTTGAATCTCCCTGATGGCTAGTGATGATGAACATTTTTTCATGTGTCTGATAGCCATTTGTATGTCTTTATTGGAGAAGTGTCTGTCCATATCTTCTGCCCATTTCTTGATATGATTGTCTGTTTTGTGTGTGTTGAGTTTGAGGAGTTCATTATAGATCCTGGATATCAACCTTTTATCTGTACTATCATTTGCAAATATCTTCTCCCATTTCGTGGGTTGCCTCTTTGTTTTGTTGACTGTTTCCTTTGCTGTGCAGAAGCTTTTGATTTTGATGAAGTCCCAAAAGTTCATCTTTGCTTTTGTTTCCTTTGCCTTTGGAGACATATCTTGAAAGAAGTTCCTGTGGCAGATATTGAAGAGATTACTGCCTTTGTTCTCCTCTAGGATTCTGATGGATTCCTGTCTCACATTGAGGTCTTTTATCCATTTTGAGTTTATCTTTGTGTACGGTTCAAAGTATAGGGATAGAGGGAACATTCCTGAACTTCATCAAATCTATCTATGAAAGACCCACAGCAAATATCATCCTCAATAGGAAAAAGCTTGCGTCCTTCCTGTTGAGATCAGGAACACAACAAGGATGCCCACTCTCACCACTCTTGTTCAACATAGTATTAGAAGTGCTAGCAACAGCAATCAGACAACAAAGGGAAATAAAAGGTATCCAAATTGGTAATGAAGAAGTCAAACTCTCTCTCTTTGCAGATGACATGATTCTTTATATGGAAAACCCAAAAGACTCCACCCCCAAACTACTAGAACTCATACAGCAATTCAGCAATGTGGCAGAATATAAAGTCAATGTACAGAAACAGTGGCTTTCTTATACACTAACAATGAAAATACAGAAAGGGAAATTAGAAAGAAGTTTCTACCCCTGATGTCAACGAAGTTACTGCCTGTGTTATCCTCTAGGAATATCCTCTAGGAAAAAATAGTTTCAGGTCTCACATTTAGATCTTTAATCCATTTTCAATTTATTCTTGTGTGTGGTGTAAGAGAGTGGCTTAGTTTTATGCTTTTGCATGTTGCTGTCCAGTTTTCCCAGCATCATTTCTTGAAGTCACCGTCTTTTTTCCATTAGATATTCTTTCCTACATTGTCAAAGATTAATTAACTATATAGTTAGGGTTTATTTCTTAGTTTTCTTTTCTGTTCCATTGTTCTTTGTGTCTGTAGTTGTGCTAGTACCATACTGTTTTGATCACTACAGCTTTGTAATATAACTTGAAATCTGGGACTGTGATGTCTCCAGCTTTGCTTTTCTTTCTCAAGGTTTCTTTGGCTATTTGGAGTCTTTGTGGCTCCCTACAAATTTTAGGATTGTTTGTTCTAGCTCTGTGAAAAATGCTATTGATACTTTGATGGAAATTGCATTGAATGTATGGATTACTTTGAGTAGCATGGACATTTTAACAATAATTGTTCTTCTAATCCATGAGCATAGGATGTCCTTCCATTTCTTTGTGTCATCTTCAGTTTCTTTCATCAGTGCTTTATAATTTTCAGAATATAGTCTTTTCCCTCTTTGGTTAGGTTTATTCCTAGGTATCTTATGGCTTTTGGTGCCATTGTAAATGGGATTAATTCTTTGATTTGTATTTCTGCTGCTTCATTATTTGTGTATAGAAATGCAACAGATTTCTGTATGTCAACTTTGTATCCTATGACTTTACTAAATTCATGTGTCAGTTCCAGCAATTTTTTTGGTTGAGGTTTGGTTTTCTATGAAGTATATCATGTCATCTGCAAATAGTGAAAGTTTGCTTTCTTGCTGATTATTATGATGTTATTTATTTCTTTCTGTTGTCTGATTGTTGTGACTAGGTCTTCTAATACTATGATAAATAACAGTGGTGAGAGTGGATATCTCTGTGTTGTTCCTGACTTTAGGGGTACAGGTTTTTCCCATTGAGGATGATACTAGCTGTGGGTATTTCACCTCTAAATCTACTTTGTTGAGGGTTTTTTTTTTTTTTTAAATCATGAATGAATGCTGTTTGTCATATGCTTTTAATGCAACTATTGAAATAACTATATGGTTCTTATCCTTCTTTTATTAATATGGTGTATCACATTGATTAATTTACAAATATTGAACCATCCTTGGAGCCCAACAATAAATCTCACTTAATCATGGTGAATGATTCTTTTAATGTACTGATGGATTCAGTTTGCTAGTACTTTACTGAGAATTTTTGTGTTCAAGTTCATCATAAATATTGGCCTATAGTTCTCTTTTTTTGGTGGAGTCTTTGGTTTTGGTATCAGAGTAGTGCTAACCTGACGAAATAAAGTTGAAAGTCTTCCTTCCATTTCTATTTTTTGGAAAAATTTGAGGAGATAGGTATTAACTCTTTTTTTAAGTGTTCAGTAGGATTCACCTGTGAAGCTCTCTGGCCCAGGTTTTTGTTTGTTGGGAGCTTTTTTTTGATGATTGAATCAATTTATTTGCTTGTTATTGGTCTGTTCAAGTTTTCTATTTCTTTTTGGGTTAGTTTTGGTAGTTTATATTTGTAGGAATTTATCCATTTCCTCCAGGTTGTCCAACTTATTGGCACATAGTTTTTCATAATATACTCATAATTGTTTCTATTTCTGTGGTGTTATTTCTCCTCTCTCATTTCTGATTTTATTTACTTGAGTCCTCTTGCATTTCTTTTTGATAAGTTTAGCTAGAAGTTTATCAATTTTATTAATTTTTTCAAAGAACCAGATCCTCATTTTATTGATCTGTTCTATTGTTTTTTGTTTGTTTGTTTGTTTTTTTGTTTCTATATCATTTATTTCTGCTCTAATCTTTACTACAGTCTTCCTTCTGCTGGCTTTAGGCTTTGTTCATTGTTCTTTTTCTAGCTCATTTAGATGTAAGATTAGGTTGTTTGAAATTTTTCTGGTTCCTTGATGTAGGCCTGTATTGCAATAAGTTTACTTCTTAAGATCACTTTTGCTGCATCCCAAAGATTTGGGACCATTGAATATTCATTTTCATTTCTTTCCATGTATTGTTTTTTATTTCTACTTTGATTTCATGGTTGACCCATTCATTCTTTAGTTACATGTTGTATAAACCTCCATGTAGTTGTGGTCTTTCTAGATTTTTTCTTGTGGTTGACTTCAAATTTCATGGCATTATGGTCAGAAAATATGCATGGTATGATCTCAGTCTTTTTGTATTTGTTGAGGCCTGAATTATGACCAATATGTGAACCATTCTGGAGAATGTTCCATGTGCACTTTAAAAGAATATATATTCTGGTGCTTTAGGATGGAATGTTCTGATTATATGTTAAGTCCTTCTGGTCCAGTGTGTCATTCAAAGCTAATGTTTCCTCACTGATTTTCTGTTTAGATGACCTGCCCATTGATGTAGTGGGTGTTAACGTCCCTTGCTATTATTGTATTATTTTCAGTGAGTCTCTTTGTTTGTTATTAATTTTTTTATATATATTTGGGTTTTTCTATGTTGGGTACATAAATATTTACTATTGTTTTATATTCTTTATTGGATTATCCCCTTTATAATTATATAACTCCCCTTTTTGGTGTTTTTTATAGTCTTAGTATTAAGGTCTAGTTTGTCCAATGTAAGTATTACTACTCTAGCTTCTATTTTTGACAATTTACATAATGCATGTTTCTCTGTCCCCTCAGTTTTCAATCTACAGGGGTCTTTATGTGTAAAATGAGTCTCTTACAGGCAGCATATAGATGGGTCTTAGTTTTTTTCTCTTTTTTTAATCCATTCTGACACTCATTGTCTTTTTATTGGAGCAGTTAGTCCATTTATATTCAAAGTAATTATTGAAAGATATGTATTTGTTGCCATTTTATTACTTGTTTTGTCATTGTTTCTGGAGATTTTTTCTAATCCCTTGTCTTTGTCACTTTTGTTCTCTTCCCTGCATTCAGAGAGTCCCTTTTAATATTTCTTGCAAAGCTGGTTTAGAAGTGATCATGAACTCCTTTGATTTTTGTTTGTTTCAGAAACTCTTTATCTCTCCTCTATTCTCAAAGATAGCCTTGCTGGATGGAGTATTCTTGGCTGTAGATTTTTCCCAGTCAACACTTGGAATATATCATACACTACTTTCTGGTTTGCCAAATTTCTGCTGAGAAGTCAGCTAGTCTTATGGGTTTTCCCTTGTAAGTTAAGGACTTTTTTTTTTTTTTTTTGAAGATTTTACATATTTTTTAATGCAGAGAGGAAGGCATAGACGGGGGATGAAACAGGCTCCCTGCTGAGCAGAGAGCCTGATGAGGAGCTCGATCCCAGGATCTTGGGATCATGACCTGAGCCAAAGGCAGAGGCTTTAACCCACTGAGCCACCCCGGCTCCCCAAGATTTTACTTATTTATTAGAAAGAGAAAGCACAAGTGGGCAGAGGGGCAGAGGGAGAGAAAGAAACAGACTCCCTGTCGAGCTGGGAGCCCAATGCAGGGCTTGATCCCAGGGCCTTGAAATCATGACCTGAGCTGAAGGCAAACGCTTAACTGACTGAGCCACCCAGGCACTTCTTTTTTGTTGCTGCTTTTAAGATTTTTTCTTGATCAGTATCTTTTGGAAATTCAATTATACTGTATGTCTTGGTGTTGGCCTGCTTTTGTTGATATTTATATATGTTCTCTGTCTCCTGGATCTGAATGTCTGTTTCCTTCCCCATTTTTCAGACTTTTTGGCCATTCTTGAAGTAAATTTTCTGCCCTCTTATCTCTCTCCTCTTCTTCTGGGACTCCTATCATACAAATGTTATTATGTCTGATAGAGTCACTGAATTTCCTAAGTCTTTTCTAGTGCTGCACAATTCTTTCTTTTATTTGGCTTCATTATTTCCCATTATTTTGTGTTCTAGATCACTATTTCATTCCTTTGCTTTTTTCAGCTTGCTATTCATTGCTATTCATTGTATCAAATGATACAATACATATCATTTATTGTATTCTTTATCTCCCATTGATTCTTTCTTAATTCTATTATCTTTTCTTTTCTTAATTCTATTATCTATTCTTTTCTCAAGTCCAGTGGGTATCCTTATAATTGTTGCTTTAAATTCACTCATCAGGCATATTACTTTTATCTGTTTCACTTAGATCTCTTGTTGTTCTTTCAACAAGTTGTTGTTGATCTCTTGCTGTTCTTTCATTTGGTATAAATTCCTCCATCTTGGTATTTTGTCTAAGTCTCTGCCTCCTTTTCTGTGTTAGAAAAGCCTGTAATGTTTCCTGCTCATGAAAGTAATGGCCTTATGAAAAAGTCATGTGGTGACCAGGGTCTGGCACTTCAGGGAGTATCTCTGGTGTGTGCTATGTGCATTCTACTGTTGTATTTCGGCTGCTCTATCCCTTATGCCAGTCATCTGCAGAGGCCTTTCTTGCCAGCTGTGGACAGTGCTTGATCCCTGGCCTGAATGTGGTGATTTTTGACTAGGTATGCTCTGGTCTGCTTGTGAAATGAGACCCGATACCAACTCCACTGGAGCTGAGGCCCTGCAGAGCTCTCCGATTGGGACATTGGTGTGGGCAGGGGTTTATGCTGGTCTTCTGGGGGAGGATCCCACCATGCTCAGACTGAAGCAAACTTGACTGAGAAGGGTAGTCCTGGTAGAGCATGGGATGTTGGACCTTGATGTAAGGAAGTTGGGAAGCCAGTGTTGGCACTATACTGCCCCCAACAGGTTGTTCTGTGTTTATGCTGAGGGGAAGTGGTGGCAAATGGTGGCAGCCAGTTCCCCTGCCTCACAGAGGTAGACATGCCTCTGAATGCTCCCTTCCAAAGACTTTATCCAAGAGGAGCAAATAATTTCTCCACTGTGTGTCCCAGGCAGTCTTCAAATGGCTTTTTCCATGCTCTCTGCCCTCATATTGTTTGCCTGCCTTTTCTCCATGAGCAGGGTAGTACTCTCAGAGCTCTATCCCAGTCAAGCCTGCTGAACTTTAAAACTCCAGCCTTTAAGCCACACTGGTTGCAAGAATTTGTGAAATTCAGTTGCTCTTATTTTCTAAGCCAATGGATTTGGGAAAACATTCTCCTTGTTCATTCCCCTGTGTGCCCCTCTGTCTCTTGCCCTTCTCTTGGACCATGGCTCCCTCCCTTCTGCAACACACAATCTGTTCATCCCTTAAAGCACATCTCTTTATTTCCTACCTTCTTTAGTGTGGTCTTTTCTCTCCTTTTAGTTGTAGAGTTTGTTCTGTCAGTCTTCAGGCTGATTTCTGAAGTATTTAGCTCTTTTATGGGCCTCACTGATATCTTCTATGCTCCATCAGGCATGCTGCTTATATCTATTTCACTTGGATCTCTGGCTGTGGCCTTATGTTGTTCTTTCATTTGGGATAAATTCCTCCATTCTGGCCATTTGTCTAAGTCTCTGCTTTCACTGTGGTCTCTTCTTTCCCTTTAGTTTTGGAGTTTGTCAGTTTTCAGGTCAATTTCAGGGGTATTTAAGATGATATGATAGTTATCTCATTGTGTTTGTGGGACGAGACAAGTCTCGGGTTTTTCTCTTCCACCACCATCTTTCTCTCTCTCTGTATTTCTTTGGTGATTCATTCAAGCTCTTTGTCCATTTTTGAAATGATGCTAGAGTTATTATTTTGGAAGAGCATTTTATTTATGAAAAATGCTATCCTGTTGTCATATTGAAATATTTCTTGTTTTTTGATCACTATTAATTCTGCTTATAGTGCTTTTTGACATTCATAATATTTTAAATTTTGGGGTGATGAAATCTACCACCATTTAAAAAATTCTTTTTCACTCCAGTATTAGCTGTTCTATATTTTTTCTAGGCTCTTATTGCTTTTTATTTGAATCTCCTGAAGTATTTTTAGTTAATTTCGAGGTGCATAGTCCTATGTATATACCTAATTTTACAAAAGTGATCAAGTATATACTTTTTATCTTAAATTCAGTTTTTTTTAACTTTTCCATTTGTGCATGTTTTCCCTTTTACTCATTTCTTGTCTGTGCTGCATTATATACAGTTAACCTATCTTAACAACTTAATGTGTTTATATATTCTGCACTCATAAAATTTGTATTCATATGTAAATATACACATGTATCTATATGTATATTTATATAAATATTTTGTACATATATCCATACTACATACATATACATCCAGAGTTATGAAAAGTAATTATTTCTAATAAAAATATTCATTTATATGAATGTTTCTTCAAATTATCTGGTATACCTTTAATTTGTTTTTCTGATGGATGTATATTTTCATAGTGTGGATATATCATAATTAATTCAGTATTCACCCTTCAATGTGAGTTTATTATTTTCTGTTTTATACCATTGTTATTAATGCTTTAATCTGATGATTGCATGTATTTCTGAACATACAGATACTTTTATTCTATAGTATAGATTCTCAGGGGTGACATTATTGGCTCCAAGGATGTGTGTACTTTTATCTTGAATAAGTGTTGCCAGACTGATTTTGCCTTTCATATTTTCACTAACAATGCATGTTGGTTAAATTTTAGCTCACATCAATCCCAGCAATAGGTGTTGCTGCTTTTCTAATTTTTGCCAGTTTAATAAGCTTAGTGATACTTCATTTTTAGCATAATTTCTATTTCTCAAACTATTAGTGAATTTGAGCATTGTTTTTTATGTTTGTTGGCTATATTAATCTGCTCTTTTGTGAATTTATTCATATTCTTTTCTCACTTTTCTGTTGTATGTCTCTTTGTTGTCCATTTATATGGACTTTTGGCATATTCAAATGATCCAATTTGCATATATTTCCATATATAGATTTCTTAGGGATAAAATTTTTACTTGAATTGTTATACACATGTAATGCCTTTGGTTTATATTAATATCCTTTCAACTAATACATTAGTTAGATAACTGATTTAAAAAGAAAAACAGAACTTCAGGCTGTTTATGCAGTGGTTATCTAAGATTATCTGATTAAATGAATATAAATCAGGACTTTTAATTGGCTTTTGGTAATGTAAAGATGAATGGTAATGTAAAGATGAATGATCAGAAAAAGTAACTGCATAGCTATTAGACTTACTTTTTAATGTCAAATGGCTAGGCAAGACAGAGTTAATGTAGTGTGGGTTTTCCCACTGCAGTTTTATGGTTTCTTTGAGTTCTGCCCTGTTCATCTTAAAACATCTTGTTTAGGAACTCCTTATCCTTTAGTGATTTAATTCCTGGCCAGTTATATCCAAAACATCAGAACAAGAATGCTCACTAATTCTAGTTAAGGTGTTTCTAAAGTGAATCTGATTGTTCCTCCTTAATGGGTAATATGAGGCAATGAGACAGACTTGGCTGGTCTGTCTCCTTGAAGATAGAGGTGGGTACAGTAGGAGAGTATCTGATTTTGGATCCCTGTACTGGGCCAGAGCAACTGAGGATCTTGTTCTGTTGGGATTGGCTTTCCAAGGTCAAATTTTGGAGAGGGAGTCCAAATTAAATTGTTAGTAAAGTTGTCTAAATGAAGAACAGTAATTGAGAAGGGGAGTCCAATGAATTTTATAATGAGAAAACCTTAAAATAAGGGATGACATCCTGGATAGTTCTGTTGATACAGTGTACAGACATGTTACTTTGTTGTTGTTGTTGTTGTTGTTCAGCAATATTTCTTTTTTTTAAATTTATTTTAATTTTTTTTCTTTTAATTTTTTATTTTTTATAAACATATATTTTTATCCCCAGGGGTACAGGTCTGTGAATCACCAGGTTTACACACTTCACAGCACTCACCAAAGCACATACCCTCCACAATGTCGGACTTCAAGCTCTATTACAGACATGTTACATTTTTAATTCTCATCTTGTATCCCTTCCTTTGAACAAACTGAGTTTATTTAAAGCATCTGGGAAGGACATATAAGTTCTTTGAGGGTAGCCATTACAAATCTTCCTTAACTCCGATTCCTCATATGCACAAGCGTGTTTATCATGTTAGGCTCAAGAAGTAAATTTTGAACTAGAAAGTCTCTCTAAGCATGTTGTCCAACTTCAGTCTGGCCATCAGGCTCCTTGCCTATTCCATTAAGCTTCTCTATTTATGTTCTCTTAGCTGGATCTCCCCAGGATGTAGGCTAGAGTGGAGAAGAAACATGTGTGCCTTAGTTTATCAAGGCTGGCATAGAAGGTCATGGATAATATCCTCTGAAGCAGTATGAATGATAATTCTTTCGTGACTGGTAATTTGGCTCTGGAAACAGAAGTTTCAAAAACACTTAGTAAGCAATGGATGCATCCCTGGGATACTGATTTCAGTGGATTATATATGTGCTTATACATTTATTTAACAACAAAGAAAAAAGGTTTATTAAGACATCCATACCCTTTAAAAACCTTTGATAATGCAGAAAAATAAAAAAGGGGTATCCTCTGACAACTCCAGAAGTCAAGATTAGTGGTTCAAATGATAACTTTATTTTATGGGTTTAAGATTTAACTTAGTGTTCTGTACTTTTTTTAGTAAAATCAAGTCAATCTTTTGGAGTATTTTGACAAGATGAAGACAAAACATGATAGCATAAAAATGAAAATTTCAGGGCAAATAACCATTAGGTTGGGTATTGTAAAGACAGGGTAGTTTAAAATTCATTTTAAGCCATCAGATAGCTTTTGGCTGCAAGATGTCAGTGATACTTTCATGCCAACGAGGTATCTTCCACACACACCCTGCCCGCCATAGAAGACTCCACAAAGAAGGGTACTACTGTACACATAGTGTCTAGCACAGTGCCTGGCATAGGAGGACTCTTAATGAACTATAATACTGCATAAAATTTTAAACTTTTTTTTCCTGTAAATCCACATGATTTTAGTATTAAGCTTTGAATCTGCTGAAAGGCAAAAAACATAAGCTCACCAATTCTGGGTTTTCTCCAAGCATTTTTGCTTTACATTTAATCACTCCCAGACTTTTTCTCCATCATCTTTTTTCCCCCCCATCAGAGGGAAAAATTCCCTGATGTGTATATTTTGTCAGAACATCTCAGTGGAAGTAGAGAGACTATGTAATACTGTACATCACTGTGTTGAGGACAGTGCCTCAGTGATTACTGTTGGATTGAATGACACTGGTCGGGGAGACATGCAGGGAAGAAAAATCATGATCATCAGTCAGCATCCACAATGAAATAATTCCTATTAGGACATTTCCTTTCTAATCTTTGACAGTCCTCACTCCTTTATTGTGCTGTGTGCAGATGAGATGCGTGTTTCTACTTTGTTTTTAGCTATAAGGTATGCTCTACCATCTGCTCCTCTTCCTCATTTTAACCAGAAAGCTTCTTCACTTCATTTTTTTTTTTTTAAACTCCATGGGTGTATTATGGCTACATGAGTAAAAACTGGCAGCAAAATGAGCATTTGGCTGCTTCCTACTCCTCTTGGTGTTTAGTGGGATTTAGTGAGGCTGCTCAGGATCATCTACTGGATATTCTTTTACCAGTGTTTTTATTTTATTCTCCTGTGCCTTATTCATGCAAGGGAGCTTCTTTAAAGACTTAGGATTGAGAGAAGGATGTAAGTTGAAGTGATTTTCAGCAAGTTCCCTTTTCTCCTCTTTTATTCTTTTTCTTTTGCTCTTTAACATGAGTGTTTTGGACAGAGGTAGAGTGTGTAACTGGGAGGAAATAAATTCCATTTGACTGCTTATTCTCTTAAATCTTTCCAGTCTTACACCTGGATGATAGCTTTTGAATTTAAAAACAAGAATATGGTGTCTGTGCTCTCTGTTGTTATGTCCTCTGGAAGTTCTGGAAGCCTCTAATGCAACAATTCAAATGTAGGATGGTTAGGGTAAAAAGGATATGCAAGGAAACCCCATTATTAGTAAGTCACTCTGTCCTTCTGCAACAGATGCAGAAAGATTTACTGTTCTGATGGAAGATGTCCTGTAACTTAAATTTTAATGTCTGGCTTGCTGCAGGAAAATTTTCTATGTGGAAATAGGATGGTGGATAGAAATCTATTAATCAGCTTTTTTTTTTTTTTTCAAAAAAAGAAAGAACAAATAAAGCAAAACCTGAATCTCAACCACAGTTCTCCCCCCCCCCCCCCAGTTTTATTGAGTTAAAATTGACAGAAAGCACTGTGTAAGTTTAAGGTTGGCAGGATAATAATGACTTACATGTGTTGTGGAATTATTACAATAAGTTTAGTTAATGTCATCACCTCATATAGTTACCAAAAAATAAAAATAAAAATGAAAAATGTCTTTTTTCCTTGTGTTGAGAACTATTAGAATTTACTCTCTAAACAACTTTTCAAATATGCCATACAGCATTGTTAGCTGTAGTCATCATATTGTGCATTATGTCTTTAGTACTTTTTAAACTTATAACTGGAAGTTTTTACACTGTGAGAAGTTTACTTTTAAAATATGCTTGTGGGGGCACCTGGGTGGCTCTGTCAGTTGAGCAGCTGCCTTCAGGTCAGCTCATGATCTCGGGGTCCTGGGATGGAGCTTCCTCTGCTTCTCCTCTCCCTTTGTCCCATGGCTTATGCTCTCACTCTCTCTGTCAAATAAATAAAATCTTAAAAAATATATATGTAGTATGTGTGTGTGTATATATATATGTATATATATACATATATATATATATGATCTATCTATTTATCTACTTGTGAAAAATTCTGCACATTTTTCCTTTCAATCCTTTCAATCCATGTCAGTGATCTGATATTTTTTACTGTGTGGTAATATTTCTATACTTTCAATTTTTGCTACAAAATAAGTTAGAGGTGTTGGAAAACTGTGATTGGGATTTTATCACATGTACTATCTCACGTCATTATATTTAACATAATTTTAAGTGATTTGCTTTCTACTGCCCTGCCTTCAGTATATTTGCAATCGAGATCACTTTATAAAAGTAAGGTCTTTAGCATTTTGGTGGAACATGGACATATGGTGTCACTCTTTTGTCGAAACCTCCACCCAAGTATAAGCTATATTCCTTACAATTGCCTGTAGAGCTCTACCAGTCATGATTTTGGTTACCTCTCTGATTTAATCCTACTACTCTACTCCTCACTCACTCCTGTCTGGCTTCTCTAGCCCCCTCATTGTTCCTTAAGCATACAGAGCCTTGATTTCTTTGCACTTACTTTGTCCTTCAGGTATATCCTGAAATGCTGTTTTTCTAGATATCTGCATGGGAGGGGGGTGAACTTTTTCAGGTTTTTAATGTTACCTTTTCAATTGCGTCCTACCCTGTTCTATTTAAAATAACCTACCCAGCACTCCCTGTTACAACCTTGCTTTGTTTTTGTTCAAGCATTTGTCATTATCTATCAGAACACATTATTGCCTAGTTGTTAAGGGAAAGCATTCAGACCCTTTGGCTTTGAATGCAGGTTCTACCACTTACTGACTGGGCAACTTTGGTAAATTATTTAACCCCTCTAGATTGCAGTTTCTTCCTCTAAAATGGGAATCTTATAAGAATTAAATATGTATTTGTTCTTTCAATGAAATGTAAGCTTCACAAGGGAAAGGATTTTTTGTCTCTTTTATTTCCCTTTCTTCAAAACCTAGAATATTCCCCCCCATTTTCTCAATCATTTGTTGAGAAGTTTAGTTCTGTTATTTTAGCTTAAAGCATTTTTTTCCCCTAAGAACAAATATACTAAAATTAGCTCTACCTTCTTAGCTAGGGCCATCTGAATCTTCCATGAGAGCCCGTTGTATTTTTAGAATAAATGCATAGTACAAGTGACAGCTGATGGAATGACTCACCCATCCATTAATTCTTTCATTTAAATATTTATTGTTGAAGCTACTGTATTTTGTTAGGCTCTGTGCTAGATACATTCATTGGGAGACACTAATATTAAAATATAATTTTCCAGTAACCCTAACCTCAAGGAGTTTGTTTTTTAGTTGAGTCCGGACTTTCAAGGATGGATCTGTGAGGATGGTGACTGAAGCCCTGACTTTGTATTCAAATGTGGGTTTATATATGTCACTCCTGCCATTCGTGAACTATATGACCTTGAATAAGTTATTCAATCATTCCAAATTATAGATTCCTAACCAGTTAAACAGGAACAGTATTTGTACTAATTTCAGAGGGCTTTGAATTCATTAAGTGACATTATCTAGATAATGTGCTTAATATAGTGCTTGACACATAGTAGGCACTCAATAATTCCTATCTTCCATCATTATTGCCTTAAAGGCTGCCTTGAAGGGTGGGTAGGGCATGTAAAAGTAGGCATAAAGGGCATTTCAGGCAGATAGAACAGCTTGAATTAAGTCAGAGAAGTGATGAGGCATGGGGTACATGTGGGAATACAACTGGTTCTGTTTGACTGAAGCGTAGAACACATTAAAGTAGGTAGTAAAAGTAGGAAGACCAAAATTTGGTCATTTAATTCTTCATTCTGAAGTAACCCCTGGTAATGCTTTGACATAACTTCTATCATCTTTTTTATACAGCATAAATTTGTGTGAAAGATTGCATATTATAGAATTGAGATTAGAGATACAGATAATAGTAGACACCTATGTAGTGCTTCTATGTGCCAGACACTGTTCTAAGCATTTTACATGTATTTAATCCCATTGCTTTCCTTCTGGGTCTTTCTAACAGATCTGTGATTAGTTTTAAGAAAGAAAAGAACAGGGAAGGAGTCAAGATGGCAGAGAAGTAGCAGGCTGAGACTACTTCAGCTAGCCGGAGATCAGCTAGATAGCTTATCTAAAGATTGAAAACACCTGAAAATCCATCAGCAGATCGAAGACAAGAAGAACAGCAATTCTGGAAACAGAAAAACGATCACTTTCTGAAAGGTAGGACCAGCGGAGAAGTGACAGACCCCGGGGGGAGGGGCCGGCTCCCGGCAAGCAGCGGGACTTTTAAAAGTCTGTTCCGCTGAGGGACATCGCTCCAGAGGCTAAACTGGAGCGAAGCCCACGCGGGGTCAGCGTGGCCTCAGGTCCCGCAGGGTCACAGAAGGATCGGGGGTGTCTGAGTGTCGCAGAGCTTGCGGGTATTGGAACGGGAAAGCCGGCTACAGAGACAGAGCCGACAGTAAGCTTGCAGCTCGGTGTTACCTTGAACCAGTCGCAGGCTCGGTGAGCTCGGAGCGCGGCCGGAGGTCAGGCAGACGGGAGTAACTGGGCGCTGTTCTCTGAGGGCGCACTGAGGAGTGCGGCCCTGGGCTCTCAGCTCCTCCGGGCCGGAGACCAGGAGGCCGCCATTTGTATTCCCATCCTCCAGAACTCTATGGAAAGCGCTTAGGGAACAAAAGCTCCTGAAAGCAAACCCGAGCAGATTACTCACCCCGGCCCCGGGTAAGGGCGGTATAATTCTGCCTGGGGCAAAGACACATGAGAATCACTACAACAGGCCCCTCCCCCAGAAGATCAACAAGAAATCCAGCCAAGACCAAGTTCACCTACCAAGGAGTGCGGTTTCAATACCAAGGAGAGCAGCAGAATTCCAGAGGAGGAGAAAGCCAAGCACGGAACTCATGGCTTTTTCCCTGTGATTTTTTTTTAGTCTTGCAGTTAATTTAATTTTTTCTTTTTCATTTTTTCTTTTTTTTTTTCTCGCCTTTGGGTAAAATTTTTTTTAACTGTTACCTTTTTCTTTTTTAACGATTTTTTACTAGTTTATCTAATATATATATTTTTTCTTTTTTACATTTTTCTTAGGTGTTTTCTTTTTTTTTAATTCTTTTCTTTTCTTTTTTTTTTTCTTTTTTCTTTTTTCCTTTTTGAACCTCTTTTTAATCCCCTTTATCCCCCCTCACAATTTTGGATCTCTTCTAATTTGGTTAAAGCATATTTTCATGGGGTTGTTGCCACCCTTTTAGTATTTTACTTGTCCCTTCATATACTCTTATCTGGACAAAATGACAAGACGGAAAAATTCAACACAAAAAAAAGAACAAGAGGCAGTACCAAAGGCTAGGGACCTAATCAATACAGACATTGGTAATATGTCAGATCTAGAGTTCAGAATGACAATTCTCAATGTTCTAGCCAGGCTCGAAAAAGGCATGGATGATATTAGAGAAACCCTCTCGAGAGATATAAAAGCCCTTTCTGGAGAAATAAAAGAACTAAAATCTAACCAAGTTGAAATCAAAAAAGCTATTAATGAGGTGCAATCAAAAATGGAGGCTCTCACTGCTAGGATAAATGAGGCAGAAGAAAGAATTAGTGATATAGAAGACCAAATGACAGAGAATAAAGAAGCTGAGCAAAAGAGGGACAAACAGCTACTGGACCACGAGGGGAGAATTTGAGAGATAAGTGACACCATAAGACGAAACAACATTAGAATAATTGGGATTCCAGAAGAAGAAGAAAAAGAGAGGGGAGCAGAAGATATACTGGAGAGAATTATTGGGGAGAATTTCCCCAATATGGCAAAGGGAACGAGCATCAAAATTCAGGAGGTTCAGAGAACGCCCCTCTAAATCAATAAGAATAGGCCCACACCCCGTCACCTAATAGTAAAATTTACAAGTCTCAGTGACAAAGAGAAAATCCTGAAAGCAGCCCGGGAAAAGAAGTCTGTAACATACTATGGTAAAAATATTAGATTGGCAGCTGACTTATCCACAAAGACCTGGCAGGCCAGAAAGAGCTGGCATGATATTTTCAGAGCACTAAACGAGAAAAACATGCAGCCAAGAATGCTATATCCAGCTAGGCTATCATTGAAAATAGAAGGAGAGATTACAAGCTTCCAGGACAAACAAAAACTGAAAGAATTTGCAAATACCAAACCAGCTCTACAGGAAATATTGAAAGGGGTCCTCTAAGCAAAGAGTGAGCCTACAAGTGGTAGATCAGAAAGGAACAGAGACCATATACAGTAACAGTCACCTTATAGGCAATACAATGGCACTAAATTCATATCTCTTAATAGTTACCCTGAATGTTAATGGGCTAAATGCCCCTGTCAAAAGACACAGGGTATCAGAATGGATAAAAAAACAAAACCCATCTATATGTTGCCTCCAAGAAACTCATTTTAAGCCCGAAGACACCTCCAGATTTAAAGTGAGGGGGTGGAAAAGAATTTACCATGCTAATGGACATCAGAAGAAAGCAGGAGTGGCAATCCTTATATCAGATCAATTAGATTTTAAGCCCAAAACTATAATAAGAGATGAGGAAGGACACTATATCATACTCCAAGGGTCTGTCCAACAAGAAGATTTAACAATTTTAAATATCTATGCCCCCAACGTGGGAGCAGCCAACTATATAAACCAATTAATAACAAAATCAAAGAAACACATCAACAATAATACAATAATAGTAGGGGAATTTAACACTCCCCTCACTGAAATGGACAGATCATCCACGCAAAAGATCAGCAAGGAAATAAAGGCCTTAAATGACACACTGGACCAGAGGGATATCACAGATATATTCAGAATATTTCATCCCCATGCAACAGAATACACATTCTTCTCTAGTGCACATGGAACATTCTCCAGAATAGATCACATCCTCGGTCCTAAATCAGGACTCAACCGGTATCAAAAGATTGGGATCATTCCCTGCATATTTTCAGACCACAATGCTCTAAAGCTAGAACTCAACCACAAAAGGAAGTTTGGAAAGAACCCAAATACATGGAGACTAAACAGCATCCTTCTAAAGAATGAATGGGTCAACAGGGAAATTAAAGAAGAATTGATAAAAATCATGGAAACAAATGATAATGAAAATACAACGGTTCAAAATCTGTGGGACACAACAAAGGCAGTCCTGAGAGGAAAATATATAGCGGTACAAGCCTTTCTCAAGAAATAAGAAGGGTCTCAGGTATACAACCTAACCCTACACCTAAAGGAGCTGGAGAAAGAACAAGAAAGAAACCTTAAGCCCCGCAGGAGAAGAAAAATCATAAAGATCAGAGCAGAAATCAATGAAATAGAAACCAAAAAAAACAATAGAACAAATCAACGAAACTAGGAGCTGGTTCTTTGAAAGAATTAATAAAATTGATAAACCCCTGGCCCGACTTATCAAAAAGAAAAGAGAAAGGACCCAAATAAATAAAATCATGAATGAAAGAGGAGAAATCACAACTAACACCAAGGAAATACAAACTATTATAAGAACATACTATGAGCAACTCTACGCCAATAAATTTGACAATCTGGAAGAAATGGATGCATTCCTAGAAACATATAAACTACCACAACTGAACCAGGAAGAAATAGAAAGCCTGAACAGACCCATAACCAGTAAGGAGATTGAAACAGTCATTAAAAATCTCCAAACAAACAAAAGCCCAGGGCCAGACGGCTACCCAGGGGAATTCTACCAAACATTTAAAGAAGAACTAATTCCTATTCTCCTGAAACTGTTCCAAAAAATGAAATGGAAGGAAAACTTCCAAACTCATTTTATGAGGCCAGCATCACCTTGATCCCAAAACCAGACAAGGATCCCACCAAAAAAGAGAGCTATAGACCGATATCCTTGATGAACACAGATGCGAAAATACTCAACAAAATACTAGCCAATAGGACTCAACAGTACATTAAAAGGATTATTCACCACGACCAAGTGGGATTTATTCCAGGGCTGCAAGGTTGGTTCAACATCCGCAAATCAGTCAATGTGATACAACACATCAATAAAAGAAAGAACAAGAACCATATGATACTCTCCATAGATGCTGAAAAAGCATTTGACAAAGTACAGCATCCCTTCCTGATCAAAACTCTTCAAAGTGTAGGGATAGAGGGCACATACCTCAATATCATCAAAGCCATCTATGAAAAACCCACCGCAAATATCATTCTCAATGGAGAAAAACTGAAAGCTTTTCCGTTAAGGTCAGGAACACGGCTGGGATGTCCATTATCACCACTGCTATTCAACATAGTACTAGAGGTCCTAGCCTCAGCAATCAGACAACAAAAGGAAATTAAAGGCATCCAAATCGGCAAAGAAGAAGTCAAATTATCACTCTTCGCAGATGATATGATACTATATGTGGGAAACCCAAAAGACTCCACTCCAAAACTGCTAGAACTTATACAGGAATTCAGTAAAGTGTCAGGATATAAAATCAATGCACAGAAATCACTTGCATTTCTCTACACCAACAGCAAGACAGAAGAAAGAGAAATTAAGGAGTCAATCCCATTTACAATTGCATCCAAAACCATAGGATACCTAGGAAAACCTAACCAAAGAGACACAGAATCTATACTCAGAGAACTATAAAGTACTCATGAAAGAAATTGAGGAAGACACAAAGAAATGGAAAAATGTTCCATGCTCCTGGATTGGAAGAATAAATATTGTGAAAATGTCTATGCTACCTAAAGCAATCTACACATTTAATGCAATTCCTATCAAAGTACCTTCCATCTTTTTCAAAGAAATGGAACAAATAATCTAATATTTATATGGAACCAGAAAAGACCTCGAATAGCCAAAGGGATATTGAAAAAGAAAACCAACATTGGTGGCATCACAATTCCGGACTTCAAGCTCTATTACAAAGCTGTCATCATCAAGACAGCATGGTACTGGCACAAAAACAGACACATAGATCAATGGAACAGAATAGAGAGCCCAGAAATAGACCCAAACTCTACAGTCAACTAATCTTCGACAAAGCAGGAAAGAATGTCCAATGGAAAAAAGACAGCCTCTTCAATAAATGGTGCTGGGAAAATTGGACAGCCACATGCAGAAAAATGAAATTGGACCATTTCCTTACACCACACACAAAAATAGACTCAAAATGGATGAAGGACCTCAATGTGCAAAAGGAATCCATCAAAATCCTTGAGGAGAACACAGGCAGCAACCTCTTCAACCTCATCCGCAGCAACATCTTCCTAGGAACAACGCAAAAGGCAAGGGAAGCTAGGGAAAAAATGAACTATTGGGATTTCATCAAGATCAAAAGCTTTTGCACAGCAAAGGAAACAGTTAACAAAATCAAAAGACAACTGACAGAATGGGAGAAGATATTTGCAAACGACATATCAGTAAAAGGACTAGTGTCCAGAATCTATAAAGAACTTAGCAAACTCAACACCCAGAGAACAAATAATCCAATCAAGAAATGGGCAGAGGACATGAGCAGACATTTCTGCAAAGAAGACATCCAGATGGCCAACAGACACATGAAAAAGTGCTCCATATCACTCGGCATCAGGGAAATACAAATCAAAACCACAATGAGATATCACCTCACACCAGTCAGAATGGCTAAAATCAACAAGTCAGGAAATGACAGATGCTGGCGAGGATGTGGAGAAAGGGGAACCCTCCTACACTGTTGGTGGGAATGCAAGCTGGTGCAGCCACTCTGGAAAACAGCATGGAGGTTCCTCAAAATGTTGAAAATAGAACTGCCCTATGACCCAGCAATTGCACTATTGGGTATTTACCCTAAAGATACAAATAAATCTGATCCAAAGGGGCACGTGCACCCGAATGTTTATAGCAGCAATATCCACAATAGCCAAACTATGGAAAGAACCTAGATGTCCATCAACAGATGAATGGATCAAGAAGATGTGGTATATATACACAGTGGAATACTATGCAGCCATCAAAAGAAATGAAATCTTGCCATTTGCGACAACATGGATGGAACTAGAGCGTACCATGCTTAGCGAAATAAGTCAAGCAGAGAAAGACAACTATCATATGATCTCCCTGATATGAGGAAGTGGTGATGCAACATGGGGGCTTAAGTGGTTAGGAGAGGAATAAATGAAACAAGATGGGATTGGGAGGGAGACAAACCATAAGTGACTCTTAATCTCACAAAACAAACTGAGGGTTGCTGGGGGGAGTGGGTTTGGGAGAAGGGGGTGGGATTATGGACATTGGGGAGGGTATGTGCTTTGGTGAGTGCTGTGAAGTGTGTAAACCTGGTGATTCACAGACCTGTACCTGTGGGGATAAAAATATATGTTTATAAAAAATAAAAAATTAATAAAAAAAAAAAACCAAGAACTGTTCAAGTCACATATCAAGTCAGTTTGAAACACATTTAACTGTGGTTATCTGAGTCCCCAACTGCCACATTCCAATCTCAGTAAGCCAGGATCAAAAGCAGAGAACATCTTACAGCTTTTCTTTGATATCTGTACTGTAACATTTTTTCAAAACACTGAGGTAATAAATTAACCAAAAAAAAAAAAAAAAGTAAGAAAAGAACAATAGCAATAGCGAATAAGAGTAATTCTGATGTATTTCCAAGATCGTATGTATCTTCCTATAAAAAATAATCCTGCTTTTATGCTCCATAGCTGGTCATTTGGCACTATCTCCCCAGTATTCTTCCTCTAATAGGACTATGTCTGATTCAGTCTACTTCCATTTTTTATAACAGGAGTTATTTTTTGGCATACAGATTTCTTCTCAACCTTTCTGTTATTAACAGGGGAAAGGAGAAGTTGCCTAGAGTGGGTGTTACCCATTACAAAGATTTTTAGAATAAACTTTATGTTCTTCTATATTGGATATCCCTCTGACTCTTATTTGGTGTTATAGTCTTTCCATATCACCACTTTCCAAGAAGATGGAGGAAAAAACCTCTTTTTCATTTCTCCAGCCCTGCCTCCTTCTTCCCCTCCCACACACATTTCCAGGGGAAGGCTCTTAAGGCAGAGCAAAATAACCAGCATCAGCTTCTCTGCTGAATCCTCTGTCTATAATCGACCAAGAAAGAGACTACTCTGTTGATATTAGAATTTCTAGGTGTGGGTTGGGGGTAATTATTCAATAGGCAGGGCTTCGTCCCTTCAGATTGTCAGAGAATCCTACAGAAGAAAAGATTCCTGCTATTTTCAGCCCTATAAAGCTGAAAGGTGAAGATCTTGTTATTTAAGTTCTCCTTGCTCATTGTCTGATTCCATTTTTTATAGTCATAGCTTATGCAAATTGTCATTTCTGGCTGATTCACCAAACTTCAGTTCTTAGAGAAGATAATACATTCATTGATTAATTTATTCCCTAAGTATTTATTGAGCGTATATTATATGTCAGGTATTAGATATGTAACAACAAACAAAACAAACATTTTTGTCTTCCTGGTCCTTATATTCTGGTAGAGGGAATAAATAGTAAATAATCACTGAAATTAAATAAAGTATATAATGTATTAATATGTGATGACTGGTATGGGAAAAATAAATCTGGTTGAAAGGCATTATGAATGCTGGTTACAAGAGGTAGCAGTTTTAATTGAGTAGCCAGTGTAGGCCTCAATGACAAGGTGATATTTGAGCAAAAAACTTGAAGGATGTAAGGAAATTATTCATGAAATATCTGGGGAAGACCATTCCAGGTAGAGGGACTAGTAAGTATGTAGGTCCTTTAGGAGGAGCATACCTAGTATAGTCAAAGAATTCTGAGGGCAAGTCTGTTTTGCTGTAGCCAAGAGAACAAATGAAAGAAGAATAGAAGGTAAATTCCAAGAGATAAGAGGGGGCCAGATTATGTACAACCTTATAGGCTATTGAGCAGATTTTATTCTGAGAGAAATGACAAACCATTGGAAGATTTTGAGCATATGGATGACTTGGTCTGACCTTCCCAAAAGGCATGCAAAATCTCTTATTTTTAGAAATGAGAAATATTTTATTTTTACCTGGATTGACTTGACTCATTATTAGTTTTCACAGGCTTCTTTATTGTAGCTATATATTTAGTTATATTGAAGTGGATAGCAAGGACAATGGAGTGGGGTCATTGTTTTGGATCCTGTGAAGTCCCTATAGTGTGCCTCCCAATGATTGATTTCTCCCTTGAAACAAAATCAGATGACTTCCCAAGGAAAAACGTTGACATTATTTTAATAGTATGTAGTATTAAAAGACCTGGAGATCAAGGTTTAGACTTTTCTTTTTTTGAAAGAAAATGACATTTACCTGTTTGCATTCATCCTGGAATCATTTTAAATATAAGCTTCACTTAGTTCTTAAAATTTCGTTTCAGGTGCCTAGAGGGAGAGATCTCTCTTTTTACTTCATCAGCATATATGTGATAAAATTCTAACTGCTTAACGTATATTCTGATTTATAGAAGGTTTTAAGGAAATGTACATCAAAAAGGTTTTGTTGTTTCCTTATAGTATTTTTTACCTGTAATTTGCTGTTGATATTACAAGGCGGCAGCAGCAAAGTCGTAATAGAGCTAGCTATTCTGTATTGTTGAGGTTTTGAAACAAGATGGAAAATATTCACTCAGCCTTTATTTTAGGAATATAACAAAGACATTACTTGTTTTAAAACAAACAGATAATCCAAGGTTTGATGTTTTGGTGTTTCTAAGGTATATTTTCCTGAGCTATAAGTGATTTACCTCTCTCCTCTTTACTGTACTATACTGAGGCATATATCACTCTACTACTGGCTGCCAAAACCATATTAACTGATTTGTAGCTCTCAGTTATGGTGAGTTTTTTGCTTAACTATCTTTTATTCTCTTCTGAAAGAAATGGACATAGCATCATCCCTACTTCAGCTTTAAGAATTTACATATATTAGACATCTTTTTTCCATAGAGCTTGAGTTACAGTGTTGAAACCTGCAATTCTGACTTGGTAACAAAAGGAAAGCATTCTTTTATTACTGAACAATTATTGAACCATGTTGCACCTGCAATTCTGACTTGGTAACAAAAGGAAAGCATTCTTTTATTACTGAACAACTATTGAACCATGTTGCAGTAGCAGCACTGGGCCAGGAAGGAGGCAGCTTGGCATAATATGAAAATGAAGAGTCATCTGAAAGCTCTGTGTTTGAGTTTTGTTTTTTCCGTATGCTAGTTATGTGGCCACAACCAAATTTCTTACTTAACCTCTCTCTGAACTTCAGTTTCTTTATTTGTAAAATGTTAAAATAATAATAATATTTACCTCATAATTGACTCTCGGAGTTAGAGAGGAGAAGGGAGTTGGGGGAAATTGGAAGGGGAGGTGAACCATGAGAGACTATGGACTCTGAAAAACAATCTGAGGGTTTTGAAGGGGTGGGGGGTGGGAGGTTGGGGTACTAGGTGGTGGGTATTATAAAGGGCACGAATTGCATGGAGCACTGGGTGTGGTGAAAAATAATGAATACTGTTATGCTGAAAATAAAAAATAAATTAAAAAAATATATATATAAAAAAAATAATAATAATATTTACCTCATAAATTTTCTTGAAGGATGAATAATATGTAAGGTATGCAAAGTGCTTAGTACAGTTCCTGAGCCTAGTAAATATGCCATAACTAGCAGCTATATAGATAATGATCTTTTGGAAAGTCCTTCCAAACTTCTGAGTCTTACTTCGATCACCGGTAAATGGGGAAAAAAATTACCTGTTGGGGAGAATCAAATGTAAAGATGTATATAAGAAGCCTTTGAAAACTAAATTTTATCAAACTGCATTATATTAGAATGTATGGTAAAAATAGGATTTTATTCCCCTATTTCATCTCCCCCTCCCCTGGGAATTCATATCAAATATCAGATGGGAAAGGAGTTTGCAAAGCAAAAGTATTGTGTAAATGTAGATAATCTCATCATCATTATTGTACAGCACACAAATACCTTCCCACATACCTGTTGCTGTTACTTGAAATTCTCTCCATGGATATTTTGGTGGGGCTGAAGAAGAGAAAGAGAAATAGTAGTCCCTGCTAGGATGTACATGCTTGCCCATAGGGCAGTACCATACCTCCATCAATAGGCTTTTGAATGAGCTTGTTAGAGCTCCATGTTGACATTTAAATAAGAGTAGTGTCTTTTTTTTTTTTTTCTTTTCATTAAAAAAAAAAATATGCTTGTTTGAGAGAGTGGGAGGAAAAGAATAATTAGGTGGCCCAGGGGATCAGGGTAATGGTGGGAGGCAACTACCTGATGATAAATGGGAATGGGCTGGAAGAGACTTGGAATAGAAGAGGCACAGTCATGGAGGAGAGCATTAAAGCATAAGTGAATGGTCTCAAACAAGATCTAACTACTTAATTTTTTAAAAAATTACACCAGCCTGGCAAGAGGCACAAAAATTAGTTCTTATAAAGAATGATGAAACTGTCCTCCCTTCCACTCTCTTCCCTTTTCTTTCCTTCTTTCCTCTCTGCTTGCTCACACTTTCCCTTCCCTTGTCACTTAGAGAATATCAGCTATGTGTCATCATCCTTGTGTGGTGTCTTCAAGCTGCCACCCAACTTTGCACACAAAAGCTGGTGTGTAGAAGTGAATCTCAGGAATGTGGTCTTCTTTCCTAGCCTCAGTTCTGCCCAACTGTCTTTGACCTGTTCCTTTCACTTGGTGCCTTCTTCCAATCTTCTAGTTGCTGACGTAGGTACTAGTCATTTTCTTTTTCCTTGGATTTCATGTCTTTCTTTATATCAGTTGCCAAGATGAGGAAAACCAAGGCTCTTTATTGGATTATACTTTATAGGAGGAACAGTGTCATATATATATATATAAATATCACTTATCTTAGTTGATTCTCAGAATGGCTTGGTGAGCCAGATAGAGTTGATGTCACTATCTATATTAGAAATGAGGAAGCTGGAATAAACAACTTGTCTAGGATTATATTGTTAGAAAGTGACAAGAGTCAGGCATTTGACTTTAAGCCAAGAATTTCTCCAAAACACTCCCAGAGAAAAGAGCTGATTTTCACTAAGGATATTAGGAATGGTTTCATGGCCATGTGGCTCTAGGACTGAGTTTTGCATGATGCTAAGACTTGGGTGGAGGAGACAGATATTCCAAGAAGAGAAAACTGTGTGAGCAAAAGCTTGGAAGAGTAATAAAATCTGCTACTTACAAATGAAGTCTGGGCTAGGCACTTTTAATGTATTATATCCTAATCTCCGTAGCAATCCAGCAGGTAAGTATTTTATTGATTGATTGCTCACCTTGTTTTAAGTAGGATTTGAGGTGGTAGGTAGGTATTATTTTTAATTTGAAGAAGATGAAACTAAGACTCAGAAAAGTTGAGTAACTTGATCAAAGTCATAGAATAAAATGTGCTGTCATGGGGATTAATAAGCATGTGCCTGACATCCCATGAGCCTTCCCAGGAAAAATGGAAAAGGCTTTATGAATAGTGAGTAGTCAGTAGTCAGGTTTAGCAGACAGGGTAGACTATAGTTATAAGACTGATTAGGCGATATCAGCTGTCTGACTGAGAGCTTTAATTACAATACAACAGAGTTTAGACTCTGTTCTTTAGGCAGTTGTGAGCCATAGAAAGTTTCTGTGCAAGGAAGTGGCATTATCAGCTCTGCTGAGGAAGATTAAGCTGGCAGCGTTATGCATGTTAGATCAGAGAAGGGAGAAACTGGTGGCAGGGAGACCAATTAGATGGCTGTCATAGTAGGGAATATTCAACTGGGTACCCAGAGAGCTGTACATTATCCTTCTTGAGGATACTGATAGTAGATTTTTCTTTGCAAGTATCATTTCCCATGGATAGTAACTTGACTTATAAAAAAAGAAATTTAGGTTACACTTTAAAAATATACCAAAACTAACTTAAAAAAGAAAATTCTGATTACAAAATTAATTACCGAAGGAAGCCTCTGAATAACTTATAGAGCTGGTGGTTACTTTGCTGAGACCAAATTTTAGTTCAACATTTATCTATGAATAATTTATAGTAATATTTTTCTTTGGAGTACTCTAGCTAACTTGGCAAAAATATGATCCAAAATCATGAGAGTACATTAGTTTTCTACCTACTACTGTTCAGCTTTAATGAAATTGGATCACATTACTATTTACTTGAAATATTAGACCTCAAAAGACTTAATATTGAGATGGTGAAAAAAATTTTAATCATAAAATTCCACTAAAGCAAATCACTTTGAAATTTCTCTAAATTTGACCTTCCTCTTCATTTGCAATGCCACTGGTCTATTTCAAGCTTTCAAGAATTTTCCCGAGAGATGTGGCAACAGGCTAACTGACCATCATAGTCTATCTGAACTCTTTTACCTCAACGTCCACAAGCCAACAGTGTAAAGAGTACCTACTGATCTTTATTGTTTACTGACTGTTGTTCCATTTACTTAACATAGCATTTAACTTTAGCCTAGCCTTTATAGTCTGGCCCAAACTTCAGTTAAGTCTTACTTAAGCCTTGTTCTTGTTTCTTCTGACTGGAATATTTTCCCCTTAGTTTTCAGCTGGAAATTTCCTACTTAATCTTTTGAAGGCCTGCTTGTTTATCACCAATCTCCCAATGACCTAGAACAAATTTTTCCCTCCTCTGTGCTGCTCAAAGCCTCTGTTAGAGTGTTCATCGTATTATAATGGAACTAGTTGCTCAAGTGTCTCACTTGTTGGATTGAGAGCTTCCTGATATCAAGTATTACATTTATTCATGTAGCCATAATATGGTTTAGAGCTTGTTAGGCAGTAAGTATTCAATACATGTTTACTGAGTGGGTAATTGACTATTATTACCTTATGTCACAGGAAAATATACCACTTTGCTAAATATATATGTATTGCATAGAAGCATGTCTTCAAATCTCCTGGTTGACCCTGGGAAAAGGACTTATCTAGTCCTAGATAAGATTCTGAAGGAAATGAGTCATGGTTGCCCATAGCTCACTCTATTCTTTAATGTACTTATCATGTGGCAGAATATGGGGCACTTATGGGCTAACTGATGTCATATTGTTCTACATCCTTCACTGTGTATCCAACCCTATTAGCACATTGTATTACTATCAAAGTCAGAGATGCTATTGGGTCAATAGCTGTCTTGGAGAAAATGGTTAGGTTGTAAGGATTATACTCTATCCTAGGATAACCCAACTTGATTTGGGTTGATTGCTTACCCATTTTGATAAATTTTTCTGTTTTAAAAATTATTTTTTTGCCATTTTAGCAATTATGCAGTATTACATTCCTATTCCTTTTTTAACAGGCAGGAATATGCTGGCAAAAAAGTTAGAGGAGGCTTCAGATTTCCTGAAGTTTTGCTCCCATAAAGAAAGGGGTTTACATTATAAGGGAGTCAATGCAGTTCTCAAAATATTATGGTGAGGGGATAAGATTCATTTTTATGGTGGAATTATCAATAACTCGATACAGTGAAAATGTTTCAAAATATTCATATTTTATAAGCTTGATATGATGCTGCCTATATAGCATTATAATAGCTCTAAGGAGGTCTACCTGCCTTAGACCCTGTCAACAGTGGTTTTATGTGGAAACCTCGAAAGGACTTCGTATTCTCATCCAGAAGTATACAGTTCCCCCCCACCTTATCTGCAGGGAATTTGTTCTAAGGCTCCCAGTGGATGCCTGAAACACAGGTGGTAGTGAACCCTATGTATACTATGTGTTTTCCTGCCCATATCTGTGATAAAGTTTAATTTAAAGTTAGGCACAGTAAGAGATTAACAATAGTAACTAATAATATAATAAAACAATTGTATTGTGAATGGGGCCCTCTCTCTCACATATACACATTCTCAGAATATTTTTATTGTCCTGTACTCATCATTCTTCTCCTTGTGATGATGTAAGATGATAAAATGTCTACATGATGAGAGGAAATGAGGTGAATGACATAGGGATTTTGACATAGCTTTAGGGTATTACTGATCTGAGGATGGGTCAGAAGTAGGATTATCTGCTTTTGGGCCAGAGCTGATCATGGGTAACAAATAACAAAAAGTGAAACCGTCGGTAAGGAGAGACTATTGTATTCTTCTTGCTTTGAGTAGAGTTTTTTCTTCTTTTAGGAAGACTGGCACTTTTCACATTGTGTTATAAATATATTTTTTTAATTTATCCCCAGGGGTACAGGTACATGAATCGCCAGGTTTACACACTTCACAGCACTCACCAAAACACATACCCTCCCCAATGTCCATAACCCCTCCCCCCTTCTCCCAACCCCCCTCCCCCCAGCAACCCTCAGTTTGTTTTGTGAGATTAAGAGTCACTTATGGTTTGTCATAAATATTTTTGAGCAGGCTAGAATTCCCCTACAATATGGAGCCAGGAACTGTGCCCTAAATATATGGTTTATGTTCCTTTTGCACTAGACCAGATTCTTGCATCTAGTGCCCAATCAGTAAATGTCCATTGGATAAATAAATAGATTATATTTCTGTCTTATCTAAAAGGACCATAGTTTTCACACTATATAAACATATAGGAACATGGGTAGTTGAAATTGGGAATGTTCCAGAAATTTTCAGATCTGTGATTATACAACATGTAATATTGTCAAAGAATAGAATCAGATAGTAATTCCAGGGTGTTTTGGGAACTAGAAAATCTATTAAAATACTATTAATTAAACATTTTCTGAAATGTTCACAGTCGTTACTATTCTCCGTTATAATTTCATTATTACTACAGCAAATATGATTTATTTGTATGTATACAGCTATGATTGAAAGTATATAATATAAGATCCTGGATTAACATATGAATAACCCTCTGTTTCTTATTTAAGGAGAGAAAGTTATTTTATTTTGACATTTATTATTGTCATCCTCTACAACCTGATGAAAAATGAATCAATGAATATAATACCAGATTTATACTAACAGGAATACCTGAGTTCTCTTGTATAGACTCTATAAGAGTGAGTCATATACTCAAAGCCTTTAATGCCTCAAGTCATTGAGGAATTTCTTAAAACTATTTTCTTAAAGACATATATAATACAAAAATCATCGTGAGATTTCTTTAGAAAAAGGATTTTATTTATTTGAGAGAGAGAGAGAGAGAGAGAGAACATGAGGGGGTGGAGGGGATGTAGAGGGAGAGGGAGAAGCACACTCTCTGCTGAGTAGGTAGCCCGATGATAAGGAGCTTAATTCCAAGAACCTGGGATCATGACCTGAGACAAAGGAAGATGCTTAACCAACTGAACCACCCAGGTGTCCCAATATTTCTTTATAGTACTGGGATGTTAACCTCCTAATGTCCACTTGGCTCAGCTATAATACCCAGTTATTTAATTAAACACTAATCTAGATGTTTCTGAAGGTATTCTATACATGTGGCTCAGATCTATAACCAGTTGATTTTAAGTAAAGGAGATGAGTCTTGAGAATGTTGTGAGCCTCCTGCAATTAGTTGAAGGCCCGAAGAGCAAAAACTGTTTCCCAGAGAAGGAATGTTGCGTCAGGACTGCAACACAGGGGTGCCTGGGTGGCTCAGTCAGTTAAGTGTCTGCCTGTGGCTCAGGTCATGATCCTGGGGTTCTGGGATGGAGTCCCATGGCGGGCTCCTTGCTCAGCGGGGAGCATGCTTCTCCCTCTCCTGCTCCCACTGCTTGTGCGTGCACTCTCTCTGTCAAATAAATAAACAAACAAACAAATAAATAAATAAATCTAATAAAGACTGCAGCACCAATCTTGCCTGATTTTCCAGCCTGCTGGTCTGTCCTATAGATTTTAGACTTGCCTGCCTCTACAGTTGCAAGAGTCAATTCCTTAAAATCAATCTCTTTTTCTGTCTCTCTAGAGAATGCTGCCTAATGTAAGCACCAGCTCATTTTAATAATAGGTAACACTTACATAATGCTTATTATATTCTAGGCGGTTATTAAGCATTTTACATATATTAAGTCATTTAATTCTCATAACAGTTATACAGGAGAGGTATTACTGTTACTGAATGAACAAAGATGCAGAAAGTTTAAATGATTTGCTTAAAGTCGAATAACTAGTAAGTAGAAGAGCTGGGATTCAGTCCTAGGCAGTACATTTTCTTTTTTTTTTTCATTTTTTATTTTATTTAATTTTATTTACAACATTTATTTTATTACAAGCTAGATGAATTCAAGAGGTTCTTTTGGTAGGTTCCACTCTCCTTACCTCCAATCCTGATGGCATGCAATTTTTTAAAAGATTGCTTTGAATTTATAATTCATTGAGGGGAGTTGACAAATTACTTCAAAACTCAAGAGTAAGGTCTGTGTTTTTATTCAGTTAAATCCTCTTTTGTGTCTCTTTCCAAACCACTATGCCATATAGTTTTCAAAATAATAGATTGTGTTCCTGGATGCAAATGACAAGACAAAATAGATCAAGAGCAGAACTTCATTTAGTTCTTTTTCTTCTCTGTATGTGGTGGATTTGAGGTTCAAACATGTACCATTATACATGCTAGTGTCCTATCATTAGCACTGTCATGAGCCTTTAACATTTATTAAGCCTATTAATGAAACCCACATTCTTACATGCACAATCTCATTTAATTCCCTCAATCCAGTGAAGTTTCTACTATATCTTTTACAATGTAGTAGACTCATTTTGCTTTGACTCCACAATATGTAGTCTTCAGTCTCTCTGTCTCTTGGAGTATCCTGGAATCCTAAGAATTTTGAGGAAAGTTATTGTTCAAATAGTCTAAGGACTTTTCCAAAGCAGGATATTTTCTGTTGAATTCCATCTGATATTCATCCAATCTTATGTGCAATCTCTCTACCATTGCAAAAGTCTGAACAGGTCTTCTAAATGTTAGCTAGTATATTAAGGGCCAGCTAGTTAGCTAGTATATTACGCACAAATGTTAGCTAGTATATTAAGATTAGATGTAATTAGATTAGATGTAATTTTATAGTCAGTCTGAAGCAGAGAGTGGGGTAGGGCTGGAGTTTACAAGGGAGAAGTTGGAAATCAGGAGACTGAGTACAAGATGCAAATACAATTGCAATAAACAAGAAGTAGGCTTGCAAAGGAAAGGACCTAGACTAGGTCCTAGACTAGACTAAAGCAATTGCTTGCTTGGGATACATTAACAAGGCAGCAGCTTCATGGCTGGAATGTCGGGTCATTTTATAAGTATAGTATTGAGATAGAATTTTCTGTTTCCATTATGGGTGTGTTCTGTTTGAAATTTCTCCCATAGATGGAATAAAAGTATGCTTTCCTAAAATTCTACCCATTAATTGTAATTCTGCAACACAGGGCAAAATAGGCAAAATACTTCTTTTCCATCAGTTTGAAAGCCATCAATTATTCGCTTATTCTTCTCCCTGTCTTTCTTACCAAGTATTTATCTGATATGTACACATAACATGGAGCTTTTTGAGAGACATTAGCAGTTCCAGTTGTGTGTTATTTAAAACATTAAATAAGAAAATTGGGTGATAAACAGTGAAGTATCTACTCTCTTTGCAGTGGTGCTGCCTGAAAATTACTGGGATGAGGCTTTCTGAAAAAGAGATAATAACAATTCAGTCATGTTTAGTGATGGCCCAGATATCTAAAATAAACTACCCCACTTTACTCATGAGGAACATGTCAGTAAAACAGAAAAAGAGCTCTGAGGAGCCAGAACCAATTCTACACTCTCTTAGAAATTTGTCAGGATTAAGTAAAATAATGCAAATAAAGTACTTAGTGCATTGCTTGTCAGTAAATATTCAAAAAATGAAAATTATTAAATATAGGGAACAGTTGTTGTTGGCAAACACATTCATAAAACTAAGGAATGAAATCTGACAGCTTGATAGTAAAATAAGGCAGGAAAAGGAAAATAAAATGCAAAAAACAAATAGGAAAATACCAAAAGCACCATAGTCTGAGACCATTTTGTTTATGGTAAACTCACTGATGCAATAAAGAAATAACAAAGGTTCAAAATAGTTTAAATTGTTTTAAGTCTGACTCCCTTCAGAGGAAAATAATGTGCATATTTTAGAAAGGCTTCCATGCAAAATAAAAACAAACATTTTATCCTAAAAGATTAAACTCTAAGATATGTGGAAAATTCCTCTTTTTAAAATAATTTGTTTCACATGGCTTCAGATAGTCAGGCGCTTGTTTGGGTTGCTTTAGTTTGGTGTTACTGTGTGAGATTATTTGACAACATTCATTCAGCATATATTGATTAAATGCTTTGTTCCACGATCACTGGTGGTTATTCTAGGGGATAGAGAAATGAGTGAGACCATGAGGCCAGATCTTTGCCCTTTAGAAGGAAGATCCATATCTTAAGCACCCTTGTAGCTTGATTTCAAGTGCTAACATCGAGACGGATACAAAATTTTATGGGAGCACAGAACAGGTTTATTAAATATGAATTATATAACTGCTGCCAAAAGAAATCATGAAAAAATATTATCTAGAATTGAAAGTTCTTGCTCTTTAGAACTCATAGTACATCACTACATGGCTTTGTTTTGTAACATTTTGCTGGGACTGTGGTAAAATGACTCCCTGTGGCAAATATTTCTTCATCAGCATTGATTGGTTCAAAGTAAAAGAACTATGTGCATAAGAACCACTTAAGTAATCATTTCTTCACTCTATCAACAATTATTCTTGAGTGCCTAGAGCTTCTACTCTGTGCCACATACTAGGGATACAGACATGAATGAAACTCCATGGAGTCAGAGTGCTGCCGTGGAAGGAACATCGGTGGTGGAGCCAAGTGGGCTGGGGTGGGGATTCTGCTTCCCTTCCTTACAGCAATGTGTCTTGAACATGCTCTTCTCACTCAGTGCAACGAATATAGAAATATTTCTTTTGATAGTTGTTTGGAAGGTGGAACTATATATGTCAAACACCTAATTTGTTTGGGTTTTGGCCGATTGTATGTGCTTAACAAATGGAAGCTATGTTAATGACAGTGAAGTCCATAGTCCATTGGGGGCAGGCAGATAGACAGGCCATAATATAATACGATGTTATAAAATAAGAAGTGTGCAGATTTGCTGAGTAGGAAATGAAGGCTTCTCAGAACAGGTAACTTGAGAGAAGTCTTGTGTGTCATCCTTGCGTAGGGGCCAGGCTAATTTTCTCTGTTTTGTTCCAATTTTAGTATATGTGCTGCCGAAGCGAGCACTTGAGAGAAGTCTTGATGTGAAGGCAGTAAACAGAGTGGGAGTAGTTTTGAGGAGAAAGAGTGACATTTGAAAGGCATGGCATCTGAGAGAGAGCACAACTACCCTTCCCCCAACCCCAGGAACTGCAAGAATCTCAGCATGGCTAGGGCATAGTAGAGCATGGTGCAAGGTTGAGACTGGAGCATAGACAGGATTAGACTGTTAAGAACCTTGCATCGATTGCTAAGGATTTAGGGAGTGGGAAGGCATGAGAAAATTTTAAGCACAAAATAAAACAAATTCAATGGCAGTAGGTTGGGCTGTTGGGAAACTATATACATGAGTTATAAAAGAAAGTACCTTCCTTGTGAAAAATCCTTGTGGCAAATACTGATTTTAAGAGGGAAAGATGCCTAGCACCATGTAGTGTAAGAAGGAGCTGCATTCTTGGAGTCCTTGGTAGATTCCATGTGGATAGAATGCTGCAATTTTGCTTTTGCTTTGGCCTTTTTAGCTAAAATGGAGCTATCAATAGCAGTGGCCATCAAGAGTCATTATCTATGACGTTGGCAAATATAGTACAGGAAAGCTGAGTGCTAATCACATTCAGACAGAAATGTACCTAATGATAGAATATGACTGGCATCCCAAACACCTGTCTTGTTGATCAGTTACCTCTTGTGGCAGCTGTCATACCCTTGAAGTTGCTTTGAAAGGAGAGATTTACAAATTCAAGAATAGACAAATAGACCCTGAGTTTCTAAATGGGGTTTCATCCCTAGGCTCTAGTTTGGTATCCTACTGAGGCAGCTAGTAGTATAGAGTTCAGAGCTGCTTATACTGAATCTAAGGCCTACATTAAAAGGCTGGCTGAACTACTTTTTTGGTATCTTTGTTTTAAGCCTTTATCTTTATCTGAGCCCTTGGGATGTTATTGCTTTGATGATGACAAGAGGCAGGATTAGATGCACCTAAGGGAAAAATTGCCAAAGAAAAGGAAGTATTTCTCTATAAGGCCTATAACATCAAGCTTAAGTTGTACATTTTACGTCCTTTGTCCTGAGACTTATCCCTGGCTTCAGCTTGGTTTCTAAGGGCCAAGGGGGAAAGAAAAGGTCTTTCTCTCAAGAGAAGTATTCTTAAAAAAAAAAAAAAAATTATTTGAGAGAGAGCTAGAGAGCAAGAGAGAGGGCACATGCACAGGTGGCGGGAGAGGGAGAAACAGGTTCCCTGCTGAGCAGGGAGCCCAACATGGGCTCCATCCCAGGACCCTGGGATCATGACATGAGCCGAAGGCAGATGCTTAAACAACTGAGCCACCCAGGCACCCTAAGGGAGACTTTAAATAAAAAGGCACACAACATTTGGATCCACTAGCATTTAACTCCTTCCCTCTGCATCCCACCCCTACCATGGCTGATGTGGGTTGGGGTATGACTGTGTCTAGTGTGAAGAGATTGATTTGTCCCAGCCTCTGGTTCCCTCCCATCTAGAGATAAATGTAACAAAAAATGATGGCACCTACTTTATTCAATGCTGGTCAGATGTTGTGGTCCTTTTTGGAACCCTTAGGAAGAAGGAAAGCAAACTTGGGAGCATTTGAAAGAGAGAGACTAGAAGGGCCAAGAGACACAAAACCATGTCCATCTCATGTACAGAAATGTGTATGTTGAGGACAGAAATTTATTTCATTCATCTCTATGTTCTATAGCAGAATGCCTGGCACAGGGTAGGAATTTAAGATTTTTTAAAAAAGATTTTACTTATATATTTGACAGACAGAGATCATAAGTAGGCAGAGAGGCAGGCAGAGAGAGAGAGAGAGAGGGGAGGAAGCAGGCTCCCCGCTGAGCAGAGAGGCCAATGTGGGGCTTCATCCCAGGACCCTGGGATCATGACCTGAGCTGAAGGCAGAGGCTTTAACCCACTGAGCCACCCAGGTGCCCCTTAAGAGATACTTTTAAATGAGTGAGGCAATGAATGACTACATATAAGGAATTTATAATTTTCATTATTAGGGATGCATAAACCAAAAAATAATGATCATGGGTACAAGAGAGTCTTGACTTTTCATGTGGAAGAAGATCCTCAAAGGATAGATCTATAAGAAAGTGTTGAGGTCATTTGGAGGCTGGTATAGGCTCAATGGAAGAAATACTCATCCAACAATCAATTTCATTATTTTGTAGTCATGGATATTCTATCTAAAAAATATCCATTAAAAGATAAGAAGTAGAACTCTGTTGACTGTGGTTACAGTTATACACAATATAAGGTAAAAGAGAAATGCACCTGAGGGTGTATATTGTGTCAAGCTTATTTAACAATGACACATGAATTCATCTCTTTAATTCTCAAAACTACCTATGATATGGGTTCTATTATTATCCCCCTTTTAATAAATTAGGAATCTGTTTGTTTCCTCTTGCTGGGGAGTAGAGGGCAGGGATAGGATGGCTGGTGATGGACATTGGGGAGGGTATGTGCTATGGTGAGTGCTGTGAATTGTGTAAACTGATGATTCACAGACCCGTACCCCTGAAGCAAATAATACATTATATGTTAATAAAAAATAATAAATGAATCCTAGGCAAAATAATAGGCCAAAGTTCATATAGCTCTTGGTGGAATGAGGATTCAAACCCAGAAATACTTTTTCTAGGACCTGCAGTCAGATAAAGGAAGCAGAAAAACCAGAGAATCAGTTTTAGACACCTTGGCACAGTATTCATTGATATATTCATTCATCAGTTAAAAATATTTAAGAGTCTTCCTGTACTAGATATTATGCTAGATACAGGGTATATATAAATGAATATAATACATCTCATACCCTCAAGGGTTTATCTTCTTTGTAGCTATGAATGTGTCAGATGTGCCTTAAAAAAATGAAGGGAAAGACTAATATGAATTTATTAAATAGTCTACAATTGCTGGTCAGAAATTGTAGGAGAGGGTGAGACAGAGAGGGCGTATGGTGAGACGGGCTGTGAAGGAAGCTAAATAGATTTCTCAGTGTGGAGATGAGTCAGAGTCAAGCAATAAGGTCTGGGACCAAAGCTGACTGTAGTCTTGGTAGCACCGCAAAACAAACAGAAGCATTGTGTGAAATCCACAGTAGAATCTAGAGGATCCAAGGAAGTTTTCTTGGGAGGGCTGGCTTTCTTGTCCATGGCTGACATGGTGGAACTAGTCTCAAACCGAGGGGTCAGAGCTGTGACAGAACCTTAAAGGAGGCAGAATGAACTAGCTGATTTTGAATTCCAGGTTTGCCCTATGTCAGGTGTATAATCTTTAGTCTCTGTGACCATTCAGTTTCTTATCTGTAAAATAGATTATAATACTTACATCAAAAGATAGTTGGGGGGCGCCTGGGTGGCTCAGTAGGTTAAAGCCTCTGCCTTTGGCTCAGGTCGTGATCCCAGGACCCTGGGATCGAGCCCCACATTGGACTCTCTGCTCTGCAGGGAGCCTGCTTCCTCCCCTCTCTCTCTGCCTGCCTCTCTGCCTACTTGTGATTTCTCTCTCTCTGTCAAATAAATAAAATCTTAAAAAAAAAAAAGGTAGTTGGGAGAGATTAAATGAGATTAAATGCAGACAAAACATAACAACTTTGCCTGAACAAAGTAGGTACTTAATAAATGTTAGTTCCCTTCTTCAGTGTTCACCGCTGAAGGAGGGCAGAGCTTGAGCCTCCCCTTTCCCCTGTGGATCCTTGCTGATCCTGAAGAGCTTCTGGCCCTTTATTAACTCACATTTTGTATAGGCTCCATAAAAATCAGACCTTTGAATTGAATACAACTTTGAATAGAAACAATAAAGAGCTTTGGGGAGGAAAAATTATTGATCTTTAATTATTTTCTCTTAGATGAACTCTTTCAGAACTATTACCTGGGACATCCCTATAAACATTAAAATGTACAGCTGGGTGTCCACTTATCTTAAAAGTCGGTTCAGTAAGGGTGTATTGAGATTCATTGTGGTGAATCAAGATGCTCAGGGCTTTACATTCTGACAGTAAAGTCACATATTCTAAGAAATAACATTTCAGTTTTTTGAATTTTGTTCCTTAAGTGGAATACTAGATCTGATATATTGGCTTGAATATTTTCCTAAAAATGCATTTGAGACAGCCATTTCTTGATTTACTGATTTCTGTCACTTAAACATTACTTATACAAATAATAGCAAATACCCATAAGATTATGGTTTTTCAATTCCAGTTTTAAAAGGATAAGAATGGTAGAGAGACACATTTTGAATAGGTGAGTCAAATAATCTGTATCCATTATTTCTATAGCAGGAAAAGATATTGGGAAAATGCATTTGCCATAGAAGAAAGCAATGAAAGGCCACAAATTGCATATTACTCTAAATTTGTTCCTTTGATATATGTTTTTTAAAAAGGGGTAAGATGCTCCTTTGGTAATGTGAAAGAGGCAGGTGAAACCTCCTCTAATGTGACCCCACCACAGTATCAGTTCCTGGATCCTCAGATTAAAAGGGCATATTCAAAATTTTCCACAGAGCTGGGTTCTAGCAATTTGAAACCTCATTTGGATCCTGACTTAGTAATACATTATCTTGTGAACTTTGGTAAGTTTCTTAATCTCTGCAACCCTCAATTTCATCATTTGTAAAGCTCTTCGAATGATAATATATGTGAACATGGTTTATAAACTTAACCCCTCTACAGTACTATTGTTTTAATCTTCTGGAAGTGTCCTTTTCTTGTGAAGGTGCTAAACTCAGCCAAAGCTTTGAAAGAGACCTTGTATAATATAAGATGGCATTGTTCATCTACTACCTCATTGCTGTACAAGAGATTTAGGTCCTTATGGCCTAAATATTTCCATGATAATATCTCAGAAGTGCATATACAGAATTGCAAGCTCCTTCATCCCTCTCATCGTTAGCCTTATAAAAAGGTTTTACTGCATTACTTAAAAATTTGAATCACATTTTTGTCAATGGGAAGTCTGATGAATTGTAAATAACCTTTCTCACAGACACATTTGTATTGCATTTATCTAGTTTGTTTAGTTACAGAAATCCTCCAAATATAAAAATCCAACATTAATCCTTAAATGTCTGCTATTTTGCTTTTTATAAATAGCTATATCATGTTTTCTTTCTCCACACACTTCTATCTAGGAGCATGCACTTCTAAGTGTAACTCATTTCACATTATTTTGAACAGATTTCATTTGACCAAGAAATATTAGCCCTCTTAGGCTTGATGTGCACATTTGCATGCCAATAAATGGTATGTGATTTTTACCTCATGGCTATTTTCATAGCAGTGATGATTTTTGGTTCCCAGAACTATGTAAATGTTTCTGGATGGCCCAGGATCCACTTTTTGTATCATTAAGCATAATAAAATTACTCATTCGCTGTATATAGCATGCATCAATCTTTATCTCACATCAATAAAGGCTGACATCATTTTATTCCTTTCTTTACTGTTTTGTCCTTCATTTCTAAATTTAGCTCACATGTATATTGTTTCCATTTTTTAATTTCAGCCTGAATAATTTATTGTCAAGCATTTTTTTGTCTATTTAATCACCTGAAGAATTTTGAGTTAGGCTTCTATACTCATTCAGGTAATTATAAATTCTTTCACGTTAGGTAGCTTATCTGAATACAGATTTTTATGGCCCTTTTCTTTTCTTTCCCTTTCCTTCCTCTTTCTTTCTTTCTTTCACCTCTTTCTTTCTTCTTTTAACCAGTGTTTCCATTTAATAATATAAGGTGACATTCTTTCTATGTCAATAAGAACATGATTGTTCTGATGCTTCTAGTTTTTTGGTTTTATCATAGACAGTGCCATAAGAGAGCATTCTTTTAAAAAAAAAAGATTTTATTTATTTATTTGACAGAGAGAAATCAGAAGTAGGCAGAGAGGCAGGCAGAGAGAGAGAGAGGGAGAAGCAGGCTCCCTGCCAAGAAGAGAGCCTGATGCGGGACTCGATCCCAGGACCTGAGCCAAAGGCAGAGCCTTAACTCACTGAACCACCCAGGAGCCCAGGAGGACCTCATTTCTTAAGCCACTGAGAACCTCTGTTATTTTAGGCAGCTATGGGCTGAATTGCATCTCCTCCAAAATTCATATTTTGAAGCCTTTACAGTGTGATGTTATTGGGAGAGGTAATTAAGCTTAGTTCAGGTCATGAGAGTGAGGCATTCATGTTGGGATTAGGGTCCTTATAAGAGACATTGGAGAGCTCCCTTTGCCTCCTCTCTCTCCACCATGCTAGGAGATCATGAAAAGACGGCAATCTGCCAAGAAGTAAGTTCTCTGCTCTGGAGAACTGAACCAGTCAAGAAGTACTCAATCTTAGATTTCTCAGCCTCCAGAATTGTGAAAAATAAGTTCCTGTTCTTTAACTGACTCAAAAAGACACATGCACCCCCCTGTTCAGCACAGCAGTATTTACAGTAGCCAAGATACAGAAATAACCCAAGGGTCCATCCATAGATGAATGGATAAAGAAGATATGGTAACATATATACAATGCAGTATTAGCCACAAGAGAAGAGTAAGATCTTACCATTTGCAATGATACAGATGGAACTAGAGAGTATAATACTAAGTGAAATAAGTCAGTCAGTGAAAGACAAATAGCACATGATTTAACTCATATGTGGAATTTATGAAACCAAACAAAGAAAAAAGACACACACACACACACACCCCAGACTCAAATACAGAGAACAAACTGGTGGTTGTCAGAGGGCAAGTGAGTAGAAGGATGGGTGGAGTAGAGATGGAGATTAAACATACACTTCTTTTATCTCTTAATCTGCCCAGGATTATTATTATAGCAAATAATAATATTGGGACTTTTTTTTTTTTTTTACTTCTAATGTACTGGAACTATTAATGGCAATAATATACCAGACCTGAAAAAGAAAAAAAAAAAATCAAAACCAAAGCACACACATGCAGAAGAAAAGATAATACACTAGATTTTTTAGTTAAGGCTTTAATTAAAAAAAAAAAATGGCCAAAGAATGTACAGCACCTTCCTTAAATGGTCTTTTTTCACTGAAGTTGCTGATAATATTCCTGAAAATTATTTGCACCTCTTTTAATCATCACTGACCACAGCTATAGAATAGCTGGATCAGATTTCCAGGTTCCCTGGTTGTAAAGGGATAACACAGTTCCTTCCTCCCTCCCCTCTTTCTTCCTTCCTCTCTCTCTCTTTCTTTCTTTTTTATATTCTCTCTTTGTATTTCTTTCTGTCTAATTTCAAGCAGTGAACAAATATAATTTTAAACTTAACCTATAATGCAAAGATCATATGGATGGTTAATTAGACATCATTTCAAATTTAGAAGTATGAGATATGTTTGCATCCTGAGTTTTTTATATTGCTCTTCAGGTGTACTTAGGATCTATTAATTTAAACTGCCCTCTGAAAATTAAATATATGGAATTTTAAATAAAAATTATTTATTATTATTAAATAATATTATTCAATATATTATATATGCTTATATTTAATATATTATATCATATATTATATACTATATAAAATGTAATACATATATTTATATGTATTATATAAATACATATATTTATATTGTATATACATATATACATATATTGTCTATACATATATACATATATTTATATTGTATTATTAAATAAGATTATTAATTAAAATTTATTTAAATGTTTAAGAATTTTAAAGAATATATAGCATTGTCTAATGCTGCTTATACATAATTATCTACATGTCTGTGAATGTGTTGGTATGAATATCTACATGTATGTTTGTGTGTGTATATAATTTCCTTTGTAAGAGTTAATTGTGGTGAAGATCAGGGGTGCCTGGGTGCTTCAGTGGTTAAGCATTTTTCTTTCTCAGGTCATGATCCCAGGGTCCTGGTATTGAGCCCCACCTTGGGCTACCTGCTCAGCAGGAAGCCTGCCTCTCCTGGGGCCTCACACATTCCCCTGCTTGTGTTCTGTCCCTCACTCTCTCTCTGTCAAATAAATAAATAAAATCTTTTAAAAAAAATGTGGTGAACATCAAAGTAGAATTAAAGCACTGGTAAACATTAGAAATTAAAATACTAACTGGTGTGATATCAATGGAGTTAAATAGGAATCCTTTTAATTATAAAACTACAAAAATGTATGTTGTCAACTTCCCTTTAAGTACTATGTTATAGGAAATGTATTTCAGATACTTAAGGACTGTAGTAGATAACTTGTGCAAAAAAGTAGTTATTTAATATAATTTTAGTTTTTTTCTGATTCAATTTTATAAAATTATTGAAGATTTGCTAAGTAAATAACATGTAAGCAATTATAATTATTAGAAACATAAATGACTGATGTTGGAGAAAAAAATTTCTTCAACAATACACTGTGTCAAGATTCCTGTGAAATCATGCAGGCACGAAATCATGTAGGCAGAGTTAAATACTTCCAGCTTTTCAACTATTATGTCACTTTTTTCCTATTTTTTTTTATAACTTTTTTCTAATAATAAAGTAATATATATGGGACGCCTGGGTGGCTCAGTTGGTTAAGCAGCTGCCTTCCACTCAGGTCATGATCCCAGCATCCTGGGATGAAGTCCCACATCGGGCTCCTTGCTCGGCAGGGAGCCTGCTTCTCCCTCTGCCTCTGCCTGCCATTCTGTCTGCCTGTGCTCGCTCTCTCTACCTCTCTCTCTCTCTCTCTCTGATAAATAAATAAAATCTAAAAAAAAATAATAAAGCAATATATGTTTAATGTTGAATACTTAGAAAATATAAATGTGCCTAAATTAAAAACAGAATGAAAAAGCAAATTATTAATAATACCATTACACAAGGCAAACACTGGGATTTTTATAGAACGTTTTTCTAATATTTTTCTCTGTAAACTTATACCCATTTTTTTTTTTTACAAAATTGGTTCATGCACATATTGTTCTGTAGTCTGTTTTTAACGTAGTACAATTACAGATCATTTTCCTTTTTTTTGATAATTTTCCATTTTGATAAAATTCTCCACATGATTTTTTTAAAGAAGATTTTATTTATTTATTTGTCAGAGAGGGAGAGGCAGAGAGAGAGCATGAGGAGGGGGAGCGGCAAGCAGAGGGAGAAGCAGGCTCCCTGCTGAGCAAGGAGCCTGATGTGGAAATCTATCCAAGTACCCTGGGATCATGACCTGAACTGAAGGCTAACACTTAATTGACTCAGCCCCCAGTACCCTTCATGTACATAAATTTTGTTTTGTCACATATGTTGCTGTTTCCTTAACTCCTAGGAGTGGAATTTTGGGGTCAACTACCTCTTTTATTTTTACTCCCATAACTGTACATATTGTACCATTTCTCTCAGATTTAAAAAATAAGCTACTCTAATTTCCATATTCTTATTCTTCTTAGATAGTTCTTAATCAGTGCTCACTGACTGGCAGACAATACCCAAGTTCTGTGTCCAGCTTTTGTGCTGAATAAAACTTAAAATACCTGTGAATTTGCTTTCATCATTGGACATTTGACCTTTTTAGATCAACAATGCTGAGGTCAGGAACTTTATGATTTCAGTGGTGAAAAAAATTTATCAGGGAAAACATTAACAAATGTAAGAATATTTTATGTTTTATGTTCCATAGTAGATGATAGATAAGGTTTTGAATAATTCAAGAATATGCTAGGTGAGTTAGGAGAAGGGAGTTGGGGGAAATTGGAAGGGGAGGTGAACCACGAGAGACTATGGACTCTGAAAAACAATCTGAGGGGTTTTAAGTGGTGGGGGGGTGGGAGGTTGGGGGAACCAGGTGGTGGGCATGGAGCACTAGGTGTGGTACAAAAAACAATGAATACTGTTATGCTGAAAATAAATAAAAAATAAATTTAAAAAAAAGACAAGGCCATTTGGGGAAATTATAAAATAATAAAGGACAAAATCACTATCATTTATAAACTGGTGATTTAAATTGATAAAAGGAGTTACATTATATATATATACATATATATAATACATACACATATGTATATATATATATAAAACTTTATATATAACTTATTTAAAAATACATACTCATTAATAACTCTTGAAATGCAAGTCAAAAATCAACTCACGATCTTACCATGTAAAATCCCGATCCTACACACTTAAAAAAAAAAAAAGAATATGCTAGACCTCAAGAAGCAAGAAAAATCTCAAATAAACAACCTAACTTTATACCTAGGGGAGCTAGAAGAAGGACAACAAACAAAACCCAAAAGCAAAAGAAGGAAGAAAATAATAATAATAATAATAATAATAAAGAGTAGAGCAGAAATAAATGATATAGAAACTTAAATACCAACACCACAGAAATACAAAAGATTATAAGAGAATATTATGAAAAATTATATGCTAACAAATTGGAAAACCTAGAAAAAATAAATAAATTCCTAGGAACACCTAACTTAACAAACTGAAGACAATTTTAGGGGTCCTCATAGGGATTGGAAGAAACTCATCTAAGAGAATGATCCTGAAGTTTAAAGTTCATTAGCTTTGCTAATCGTGTCTTTGATTATGGCTCTTACCACTTGTAACTGTAGTTAACTATTTATATTTTTCTATTGCTAAACTGTGCTTCATTATCTGTTCACCTTTGTATCTTCAAATGCCTGAATGAGGACTGGATAAATAGTGCTTTGCTTTGTATGAAAGAATGGAGTCAGTATGAGTTTGCCCTTCCACAATTGGGCAGTGAATTTAAAGCATGTAATCTCAAGATAAGTGCATGTGTAACTTTTTAAGGGTTAATTTTATCATCATTTTATTTAAAAATCAGTGCATTAATTGACTACAAATTTTGAAATAGGTGTATGGATGGCTATGATAGCTTGCCAAGCAGAATGAATATGTATAAGATACAAATTATGCATTAAACTAAACTAAGTGACTGATATTTGGCAAACAATAAATGTTTGATCAGTGATTGTATAAAACTGATACGCAGCAAAAAAAATAGAGAACGGATACATAGTTTTTCCTATATATATCCCTTATATCCCATCTAAGCATAGTTATATGCTGAGCAGGAAGCCCTGATGCAGTGTTGGGTCCCAGAACCCTGGGATGCTTAACCAACTGAGTCACCTAGGCATCCCTTTCATATTCCTTTTCATAATGGTTGTGTCTAGTCCTACCTTTGGGACTCTATGCAAACATCTTGTATTAGCCCTTTAGTACTTCATTGTAGCATTTGTGAACATAAAATTCCTGTGCTAAACCAGACATTGAACTGTTACAGTATTGGGATACTTTTCACAAGTCCAGGTGTCTATTCTCTATGTTGCCTAACATTCTGCCCCTTTTAGCCAGCTCAGGCTGCAATAACAAAATATTCTAAACTGGGTGTTTTAAACAACAGGATTTTGTTACTTAAAAATTTTTTTATTGAGGTATAATTGACATACAGCATTGGTTTCAGGTGTACAATATGATTCAATACTTGTATATATGGTGAAATGATTACCACACTAAGCCTGTTAATATCTGTCAGCATATATAATTTAAAATTTTTTTTCTTGTGATTAGAATGTTTAAGATCTACTCTCTTGACTTTCAAATATGCAATACAGTATTATTAACTACTCTGCTGTGTGTATATCACCATGACTTATTTATTTTATAACTGGAAGTTTGATTCCTTTTACCCATCCCACTCACTGCCCCTCTGTCCACTTCAGGCAACTGCCAATATGTTCTCTGTATCTAGGAGCTTATTTTATTTTTGTTTTTAAGTTCCCACATATAAGTGAGATCATGTGGTATTTGTCTTTCTTCTATTTATTTCACTTAGCATAATGCCCTCCAATCCTTCATCATGTTGCAAATGGCAATAGTTCATTTATTTTTATGGCTGAATAACATTACATGTGTGTGTATATATATACACACACATACACACAACACATTTTCTTTATTCATTCATCTATGGATGGACACTTGCACTATTTCCATATCTTGGCTATTGTAAATAATCCTGTGCTGAACAGGAGGGTGCATATATCTTTTTGAGTTAGTTGAGGATGGGGATTTGATTTTCGTAATTCTGGAGGCTGGGAAGTCCAAGAGTGAGGTACAGGCTGATTCACTTCTGTAGGATAGGTTTACAGCTTCATAGATGGCCACCTTCTCACTGTGTTTTAACACGTTGGAGACAGGGATGGGGTGAGGGAGCTCTACAGTGTCTCTTGTGTGGACACTAATTCCATCATGAAGGCCCCACTATTAGGACCTCAGCTAAGCCTAATTACCACTCAAGGACCCCATTTCCAGATATCTTCACATGGAGTTCGGGGGGTCGTGTCTTCAAAATATGAATTTGGGGGACATAGTTCAGTCTATAGCTCTGCTGAAAATAATATAGGTTCTCAATGGCTTAAGAAATGAGGTCTTAATACAAGGAAATGTGCAAATTCATCTGGACTACTGAAGAATATTCTGGTTCTTTGCTTTGGTTCCTAGTTTAGTTCCCCAAGATTTGATCTTGGATTTGTCCCTGGACTCCAGCTTGTGTTCTGTATTTTAGATGTGGTGTCAAGGACAAATATAGCTGGGTATTAAAGTGGTGAAAACAGATTTTGATCTGAACCTACTGACTGTATGGATGCAGTGAATGAGGAGAGGGAGAGAGCAGGGGGCTCAGTAGAGTCAGAGAAGTGAAAAGTTACAAAGGGTTGATTATATAAATATGATTAGGCCAGCTATATTTGCTAGCTGGCAGTTGTTGGTTTTAGGATTCTATCCCTCCACAAAGACTGAGAGATCAGAGGCCCTATGCTTTCTGATGATTACATTTCAGAGTAATGATTTTCAGGTCTGTGAGAAAGACATTTCTAAGTTGCAAAGGATACATATTCATAACTATAAGTCCTTTTTAGTAAATGCTCTAAGAAAGGGAATTCAGAAGCCTATATCAGGTGTTGGCTAGAAGAAATTAAATTCTCCTGGCAGTGCTGTGCTTCTCAGGCAGGCATTTTAATGGAGGATAGTGGTCAACAGGGGGCTGGAGTCATCCTAGCTACATGGCCTTATGCTGCCAGGAGCCAGGCTAGAATTTGGTCAGATCTCTTAGTGCAGTGTTTTGGATGGAGTTGTTATGGGCTGAGAGTTCTACAGTTCCCATGGTGTCTCTGTATTTTTGATAAATGACTTCAGTCCATCTTTCAATGTGCTTTTCGCATCCACATTGTGTTCTTTCAGGCCTCTGCCCTCTGTCCATTCCTTTCCAACTGTCCTACTTCTGTCTCACCACTGTCAACTCACAAGGAGCCTACTCCATTACATAAGTCAACATAGAATACTCATTTTAACCTTATAAGAGAAGTATTCATTTATAAGACAGTAGATGTATATATATGTATATACACACACACACATATATAATATAATGTAATATATATAACATAACGTATAATATATATGTATACAAATACATACGTACTATATAACATAATGTATAATATATATGTATACAAATACATACGTACTCAGAGAGGAAGGTATAGAGAGTTATCCAGTATATCCTCTGCCCTCACCAGGGATAGCCTTCCCCACTGCCAACATCCCTCATGAGAGTGTAACATTTGTTACAATTAATGAACCTACAGAGATATATCATAATCATCTAAAGTTCATAGCTTACATTGGGTTCAATCTGGGTGTGCATTCTGTGGGTTTGGATAAATGTATAATGACATCTACCCATCATTATATGTATTCATGTATCCATTATTCATCCTTACAGGGTAGTTTCACTATCCTAAAAATGCTGTGCTCTGCCTATTCATCCCCTCAAAATGTGCAAACCCTGGCAACTATTGATCTTTTTACCGTCTCTATAGTTTTTCTTTTTCCAGAATGTCATACAGTTGGAATCATACAGTATATAGTCTTTACAGATTGGCTTCTTTCATTTAGTAATATTCACTTATAGTTCTTTTATGCCTGTTCATGGTGTGACAGCTCATTTCTTTTTAATGATGAATAATATTCCATTGTCTGGATGTACCATAGTCCAACACTATTTCTTAAGCTGCATCTGTTATCACAAGTATTTCTCAAGGTCAAAGTAATAGTTGATTAACATGCAGTTGTAATTAGTTTTCAGTTTCATGGTACATGACCATCATATCTGGTATGTCTGAAAAAGTTACACATGTTCCCACCCAAAATGTAAGACATTCAGAAATAAAGAAATAAAGGGGCACCTGGGTGACTAAGTCAGTTAAGTGGCTGCCTTCAGCTCAGTGGATGCTTTCAGGGTCCTGCGATGGATCCCCGCATCTGGCTCCCTGTTCAGCGGGGAGCCTGCTTCTCCCTCTGCCTCTGCTCCTCCCTCCTGCTTGTGCTGTCTCTCTCACAAATAAATAAATAAAATAAAATAAAATAAGATAAATAAAAATAATAATTCCTAATAGAATTAGTCAGAACTAAGTCATTTATAAAGTGTAGTTTATTTCCAAAATTTATTGAAGAAACTTTTATTTATTTGTTTATTTATTTGACAGGCAGAGATCACAAGCAGGCAGAGAGACAGGCAGAGGGAGAGGATGGGAAGCAGGCTCCCTGCTGAGCAGAGAGCTTGATGTGGGGCTCTATCCCAGGACCCTGGGATCATGACCTGAGCCGAAGACAGAGGTTTTAACCCACTGAACCACCCAGATGCCCCTTGAAGAAACTTAAAAAAAAAAAAAAAAAAAAAAAGGTATGGTGGCCAAACTCTTTAAAAATCCCTAGATTTCTATTGACTCTTAAATTAATTTTACTGAATATGCTTACAATTTTGAAATATCCTCCAATATGATTGCTCAACCTGTGTACTACAAAGCATTCCTAAATTTTTTCCCTAGTCCAAATCTGTGGTACTTTGGTACTTTTGTACTTTGGTTACCTGACTATCCTTAAGCCCTCCAGTGAGGCCATAGGAATTATGCAAAATGATCCTGGAACTGCATATTCTCAAATTTGGTAATTATTCTTTGCCTGACTTTCTGGCATTGTCACATCTTAGCACATCTTCATATCTTTCCCTTTTTGGACTTAGTAACCTTGCTCCCAACTGCCTGACTGTCTGCCTATAATGGAATGATCATCTTCACTGATCACGTTCACTAGAGATTTTTGTCTCTTTCTTCTTACTCATACCACCACCTCCAGCCCTCATTTATACCCTCCCATCTCAGACTGCATCCTCTCTACTCTGTGGCCATGATTACAAGCTGCTACACCCTCACTTGTATCTGTGAAACATGGCTGGCCAGCAGGAGGGCCAGAAATTTTCTACTAATTTTGAAGCATATCTTTATATCTTCTGTTTTTTAAACTTTTTTTTTAAAGCTTTACTAGGTGTTATACACAACTGATGAATTACTGAACATCTGAAACCAATGATATCCTGTATGTTGGCTAATTAAATTTAAATGAAAAAAAAAAACCCCTTAATTTCAAATAATTTGTTGTGTTGAGAATGTTTAACTGAACCAAGTCAAGAATATAAACATAATATAACTTTAAAATAATTAAAGTTTTAACATGCTTTCCAAGAGTGGCCACAACAAAAAGGGGTGGACATGCTGCCATCAGGACTAAATGATGAGACAGTGAAAACACCATCAGAGGCTTTGCCATTACCTAAGTAAGCCACTGAGCAAATAGGCCTCAGTTCCCTTGGTTATAAAATGGCATAATATCACTTTTCTTTGCCATCTCACACAGTCCAGTGAGATGCTGAGAATGAAAGTGCTTTAAGAAGCACAGTGTGATGCATAGATCTGAGGAATGATGACTATGCATCTGGTCTACCTTTCTAGGGGGGAACGACAGGGAGTACACTAGCAATTATATATAGAAAGTTGTCATCTGGGATCAGAGAAATGAAATAAATAAGGTCTTAAGCTTCTTTAGGGTGGCATGTTGCAGAAAATGATGAATGTTGTCAAGACAATTGAATTTGGAAGGGGACCAAAGCAGTGATCGAAAAATGTGGTTTGAGTTGCTGAGACATTGAAATACAAGGACCAACAGAAATATCTAATATAATATACATAGTCCTGTGATTTAAGAAGATGATGAGCTTGTCTATATATTAATGTTCATTCTGATGATATCAAGCAAAGTCTTAAACTCTTTTTCAAACATGGAATATCAGACTTCTGGGGAGATGGAAAGTATTTTTTTGTAAGTTCCCTGGCTGTCCCTTGTCTCTGAAATAAGGGCAGCCTTTGGGTGCGAGTAGGGAAAGATTGTACCGCCTTGGAAGGTTTGGAAAGATGCTTTGTCACCTAAAGTCTAACATTGAGAAAAATTGAATAGATGAAACAGTGAAAAATGCTAAGAAAAAAAGAGGCAGGAAGAGCATAGGAAGTATCTGGGTAATTTTGGATAGAAAGACCAAGAAGGACCTACTATGAAGATTATATATGAGTAAAGATCTAAAGGATATTTCTATGGTCAATAAATAAATCATATTTTATTCCTTCTCTGCTAGCTCCACTGACCTCAGGCTCTGGAGGAGGTTGATGGAGGCAACAGCAGTAGATTTATCATTTAGTCACATAGTATTATAAACAAATGAAAATAATTTTATTTCTATTCCTTAACTATCTCCTTTGCTAATATTTTCCCAGATGGTACTGAAATGAAAGAACTACTATTACTTTATATTTAGGATGAATGGGATAAACTTGTGCACTGTGATTTAAGAACAGTATGTGATGAAAGCTGAACTTTTTTTTTTAGTTGATCTCATTATAAAATGAGATAGAAGAAATTAGAATAAACATTTTTTGATTTGAACATTAAATTTCATTAGGATATAATGTGTTCTTTGTTTTTTCAGTGACTGACATATGTTAAAACATGAAGTTTAGAAAAGGTTCTGGAATACTATTCTAGTGGGTTCCCTGGCAAAGGCAGGGTGCTCTTAAGTTCACATTCTCCTAGCAAGGTAGCTGGTAGATAAGGGTAGACAAAATAAAAATAATAAATGAATTATATAGTTTGTTAGAAAAGGGAAAAACTAGAGTAGGTAAGGGTGATCAAGATTGAAGTAGGAGTGGTTTGCAGTTTTAAATGTGATAGCGTAGGCATCATAGATAATATGAAAATTGAGCAATACTGAAGCAGGTGAAAGAATTACATGTCTGGATATTTAGGAGAAGAGTTTTGCACAGAGGGAATGACCAGGCTGAAAGTCCTAAGGAACATGCCTTTGGTGTTTAGGAAAAGCAGAGAGGACAGTGAAGCTGGACTGGAGTAGATAGAGGCAGAGCAGTAGAGTATAGAAGGTGAAGTTAGAGAGGTAATGGAGAGTCAGATCATCTGGGTTTGCTTCTATTTTTTTTTTTCACTAATTTGACTTTTGTTCTTAATGAATGGGTATTTGTTACTAGGTGTTGCAAAAGAGTGACATGGTCTACCATATATTAAAAGGATAGGTCAGCTGCTGTGCGGAGAATAGTTTGTAGGGGCAAGAGTAAATACAGTAGACCAGGCAGGAGGCCATTGCATAATCCAGGTGGAAAATGTTTTGGGACAGACCAGGTTGGTAGCAATGGAAGTAATAAGAAGTGTTAGGATTCTCAATATATTTTGAAGGCAAAGCCTCATCATTTCCTGGCAGCTTACCTGTGACATATAAAAGAAAGTAAAAAATGAAGAATGTCTTCAGGGTTTCCATTAGGAGCAATGACAAGAAAGAATGGACATCTGTTGGTATGGAGGAAGCTATGAGCTGAGCAAGTTTGGAGGTTGGGAAGATCTAGCATTCAGCTTTTTATAAGCTGGTCATGATACATAGCCAAGTGGAGATGTTAAAAATATAGTTAGATATACCCAAATTATTATAAGTTATTCTGAAGCCATTCACTCCCTTCTTGATGCCCTATTTTTATCTCTGAAATCTTGAATCTTGTCCTTATTGTAGGCTTCTGCTATCTCAGAATGATGAATGAATGAGTACATTTATTAACTTACCGTTTTGACTAGCAGAAGGAAATTTTGGAAACATAATTTTACCTGACTCAAAACCCCCAGGCTTATCTATGATGCCATGCTGCAGGCTTTTTAAAGAAAATTTTATTTATGTATTTGAGAGAAAGAGAGACGAAGAAAGAGAGATAGAGGGAGAGCGCGCACAAGCAGGGGGAGCAGCAGGCAAAGGGAGAAGCAGACTCGCCACTGAGCAAGGAGCCACACATGGGATCCCAGGACCCTGGGATCGAGACCTAAGCCTAGTCAAAGGCAGATGATTAACTGACTGAGCCTCCTAGGTGTTCCAGGCTTTTCAGGACAAATAGCAGGAGTGAATGGATTAGATCCTGTGGGAAAGGTTTTACTAAAGGTCCCTTGTGATAGATGAGAAATTGTCCAGTGATCAACATTTGGATAACCAGCAAGAGGGCTGATTACTCTTAATCTAATGCAATACAACTACCATGATGCCGTGTTTAATTTCACCGAATCCACTGAACCATATTACTTATTTGATGGCTCTGTTACATAAACAGTTTAGCAGAGATTTCCTGGCATACACTTATTTATCTCTGATCATTGGCCTATATAATAATTTAACTGGAGATGTTTCTTTAGTACTATATCCAAAGATATGTCATTTTATTATAATTAATAGATATTTATTTTTGCTGCCAAAAACAAAGGCACCAATAGCAATCTAACTATTCTTATCATTTCCTTCCTCTGGCCATTGACACAAATGCATTACACCACCCCATTATGGTTGCCCATTCATTTCACAGCTATAAGCAGTGACACATACATTTTTTTTTTTAAACCACAGATGTTGATTTCCATATTGTTGCCCCAGTGCATAAACACTTCCCTTGTATATCATTGCTGGGTGAATATTTCGCTGGAGCAGTTGCTGATGCTTAAAATATAAATGATATATGCACATCAGTTTGCTTTTCCTTTCCTTGCATAAACTTTCACTACTTGCCAATAAGGGCTGAATATTTAACATGTAGAAGCATTGATGTGCACCTACCTAACTTCTAAAACATTTATGACTAAAAGTTCATATCTAAAAAAAATGTTCAGCCCTCAGTAGAAATAATATAGTGTGGAAACTTAGGTTGGCATCTCTCTTGGGTTAGAGAAATAGACTGTTTTTTTATAAACCATCTAGATTCATAACTATCTAAAGCTGAAAGACACCTGAGAAAATGTGGGAGGGGAAAGAAACTAACATTTTAGGAGCATTCATATATAAGTGATGCTGTGCAAGGTACTTTACATATATTATCTCATTGAAATACCAGAGCATCTCTAAGAAGGAAGTGATAATATCTTAATACTGAAGGTAAGGACACTTAGGCCAAAATTGTTAAGAAATTGAGCTAAGAACCATATAGTAAGAAAGTGAGAGACCGGAGATTCTGTTCTAGCTTGTCTTCCATATTACTCTGTCTCTCAATTCTCTCGTTTTAGAAATGAGGAAAATATTTAGATATATTTACTGAGTTTTTCAAGGTCAGGTAGATGGTTTATGGCAGAGCTGGGATTAGAAACCAGAATCTCTCTGGATTCTTCTGTCTTTTATAGTATTCTCTCTCCCTAGAAAGGGCCATAATTCACAATACTTAGAATTTAACTATATTTTAAAATTATAGGAAGTTCACAATTTGATTTTTCCATGGAAATAAATGGTTGTAGCTTTCAAAGAATAAGTAAGTGAAATTATTAAACAACTTAACACTGTTCATACAATTTTTGGCTGTTTCAGGCACATGTCTCTTTTCTCTTAGACTTTGTAGTAACATTTGTCTTATGTGTTGTTAAGGCCTATTGCTTCATTGCACCCTTTAGATAGGAGACTGAGGGCTAAAGAGTGTAAATGACTTCCCCAAGTAGACACAGATGCTTAATAAGTGATGAGCTGCCATAAAAGAAGAGAACAATGGTAATGTGACCAGAGCAGGGGTTTGTAGTGAAATATTTCTAACTTTAAGTAGAAATATTATTTATTCCTTCAATCTAGAATTATCTACTAAATGTCAACTATATACCACATACTATATTGGTCTGGGGATGTAAAATTGAATGAAATAGAATTTTGAATTTAAGAAGCTCAATATCTAGTCATAATAAAAAACATAGGCAAGTAAATAAACAATAGCAGTTCTGAATTCTGTTCCTGGCAAAATAAAAAAATAATGTAGGTTTCTGTCTTCCTTGTTCAAAGTCAACTGTGGATGGAAACCCATGAGATAATGAAGAGTTCTGTGAAATCTATGGGGTAGATAGGTAGTTGTTCGAATGATTGTTGGCAGAGAGCTGTCTGGAGCTGAGGCCAACTAGACTTTAGACTGCTGGTACCCATGTCCTTGGAGTAGGACTTGACTAGTCTGGGGCAGTGCTTAGATACCCACAGCAGGAATAACAACTCATAGGCCAAGATAATGAGACATCTAAGGAGCATAACCACTTGAAAAAGAAAAAAGACAATAACTATAAAGTATATATACCATTTAAATCAGGGCTCTTAGAACAGCAGGATAAAGATTTTATATAAGCATAAAAATCTATCACAAAGAATAAACTACAGATGGCCAACAGATATATGAAAGGGACTCAACATCACTAATCATCGGGGAAATGCAAATCAAGACTCTATTAAGATTTCACCTCATTACATGATTGGATTAGAATGGTTATTATCAAAAAGATAAGAAAAAAGGTGTTGGTGAGGGTGTGGAGAAAAGGGAACCCTTGTGTACTGTTTGTGGGAATATAAATTGGTGCAGCCACTATGGAAAACAGTATGGAGATTTCTTGAAAAACTAAAATTAGAATTAGCATATGATCTAGCAATTCCTCTCTTGAGTATTTATCTGAAGGAAATACAAACATTAACTTGTAAATATATTTGTACCTCATGTTCATAGCAGTATTATTTATAATAGCCAAGAAATGGAAACAGCCTAAGTGTCCATTGATAGGTGAATGGATAAGAGGATGTAATTCACTCTCTCTCTGTCTCTCCTGCAGAGGAATATTATTCAGCCATAAAAAGAAGGAAATCCTTCATGTGTGACAACATAGGTGGCCCTTGAGAGTGTTATGCTAAATGAAACCAGACAAAGAAAGACAAATATTGTACAATTTCCCTTACATGTTGAATTTGAAAAAATAAAACAAAACACAAAAAAACCCCAGAATGCCACCACGCTCACAGATATAGAGAACAGATGGGTGTTTTTCAGGGTTGTGAGTGGGTGTGGGTGAAATGGGTGAAGGGAGTCAAAGGTAGTACCAACTTCCAGTTATAAAGTAAGTTATGGGGATGTAATGTAGAGCATGGCGAGTATAATCAATAATACCGTATTGCATATTTGAACGTTGCTAAAAAATAGAGCTACCCTACAACCCAGCAACTGCACTACTGGGTATACACCCCAATGTTCATAGCAGCAATGTCGACAATAGCCAAACTGTGGAAGGAGCAGAGATGCCCTTCAACAGATGAGTGGATAAAGAAGATGTCGTCCATGTGTACAAAGGAATATTACTCAGCCATCATAAAGGATGAATACCCACCATTTGCATTGATGTAGATGGAACTGGAGGGGATTATAGTAAGTGAAGTAAGACAAGCAGAGAAAGAAGATTATCATATATTTTCACTCAGATGTGGAACATAATACAGCAGAGGACCACAGGGGAAGGTAGAGAAAACTGAAGGGAAGAGATCAGAGATGAAGACAAACCATAAAAGACTCTGGAATCTGTGAAACAAACTGAGGGTTACAAAGGGGAAGGAGGTGGGGGAATGGGGTAACTGGTATTAGGAAGTATTAGGTATTAAAGAGGGCATGTGTTGTGATGAGTACTGGGTGTTATACACAACTGATAAATCATTGAACATTATGTCAAAATCTAATGATGTACTATATGCTGGCTAACTGAATATGATAAAAAATAATAAAAAATTTTGGTAACTACAAGTTTTGACAGATTTTTAGCTAGACTTATTTTGGTGATCATTTTGCATATAATGACTAATATAATGCTATAGGTCAATTATATTTCAGCAGAAAAGAATAAGATATTGGAATTTAAAGAAAAGGAAATAATTATAAAAAAATCCAGATATTTGGTATAATAAATATAATATTTGAAATGCAGAACATAATAAATGGGCTAAATAATGAAATAGATACAGCTGAAGGGCAGGTGAGGAAACTGAAAGTAAACTGAAATTCTTTAAGGAAAGCAAGGAAGGGTAAATACATAGACTATATAAATAAAAATTAACAGAAGTAGAGTATAGAAATTGAAGTGCCAACATTTGGATGATAGGGGCATAGAGATGAGAATTAATTTATTTTTATTTTCAGCATAACAGTATTCATTATTTTTCACCACACCCTAGAGATGAGAATTAAAAACATAATCTTGAGGCTGTAATGGAGGTAGAGTTCACAGAACTAAAAATTAAGAAAAAAAATTTGGGAAAAATAACTAAGCTAAGGGTAATGGGCCTAAAACACCAGACTGAAAAGATAAAGACCCACATCAAGAAACATAATAGACAATATTAACACTATAAGACACAAAAAAAGTTTATAAAATAATACAAAGGGAAAAGAACAGACCATATTTATAGAAATAAGACTCAAAATGATTTCAGAGTTGTCAGCAACACTGGATGGAAGAAGATGGTGGTTTAATATTTTAAAGTTTGGAAGGGAAAAGATTTTGATCTGGGGATCAAGAAGGTACTGGTCTGTAATTCAGTTCTCTTCCTATCGCCCTCGACCCGCAAGGACGACAAGAAGCCCCAGTTCAGGTGTATCTTCTCTCTCTTTATTTCCACAAGTCTACACACTTGTATACATTTACATGACCAATCAGCGAGCAGGGTACAGGAGGGAGCGAATCAGGCTGCGCACCTAAACGAACAACTTTGCTAGCAACCAATGCTGTTTACTTCCTCTTTGGGCGTTCCACTTAGTCTCATGAGGCAACCCTAACCTGGCAACTAGCCAGGCACCATCTTTTAATGGTGGAGGCCACCCTGGCCAGAGGCCTGCCTCCGACATCTCCCCCTTTTTTCTTTTATGGCAGGGATCATGCCTGTCTTAGGTTGTCAGTGGCGGGGAATATCCTTACCCGTCATCAGACGGCAGATATCAATGATCTGCGTCCTATCTTAGGTTGGTATATTTCCCCCACCAATCTTACCCGTCGTTGACTACCGATCCAGCATACTTAGCCACACTTGGGGGGATGTTCCAGCCTCGATGGCTAACAAGGCCTGCACCATGGCTTGCTGTTGCCCATGTTGCTGTCGCCTCCAAATTTGCAGTTTCCTTACTAGCAGAATCAAGCCCACTATGAGGATTGTCATCAGACCAATTATGCTAGCCCATTGTTTTGTAAAGGTTAACCCATCTTGCAATGTTTTGATTATCTCTGGGAGGGTTGCAAGCTCAACTCTGGTATTCTTCATCCTTGTTATGCCTAGTAGCAGGTGCTGAGTGTAGTTTTGGAATTCTATAGACTAATTCCCCCGCAAGTATTGGGAGAGCTGTCAGGAGACATTCTGTAAGTCACTCATATTAGTATAGGCTATGGGAGTTACACAAATTGCCGGGAAGGGTGCTATACATCCCAGTCCCAATAGGGCCCCCAATATGTCCACTTGTTTTTGAACCAAATCCACTCTCTGGTTGACCATCAGGATTCCTGCTTGCAGATGTGCATTGATCTGAGTCTGTGTTTGAAGGGCAGCCGCCGTTCCTTCTGCAAGGGTGTTCACAGCTTCCGCAGTGGGTATAGTTGTAGCAAGCGAGACTGCTGCTGCCATGGCAGCTGCTGTAGATATAGCCAATGCTGTCACAATGGTGGCTGTGATACCAAAATCTCTCTTCTTTCTGGATAGCACCACCGGTAACTTGTCCTCTGGAATGGAAACTGGGATAGGAACATGGGTAGGGATACACATAATCACAGCCAGCTTGAAGGCCGTGACATTCCAGCACTGGGAAAGATAGCAATTCTTAGTGCAATTTAACGTATCATTCAGCTCGCTAGCATTTGTTACGAGGAAAAGGAATGGTGGCGAGACGCATAAGGGAGTGGGCTGATAAGTAATATTATTGGGACAAGACACATTAACTGTTGTCTCAAAGGTACTAGAGTCATTTTGTTTATAAGAACAGTTGAGGAATTTGCCACCATTTAACATGGACACTGCTGAGATATCAGTACATGCTCCTAGCAAGTTACAGACCTGCCATGCATCAAAGGGAGAGGAGGGATTGCCTTGCTTAGGATTTTGAAAGGAATTGGCAGTAAAGAGAGGAGGGAATATGAGAGAAGAGTTAGTCACTGGTAAAGGATATGGCCATGCTTTAACCACTGCTCACAGCTCTCTGGCTTGAGTCTGCCGCAGGAGGTGTAGCATCCCCAGAGTTATCATCAGCATCTTCAGCATCATGACTGGTGTTTGGAGGCAAGGCTGCACGCACCAGCCGCTCTGGGATCCAAATTGGAGCCTCCTTTTCCTGTGGAAAAACACATACAGACCCCCTACTCCATACTAATACTGGATCTGGTCCATTCCACTTTCCTGTGAGGATGTCCTTCCAAAGTACTAAAGGCTTAGGGGGAGTAGCAGCATCACTTGTATGTCTGTCTGCAGCTGATTTACCCGTTTTGTCCAACGTTAAAAAATTCAAAATTAAGAGAATGGTGTTGAACTTATCTTTAGGGGACCTGAAGTTGTCCCCTATTCCCCCTTTTTGTTTATAAAGCGCATTTTTCATTGTAAGATGCGCGCGCTCCACAACACTTTGTCCTTGTGGGTTATAGGGTATTCCATGTATCAAGTGAATGTCAGGTTGTTGTAGGAAGGCTTTAAAGGGTTGTGAGATGTAGGCTGGACCATTATCTGTCTTTAACTGGCGTGGCTTTCCCCATGCCGCGAAAGCCTGTAGGCAATGGGCGATAACATCTCTGGATTTTTCCCCTGTATGCACTGAGGCGAAAATTATTCCAGAGCAGGTATCTACAGAGACATGAACATATCTTAACTTTCCAAATTCTGAAACATGTGTGACATCCATTTGCCATATATGATTAGGTAACAAACCCTTAGGATTAACCCCCAAGGACGGTGCAGGTAGTAAGGTCACACCATTTCTGCAGGAGACTACTATGTCCTGTGCCTGTGGTTTTGTTATGTTAAATTTGAAGCGAAGAGTTAAAGCATTCAGGTGGAACAGCTTATGATAATGTCTCTCCTGTTGCACCGGGTCCTCAATGGCAAAGACAAATTCTCCTCTGGTTAAGGAGTCTGTTAACCGATTACCTTTTGTCAGGGGGCCTGGTAAGGTTGTATGAGCTCGTATGTGGCCAATATGAAATGGAGCCTTCCTGTCCCAAACTAATGTTTGGATTTATTGTAATGCCTTAGAGATAGTAGACCTGGCATTAATAGAACCCACATTTTCAATGATAGAGACAGCTTGCACCACATATCTACTATCTGATAAAAGGTTGAAGGGTTCTTGATGAAACATTTGAAATGCTTTTATCACTGTGAGCAGCTCGGTTTCTTGGGGAGAGGAGCTTTGAAATAGGAAGGTCCAACTCTTTTCTTTGGTAACTATAGCTCCTACTCCTTGCTTAGATCCATCAGTGAATATAAGCCTTACATTACTGAGGGGTTTATGGTGAGTGATCCTAGGGTATATGATTGGATTGGATAAACTGAACTGTAGCCATGGATGTTATGGGTAGTGGTTATCAAATTGAGCGCATGTTATAGTTATCAAAATGGCCCAGTCATCATCACAGGCTGCTAGGCACTTTATTTGTTCCTGCATATATGGTGTTATTATAGTATCTGGTTGTTTACCAAACGCTGCTATACTAAGTTTAATCCCTTTAAGTATAATTTGTGCAACGGCACTTGGGTACCAAGGCAAGACCTTCCCTGGAGAGTGGGCCAAACTAACCCATGATATGGGGCCAGATTGCCAAAAAACTGCAGTGGGAGCTCGTTTTTTGGCAAGGACACAAAATAGCAAAGGTTTGGAATAGTCAGTTCTGTCTATCTGAGCAGCTTCTAGCCTTTTCTGGATCAGATTGATGGCTGCTTTTTCCCCCTCAGTCAACTGACGAAGAGAGGTGAGGTTAGGGTCTCCTTTAAGTGTCTCAAATAAGGGTGACAATTCCTGATCAGTGAGTTTTAGATAGGGCCTGATCCAATTGATATCTCCTAACAATTTTTGAAAATCAGTTAACGTGTTTAGGTGATCCATCGCAGGGTTATCTTTAAAGGTCTGACTTTAGTGTTCTCTAACCTAGTTCCCAAATACTCTTTAATGGGCATCATTTGGACCTTTTCTGGTGCTATGTGTAATCCAAATTTCTCAAAATGTTTGAAAAGAAAGGAAAGGGCCTTCTCAATATATTGTTCTTTTTTATGGCACAGCAGAATATCATCCATATAATGATACACAATGAGCGGGGGAAATTGTGTTCTAACCTCCTTCAGGGCTTGGTCCACATATAATTGGCACATTGTAGGGCTGTTGGCCATGCCCTGAGGCAATACCACCCACTCATAGCGTTGATCCGGACTAGAATGATTAATGGTAGGTACTGTGAAAGCGAAACATTGGGTGTCCTCGGGGTGCCATGGGATGGAAAAGAAACAGTCTTTAATATCGATTACCACAGAGGGCCAACCAGAGGGCAGGGCTGAGACTAAAGGCAGCCCCCGCTGTACTGCTCCCATGGCCACCATCTTTTCATTAACCGCTCGTAAGTCATGTAACAATCGCCATTTCCCCGACTTCTTCTTAATCACAAAAATAGGCGTATTCCATGGTGATGTGGAGGGCCGAATATGCCCGGCAGCAAGTTGGTCTTTTACTAACGTGTGGGCAGCTTCACATTTTTCTTTAGGCAGGGGCCACTGAGGAACCCACACGGGGTTACTGTTTTTCCATTGAATTTTTAGAGGTTCAGTGGCCCCTAAGAAAAACCCAGCCCCGGCCCACCTATTCTTTGAGAGAAGTAATTAGTCAAAGGAATAGGTTCAGGGGTGACCTGCAGCTGTTTTCCTAGGCCTCCCGTTCCAGGATAACCAGACTTAGTCATTAAGGCTTGAGCTTCCTCACTATAGAATAATTCTGTAGTCAACTTCAGGTTCATTTGGTTCAAGACATCCCATCCCCACAATGAAATGGGAATCTTAAGGACATATGGCTGCACAAGTCCATGGTGGCCTTCATCATCCTTCCATGGCAGTGTAGCTGCACTGCACATGGGGCTATGAACAATCCCTAATCCTCAAAGTGTTTGATCAGCCTTTTGCACAGGCCAATCCTTAGGCCAATCAGCTTGATTGATGATACTGCGATCTGCTCCGGTGTCCAATAAGCCCATGAATTTCTTGTCTCTTATCCAAAGAGAGTAAAGGGGTCTATTTTCCATGCCTAGCGTGACGCATGCTAGAGGAGCTCCAGATGAACCAAACCCTTTTTGTCCCCGCGTAACCTCATGGCTTCCAAAATGCTTGTGACAACTAGGCAATACCAGGATTTGAGCTATCTTATCACCTGGACTAATAGCTGTAATTCCACGTGGGGAGGATACCAGGATTTTCACCGTTCCTTTATAATCAGCATCTATAACTCCGGGGTGAACAATGAGTCCTGATAATGCCGTGGAGCTCCGTCCTAACAAGAGGCCCATGGTGTCCTCAGGTAATGGACCCTTAAAATCTGATTCGACTACCTGGGTCCCCATCTCTGGAGTCAATATGAATCTGGTGGTGGCACAGATGTCCAATCTTGCACTCCCTGTTGTGGCTCGCCTTGGCTCATCGGCGGATAATGCGAGCGAGCCACCTGTTGGAGCACCCCATACATTTGAGGGCCCTGGGGTGTGGCGCCCCCCTTCCCGTTTTTTGACCCTCTTGGAGGCAGAGAGTTTCCTTGTATATCCCTTATTGAGCGACATTCATATGCCCTGTGGGCACCTCTCCCACATCTTGGGCAGATACCTGGCTTTTTAGCCTCTTGATAAGACATCTTTCTCTCAGGGAACTCACGCTTAAGGTGTCCTGGCTCCTTGCAGTAATAGCAAACTCCAGGAGTACCCCCTATGTTTATATTGTTGAGCTCCCTGTAATCCTTGTAAACCTTGAGTGATAGCTGCAGCCATAACCTGCCCTTGAATAACACTATCATTGATATCCCTGCAAACTTTAATATATGTACTTAAGTCTTTGCTTTTCCAAAGCCTGATGGCTTCTTTACACCATTTATTAGCTTGCTCATAAGCCAGCTGTTTTATCAATGGCATGGCTGCCTCTACCTCCCCAAATATTCGACCAGCTGTTTGCATCAGCCTCGCTACAAAATCAGCATATGCTTCATTTGGTCCTTGTATTACCTTAGACAGCTGACCCTGTAAATCCCCACTGCCTTGAATTGTTTTCCATGCTTTAGTGGCCGCCGCGGCTATTTGCAGATACACCGCAGGGTTGTATTGTATTTGGGCCTGCTTTCCCATGTACGGTCCTATTCCCATTAACACTTCTAGGTCCCACTGAGGATTTCCAGCCACTGCATTACGGCAGGCAGTGTCCTGTGAGTATTCTTGCCAGGCTGTTTTCCATACTAGATATTGCCCTCCCGACAAGGTTGCGCGGGCTAGGTTACCCCAGTCTTCAGGGACTAAGTTCATTCCTGCTATGGTCTCCAACAAAGATACCGTAAAGGCTGCCCGAGGGCCATACTGCATGACTGCTTCCTTTAATTGCTTAACTAGTTTAAAATCAAGAGGCTGATGATACCAATGATTGTTTTGGTCCTCTAAAACTGGAAAGGCAGAGGCCAGGTCATGATCTCTTCAGCTCGAAACCCTGCCACTACCACATGCGGTGCAGCAGCTACAAGCTCCTTGGCATGCCATAGGATTATACGGCGGAGGGGCACTAGGCGTCGCTGGAGTCGACAGTTTCAACTGTTCAAACTTGGAGTGCATTTTATGGTCTAACTCCTCCCCTGACATTTCTTCTTCCTCTTCACCAGAACTACCCCCTCTGAGGCACGAGAAGACCGGTCCTCTTTCACTTCCTCCAATGCCTCTGCTCCCTCTTGTAGAGCTGATTCACATTTGGGTTTAGGCCCCACCAGGCATCCCCGGACTAAGGTCCATATTGCCAGGGTCCCGGGTGGCAAAGGCGTTTTATTGTCCTGTTTCTTCAAATCCTCCCCTAAGTGGTCCCATTGAGGTATGCTTAGCAAGCCTTCATCTAGGAACCATGGAGCCGCCTTTTCCACTGTATTCAAAAAGGCCCGAGCAGTTTTTGCTTTTAGTGAAGTTCCATTGGCTTTCAGCAGGTCTTTTAAAGACCCTTCCAACCGCACTATAGATACTTAAGATCCCATTATAAACACACAGACAACAGATGCGGACGTTAAAGACACTAACACATTAACTTTTTACACGCATATACTTCAGTCGATCTTTACTCCCTGCTTTACCGCGGAATTCCCACTTTTGAACGTGGCTAATGTCCCCGCTTACCTGCGGACCTTTACTCCCCGCTTTCCTGCGGATTACCTTGCAAGATTCCTTTATTTAGTTCCTGGGTGCTGGCGCCATTTATTGCCCTCGACCCGCAAGGACGACAAGAAGCCCCAGTTCAGATGTATCTTCTCTCTCCTTATTTCCGCAAGTCTACACAGTTATATACGCTTACATGATCAATCAGTGAGCAGGGTACAGGAGGGAGCGAATCAGGCTGTGCACCTAAGCGAACAACTTTGTTAGCAACCAATGCTGTTTATTTCCTCTTTGGGCATTCCGCTTAGTCTCATGAGGCAATCCTAACCTGGCAACTAGCCAGGCGCCATCTTTTAATGGCGGAGGCCGCCCTGGCCAGGGGCCTGCCTCCGACATCTTCTTATTATGGAGGGGGGTGGCATGTTGTTTGGACAGTGGCAGGTGGCCTAATCTGATATGTATATAAACTTGCTGATAACTGACCTTCTGATAAATAGACATAAGAATATTTGCCTAGGAGAAGAATCCTTATATATGGATTTTCAATATGTTTCTGGGTTAGGGTTACTTATAATAAATAAATTTGTAATCTATAGATTAATGACAGATGGTTCCCAAGAAAATGGTCATGTAATCTATACAACTACCTAGGGTACAATTCATGTTTTGTAACCTAAAAGTGTGTGAGGTAATTCACAAACCTTAGTCAGAGACCTCATCTGTTAAGCTGTATAGAGTATCTAATGAAAGAAGGAAGGGTTTGAAGAACCGTATGGGATGTTATAGATCTCTTCCTGATTTACTTGTGTCTCTTGATTGCTTCCATCCTTTAAGTTACTAGCAGAGCTTGATATCAGAAAAGATCTTAGAGTCCAGTGACACTGATTTGATAGTCTTTTCTTTTTTTTTTTTTAAGATTTTATTTATTCATTTGACAAAGAGAGATCACAAGTAGACAGAGAGGCAGGCAGAGAGAGAGGAGGAAACAGGCTCCTGGCCAAGCAGAGAGTTGGATGCGGGGCTTGATCCCAGAACCTGGGATCATGACCTGAGCTGAAGGCAGAGGCTTTAACCCACTGAGCCACCCAGGCGCCCCCCCCCCTTTTTTTTAATGTTAGCACAGAATTTAGAATTTTGTATCCAACCAAATCATCGAAAGCATAGAAAGGACTGCCCCTAAATCTGATAAGGTTCATCTTAAACACATACACACAGACACATACAACCATTAAACTAAATTGAAGAATGTAAGAAATAGTCTCTGTAAAATTAGAGTTGAGAATTGAAACAAGGATGGCCACTATCCTCAGTTCAAGTTAGCAATGTAAGGAAGCCCCTACTTAATATCTAAAACAATGAACAGAAGTTAAAGGCCTAAGGATTGAAAAAGAGGAAGTAAAGACCAACATTTCTAGTAGATTATATGATTGTTTATTCTTAACCACTCCAGAAAAACTGATAAACAAATAATAAAAATAATGGAGTTTAACAAGGAGTTAGATATAAAATCATTAAACAAAAATCAATTATATATATCTAAACATTAGTAACAAATAATTATTGAACAAAATTGTCCTACATATGGAAAAATAAAGTTAGTTCCTTATCCACAATGCACAAAAATCAATTGCCCATGGAGAAAAGACTTAAATATCCAAAACAAGCTTTTAAAATGTTAACTGTATATATATTTAAGTATATATGTATAGTTAAGTAACAATCATATTCTTCTACCAAGAGGAGCTGTATATATATATATATATATATATATATATATATATATATATAGTTCTACTATTGGAGATAGGGAATAATTTCTTAAAATACAAAAAGAACTAACCATATGGAAAAAGTGATAAGTTTGACTTCAAATTTCAAAATATAAAATATGAAAATTATTCATCAAGTCATTTTAAGAAGGTGAAAAACCAAGTTATAAATTGAGATGTCTGCAATATGCATAATCAACATAAGATTTATTTCGTAAATATTTAATGAACAACATATCAATAAATGTCAACACAGATGAGGAAATGCATGTGGCTAATCAGCCTATAAAGAAATATTTAACTTTATTGGAATCACGGAAAAGAAAATGAGACTAGGGTGAAGTACCATTTTATATCTATTTAGGTGGGAACAAACAGAAATGCTGACAATACCAAATGGAAAGGATGTGGTGTAGTGGGATCTCATATATTGCTGGTGGGAGCATGAATTGGCATAGCAAATCAGTTTGGCGTTTTGTTATACATTGAACATTTGCATATCCTATGAGCCATCAGTTCTAGTTCTACATATATACCCTAGAGAAACTCTTGCAAATTTTGTTCAGGAAACATGTAGAGGAATGTTTATAGCATGTTCACATTAATAAAAACCCAGAAATAGCCTAAATATGCATTTATAGAAGAATGGATAGTGATATGTTCATGCAAGGATACACATAGTATTCAAAGAGGAAAAACCATAGCACAAGCAAAAATTCAGATCAACTTTAATATTGAGTGGAAAAGCAAGTCCCAGAAGATTATGTAAGTAGGATAGCTTTTTATAGAGTAAGAAAACATGAAATCTCCAATATATACTTTTTCTCAGAATATATATGATATAAAAATATTATATATATGTATATATGCATGCATGTAAACATATATAAATAAAATGACTGGATAACTAGCCACATATAAATGCACACTTATGCATGTAGAAAGCCAAGGAAACCCACCATATAATTAGGGTAGTGGTCAAGAGAGTGCTATTCAGTAGTATTCAGGGGATGGGATTGTGAAAAGCCTCAAAGGTATATGGAAGTTTTTGTCTTTTTCTAGCATCTACTTCAGATGATGGTTTTGCCAATATTATATTACTAAAGAGAAAGGAAAGAATAGAAGAGGGCCATGCAAAGACCAGGGATGAGAGTGTGTCATGAACCAATGATTATAATCAATCTAATTTTGAGTTCTTGAATTACATACATATGCCCAAATCTAAAATAATATTGCTATCTGCTATGATTTGGTAGGTACAGCAATGCAGTGTTTAATATCAAATGGATAAAAGGAAGAGTTTGGAATTAACATCCCAAAGAAGAGGATGTCTGGGCTATTGATAAATAACTTTCATTAAGCATGATAAGGTATTATGTCAGATACTGTGCTAGACCTTTGATGTGTGTTGACTCATTTAATCCTCACAATAACAGGTAACATTATCACATTTATTTTAACATATACAAATAATTTAACAATGTCACACAACTAACAAGTGGCAGTTATTCTATGAGACGATTATTTACTCCCACATGCACAGCACTATCACTGTGCTTATGAGACTCTATTTTAATTTCTGCCTTCCTCATCCAACTTTAAGGCCCTTGATGGTATAACCCATATCTTATTGTTTATTTCCAGACCTAGGACAAAGTATAGATCACATTATTTGTTAATTAAGTGCTCATCGAATGAAAATGAATGAAGAACATGGTTTCTGTCTCTAAAGATATTACAGTCTTTTATCCAGTGGGCAAATGGGGAGCAAGATAGTATAGTGCAAGATACTTACCTCCTGAGAAATACACACAAAGGTCATAACCCATTGTGGGAAATCATATGAAATTTCTTAGAAGGGTAGTATCTTAAGGAGCCATAATCAGTATTAAGTCTTTTCTTTTGGGAAAAGAATGATACCAAGTAGGTCAGCAACTCAAAATTAGCCAGCTAAGGCTATTGATCTGATAGGTGCTTATATAGATGGGGCATCAGACAGATAAAAAAGAAAGGGTTCAAAGTAAAATAATAAAATACCATGAACTTTCTAATATAATATATAGTAGAGAAACATATTAGATTACTGAGGGTTAACTGCAGGATGATGTTATTGAGGAAATAGAAAGCACAGTGGTAGCAGGTGCCCATGTGGTAGTGGGCATCAAACCTTCTAGCCATCAAGACTGCTTGACATTCACAGTTTTGTGAAGGTCCAATTAAATCAAGACTCTGATAGCACAGAAGAATGATGGAGGTATTTCTCATCTTGAATTCCCTGGCCATCATTTCTCCCCTGGGTCAGGTCATTGTGGAGAGAACCCATCAGTACCTAACATAATGAGCAATTGTACATACAGATTAAATTTCCTTCTACTAGGTAATGAGAAAAAACAAACAAACAAACAAACCAGTATAACATGGAGATTAAGAATGTGGATTCTAGAGTCAGACTGTTTAAATTCAAAATCTAATTTTATCACTTGTTAGTCATGTGACATTGTTACTTAAATTACCTGTATGTGTTAAGATAAATGTGATAATATTTCCTGGTATGAGGAGTAAGTGAGTCAATACACTTTAAATGGTTGGAACAGAGCCTGACACATAGATTATGCAAAATAAAAGTTTTCTATCAATAGCCTGGACATCCTTATCTTTAGGAAGTTAATTCCAGATCCTTCCCTTCATCCATTTGGGATTAACTGTTGCTTTGCTTAAAAACAAATACTGCTTTGTTGTACTCTTGTAACAACTTATACCTACCTACCCATATCATTTATAACTCCTATATATTTATACCTGTATCACTTATAATGGTTATAACTACCATAACTACTTAAACTACCCATATCAAAAATAATTGCTATCACTTTAAATTTGTGCATATCTTGGTGATTAAAGACCTAAAATTATATTGATTATAATGATTGGTTCATGACACTCTCTCATTTTTGTCTTTGCATGGCTCTCTTTTATTCCTTCCTTTCTCATTTGTCTCAGAGGAATCTTCCTAGAGGGGACAGCTTTGCTTCTGTGGATTTTGGAACCTCAGTTTCTTCATTTGTAAATGTGCATGGCAGTAAGACTCTTGTGTAGTTATTTGAGGGTTAATTAAGAATGTATTTAACCCCTCTGAAGCATAGTTTGTGTTATGGCTGAATTGTTTCCCCTCCAAATCTCTCATTTTGAAGTCCTAATCTCTAGTCCCTCCGGATGGGACTGTATTTGAAGATAGGGTCTTTAAAGGGATAGTTAAATGAGTTAAAATGAGGATGTTAGGTTGGGCCCTAATCTAATCTGACTGATATCCTTATAACAAGAGGATATTAGAACATACAGAGTGATAAGAGGCCTGCATAGGTACAGAAGTGCCCTATAAAGAGGCAGGAAGAAGGTGGCCATTTACAGGCAAAAGAGAAACTTTAGAGGCAACCTACCTTGCTTTCATCTTGATCTTAGACTTCTAGCCTCCAGAACTGTGAGAAAATGAATTCCTGTTGTATAAGCCTCCTACTCTATCTCATTTTGTTATGGAATTTCTAGCAAACTAGTACAGTTGGCACTCAATGAATGGCAGCTTTTGTTTGTTTTGTTTTGTTTTTAAACTTTCCTATTGGGTTTGGTGCCAGTCAAACTTGGTTGGGATTCTCTGTTTCTCTGTTTCTTCACGTGTAAAGTGCAGTGAATATTATCTGTCTTATCTTTTGTTGTGAGGATTATAAGTGAGTTAATAACATACAAAGATTTTAGAATAGGAAATTGTGATTTTTTTTGTGTGTCTCCTCATGTTTGTCTGATCCTTCCCTTATACTGACTACAAAAGTGTTAAAAACACAAGTCATCGTGATTATATTTATGTGTATATATATCTATATATATATTTCTTTTTTAAATTAAGTTTTTGATTTTAGTTCCAGTATAGTTAACATGCAGTCTTTACCTAGTGCTTTCGTATACTGAAAAGCCTCCTGACTTTTGTCCCTACTGTCAGTCAGTATCTCATACAATATATTTTATGCATAGCTCTGGACTGGATTTCCAGAAGTACGTCTTTATTTTATTGTTTAATGGCTTTCAGTGGCTCACACTGATGATGAAATAATTTCTATATTGTCTACTTAGGCACTCAGACCTTTAAAAAATTTAGATCCTAACTGCCTTTTCAGACTTACTTCCTATAACTTTGCTCCCTACTCCAAGTCCTCCTATTTATATTACTCATAAATGCTTTTAAGTTCTGGTAAGTACTTGGGTTAGCTTATGTTGTCTCATCTTCTTCCAAACATAGTTTTTTCTGCTTCTATGGTTTGGTCCATACTTCTCCTTCTACCTGTAATTTTTTTTCCATGTTTATCTACCCCTATTAAAATTGTAATCATTCATTATGTCTCAGTTGGTCTTGTGGAGTTTTCCTTAATAATTTCAAGCAAAAAATATGAGTTCTGCTTGCACTTCTAAACTTTCATCACTGCAGTCATTAACTTTAAAGAGTTGTTGCTTGGATGGATGCATAGATATACAGATGGATGGATGCATGAAAGGACACACAGACACACATTATAGCCATACCTGTTTTTCTATCCACTTAGCAAGATCATTTTGATATGGTAGTTATATTGAGAAGCACTTAAAAATTCCGATTGCTATGAAAAATTGTACACTTTTGAAATGAGTTATTAATTGCAATGAGTGATTTAATGACTTATTTAAAAATTTTTCCCTTTATCTCCATTTCTACTTAAATAACCTAGTCAGAATTGATTTAGAAACTATTGCATGTACTTTATTACATTCCCCAATACATGAGTTGAAATTGAAAATTTATTTTAAAGATTGCCTTCATTAAAACTACTGAGATGAACATGTTGTTAGACTTCCCTAATATTTGTGAAACTGAAAGAGTAGTTAGATAGATAGATGCATTTATAGTAACATTATAATTTTCTTTTCTGACAGGGACATTGGTAAGGTTAATTAGTGCCTGTAATGATTTTTCCCCTTGATTAAAAGACACTATGCAAATACAAAGTGCAGAATAAAGAATTCTATTAAAACCACAAAGGTTATATTGTCAGTGGCTATAGATGAATTTAAAAAGTTTGTTCCAGAAGAGAGAAAATCTAAAACATTATTTCTAGCCCTGAGGCATGGTTTCCAGCTGAACGCCTTAACCCAAAGTATTATAATGAACATGTTTTAATTCAGATGAGACAACAGTCATTTAGTAGATAGAATTATGAACTTAAGACTCTATTGGACAGACAGAAAGTATGGGGAACAAATATCTATTTCTCCTCTTCTAGTACCCACTTCATTGTTTACTAAAAAATGGGGTTGTACCTGGGTGGCTTAGTGGGTTAAAGCCTCTGCCTTTGGCTCAGGTCATGATCTCAGGGTCCTGGGACCAAGCCCCACATCAGGATCTCTGCTCAACAGGGAGCCTGCTTCCCCCTGCCTCTGCCTGCCTTTCTGCCAACCTGTGATCTCTCTTTGTCAAATAAATAAATAAAATCTTTAAAAAAATTTAAAAAATGAATATGATGTGCTTCCTATCCCACTGATATCATGTGCATGGCTAAACCCACAAGTTAAACTATCTGACATAAGAAGGACCTGCCCTGACACTGTATGATGTGTATTTGGCTCTCAGAATTTCACTCTCATCAGCCTATACTGAGAGATAATAAATACTTTTGCTGTGCATGCTGTCTCGTGGCTCCTTTCCAATAGCATTAGAAGTAGACAGCATAGAATACCATTATGCTTTGCAGATGTTAGGAGGTTCAGGAGGAAGATAATGTCTTATTTTGCCTGGGATGCTATAATAGAATATCACTGAAGGGTGATTTAAACAACAAATGTTTGCTTCCCACAGCTCTGGAGGGTAGGAAGTCTAAGATCACAATGAAAGCCTTCTTCCTTGTTTGTAGATGGTCATCTCCTTATTACATGTTGGAGAACAGAGAAAGCAGAAAAAAAGCTCTATCCTGTCTTTTTTATAAAATAAGACTGCTAATTCCATCACGAGGCCTCCATCCTCATGTTCTAACCCCAAGGGCCCTATCTGTAGATATCAGCACGTTGGAATTAGAGTTTCAACATATGAGCTTTGGGGGTATATGTTGTTCAGGCCATTGCATAAAGCTAACATTTTCTGAGCATCTGCTGTATTACAGTACTTGAGTTTGTATTTTGTTAACTTGAGAAGCTCTCACTGACATTATATTAAGCATCTTCGTTATGAAGAGTAGCTTCCTCTATCATAGCACTTATTTTTCTGTATTATAATCAATCATTTAATTGTCTATTTTCCCTACTAGTGGGTAAGCTCTTGAGGGCAAGGAACATCTTGTTAACTTCTGTATTCCCCAGACCATTGTTTGGCACATAGTAGGAGTTCAATTAGTGTTGTTAAAGAATGAAAAATTTAAAATCTTACTTAATCTTCTCATTAACACTCCTGACCTCTCTGTACTTTACAATGGCAAAACTAATTGCCCTCAGGATTGTAATGAAAATCAAATTAAAGATACCTCTAGATTATGATGGCATATATTAACTGCAGCAAAGACTTTCCCCTTTCCAATACTTAATTACATGAGCAAAATATAGTTAAAGCTAGTCAACATACAGACACAGACACACAGAACTCCCCCCTCCCCCCAAAAAAAATCCCACCACCAAAGAAAGGGTTGCACTCTAAAGCAACAACCTTGAAAAATTAGTGGCCAAGGAAAGAAACTAAAAATTTTTGAGTAGAATATACGAGTGTGGTATAATTTGGCTTCTGGGGTATCTAACCCTATTCCCCAGGGTCATACCCATATCATCCTCCTTATCTAGTAAAAATTTAACAAGTAAATGAAGGCTATTGGAAGTAGCTGTTGGAGGAAAAATGGATAAAATGAAGTAAATCTTGACACTGGCTTTCTTTGTGGAACGTGAAGGATCCTAAGGGGATCCCTTCCCCAGCTAACTCTGCCAGAGGAGTATAGATGTTTATTAAGAAATGACTCCCCATCTGGGTCTGAGGGGCAAAAATGCAGATGGGCCAGGCTTGGAAGGCCAGACTTGTCTGGGGTGAAAAAAATAAAGCCTCATAAATGTTAAATAAATAAATAAATAAATAAATAATAAAATATAACATTATGATTTGGAAGAGTCAATCCTAGAATAAGATGGTTTTTTTTTTAAGATTTTATTTTTATTTATTTGACAGACAGAGATCACAAGTAGGCAGAGAGGCAGGCAGAGAGAGAGGGGTGGAAGCAGGCTCCCCGCGGAGCAGAGAGCCCGATGCGGAGCTCCATCCCAGGACCCTGGGACCATGACCTGATCCGAAGATAGAGGCTTTAACCCACTGAGCCACGCAGGTGCCCCCTAGAATAAGATGTTTAACAAAATCTCAGAAGACAGTGTAGTCAGTTTTACTCAAAGACATTATATCTGCTTAGTTTTTCTCCTACCACTTTTATTTCCCCCAAAGAAGAAATATCCAGACCTGAAACTGTAGCTAGGGGCAGGAATGGCAGGAAATAGCTCCAAGAAATCACCCACATTATATCAGAGCAAAGACAATGACCAAGCAGAATGCCCCTTTTTTCTTATGAGGAAAAGAAAACAAAAACAAAAATAAAAACAAAAACACATAGTAATCTTCACTATTACAACAAAAAGAAATTAAAGTTATTAAAAGATAAAAAATCAACATAAAATTAAACTTAACTCATGGGTAGAAAGAAATTTATGCTGTATAGAATCAAAATCTTTCAAATGGCATTTCCATTTTACCCTTCTTTTATTTAGAGACATTATGATGCCTTTCCCAGATGTCAAGTCATCTCAGTCACCGAAAAAAAGAATATTAATATTTGGAAATACTAATGTCTACAAAGTATCATTAATTAAGGCCCTATAAACCTGTGATATGGCTTCCTGTACTTCTGGCTCTTTAACTTATTTCTACTATGGAAAAATCAAGGTAATTAGTTTTGTCTCATATTGTCATATTCTGAATTCTCCATCTATCTATACTTAGAGGGAGATGGTGAGAGTACTGTCAACTTCTGTTCAATGACCTCACTACTTCTATCCCTTTCATATTATAAAAAATAAATAGCCTCTGTAAGAGAAAAGCAAAGAAAGGATCCATAGGAAATATTGTATTAGTATTTAGTTTATCCAGATAACATACTGATGAAAATGCTCCATTTGTCTTTCTGCTTGTCTCTGTGTGTGTGTGTGTGTGTGTGTGTGTGTGTGTGTGTCTGTCTTTCTATCCATTTACTTTGAATGAAGAAGTGAGATATTGTCATGGAAGGGTGTATTTATACCCCTGTTTGAATTAAAAAATAAAGTTAGGCTTTTGATCTGGAAGACAGTAAATATGATTTATGACTCATTTTGTCAAATAGGTTATTTTGTGAGCATTTTTCATAAATTAAAGTAAGCTAATGTGACTCTAAGATTTTGATAAAAATGGAAGTTCAAAAGATATATTGTTTAGAAGTGATGCAATAATGAGTATCAGACTTAATTTTGGTTTATAAATAACTATAAAACTGGAGCAAAGTCATAAAGCAAGTGTTTTGGGGATATTAGGCAACAGATAATACAAGATTGTGATCTCGGAAGAAGTAAAATACACCAGGGAGTTGTATCTGTATCTTATCTTTCTGCCTGGCAGAGAGGAAAAATGTTAAAGAGTGGAAGAAAGTGATATTGGAACTTACTGCTGCTGAAGTGGCTAGAATTTGCAGGGCATAAATAAATAAATAAATAGATAGATAGATAAATAAATAAATAAATAAAATCCTTAAAGAAGTTTTCTACCATGTTTGCTTCTCTGATTATTCACATGCATGTCTTTCATGGAAATGTCTTTCATGTGAAAACTCCTTTCCTCACTAGCAACCTTCTTATTCCTCTTACAGGGAATCACTCAGATACAAAGCAAGTCTCATAAGTCCCTCTTTGTGGTCTCCTCATGTTTAACCCTTTACTAGTTAGTCATTCAATAAATGTTTATTGAGCTTTTACTATGTCCTGGGCCCTGATCTTTTACCATGTTCTAGGCCCTGAGGATATAACAATGAATTAAATTCCTCCTGAGAGATAGGGGATGGAGAATAGAAAATAAATAAACAAATAAATACAGAGTATGCCAGGCAGTGATAAATGCAATATAAAAAAATAAAAATAGGATTTGGGAAATGTCATCAAGAAGTGGTAAGTAAGGCATCTCTGTAATAACATTTTGTAAAGACTTAGAGTGAGGTAGCACTTTCAGGTAACTGGAAGAAGATCATTTAGGGTAGAACGTGTAAAAGTGCTGAATGAATCAGGAGTACATTAGCTAACTATGTGAAATAGATAAGAGTGTGGCTAGAGGAGCTTGAGAGGGACAGAGTAGTAGTAGAGGCGGCCACAGAAGTAGTGTGGACTTTCATTATGTAGGTTTGTGAATCTTCTACATGGACTTGGGCTTTTTTTTTTTCCTTTTCCTGAATGAGATGGGAATTTATTGGAGGGAGTTTTAAGGAGAGAAGTAACATTATTTGACATATTCTATGGCATCTCTCTGGTTGCAGTATAGACATTGACATTCTTATTCCTTAAGGTAACTAAAAAGATTATGCAAGGCAAATGAAAATACTTGCAGATTTTTTGGCACATCTTCAGTACTAGATTTATGTTAGTGGTTTTATGTGCCCTGTTAGTGATCCTTTGAGCTATTCAGCAAGATCTTTGACATTCAGCTATTGAAATATTGTTTTTAAATATTCATATATCCTATGAGTGACTAAGGAGATGATCATTATTACTTTTACAGTTAATGGAAAAACAAAACAAAAATATCCATTAAACCTACAATAGGAATACTTAAAATAATAATTTTTTCTTCATTAACATTTTTTCTTAGCTTCAGATTAAAGACAGATGGTCTTTGTTTATAACTTTGTTGATATCTACTTATAGCTTAGCTTATCATCTCATTTGGCTTCAGGATTTTTGGTAATATTTTCAAATGATTATCACTAGGCTGACCCAGCAACCTTATTTTATAGATGCTTCTTCTGTTTTATTCCAGTTTCTATCTTTGCCTTTGGTCTTCTGTGATAAGGCAGGCATTGAGAATGGGTTTTACTTGCAATCATTCCCCCTCTAACTCTCGTCCCTGACACCATTCTGTCTTTTTTGGTAGCTTCAGAAAGAAGCCAAGATATCTAAATGTAACATTGGCTAAGAAGATTTAAAATTCACCAAAGAATTTTAACTCTGATGTACATGCTTCTTATTTTTTAACTATCACAGGCAAGTCCTTAGTTGATAACTCCACTATGAAAGTCTTTGGTGTAAGTTTTCTTTTCTTTTCTTTTTTCAGTAGGGGAACAGAAATAGGTTACAATCTGGGAAGTTTTCAGAATTTCACATCATGAGATGAAGATTTTCAGTACTCAAAAACAATAGTATTCTCTTTTTCTCCCCATTGCATTTAATTTGAATTCACTTTAAAAGACTCATTCTTTCCTATACATCATGCCCCCTTGTTTGTTATGTTACCAGTTCTTCCCATGTGTCTACTCCCTTTCCAATCTTTTGTGTTCATTGTATATTCATTCACTTTCTGTTATTGTGTCTCAATGTTTTGTCCTAAACATTCAAGTATGAAACTTAGGTGAATCACTGAATTTTTCATAAATACATTGTTAGTCTTCTTGTTGATTTATTTGTTGTGAATGATTATTCATGACATGTAGGTTTGTCTTACAACCTTCCTCTTATTTTTGGCATTTATCCATCCATTTAGCCTTCCATCCATCCAGCCAGCCAAATAGCCATCCAGCCAGCCAGCTGTCACCCATCTAACAAATATGCTCTTTGGTTTTACTAAAAGCCAAGCACTGGGCTATAAAATTTGGTACCAAAAATGAATAATAATTTTAGATTTTCAATAAATATTTGTGTTTTGATTAGTGTTAAAACAGATTTATTGAATCCCTTGAAACTTAGTTTTGATAATATTTCTATCTTTATTTATTCACATATGAATTCATTCAATCTGATCCTAGGTAATACTCCTGGGTAATACTCATTCAGATTGAATGAATTGAATGAATACTCCTAGGTATTACCTAACAGTTTGTTGAAAATGCAGTTTCCCAAGATCCAGCCCAGGCTTATGATGTCAGGATTTGATTTTAACCAGATATCCAGGTGAATTGTAAGCATAGTAAAATTTTAGAAACTGGACTTAGAGTAAGAATAACCTGGCAGCTGAAGAAAGTAGACAAATCATTTTAAATGGAGGAATGACCACATGGAAAGGCATAAGACATGGAGACCATTTGTTCTTTTATTTTATTTATTTATTTATTTATTTATTTTTATAATTTTTTATTTTTTATAAACATATATTTTTATCCCCAGGGGTACAGGTCTGTGAATCACCAGGTTTACACCATCTGTTCTTTTAAATCTTAAGGTGCATCAGAGAGGAGAAGGGATAGGAATTTGGTAACACACAGGAGGACCAGACTGTGAAGGGCTTGTAAGCAGTGTAAAGACTTTGAACTTTTTCAAAGCCACAGGGGGCAATTGAAAGTTTTTAAATAGACCAATGACATGATGCTTTAGAAAGACAACTCTAGAAGCCATGTGAAGAATGGATTAGAAAGGAGTAAGGAAAGGTCTCTTGACTACTCAAGGAGTTATTTTAGGTGAGAGGACCTGAACTAACATAGTGAATATGAAGAGCAGGAGTTGAATTCAAGAAGTATTTTAGAAATAGAAATTATGGGGATTATTTTTTGACTGAATGAAGGAGATGAGCAATGAAGCATGGATGGCTCAGAAGTTTCTACAATATGTGCCTGGTTGGTGATAGCACTGAGGAGTTAGAACATACAGAAGAGGGAACGAGTTCCATAGTGGAGAGAATAAGTCCAGTATTGGACACATTATCCATAAGTATGAATGAAATATCCAGGAGGAGATATTTAGGAATGTGTTTTAGGAGCTAAGAAAGGTTGTATTTTGAAATAGAGAAACGGGAGTCCAAATTTAAAGGTGGAAGTTGAAGAAGATAGAGGGATATTTTAAGATCACTTCTGGGGTTGCAGCATAGTAATATCTGCCCCAAGTCAATGTCGAACTGCTTTGGGTTATTAAATAAACAGAAGAAAAGGAAAGAGGCAGTAGCATGAGAAGGAAACAGAACTCAGAGATGCTATGAATGGAAGGAATCAGTAGAGGATAGCACTAAGGTAATAACTTAAAGGAGGTACAAAAAAAAAAAAATTGAGACCAGGAGCATAAAAAGTGAGATGACCTTGGAAAGAAAGAAGAATACCTAATTCTCCCTCCCTGAAAGAGAGAAGATAAGCTTGGGTTAAGATTTTAAGATATGAGTCAGCTTGCAATGGAAACTAGGGGATAGGAGGTAAGGAAGTTTGTGCTTAATGATTGCTATTTTCTCAATAAGGTAGGAAGCAAGGTCCTCTGTGGAGAGAGAGTGGGCTGGAAAGGGATCTTGAAGAGAGTAATGAAAATTTATAATAGCCACTTTAGGGTGTGGGAAAAGTAGCTGACTAGACAACTAAAAGGATTGCTGGGCAGTGCTGAAAGCCTAGAAGAGTCTGGAAACTATAAATAACTACTTTTCTCACTCTATCATTGCATGACAGTCTCTCTTTCCTCCCTTGCCTACTTTCTTCTCATTTATAGTTTGAGCAGGAAATAAATTTCCAATAAGTTTAAAGCCTAATTCAGGCAAGAAGAAAAACAGAGTCTTGAATTTCAAACACCTGAGATTAATCTGCTTGAAGTTTTATGCTTTAATTATAATTAATTGCTATACTTCCCTAATGAAAGTGCCACACGTTCTTTATGAAAACTTGGAAGATAAAGAAAAATAAAAGATAGGCTAATATTGTCTATCGAGAAAATAATTGTAGATACTTTTTTCCTTCCAGTACTTTCTATAAACACAGTTTTATTTGCTTATTATATGATTGTGTTAATCATACATAAAAAATTTTTTTGTATCTTTTTCTTTTCAACTCCTTAAGATTTGTAACTTTTTTAAAACTGATCATAAGAGCAATTTATGTTCATTGTCAATTCTTGAAAATGCAAAAAAATAAAAAGATGAAATTGTAAATCACTCATAATTTCATCACCCAGAAATAAGAATTCAGTTGTAAAGGGTTTTGATAAAAGCTCTTATGTCATGTTTTAGAAAATGTGTTCTAGCAACATTTCCTGCTAATATTTGATCCTAGTTCTTCATTAAGTTTAAATAATCTGGACCATAATAGAATTTTACCTGGAGAATCTCTAATTAGTGTAGCTGCTACAAATGACCCAGTCAACTTTCTCCCACATCCTACTGGCAAAGGTAAGGACTCAAAAACAGAAAGCGGAGAGAAGGAGAAAGTATTGTCAATTTAAACAATAATGTTCCCGTCTTTGAAAGAATATAAAGTATGTTTAGAAACAACATGAAACCTGCTCTTGTCATGAATGTGAAAGCTATTCTCCTCTCCCCTTTTGCTTTCTACCCCACAGCTGACTGACATCAATTATTATGTCCTCAAGCAGTTGTGGCTCTAGAAATTCATATGGGTTGGGCGGGCTTCTGGGAGTGTAATAATCTCAAACACTGATATAGCACTGTCTATGTGTCAGGCAGTTTTCCAAATGTTTGTACAGAGATTAATTTTATTTAACCTTCACAACAAAACTGAGAGATGAGTAATGTAATTTTTCCGACTTTGAAGATAATGAACCTAAGTTATGAAGAGATTCAATAATTTGTCAAGGTCACATTCTTTAAGTGGTGGAACTAGGTTTCAAAATTATGCAGTCTGTCTGGCAATCCTGTTCATAACCTCTGTATGGTATCTGGTCGTAATGGCAGCTGAGTGATTTGTCTTGAGTTAGGATTGTTAAGACACGTATTACTGAGAATTTTTTTTTCTTTTTCTTTTTTGGTGTGGCTTGAGGATTGTCAGGGTCCTCCCAGCCTCTACCCGTATTCCACTCTCAACATCCAAACTGTTTCTAAACTTTCTTGATGCTGTCCATGAAATGGTCCAGATGTTTTAGTAAGGCTTACAGTATAATTTCCTCTGTATCTTGACTCTTATCACGGATTTTATTTATTTGTCATTTTGTTTCTGGTATGCTGTCATTCTCTCATCTTTGTGTCTCCCAGGAAAAAAACCCAGCTTGATGCAGGTGGTTCTTGCTTTCTCAAGCTTAGAAAGTCTTATGGCATTGTATATCCATATCCTTGAAAATTATAAATAGTTATTCAGCTACTTCTAAGGGTTTTAAATAATAGATGCTGATTTTATTCTTAAACTTAACAACAAATCTCCTTTCTCGCCATTAGATTTGCATGACATACTAAGTCTTGCCTGTCTGGCTTTCTTACCTTCCTTGACTGCTTCTTCTTTAGTTTCCAGGCTTGGAATAGTTACCTATCTGTGCCAGCACTGAGAAGTCTAGAATGCCAACTCGTGCTGTATTCAAGGTTTTCACAAGCTGCTGATTGGAGTAGAATGGTAAAAATGGTGTCTGCTGATGCTTATGTCACTTATGAGCTAGCTTGGCCCTCCTATTAGAGTTTACTGTTGGATCTCCAGGGGTGCTGCCCATAGGACCAGCAGGAAAAAATATTAAAAGGTATTATGGTGCAATGAAAAGAGCAGTAAATTCAGCATCAAATTCATATCACGACTTTAATCATATAATGCCAGTCTTCTTTCTTTTTTTCTTTCCTTTTCCTCCCTACTTTACTTCGTCCCTCCCTCCCCCTTCCTTCCCTCCTTCCTGCCTGCCTGCCTTCTTTTCTTTTCTATTTCTAGAATGAATATGACTTTGTACTTAAGAGCCCAGCTCAGAAGTTAGATTACCTGTATTCAAAGCTTGATTTCACCCTCTTAAAAACTGGGGACCTTGGTCCAATTAATTCCTTTGGGGCTCACTTTCCTTATCTAAGATGTCACCTCACAAGGCTATTATGAATATTAAATGAAATAATGTCAGTAATATGCTTAGAATAGTGATTGGCTCATAAGCATTGTAAGACTGTCTCTTTAGACCAGGTTCCCAAAGAGTAGGTGTTCTTTTCACTATGTATGTGCCTAGAAGAGTAGGTACCTTATAAATATTTGTTGAACAAATGGATGAATAAATGAGTGGATGAATCTGTCACTAAATAGCTATGCGATGTAGGGCATATGATTTAACCTGTTTGAAGATGTGTGCTGGGCATTTGGGATACCGTGTGAACTCATCGGGTTGTGGGGAGAATTGCATAAGATAAAAATAGGAAGGAAGCTTAAGAGCCCAAAGTTTCAGAGCAAAGGCTTTGAAGATAATTTTGTCTTAGTCAAGACTTCTTCTGCCACTAGATATAACCTTGAATAGATCATTACTTCTCTTTGAGCCTCAGTTTCCTCATCAGAAAAATAGACATCATAATTTTTTTTCAGGAGATTGATGTAAGGATGAAATGAAACATGTATGTGCTTTGAACATTGTTTTCTTAAAGTAGTTTGTTACCAAAGGAAAGGATTTTGTAAGCTCGAGATCACGATAAAAACAGATTTTGACTTTTTATTAAATACACAGTTTTCTATTAAATTCTCCCATGAGGTGGCACCAGATAAGAATCTAACAGTATCCTGAAGATTTAGAGAAGATTGAAGGGAATCAGGAAATCAGCTTTTTGTTTAAGGAAAATAATTTGATGGTCATTTTGACAAGACAAGTTGAGATAATTCAAGCTTCTTAACTAAACTGATATGGTGTCCTAGAAAGTAATTTTTTAAATGATAGAAAGGTGATTTACCTAAAAGTAAAAAAATTATTATAGTCCAGATAGATGCATTGTCTTAAATGATAAGGCAAAGAGATAAAGGACACAAAAAAATTTGAATTTTTATATTTAATGAGCATAGAATTTTCAGTTTTGCGAAATAAGATAATCTCCTCCTATTTGATGTGGTGACGTTTATTTTCTTAAGAACTCAAAATATTCCTTCTGTAAAAACCAGGAATGTGAGTGATTTGCAATGACCACTGAGTTTATGTCGGGGAAAGGAAGATCACTGTGTTCTCTCCATTGTACTCAATTACCCCTAAGACTTCATCTCTTACTGGTTTTCCCTCCTCTCTGTACTCATCACTCAGGCCTACTTGCTGTATACTCCTACACTAGGGGCTTTGCATTTGCTATTTCTACTGTCTAGACTATATCCTCCAAATATCCTTAAAGCTACCTCTCTTACCTCCTTCAGGTGCTTAAATATCACCTTCTTGGTGAAGCCTTGTTTAATCACCTCATTGAACATTCAGCATGTCACTCCACCCAACTTTCCTATCCCTACTACCTGCTTAGTATTTCTCTATTGTACTACCAAAATTTGGCACCATGAGCAGTTTTCTTATTTATTTTGTTCATTGTCTCCTCTGACCTCTTGGCATAAACTTCATAATGGCAGAGATTTTTCTGTGCTTTGTTTGCTGCTGTATCCCTAGCATTTAGAACAGTGCCTGACCTGTCGTAGGCACTCAGTAAATGTTTGATGAATAAGTGAATAAACTCTCCAATTAGGATAAAAAAAGTTGTGATTTCCTGTGATAGATTTCTGTTTCATAAATAAGGCTCTGACCCATATGTCAGATCAAATGTGGCTGGGCAGGTTGCTTAGGTACTGTGCTCCAGATGTAGAATTTCAGAAAAATTTTCTCTTTGCAGTTGTAATTTAGTAGACTAGACTAAATACCATTTCCCCCAAATTCATATCCACTGCTAACTGTGAATGTAATCTTATTTGCAAATAGGGTCTTTGCAGATATAATCTTGTTAAGCTGAGGTCATACTGGATTAGGGTAGGCTCTAATCCACTAGCTGATGTCTTTATAAGAGGGAAGTTTGGAAACAGACACACAGGGAGAATGCCATGTGATGACAGAGGCAGAGATCACGATGACATGTCTACAAGTTACAGAACAGGAAGGATTGCCAGTAATAATCAGAAGCTAGGAAAAGGCAAGGAAGGATCCTCCTGTAGAACCTTTAAAGGGACAATGGTCTTGCTGACATACTGACTTAGGACTTTAAACCTCTAGAACTCTGAGAAATAAATTTCTGTGATTTTTTTTCCCCCATCAAATTTGCAGTAATTTGTTAGGCATCCCGAGGAAAGTACTACACATAGAAATTGAGCTCATTCATTCAGCCATTGATTCATTGTGCAAACAGTTTTTGAGCATCAGACTGTGTTAGGTGATGATAAATGAACCAGTTCTTTCTGTCTTCTGTTGTTCATAGGCTACTGGCAGAAACCAAGAAGTAAATAGAAATTATTATAATAAAAGCATTATGGAAGAATTAAGCTCAAAGAGCACAGAAAAGGAGCATTTAATTAATCTAGCTTGGGGGAATGGAGGATCAGAACATTTCTGATTTTCTGAAGTGGAAACTTCTGAATAAGCCAGATGGATGGAGAAGGGAATAGCTTTGTAGGCAGAGGAAAGTATGTTCAAAGGAGCAGAAGAGGGAGAGAATTTGGCATCATTTGGGAATCTCCTGAAAGCTGAATTCTGCTGTAGTAGCTAATGGTGGAGGGGTTGCTTTTGAAGATTGTGGCAGTAGAAATAACCAGTAGTAATAAATAGAAATAACCAGTAGTAATAGTCCAGGTGAGACGTAATGATGATCCTAAGATAGGAAAGGATAATCTTGTGGAAATCAACTGGTAGTTTAAAGACCTGGGATTCTATAGATGTTGGTGTTTAGTTGCTTGTTCTGGACAAGGATAGGGTATTTACCCCAAAGATACAGATGTAGTGAAAAGAAGGGCCATCTGTTCCCCAATGTTTATAGCAGCAATGGCCATGGTCACCAAACTGTGAAAAGAACCAAGATGCCCTTCAACAGACGAATGGATAAGGAAGATGTGGTCCATATACACGATGGAGTATTATCCCTCCATCAGAAAGGATGAATACCCAACTTTTGTAGCAACATAAATGGGAGATTGAAGAGATTATGCTGAGTGAAATCAGTCAAGCAGAGAGAGTCAATTATCATAGGGTTTCACTTATTTGTGGAGCATAACAAATAGCATGGGGGACATGGGGAGTTAGAGAGGAGAAGGGATTTGGGGGAAATTGGAAGGGGAGGTGAACCATGAGAGAATGGACTCTAAAAAACAATCTGAGGGGTTTGAAGTGGCAGGGGGTGGGAGGTCGGGGTACCAGGTGGTGGGTATTAGAGAGGGCACGGATTGCATGGAGCACTGGGTGTGGTGAAAAAATAATGAATACTATTATGCTGAAAATAAATAAAAAATAAATTTTAAAAAAAGGATAGGAAAGGAGGGAACCTTCCTTGTTATACAAAGCTATGTCATTTTTAAAAATGGGAATCATTATAATGACTTACAATTCAGAATTTCACTTTTTTAGTAAAATTAAAGTGAAAATTTCACTTTTTAAAGATTGTGTGTGTGTGTACGTGTGTGAAGGGGGTGGGAAGAGAAGGAGTGAGATATGCTGGGCGGTGGGATCTGAAATATAACCACTTAAAAGGTAGCACACTTAAGGGATTTTGTGGGTTGAGAACATGCATTGAATTGGAATCTTGAGTCTGAGTTCACAGTTCTTCTTCTTTTTAAACCTTGCAATTTTATCTTTTGGAGTCTTAGTCTTCTCCTTTTTAAGTTAATATTCACTTTACTAATATCACATTATTGTTGGGATAGTAAGAAATAAAAGTATTTGAAAATTCTTATGAAGCATTGTACAGATATGTATTATTATAACAGATATTTCAATCCTGAGAGGGCTTCTCAGCTAGGTGACAAACTCTAAGATTCTGCGGTTTATTTTTCTATTCAGCCATCTGCCTAAATCAAATGAGCTTGGTTCCCATTTTCCAAACATTCTAATGCCATGAAAATCAACATGTAGTTGTTTAAGACTTTAAATAACTTGAGGTAGAGGGCCACTTGGGTGGCTCAGTCGGTGAAGCACCTGACTCTTGACTTTGGCTCAGGTCGTGATCTGAGTGTTGTGAGATAGAGTCCTCAGTTGGGCTCTCTGCTCACGGGGAGTCCATTAGAGATTTTCTCTCTTTCCTTCAGCTTCTCTCCTCTGTCATTCATTTGGGCTCTCACTCCTCTCTCTCTCTCAAATAAATAAATTTTTAAAAATAAATAAATAGATAGAAAACCTAAATAAACTGACCTCTGAATCCTTCATAATTACCCACAAGTCTGGCACAAAATTTCTGGTCAAAAGCCTGTGTAGAGACATAAATACATGAACAACAACAAAAATATATTAATGAATTAAATATATCTTCAGCCTCACTGTTGGATTTGTGAACCTATTGAATTCTTTCATGTCACCTTCATTATTCTTTCCATAACTAGAAAGGGTTATTTTCTGCCATTGCTGAAAATTACTAGGAATGTAAAGTCTGAAGGGATCAAGACTAGCCAGTGTTATGGTCCTATGTTACTCCACTGCCTTTCTTTTTAAAAGAATTACAGTGTGACTGCCTTTTAAATTTACTTTCATTTTTTTAAACTTTTAGATTATTTTTATATCATTGATCTGTTTAATTGTCCTTCTCTTTCACCAGCCTCTATGATCCTTGAGGACAGACAGTGTATTTTGTTTCTCTTTATATTTTAAGTCCTTGGCACCTAGAATGTGTTCTTTATATATGGTGGTTGAATGATTGAAATGAAAACATTTGAAAAAAAAATTACACAGAATTCAAGAAACACTTATATTTTTAATTTATTTTCATCAGTAACCATCAGTAAATAATAATAAACCACCTATAATACCACTATAAAGACTGAACTTGTTAATAAATTTGATATATGAGCAACAGACTTACAGCATCAAACATATACAAAAAAAATTTTAAAATATGCATATATTTTAGCAGGCTTGTATCATGAACCTGTATTTACAGAAAATAATGTTTGATTTATTCATTGCTTCCAATACCATTCTTGGAGTTTGTATTTCATTTCCTTGCAAAAGCATTCACATTCTTAACTCAGTCTCCACTATGAAAATAGGTCACTGTGATAGGTCCTTCAAAATACAAATACACATGGAATTGATATTTGCAGTTAGATCTGACTTGAGACATTCTCATTGTAAAAAACATTATAGAGCAATTTGTCTTACCCATAAACCTCTTTATTTTTTATAAGAGATTTACCATTCAGAACAGCCAGGCAAGGGGAATTGGAACACTTTAGCCACAGATCTCTTAGTCACTGAATATTTATTATAGAGTATTTCTTAGTCTTGTTTAAAGAAGGGAAGAAAGGAAGTTTCCTAATTTTTGAAGTTATTCTCAACAAGTTTTAAAGATTTTATTTATTTATTTATTTGGGAGAGAGAGAAAGAGAGAGAGGATGGACAGAGGGAGAGAGAGAGCCAGAGAATCTCAAGCAGACTCTGAGCCAAGTGTGGAGCCCATTGTGGGATTTGATCTCACCACCCTGAGATCAGGACCTTGAGATGCTTAACTGACTGAACCAGGTGCCCCTCATCAAATTTTAAAGATACTTTCATGTGACTTTCCAAAGTGCTGAACCAACTTTGTCATCTGTAGCTAGGAAGCTTTAGATACTAGTACAGGAAATTCTTAGGATCAAGGTAAAATTTCAGATGAGAGGGGAAACATGTTACAAAGATGGGAAATAAGTAATTGGGGGAAGATATTCTAGGTCCAAGGAAAAGGGTGAGCATGGTGATAGGTGAGAAGATACGAGTCAGGTTTTTGAATCTGATAGGCCACAGTGAAGTGTTGTATACCATAGGCAGGGAGATGTAGGGAGAGATGGTAAGGATGGAATTTTAACATTATTTTTTATGCAGTTGGAAGATTTTGAGAGGACTTTGCAGAGTGTGGTAGGGATCAGCTATATACTCTAGGAATGTGAATTTTGAAATAGTGTGAAGAAAGGATTTGAAAGACCAAGACTTTGGGAAATTAAAAGAGCCATGAGACAACTTCAAGAGCAAAGGTAAGAGCTGAGCTGGAGAGGTAATAGTGGGAGTAGAAGGGAGATGAGAGATGCTGGAGACTGGGAAGATGGGGGCTCTCCACATTCCACTTTTATGGAGGGCACAGTGGGGCAGAGGAGTGAGCATCATGGGCTGTAACTTGTCTTGTTCTATCATGGAATTTAGCAGGGTCCTGAATCCAAGCTATGACAAGATGGATTTTCAGAAGGAGCAAATGGGTGCAGATTTCATTTTCTTTTTTGCTGAGGGGCTTGAGCTAGACTTGGGAACTGAAAAAGGAAATATGACCTGAGGCCTGCAGTAGTGTGAATTGTCTTCCCTTTCCTTCCTTAGTCTTATAACTCTTGCACTTATATCCTTCCACTCTAGGCAGGACCCTACAGTCCCTCTTAGGGCAACTGCAGATGTATAAACAGTTTCACTCTGAGAGACTTTGTGGGATCATTGTGCCAAATCCTATTATTTCTACATTTATTTACATTTTTTCTTTCATTTTTTTCTTCTTTCCCTCCTTATGAGGTCATATAAAAAATTAGCAAATATCCAGAGAGCAATGAACTAAAGCAGGAAGTTAAATCAGATATCTACTTTACATAATTAAAGCAAAGCCTGCCTACTCCCCTTTGGTAGAGAGGGCAATAAGCAATTTTCACCTTACTTTGTCATGTTACTTGCTAATTTCTGGCCTTGAAGACCCAAAGGGACAATTGAGGTAGTCTAGTGAGAGAAGTCTTCTATTTGATCAACTTTTCTCCCTGCTATTTAATAGAAAGAACATTGAGATGCAAGTCATCAATTAGCATGGCATTTAACTTCTATGACCCTGGCATTTAACTTCTCAATTCCTTAGATGCATAAAAGTTGTAAAGAAGAAAATAAAAAGATCACAGGTATGAGTGCTTTGAAATTTTTTGAGAGCAGATGCAGAAATGCAGAGCATTGTTTTTGTTACTCTTGATTGCTAAAATTTTCAAGTTAGATTGATTTACTCAACCACAGGTTTGTTTGTCCTCTATACTTTTTCTGACATTAATGGTTATTTTCCTGTAAGTTAGTACAGTCTATTTTTGATGATCAGCAAATCAGTTTTGATGAGAGATAGAAATGGGACTCGATCCAGGAAGACTCCTAACTTAAAATCCATTGTCTTTCCACCATGCTTCTGCCCTCATGACATCTTGTAAAGTAAACTGTGTTTGTGTGTGCACATGCATGCATGTGTATGTATGTGTATGAGAGACAAATAGAATGGATGTATGTATGTGTAGGAGAGACAAAATGTGTGTGTGTTTACAAAAATACAAAAATGCAAATGCAGACTCAGGGCTTTGTGAATTGAAATCTGTAATTCCAGATGCTGACTTACCACTCTCCTTCCCTTTCCTTAGCATTTCTTCATTCCCTTCTCCATCTTTTTATCAATATTTCCTTTTCTAATTTTTTTTAAGTTTATTTTTCTGCTTTATATAAGGTGGTGATAGTATTGATGGTGTTTGCTAACTACAGGGGTTAATGTGGTGGAAATGTATTAGGATTATTTTCTGTTTTCTTACTTACTTTGTTTAAGAGAAGCCTATTATTTGAAGGGTTTTTGGTCTGTTTAAAACCCTGGTGCTTCCAAGCCACCTCCCATGGTCTCAGGTCTAGCTAACTTATCTGCTGGGACTGTTTCCCCAGCAACCAGTGTACTTTTGGACGTATTTCTGGGCTTCTCAGAGCCTTATGTCTCTCCTCCAACTGCTTGATGTTATATGTCTTTTTTTTTATTTAAAAAATTTTTTAAAAGATTTTATGTATTTATTTGACAGAGAGAGAGAAAGATCACAAGTAGGCAGAGAGGCAGGCAGACAGAGAGGGAGAAGCAGACTGCCCGTTGAGCAGAGAGCCTGATGCGGGTCTCAACATCAGGGCCCTAAGATCATGACCTGAGCCAAAGGCAGAGGCTTAACCCACTGACCCACCCAGGCACCCCAAAGTTATACCTCCTTAGACCATTATGCAGTCGCACCTTCAGATGCTATAATACTGCTCCTTCCCTTTTGAGTCAGTTGATGGCATCAACTGGTAATGAGCCTGCCATGCAGTGGTGGAGTGCAGCTCTGAGTTAAGATAAGCTCTGAGTTAAGAGGAGAAGCTTGAGAACCACAGACAGAATCAGGCCAACCTCGTCTTTTTGTAATGGATTTAGTTATACTGAAATAAGTAGGAAATTATCTGGAACTCAAATAAGGTACATCCACTAATAAGTAAAATTACACGATTTCCTACTTTGTGTAAAACAATTTTTTAGGTCTTGTGGTGGATACAGGAAAGGGTTTTGTATTTTAGGACACTTGGAATTCAGCAAGAGAGATAAGGCATATTCATTAATAACTACAATGCAAGATAGAATGTGTATCACATATTATAATGTAGAAGAATGTAGCATAAAGAAGATAAAGGTTGGATGACTGAATGGATAGAGGGGAATTTTAAAGGACTCTCTGGAGACAGAAGTGACTATAGCAAGACAGAGTTAAAAAAAAAAAAAAAGAAGGAAGAGATATAAGAAAACTTTCAGTCAAAGGAGTTTAATTCCTTTGTCCCCCAATCAGTAGGCAAGCACTGGGAATATGGAAGGGAAGTAAAAACACCAAAAATCCTCTGCCTTACAGAGTTTACATTCTACTGGGGAAGACAAGTAATCACCAATATACATAATTAATTAGATATTGATCAATGCCTAGGGGAAAGAATAAAGGAAGGGTGGAGGATATGGAATGTAGAGTGGGTAGAGACGGTAGTGAAGACAGACCTTATTGAGACGGGGACTTTTGAATACAGACCTGAAGGAAGTGAGAGCAAACTAGGCAGCCATGGGGGGAAGGGGGAAGGAAAAGATTCAAAGAAGTCTGCCCAGTGTTGTAGAAGCACAGCAAGGAGGGCACGGTGGCTGAAGAGGAGTGGTAGGGGGAGAGGGGAGGAGGTAGGGGATGAAATCGGAGAAGTATTGGAAAGCCACATCCTGAAGGGCCTTTTAGACCACATAAATGAATTTCAGTTAAGGGACCAGTTCCTTTGTGCCATAAGTGAAGTACTGAAGACATTTAATCAAAATTATAAAAATAGTTCTGCTCCTTGGTCTTCGCTGCCTTCTTGTACCAGCACCTTTGCCTAGTACTGGAAAGATCAATGCTGGGGTAGGCTGCGAACACTGATTTCAGTTTGGAAAAAGTGTAGAGAACTGAACTTCACTCAGGAGGTATTTGTATTTAACAATAAAGCAGGGCACCTGGATGGCTCAGTGAGTTAAGTGTCTGCCTTCAGCCTGGGTTGTGATCCCAGGGTCCTGGGATTAAGCCCCCCTCATTGGGCTCCCTGCTCACTGGGGAGACTGCTTATCTGTCTCCTGTTGCCCCTCCTTGTTCTCTCTCTCTGTCAAATAAATGAATAAAATCTTTACAAAAATGATAAAGCGTTGTATTTTAGAGTGGAAGGGTCTTTTTTTAAAAAAATTGTGTTATGTTAGACGCCATATAGTATGTCATTAGTTTTCGATACAGTGTTCCACGATTCATTGTTTGTGTATAACACCCAGTGCTCCATGTCATCCATGCCCTCCTTAATACCCATCACCAGGCTCACCCCCCCTCCGTTCTAAAACTCTCTGTTTCCCGGAGGGTCTTAGATTGAGCTGCTGTGATCTTTTAATTTTATGGGTGAAGAGATAGGGACTCTCGGAGAAGAATAGAGACCAAGGTCACAGCATCAGTTAGTGACAGACTGAGGACTGGAATCCATGTTAGAACCCTGAACCATATCTGCCTTTCGAAATCTATGTATTAACCCAGTGTGCTTGCAGAGAGGTCATGTATGTATTGTGGGAGGAGAAATGAGGGAATGCTTTTAAGCTTGTTTTTCACATAAACCTTTTTCATAAAGGACAAGAACAAAGGACTCCTCCTCTTCTCACCTCTCCCTGGAGAGTCTTTCTGTGCCTCCCTTATCGGCAATTGCCCATTAATGTTATGAACTCATTGAGCAGAGAGTGTGCTGATTTTGTGGTTCACCTCTTACTAAGACCTCCTTGGTCCTTTGGTAACTGATCTTATTTGACTAATGATTGCAAATCATCACATAATGTTAATAATATTAGTCTCTTAACTGAAATTCATTTAACCTGGCTCAGCAGACATTTTATGCATGTTATAGTTCCCTGTTGGGATCACTGGGGCTGATAACCAAGGAAAATGTGATCAGAATGGGCTTAAATGGAAATAACATATAATGAGTCTGGCTTAACACTGGGGTTTTGATTGGGGAGCTGCATTGTAAAATGCTCAGTTGCAATAAGAGATCTTTGTCATGATTCTGAGGGAATTACAGTCAAATTGTGATGTGTTCTTTGCCACATGCCTTAGTTATCTTAACATAGGAATCTTAATGTGCTCTAATATATTAAATATTAAATGTGAAAGAGGAAGATAAAACTTGGAATTTATTTGTTAGTCACTTGTGTGTTCATGAAAATATGCTATTCTTTGCCAAGGTCATCATTCATTCAGACATTTGTTCAGAATCTATGTGATTGAGGGAAAATATATGCTTTGGAGTCAAAGAGTTTAGTTTAAATTCTTGTCTTGTGGATTACTACCTGTGTGACCTTTGGTAGGTTACTTAATTCCTCTGAGCCTCTACTTTTTTCAGAATGGTTGTTACAAGAAAAAAAAAAGTCAATTTTAAAATGTCTAATACAATGCACACAGTAGGCACTTCATTACTAGTGGTTAAAGAGAATACTATGGAAATTCAAAAGAGGTGGTGAATGTGAAGTAATCAGAAATGGCTTTTTGGAGGAGGTGACTTTTGAGATGGGTTTTGAAGGATAGGAAGCAGTTTATCAGATGCAGAGGAAATGTAAGAGTAATTAGGTAGAGGGAAAACTTCGGTTGAAGTCTAGAGGTAAAGATGAGGCTGGAGAGGTAGGAGAGTGAGTAAAATAGTTCATTTACCATTTGGTATGATTTGAATAGTGTTAGGGAAGTTCTACTCTCTACCCCATTTATGAATATATCATTAATCTAGGTGCCAAGATATGTGTGTATGGAATAGAAGTTTGCATTCTTTGCATGTTTCTTTCAAAATTCAAATATTCTTTTAGGATATGAAATTGATCCATTTCAATTTAATAAATTTAATGTCTATGTGCCAAGTATTGTTCTAATAGCTGAGAAAACTATAATTAAAAAAAGGACTTGAACTAATCCTCAGGTAACTAAAAGAATAATGGGAAGGCCATTCTATATATCAGTAGCTTAGGTGCTACTACTGAGAAATTAAAAAAAAGTAAAAAGGGTAGAGTATTGCTTGAGCTAAAGCTTAAAAGATGAATAGGCCTTCCAATTGTGGGTTTTCTTTTTCATTATTAGGACGTTAGAAGAAATTTGTTGAAAATGATTTGGATAGGTTGGGTGTTAAGAGGATCCTTGGGAAGTAGGCTGGGGAGGCAGGGCTCTATTTCTCACTTGTGCCTTTGGCTAGCTCTGGCCCTAGAGAAAGAATGCAGTGGTTTCAGTTCAGGTCATGATCTCATTGGTTGTGAGATGGAGCCCCCAGCGGACCCTGCACTCAGCATGGAGTCTGCTTGAGATTCTCTTTCTCTGCCCCTCCTTCCATTCACGCATGTGTTCTCTTGCAAATAAATAAATAAAACTAAAAAAAAAAAAAAAGAAGAAAAGAAAGAATGCCATTGTTTGTAAATTCTAAGAAGATATTTGAGAGAGTAAACTCTATTTTCCATGCTCATTAGCACAATATATGTGTGGTTGATGTTTGACATATAAAATATGAATTATGCATGAGCAATAGGGATGAAATGTTGTCATGATAAAAATTTAATTACTATACACTATATTGCTGATGAGACAGCAAATTGAATACCACTGACAAGTTGTCTCAACAGTGAAATGTGTTTGATGAAATGTCCAGTCAATGATGAGATAATGAATTATCCTACTAGAACTATGATAACGGTAGCTTTGAAAAAACATCGCCCAAAAGAGATTGAAATTACACAAGTGAATTCTTATTTTTGTTTTTTTTTTGATGACAAGGAATGCATGTGATGCCACTGGACTTTAATAATAATGATAATAGACTAGAACTTTCTGACTTTTAAGAAGGAATAGCATATAAATCTATTCCATTACAAATTTAGGTGATTTCCCATTTTTAAAAATAAAATATGGAAATCTCATTTCAGCATTTTTGGTGATGAAATGAAGTATTTATTGTTTATATACTGTGTATTGGTGATTTCATATTCATTATATTACAGCAATAACAATAACTCCATTTTTGCCAAGGTAGAATCTGAGGCTCAAAGTAGATAAATGACTTCCCCAATGTCACATGATTGGAAACAGCTAGAATTTCAACTCAAATCTACCCAGATTCAGATTCTTATGTCTTTCTACTATAAAACATTGTCCTTATTCATTAAAGAATAAAATAATGCAAATATTTTGCATTACATTTGGAAAAACTGAGAATGAAAAATTGGGCCTTGAAAATCTTTTTGAGATAAAGAGAAAATACAGTTAATTACATCATACTTTGATCTCTCCTTTAGTGAGTACTTATTGTCTGGGTCAATCTTTATTAAATTGGTTTGTTTGTTTGAATCTCATGGAGGATCTTTTAAAAATATGGATTTCTGGGCTTATCACTAAAAGATTTTGCTTTCTTATTTCAATATGTTTCAGTATGGAACCTATTTGATAAGGTTTCCTATGTGATTCTGAAGTACACCTAGGTTTGGGATTTACAGTTTAGCTGATGTATTGAGTGGCTTATTCTCTCTAGTCATCTCTGCGTTGTTGTATATACAAATGCCTGGATCATGGTTAAAGCTCTATTTTATTTGTTTTGTTATTGTTTGTTTATTTATTATTGGAGGGGAGAGTGTAATAGGGAAAGGACAAGTTTAGTTCCCTCACAGTGCTTTTCAAAGAGAGGGCAATAAACCACCTACGTAGGGAATCACTTTTGGTTGTTAAAAAATAGATCCATTATAGGAGTGTGGGAATTTTAGAATGAATCTTAAGCAATAGCTGAGATATAATTTACATACAATAAAATGTATAAATATTAAGTGCTTGGTTCAGTAAGCTTTGATAATTGCAAATACTCATGTAAGCACCACCCAAAACTTCACTCTAGTCACCTGATGCTTTTTTCCAATTACCTCACACGTAATTCTCAGGTTTGTTTTGTTTTGTTTTGTTTTGTTTTTTGTCACCATAAGTTAGTCATGCTTCTTCTAGAACTTCATTTGGAAAGAGTCATGCAGAATATATGCTTTTGTGTCAGGCTTCTTTTGCTCTATATAATGTTTTTGAGTTCATTGATACTGCAAACATTAGTAGTTCATTCCTCTTCCTTGTATAGTTTTGCTTTCTATTAATACAACATAACATTTTTGTCCATTTATTATTGCTTCAGGGCTGCCTGGTGGCTCAATCAGATGAGTATCTGACTTGATTTCTGCTCAGGTCATGATCTTCATGAGATTGAGTCAGACGTGGAGCTCTTCACTCAGTGCAGTCTGCTCTCTCAATCTCTCTCTCTTTCCCTGTGCCCCTGTCCCTGCTCTCACTCTCAATCTCAATCTCTCTCTCTCTCTCTCTTTCTCTCAAATAAATATATAAATAAATAAAATCTGTAAACAACTATTGCTCAGTTATTTATGTATTATTTATGTATTTTTGCCATTATAAGTAAAGTTACTGTGAACATGTTTGTATGTAAGTACATTATAGACATATGTTTTTAATTCTCTTCTGTAGATACCTGGCAATTGAATTGCTGGATCCCAAGATAAATATTTTTTAACTTTAGAGGAAACTGTCAAATAATTCTTCAGAGTGATAGTACTGTTGTATACTCCCAGCAGCAATATATGAGAGTTCCAGTAGCTCCACATTCTCAATATTCGGCATAATCATTATTTTTTATTTTAACCACGTCAGTATATTTGAAGTTTCTATCATATTTTCAAAGTAAAAAATTAAAAAGCAGTTTCCCATCTTACTGGAGAGATCAATTTTATAAAAGAATACTCCATTAAAATAGTAGACAGTTAATAAAATGCACTCTGATAAGTACCAGAGAACAGGGTAAAGAAGAAAGTAGGGATGAACTATACTTTGGGATAGCTAGGTAATGAGAGAGAAAAAGTGATTGAGCTGGCTAGCTTGGATTTAGGGGCTTATCCTACTTTTAACCTTTGATCTAATTTATGTCTTTATGTTCTAATGTAAGAAATAGATATTAGCTATCTATAATTATAGAAGAGCACTTTTATATAGCATTGTTTTAATGAAAATTGCTGTTTTGAGGAAAAGGCACAAAAAATCAGTTTGCTAAAGACCTACTTCTTGTAGATAGTATTCTATGTGTAGGAAACGTCTAAAATACACATTTCTAATCAGCACTGGGGTTTAATTGGTGATTCCTGAGAAAATTTAAGCCATAGTGTCTAATACAATTGTATGGGCATACCTTTCAACCCTAATACCTGCTTTTAAACCTCAGCATCATATGTATGGTTGATGACCTTGTTGTCACGGATCGGCTAGTTAACATGTTGTGCTATGCTCATATATGTGGCCCTTTCACCAGATTGATGCCTGATGGGCAGAACTTTTTATGTACCCTCAGAACAAAGCACAAATACTGCTTTGGATATATACTGAGATGGACTGGTATTCATGTAATGAGAGTTGATGCAGGTATTTTGAGACTAATTTTGTTTAATGAACACATGTATAATTTTAAAGTTTTCTAACAGCCACATTAAAACAGTAGAAAGAGGGGCGCCTGGGTGGCTCAGAGGGTTAAGCCTCTGCCTTCGGCTCAGGTCATGATCTCAGGGTCTTGGGCTCGAGCCCCACATCGGACTCTCTGCTCATCAGGGAGCCTGCTTCCTCCTCCTCTCTCTCTGCCTGCCTCTCTGCCTACTTGTGATCTCTGTCTATCAAATAAATAAATAAAATCTTTAAAAAAAAACAGGAGAAAGAAATGTGTAAAATTAGTTTTAATAATATATTTTATTTACTCAATACATGCATTTAATATATTATCATTTTAACATGTAATCAATATAAAAATTTTTAGTGAGTATTTATATTACTTTTTTTCCCTAAATCTTCATAACTCCATATCTGTTTCTCACTTATATTACAGTTCAGGGTAGCTTCTCAGGCACACTAACCATGTTTCAAATGTTCAATAACCACATGTGGCTAGAGGCTATTATATTGGACAACATAGCTTAGATACTGACTTTGTAAAAACTACAAACTAACTTATAGATGTTGATAGTCTGGTTTTCTAATGAAAGTTCAGAAAGGATTACCTTCTTTTTACTGGGCCTTTAGATAATGTAATCAGAACCTTGCTAGAGGTTATAGATTCCCCAGTAGCACCTATCATAATATAACACAGCTATTTTAATTGTACACTTACCCTGTGGTCATACTTTATCCATTATCACATTTAAGTCTTAAAACAAACTTAAGGAATAGACATTATTCACATTTTACAGATGAATTATGTGTGGCCTGAATGGTTAAGTAATTTGCCAAAGGTTACATACCTGATAAGTACAGGTAAGGAGCACAAGCTGGATTTGAGTTCAGGCACTACTAATCTGTTCTGAGGTTCTTCCCTCTCCCAGTAAACCGCAGCCATTCCTTGCAACTCTCATCCCTACCTTCTTTCCTTTCTTCTTTGTATTCCTTCCGTTGATATACTGGGAGTACAAACACAAGATGTACTCCTTTCTCTTGAGAAATTCACAGTCTAATAGCAGAGAGGGACATGAAAAAATATAAATTACAATAAAGCAGGGTGGGTCCCATTGTAGAGTTGTGAGTATAATGTTTTGTTCATGGGAAAGAGTTGCTGGATCTTCTCATTGGTGAATGAAGGGGTGTTCAATTGCAGGCAAGTAGTGTGTGTATGGGTCACATTTGAGCTGATCTTGAAGATAACCAGGTGAATGAGGCGGAAGGAAGTGTTCTTGGCAGAGGGAATACCAGGTGCAAAGACAGAGTCCCACTATATGATCTACTGTGATCTGGTAAACGTAGCACAAAAATCCCAATGGATCTACTGACCGGTGGGAATTTCATTGTGGCAAGAAACTTGAGGTAAGAGAAAGGAGGGGAGGGAAGGGAAGTGCAGGGAAAAAGTAGTTATAAGAGACTGAAATGTTGGTCGAATCCAGATCAGAAATGCCAGAATGGGGATTTTGGGTTTTATCGTTAAGGCAGTGAAGGGTTATTAGATATTTTTAAATCAAAGCAGTGAAAGGATATTTTTTGTGGGGGCTATGGAAACCAATTTACTTAAATAAGACTGTTTTCTATAAACATTGGGGTACAGATGGCCCTTCTTTTCACTACATCTGTATCTTTGGGGTAAATACCCAGTAGTGCAATTGCAGGGTCATAGGGAAGTTCTATTTTTAATTTCTTGAGGAATCTCCACACTGTTCTCCAAAGAGGCTGCACCAACTTGCATTCCCACCGACAGTGTAAGAGAGTTCCCCTTTCTCCACATCCCCTCCAACACATGTTGTTTCCTGTCTTGCTAATTTTGGCCATTCTAACTGGTGTAAGGTGATATCTTAATGTGGTTTTAATTTGAATCTCCCTGAGGGCTAGTGATGATGAACATTTTTTCATGTGTCTGATAGCTTATAGCAGCAATGGCTATGGTCACCAAACTGTGGAAAAGAACCAAGATGCCCTTCAGTGGACGAATGGATAAGGAAGATATGGTCCATATACACTATGGAGTATTATGCCTCCATTAGAAAGGATGAATACCCAACTTTTGTAGCAACATGGACGGGACTGGAAGAGATTATGCTGAGTGAATTAAGTCAAGCAGAGAGAGTCAATTATATGGTTTCACTTATTTGTGGAGCATAACAAATAGCATGGAGGACATGGGGAGTTAGAGAAGAGAAGGTAGTTGGGGGAAATTAGAAGGGGAGGTGAACCATGAGAGACTATGGACTCTGAAAAACAATCTGGGGATTTTGAAGGGGCGGGGGGGTGGGAAGTTGGGGTACCAGGTGGTGGGTATTATAGAGGGCATGGATTGCATGGAACACTGGGTGTGGTGCAAAAATAATGAATACTATGGACATTGGGGAGGGTATGTGCTTTGGTGAGTGCTGTGAAGTGTGTGAACCTGGCGATTCACAGACCTGTACCCCTGGGGATAAAAATATATTATATGTTTATAAAAAATTAAAAATTAAAAAAAATAATGAATATTGTTATGCTGAAAATAAATAAAAAATAAATAAAAACAAAAACAGAAACACCAAAATTAAGACTGTTTTCTACACAAAATTTGACTGCAACCTCATCTTTAAATTTACTTTTCAGAATTCTATAATTCTGTATGTATGTATGTATGTACATGTACAGTATATTTCAAGTACATAAATTGATTTCATCTTGGGAACATTTTATAAGTACTATGAGGATTGCTATTATACCCTTTTGGAAACATAGTAGCTAACCTTCTTTAAATGAGGTGCCAAATATAATGTATCTTTTTTGTAGGGAAAAGTTTCATGGTTTTCACCATTTTCTTGGAGGGGTCTGATTGTGACATGCAATTTTTAAAGAACCTATGCTTTCCATGACACCTAAGACCTAGGAATCTGAAATGATTTGCCAATTTTCCTAGTTAGTAGAGTTAGAACTAGAACCCATATCTCTGAACTCCTAATCTAGTGCTCTTACTATATCCCACTTTGTAAGAGAAGTCTCTCCTGTGACCATTAATCCCAGTACCTTTGCATAAGACTTTTCTTTATAAAAGACTTTAATCTCAGGTGTTGACTAGACCAGAGTCTGATAGTGTTCACTTGCACAAAAAATACATATGTTTCATCTGTTATTTATGATAATTATAATCTTTTTAAAAAACAAATTTATTCTTTTTAAAAGTTGCATGATAGTGTATAATATGTACCTTAATTTATTCATCTACTTTTCTCTGAGGAATATTTTTATTATTTCCAGCTTTCACTACTTAAAGATTTTATTTATTTATTTGACCCAGAGAGTGAGAGAGAGTATAAGCAGGGGGGAGCAGCAGAGGAGGAGGGAGAAGAAGACTCCCTGCTGAGCCTGATGTGGGTCTCTATCCCAGGACCCTGAGATCATGACCAGAGATGAAGGCAGCTGTTTAACTGACTGTGCTACCCAGGTGCCCCTCCAGTTTTCACTATTATAAACAGTGCTATAATACATAACCTTATACAGGTATCTTAGTTCAATATTTATTTTTACAGGATAGATAACAAGAAACGAAGCCAAAATTTTAGCAGAAATAGTCTTCCTATGAGTTTGTACCCATGACTATACACCACTGGATATTATCAATATTTTATTTTTTCAGATCCTCTGCCTAATTTTTAATTAAGTTGTTTGGGTTTTTTTGCTATTGAATTGCATGAGTTTTTTAATATATACATTTTGAAAATTCACCCCTTATCAGATACATGATTTGCAAATATTTTCTCTCATTCCATAGCATAATTATGATCTTATTAACTTGTTATGTGACATTTTAATATTCACTGTTTTCACAAATATCATCTCATTTAATCCTTTTGACAACTAAGCTTTTACCTGAGGAAATGCCAGAGAAGCTAAATTATGTGCCAATACCATGTGGGTCATAAATGTCAGGACTTGACTAGAATTTGGGGCTCCTGATAACCAGAGCCATATATCCATTGAACAATGGCTTAGGGGCTTCCTAGTGTTGGAGACTTTGTTCTAGTGGGTTCATTGCTTGGAACTTCCATCTACTCACTTGGAAAATAAGGGACTTTTGGTATTTGATCTATAGAGGTTCCTTTAGCTCTTCATATCTGTGACTCTGTCCTTCAACTCAATAAATAAAAGATTGGAGTGCCTGGGTGGCTTGGTGAGTTTGGGTCAGGTTATGATTTCAGGGTCCTGAGTTGGAACTCTGTGTGGGGCTTTCCACTCAACAGGAGTCTTCTTCCTTTTTCCCTTTGCCTCTCCCCCTTCCTTGGGTGGTGCATACACACACACACTCTCTCTAAAAGGAATATATGGGTCTTTAAAAATAAATAAAAGATTAATTTAAAGAAAATAAAACTAAGGTGGTTGCTTCCCCCCTACACACACATACACACAGCCCCCAGAAATCATACTGCTTTTCTAAAGTAATCATCATGGGTTTTCTTTCAAGGTCAAGATTTCCTAATACCCTTAAAATATAGGTTCCTCATATGGGTTCAGAAGCCCATGGTTGAGTTACAGACTATCTATCAATCCTTTAACATTTTATACAGAATTTTCTGCAAATATAATTATGTGCAATTTCTGTAGAAAGGTTCATAGTTTTCATTAGATTTCCAAAGATATCTATGATAAAAAAGAAAAAAAAATTGAACTATGGATTTAAAGTGTAACTTGACATTTTACAATGTAACACATACATCATTTTAGTAGTATGTCAATTGTAAAAAACAAGGTTCAATTATATCTGAAAAAGGCCCACCAATTTATATGGTTCTCTTACCACACAGAGGTTTAACACTTTAGTGCCTATATTCTTTTCATGAGACATTTTAAATCTATCCTCAGTTTTCTTTGATCTTTACAAGGTAGAAAGAGAGAAATATTCAGACTTTGTGAGATATAGCTATTTTGTTGTGTTTTATGAGCATAATACAACTGGAAAAATGAAACAGATATAGTTGATTCCTTTCATGTGGATCTCACAAAAGGGTGCTTACACTGGGTTTCAGTTCTCTTAAATATTACTTCTATCAAGAGAATACTGTGTATGAAGACCTAATAATTTCTTTTGTATTTGGCTGGAGGAAATTGCAAGAAAAAGCTACTGTTTCCATGCAGTTTAGATAAAGCACTCTAATTTCATGATAATTACCCATGCTAACCATATATTTATTCTTAAAGATCTTCAGTGCATTGTCGCAATGAAATCCCCAGAATTTTATCAAGTAAATGTTCAAGTCAGCCTCAGGTTTGGAGAAAAAAAGAACCTAGCTACAGTCGTGTGCTAGAGCCAGCTTGTAATCAGCTTGTGAAACTGGTTTTTAAATTTCAAGGAATTTTGCCACCTGGTTGGCATCATGTTGATAATCTAAAATTGCTCATGGTGGGAATATTTGTACCATGGAAATAAGCAATGTACACTAATCAGGCGTCTGTTCTGTGGGAACCAGGCTCTTAAACATTGACCAGCATACCACTGTTTGGCTCATATAATTTTCTTGGTTAGGATTGCATACTTTACGTACTATCTAATTAGCAACCCCTAGAGAAAATTCAAATAAGGCAAACTTTAAATATTTTTTTCTTAAAATTATGCTTCTGAAAACATTCACATAGGATGAAACTCCTGTCTTCAAAGAACCTGTGTGTAATACTTTTCATTTGTTGTCAAATAAATTTTAAGATAATGGAAGTACCACTGGAATGGAATTCAAGGCGCAGGGATTCAGATGTCCTCTTTGTTATTCATTTTATGACTTTGAGCAGTTACTTCAACTTTTATGCTTCGGTCTCTCTAAGTATAAAAAGGAGGTCAAGCTCGATAGTTTGCTGGTCTTTATTAAGCTACTTAGTGTAAAAATTTTCCTTCCAAAGGAAAAATGAGTATTTAAAGATAGTCACAAAGAGTTAGTATTTCATCTAAAGTAATTATACTTTGTGTGGTGATTATACATTTTCTTGTTATAAAACCAAAGTATATGAAATTGTACTTCCCCCATTTTTTCCTATTTTAAATAGAGTTTATATATATATATATATATATATATATATATATAGAGAGAGAGAGAGAGAGAGAGAGAGAGAGTATAATACTTACACCATATAGTGTGTGTGTGTATATAAGGATTTTTACATTAGGTACCCAGGTGCTATTTCTTAATTTTCTATGTGCATTAGAATCATCTGTGAAACTAAAAAAATACATTTGCTTGTGTCTCATTAAACATCAGCTCTTTTAGAGTTCACTAGAGTGAGTTTCAGACATATATTTGTTTATATGTTCTTATATAAATTTTCTCTAGGTACTTCTGATTCATATCCCTGTTTAAGAACCAGTTTATAGATCTTTGGGTGGGTTTCATGCATTATGTCATAATCTGAAATTGTAGATGACATATTGTGTGATGAACTCATGTAATAATTCCCTAAGGAGAAAATCCATATTTATAAAAGAGGCTTAAAGGAATGGGGGTGGGTGCTAGTGACTAATTTTCTGGTATATGAACTTTTCCCTACATATGAAAGCAAAGGTGTCCATTATGTCTATGTATACTATGAAATGAAATATCCTATCAGGAATTTTTTTGGAGATGCTTGACCACAAGGGAAAAACTAGAGAAGAGCTAGCCTAGAGCCCTCAAATGATAAAGGAGTTAGAATTTTGGTACTTTGTGAGTGGAACTAGGTAGCTTGGAAAAGGGAATACTGTGGTAAAACCTGATTGAATCTGAAAACAGGATTGAAGAGTCCTTACAGAAATAATAAAAAAATCTCCTATCTTGATATTTTTACTCAATGGTTGTCCAACTTCTGCTCTCAGAGAAGAAGAATTCACTATATTCCAGGGAAATCTGTTCTATGTTTGGAACACCTCTAATCTTTATATAATACATGATATAAAAATGACATCCCCCTTCTTATAGTTGCACCTTACTCTTCTTGGTTTTGCTTGTGTAAAACGAAACATGATGCCTAATGCCATTTTCACTCAAGGACTAATCTGAGGGCTGAATATATTGTTTTTGTGCTACTTGAGTTTCTTTACTAGATAAACACCCTCAATTTCTTTAATCTTTTGGTTTGGAATTCAAGAACCATCCAGTCCCTGTCCCTAAGTAAAGAACATATAGTAGAAATAATTATAGTTATATAAATAATTTGCCTCAAGTTTTTAATATAAGTATTTGCTGTTCAGAGGACACCAATCCAGAGGACAAGCCACAGCTGCTAACAGAGATCTTGTTGCTGGTCTCCAAGCTCTCAGGGAATCTCTTCAGGGTATGTTTCTCATCTGTGTTCTAATCTGTTTGCTCAGTGCTAATGGATTATGTTTGCTTAATTTCTGCCTTTTTGTACAACTCTTTAATATCAGAGTTTAGTTTGGACTATCTGTTTCATTCTTGGTTCCAAATTTCTGGATCCTGTCATTTGATTTTCCCTTGGCTTCATGCCTTTAATTCTGTGGGTCAGTTGTGAAATCCAAGTGAGTCTCTTAAACCCCTACCTGGGTCTAGTTCCTTGAGACCCCAGGTTTTGGGAGGAGAGTACAGAAACTTTCATCAGAAGTATCATATTTGGTTTTCCAGTAACAGTAATTCTATGAGCACTTCTTTATGTTGTAGGAGGGCAATTTTCTCCCTTAATTTATAGATTAAGAAACCAAGGTTCAGAGGTATTATGACCCTTATCTAAAGACACATAGCTAATAAGTAGATCTTCCCCTTCTCAATCTGGAGTATTTAGACTTTCTTTAGTTTTCAGGTATAGCAGGACAATATGATTGTAATAAGTACCCTCATGGATCTGAAATTGGGTCTCTCCTCATCAGACAAGATCCTAGAGAATATTTTAAGGAACAGGGCCTACCTCATTTGTTTCATATTTGTCATTATTAATGCCAACCTAAATGCATGTAATACTTAATATCCATTATTTCATTTTAGAATTGGAGGCATCTTCCAAAGCTATCATTTTAGAATTGGAGGCACCTCACAAAGCTACGAAGTAGATACCTTCATTTAAAAGAACAGTTACAAAAAATGGAAACTTAATTAAAGTTCATGTAGCTAAGCAGCAAAGACAAAACCAAATCTAGTTTTCATTTTCTTATTTCTTTATTTTATTTTATTTTATTTTATTTTTTTCTTATTTCTCTTAATAGCTCTTTATACATCCATATTTTATTAATTTCTGTAATATTTTCAGTTTTTTTATGTTTTGGCTTACATATTGAGGTGATAAATTTTGTGTTTATTAGCTATGATACAGACTTTTTATTTACTGAAAGTGTATTCTTCTGAAGCTTCATGGAATGTTCCTAATTTTGTGTACGGAAAATTCAAATTTGTTGGGAGAAAGCTGATTAAATTCCCTTGAAACAGATAAATATATTATTTTTCCCCATATTTATGTTTTTTAATAAAATTTTGTTAATTTTTTAAAAATTTTATTAATATATAATGTATTTGCATCAGGAGTACAGGTCTGTAAATCATCAATCTTACAATTCACAGCACTCACCATAGCACATATGTTCTCATAATTGTTTGTCTTTCCTCGGTGTTGGTTGTGATCTTTCCCTTTCATTCATGATTTTATCAATTTGGGCTCTTTCTCTTTTCTTTTTGATAAGTCTGGCCAGGGGGTTATCACTCTTATTAATTCTTTCAAAGAACCAACTTCTAGTTTCATTGATCTGTTCTACTATCCTTTTGGTTTCTATTTCATTGATTTCTGCTCTTGATCTTTATTATTTCTCTTCTCCTGGGTTTAGGCTTTATTTGTTGTTCTTTCTCCAGATTCTTTAGGTGTAGGGTTAGGTTGTGTACTTGAGACCTTTCTTGTTTCTAGTGCAAGGCTTGTATTGTTATATACTTTTCTCTCAGGACTGCATTTGCTGTGTCCCAAAGATTTTGAACAGTTGTGTTTTATATTTATTGTTTAATTTTTATTTGTTTCCATGAATGTTTTTAATTCTTCTTTAATTTCCTGGTTGACTGATTCATTCTTTTTTTTTTTTAAGATTTTATTTATTTATTTGACAGAGATCACAAGTAGGCAGAGAGGCAGGCAGAGAGAGTTGGGGGAAGCAGGCCCCCCACTAAGCAGAGAGCCCCATGCAAGGCTGGATCACAAGACCCTGGCATCATGATCCGAGCTGAAGGCAGAGGGCTAACCCACTGAGCCACGCAGGCCCCTCTGATTCATTCTTTAGTAGGGTGCTCTTTAGCCTCCATGTATTTGAGTTCTTTCCAACTTTCCTTTTGTGGTTGAATTCTAGTTTAAGAGCACTGTGGTCTGAAAATACACAGGGAATGATCCCAGTCTTTTAGTACTGGCTGAGACTTGATTTGTGACTAGGATGTGATCTATTCTGGAGAAGGTTCCATGTGCACTAGAGAAGAATGTGTATTCTTTTGCTTTGGGATGGAATGTTCTGAAAATATCTGTTGAAGTCCATCTGGTCCAGTGTGTCACTTAAAGACTTTATTTCCTTGTTGATCTTTTGCTTGGATGATCTGTCCATTTCAATGGAGGGGGTGTTCAAGTCCCTTACTATTATTGTATTATTGTTGGTGTGTTTCTTTGATTTTGCTATTAATTGGTTTATATAATTGGTTGCTCCCATTGTTAGATTGTCTTGTTGGACAGACCCTTTAAAAATGATATAATCTTGGGAGCGCCTGGGTGGCTCAGTCAGTTAAGCCTTTGGCTCAGGTCATGATCCTGGAGTCCTGGGATTGAGCCCCACATCGGCCTCCCTGCTCTGTGGAGAGCCTGCTTTTCCCTCTACCTCTGCCAGCTACTTTGCCTACTTGTACTTTCTATCTCTGTGTCAAATAAAAAAAATAAAAAAAAACCTTTAAAAAATATGATATAATGTCCATCCTCATCTCTTATCATAGTCTTTGGCTTAATGTATAATTTATCTGATATAAGGATTTCTACCCCAGCTTTCTTCTGGTGTCCATTAGCATGGTAAATTGTTTTCCTCAGTTTAAATCTGGAGGTGTCTTTGGGTTTAAAATGAGTCTCTTCCAGACAGCATATTTATGTGTGTGTTTTTTTTTTTCTTCCCATTCTGATACCCTGTACCTTTTGATTGGGGCATTTAGCACATTTACTTCAGGGTAACTATTGAAAGATATGAATTTAGTGTCATTGTATTGCCTGTAAGGTGACTGTTACTGTATATTGTCTCTGTTCCTTTCTGGTCTATGTTACTTTCAGGCAGTCTCTTTGCTTAGACGACCCCTTTCAATATTTCTTGTAGGGCTGGTTTGGTGTTTGCAAATTCTTCCAGTTTTTGTTTGTCCTGGAGGCTTTTTATTTCTCCTTCTATTTTCAATGACAGCTTAGCTACATATAGTATTCTTGGCTGCATATTTTTCTCCTTTAGTGCTCTGAATATATCATGTCAGTCCTTTCTGACCTGCCAGGTCTGTGTGGATAGGTCTGCTGCCAATCTGATATTTCTGCCATTGTATGTTACAGAGCCCTTGTCCTAAGATGCTTTCAGGATTTTCTCTTTGTGACTGAGACTTCTAAATTTTTTTATTAGATGATAATGTGTGGACCTATTTTTATTGATTTTGATGGGGGTTCTGTGTGCCTCCTGGATTTTGATGCTTGTTTCCTTTGCCAAATTAGGGAAATTCTCTGCTATAATTTGCTCCTTCTGCCCCCCTCTCTCTTCTTCTTCTGGAGTCTCAATTATTCTAATATTGTTTCGTCTTATGGTATGACTTATCTCTTGAATTCTCCTCTCATGGTCCAGTAGTTGTGTGTCTCTCTTTTGCTCAGTTTCTTTATTCTCCATCATTTGATCATCTATATCACTAACTCTTCTGTCTCATTTATCCTAGCAGTAAGAGTCTCCATTTTTTATTGCATCTCATTAATAGCTTTTTGAATTCAACTTGGTTAGATTTTAGGTCTTTTATTTCTCCAGAAATGGATTCTCTAATTTCTTCCATGCCTTTTTTGACCCCAGCTAACACCTTGATAATCGTCATTCTCAACTCTAGTTCTGACATATTAGCAATGTCCACATTGATTTGGTCCCTAGATGTTGGTACTACCTCTTGTTCTTTTTTTTTTTTTTTTTTTTTTTTATATGGTGAGTCTTTCTACCTTGTCCTTTTATCCAGGTAAGAATAGATGGATGAGAGAACAAAATACTAAAAGGATAGCAATGACCTGAGAAAAATATGCACTAACCAACCAGAAGAGACCTGAAAACCTGGGAGAGAATGAAAAAAAAAATATATATATATATATATATATCATTTATTTCTCCTTTCTTCTCCCCCAGGTTTTCAGGGGATATATATATATATATATATATATATATATATATGCACTAACCAAATCAGAAGAGATCCAAAAACCTGGGAGAGAATATATATACATATATATACTAACAGACCAAAATACATATATATGTATATGTATGTATATATATGTATATGTATGTATATATGTATATACATATATATACTAACAGACCAAAATACACCCCAAATCAAATCTATATATATATGTGTATATATATATATGTATATAAATATATATATTATATATATGTATGTATATATACATGTTATACATATACATGTATATGTATATATATGTGTGTATATACATACATATATATATATATATATATTTGATTTTGGGTGTATTTTAGTCTGTTAGATTAAGCTGCCTCCCAAAATTTTAATGACAGAAAAACCCATATGTATACAAAACATAAGGTTAAATACAATGAAGGGATAGAATATGGGTATAAAAATGAAAATTTAAAAAGATTTTTTAAAATGGTATTGATGAGATAAAATAGTTTAAAAAGGTTAAAATTGGAAAGAGGAAAAATGAAAAAATAGATAAGAAAAAAATAAAATTAAAATTAATTTAATTAAAATTAAATTTTAAAAAAATTAACTTTGAAACTAAAGGATCATGGGAAAAGAGCCATGAATTCTATGTGTTGCATTCCCATATCTCTGGAGTTATGCAGTTCTTATTGATTGGTCTTGGCTTGATGTTCTTGTTGATCTTCTGGGGAGGGGCCTGTTGCAGTGATTCTCTAATGTCTTTTCTTGAGACAGAATTGTACCACCCTTGCCTGGGACTGGGCTAATTAATGGGCATGGGTTTGCTCTTGGGAGCTTTTGTTCCCTGAATGCTTTCCGTACAGCTTGGGAGGACAGGAATGAAGATGGTGCCCTCCCAATCTCCAGCCCTGAAGGAGCTGAGAGCTCAGGGCCTCACTCTTCAGTGCACCCTCAGAGAAGAGCAGTCAATCACTCCCATCTCCCTGGCCTCTGGCTCTGCTCCATGCTCACCCAGCCTGTGACAGAGCGTTTCTTTGCCTAGCGTATGGGCCCGTTTGCAGTCTCAAAACACAGCAGATTCATGCAGCGTGCTCCTGCTCTGCTCCTCCTGGAGAAGGGGGGGGGGAGCCTCCAGGTCTGCCACTTGTGGGGTCCCATGCTTGAAGAGCAGTGACCCAACCGTGCCTTGGATCACAGTTTAAGGTAACCCCAAGCTGAGAACCCACTCCTCAGCTTCATCTCTGTGGCCATCTTCTCTGTTCTGATACCTGGGAGTTCTGTCACACTCAGACACCCTTCGTCTTTGTGGGACCACACTGGTCCTGAGACCACACTGTCCCCACGAGGGCTCTACCCCCTGCTTAGCCTCTGGAGCAACATCCCTCAGTGGAGCAACTTCTAAAAGTTCTGATTTTGTGTTCTGCTGCTCTACCACTTTATGGGATCTGGCCCCTACCCCCAAGGTCTATCTTTCCATATATCCTTTTGGATTCACTTTTCTGCATGTCTTACCTTCGAGAAAGTGGTCACTTTTCTGTTCCTAGAATTGCTGCTCTTTTTCTCTTCGATCTCCAGTTGAGTTTGCAAGTGTTCAGAATGGTTTGATAACTATCTAGTTTAACTCCTGGGACCTGAAGATATAGGTCTCCTACTCCTCCACAATCTTGCTCCACATACACCCATATTTATGTTTTTGTAAGCTTTTAGAATATTCCTACTTTACCCTGTCTTTTTTTTTTTTTTTTTTGAGGTACCTGTGAGTTCATTGGCTGTCCACCCAGCATAATTACCATATGATCCAACAATTCCACTTCTAGGTCTAAGTCAAAGAGTATTGAAAATGTATATGCACACAAGAACATGCACATAAATGTTGATAGCATTATTGATAATAGTCAAAAAGGGGAGATCATCCAAATTTACATATGTGAATAAACAACATGTAGCATATCCATACAATAGACTATTAATCATCCCTTTAAAAGGCTGAAGTACTAATACATGCTGAAATAGGAATAAACCTTGAGAACATTATGCCAAGTGGAGGAAGCCAGACCCAAAAGGCTTTATATTGTATAAATCCATTTATATGAAATGTTTAGAATAAGTAAATCCTGAGCATTAGACTGTAGATTAGTGGTTGCCATGGGCTGCAGAAGAGGGCTAGGCACTGATTGTTAATGGATACATCTTTTTTTTTCTGGGGTGATGACAATGTTCCAGAATTAGAAGGAGGTAATGAAAAAGCCATTAAGCTATATACTTCAAAAGGGCTAATTTTATGGTATATGAGTTATACCTCAGTTAAAATGCAAAACTGGTGGTTTATAAAGATGGCAATATTAGAAACTCCTGAACTCTCCTCTTCCCTTGGGCACACTGTATTAATAGCTATACATAGAGGAATTCACTTTAAAAGAAATCCAGAAACTAGGTGAGTGACTCCTATACATTAGGTGAATGATAAGTGCACACACTAAGATGGATGGGAAAAGCTGACACACTCTTGCCACCACACCTCTGGCACAATGCAATTAAAATGGGAGGGAACCCATGTCTAGCTTCTTCCTCAGGGGTGAAGGGTTTGGACCCACATCTTAATTTCCGACTTTTAATCCTCCTACCTGAAGGACAGGCCCCAAAACACCTAGCTCTGAAATCCAACAGGGGTTGCTACCGTGAAAACCACAGGACTCTGAAAAACAATCTGAGGGGTTGGAAGTGGCGGGGGTGTGGGAGGTTGGGGTACTAGGTGGTGGGTATTATAGAGGGCACGATTGCATGGAACACTGGGTGTGGTGTAAAAATAATGAATACTGTTATGCTGAAAATAAATAAATTAATTAAAAAAACCCCACAGGACTATAGCCAACAAAGAAGAGCTATTAGTTGGTGTTGGAGCATTAGCTATGCTATTATCCCAGAGTTTATCATAGAGGCAATAGTAAAAAAATGACCATTTCTGAGTGTTTCTCTGAATAGGGCTTATGTACATATTTGAAAAGCTGCTGCCTGGGAGACAGGCTTCTAATTTAGCACAGATCTAGGGACTCTTTCCCAGAGATCAGGAATCCCTGCACACATCTTCTCTGTCCTCTCCCTCTAACCCACTCCACATCATCAGATTTCCCTAGAAGGAGCTTGTGCACACATCTGATGTTCTAGTTTACTTGGCCACTGCCTAAAGGATGGTTTCCAAGGCCACTTGGCTCTGGTAGCTAATAGGGATAACATTCAGGAGTCTCAAGAGACTGTAGCAAACAAAGAAGTCCTAAACAGGCTGAAAATCACCTCACCCCCTTGTGGCTATAACCCCTGTGCCCACTACAGAGGGTGCAAGCAAATAATGCCTACCTTTCAGTTTCTTCCTGGAAGGAGCCTAACAACATAACTTCTCTAGCTACTGAGGGTCCGCTTCAAACTGGTTTGTTCATGTTGCTGATTGTGATCTTCACCAATGGGACACTGACAGTTCTTGGTATACCTTCAATCATGGGGAGCTACTAAGAGCAAAGACAGTCATTGAGGTTTGAGAGACAACAAAGGGAACAGGCCAGGTTGGTCAATGAGCCTACTCTCCTCCTTGAAAGCACTCTGTTGAGAATGAGAGGGATGGATATATAATCTAATGTGCAGAAACAAAAACAAAGAGTCAGGGAAAATGAAGAAATAAGGAAGATGTTGCAAAAAAGGGTGAAATACTAAAACTTCCAAAATAGATCTCAATGAGACAGAGATAAATGATTTACATGATAGTGAGTCCAAAATAAAACTCATGAAGATGCTCACAACTAAGTTCAGGAGAGAAGTGCATGAGCAAAGGGAGAATTTGACCAAAGAGATAGAAAATATTTAAAAAGTACTAATGAGAATTTATACAACTGAAGAATACAATAATTGAAGTAAAAAAATCAATACACAGGTTCAACATGGGAACTAGAATCAAGCCAAAGAAAAGATTAATGAACTCAAAGGTAGAGGAGTGGAATTCATCCATTCAAGGGAGCAAAAAGAAAAATAGAATGAAAAATAGTGAAACTAACTTAAGAAAGTTATGAGACACCATCAGGTGGGACAACATTTGCATTATGGTGGTCCCAGAAGGAGAAGAGAGAAAGAAAGGGGCAGAAGCTTATTTAAATAAATAATGACTGAATAAATTCCCTAACCTGGAGAAAGAATCAGACATTCATCTGTCTGGAAATCCCAGAGTTCCATATGAGAGAAAATGAAAAAGAATTTTCATAAGACCCATTCTAATTAAATTGACAAAAGTTGAAGAGAAAGGGAGAATCTTATAAGCAGCAAGTGAAAAACATCTTGTTATACAAAGGAACCCCAATAAGATTATCAGTGAATTTTTCAGCAGAAACTTCATAGGACAAAGAAAGTGGGATGATCTATGCAATACACTGGGGAAAACAAGAACAAGAACAACAACCACCACCACCACCACCACCACCACTACCACTACCAGGAATAGTAGACCTGACAAAGTTCTTTTTCAGAATTGAAGGAGAGATAAAGTTTTCCAGACAAGACAAAGCTGAGGAGTTCATCACCACTACACCAGCATTACAATAAATGTTAAAAGGGGTATTGGGAGGGAGACAAACCATAAGTGACTCTTAATCTCACAAAACAAACTGAGGGTTGCTGGGGGGAGGGGGTTTGGGAGAAGGGGGTGGGATTATGGACATTGGGGAGGGTATGTGCTTTGGTGAGTGCTGTGAAGTGTGTAAACCTGGTGATTCACAGACCTGTACCCCTGGGGATAAAAATATATGTTTATAAAAAATAAAAAATTATATAATGTCTCTAAAAAAAAAAGGGGTCTTTAAGTTGAAATGAAATTATACTATTAAGTAACAGAAAACTATACGAAAGCATAAAACTCACTGGTAAATGTAGATATATAGCTAAATTCAGAATACTGTAATGTTATAGTGATGGTAGATAAATTACTTAGTATGAGGTTAAAGTATTTAAGTATGAGGTTAAATGACTAAATACTGGGGGCACTTAGTATGAGGTTAAAGTATTTTAGTATGAGGTTAAATGACTAAATACTGGGGGCACCTGGATGGCTCAGTCAGTTAAGTATCTGCCTTTGACTCAGGTCATGATCCCAGGATTCTGGGATCCGGTCCAGCACTGGGCTCCCTGCTTAGCAGGGAGTCTGCTTTCCCACTTTCTCTCTGCTCTCCCCAACTGCACACACACACACTCTCTCTCTCACAAATAAATTAATTAATTAATTAAAAATACATAAATGACTGAATACTAAGGATAACTACAACTACAATAATTATTTAATGGATGCACAAGGCAGAAAGATGTAAAATTATTAAATTGAAAACATAAAATATGGGGAGGAAGGTTAAAAACACAAACCTTTTGTGCACCTTTGAATCAAGTTGTTATCTTAAAATAGACTGCTATAAATGAGGTTTTATGTAAGTCTCATGGCAATCACAAAGCAAAAACCTATAGTAGATATGCAATAGTTAAAGGAATCAAACAGGTACTATACAGAAACTTAACAGATCACAAAGGAAGAGAGCAAGCAAAGAAGGAAAGAATCAAAACCATCAGTAATCAATTAACAAAAAGGCAACAGTAACTCCATACTTACTATTAATAATAACTTTAAAGGAAAGTGGACTACATTCTTGAATCAAAAAATATAGAGAGACTATGGACTCTGAAAAACAATCTGAGGGTTTTGAAGGGGCGGTGGGTGGGAGGTCAGGGTACCAGGTGGTGGGTATTATAGAGGGCACGGATTGCATGGAGCACTGGGTGTGGTGCAAAAATAATGAATACTGTTATGCTGAAAATAAAAAAATAAATTAAAAAAATAAAAATAAAAGCCATCAATCATGAATAAAAAAAATATAGAGTGGATGAGTGGATAAAAACAAAACAAAATAAATCAAGAAGTAGGAGCCAACTACATGCTGCCCAAAGAGATTCACTTCAGCTTTGATACACACAGAAAGCAAAAGGATGAAGAAGATAGTCATATGCAAATGAAAAGCAAAAGAAATCAGGAGTCACTATATTTATAAACAGACCAAATAGACTTTAAGCCATACTGTAACAAGAGACAAAAAGGTAATTATACAGTGACAAAGGGACCAATTCATCAAGATATTATAACATTTGTAAATATTTATGCACCCAAGAGGAGCCCCTAAACAGATAAAACAAATAGTAACAAATATAAAGGGAGAAACTCACAACTATACATAATAGTAGGAGACTTCCATAACCCACATTTGATGATGAATAGATCATCCACGTAGAAAATCAATAAGGACTTAAATGACATGTTAGACCAGATGTACTTAGCAGACATTTTAAGACCATTCCATCCAACAGCAGCACAGTATATAGTCTTCTTAAGTGAACTGGGAATATTCTCCAGGACTGATCATCTGTTAGGCCATAAAGCTAGTCAGAATAAATTTGAGAAGACTGTAATCATATTAAGCAATTTTCCAATCACAGTAATATGATTCTAGAAATCAATTACAAGAAGAAAATTGGAAAGTTCACAAATACATGGAGACTAAAACATGAGCAATCAATGGGTCAAATAAGAAATCAAAAGACAAGTAAAACATATCTTTAGACAAATGAAAATGGAAATATAATGTGCCAAAACTTAATGGGATGCTGCAAAAACAATTCTACGAGGGTAGTTGATAAGTGAGAAAATGCCAACATAAAAAAAAAAAAAAGGAAAGATCTTGAATAAACAACCTAAGTTTACACCTCAAGGATTAGAAAAAGAAAAAATAAGCCCAAAATTGGCAAAAGGAAATAACAAAGATTAGAGCAGAGATAAATGACATAGAGAATAAAAAGACAATAGGAAAGGTCAGTGAAATTAAGAGCTTGCTTTATGAAAAGATAACAAAATAAACAAACCTTAAGCTAGATTAACCAAATAAAAAGGATGACTCAAATAAATTAGAAATGCAAGAGGACACATTGCAACTGAATCTAGATGAATACAAAGGATCATGTGTTGATTTTAGCCATTCTGACAGATGGAAGAAGATATCTTATTGTAGTTCTGATTTGTATTTCTCTGAAAATCAGTGATGTTGAGCATCTTTTCATGTGTCTGTTAGCCATCTGAGTATCTTCTTTAGAAAAATATCTATTTGTGCCTTCCACCCATTTTTAAATTGGATTATTCACTTTTGGGGTATTGAATTTTATAAGTTCTTTATATATTTTGAATGCTAACCCTTTGTCAGATATATCATTTACAAATATCTTTTCCCATTCCATAAGTTACCTTTGAGTTTTGTTGATTGTTTCCTTTGCTGTGTGGAAGCTTTTTATTTTGATGAAGTCCCAATAGTTTATTTTTGCTTTTGTTTCCCTTGCCTCAGGAGACATATAGAAAGAAGTTGCTATGGTTGATGTCAAAGAGGTTACTGCCTGTGTTCTCTGCTATGATTTTGATGGTTTCAGATCTCACATTTAGGGCTTTGACCCATTTTGGATCTATTTTTGTGTATGATCTAAGAAACTGGTTCAGTTTCATTCTTTTGTATGCTGCTGTCAGTTTGCCCAATACCTTTTGTTGGAGACTTTTTCCCTTGGATATTCTTTCTTGCTTTGTCAAAGATTAATTGACCATATCATTGTGGTCCATTTCTTGATTTTCTGTTTTGTTCTTTTGATCTATTTGTCTATTTTTGTGCCAGTACCACCATACCATTTTAATTACCACAGCTTTGTAATATAACTTGAAGTCCAGATTGTAATGCCTCCAGCTTTACTTCTCCTTCTCAGAATTGCTTTGGCTATTCAGTGTCTTTTGTTGTTTCATACAAATTTTAAGATTTTTTTATTCTAGTTCTGTGAAAAATGCTATTGGTGTTTGGATAAGGATTACATTGAACGTGTAGATTGCTTTGGTAGTAAAGACATTTTAACAATATGTATTTTTCCAATTTTTGAGCATGGAGTGTCTTTCCATTTCTTTGTGTAATCTGGAATTGCTTTCATCAGTGTATTATTGTTTTCAGGATACAGGTCTTTCCCTCTTTGGTTAGCTTTATTCCTAGGTATCTTAGTGTTTTTGGTGCAATAGTAAATAGGATTGACTTCTTAATTCCCCTTTCTGTTGCTTCATTATTGGTGCCTAGAAATGCAATGGACTTCTGTACATTGATTTTGTGTCCTGTTAATTCGTTTACTGATTTCTTTTATCAATTGTAGCAGGTTTTTGGTGGTCTTCTGGGTTTTCTGTATAGAATAGCATGCCATCTATAAATAGTGAAAGTTTTACTTCTCTCTTGTATGTCTGGATGCGTTTTATTCTTTTTTGTTGTCTGATTTCTGTGGCTAGGTCTTCCAGTACTATGTTGAACAAAAGTGGTGAGAATGGGCATCCTTGTCTTTTTCCTGACCTTAGGGGAAAGGCTCTCAGTTTTTCCCCATTGATGATGATGCTAGATGTGGGTTTTTCATATGTGGCCTTTATGCTGGGGTATGTTCCCTCTAAATCTACTTTGTTGATTTTTTTTTCTTTTTAGTCATGAGTGGGTGTTGTACTTTGTCAAATGCTTCTTCTGCATATATTGAGAGGATCAAATGGCTCTCATCCTTTATGCTATTTACATGATACATCATATTGATTGATTTGCAAATATTTTATCGCCCTTGCAACTTGTGAATAAATCCCATTTGATTGTGGTAAATGATCTTTTTAATGTATTGTTAGATTGGTTTCCTAGTATTTTGAGGATTTTTGCATCTATGTTCACCAGAGGTATTGGTTTGTAGTTTTTTTTAGTGGTATCTTTATCTTGTTTTGGTACCAGGGTAATGCTGGTCTCATAGAATGAGTTTGGAAGTTTTCCATCCCTTCTTGTTTTTTGGTGTAGATTGAGAAGAAAGGTATTTAACTCCTCTTTAAATGTTGGGTAGACTTTGTCTGTGAAGCCATCTGGTCTTGGACTTTTGTTTGTTAGGAATTTTTTCAGTTTCTTTCCTAGGAATCAGTGTGTTCAGATTTTATATCCCTTCCTGTTTCAGTTTTGGTAGTTTATATGTTTCTAGGAATTTATCCATTTCTTGTAGGTTGTCCAGTTTGTTGACATATAGTTTTTCCTAATATGGTTTTATACATCTATTTCTTTGGTGTTGGTTACTTCTCCTCTTCTCCTTTGTGATTTCATTTACTTAAGTCCCTTCTTTTTTTTTCTTAATAAGTCTGACTAGAGGTTTATCAATTTTAATGATTTCTTCAAAGAACTGGTTCCTGGTATCATTGATTGGCTTATTGCTTTTTTAGTTTCTATACCATTTATTTCTGCTCTACTCTTTTTTATTTTTTTCCTTCTGCTGGTTTTAGATTTTATTGTTGTTCTTTTTTGGTTTCTTCATGTGTAAGTTCAGGTTGTTTATTTGGGATTTTTCTTGCTGGCCTGTAGTGCTATAAAATTTTTTCTTAGAGCTGCTTTTGCTGCTTCCCAAAGGTTTTGGAACATTGTGTTTTCATTTTCATTTTTACATGTATTTTTTATTTCTTCTTTTATTTCCTATTCAACTCATTCATTGTTGAATCGCATGTTATTTAGCGTCCATGTATTTTTGGTCTTTCCATTTTTTTCTTGTGATTGATTTATAGATTCATAGTATTGTGGTCACAAAAGATGCATGATATGACTTTGATCTCCCTGAATTTGTTGAGGCTTGTTTTGTGGCCTAAAATGTGATCCAAACTGCACTGTTTCGCATGCACTTGAAAAGAATATATATTCTGCTGCTTTAAAATGGAATGTTCTAAATATGTTTTTTTCTGTCCATTTGATGTAGTATATCTTTTAAGGAAGCCATTGCTTTCTTATTGTGATGTTCTGGTTAGACAATCTAACCATTGTTGTAAGTGGGGTATTGAAAATCTCTACTATTATTGTGTTATTATCAATTAGTTTCTTTTTTAAAAATTAACTGTTATGTATTTGGGTGCTCTCATGTTGGGTGTATAAATATTTATGGTTGTTATGTGTTCTTGTTGATTGTCCCTTTAATTATGATATATAGTATCTTTCTTTGTTTATCATTACAGTCTTTGTTTTAAAGCCTATTTTGTCTGATACAAGTATTTCTACTCTGCCTTTCTTTTGATAGCCCTTTGCATGATAGATGTTTCTCCATCCCCTTCCTTTCAATCTGCAAATCTCTTTGAGACTAAATAAAGTTTCTTGTAGGGCACATATAGATGGGTTTTGTTTTTTAGCTATACTGTCAACCTATGTCTTTTGACTGGAATATTTAGTTCCTTTACATTCAAAATAATCATTGATAGATATTTGGTTATTGTCATTTTATTTTTTGTTTTGTGGTGGTTTCTAAAGATTTTCTCTGATCCTTTTATGGCTTGCTGATTTTCTTTAGTGATATAATTGGATTTCTTTATCTTTATTCTTTGCATATTTTTTGTGGTTTTGATATATGGTTGCCATTACATTTGTATATAACCTCTTCTGCACACAGCAGTCTATATTAAGTTGTGGGTTATGTAAGTTTGAATCCATTCTTTACTCATCACCTGCCCATGTTTTATGTATATGTTATATTTTATATCCTTTTGTTTTGGGACTTCCTGGACTGATATTTTTAAAAGATTTTATTTATTTATTTGACAGAGATCACAAGCAGGCAGAGAGGCAGGCAGAGAGAGAGGGGGAAGCAGGCTCCCTGCCAAGCAGAGAGCCAGATGCGGGACTCGATCCCAGAACCCTGAGATCATGACCTGAGCTGAAGGCAGTGGCTTAACCCACTGAGCCACCGAGGTACCCAACCTGGACTGATTTTTTACAGAAATTTTATTTTTGCTTTTTTTGTGTTTCCTATCTTTATACTGTCATCTTTGGTTTCTCCTTTCCACTCAAAGAATTCCCTTTAGTGTTTCTTTCAGGGCTAGTTTAGTGGTCATGAACTCCTTCAGGTTTGTTTGTTTGTTTGTTTTTGTTTTTTTGAAAACTCATCATCTCTGAATGATAACCTTGCTGGATAGAGTGGGTATTCTTGTTTGCAGAGTTTTCCCATTCAGCACTGTGAATATATCATGTTGCTCTCTTCTGGCTTGGAAAGTTTCTGCTATAAAATAAACTGATAGCCTTATGGGGTTTCCCTTGTATATTACTACTGTCTTTTGTATTGCTGCTTTAGAAATTGTTTCTTTATCACTGTATTTTTTGCCAGTTTAATTACAATATGTCCTGGTGCAAATTTGTTTTTGTTGATTTTCTTGGGGGTTCTCAGTGCCTTCTGTATCTGAGTATTGTTTCCTTCCCCAGATAAAGGAAGTTTTCAACCATTTATCATTCAGCCAAATAAATTATCATTTCCCCGGATAAATTTTTTTCTTCCTTTTTTTCTCTTTTTCTTCTGAGACTCCTATAATATTGTTACTCTGTTTGATGGAGTCACTGAATTCCCTAAATCTGTTCTTGTTTTGCCTCTTTTTTCTCTTTTGTTCAGTTTGATTACCTTCCATTATTCTACCTTGTATAGTATCAATTTGTTCCTCTGCTTCTTCTAGCCTGCTGTTTATTGCATCAAGCCTCTAGTCTTATTTATTGCAATCTCCATATTTGATTGGTTCTTTTTTTCAATCTCCATGTTAATGGTCTCACTCATGTCTTCTACTCTTCTCTCAAGTCTAGTGAGTATTCTTGTGATCACTGCTTTAAATACTCCATCAGACATGTTACTTATGTCTCTTTTGCTTACATGTCTGACTGTGGCCTTGTCCTTTTCTGTCATTTAGAATAAATTTCTGTCTTCTCATTTTGTGTAAGCCTCCATGCCTTTTTCTATGTGCTGGCAGCTACATCTCCTATTTTTGAGGATAATGGTCTTATAAAGAAGAGATTTTATAGTGTTCTGCCATGTAATGCCCTGCTTCCTCAGGGCCTGGTGCTTCCAGGAGTGTCTCCAATGTGTGCTATATGTGCTCAGCTATTTTGTCCTGGCCACTTTATCCTTTATCTTTGCCTGTTGTAGGTAGTGTTTTGTCCCTGGCCTGAATGTGGGAAGTTTTAACTAGGTATGCTCTGGTCTGCTTATGAAATGAGACCTGTCACCACTGCCACTAGAACCAAGGTCCTGCAAAACGCCTGGGTCAGGAGATGTGGTGTGGGCAGGGGTTGAACAGGTCTTTGGGAGAGGAGGGCCCCACCATGTTTGGACTGAAGCAAACATAACTGGGAAGGGCAATTCCAGCAGTGTGCAGGGGGTGGGGCTTAGTGTAAGCAAGGTTGGTAGTGGGCATTGGAACTGTGCTGTTTCCTACAGGTGGCCCTATACTGAGGACCAGGGGAGAGAAATGCCAGTGTCTTGTTCCTGGAAGTGTCTTCCTAAGAATGCTGCCTCTCTGGGACATGCTACAAGATGAGCAAATAATCTCCCCACTTTGTGTCCCAGTGCTCTTCAGATGGCTGTTTCTACACTATATGTATGTAAGCTCTTTGACCCACCTTCTCTCCAAAAGCAGTAAGCCTACTGACTGAAACTCCATGCTCTGAGCGCTGCTGGTTGCAAGAACTCATGAAATTTGGCTCCTCTCACTTTCCAAGCCAATTGCTGTGGGAATTAATTTTCCCTGTGCACTCCACTCTGTGCTAGTCTGTTTCTCACCCTTCTCAGCAGCTGTGGCTCCCTCCCCACCGCAATAGCCATCAGCCACTTCTGTCCCAAACCATGTCTTCACATTCCTGCCTTCTTTGATGTGGCTTTTTCTCTTTCTTTAGTTGTGGGGTTTGTTCTGACAAACTTCAGGTCATTTTCTGGGGTATTTAGAATTATCTGATAGTTATTTAGTTGTATTCATGGTAGGAGGTAAGACTAGGGTCCTCTTACTTTGTGCCATCTTTCCTTCCTCGTATAGATGCTCTTTTTAGAAATAGCCACTTTTGACTTCCTTACAAATGGACCTTTAAAGGTTCCATAAAGGTGAATTGGATCTTTTTATAATGCAAATCAATAATTCTCTGTGTCTATGCATTTATCCGTTTATTTATTCAACAGATTTAAACTGAGTATTCTTTGAGTACGAATTTATTAGGCATGGGTTAGATCTGTCCTGGTTAATAGGGTGGCCACTAGTTACATGTCTGAATTGAGAAGTTATGTACATTTAAAACATAAGCAGGTTTTGAAGACTTAGTACTAAAAAAAAAAAAAAAAGTGAAATATTTTGCTTTGATTACATGTAGAAATAGTAATGTTTTGTATATATTGGGTTAAATAAAATATATTATTAAAATTATATCCTACTTCTTACTTTTATTTTTAATGTATCTACTAAAAAATTTTAAATTTTATATATGGCTGGCATTTGTTGTTCATATTAGATTTCTTTTGTTCAGTGCAGGAGACCTCAGAGAACTAAAGTATAGGCTCAAGAGAATTCTGAAAGAATTTACAGTCTAATGGGGAAGCAAACCAAAGGGAAATTTAAAGTGATCAGCTAAATGTTAAAGAACATGGACTTTGATATTTTATTGACATGGATTTAAATCTCTTTTCTGTAATTTACTCATATGTGATCTAAACCAAGTGACTTAAACACTGGACCTCAGTTTTCTAGTTGTGAAGATTCAGTGAAATAATATTTGAAAAATACTTATCAGAATCACTGCTTCATAAGTAATAGTTATGATGGTGTTGTTAATTGCATCGATTTGATGAGAATGATAACACATGGCTGTAAGTATGTGCAGGGTGCTCTGAGGACAAAGGTGAGGGACGCTTGGCTCATATATGTGGATTGTGGAAAATTATATCTGAACTGCATTTTAAGGGATGGAAGGAGAGGTATGAATGGTCATGAGAGGAGTTTGTATAAAAATGTGCGAAAACATGAGAGAATCTCAAACTTCCTGTTCTGACATTAAGATACTCTATATAAGGATTAGCAAATTGATGTAGAAAATTGAGGTGTGGCCTACAAAGTTTAGTCCAAAACAACTAGCTATGCTATTAAAAGAAGGGTGTGTGTACACATAAGGCTTTCTAAATATCCAGATTTATTATGTAATTCTTGAACCCATATCCTGAAGACCTCAAAAGTCAGGTAAAGAGAACATAATGAATTTGATTCATCAAGTAAGGAAGAGCTTCTTCTTTAAGAAGAAAAAGCAATAGTATAGACATTCATTAAAAGAAGATTAAAAGAGTAAAATAAACCTAAACACAATTGAGGATACTATTTTGAAATAGGCCTTTGCATCATTTTCTGCAAAGCATATTGCATCTTGGTATATTATGGCCAAAAAGCAAGCTGAACTGAAAATACAAATGCTTACAGTTTAAAATCATCCATTGGAAATAAAAGAAAAAGCAGACAAAATAATGAAAACACTTTAATGCTTATAGATAAGTACTATTTGGGGGATATTTTAATAAGCAAATGTTTATTTTAGTTGCTTTAGAATATTCTCTTGGATTCTACATACATAAATTTCAACCCACGTTCTCTAGTTGCCATAACAACTTGATGCATTTGTTCTCTTGTGTCATTTTTTATCACATCGGTTTTTTTTTTTTTTTAAACTTTGGTTGCTATGATAACAGTATAGTTGTTAAATTTATTCTATTCACATTTTATTCTTCTGGAAACTGGTAATTTGCTTTTATTTTTCTTTGAAGAAGTTCGTATTATAGAAGTGTAATAGGGAAAATTGTGGCCTAAATTCTAATACAAGTTTATATTGAAATTTTAATTAGGTTTATTAATTTATGCCCACATGGTATTACCTTTGTGACATGGAACATAGCTAGTGGTTATCTAATTCCACTCTGGAGAAAGCCATCAACCTTTGCTGTACCAAATGAGGGAAATAGGTAGTTGAGTGGCAGTTGTATTTCTATGCATAAGTTTGACCATTCTTAGTTGGTGGAAACTGCTTGGGGTGGTGTCAAGAAATTTACCAAATCTGCCATTACTTGCCCCCTTTGTAAATACCTTGCTTTACTACAAAATGCAAGCTCATTTATTACAAGGAATGAAATCCTGGCTTAATTAGTAGAACTCCCTCTAAACTGACCTATTCCTAAGAAAAGGGAGTCAAAGTCCGTTTTTTAAAGATTTTTATTTATTTGTCAGAGAGAGGAGAGAGATTGAGAGAGAGAGCACTGAAGCAGGGGGAGTGGCAGGCAGAGGGAGAAGCAGGTTCCTTGCTGAGCAAGGAGCCAGATGAACGACTTGATACCAAGAGACTAGGATCATGACCTGTGGTGAAGGCAGACGCTTATCTGACTGAGTTATCCAGGCATCCCTTAAAAGTCCCTTTATCTAGAATTACATATTTGGAGGATATAGAGCTATACAAAGATTTGTATTTTTTATTCAGCTAACTCCTACAGTTTCCTTGATTTTCTTGCTTTTAATGACACTTTCATAAAAACAACTAATTGCATCACTTAAAATTGATGATACTCTGGTCCCTTCCAGCTCTGGAAATTGTTGTAATTTGGACAGGCTGTTTTGAGAGGCATGCCAGGGCATAAGGGAAAAAGGAAAGAGAGTAGAGTCAGAGACTTAGACTCTAATAGTTACTAACTATGGAACCCTAGAAAATAATTTATCCGCTGATTCTTGATTGTCAGATCACTAAAATAGGAATAAGAATAATTAAAATAATTATATTTTAATATAATTAAAATAATAAGCTTTTTTTAGAGGAATTCAGTGAAATAATATATTCAAAAGGCCTAGCCTAATGCCCAACACATAATAGATGCTCAAAACATCTTAGTTGCCTCTTCTTCATTTTCCCTTTCACTGAAGGCCAGCGAGAAAGAGTAAGAAGCCAGTGGTGTTGTAGAAGGATAGTGAGCCCGGATTTATAGAAGCCTTCTCTCAATCAGTAATGTTCACGTAAATGGAGTGTGGCTAATTCGGACTTTATTTGGATAGGAGTTTCTTCCCCTGACATTGCCAAATGTTCAGTTCACAAAGAGAGGTATGATAGGAGGAGCCTTTAGTTGTCTTGTGTTTATATGACTGTTTGTGTTAGAACATGGACCCAACCATAAGCTGAAACTTCATGTAACTAGAGAAATCCTCCTAGCAAAGACTTTGTTGATAGATCTGGAGTCATATTTGGGCTGTTTTGAAAAGCCATATCTCAACCTGATTCCCATATATGTGAAACATATGAATCAAAATACATTAAGTGAGCACCTATAGATAACGTCTACTTTGGTGTTTGTTATTATTAGAGGTAATAAATGTAACATACTTTCAATGAATGTTTGTTATTAATACTAGATGATTGTAGCTGATGGTGTTGTTAATAATAATGATAGCATTGATTGGCAAGTGCTAATTATAGTTTAGGACCCTGGCTACTTTGCCAGGGAATCAAGACAGACTTTTCTCCCAGCAGAAAAACCACAGGATTTAGGAGAACATATGAATGCTTAGAGCTTGTTCCAGTCACATCTTTGACTTAAAACAGTAAAACAAATAAATGCCTGTTATCCTCGGCCAGGTGAATGTGAGAGTGCTAGTATTCTATAGTCTTGGTCTGGACCGACTCAGGAAATGAGAGTGCTGTGTCTCTAGAAACAAGTGTCTGTGCTTAAGGGCAACTGAGGAGGCTGGAACTGAAAAAGTTACCATAATCCTATTCCTTCGGAATGCCTGAAGCACTCTGGAGTAATATGCCAGAGCATTCAGGGAGATGCATCAACACTGTGAGGCCACTAGGGTGTCATTTAGAACCTCTCTGCTGGAACAATGGAGACATATAAATTTCAACCCACATTCCCTGGTTGCCATGGTAACTTGATGCACTTGCTTTGAAGTGTCTTTTGTGTCTTCCCCACCCCCCTCTTTCTTTTTCTAAATATTAGGATTTTTACTTTGCCAGTAATTCCCTAAATGTGATTCTTGTGGCTTCCTACTCTTCTTTTTTCCATTTAAATGTCTGAATTTGTGGCTGGGGAATGATTTCTACCTAAAAATAATAGCTGAATATGCATGTTCACACAGACGTGCCTGTGTGTCTATAAGTCTTGTCTGTCTGTCTGTCTCTCTCTCTCTCACACACACACACACACACACACACACACATACAGAGGCAGATAATTACATCAAAAAACTGCATAGCATTCTAAAGATTTTCAATTTTTTCAAAAGGGCATTCTGTGTGTCTTAGATAAAAATTGAAAAGTAAGTGGTTCAATTCTAGAACAACTAACTGATTTAGTAGTTCCTTAGCAACTGCAGTATGGCCAGGCTGAATAAAGAGTGTAATTTTCATTGCATTTTTTTTCTCCACTTGATTCCTTTAGCATTTTTATGTTAAGACAAGAAGTATGCTTCAGTGTACAAAGTAGAAGACAGACTTGAGTTGGCATTCATATTCCACTATCTCTTTGCTGTGTGACCTTCGACAAGTTACTTAACCACTCTGAACTTCATATTAAAATGGGTTGGTAGTTACTTGTAAGGTATTTGTGAGAAATACATTGAGATCATAGATGTAGAATACCTAGAATAGATCCTACAACAGACTCTAGGACATTATAAACAAATGTGAATTCCTTTACATCTAATCAATTAACAAAATGTATTTAAAAAACAAGTGTATTTTGGTCTCATTAGATAAATGTATACTTTATTTCCATATATATTTCCACATAACAAAAATGAGACACATATGAAAATATAGAAGCAGAATGGTATATAGTCTCATTACTTGCATGCTTACAATGTACAGAACTGACAGTGGAAAAAGGCATTTCCAGCAAACCTCCAAAAGAAGGTGACCTCTTGTTACATTCAGTTAGGATCTTTCATCCATGATCCATGTTTTTAACCAGGTTAACAATGCCTGGTTAAAAACATCAAGCTCATAGGAGATTTAGAAACTGTTCGCTCTACTGAAAAACAGTAGACAATATTCCCCTTTCATGTAGCAAGTGACTGTGCTACAAGAACATTCTAAATATAAAAATATGTTTAATCAGGGGCAGTAGGGAAGCAGGAAAACAACATTAGGCATGCAGGAAAAGGGCTATTGCCAAGCTATGAGTGCTACTATTGCTATGCATTTCTGTGCAGTGTTGACAGGGAAAAAATAACAAGGGGATAGAAGCAAGATTAAATATTAAAAGGAGAACTGCAATTATATCACACGACACCTGCTTTCTAAAAGTACTGTGTCTTTCAGAGAGCAAGTCACAGAAAATTAAACAATGATGAAAAAAAAATCACGAGAAAAATTCTTAAAGGAATACTATCAAATCATAATTAAAATATATTATCAAGTAACAAGAAGAAGCATAAAAGAAGAAGCAAGTTATTTTTTCTTTAATGCTTGTAAACTGGAAGCATTAGGTGGATAAAAATTATTTGAACAAATATTTGATAGATTTAACAATCAATGTTCCATTGAATGACTGAAGAATTGTCTACTTGATTATAATTTAAATAGAGAATAGATTTTGGAAACTGATTAAGCCAAATTAAAATCCCAGCACTGCCTTTTTAGTAGCTGAGTAATTTGGGGCAATTGATTCAACTTCAATAAACCTCAGGTTCTTTATCTGAGATAGAAAAACTGAATTTCAGTCTAGGTTCTGCTAGGAAACTTTGTGTAAAACTAGACAAGTCCCTTTGATTGGGTGGGTCTTTTTCTCTGATGTATAAAAGTGAGGGGGCGCCTGCGTGGCTCAGTGGGTTAAGCCGCTGCCTTCGGCTCAGGTCATGATCTCAGGGTCCTGGGATCGAGTCCCACATCGGGCTCTCTGCTCAGCAGGGAGCCTGCTTCCCTCTCTCTCTCTCTGCCTGGCTCTCTGTCTACTTGTGATCTCTGTCTGTCAAATAAATAAATAAAATCTTTAAAAAAAAAAAAAGTGAGGGAGTTAGTCTCTAGGGATGGTCTCCATGAGTACATTTGCAGTTTGGACATTCCAAGGCTCTGGGGCTTAGTTAGAGTTGATATTTAACTACATCTCTATAGCTGAGACCCGAGGGCCTTTATTTTTGGGCTTCTTCTGAAGCCACTGTTTACACTGGATCAAAAAATCAGATCCTGAAATTAACACAAGAGGGCAGCTTGTAAGAATTTCAGCTCTTTTCTTGTGCATTACTAAACCTTCTAGAAAGTATGCAGTTTATCTGTCTCTAGGATCTGAGTGTTGTTAGGTAACACAATATACCCAGGTCTCTAGCTTGCATTCATCTTTAGTCAATGAGAGGACTTTGTGGTTCTGCTTCTCTTCCTTGAAAACTGGCGAAGAATATGCTTGGTGCTAGGTACTACTCAAGTATCATTAAAGAAAAGTTTAATAAAAATAACATATGGCATTAGTTATTGTGGAAAATATAAAAATATATAAAGATTGGAATAAATGTCACATATTATCATGATATCCAGAAGGAATCACAACAGTCTTTTGGTGGATTTTATTTCTCAGCATTGGTATTTCTGTGTGTGTGTGTGTGTATTTTCTTTTTACTAAGCTTTGAATATTCTTTTAAAGATTATTTATTTATTTATTTGACAGAGATCACAGGTAGGCAGAGAGGCAGGCAGGGGGAAGGGAGCAGGCTCCCTGCTGAGCAGAGAGCCTGATGTGGGGCTTGATCCCCGGATCCTGGGATCATGACCTGAGCCGAAGACATTGGCTTTAACCCACTGAGCCACCCAGGCACCTCCCAACCCCCGAATATTCTTTTGAACAAACTTTTGAACTTCCTTTTATTTAAAAATGTCTGCTGACCTTTTTCTATTCATAAAGATTTCTCTATGGCCAATCTTTAATAAGTACATAATATTTGCTCACATGACCATATTGAGTCATTGGAGAATAGAACTGTCTAAGTACATGGACTCTGGAAAAAGACTATGTGGGATTGTGTTTTCCACTCAATTTTCTCATCTATAAAATGAATGTGATAGTAGTATAGCCCTCATAGAATATTGTGACAGTTAGATGAGTTAATCTTAAAAATAATCAAGAGAGCAGGCAGTCAATAAACATTTACTATCAAAAATTATTCTGTCCAGTCTGATATCCAGTTTTATTGGTAATTTTAGTTCATTTGCATGTATTGTGGCTCTCAAAATATTTAGATTTATTCTCTCACTTTAAGATATAGTTTTTGTTTGTTGACCACTATTTTTCTTTCTACTATACCCAACCATTTTTATCTTATATTTTACTGAAAATATTTCTATATTTGCTTTTTATTTTTTTCCCTGTTGATTTGGAAACTTCTGATTGCATTTCTATTCTTTTATTAGTTATGCTTTTGGCATACATAATAATTTATAAATTACTTGAAGAAATCTTTTTTTAAATATGAGAGGGACCTTCTTGTACACTGACTCATTGAACACTGCAGTTTTCCAGAATATTATACTTAATTGAGCATAAACATTAATTTTTATTTAAAATCAATGGCTTAAAAAATAAAATCAATGGCTTATTAAATTTACAATGTATTTTATTAATATCTGTGCTTACCATTGAGTCATGTACTTATGTGTTCCTCTGAGTTCACTTTCTTGCTGAAGTACACCCTTTAATATTTATTTTTTTAAGTGTCTTAATAAATTACCTTAGTATTTATATGCTTGTACTCTCACTTTTGCATGATAGCTTAGCTGAGTATAAACTTTTAGGTTAACAATTACTTTCTCTTTACTCTGTGAACATATATTCTATTATCTTTTTTTAAAAGATTTTATTTACTTATTTGAGAGAGAAGGAGAAAGAGCACAAGTAGGGTGAAGGGCAGAAGGAGAAGCAGACCCCCTGCTGAGCAGGGAGCTCAACATGGGACTCAATCCCAGGTCTCTGGGACTATGACCCAAGCTGAAGGAAGACAGATGCCCAACCAGCTGAGCCATCCAGGCGCCCCTATTCTGTTGTCTTTTGATCTCTGTTGTCACTAAGGAAAATCTTCTTTTTAAATTCTTTTTCTCTAAGAAGGCTTTTCTCTCTTGCAGTTCTTGAATTTTCTCTTTATCTCTCATGATTTTCAGTTTTATGGCCATATGTCTGAGTGCATACTTTTTTTTTATTTTGGTAGTTCTTTAATAACTTTTTTTTAATCAGAAGACTTTTCTTGTTTTTTCAATCTTGGCAAATTTTTTATGATATTTATTCTTCTGTATTATTCTCTCCACCTTCTTTTATTGTAATCCAAGAAGAAATTCATTAGTCTTTCTCAATGCCTTCTTCATGCCTTCCTATTACTCTTCCACAATTTTTGTCTCAGCCTTTCAGGGCTCTATTCTGAGATGATTCCTTGTGCGGTCTTTCTTTCTTTCTCGATGTGTTTAGACTTCAGTTTATGACATCTATTAATCTTGATTTGTTTCAACAACTATACTTTTAATTCTGGTTTAATTGACTCTTTGTTTTATCTATCTTATTACATCTCTTCTTGTCTCATTATTTATTATTTGGTTTTTAAAAAATTAACCTTGTATTTTCTTTTATCTTCTTTAGCATCCTATGTTTTTTTAACGACTTTTCCATATTCTTCCATTACATTTACATTGGACATATTCAAATTCTGGTTACTGATTTTGTTTATATTATAGTATAATATTTTTTCAGGTGGTTCTGCAGATGTGTTTGAAAAATATTTATTTTGAAATAATAAAGGATGAAAAAAATTGAAAAATAGTAAAAAATTGCCTCTATAATTCTCAAAAGTTTCCCAAAGGTTAGCATTTTATTACATTCGTGTTATTCTCTCAAGGTAGAAATACATATATTAAAAAAACAATTTGCAGACACAATGCTTCTTTGCCCTTAAGTACTTCAATTTGTATTTTCTAAAAACAAGGGTATTCTTTTATATGACCAAGGTAAAATGATCAGAATCAGGAAATTAACCTTGAGTGTTAACTATTCTATATATCTTCTTCAATTTTTATTAATTAATCTGTTAATGTCCTTTGTATCAAAAGAGAAAACAATTATTCTGGTCAAGACTCCAGTTTTTTAGTTGCATTTAGTTCTCATGCCTTTTACGTATCCTTTAATGTTGAATGTACTTTGGTCTCCCATGCTTTTTTCCCAAGACTTTGACTTTTTTTTTATTAAAGAATACAGACATTTATTTTATACAGTAATCATCAACTGAGGTTTTTCTGGTGTTTTCTTCTAGTTAAAATCAGTTTATTCGTTTTTGGTGGAAGACCTACAAAAGGGATATGTCCTTCTTAATACCTGATCTCCAAAAGAATGTAGAATATCTCTTTGTTCAAGTATTGATAAAGTTAATTTTATTTACCTGATTAAGATAGCTTTCAGGAGCTACTATTTTCCCTGAATAATTAATAAGAATCATGGGAGATACTTCGAGTTTAGAATAATATACTGTGTTTCACTTACTTCCACTCACTACTTTTAGTATGCATTTATTATTCTTGCCTAAAGTAATTATAACTAAAGAGACTGACTGATTCTTTCATTTCAATTATTACTAAAGAGACTGACTAAATCTTTTATTTCCTCTACACTTATTAATTGGCATTTTCCTATAAGGCACTGCTTTCCCTTATCTTTCATTTTTTTATTCATTTCTTTTTACCAGTATAAATTTATGGGTATTCATCTTATTGTGTGGGTTATAATTTATTGATATCTTTATTTGTTCAAACTGTCCTAAATTTGGCCATTGGAATTCCCCTCAAATTGGCATCTGTGTCCTTTTGAAATATTCCCATTAAATTTTTTTTAAATGCTAAATGATTTAGTCATATTTTAACATGGAAATAGATTGGTGTTTTTATTTTATTTTATTATTTATTTATTTTTAATTAATTTTTTTTTTTCAGTGTTCCAAAATTCAATGGTAATATGTGCCCTCCATAATACCCACCACCAGGCTCATCCCCCCCCCAGTTTGTTTCTTAGAATCCACAGTCTCTCATGGTTTGTCTCCCCCTCTGATTTCCCCCAACTCACTTCTCCATCTCCCAATGTCTTCCATGTTATTCCTTATGCTCCACGAGTAAGTGAAACCATATGATAATTGACTCTCTCTGCTTGACTTGTTTCACTCAGCATATTTTGAGCACTTTCTTATTTTCTGGCAGAGCAAGATGTAACAGGCTCATCTTGTATTCTCTGCCCTAACAGAGATCCCTGGTTCTACTTGATGGAGAATGGTAATTAGAAATCAAATCCGATCAGAAGAATAAACATTGTTAAAATGTCTATACTGCCTAGAGCAATCTATACTTTTAATGCCATTCCGATCAAAATTCCACCAGTATTTTTCAAAGAGCTGGAGCAAATAATCCTAAAATTTGTACGGAATCAGAAGAGACCCCTAATTGCTAAGGAAATGTTGAAAAACAAAAATAAAACTGGTAGCATCGTGTTACCTGATTTCAAGCTTTACTACAAAGCTGTGATCACCAAGACAGCATGGTACTGGCATAAAAACAGACACATAGACTAGTGGAACAGAGTAGAGAGCCCAGATATGGACCCTCAACTCTATGGTCAAATAATCTTTGACAAAGCAGGAAAAAATATACAGTGGAAGAAAGATAGTCTCTTCAATAAATGGTGCTGGGAAAATTGGACAGCTATATGTAGAAGAATGAAACTCGACCATTCTCTTATGCCATACACAAAAATAAACTTGAAATAGATAAAAGACCTCAATGTGAGACAGGAATCCATCAGAATCCTAGAGGAAAACATAGACAGTAACCTCTTTGATATCAGCCACAGCAACTTCTTTCAAGATATGTTTCCAAAGGCAAAGGAAACAAGAGTGAAAATGAACTTTTGGGACTTCATCAAGATCAAAAGCTTCTGCACAGCAAACGAAACAGTCAACAAAACAAAGAAGAAACCCACGGAATGGGAGAAGATATTTGCAAATGACAGTACAGACAAAAAGTTGATATCCAGGATCTATAAAGAACTCCTCAAACTCAACACACACAAAACAGATAATCATATAAAAAAATGGGCAGAAGATATGAACAGACACTTCTCCAATGAAGACATACAAATGGCTAACAGACACGTGAAAAAATGTTCATCATCACTAGCCATCAGGGAGATTCAAATTAAAACCAAATTGAGATACCACCTTACACCAGTTAGAATGGCCAAAATTAGCAAGACAGGAAACAACGTTTGTTGAGGATGTGGAGAAAGGGGAACCCTCTTACACTGTTGGTGGGAATGCAAGTTGGTGCAGCCTCTTTGGAGAATAGTGTGGAGATTCCTCAAGAAATTAAAACTAGAGCTTCCCTATGACCCTGCAACTGCACTACTGGGTATTTACCCCAAACATACTGATGTAGTCAAAAGAAGGGCCATCTGTACCCAGTGTTTATAGCGGCAATGGCCAAACTGTGGAAAGAACCAAGATGCCCTTCAACGGACGAACGGATAAGGAAGATATGGCCCATATACACTATGGAATATTATGCCTCCATCAGAAAGGATGAATACCCAACTTTTGTAGCAACATGGACAGGACTGGAAGAGATTATGCTGAGCGAAATAAGTCAAGCAGAGAGAGTCAATTATCATATGGTTTTGCTTATTTGTGGAGCATAAGAAATAACATGGAGGACAAAGAGAGATGGAGAGGAGAAGGGAGTTGAGGGAAATTGGAAGGGGAGATGAACCACGAGAGACTATGGACTCTGAAAAACAATATGAGGGTTTTGAAGGAGCAAGGGGTGGGAGGTTGGGGGAGCCAGATGGTGGGTATTAGGGCATGGATTGCATGGAGCACTGGGTGTGGTGCAAAAAACATTGAATTCTGTTACACTGAAAAGAAATTAAAAAAAAAAATCAAAACCGAGTATTAGTTGTGTTCATTCTTGCTAGAATTTTATCACTTTTCTAGGACCTCTCAGAGATGGAATCAAGAAATATATGATAGAATTGGAAAAAACATAACCATATTTATTTTTATATCTATCCATCTGTTTGTCTGTATATTTACTATCTTTTAAAACTTTGAGTTCATAGCGATAGATACCTTCATTCTAACTTAATACTAAATAATTTATTCATTATTCCTTTGCATATTTATAACTATCTTCTCTGTTAATGAGAAACATGGCTTCCATCAATGGCATTATATTTACTTATTTTTTCAGTCTTAGAATACACTTTAAGGAGTTTTGAATTGCTAATCCTTACCATCAAGTAAACCTATCAACTAGATTTCATTGTTTGTGGTAATTTCTTTTTTTTTAGCTTTATGCTCTCTGGAAATATAGTAAGAATACTTAGTCCAAGACTTACTTGGGTTAATTTTTTTCCCCTCTTTTCCTGGATTTTAATACTAATTTGTAATGTAGCTAGGTTTTTTTGTTTCTCTGTATATTCCACTTTGGATCTTTCTTTTCCCTTCTTGAATTCCAGTCTCTCTTTTTCACTTTTTATTACAGAGCATCTAATATGGTTCTAACATTAAAACTATATAAACAATATATTCATTTCTATTCATACCTGTAATCTTATCTATCTTGTTTCCATATACATATATTTTACAATCTTTCTCAATCCTTCTGGTAAGTGACCTGCTCATTAGCTTCTAGTGTATCATTCCTGTGTTTCTGTCAACAAAGAATCATAAATATGTATAGTTTTCCCCTTTATATAGATGAAAGATATCACATTATCAGTATGCTTTTACACTTCTGAAGGCTCATTTTGAATGTGAGATATATTTTTGTTTTCTAAACTTTTTTTTATAGAAAGTAATCTCTGAATGGAATTTTGTGTTTGCCCTCCATTTGGCCTCTTGGGTTTCCAATCCATAGTCAAGTCTTATAACAGTTTCATTTCTCTTTCTCCATTGTAATATAGCAGCTTCCACAGATTTAATCATGATGTCAGCATGCAGGTTGACTCAATTCTTGGTAATGAGGTAATATTTGTAGATCCTCTTTCTACAACATTTAATTTTTGTTTTATTTCTGATCCATAGAGATGTTTATACTAGTTTATATTGCAACTATACCTTTTGTTTTCCCTCTTTCATATAGTAACTGTCATTGTGGGCTACTTAGAATAGAAGGAATGTGATATAAATTCATTGGGTCATCTTGACAAGAAATATAACCACTATTATGTCTTTCCCTAATTTAGGATCTATCGGTTATTTCATTATGATTAACAAAATTTTAATGAACATTGTTACAATACATTTTATAAGCATCTCTCATTTTTTTTCTTTAAGGTATATTTCTGTAAGTGAAGTTACTAGGTAAATGAGTAACTGGATTTTCAAGACCTTTGAAAGGCATTTCCCATTGTCATATTTCTCCAGAATTATTATACCAATTTATATTCAAACATACTGTGATAAACAGTACCAAACTTTTGCTAAGACTACTTTGAATTATTTTTTTGGAAATTGGTAAGTGGAGTATCATTTTACTCATTAATTAAATTTTCTAGGCATGCTTTAATAACATTTTATTATTTTTTTGGCATTATTCTCTTCTCTCAGAAGAATTATTCACAGCTTTTATCAGAAAGTTCTGTAGCCAGTTGCTTAGTGTCTGTCTTCTCAAGTTGGCAGTCTGTAGCATAAGGGCAGTGGTTCTGTTTATTGAACATTGATTCTCCTATACTTGGCACAGAGTAGGAGGTCATCAATATAAATTATTTGAATTGATAAATTCACAAATTCAAATGAGTAAATCATTGGATTATGTTTCTTAGATTAGTTCTCATTTGTTAACATTTTTCTCTCTCTCTTGTCAAAGCCTGATTCTCCCTTTTTTTCTTTATTTTAGTCAATGGTAGAGTAACATTTGAACTTTTTTTAGTAAGGCTAACTTAGTTTTCTGTATTGCATCTTTGTTATTATTGATAGTGATGATGCTTTTTCTTTACTTTGCTTTTTTTCTTCCCTTCTTTTAGGTTAAATGAATATTTATTAGGATTCCATTTTCATCAACTCTATCAGCTTCATATTTTAGTGGTTTTTCTAAGTATTACAATATAGATCCTTAATTTATCGCATAGGTAACTATGAGTTAATATTTTGCCACTTCACATATAATGTAAGAATGTTGCAGCAGTATACTTTTATTTACATTTGCCTATTTTTTGTGCCATTGTTTTGTTATACTTCTACACATACTATTAATCCCAAAATACACTTTGTTATCTTGCTTTGAGGAAATTAAAATGTGAAAAAAAATACTTATCTTATATTTAATATTTTTGCATTCTTCATTCCCTAGTGTAGCTCTGAGGGTGTATTTTGTATCCACTTTCTTCAGCATTAATAACTTCTATTTCGGGGCCCCTGGGTGGCTCAGTGGGTTATAGACTCTGCTTTCAGCTCAGGTCATGATTTCAGGGTCCTGGGATCGAGCCCTGCATTGGGCGTTCTGCTCAGTAGGGAGTCTGCTTCCCTTCCTCTCTCTCTACCTGACTCTCTGCCTACTTGTGATCTCTTTCAAATAAATAAATAAAATCTTAAAAAAAAAAGAACTTCTATTTCTTGTAGTTAAGTGTTTTGGCAATGAGTTCTCTCTGATTTTCTTATGAGAAAAATGCCTTTATTCTAATGTTTTTTTAAAGAATGTTTTTCCTGGATATAGAATTACAGAATGTAAGGGATTTTTCCCCCTTCTTTCAATTCTTTAAAGATATGTTTCTATTGTATTTGAAGCTAAGAAGTCATTAATCATTATTATTGTTCCCCAGTATGTACAGTGTTTTACTGACTGCTTTTAAGATTTTTTATTGTTCATCTTTTGTTTCCACTAATTTGAGTGTGATTTGCCTGAGTATAGCTTTCATTGTATTTTGTTCTGTTGGGGGTTTGTTTAGATTCTTGGATCTTTTAATTCATATTTTTAAATCCTATTTGAAAAAAGTATAGTCAACTATTTCTTTAAATATTTTTCTACCCAATCTTTCTTTATCCTTTGTATGGAACTTCAATTACACATATACCAGCCCATGACATATTTTCCTGCAGTTCTTTTTAAATGTCTTTATTTTAGTTTCTCTCTATTGATCATTTTTATACCCTATCTTCAAATTTACTGGTAATATCTTCCATAGTACATCCAATCTCCTGTTAAGCACATTCAGCGATCTTTTCTATATTTTAAATTCAATTTTTTAGGTCTTGAATTTCTGTTTGGTTCTTCTTTATGCTGTTCCTTTCTCTATTAATATTCTCCCATCTGTTCACTCATTATGTTCTACTTTTCTTTTAAATTCTTAAACATATTTATAATAACTTTTAGAATATTCATTAATTAATTCTAGTGTCTTGAACGTATTTAGATCTCTTTGCCTTGACTTGGCTGTTCACCCTTAGTGACAGGTCACATTTCTCTCCTTCTTTGCAGGGCTAGTACATTTTGATTAATGCTGAATACTATGGATTCTTCATTTTGAGAATTTGGATTTTGTTTTCTTTTAAATAGCATTGAGGTATGTTCTGGCAGGTATTTAATTTACTGACAGATGAGACTAATTCTTTCAATGCCTACTTTTAAAATTTTTTATAGTAGTTCTAGAGTAGCCTTTATTTTAAGCATAGGGTAGTGCTTTTCACAAGGTGTGGCTTTTCTAGGTCCTCAACTTGAATTCCTAGAATTTGAGCATTTTCTCTCCCGTTTGGCTACTCAGATGACGTATCTTTTTTTTTTTTTTCCCCAGATGACATATCTTTTTAATACTGTGCAGCTTCTGTAATCTTTATTCAGCTTATGGTTTCCCAGTACCTGTTTAATGCCAGACATTAGAGAATCTTCTTGTCGGCATGGAAAACATTTTACTAAGCTAAAGACTTAAAAGAAAGCTTTCACAGTTTTCTTGGAATAACCTCTTCTGAGATATTTCCTTTCTGATACTCTGTAAATTTCAGCTCCTTTGGTAGCTCTGAATTTTGACCTCAACCTCTTCAGCTCAGACAGGTTTGTCTTTATTTGGCCTCTTCTATTTTCTCAGGTCAGAAAGTACCCCCAGGCAGAAAGTCAGAGAGATTGTCTGGCTCACCTCATAATGTTTCTGTTTTCTTGGGGAATCACAATCCTCCATTGCCTGTTGTCCAAAATCTGAAGTGTTGTTTCATATATTTTGTCCAGCTTTAGTGTTATTTATGGCAGTTGATCATATCAAGTATCAGGTACTCTGTATGGCTGGAATGAGAGATGTATATTCACATATGTAGATGTATATTCACATATGTGAATGTATATTCACATATACACACATACACACAGAAAGACAGAGAGATACAGAGAATGAGAGACTTATTAAACTTGCCTCTTTGAATTTTTTTTGTATATGTGAATATACACATATACACACATACATATACATGTGCACATATACAATACATATGTAATGTATAAGATATACATAATTTTTTAGCTCTGTCTGCTGAGAGAGACCAGAAGCAATGATATTCAGTAAGAATAAATGCAGGTAGGCTGCAGATTTAGGCTTCTTATTACAATTCTCCATCAAATAAAACTAATTCTCCTTGGAGGAATGGCTGATTCTAAGATGGGGCAAAGCAAGAACGTATAAGATAAGTCTGGGATATCTTGCTCTGCCAGAAAGTAAGAAAGTGCTCAAATATATCAAAAGGACAGAGTAGCTAACTTGAAGGAAATCCCAATGGCCAAATTTGGGACAATTTGAACAACAAGGTAAATAAATAAATATAGTAACAGATCATAAAACAAATAGTAAAATGAAAATCCACGAGTTCATACTGGTAAAAATATGTGAATGAATGAATAAACAAAGGAAGGAGTCAAGAGAAGAGGAAGTTCTGCCTTGTAGAAAAATGCCAACCGACAAGTATAGAAGGAATGAAGGAATAAGAAAACCACCACTGGCAACCTCTGTAGTAATAGTTGTTTCAAGCAAGAATGATTCATGAATGCTAAAACTAGTGAGTTGAAGTGAGTGAAACACAGAATGTATCTAAATCAAAGTATCTTCTATATGATTTTTATTACTTACTCGTGGAGAGTAATAACCTCACAGTGTAGAAACCTGGCAGAACCATCTTAAATAAGTGAGCAAGAGGTAACATTACCAGACAGTGGGACAAACTGACAGCATGTACCTTCTGATAATGGTGTACTGAGAAGCACCTGTAGTAACTTTTATGGTGATTTTGTGAAATATGTATGATCTGAATTTAATCATAAGGAAATATTAGCCAAACCCAAATTAAGAACCCTTGAAAAAAACTAATACTCTTCAAAATATCAAGTTCCTAAAAGATGAAGACTGAATTGTTCCAGATTAAAGGAAACTAAAAATACATAAAAAATAATGTAATAAATGATTCTGGATTGGACACTCAACTGCAGACCAATTGGTAAAATTTGATTAAGGTCTATATATTAGATAATAATATTGTGTCAGCATTATTTTCTTGATTTGTATCACTGTACTGTAGCTATTATAATATTAACATTTTGGAAATCTGTGTATGAGGAACATAGTATCCTTTGTCCTATTTCTACAACATTTTGTAAGCCTGAAATTATTTGAAAATGTGTTTTAAAATTAAGAGAAAAATGTAAAGCAAAAAATAACTAAGGCCAATATGTTTGTATAATCTTTACTTTTTAAACATTTCTCCCTTTTTTGGTTCACGTACTTTTTCCTCATCATATCTTTTCTCAATATTTCTTTGATTCACTGTTTTTCGTGAGATCATTTAATTCTGTAGTTTAGTGTCAGAGACCTTCCTAAATTGGCTTTTTCTTACTTTTCCTGCTTTATTTTTCACAACTTCTGCCTTGTGTTTCCTCAATATCAGGTCTGCAACAACTTCATTATGAGTTTTTGTCATATGACTTTGCTCATGTCTCAACTTACATTTCCACAGCATTCTTTTCATGTTTCTAATACTTCAAACTTGAATTAGAATGATCAGTTTATGTAATTGTCTCATCTACTTTAAGTTCCTTAGAGTTTTGCAATAGTAAGTGTTATTTATGTTTATTGAACTGAACCTCTTTTGAATTTCCAGAGCACTTTTGTCTACTTCTTTTTTGACACTCAAAGCCTTCTAAGTGATTTTATAGTCACTTGTGTATATACCTTATTTCCTTATTTGCATTACATTTTTTGTGGTTTATGGACCACATCTTATTTGTGCTTTTCTTATAACATCTAGTTCAATGCTTTGTGTGTAATAGAGTTTGAGAAGTATTTGTTGAATCAATAAATAGTCTGAGAACCTTTCTTGAAAATTGCTACTCTCTTCTCTTGAGCACTTATGTAGTACCTACTTTTTTTCTTCCTGTTCAGGTTTCCAAGAACCCTTAGGCCTTTATTTTTAGGGCTAACATAATGGTGTTTACTTTTCTCTCAGAAAAAACCATAATTTAAATTCACTGGTTATTTATAATGCTAAAGTCTTCTATAAAGCAGCAGTATGTTGTTTCCTATAGCAGGTTTCCTATGAAAGAATATCAACCTCACACTTTGATAGTTTGCAATGTTTCTTATAGCTGAAGAGGATATAATCAAATGAAATATAACTAGCTGCTCTATAACTATAAAGGCCAGAATATATTAATAGGCCTGGACTACTTGAGAGCACACTAGGATATGCCTCAGGCTAGTCTGTACACTTCTTATTTCTAGACGAAAGGGTAGTGCTTCTGCTAAGAAACAAGAGCTTGTTTTCCTTACTTTTTGGACTCTATAGGAACTTTCGGTTCTTGACAGGACACAGATTTTGTGCATGACACACACCAGTACCAACATACATTTTCAAAAAAAATTCAGGTTTAAGAAGAATGGTATAAATTGACAAAGATGCAAACAAATAAACCTACATAACAGTTATTTCAGATGAGTACATTAACTTTACAGAAGAGTTCCAGAGTTCATAAAAATTTATTATAAGATTCTTTTTTGAAAACATTTTTTATTTATCCATTTGAGAGAGAGAGAAAGAAAGTGGGAGACAAAGAGAGAGCATTAGCAGAGGGGTGGGTTGGAGGGAGAGGGAGAAGCCGACTCCCTGCTCAGTGCGCAAGGTAGGGTTCTATCCGAGGGCCCCAGGATCATGACCCGAGTGCAAGGCTGACTCCTAAGTGATGGAGCCACCCAGGCGTCCCATAAGATTCTTCTTCTTCTTCTTTTTTAAGATTTTATTTATTTACTTGACAGACAGAAATCACAAGTAGGCAGAGAGACAGGCAGAGAGAGGCGGGGGGAATAGGCTCTCTGCTGAACAGAGAGCCTGATGCTGCTGCAGAGCTCAATCCCAGGACCCTGGAATCATGACCTGAGTTGAAGACAGAGGTTCTAACCCACTGAGACAGCCAAGCACCCCAAGATTCTTTTAAATAGAAAACTCTTCTGGTAGATATGAAAAGGTGTATCCATTTAAAGTAAAATTGGTGTATATTTATCAGCACATATTGTGTAATGCAGAGTACACCTGTGTAAACACTGTGTATTAAATTTAATACATATCTATGCACATTTATTTTGTTCAGACACATGAAGGATATAAAAGTAGTAATACACTCATTGCCTTCAAGGAGCTAAAAATTCACTTGAATGGTTAAGAAAAAAACAAATAATGCTTATAATGCTTATAATGTTTATACTGTGGGTTTTTACTAAATGAAGTGAGGTGGACTAATCATTACTAGAGATGTGTTCTGAGGGAATAATAGAATGAGGGTTCTCAGCTAGCTGAAGGCAGAGGATCAGCGCAGGCTTTGTAGAGGAGGGGAGGTATATGAGTAGTCCTTTAAAAACCGGTAGTGGCATTACCAGAAATGAGGTATAGGAGTAGAAGCAGTTCTGAAGAGAAAAAAAATCTTTATTTTTATTTGAGAGAGAGAGAGGGAGAGCACATGAGCACGAGCAAGTGGGATGGGGGGAGGGGAGAGGGTGAGAGACTCTTAAGCAGACTCCATACTGAGCTCAGAGCCCCACTGAGATCATGACTTAAGCTGAAATTAAGAGTTGGACACTTAACTGACTGAGCCACCCAAACTCCTTGAAAATGATTCTGTTTATATTGAACAGATTCAAAGCACAAATGTGATTTTGAAGGAAACACAAACAAACATTTGAAAATGTAGGGCTAGCAATTAGGAAAAAAGGTCCACTGGAATTTGAGAGTCTAAATTTGAGAGTTATTTGGGAGTGAGTATTGAGAGAAGAGGTAAAGGAAAGGAATTTTGGAGTAATACTTAAGTCCAGGGGATAAAAAGAGGAAGAGGAAATGAAATAGAAGAGGCAATTAGAAAGGTGCAGTGTCAACTAGGAGAGAGATGTGTTTCTGAATATAGAAGTAAAAATTACAAAAAGGAGGAGTAGTTAATAGTATGAAATGCCAGAGAAAGTGTAAGACAATGAAAACTATGGAAAGTCCAGGTAGAAAGTCCAAGTAGAAAACAGTGAGGACTACAAGGTCCTTGATGAGTTTTAATTGTGTAGTATTTAGGGCAGAAAGGCGGAGTTCAGAGATAAAAGCAGAAGTCACAAACTGGCTGCCCTTATGTAGCCTCCAACATAAGTTTATATTTTGTTTGGCCCACTCTGTGTTAGCTCACATGGTATTTAAAAAATATGTAATTTTTAAAGACTTTATTTATTTGTCAGAGAGAGAGAGGGAGCTCAAGCAGGGAGAGCCTCAGGCAGAGGGAGAAGCAGACTCCCCAGTGAGCAAGGAGCCCAACCTGGGACTCTATCCCGGGGCTCTGGGGTCATGATCGGAGCCAAAGGCAGGCGCTTAAACAACTGAGCCATCCAGGCATCCCTAAAAAATACATAATGTTGTCAACATTTAAAAATCAAGGTATTTTACATAGAAGCTCAGACTTCCAAGTTCTCTTAAAAATTCTAAACGTCTGACAATACTAGTCTGGGTTTCCTCATTGCAAGGAAAATGTCTGGAAATGACTAGAGATTATACCCATTAGGGAATGAACTGTCCATTTTCCCAAGGACCAGCCATCACTTCTTAGATATTTCTTGCAGCTGGCTTACTTTACTTATTTCGAGCACTTAAAATCATTTGACATTTTGACATCTAGATCAGTGGTTTTCAAACTAAGATGTGTCACATTCACACCAGAAATAGAGCTTGCAGGATCCTATCCCTACTGTTTCTGATTCAGCAGGTCGGGGTGAGACCCAAGGATTCGTCTAAAAAGTCTCCATGTGATGCTGATGGGGGAAGAAAGGTTCAAGGGTAAGTGAGTTTAGGTAAGGAAGTAGTTCAGGAATTTAGTGTAGTGGTTAGATACATAGACTTATTCAGAGAGAACATACATTCAGAGAGAACTAGGTTCTCTGTTTCTCACCCAGGAAATAAGGATGAATTTAGAATCTAGTGTTTACTTCAAAGGTTTTCCTTTTTCATCTAAATGAGATAATGCATATAAAGTATGTATCAGTATCTTCAAAGCAGAACATAGCTTATTATAACTTTTCGTTAAATTATTCAACTGCATGTTAAGTCTGTAAACAATCTTTCAAGAATACTGATTCTGGGGAGAAGATCAGAGATAGATTGCAAGTTTTGGAAAAAAGTGATCAAGGGTCTTTCTTTTATTTTATTTTATTAAAGAATGAAGGAAGTGTAGAAGGATAGAATAAAATTACTATTTCCATGAGAGCTAAATTGATGGGATGTTACCAGTTGAAGAAATAATGGTGGAGATATGAAAGCATAGAAAGCCAGTCAAGGTATTGAGATTCAGGAAGTATATATGGAACACCAACTGGAAAAGGTAGGAACGCTGTAGATTCATATCATCTAACCCAGCTGTGGGATGGTTGATAAGGAGGAAGGAGACTCTGCAGTGGGTGAGATAATCTCCATATTATAGATGACACTTAGCTAGTAAGTGGAGATAAAAGGACCACTCATTTCTTCCATACCCTAAAACCCATGCTCTTTCTTTCTGAACATAATGCCTTTCAAAGCCCATACTATTTCCTGTTAGCCTGAATACTCTTGCTTGTTTGGATAACTTCTTGTCTTTAGAATTCTCTGTCCCATTAGATGGATGGGAGGATGGAGAAATACATGGAAGATAGATAATGTATATTATTGTTTTTGATATCCAGGAATCAATAAACAAGTTAATAAATATTATCATAAATATACAATCTCCAAGGTATAGATGCATTTTTAGAGAATGATAAATATTAATAATAATACTTAGTGTATATTGTTTAGTAGATGAAAAAAAAGGTTAAAGTAGATGACTATATGGATTCCTGGATGAAGGAACAAATAAACAAACAGGGAACAAATGCTCTTATCCGACTTAAAATGACAAGCTCAGCTACCTAGGGTACCTAGGTATCCTCTGCAACAGAAACATGAAGTCCTTTACTTTGTGGTCTGCCTGGAACGGTGGATTTGCTGACCTGTTTGGTCTGGCAGTGGATCCAGGCAACAATAGTAGCAGTGCAGACTCAATCAGATTGATTTCAGATGGTTTCATCAGGTCCTTGCAGCGGGCATCTACAGTGAGCAGCCCTGATTTGAATCGTTCATGACCCCAGGGAGGAGTGTGTTTAATTTGCCAGTCTCTAGTATTCAAACAGGACAGGTAGAACTTTTAGGCCATTGACAATACCCCAAGAGTCAGTAAAAATACAACAGGGTTTATCAGGAAGCACACTTGCCAGAGGTACAAGAATGACCTTGAGTTCTGCCACCTAAGTGGAGGAGCTTCCATTTTCAGTTCTGCATACCTGGAACTAAACACAAATTTCATCATCCCAATGAGCACCACCAGCTTCAGTTTAGTGAAACTAGTGAAGCAGGCCCAGGCACTTAGTGAAACCTGTGAATCCAGGACCCCATTGAAGCAGCAGCTTTGCCTCAGGGGATTTTGAGCAGAGGGTGCTTCTCTTTACCAGAGCTTGTAATCAATCTCTCTCACTCACAAAGTGTTATAGTTCAGAGGTGTCAGTAATGTTGTGAGGCTGCAAAGACAAAAAGCCTGCCACAGCTTGCTGAGTTCTTCCAGTAGAGCCAGTTGTTTTGGGCCTTACTTTAAGGATGCTGATTTGTGCCCTAGCTGGTAACATGGCCAAGTAAGATCATACTGGCTCCAATATTCAGAATCTAATAAGGTGCTGAGCTTCTTTTTGCTTGATGGTTGAGGCTAAAAAGACAGAACTATCTCCTTGATTGCTGGAGGGAATTTGCTCAGATAGCCCCTCAGTTTTGTCAGAGTTTATCATCCACTGCTGCTAGTTGAGGCTTCTGACTTGCCAAGTAATAGGACACCATCTTAGTTAACAATTTGAAGCCACTCGTACTAAATCTTAATGGCAAATAGAAGAAGAATTTAGGTATTGAGGAAGTGCTATAAACATACTGGAAGCCTTGCCATATGAATAAAAATTGGTCTTGGACCTTGAGTGCTGGTGGAATAGAAGAAAGATGATGGAAAGGGAACATACCAAGGGCCATCAGTCAGTGCAGTGGATTTAGTTACAGTTCCGTGTTTGGAATAGTTGAGGCAATGGGATCAACAGCAGAATCAATAATCCGCCGTGAGCCTTCAGATCCTATTAGCCTATTTTGCTGGCCATGCTTGGCTGTTGTTCTAAGATATTGCATCTTGGATTACTGTCCCTGCTTCCTTTAAGTCCTTAAGGGGACGATTTCCTTTCTTCTTCCTAAGATTCTCAACTTTTTTTGTGGGGCTACCAAGAGAAAATAGAGAAAAGAATTAGAAGGAATGATTTATGTGTTCTGTTAGTATTTCTTTACACATAGCTTTTACTGATCAAGAGAATGCCTTCTGTACTTTCTGAGAATTTACAATGAAATGTTAATACCAATTATACATCCAGCAGTGAAAACCACACAGCTTTTCTGCTTCATGGTAAACCCTGCCCAAATCCAATCAGCTGAATTCTGTTCCTCCTTCTTCCAGCTCATGGAACCTAGCCGAATGTGATTTGGATGACTGTATGCAACAGATCTGTAAGAGTATGAGTGCTTTCCCTCCCAGAAGTTCTCCAGCATATTTCTTTGGGTCTCTATGACCTTTATTCCCTCTTAGGAGCAGGAAACTTTAATTTCATTCTTAATCATCTTTTTCCTTAAAGCATCTGAGGTCAGTAAAACAGGGAAGGGAAGGACCATGAATCTTGGACAATGAGAGCAGCTCTGTGCAGTAAGAAGGCCCATTTACTTTTGATTTCGAGGGGTGTGTAGGTGGTTTGCTAATAACTGTTTTTGGTTCAACTGAAGTCCTATAACAGCACCAACGCCATCAACACTGCCAACCTAAAGACTGGCATATTAACCATGGGCTTCCCCAGGACACAAGGTGTGGTGGTGCTATTTCATGTAGATGCCCATCACTCATGTGGATGCCCACAGTAGGGCCCTGACAAGACCAGTGGGAATAAAGTTGCTCACTGAGCCTGCATTGCCATAATTGTTGCTTGCATTCATCATCATTATGAAAATGGCAGCAATCTGGACTGAGCAAAAAGTAAATGACTCTGTATTTCTGGTGTCGAAGCTACCTTGGTATCCTCAGATAGGTGAGCTTCACATTCCTCTTAGCCAGATTGGAGCCCAGTTTCTTCTTTTTTCCTTTAGTTAAATGTTCATCAATTTATTTAACTTAATCTTTATTTTTTTATTCATTAAATAAATATTTATTAATCTCTAGAAATTGATAAATAGTAAGATATAATACCTGTCCTCCAAGTAACTCTAATAGGACAGACAGATATATAAACATGTGATTTATAATGCAATATTTAATCACAATGGCTCATGTAAACTATGGAAGAAGAGGAGCATCTACAATAGACGAGAATCAGGGAAATATTGGTTTCTGCTCATAATAGTTGCTTGTTTCTCTCCTTTCATAATCAGCATGGGTACATTGCCCTATAACTGTAGTCTGAAAAAGAGTGGGAACTTCTGCTCATCCAGAATGAATCTTGGGACTTGAGGGTGACTGGTAGATTGGTGAAGATGTCCCACCATCAGGGGATAGTCAGCAACAACCAGGGCACCATCTGGGAGCTGTCTTTGGGTTTATTTCCCAGTACTTGGCCTGGAATCACTTCATAAATTCCTTTATCCATAACTCGAAAATGCCTTAACAGGTATTAAACTGGAGGATCATTATTAAGCAGTTGAGCATAAAGTTCATTAACATGTTGACTACCAGTTCCCAAGGGGATCCTAGAAATCCCGTTCATCAGTCTGCAAGTCTCTGATCCTTTCTTTTCCAGAAAACCATGAGTGTCAGCATTCTGTCCTCATCACAATTGTCAAGAACTGTGAAGGGTCTAAGATTTAACCCTACTTGTAATCTAAGACATGGTTACATCTAAGACATGGTTAATCTAAGACATGACATGGTTTCATGAATGCCAGAATGTCACAAAACTCCTAGGACAAAGCCAAGGGACTTTATTATCTACCACTGTAGCATAGCTAGATAGCAGTTTCTCAAGCCCCAGTTCCTCTAGGATGATGCAAAATTGGCCAAGTGATATATTCCCATGCAGTGGAGAATAACCCTCAGTCTAGGGAATGGAAATTTTTTACGATGTTCAGTAAGCAAACTTATCCTCTGCTCTGGAAGTAAATATTTTTTCATCCAAAGCTGTGGTTATACAAAGAGTATAATAATCAATAATTATTATCAATAATTATTGATTAATAATCAATTAATCAGAGTAGAGATTCCTGCAAGTATGGGAATTTACATAAGATGAAATTAACCCATCTGTGTTCATCTTCCTATTAATCATGTTCAGCTTTTACCAGATTATCAAGTTATACTTGAATCACCTATGTTTAACAGTCCCTGGTGAAAAGCTTTGAAATTTATAAAAACTTGCCTTTGAATAACTGTCCCATTTTATGTTTTCTCCTTGGGAGCAATGTAAAAATGGGTTAGAAAGTGCAGTCATATTCTAAAACTAACATAAGCAATACTGAATAATATTTATTTAGGTCGTAGACATTTTAATGTGCATGCTAAAAGTTTGAAGAACAAACATTTAATTCACGTTGCAGAGAACAAATAGGGAAGTATTGCTTTCTTAAACTTTTTTTTTTTTTTTTAGCTTACAGATTGCAGTGGGCCGAAAGAAAATGCTTCATGTATTGAGCAAAATAAAGACAATCAGTGTTTTGAAAATGAAACTGGCAAAAAGACAAGAGTAAGTGTTAAGAGTGTTTTCTTTGTTTCTGCGTTTAATGGGAAAGATATGTTTTTTTTCTCTGTGAAGTGTAACCTAATTCCACCTGGTCAGCATATTGGGTTCTCCTGCTACTGAGTTGACATTGGGTATGTATCATTTTGAACAGTTGTTGTGTTTTAATTTTTGAGAATTTTAGGGAGATCATATGATAGTTGTCTTTCTCTGCTTGACTTATTTCGCTAAGCATGATGCGCTCTAGTTCCATCCATGTTGTCGCAAATGGCAAGATTTCATTTCTTTTGATGGCTGCATAGTATTCCATTGTGTATATATACCACATCTTCTTGATCCATTCATCTGTGGATGGACATCTAGGTTCTTTCCATAGTTTGGCTATTGTGGACATTGCTGCGTTCTTTGTGTGTTTTGTTGTATATTCTTAAGTTGCTGGTAATCACACAAGTGTTTGATAAGCTACTTCACTTCTCCTGTCTTCTCCTGTATGGTTCAGGACAGAGGAACCCTTATGTGAGACTTCAGTAGTGGCTTTTTAGGTCCTATTGGTGGTTTTCTTCCTTTCTTTCTTTCTTTTTTTTTTTTTTTTAAGATTTTATTTATTTGTCAGCGAGAAAGACAGTGGGAGAGAGCATATAAGGAGTGGGAGAGGGAGAAGTAGGTAGCCCGATGCATGACTCCATGCCAGGACCCTGAGATCATGACCTGAGCCAAAGGCAGACACTTAAGGACTGAGCCACCGAGGCGCCCCCATTGGGGTTTTTGGGCAATAGCTTCCCCTAAGAAATCTGAAATAGACTTCAATCATACTTTTTTGTGGTTGTCATGTATATTTATTCAAAATAGGGAATCCCAATCAGTCATCTATATGGTAATGTTAAAGAGATCACAGTGCTTTATATGATGCTTTAGATTCAAGAATAACTTGAATCCAATGAAAGTATGTGTATTTCCAAGTACAAATATTTTATTAATCAGTAACCTCAGATTTATTTCTGATCGATTGCCACAAATTGATCCTTACTTAACCCAATGATATAAACTGGGGTTCCATTTTTCATTTTATTGGTAAAGACATCAAATTTAATCATGAAAACAAAATAAATCATGATTATTTTTATGAACATCTGATAAGTATTTAAAGCACACATAAAATTATCTTGGGAGATGATTCCTAAGTATTGGCTTTATTTAAGCTTCTTGAAATATGCCTTCAGTGATGTTGCTTCTTTCCTTTCTTCTGAATCTTCTGTTAGTAAGCAGAAGGAATCTTCATTATGGCTCTATAAGCTTTCAATTTTCTTTCAGATATGGGGTGATATGTCTACTGAATGGTAAATGTCAGTAAAGGACAGTTTTTCTGTTGATTATCATTTATAACCGGGCTGTTTTCTATCACTGCCAATTAGTTGAGCCTCTTAATGTTGACTTGATCTTGGAACCTGGGCAAAGTTCTGAGTCAGTTGCAATTATGAATTTTCATCCTTATGAAATGGGGTCTGGAGAGAATGGTCAAGAAAGAATGCTTCAGATATTTTGGAGTGCAACTTAGTGCCCGTGGGCAGAAAAAGCTGCACTTTTGCTACATGAAACTGGTGGTTATATGCTTAATGCTCTTGGGGGAGGGGATGTGCAGGGAATATTAGATCATAGCTGTCTTCAAATTTCTACTCCTAAAACTATTTTCACAAGATTTCTCTGCTGCTTATCATTCAGCTCGATAATAGCTTTGGTAAGATACACAAGCAGATATGAGATCCTTTAAGAATGCAGCAGCCAGTACCTATTTGATCCTTATCAAAACTATGTAAGCTATAAGTCAGCCTTCTGGACTAAAGGTGGAAATTTTTCTGCTTCTATCCCTCATCAATGACTGTGAAGAATTTAGTTAACATAAGGAAGGTTGGATGGTAAGTTGTATTTCTCTTTGTAAGGAATCTGTGGAACCTAGAGCCAAATGTAACTAGTAAATAGTTTATGGACCACCTCTATAAAAGACTGTTGTCTCCTCTGCTGAAAAATGGTTTGTTTAACATTGAATCTGTTATTCAAACTATTTGAGACTGTAATAATATGCTAAAAGTGTTTCCAGGAAAGGAAGTTATCTAATTTGGCAGTGGCACAATTTTTCTCCAAAAGGCGAGAGGGAGGGTGAATGTCCATACTAGACTTGTGAATACTTAGAAAACAAATTTTTAGACTTCCTGACTGTCCAAAGGATATTTGTATTCTTGCTTCCTGAAAATGAAATCATCAGGCCTTAGGAGAATACAAATGTGCCAACTTGTCAAGCAGCTAAATTAAGTAAGTGCTGGTAAATATACTAGGAAAACTTTTGTGTTTTTATCATGGGAAAATATATTGCTAGCCTACGTTATTTAAACTCTAAGAGCTTTAGTTTTTTAATCTCATAGGTTGGTTATGGGATTTTAATGAGATCTTAAATATGAACATGTTTTGTACTATCTGGTGAATAGTAGATTTTTATTCTTTTGAAATAAATTTCAAGTCTTAAATTTGTTCTATTAAAATGGTAGACATTGTTACAGATAGTTCTTAGGGTTTCCTTGGGTCCATATCTATATTACATAACTAAGTCTATACCATTTCTTTTTGACTGGAAACCCTTTGGTCAAGGGTTTGCCTTGATTTCTACTTGTTGCTGTTCAAAATAAGTTCTGATTAAATTAAAGTAAGCATCAGTGAGAAGTTCTTAATTATCTTGAGAAGAAAATTAATTCTGTCACAAACAAAAGGGTAGTCATGATTATTGTAAGAACAAGATGTTACTGTAGCTATTTAGTTCATAGACAATTCTTCAAAGGCTATTGACAGTAAACCGTAATTTAGAAATCACAGTTGTTTAGATCTATTACACTGGACGGTGGTTTCTTCATCTTCATAATTAGGGTGTTAGATCATATTTTTTTTTTTAGGATTCTTCCAGGTATAAAGTCTAATCATTTTGTGGCAGTCAATAGCAGACAAATTATATAGAGTCCACTAATAATACAATTATTAAATGGAGTCCACTAATTAAATTAACAAATTCAATAGAGTCCACTAATAATACAATTAAAGTATGTTAGCCAGCATAGCTAATGAGCCTCACACAAATTTAGACTTATGTGATAGACATGTATCTAGAACAAAAAACAGTAACATCTTCATTATGCTACATTAGTTTGAGAAAATTTCAACAGCCCAGCTCATGGGCCAGTGATTCTTTTTTTCTTTTTTTTTTTTAAAAAAGATTTTATATATTTATTTGACAGAGAGAGAGAGAGAGATACAGAGAGAACAAGCAGGGAGAAGGGACAGAGGGAGATGGAGAAGCAGACTTCCTGCTGAGCAGGGAGACTCATGTAGGACTTGATCCCAGGATCCTGGGATAATGACCAGAGCCAAAGGCAAACGCTTAACCAACTGAGGCACCCAGGCACCCGGACCCATGATTCTTAAAGCATGATCCCCCAACAACCAGCATTAATATCTTCCAAAGACTTGTCAGAAAAGTTAATTCTTAGGCTCCTCTTTAGATCAAGTGAATCAGAAATGCTCAGAAGGGGACCCAAACATCTGTATTTTAATGAGCCCTCCAATGGATTCTTAGGTTTGCCACAATTTGAGAACCACTGCCATGAGTAGTAAACCTCTGACTTCCTTCTGAAGAGTCACTCGACATCTTTTCTGTAACATGCTTTAAAACAGTCAATTTAGGGAAGACCTAGAAAGGGATTCGAAGTTTTAAGGCAATTTAAGGCAATTAAGATAGAAGAAATGCACCATACATACTCTTTAGGTTTCTTGTTTGCAGTTCTCATTTGTTGGTGAGCCTCCCAAAAGCTCTGTGTGCTGATGTTCTAGCATCATTCAGAAACGCATTAATGTCTGTATTGCTCTCTACTCATGGTTGCCCACTTTTGACCATAGCTTAATTCATAACAGGCTTCTGGAAGTTATTATGCCAGGTGGGAGATGTCTTCCCTAAAAATACTGATTCATAAAAATCAGAATCAGAAATAACTTTTTAAAGATTTTATTTATTTTCTTGAGAGAGCAAGAAAAAGAGTGAGAATGGGAGAGAGAGAGAGCACAGAGAGAGAGGGAGAAGCAGGCTCTCCACTGAGCAGGGAGACAGATGTAGGGCTCCATCCCAGGACCCTGGGATCATGACCTGAGCCAAAGGCAGCTGCTTAACTGACTGAGCCACCCAGGTGCCCTAGAAATAACTTCCATTTACATTCCTTATCTTTGCTCAGCAGGGAAAATTACCCCATTTTTGTTATACTTTTAGTGGAATTTCGGTATGCTTAGAGATGCTTTTTGCCATCATTGAGGTTTAGACAATTGATTTCTGTTCTTTTACAAAGTAGTGTTTTCAACTGCAAACTTTAGCTTGCTCCAGTTTCAGGACTTACGAATCATATCACTTGTCATATGATGTGGAAAACTCTGAAGTTACAAAGGGGAATAGAATTTGCAAAATTTATTATATATGTGTTTTCCAGAACTGATGAAATTTTATAAGTCTAGTAAGAAAATTACAATTAGGAAATGAAAATAAAGATATCAATGAGAATTCTAGACCTTTACTGATAAAGAAATATTTTAAATTTAATGTGGTTCCCTTATTTTATTATTTCCTTTGAACAATCTTAAATAAGTGGAAGTATCTCTTAGGGCTATGCTCCGTGTTCAACTAAATCTAATAAACAAAAGGTGAAGTCTGGAGATACAGTTTTCTAGAATCCTAGTGACAAACAATGAGGATTTCTAATCAGATCACTGGGAGAGGAGGGAATTTTGACAGGACTTGGTTAGCAAGTAGATTTGAGAGATGGGTGATAGCAGAATGAAAATGGGGATATTTAGGTTGCCTAATGGACAAGCAGAATGAATTCAATAATGACGTCTTAAATTTGAGATAATGGCAGCTAAGGGGAAGTATTATTAGAGTGTTGGAAAAATTGGTTAAGAACCAAGTGTTATGTCAAAAGTAAGACAGTGTGATAGAGTGAAAAGAGAATAAGGTCCACAGTCAGAGATTACAGTTTATATCTTGGCTCTACCACTAATTAGCCACGCAACCTCAAGCAGATGAAATTGCCTCTATTGCTATTTGAGAAATGTAAGTAGTCTCTATCTTGTAGGGCCATAATAAGGAACAAATGAAACAGTTTTATATGAAAGGACTGATAGATAAATATTCTGATTATTGTTTACATTTGGAGACATGACTGGAGAACCAAATGTCTCCTAAAAGCATTTAAGTTTTAGATAATGTTTTGGTTCTTTGGTACTTTAATTTTTTTTATTAAAGATTTTATTCATTTATTTGACAGACAGCACAGGTAGGCAGAGAGGCAGTCAGAGAGAGAGGAGGAAGCAGGCTCCCTGCTGAGCAGAGGGCCCGATGAGGGGCTCCATCCCAGGACCCTGAGATCATGACCTGAGCCGAAGGCAGCGGCTTTAACCCACTGAGCCACCCTGGTGCCCCAGGTCTTTGGTACTTTAAATCTAATTTCTTAAGCAGAAAAGAGCTAATCTTGTGAATTAAAACTGGTGAAGGTAAGTGGATACTATGCAAATACTACACTGGATGGGACATAAAGTTAGTTCCCTTTTAACAAGAACAGAGAGGTAATTGGGTGCAGAGAAATTTGACTATAAGAAACTATCAGACTGAAAAGGATGCATGATGTAGGAGTAGGTCATAATTAGAAGCCAGGGATCTTGGGTCATTGTCTTTGTACTCGATTATTTGGGAGTTCTTGGACAAATCACTTGGCCAATGTATGCCTCAATTTCTTAATCTAATATGACTAGATAATTTATGTTTTAAGTTATAATACACTTATAACACTTATATAGAATAGGAAAATTATTGTTAGAGAATCCCAACATTGCCTTAATTTTTTTCAAATTAATATCTGTTAATGTACTCTGTTAAATACCTGCACCTTCTGATTGAGAATAACTTTGCAACTTGTCTCTATTTTACTATTTACTGTCCTTGACAATTTTTATAAGGAATCTTCTTTTCCTTAATGCTACTCAGCCATGGGGAAGAAGATTTTTATGTTGTTTTTTTTTTTTTAAGATTTTATTTATTTATTTGACAGAGAAAGATCACAAGTAGGCAGAGAGGCAGAGAGAGAGAGGAGGAAGCAGGCTCCCTGCTGAACAGAGAGCCTGATGTGGGACTCAATCCCAGGACCCTGAGATCATGACCTGAGCCGAAGGCAGCAGCTTAACCCACTGAGCCAAGCAGGCGCCCCTGTTTGTTTGTTTTAAAGAATGAGAGCAGAATAGGGATTTCCTTGCCTTACATAGGTACCTTAGATACTCTCCATGGTCCTTATTTTAAAATGGTTCCAAGTTAATCTTCCTGGAGAACTAAGTTCAGAAATCCCACAGAATCATCCTCTCACCCCCACCACATATCAACTTCAAGTTCCACACAGCAAGGCTTACCAACTGATTGCCCCCAGTCTGAAAAAAAGCACAGACTCAGAGGATTAAAAGTAATTTTTTATAATTAAATTTATTTATTTTCAGCATAACAGTATTCATTATTTTTGCACCACACCCAGTTCTCCATGCAATCCATGCCCTCTCTAATACCCACCACCTGGTACCCTGACCTCCCACTCCCGCCACTTCAAAACCCTCAGGTTGTTTTTCAGAGTCCATAGTCTCTCATGCTTCACCTCCCCTTCCAATTTCCCCCAACTCCCTTCTCCTCTCTAATTCCCCATGTCCTCCATGCTATTTGTTATGCTCCACAAATAAGTAATTTTAATAGTAATTTGAAGTAATGATTCTGCTCAGGCCTAAATTTCTTCTACTACTGCCCTATAAGGGAGAATCTATCTTCTCCTGGAAAGCCTCTAGTTATAGGATATTTACCTCCTCACAGGGTGTTCATTCCATCTGGGCAAGTTTAAATATTATGTAGTTATTTATTAAAATTAAACTCATGATATTCAGACCATTTTAGCACTGAGTATATTTTCTGTTTCCTAATGTCAGTGAAAGCAAAATGGTAAACTTCTAAGTATCTGGATTAATGGGGAATAATCTTTTCTTTTTAATGAGATACTGTAGTTAACTCTGCCTAATTTGGTTTACTAACGTAAAAGGTAGAATGTAATGACTCCTCATTTTCTGGTTGTTGAAGATATCGTGCTTTATCTTTGAGCACTTGTAAGGCCTCAGGGTCAGTGTTCTGCCTTTTAAAGAACAATGACTAGACTTCTTTACTAGCAATGCAGGAGATCAGGTTTTTGTATTACCAACTCTGACATATTCATAAAGCAATTTTTGCTAGTCAATCCAAATATCAATTTATTGATTTACTAGTTGCCTCTGAAGCAACACAAATACTACAGAAATGATATTCTGGTCATTTGATATTTCTGTATTTAGGATTTTGTTTTGTTTTGCTTTACAAATGTTTGAAAACAGCAAACCATACACTGACAGTTCAGAGAATATTCAGATATAGAGCCCTCAAACCAAACATTTGAAGTTTATGGCATTTACTACCTGGATAGATGAGTTAATGATTTTGAAAGTACCTCCGATCCGCATTATACCGAAGACAGTATGGGACTTGGCATTAGATGATCAAGCTTCATGACCTGGTTCATCTGCTAAGTCAGTAGTGTGCCCACCATGCACTAGTTTACCAACTGAATAGCTATATAAATTTGAGCAAGTCAATTTTTTCTGAGTCTCAGTTTCGTCACCTGTAAAATTATACTTAATTCACTGGTTGTAAATACTCAATGAGAATATGTATATGGATGTGTCTAATTACAGCCTGCCAAATAAAAAGTTAATGCTAAATCTGAAAATTACTCTTTATTTTCTGTATTTGTAAATACTATGGTTAGTGTAAACACATATTGAGAAACCAAGCTATATTAAAAGTGGTAGAGTGCAAATCTCATGTTGTATCCTGATTCTAACACTGTTAAAAAAAAAAAAAAAGTTTCTCTGGGATACATCTTACTATTCATTCAAAAAAGACTTTCACATCTGCTACACATCTGGCCACTGTTCTAAATACTGATGATACAGCCACAGACAAAACAGATAAACTTCTTGCTCCCAGGAATACATTTCGAATAAAGGATGTGGTACGATATGAATAAAGAAGATAATTTCAGATTGTGATGTTTCCTATGAAGGAAATAAATAGGATTACTTAATAGAGAATGATAGAAGGGAATGTAATTTAATTAAGGAGGTCAGTTGGGGAAGGTCTTATAAAGTGCTAATATCTGAGCAGAGACTTTAATGAAGAGAAATGAGACAGCTGTATGGAAACCCAGGGGAAGAGGGTTTCAGACAGAGGGAGCAACAAATTCAAGGCCATGAGGAAGAATGAGAGTGAAACACTTATGTTTGAGGAAGAGATAGCAGGCCAGTGTGATGGGATTTAAAAAGGTGGAGTGTGGGAAGGGCAGTTAACAAATACTGCAGAGGAGATTAAATCAACTTGAAAACCAAATAGCATTTCAGATCATATAACTTTCCAGATTTGTGGCCTATGCACAATTATTGGGATTATTAGACTCTATTCGACTCACAGCATTGTATAATAGTATGAAAAATTAAGCTTTATAAGGAATGTACTTAATGTTCAACAAACTTTATATAAACTTTTTTTTTTTAGGGCAGTGGTTTTTATTGAATGTTTTTTTTTATCATTTATAGTTTACCACGTGTAATTATCTAAATTTCAAAGATTGTTTCAATTTGATGATACTAAGGGGGAGTGTTTACATGGTCATCAGTTACATATGTTTCAGTTCACTTACATGAGCAAAACTGACATGCAAACCATTGTGGAAAAGTAGGTGAAAATGAACACTTCTTGATTTCTGGTGGTAATATTTGATTCCTTCAAAAATTTTATTTAATATTTATGTGTGCCTTACAAAGAAAACTACATACTTAACATACACAGAATACGTAGACTCCTACCTTTCCTAAATCATTTTCAAGATGTGATACCACCCAGATATTTTTTCATCATGGAAACTGTCTAGAGAAGTCAGTCCTTTTCTAGTTGATCCTAATTTCCTATTTGCCTCTGGAGAGTTTGGAAATGAGGGCAGGCATTTTGCCATGATCTGCCTGAAGTCTATTTATTTTACTAAGCTAACAAGCTATGCAGATGTCATTTGTGCGCCTGCTGTCCTGGGTATATGGAGAACAGACAGACGGGATGGAAGTCCATGTGGGTGGATTTCTTCAGTTATTTCCCTTGGAGCTAATCTTTCTAACTGGAGGCTATTCCTTGTGGGCTACTCCCAAGGCCCTTATACACTGTAATGACCTCAGTATAGGAGCCCAGAGATGTGCCTGTCTTTTTAGGGAGAATGCAAGTTGTTTGTAATTAGTCTGCACAGAGTCGAAGCTACCTTCTGCTGGAGAAGGCCTTTCCCATCTGTTTGTGTCTCACTGTGAGGCTGGACCCACCCAGCGAGGTAGAAACTGCCTCAGGTTTTGGGGTATGGAAAGCACCATGTATTCTGGTTTGGAGTAACTTAGGGGCTGTGTCACCTACGGTGAATTACATAATCTCAGAGAGCTTCAGTTTCTTTATGCACGAAACAGGGGTTGTATTTCCTTTTTGAAGGGTATAGTGACCATCAGAGATAGTATGTATAAAGTATCTGCCACATTACTTCTGATAATAGCCACATGACAAATATAAATATAATAAATATAATATTTGTATTTGCAAATATCTTCAGATATATCTTTAGATATATAAAACCAATCTATTTCTTAAATATACAATATATGTAATATATAGTCTCTCATATATATATTCATATATCTATATATCTCACTATCAATGATAGCTATCTGTACATATGGTTCTCAAGTAGATGAAGAGTGCATATCATAGGTTAAAAATATCTCTTATCAAAAAAAATAAACAACATAACTGAATCTGTGATCATTCTTTCCTCCCCAAATATTTATTTTGTACCTCTTAAGTAAGTATATCATACTAGGTGGCAGAGAATTGCATTATATCTGTACTCGAGGGGTTTAGATTCTAGGAGAATAAGCAAAGGATATTTTTCACTCAGACTCTTTTCCCCCCATGGGGGGAAAAAACAAAATAAAGTAATGCATATAAATAGTTAGGATACAGGCTTAGTACAGGTAATTTATAAAAGTAATTTTCTGATATCAAACCTCCAATGGTAGATTTTTTACTTAGAATCAATATGTTCCTGGATTTGTATCATTAACCTTAAGGAATATCAAATCAAGTAAAGCAATTTTCAGGCTGTGGCTTTATATCTTGGCAAATACTTCTTGTGAAATCACAGACCCAATTGAGCTCTATGTCTGTAAAAAAAAAAAAGAAAGAAAAAATAAAGAAAGAAAAGCTTCAAGCTGATGCCTTGTTAATTTTAAAAATAAAAGAATGTTTCCCTTGAGACAAAGAAGTGGATTATCTTCTATCATCTTTACATCTGAGGAAAATCAATGGAGAGCAAGGTATACACAAAGTAGAAAGCTGCAGCCTAAATAGAACTATACTTCAAAATGTTAGTTATTTTCTTTTATCTAAACATTCAAATGTTGTCCAATTAATCACATGTGGTAAACACAACCTAACGATTATAGAACATGTATATTCCACATGCTTTTAGAGCACATTTGTACTCACTGAACATTACATGAATGATGCTCTATTTTTTCCCCAGCAGAGGCTGCATGTTGTTTGTGAAATGCCTGCTCTAAAGTGCTTTTATTTAATGGAAACCCACTGGATGTGTACGTGTAAGCTGCTTGCATAAAGATGAAAAATAGTATTGATTTACTTCTTTTTCAAATACTAAAGTGTGCATTACATTCTTCTACCTCACAACTCCTAGCTAATCCTGTGGGTCCTTCTCAACTCAGTACAAGGTTCTTCTCTGTATAGCTTTCCCTGGCTCCTCTATTCTGGATTAAATGCCTCTGTGTTGTGATTCTCAAATACCCCAAGTACTTGCTGTATTATACTAGTTGATTCATTTGTAGGCAGGAATTTGGCTAGCTTTTACTCACCCTTGTGTCCCCACATAAGTACATACATTGTGAAGCCCATTTGTTGAGTTAATGAGATACTGCAGTAGGCAAAGGGAATATAGAGTCAAAATTGCCAATAAAAAGTCCGTGTTCTAGTAAGGGATACAATCATTAATCCAAAAATCATATAGCAAGCCCTCAATAAACACATGTTAGGGGTGCCTGGGTGGCTCAGTGGGTTAAGGTCATGATCTCAGGGTTCTGGGATGGAGCCAGGCCTCAGGCTCTCTGCTCAGCGGGAGCCTACCCTCCCCACCCCCTGCCCCGCCTGCCTCTCTCCCTATTTGTGATATCTCTATCTCTGTCAAATAAATAAATAAATCATTTTTTAAAAGATACTAAGTTAACTAATAGTAAAACAAAACAAAACAAAACACATGTTAGATGAATGACTTCAGAAGTGTATGTGGTATGCCAGAAGCTATGCTGGATGAGTTAGTTGCCTTCATTCTGTAGGCCTTTACAGTTTGTGGAGTGTTTTATCTGTGATTAGTCAGGCTGAAGGTTAGTCAAGCTTCCTATGTCAGTTTGTCCATATCTTAGCTTTCTCTACTCTATGGAAATGGATATGGTTCCAAAGATACCTTTCTTACAAGGGTACCTTGTAAAATATCCATCTTACTCTGCTACATGATTTATTTCCTTTCTCTAGTTCCTGAGTGTTTCTGTTACGATCACAACCAACAAAACTTGGGACTTGCAATAAGTTACTACGTAATTGTCCTGAGGAAGTCATTTAAATTTTCAAGGTGTTAAGAATGTCACAAATGCTTTATCAACTTTAAAGTGCTGTAGGAACATAAAGCCTAATGATTTTGAGGATGAATATAGCAGTCAGTCAATCAGTTGCATATTGGATAGCTTGTTTGTGTCACAGAAACACTGAAACCTGGGAAAGTTCAAAGACATGATGTTATATATACTTGGAAACAAGTTTAGGAAGTAATGAGTTAAATTATTATTATGATGTAATAAATGGGGAAGTAAATAGTCAAAGTGATGATTTTTTAACCTTTTGATATTGCTGAACCATACGATAGTCACCTAATTGAATGGACCAGAACCTGGGTTTTATTGGTGTTGTTTAACTTGGAAATAATCTGAACTTTATTACACCAGTAGGATAACAGTTCTATAACTATAAAAAACAAGTTTTTGAACCCTTTTTTCTTCTTTTCTCCTCTGAACACATAACTGATTTGGTATGAACTTTTTGTTATTTTAAAAAAATCCGTAGGAAAGTGCATTCATTTTGGTAGAATAATGACATGTCAGTTTCTAAGACACTCATCTATTTAGCAATCGGGAAGATATCAAGGTTAGAACCTGAATAATTCATGAAAGGTGGATTAATTTTACATGTTCATCCCATTTTAAAATTGTTTATTGTAGAAACGATATTTTTTTAATGAAAAATGAGGGTGTGTGTGGTAGGTGGGGAATGGTTCTACTGGTATCTTAAAGAGGTAATCACAGTATGCATGGGTCCCTATTCTTAATGTTCTCAGTGATCTAATTGACCATGCGTTTTCTTCTTAGGAGGCAAAAGGAGGCACTGATTTTCCATTTTTATTGATCAGGTAGTGCTTTCCATTCTGTCATTCATTCTCTCTAATTCCCCCACCCCTTCTCTCTGCACCCCTGTTTCTTTCTGTCTGTTCCCGTCTGTCTTTGTCTATGTGTCTAATAGGATGAAGGAAAAGTATATTATTATCCAGAGTGATGCTTTTCAAACATCTCAAAGGCAGTCTGTGTAGCAGTTTTGCTGGAAGATAGGGAGGGATTTGAGGGGAGGGGGAAGGTTAATCACTTGGCTGTTGAAATGCTGCAGAAGGGAACACAAAGCTCAGCCCACATAATGAGTGCCCGCAGGCAGCCAGTGAGGAGGGAAAAGTTCGGGAAAAGAACTCATTTCTTGTCTCTCAGAATGTGGAACTTTTGTAAACACGCTGGAACCTCCTGTCACCCCAATTTTATAATATACTTATTTCTTAAAATATTTAGGTTGTGTATTCACAGACGTCAGTGACCACACAAATAGGTACGGAAAGAAAAGAAGAAATTTAATCTTTCTAAGTTAAACCTCCAGATCTGCAGTTTTTAATGTCCCTGGCCCGATTTTCCTTTTCCAGCTGTTAGTCATTTGTAAGAAGCTGCCCTTGTAATTGCAAGTGAGTTGGGATGTGATGTATTCAGCACTGCGTGCACCGTAGCTTTTCAGTCATATCTTTCGAGTCATTTAGACTCCCGGGGAATCATGTTCATAATAAATAGCTTTTTATTATCCAAAGCCGCTGTTCTGGCAGCAAAACGACAGCCCTTTGATAGATGGGCCGGGTAGTTTTTTTGTGTTGTGCTTACTCAGAGTTGTTAGTAGGAAAGACGAAGGCAGCAAAGGGGGGACTTTGGCAAAGCAGCTCTTATGGGTATACTGAAGCAGCAGATCAGAATTCAGAAACAAGAACGAGCGCTGAAATGTGATTCTCTGGTGCCTGGTGTAACACTTCTCTCCACCATAGAACTGTGCGGGGCACTCTCAGGAGCCTCGTTCCGATCTCCGAATCCACTAAAGGACCATGCAGCCGCGGAGCCCAGCAAGCCACCGGGAAGTTTTGCCGGAGCTGATTTCTAGGGGATTTTCCGGTGCCTAGGAGAATCCTGCTTGCTTTGAGCTGTATGGAGGAGGGCTCCAGTTTCCCATGAGGGGCCCCCTTGGAAAAGCCGTCTGTGCAGAATCCAGGCTCTGCTTCTCTCTGTGTGCTATTTATCAAAAGGCTTTTCTCACCTTTGCTGATTTGCTGGTGTGATTTCCATGTACTGAGAGTCCTGTGTAGGGATCCAGGATGGATTGCCTGTGCATTGTCACCACAAAGGTAGGATAGGAAACAGGGCTGTTGTGTGCAGCATTTTTCTATTATTATTCTGGTCCTGTAATTAAACAGCTCTGGTAGGTGCTGTCAGTTCATGAGATAAAATGATTAGTATAATGTACTTTGCTGGGCATTTTGTTCCCCATGATGGTCTGAGGGTCCTATCCTTATTTGATTTCAACTTCTTTAGTGATATTGTGTGTTTGTGCAAATGAAAGGGGAATTTGCCTGTGTTTTTTACGGGAAGGATTTGCTTTTGCCTCTCTATTTATAGCTCAATATTAAAATATCTATAGTAGTAGTATAGCTTACACATCATTTTAACATAACATATAAGGGTAGTCTTTCTGAGTGTGATAATTATCTTTTCATTTAAAAACCATGTCTCCTATGCTTGAAGAAGCCAATCAGCTTTACTGTGCCTTGACGTATTGTTTCTGATTGGAGAATTCTGACATTCTGTATTTTAGTGATTTTTTTAAAGGAAAAAAATATCCTTAGGTCCTAATTTAAAATAAACAGACAAACAAACACAATAGTTAATGTTGAACCAATTATATTTTGATTAGAAGCAAATGAAATATTTGCATTATCAGAAATAGAAATAAAAGTGGGATTGGAATAAAATCAATAGGCATGCCTTCTGTGGGTTTATAGAAAAGATCTAGAAATTTCAAATGCATTTTATTTTATTCTGTCATCAGTTCAAAATAAGATATTTAAATTTCATAAACACTGGTTATTTAAAATTACTATTATTTTTTTAAAGAACTAATTAAAATATACTTATTCATCAGCTTCCTTTTTCACTTTGCATGTAGGCACACCATGAGTTAGGTTGAGCTATATCTTTTAGTATCTCACATTGATTAGACACCCATTAAACATGACAAAATCAATAGCTTAGTGCATAAGACTCATTAAGTGTAGATTTCCCACTGTGATCTGCTTTCACCACTAAAGAAAAGATTATTTAATTTTGAAGCCACAAGCCAAGTTCTTTTCCAGATTATATTTCAAAAGATCTTAATGGATCTCTTCCCACATGACCTAGTATCACATGGCAGCTTCATTGATGTCAATAGAGCTGAAGCCTAAAAATTTCTGTTGGGGTTAGTTGACCAGCCTCAAAATTACATGAATACCTTATTTTACTTTTAAAAGTTGCCAACCATCCAATTCAGTTTTTTTCCAGGTAAGTCATCAAGAACAAACTAAAATAAATTAAAAAACAAAAACAAAAAACAAAAACGCTAAGTGAGAAATTTTATCTCCATAGGTTTTCTAGAAAAGGAAATAGTCTCTTAAACGTGTTGTACTTTCACTGACGTATTACACTCAGTGTTAATTTTCTTGAGTGGTTACTGTCAGGTCTGACTTACATGTGTTTCTTTTATCCCCAAATCATAATAACTGCAGGTACTGTGAAACATAATTGGTACTTTAAAAATAAGTTATGAAAAGTTATTAATTACAAACCCAAACTATAATCTGTTGCATTGAACAATTTGTTAAACAATTAAATCGGACACTGAAATCTTAGTTTCCTCAATTTGGAAAACATGATCTAGTTAAGAAAATATGTCATGTGCTTTATATTCTTTTAACAAAGTATTAATGACCACATGTAAAATGAAAAATTACTATTCCACTTTAAATGCTATATCAGACATATATGTCATTATTCTAATATTTTGATTTATAATGTAAATTATACAACTCAACAGGACAAACACCTGTGTGAGAATTCATGAATTTTCTGAATTATATTCATGAATATTTCTAGGGTGGTACACATATCATCTTTATAGGACAAACATATTTACAACAAATTCATATTATGATGGTAGTAAATAATGCATGACTGATTTAAAAGCTCCATATGAGTGAGAGCCTTCCTGGCCAGCTTCAGATCCCAAATCCTGTCCACCCAAATCCTACTACCATTAGTACTCTCTTATTTTTCCCCAAGTGGCCGTGCACTGGGGATGTCCTTGCCACACTTTGCTGGGACTCTTTGATAGGACACTTAGCAACAACTTGGAAATTTGAATTCTAATTTGGCTCAACTTCCATCTCATTCTCCTCTAGCAATGAGTCTACCTTCTAGCTGCTCTGGCCGAGTTGCTTTCTTCAAGTCTGCCTTTACGGCACCTCTGTGTGAACTGGAACTCCTAACTATCCTGATCTGTGCTGGGCTCCACCTCACCTACAGTGCATCTCAGTATCACCCTTGTCAAAGTTTTCACTGGCAGGGAAACATAAATACTTCCCCTGGTTCTCTTTTCTTCCTGTGTTGGCATGAAAGGCACTTACTGTCCCACTTGGACCCATGTCCTTCTATTACACTGTGGAAGTAAATTTCTCTTCATGTCTCTGCTCCACATTCCTAAGAATGGGTGTTAGAAGATTAATGAGAGGAGAGATTATGACAAATCAAGACAAAGCACTGTATAATGGCTTATAAAAGGATCTATTAGACATACTAGAGAAGTGTTTTTATTTTTAGATTTTCTACATATAAAAAAGAAGTGACTGTGACACATTTCATAATAATCTAACCCTTCTGATAAAATAATCCTATCCTAGATCTCACCATAAAACTCAGGTTGCTTACTGTCTTAATTACTCTAGCCTGGTCAGACTGATTTGCCCTCAGGTTTGGGGTAAAATCTTTTAGGCCAGGAAATAATCAGAGCAACCAAAAACAGAGTTTCTGCCACAGGGATCCCAAGGTCTTTTCAGATGTTCAGAAAACTCACTTTAAAAGAAGATTGAGTCATCTCTTTTATTTGACTGTTCCTGTCCAGTTTCACTTTCCACTCTTTTGTCACAGATGTCACTACTGAGAAAAAGAAGTAACATGACTTAGCGTGAAAAGTAGAACTCTAGAGCAAGACTTGGACTTAAACTGTAGTTCTGACAATTACTAGCTTAAGGTTTACCAAGTTGTTTAACCTGATCTCCCTGAGCCTTGATTTCCTCATCTGTGAAAAGTGTGTATTATCTGTGTGCGAGTGATGTTGTGGTAATAGAAAGTACCTACCACAATTCCTGATATATGGAAAGAATTCAATATAGAACACTTTATTGAGTAGCACACAATTTATATCTTTAATCTATCCCTGTGTTTGGTTGTGGTCACTGAGGAAAATGAGGTCATCTTAATAATACTGATTAAATGCTATTTACTAGTTAATATAACACATTTTATAGAATGGGCATTTCCTTTTCTTTTAAGATTTTATTTATTTATTTGAGAGAGAGAGTGAGGGTGAGCACGAGAGGGAGAGCACGGGTAGGAGGAGAGGCAGAGGGAGAGGGAGAAACAAACTCCCTGCTGTGCAGGGAGCCTGATGTGAAACTTGATCCCAGGGCCCTGAGATGAGCTGAAGGCAGACACTTACGTGACTGAGTTACTCAGGGGCCCCGGAGTGGGCATTTCTTAAATATGTTTTGAATAATTGTAAAACAACAGTTCCAATAATTTTGATAACTAAAGTATAAGGCAGATAATGTTAGACTACGTTAGGCAGAGACATTCTGTTGGGTGATTGGTCAATAGGACAACAGTTCTAGACGGCAAAGCAGAATATTCAGGGGTAAATTTGATAAAATGCAAGCAGTAAGTCGAATTTTTCTTTTCTTGTGTAGGGATTCTTTAGTAGTAGTAGTATATGTAGTAGTATATTGTATTGATTAAAGAACAGAAGAAAAGTGCAGCTTTGTAAAATCAAAGTAAATCTGCACTTTGTAACTTTGTGTACCAAGAGGCATCTGGGTATCAATGTCCTTGCCTGTCAAATGAGTGTATTTTATTGCACCTTTGAGGTTCTTCCTTTTCTCTCTCTAACCAGTATTATTCTAAAGTGCATTATCTCTGCAAATATAATTAATTATGTACACTAAGTATCTTAAAAAGTAATAGTGGGTAAAATATACAATGATATCATTTCCCATGTCCGTTAACCACGCTTATAGGCATTAAAAAAAGTTTTAAAAAATCTGCAAAGATGACTACAATACGCAAGGTAGCTGCTGTAATTTGTAATAGAGGAATGATGGTACTATTAATTTTTAATATGTTTAACGATATTAGCAGGTTACGGTGCATAATAAAATTCAAATAGCAGAATGAAAAGTGGAGTAGGCAGTATAAAAGATGCTTTATTGATGTTGTTAATACTATGTCTCTTCTGTAAGTAAGATATCACTTTTTGGCTCCACCAACCCACTGTTTTTTACACTAACGTTGCTCAGAATTTCTAAAAGAAAATAAGTGTTGCTGGGCATTTGGAGGATATTTTTTTCAAGGCTACTGAGCATCATATTACTTATGACATGAATAGAAAAAATAAATATTATATTCTTAGAAATAAATTTATCATAGCAATATTTATAACTATAATTTTGGGGGGGGTAAATAATTTTTATTTTCCACCGGACCTTTATGTAGAGAAAATGAAACAAGTCACCAAGGCAATGAATGGTTTACCTGAGTGGCCCTGTCTTCATAGACAAAGCTGTTAATTTATGCAGGTGTGTAGTTCTGTCCAATCTCATGGCGGAAGCAGCACACCCATTCATTCGTTCTATTTATTTAGCAACTATTTATTTATTGAGTGCCCAGTGCATACCTGACATATTGATAGGTCCAGGGATACAATGAATAGTCTTTTAGTCTAATGGAGAAAACAGCTGATTATAGAAATAACAGTAACATGTAACAAAGGAATGAACGTAGAATATTATGGCCATGAGCAGGGGGGTATCTGAAGAATCTGGTGGGCATAGATACAGGATAGGCAAGGGCTTTATCAGGAAAGAGTTTTCTGGGGAAGTGACAATTAAGCTGAGAGGTACAATGGAGAACACAATGGGGATGGGAAAAGTGTTTTAAGCAAAGTCCTAGATGTAATAGATAGATAGATGATAGATACACAGATAATGAAGTGAGGGAAGAGAGAGAGACAAAAAAGAAGAGGGAGAAAAGAGAGAATGGTACTTTTAAGGGAAGAAAAGTCAGTGTAGCTGGGATCTAGGGGATTCAAAGTGAGTAGCAAGATCCAAAGTGTGCAAATAGGTAGGGACCCAGTTAGAAGTATCAAGAAGTTGAGATGTTTTCTTAAATAGGATTTTCCCTTTATCATTAACAATGATCCTAAACCCTCATTTGCTTTGACTTCCACACAGTTTGTTTCTCTGGTAATTGAGCTTTCTCATTCTATTTTCTCCACATTACCCTTTGCCCATCCTTACACCTATTTAGTAGAAATAGTGACTTTACATTTCACTAGCAGAGTGACCTTCTCTGGACTGTATTTTTCTCTTCCATGAATTGGAAATTTCTCACAGTCTTGTTTTGAGGGTTCAGTGAGGTGATAAATATAACACGCTTAACATATTGCCTGTAGGGGTGGGTGTGCTGCTTTTTTATTGGCGTCTACAGTCTCCTTCTTCCTATAGTTCCTTGGTGCTCTTTTCATATTTATCCTGCCAGTGACTCTGATTTTGATACCTGTCATTCCAACCAAGTGTCTGCAAGGTGACAGGCCACTGTATAGAGACTCCACATACTGGAGCAGGGAGGGGACTTAATGGACCAGGGAAAAATCTACTCAGTGGCAGAGAGAGGAAGAAATACAGCTGAAAGTGGGGAAAATTTAATACAATCTGGCCTTTTTATGTAGGAAAGTAAGAAAACCAGTCAGTGTGAAGAGATTCCATGGCTCTATTAGTAACCTGGGATTAACCATTTTAATAATGGGAAACACTTTGACATATTTATTCCACTAAAATAATAGCTTAACCTTCCTTTCTTAAGTATTCTATGTAGCTGCCAGAATGATTGATCTAATACCTATGTTCAATGGGATAGCCCTGCTGTAGCATCCTACTGAACTCAAGATGAGTAGTTGTCTAAGTTCTTTCCTTAGTATATAATTCTCTTTTGACCTAGCACCTGAATTCCTTTCCTGTCTTATCTTCCATCATTCTGCCTTGAGTTTTATAGTCTAAGAATCTTAAAAATGCATGGACCAGATCATACTTATGTCTATGCTACCTTCTATGACCTTCCTTAAACTAATGGACACATTGGTCTTTCTGGCCTCCCTCTATTCCTCGGAAGTATCAGCCATACTCCTGTTTTGGAGACTACCACTCACTACTCCTCTGTCTAGATGGCTCTGTCCATCTATCTAAATCTTACCTGTCTTCCAGATCTGACTATACATGCCACACCCTTTTGTAAAATCCCCAGTTAGATTGTATACTCATGGCATTATCTCATATTATTCCATATTTCTGTCACAATTCATAATTCTATACTGATTTGTATGATTATTTTTTCAGTGTCTCCCTTTTGATGAGACAGAGCTCCATGAGAAAAGAAACATCTATTTTTCTCATTTTTGTGTATATAATGTCTGGGACATTTTCTAGCACCCTGAAGGAACTTGATGAATTTAATTAACTCATTCAGTTTCAGACAGCCCAGCAAAGTAAAATCCTCCATATCTTAAAGATTTGGCATAATCACACAGCTGAGCAGCTTCATAGTGGGGATTCGAATCCAGATCTTCATGATTCTAATATCCATACTTCTGTCCAGTATCATTATCCCGTAGTTGAATCACTTCAGGTTATTATTTAATTAAAACATACTCTTGATATTATATTTTGGATTTTATTCCTTCTCTACCTAAACACCTAATTAAATAAAAATAATGCATTCACATAATGGTTAATTTAAAATTACTCAGAATTAGTTACAGTTTGTAGTGTTTTGGACATGTAGCCATAGCCTGTGAAAGTAAACTTACAGAATTAAATAAAATTTTTATTTTATGAATCACACCAGACATTTTGTTAACACATTTGTTAATACACGTAAATGGCCTTCTCTGCCAAACCTGATTACCAGGGTATTATTCACAACATTAGTCCTTTTTTGACACTGAGGAAAGCCACATGTGCTGTGAAGAACGAGGAGTCTGAGAGGATTGTCCTTTGGAAGACCTTTAGATAAATCTTATTTTATCAGACAAATGTGGGTTTGCAAAGGAAACAAGTACAAATCAAATTTTGCAAATCAAATAGTATTGAAACACATTTATTGTGCTCAAATTAGAAACAAATCACACAACTCTTTATAAATTAAAAAAAAGAATTCATCACTTCTCTTTATTTTGTGCCCCTTGTTTCATCTGCATATTTGTAGATAAGATTTTCTTAAAGGAGATTACCATAATTACAGTTGCTTGAGAAACCCATCTCATATATGTTTCACCAAAGGCAATTTGGGAGTGTGTATTGGACCAAGGTTGAGAAAGTGAAGTCATAGACTTGGGTTTGCCATTTATTATATTAGTAATCTTGGTCAATTCAGTTTACCTTTACTGAGGCTTTTTTCTCTATAGTTTATGTTGGTAATACTACTGGTTTATCTATATTTCCTTCACGGGATTATTGTACACAATCAAATAAGTTTATATATTTGAAAAATGCAAAATTCTTTGTATGTGGAAAGGATGACTATTACTTTTGAAAGGAGGAGATCTTAGAGTCAACTGGGATCTTTTATTACTAATAACATTACTACTATATGATGGAGAAAATGAGAGCTGTGTTCATATATGTATTAGAACTCATTTAGTGACTTTGGCAAATTGACCAGACATGTCCGCGGTGTCTCAGAGAAGTGAGTATTGGGCAGGTGGACAGCTGTTGGCATCCACCACTGAATTTGGCTTAGAGTGACAGCATAGCATAGTGGAAGCACAGCCTTTGGAGTCAGACAGATCCTTGCTTTACCACTTATTAGTTCTGTTGTCAGGAATAAATTACCTAATTTGCCTAAATATCAGTTTCCATATTTATGAAATGAAGTAACAATAAGCACTTCAAAGGGTCGTTATGAGGATTAAATGCAATGTTCATTACCTCCACAAATATTTACCGAGTACATACTGTATGTCAGGTAGTATTGTAAGCAGGGCAGATACAACAGTGACTAAAATGAACAAGGTCCCTGGTCTCATAGAACTTACATTATAGAGCAAGGAGACTGGCCATTAATGGGCACACAATCAGCATAATTATAGATAATGATAACAGCTATAATTTAAAAGGCAGAAAAATGTAATGTAGAAAAATGGATGAATGTACAAAGGGACAAGGGCTACTCTAGATAGACAGGGATGTCCTCTCTGAAAAAAGTTCTGGGCACTTGAAAGGACCAGCTTTATGAAGATCTTGGGGAAGAGCATTCCAGACAAAGGGAGCAGCTAGTACAAATATACACATAGGGTTTAGTATAGCAATCGTAGGTAACATATGGTTGCTAAATAGCTTGTGTATGTTTTTACTCCTTCTCATCTTCCTTTTCCGTTATCTCTTTTTTGAGGAATCTGACATTTAAGGATAAGGTTCATAGTAAAATCTCAATTCAATTAATCAGTTACTACTCTAGTAGCAAATTTTGTGGTGTAGTCATGGTGATGGGAATTTCTTCTGGTTTTAGTGACTATTCCCCAGGTTCATAGGTATTTACTGGTGAGACAAAGAGACCAAATGTGTTAACCTTTTCTTCCAGTGTGCATTCAAAATTAATACCAGATTTAAAATCCTTTGAAAAGAGCCCTCTCTCCAAATTCCTCTATTCTAAACATCTACCCACACATATCCATTTCTTTGTATGTAAGTAATTCAATTCTTGAACTAACCTTTCAGGGGACAACAAGTTTTGTGAAAAATTGGTTTGACAGTAAATGAAAAAATTCTTTGAAATTTAGAATTTTATTTACCTGTTAAGTAAACTTAAGTCAAAAGTTCCAGGAAAACATCCATTCTCTGGAGCCCTCTGAGCAGAAATCATTCTCCTACTCTGTTCTCTGCTCAGTGGGTATTATGTCATTATCTCAGTTGTTATGAAGAGTGGAAGTTGATCTGGATTCTTATTTGTCCCTAAATCCCAGTGTGTCCTAATTCTTACTCATTCTTCTTACCTTGTCCATTCTACTACCCTTTATACATTTTCCATACTGCTGAGACCTTCCTTAAAAAAATATACATGCAGATATGTATATTTATATATGTGTGTATATACTGTATGTATTTACATAAACATGTGTGTGTGTGTGTATGTGTGTATATTTCATATGTATGCTGTAACTCTTGTTAAAACCCTTTAGGGGTTTCCTGTCTCCTACTGTCCCATTATTCAAAGTGTGATCTATTGATCAGTTGCAGTGGCATCCCTTCAGAGCTTGTTGGAATGCAGAATTTCAAACCCAATGGGCGAACTACTGAGTCAGAACCTGCATTTTAGTAAGCTTTCTAGTTCAGTTTGCACATTAAGGGTTCAGAAGCATTGGCCTGCAGGATGAAGTTTGCATGGCCCTCTGTGTTTGGACCCCTGCCTTACTTTTATAGCTCAGGTTCCACCATCTTTCATTTCCTAATGTGAACAATAGTCACTTTGTTTCATATTATTTGTCTCACATTATTTGTTTCCCCAAATAACCTGAGTTTCTTTCTCCCATTTCTACATGCTTTACTTTATGCCTAGAATGCCTCCAACTCTAGGCTGATGCTTACCTGTTATGACTCTTTCTGACCTCTAAGACTCAGCTTAAATGCACTTTCCTACATAAGGGCCTTCCTTGATTACTTTCCTTGCAGATGTAGCCAGCCACTCTCCATGTCTTCAGTTCAATGTCTGTATCTGTGTGATAGCCATTATCTAGTTGTACCATTAATTTTTTTTAAAGATTTTATTTATTTGCCAGAGATAGAGAGAGGGAGTACACACAAGCAGGCAGAGAGGCAGGCAGAGGCAGCGAGAAAAGCAGGCTCCCCAGCGAGCAAGGAGCCCGATGTGGGACTTGATCCCAGGACCTTGGAATCATGACCTGAGCCGAAGGCAGCGGCTCAACCAACTGAGCCACCCAGGTGTCCCTGTACCATTAATTTTTACATGTGTCTGCCTCTTGCTAGAATGTGAACTCTGAAGATGGGGATGGGAGGAGTACTTACTTGTATTGATAACCAACCACTTATGGTGCTGGAAGGTACACCATAAGTGTTGACTGATTTTTTCATTTAACAGACATTTGATAGGTTGTTGAATAAGTGTCAGAGAACGAGGTGCTTCCTTCCTGCAACTTACACACACTCGTACATGTATATGTCTATACACACACCTATCTCTATGTATACATACACAGGTGTATATAAGGTAAACCTTACATGCATACATGTAAAAGATACCTTTGTATTGTGCTGCATAGACTATTCAGCTGACAGGCAGTCACTTGGGAACTTAATTGATGAATGGCTGCTGGGCCAAAAATGACACTTGAAATATCATTTTAATATAAGAGAAATGGGCTAAAAGAGATGAAAGTCCCCACCACACACCAAGAAAAATGGTAACTGGATCACATCTATGATAAACCAACTCTAAAGATCATCATTTAAACTTCTAAAATCCAAGTATAAAAATATAAGTCAGTAGCCTAGTTTTATTAAACAAAAGCTAAAGCAGTCAGATCAGGTTTTTAGATGGAGAAGAGAATGCCAACTCATGTCCATTTAACTTCACAGAGACTTTATATATAGTTAGATACTTAATCTTGTTTTGGGGAAAAGTATTTGACTTTATAGCATGTATATATTTACCATAATTATATTGCAAAGGTATAGCAATTTTTTAATATACAGTGTATTTTTATAATACTATATATTTTTACTATAAAAACATTAAAATTTGCCTGAAAGCTATACAATAGAAAGTTCTAAAAAATGACTTTATAGTCCCAAATTGTTAGGTCATGAGAGAATTGAAGAATTAAAGAATTGAAAGAGATTTTTCTTTTTCTTTTTTCTCCCAAATCAGGATGCATTATGTTGTACTCAGCTTTCAGGATACAAACTTGTATAGGAAATGAATGTGAGTTCATAGCAATTCTGCTATTTGTTTTTGGTTTTATTTTATTTATTTATTTTTTACATTGCTTTGCATTTTGGAGAACAAAGTGTATCAGTTTCATTGACTGGTTTTACCCCAAGTAACCTCTAAAAGGAAACAAAAAAACTATAATAATTATTACTTGGAATTTGTCCAACTAACCACAGATAATACCAGCACTATGTGAGAGTGTCCCAAATGGATGTTATGGTATTCTGTGGCTAAGATCTGAGTTAAAAATTTTAGGCATTTTCAAATATTTCCTGAAAATTAACCTGAGACACCTAGACAGAATGCGTCAAAATAATCAAATATGCCAATTTTCCAGGTAGCAATATAGTCAGCAATAGAGATTCTCCTTGAAGACCACTTACTCACGTTAAAAAAAAGAATACCCCAAAATTAAATCTTAAGGTATGAATTTATTTATTTATTTAATATTAGATATATAATATTATATATAATATATTACGAATATATATATTTATTTATTATCCACACTAGCAAGAATTTTGGTTGTTGCATAAAACATTGTTCAAAAAGTGTTAATTAAAAAACCTTACTCTTAAAAAAAAACTTACTCTTTTATGTTATATGTGTTATCTTTTATATTTTTACACAGAGATTTATTAAGGTCATGCTATATTTATGCTATTCCACAATAACATAAATTATTTATTTTCTAATATGATTTTAATTAGAATATGTGAAGAAGAGTTTCATTCTTGCTGATAAAAAGTTTTTCAGAATCATTTGCTAAAGACACCAGAAATAAAACCATATATTTTTAGCAAAACAAATCCTTCCTCTCTGTCCTTTGTTATAAATCTCCTAGGATTTCAAGCTACAGTGCTTTCCTGCTAGTCCTTTAAAATAAAACTGTCCTTAAGTAATACACATGTAATTTACTCAGCAATCTGAAGTTCTATTTAAGTCGAGGACAGGTCTAATTGCTAGTTCTTCCTGGCTGACTACTTGATGTTGGCTATGTCACCTGATCTACAAAAGCCTGCAAATTCTTGATTAACATTCATCCAAAAATATATACTCATAGGTGTCAGGAAGACAAGGCACATACAAAAATAATATCAATCAACCCCCTTTACTTTGTGTTAAGTTTTGCCAGAATTTTAATTATCTGAGAAAAAAATCCCTATCAGAGAGAACTGTATGCCTTTAAAATGATGGCATTCCATGTGTATTTTTCAGAAAACGCTGTCTGACGTATATGCATTTTTTTGAAACTTGAGAAGATTATAAGAACAAATTGATATGAATTGCATATTTAATAGGTTGTAATTATGTCTTATCAAAAGCTCAACTTTTTTAATCCTTTATTCTTTGGAAATATGGTAATTGTCCCCTTTCCCATGTAGTTAATTATAAATTTCAGGAAGAATTAAGTAGGCTAAAACTCTTCACTTTTTTTTCTTTGTCTCTATGGTAGCAGTGAGAATAGAAATGAATTGCTTTGATCTTGTTTCTGAATGGTCTTTCTTTCCTCAAAATATGGACCTTATTTTGTGGACTTGAAATTTTAGATATTTTTTATTAGCTAATAATTCAAGGAATGTATTTTTTATTTTTTATAAACATATATTTTTAATGTATTTTTATAGATGAACTTAAAAATGTGTCAGAAAGAAAAATGCAGTTTATCTTAGAAATCACAGACTTTGTTTCCATAAGAATTTGTAGTTTAAAATAGATAAGATCTGCCAATGAAGAATATTCTTTGACTGCAGTAGTATATAACATCCAAAGCTTGTTTCTTGCAAGGAGAAAGGCACAACTATAGTCCATTCTTCTTGTCTTGTCTTGTTATGTCAGTAGGATGCAGAGACAACATGTAAATATTGATGATATTTAAAGTATTTTGCAAGACCACATTTTAAAATCTTGTATTTAGAGGCTTATTCTATTGTATCTAACTTCACATAGCAATAATTCAGTTTCCAAAGAATTCCAGAGTTTCGCAAAGTATTAGGACATACTGCCACAAAATGTTAAAATACCATAATATATTTTTTTAGAAATATTTACAGGCCAGTGACTTCAAGTAATGTGATCCCAGACTACTTAGTCAATTCTGTCTCCCAAATTCAGTTATCTTAAAACTGCAGTATTTCAAATATTCTTTTCAACTTAGATTTAAAACTTACCTTTAAAATTCCCCATGTTTGCTAAGTACTTTCTTGTGCTTTTTCTCATTTATTTTTCATAGTGAATTTGTGAGACAAATAATATTACTTCATGTGCAAAGGTGAGAAAATAGGCTTGGAAGAGCTAATTAATCCCTGATTAATGAGATAAATATTAATATTTACATAGTATAATATAAATATATTTCTCTTAATACTGTTAGAATATGTACTAGACCCTGGGCTAAATATAGGACATATATTATCTTATATAATCCTTATAATAATCCTTTAAACTGGTATTTCTCTCTCCAGTTTATAGATGAGAAAACCACAACTCACAGAGACTAAGAAACTTACCTAAAGTTCCAGACCCAGAAAGTAAATAACTCTGGCATTCTAACCCAGTTCTAGTGGATTCCTCATAGTGTTAAACACCCTTCTCAACAACCTTGCAGGATTAATGTGATAAAATAATGAACTAACAATATATGTCAAATGTCTGGCATCTAATAGGTGCTCCATAAATATGATTTCATTATACAATCAAGAAAATGCCTTCTGAATGTAAGTCCTGGGGCCCTATCTCCATTGATACCATGCAATGTCAAGTTACAATAGTAACAGCAGCTCTCCTGTATAATATATCTTTAAATGTCACCAACCTGAGAATTCAGAGCTCATCTCACTCATCAGAGTTAATTAATCCAGGTAACCAGATGGTTACAATATTATTTTAACCTAGAGTGTTTAATTCTTTTATGTCCTACCTAACCACTGATCACACCTTTGCTAACCTGAGCAAATGCTTGTCTGGAGTCACAAGGGAGTTTGGAAAGCATGAATGTGACTCAGCGCCGCCATCGCTGCCCACTAAAAAACCCTCATTCTCAGCATTCTGTAGAGAATGGGTCAGCAGCATTTTCATTTCCAGAGGAGGCAAATGCATGACTCCCCAGCAGGGCTTCAGTCTTAGTAAGGACTTCCTCGGAAACAAATTAGGCCAACTTATTTTAAACATCTTTGAAACGAGCAAATAAAAAGAAGCAAGTAGAAAGAGAAGCCCAGGAAGGGATGAAGTCAGGTATTGAAGGATTATGAGGAATTACGTCCAAAACTGAATGAAAAGGTTAACAGTAATCATGAATATGTTTTGCGTCTGTAATTGATACATTGAAGAAAAAAGACTTATGGGATGTAATGATAGATGCCACTTTACTGGTACCCTATTTTTTGCCCAATACTCCTTAGTATTATTAGTGTCAGAAATCCCTACCCTGTTCTCTAAATGAAAACTCAGGTGATCCCATGACTTCCCATAAATTTCCAGTTATTTGCAGGGAATTAAAAGTCCTACAATCGGGACGCCTGGGTGGCTCAGTTGGTTAAGCAGCTGCCTTCGGCTCAGGTCATGATCCCAGGGTCCTGGGATCGAGTCCCACATGGGGCTCCTTGCTCGTCAGGGAGCCTGCTTCTCCCTCTGCCTCTGCCTGCCTCTCTGTCTGCCTGTGCTCACTCGCTCTCTCTCCCTCTGTCTCTGACAAATAAATAAAATCTTAAAAATAAAAAAAAGAAAGTCCTACGATCACTTAATAACACAATACAGATTCAGTTTAGTAGTGAAAATTTTCCAGTTCCAAATATTAATCATAACTCTGAACCCTTCTCCAGATATAAGATTTTTATTTTCCCTATGATGGGATCTTCAGATAAGACAGGGGGCTTTCCTTCTCCATTTGCTAGTTGGTTATTCTTCTTTCCAGTTTTGGAGCATGAGAGGGAAGTAAAATAAGAAAGCAGAAAGTTCTTATTGGATTCGAATTATCATAGTTTTTTGCTCTCTGAAACTGACATGGAATATAATAATAATTAGATAATAATAACGAATACAGAGATAATAGCTAGCACTTACATAGTGATGATTGTGTAGAGGGATAGTTCTAAGTGCTTTATTTGTAGTAATTCCTTTCATCTTCGTAACTGAGGCAAAGGGAGGTTAAGCAACTTGCCCAGTGTCACCTAGCTAGTAAATGGTGGATCTGGGATTTTAACCCAGGCAGTCTGGTTCCAGACTCTGTCTCTTCTGAGCACTGTTGTGGATCCTGGGGAGTTTTCCCTTCTGGGCCTCTCTGACTAAATCTTCTGTAATGTGGATGATGTATTTCTTTAGAATCTAGGTTTTTCAGCAGTGAACCTACATAAAGGGTTGTGGAAGGCATCACAGTGGCTCCAAGATGGGTTTTTTTTTGTTTTTTGTTTTTTGTTTTTTTTTTTGCTTGACAAACTCTGAAAGTGCAGGCTGGCCCAAATGAAGCACTTCTCCTGAGGCAATGACCAATTTGCCACGTTCTCTCACTCGTTAAATTTTTCAGGTGAGAGATAGATCCCAGGATATAGGCCTCCCAAATTCAAGGAAGTTATATCAAGGTCTAGGTGTATGCCCATTGAAGCCTCATTCAGTAATTTAACAGAAAAATGAGATTTTACCCCCCTCAACTCCTCTGCAAATAAATACCTTTATAAATGTCCAAACACATAACCCTCCTATAACTTCATTATAGATAAGGGTTCAGAGACCTGAAAGTAGTTCTTGGTAATTTCCTTTGAAATTATAGCTCCTTCTTTGGAATCTCATTTTTGTCATGTCTTGATGTTTAAGACAAGACTACCAATGTAACATTTTGTGCCTATACTACTGTGCCTGGCAAAATTTGATTTTCTCCTTTTCTTTAACAACTTACTCCAAAATTACACATTTTTTCTTATACCAAGTCAGGAAAATAACTGGATGAAAACTTTATTTGCTCAAATAAATTATTTATACGTATGTGTCTATATAAACATTTATGTATGTATGTATATACACACCTTATTTGTTTTTTGTTTCTGTATATGTGTTTTTTGTATCTATATTTATATATCTATGAAGTTGTTGATTTGGATGCATACTGAAAGTTTTGTATTTTTTTTTTTTCAAAATTTTTTGGAAATTTCCTTAACTCTCAATGTGCTGGAGCATATAATGAACTAGAAGTCAGAAAATGTGTTTTCTAATCATTTTAAAAAGAAGAACAAATTTTTAAGTATTAATGTTTATAATAATTATTACTGGAAATATAATTATTCATCACATTTATAAAGTACCTTACAGTTCGCAGCCCATTTGCACAAAAATTATTACTTGTCATTTTATTTCAGCTGAGCAAAAACCACTTATTTTTACCATTTGAACATCATGTTTTCATGTCTGTTTCCTCACCTGTCAAACACCTGAGAGTTTCAAAAAGATGAGAAAGGCATCTCAAGTACTTTTCCGTAGACTTAACTCAGTAGAGCCTCCTGTGGATTTTTTTTTAACAAGATTTATTTATTTGAGAGAGAGAGAGAGAGAGAGAGAGAGAGAGCAGAAGCAGAGGTAAGGGGCAGAGGGAGAAACAGACTCCCTGCTGAGCAGGGAGGCCCATGCAGGACTGACTCCATCCTGATTCTGGGATCATGATTGAGCTGAAGGCAGATGCTTAACCGATTGAGCCACCCAGGTGACCTGAGCCTCTTGTGTTTTGTATAGGACCAGGAATGGATGTGCCAAGGTCTGTCTTGATGTCTACTCCTTCTTAAGACTTATTTCTCCTTGGGGCGCCTGGGTGGCTCAGTGGGTTAAGCCGCTGCCTTAGGCTCAGGTCATGGTCCCCCTGGGATCGAGTCCCGTATTGGGCTCTCTGCTCAGCAGGGAGCCTGCTTCCCTCTCTCTCTCTCTCTGCCTGCCTCTCTGTCTACTTGTGATCTCTGTCTGTCAAATAAACAAATAAAATCTTTAAAAAAAAAAAAAGACTTATTTCCCCTACAACCTGTTGTTCATGAATTCCCTGTGAAGTAGAGATAAATGAGAAGAAGGCAGATGTCAGCTGTCTGTGTAGCATAGAACAATTCTTTCCCCTCAGTCCTAGGTTTCTGAGACCCAGAACCAAGGGGCTTTCTGACCAAGTCCTAGAATTCCTTAATTCAACTGTAGATGATAGATACATGGTACACCTTTACCTCAAAGGCCGTCTACTCATCCTTTCCCTTCTAAAAGCTTTACTGGAAACTGAAGTATTTCCTCTGTTAAGCCCTTCCTTATTTAGAGTTCAGTACTCTTACCTGTGTCCTAAATTTCTCTGTGCGATTTTTCTTAACCCTTTCTCATCCTTTATTCCCGCCCCCTAAATGAGTGAGGTAGATCTTTTTGATTGGCCCATGTCATGTTTTATTTATATCATCTCAATTAATTGCCTTATAATTGCATGATTATGAGGTCATTGTCTTCCTTAGACTCAGAACTTCTTTTAGACAGAGACTGAGTCATGGTATATCCTTATTCCTAATACAGTAGCTGGCACATACTAATTTATCAGTGAATGTTGACCAACTACATGAATGGATGAATGCTCATATAACCATGGTTGTTTTTTTTTTTTTTAAGATTTATTTATTTATTTTAGAAAGAAAGAGAGCATGAGGATGAGCAGGAGCAGGGGAAGGGGAAGAGGGAGAAAGTGAAAGAGAAGCAGACTGCCTGCTGAGCACAGAGCCAATGCAGGGCTCAGTCTCACAACCCTGAGTTCCTAACCCCAGCTGAAATCAAGAATTGGACACTTAACTGACTGAGCCACCAGGCAGCCCTTTAACCCTGTTTTAAATGTAACATGCTATAGTTTATCTCCTAAAAGTTTGGGAGCTTCTTGAAGAAAGAATAATTGTTTAAATTTTTATGCCTCTAAATTTTATATCTCCCTATATAACTAGCATGGTATCTTCCACATAATACATATTCAGTAAATGAGTGGTTGGATAAAGGAATGAATAAGTGTACAGTATTATCATAAGACAATTCTCCACCCCGGAAAAAACCCTGTGATTACAAGAATCATTTTACTATGACTATTACAATAGAACCTTTCAGCTTGTTCTCTGCTTTTAGAGGAGCATGCTGTTTTGAATGAAACATTTAGGTCAAAATTTTGTTTGGATGAATCAGTTCTCACCCTGCCACACACAAACTTGTTTGGAGGATTAAATGACTAAACCTCTACATAAATACTTTGTAAACTCCAAAGCACTCTAACAGACACAAGCTGCTGATATTCAAAAAAAATCCTCTCTTTTTCTAGAGATGGGATTCATTGGGTAGAAAATATTTAGAGTTTTCTTTGCCAAGTGTTTGTCACTACTCAAATCCTCTGTAGTTACATATTTACACAATCAGTTTGAGGTGTAATTGTCCAGCATATCTGGCTCATTTGCTCAGGATAATCCAGAATGAAATATGTCAAGATATTATAGTCAGAAAAAGACAACCAAGGAAGATGAGAGACTTGGAGACATCAACCTGTCTAAAGAGCATAGTATTTTAAGAAGACCAAAACCCATTGTTAGTTTTGTCTCTTGAGAGAACATGTTTTCCAGGGTTAGCATTGCAAATGCTAAATCCTAATCAAGTCACATACAGACAATCTATAGGTATGAATATCCAGGGTAGATGGATGGGAGACAAGGGGAAGGGAAAGCTCTGTCTCCGGGTTAATTTGTTACCAACTTTTATCTTAAAATCTTGCTTGGCCCTTTAGGGAATTCTAATGTTCCCTCTTGATTTATAGGCTAAGAATTACCTAAAAGGTAGGTTAAAAGAGCACTTTCCTCTTCTTGATCCATTCATCTGTTGATGGACATCTAGGTTCTTCCCATAGTTTGGCTATTGTATGTGCTTTGGTGAGTGCTGTGAAGTGTGTAAACCTGGTGATTCACAGACCTGTACCCCTGGGGTTAAAAATATATGTTTATAAAAAATAAAAAATTAAAAAAAAAAGAGCACTTTCCTCTAGTATTAGTTCTCTTTCTAAATGGCCTTGTAACGGGTGTGGATCTTCTAGTTAGGTGATAATCCTAAACTCTTCTGAACACATTAAATGTTAGAAACAATATTGAAAAAGGAGAATGAAAACTTACAGGGAAAAAGGAAGAATTTTAAGCCCTTTACATTACCTACTGTGGCAAATCCCTTGACCCCTGTTAGATTTTCTTCTTTCAAAGTAGGAGGAGGGTTTAAGTAAAACCAAAGGTTAGGGTTTTCAATAACTACACTTGAGTTGAAAGCTCTTGTGAGACCATCTCTACTGGCAGTTCTCAACCTTTGTTATAACTCAAACTCAGAGGAATAACTATATCTTATGGTAACAGTAGATCAGAATGATGGTGGTTTTCAAATGGACGGTACACTCCTTTGGAAGACAGAACATATTAAATTCTTGGGAGGAATGTGAGGTCTGGAAAAGATTCATGGGTGAATGACATTTCCTCTCCCCACATTGAGTTGTGGATCTAATAAAAACCCTCTTATTTTATACATGAGAAAAGTGAGGTTTAAAGTTTTAAAGTAACTTTCCCAAAGTTTCACAGATGGATTAATGGAAACACTACTGAAATCCAAGATCTAAAATTTATATTCTGGTCTTATTTTTTAACTCATCACACACTAAGCATAATGATTTAAGTCCCTGTAGCCTCTGTCTTCAGTAGGCCTTTTTATGTGTCTGCCCCTGTATAGTCATATTGTTAATCTGCTTGATTAAAACACTAATGGGGAGGGGGTGCCTGGGAGGCTCAGTCGTTAAGTGTCTATCTTCGGCTCAAAGACAGGGTCCTGGGATTGAGCCCCACATCGGGCTCCCTGCTCAGTGGGAAGCCTTCTCCCTCTCCCACACTTCTTGCTTGTATTCCCTCTCTTGCTGTCTCTCAAATAAATAAGTAAAATCTTTTAAAAAATAAAATAAAATACTAATGGGAAAGTCTTTGTATCCAAAACTCAGGTAGTAATGGAGTAAGAGAGACTTACTCAGATTTCCATCTTTCTTTACTACATGTTTCATCCCTGGAAGTTCAGATACTCCTTATTTTAGCCCCCTCACACTTTATGAGAACTTATATTCCTCCACCCAAGCATAGCTCAATTATTATTTAGCCTTTGCCATGTGCTCCATAAAAATAAACACTATCTAGATATGAAATAAGCTTACTACTATTACTACTACTAATAATAACAATAATCAATTATTACAAAGGAGACATTCCTCACTGTTAACATTGTTTGATATGAATTCTCATGATTGGGAATAAGAATAACTAGCTTTTTTGGTCCAAGTTTGATTTAAATTCTAGCTAGTTAACATATAGTGTAATATTGATTTTAAGAGTAGAATTTAGTGATTCGTCATTTACATACAACACCCAGTGGTCATCATAACAAGTGTCCTTCTTAATACCCATAACCCATTTAGCCCATCCCCTACTACCTCTCTCCATCAACCCTCCGTCTGTTCTCTATCATAATAATAACTAGCATTTTAATTTTTAAATTTTTTAAAGATTTTATTTATTTAGTTGACACAGGGAGAGAGCACATGCAGAGGGAGCTGCAGAAGGAGAGGAAGAAGCAGGCTCTCCCCTGAGCAGGGAGCCTGCTGCATCCTAGTACCCTGAGGTCATAACCCAAGCCAAAGGCAGCTGCTTAACCGACTGAGCCACCCACGTGCCCTAACCAGTATTTTAATAATATTTTCAAATTTCAAAAAGCTTAAGCTCATATGTAGATAAATTATATTTATTTATCTGGCTTAGGCTATCAGAAAAGGAAGATAAGATTGTCCTGATACTTTGTGTGTTCTATTAACACCCTTGCAGGCTGTGGTTATGATTTGGGGTGAATTTATATGTATCATCTAATAATATTTGTATGAATAAGATGAGACACTAACACTGTTTCACAGATGTGACTACCAAGACTCAGACCAGCTTATTACAGCAAGTACATGGTTGAGCTTAGCTTGAAATTGTGATCATCTGACGTCAGTTGAGTGTACCTTATGTACCCTATTGGTACTATATGTCATATTTTGATTTAAACAAGAACAATGAGCATGGGGATTGATGGCCTAAGTGTATTTTTATGGTGACTTCATCAATAATCACTCAAACAGCACTTTAGAGTTTAGTGATGTCTTAAAAATAGATTACCTAAATAAAGTTTGTTCTAAAAAGCTTATAAATCACAAAAAATAATTCTTAGTGTAAGTACTGAACTCAATATTTTATTCCAGTTAGGTCAGAAATGTTAGGATCATTGCTAACATGAAAACATATTAGCTGATAACATGTCTTAAAGCCCATTAAACAGATAGAAAATGAAAAATACCAGAGGCAGCTTCTCATACAGGAAGCATGTAGGGACATCAGAGCCAGTCAGCTTCTTGCTGCAATACCAGCAAGGCTGTTTTCTTGTAGGGTAGCTTTTAGGCAAGTTGCTTAGCCTCTCTGAGCCTCAGTTTACTTCCTTGTAGAATGGGTTCAATAATACTGCTATCTATACTTGTTGTGGTGACTAGTGATAAAATAATGGATCTAGAACAATCTTCAGCATATTTAGTAGCTCAATAAATCACAGCTAGGTTTTTTAATGACTATTGGTAACATTATTATTAGTCTGTTTATATTATAATTGATTGTAGAATAAAATAAATAAAAGGTAAAAGATATGTTATTTGAATCACCTTCTCCCCTTTTTTAATACTAATCTGTTCTCATTATTACAGGGATGGAGGTGTATTGTTAGTGAAAGTGAAGAACTTCATTTTTTCTAAAAAGCCGATTAGAAATAATTTATAAGAGTTATAATGAAAGAATAGGTTAGCTAGAGATAAATTTCTTATGTAAGATGAAGTGCCCGGCAAATGGCTTACAGTGTCAAATCTTCATGTTCCATGTTTGATTTCTTTGCACCTCATTTTCTGTTGTGACAAGAAAGACCTCTAAGATCTGTTCTGTAATGACTGTACATTCTGGGGTTCTATGAAATGCTCTAGAGGGAATTATCATTAGCTCATAATCAAGAAGGGGAGACAGGTAAACAAGTCTGTCTGTACCTTGACTAAAGTGATTTTGCATGGGTAGAGTGTGTATCAGTTTTGTCTGGAAGCCCAAAGGAAAGAAGACCAGTTTTGCCTCTGGGTTAGGAGGGTTCTCAGATGGGTCCGGTGGGGGCCTGAAAGGCCACTTGCTGAGGAAGCTTAGTGACCAAAGTCCAGTCCTTAGAGTAATAGGAAAAGCAAAGGATGATTTCTTATGCCCTAATAAGCGTAGAAATTACATACCTAGTTTTCTGCAGCACTGCACCAAAAAATCATTCTCAAAGCCTTCTCCTATAGTTGCAAATAATGTAATAAACATATCGATGATGGATATGGCAGCTTGTATGTATTGCTGCACATAATATATAAGATATAACAATCACTTTTACTTATTTGCAGCAAAACCAAGGCAAATGCCCAGCCCAGAATTGTTCAGTGGAAGCCCCTGCTTGGATGCCTGTCCACCACTGTACTGTAAGTGTGATTAAAGGAGAATTATTTTTATATTTTGGAACAACCTTAGTGGAATGGGCTAGAATCCTTCCTGAGATTCTAGAAAGGTTTTTTTTTTTTTTTTTTCCAGGAAGCTCTGTGTTGTAAGAAATATCTGTGATCAGGGATTTATGTTTTTGTTTTTGTTTTTTTTGAGTCAGGGTAATTTGCCAAAGATTTATTTAAATGGATTATTGATGATTTAGATTTGGATGGACAATCATTAAAATGAATATATTTGCACATGTATTTTTTAAGTAGCTGCATATTCAGCAATACTTGATTTTAGATGCTTTAGAGAAGGATGTTTTCTCTTCTGTCATTGTCGTGTTGTCTATTTAATAGTGATGAGTACACGGATTTAGAATTTTCAAGTCTTTCTGGTATAATAATGGTCTCTGCATTTGTGTGAAATCTTCTATCAGAGAATTTTCAAGTGCCTTAGAAACAAGCAGGTACTATGTCATTATCCCTGTGTTACCAGTGGGAGATTTAAATGCAAAGGGAGTAAGAATAGTGTATCAATTGTAAAGCTGGGAATAGATCCCAGACACCCTGACTCTTTTCATGAACTCATTCTACTACACTGTAAAGAAAAGTCAGTGAAGAAGTGGCTGATTTGTATGATATTCTCTCATACATGCTTTGCCTGATAGTTGGGACAATGGTTCCTTTGGGGAATGTGTGTGCTCTGACAGTTTGCCTGTTATAAAATAATTTGTGTTTGTTGGAGACAAGGAATTTGAAAATTACTTTTCCGGCATTCCCCTCATTTGACCCACCGTGCAAGCCATGTAAAATGATATGCAGAGCTTCTTAAATACCATCATATATTGTTGCTATAAAAGCTGCTGGAAGGTGAAGCTGGGCTATCATAGCGTGACTTAGGAGTGCTTTCTAATGCAGTAAGCCTGGGGGAGCCTACTTTTCATTCTGATTCCAAAGAGTATGAAGCCTCTTGTTTTTGTTTATCTATGGAAGGAGGAGAATGTGGGATCACTTTCAATGAAGGAGAGATGGTGTAGCTAAATTTTGGAGGCATTCCTGCAGTGCAGAGGCAGCCCAGACTTGCTGGAGACTTGGAGAATAAAAATGTCACACTTGTGAGAGCAGATGGTCAAAGGGGTGTGCATGCTAAGGGACTCTGCTGATGCCAGAGAAAGGATGAGTTTTAATAATTCTGTTTCTTCATCAGTCACCCCTTCTACTGTATCCCTGGTGATATTATCTTCATAATTACTGATTTGTAAGTCTATTTCAGCAGAGACTGGGTGCTATTCAGGGTCCCGGTGTACCTGTGCCTAGGTAAATCCCTGGTATGTGAGAGCAAGTTCAATGAATGAGACTTCAATCTGTTGACTTCCTCTTTAGTAAGTTTTATTAAATTATCTCAGCTCTTAGATTTGTTGGTGAAGAGGAATAATTGTAGTATTTTACCTTCTTGGGTGGGTGGTTTCCGTTTCTTACTTTCAAGGGTCATTTTATACTTTTCCTGCACAGAGTATGATTGAGAATGTGTTTTAAGGAATTTTGTTTCAACCTAAGCCAAATTTAGTGGTTTGATTCAGCTGTGTCAGGCGCTATGACTGTTGCTGGAAGTACGAAGATAAATAAGATAGTATTCCCATTTTATCAAAGACAATCAATATATAACACTAGAGAGAATTTTTATTAGGGGACTCCTGGGTGGCTCAGTGGGTTAAGTGGCTGCCTTCAGCTCAGGTCATGATCCCAGGGTCTAGGGCTTGAGTCCTACATCGGGCTCCTTGCTCAACAGGGAGTCTGCTTCTCTCTCTGCCTCTGCCTGCCACTCTGCCTACTTGTGCTCTCTCTCTCTCTCTCACACAAAAATAAATAAAATCTAAAAAAAAAAAAAAGAATTCTGATTAGTAGTGATCCTCTACTACACTGATAATTTCACACCCAAATAACAGAAATTTGACATTTTAGTTATTTTGTGCAATCTAACGGCAAGTAAATCCATTATTAGAATTATGTCTTTTGGATTATTAAAAATAATACATCTCTTATTCATACCTTAGAGTTGGACCCTGTAGGATCTAGAAATCCCAGATTAGGTCTTTTTGTTATAGGAAATTTGTGACTAAGTCGATGACTACATTTAAGACTCTTCCTGAAGAGCACAAGTCAGAAATGCCAAATAGTCTGATTCTCAATTCTGTGGTCAGGTGAGAACATCAGAAAGATGTTTCTTCTTGTTTCTGCTGTGGAATTAAGAGCTGCTGGTTTCATAGATTTCCTTTGCCGTTTATTTAAAAGTAATTACATTTCCCAGTGGGACAGACACTTTCCAGAGGAGTTGACAACTCATAATGATTCTGTTTTCTCTGTAAGTAATCCTGATCCACAAAGGTAGGCTTTCAAGCTCCATGTTTGGGCTATGTGAGTCTGTCCCTGGCCATGTCTGACTGATCTAGGGGTAAATATCTCATCTCACCTGGGCCATTTGGATTCTCTCTCCTGGGAATTTAGAATATGTACTAGAGAGATACCAAAATGATATTCAATAGTATTGAATCATACAAATGACAATAGTTTGGAAAATCATCTGTGAACCTCAGCTGCTGAAATCCTTAGGCCTGCTCTATATCTGTCCTTCTGAGATTCTGCTTATTCAAATCTCTCTTTGATTTTGTGAAAAGGTCCCAATAATCTGCTGGTCATCAGTAAGTTACATCCCCCCCGCCAAGTTATTCTAGATTTTGTTTTTATTTTGTTTATTTGGGGAAGTGTAATTTAAAAAAACAAAAGATTTTTATTTATTTATTTGACACAGAGAGAGAGATCACAAGTAAGCAGAGAGAGAGGGGGAAGCAGGCTTCCTGCTGAGCAATGAGCCTGATATGGGGCTCAATTCTAGGACTCTGAGGTCATGACCTGAGCCCAAGGCAGAGGCTTAACTCACTGAGCCACCCAGGCTCCTCTGTAATTTTTTTTTTTTTATTTGCAATTAAAGAAGGAAAAATAAAAAACTCACCTTAATGAATACCCCTAGTCAGCAGCACTTACGAAGCTCCCAATAGCGTTTACATACTGAGTGGTAGACACACACAGGAAGAAATACTGAGAACACTGAGATTTTGAGAATTTTCAGAAGTTTATTTAATAATGGAAATAGTCTATTTCTATTTATTCCAAATATCTAATTACATACAACACTTCTGTACATAAAAAATGACCAAAGAATAATTTGGTAATTACTTACTCCACATTATAAAATTAGAAATATGAATAATTAACTATACAACTAGCATAAGCATATTTATAAAACAAAAATACATATAAAATGTGTAGTCTTTTTGGTATTAATTTCCATTTTCTCATCTCTCAGGAAATAGAAAAATCTTAGCCTCCTGTGTTTAAAAGAATGTTTTGTCTGTCTCAAATCCTTCATTGACTGAAGCAAGTTATAAATAAATTAATGCGTACTTACATTGTTAATAGATAGTCTGTTAGCTTTGTGCATTTTTAAGTTTACTTGATTGCTTCCTACATTTTTCTCCTGGATGTTCTATTATTGTTCCTTGGTGCTTTGCTCTGAAATGATTGTATCCTTATAATTGGGCTTTATTACTTTTTCCAAAAACGTCTCGGTCTTTGTGTGTGCATTTGCCCCAGGTTCATTTTAAGTGCGGAGCTTTTATCATTGGTTTTCTTAAGAATGCTTCTCTCTGCAAATTGCTCTGCAAATGCCTGTCACCAGCTCCATGTTGCCTTGAAAATGGCTTCTATTACTATTTGCTTAGTCTCTTCCTAGATGCTCTCTTTTTTTGGCACTCCACACCTCTGTAACAATGGAACCAAGAGGTATTTTAAAGACTTTTCCTTTTAGCCAGGACTGACTTGCACAAATTAGGGTTCAAGATGAATAGAAATTTTACCTTCAGTAATTATACAGAAACATGGACATATTTATATTTTTTTGAATAACCATAAATAAAATATCTTCCCTAACAAAAAGCATGACAGTTTTATTTTTTAATTTCTCTCTCCTCGTTTGGCTGCATTAAGGACTAGAATGATATCCTGCTTCACCTCTACGCTTTAAATTTAATTGGGTCATACAGTCAAATGAATATGAGCAGTGGTTACCTGAATCCCTGCCACTTACAAGCAAATGAAAGAGACCCATCGGTTCTGGGACTCAGGTGAAAACTGGCTGATCTCTGAATCTGGGGTGAACTAGGCTAAGAATTAGTTTCTGGTGCTTAGAAACTAAGAACCTTAGATTCGACCAACTGCAGGAGGCTTGAGTGGCTGCTACATTTCAAGGCCTAAATGTCCGGACCACTCAGTATGGTTATGGCTTATACACGGAATTGTTCACTTTCAGGAATGAAACTTAGTTATTGGGCATTACTTAGAAATGACTGTAATATGTGATTTTATCATTTGGAATATGATATGTAAATACATATGGTTTGTCTACAATAATCACTTTGTTTCTCTGCATATTTGCATACTTTAAAAATAATGCAATGAGAGGAGTTTCCAAAATCCCTGCTGTTATAGAGATTATCATGAATATTGTTATACCTGTGTATCTCTCTTGTTATATAATATTCACCCATAAATAGATATGTGAAGTATTTTCAAAAATCATGTTAACATTTGCAAATTAGAACACTGCATTCTGACTACATCAACTTTCATCTACTCATTTAAAAAGCATTTGCTGAGTACATTTTCTAAGTTATAAACCCTTGCATTCTTTAAGATAAAGCAGGAAACAATACATTTAAATAATCATTATGCTGGATAATACATGCTATAAAATGCTAAAACAAAATGCTATGGGGTGCCTGGGTGTCTCAGTTGGTTAAGTGTCTGACTTTTTTATTTCTGCTCAGGTCATGATCTTAGGGATATACAATTGAACCCTGTGTCAGGCTCTGTACTGAGCATGGAGTCTGTTTAAGATTCTCGCCTTCTCTTTCTACCCCTTCCCGCACTCAGACTCTCTCTCAAAAAAAGAAAAACCTATGAATGTACAGAATGGAGATGGAGGTTTGCTTCAAGATGGATTTTGGAAGACAGGAAATGCAATATTTAGTAATAATTAAATATGCAAACTTTAAAACTGATTAAGATTTGTGTTAAAATACAAACTCCGCCACTTACTAGTCATGTGACCTCAGACATTTTACTTATCCTCTCTTGAATTTATACATGCAACAGGATATATTTTTAAATTTTTTATCTTTTATTAACATAAAACATTTTTATTAACATTAATAACAATATGTTATTAGCCCCAGGGGTACAGGTCTGTGAATCGTGAGGTTTACACACTTCACGGCACTCACCATAGCACATACCCTCCCCAATGTCCATAACCCAGCCACCTGCCCCCAACCCCCGCCCACTCCCCATTCTCCCCCCACCCTGTGGAAACCCTTCATTTGTTTTGTGAGATTGAGTCTCTTATGGTTTGTCTCCCTCCTGCTCCCATCTGCAATAGGTTATTTTGAGATTTACATGTGATAATGCAAGAAAGTGTTAACATAGAACCTCGCATGTAGCCATTGCTTGGTGAGTGGTAAGAGAACAAAAAAGAAAAGGATAGGTCATCCCAGAAGGAAGTGAGTGGGGCAGGATGAATTGGTGAGGAACCAAAAAAAAAATAGGAAGTAACTAGTTGTTAATTTAGGGCTATTTATTTGAATTTATTTAGAAGGATCCTTTCTTTGGAAAAGGATTTAGGCCGGGACAGAGAAAAGTTCTAGGATTTAATAAACATCTTTTTTAAGACTCTGAAAGCAGAAATTCTGAAGCTTTTGAAAAGAAACATTTTGCTCTTTGACAGGCAGGAGCTGATGATGTAATATGACACTTCATATTAACAAGAGATGTTTATATTCTGAGTTACAAAGACCATTTTTGAAGAGTAGAGTTGGATACTCCTTTTAATTTAAATCATTTTAACATTTCCCTACCATGTCTCTCTAGATTATGAAAGCAATTTTTCTCTTCTATGGGAAATCAATAAAAACAGACATTCCCCCAAAGAAACCAGAGGAGATGTTCATTTAAAGTGTTAATTATTTCCGCGTGTTCTCTCAGACTGCCTGACGTTACCAAGTCAGAATCAGTCACTCTAATTGAAGCCAGTTAATACAATGTGCATAAGAAATATGCATATAGTAATCTAAACATTTTTCCTCCTGATTTTATAGCTCCTTCCCAACTTCTGTTTTTTTTCTCCACAGTTCACTGTGTGACCTCATTTTGTATACAGCCCACATAAAACCCAGACCGTGGCACTCAGAGACATCCAACCAAGTCATAAAATAAATAATGTTGTATCTGCTCTCTGGGTGCTTCCAGAATTCCTATGAACACAGCACCCGCTGGGCTAACTCAGCTGGTGGGAAATCACACCCAGGATGGCTTTGATGAGTATTGTCTTTCCAAAGACCGGATACAATTTTTATTTTTTATAGCAAGGTTTTCATACCATCAGCAGTCCCCTTATAGAACAAAAAGTCAGGACATTATCAGATGATCACAGTTTTCAGAAAATTGTGGAAAATTGCAGACTATAGGGCCTTAACTTGGTCTGCACGGGATTAGAGTGCATCTGGCCGTCTGGGTGGTAGCCATGGGGTTAGAAAAGAATCTAGAGGGCAAATTATTTTAGAAAAATCACAATGCACTTTAAGAAATGTGAACTCTGCAGAATGTACTTGATTCCAATTTTGCTGTAGTCAAGTGCTTTAAATCAAGGCAAGTATGAGGAAGATTAGATTGACACAATAGATACAGTCCTTTTTTCTCTCTCTTCTGGCCCTTATAGTACTTTGGATATATACTTGTTTCTAGAGTGTGTTGGGAAATGCAGTACTTATATCAGATAAATTTCTTACAGTGATTTCTGAAACATGTCCAGAAAGGAAGTCCATAGTATGGAGGGGTTGGATGGGCATTGCTTTATGGGAGAGATGAAAGGGTATTCCCAGTGAGCACCCATAAAATCTACACAGAGTACAGAACAGAAATCAGGCAAACAGGTACCCTGCATGATTTGGTCAAAGAAAAGAAGGTTGCAAGTCCTGAAGTGCTACCAAGATCTAAGAAGCTAAGTGGAAGAATAATAGGTAACGATCTAGGAACAACAGGCAGGCCCACAGGAAAAATGAAGTCAGCAAATTTTATGTCCAGTGTTCCCAGTTTCCTCTTTTTCTGTACCTTTGAATATTTCCCAAGAATTCCAACTTTAACCAACTTGACTGATTCAGTGCCTTCACTTACCTCTTTCTGCCTTCTCTTTTTTGTGATACTATTATAAATGGGATTGTTTTTTTAATTTAATTTTGGGTTGGCCATTACTAGTGTATGGAAATACAGTCAGTTTTTGCTTAGTAATATTGTACCCTGAAATGTTGCTGTAACTATTAGTTATAAGAGCTTTTCAGTGAATTCCTTGGGATTTTCTATAT